>NC_137015.1:28774630-30039630 GCF_032717465.1 Coenobita brevimanus
GCTTTGGATGTGTGTGTAGTCTGTGAACCAAGTGTAATTGGCCCGCACAAATCGACTGGGTGCAAGCATACTTTATAGTAAGCGACACTGGTTCAACCACAGCACCCCTTGTGTCCGCCAATGCAGTGGGTGACCGGGTGAACACTCCCAAAGTTTATTACCCTGGCGGGACGCGAACCCTGGTTCACCCGTGTACGAAACGCGCACTCTACCACTATACCACAGAGGCTCTCTCTCTCTCTCTCTCTCTCTCTCTCTCTCTCTCTCTCTCTCTCTCTCTCTCTCTCTCTATATATATATATATATATATATATATATATATATATATATATATATATATACACACACAAATATATTTGTGCTTTATTTTTTTCAGTTTGGCCTAAAATTGCACTCTCCAAATTGAGTGTAACAGTAGATTTAACACTAGAATATGTTACTGGTCATGAAGAAGTGCTGTGAAGAGTATGTAGACCCGTGACATTGTCTTTCTCTGCCACTGATCTACGTGAAATAATTTGCAAAGGGACGAAAGTCTGGGCCAAGTTAAGGCCCAGAATACAGTATTCATGCCATTACCTTTGGAAAATACGTCATCGTGGTGAAGGTTTAATACTGTCACTCAGATAACATTTTCATTCTTGGTACTACATTAGGATTTTTATTCATTTATTTATTCATCATGATCATCATTGTTGTTGTTATTATTATTATTATTATTATTATTATTATTATTATTATTGATTTGGAGAGATGTTGAACGGTGATCGTATTGAACACCTTAACTGCGAGTAGTTACCTTACAGATAGTTAGAAATCATATGATGGGAGCATGTGGCAAAGAGAGAGAGAGAGAGAGAGAGAGAGAGAGAGAGAGAGATTATTCTTGCAACTAGAGACGATTTTTATTCAGGTGAGAAGAAGCCCGTCGTATTTAAGAGGTTAATGAAGATTGTAATGTAATAAAAAAAAGAGAAACTAAGAGGTCAGTAATAATAATAATGATAATAATAATAATAACAGAAACTAGGTAATTAAGGCTGATTGTTTTTGTTTTGATGTACTAATTGTTCTTTTTCTTTTCTTTGCAGTCCGGGAGTCAGAAGCAAAGAAGAAATAAACACCCAACTGACGACAAAGAAAACGGGAGACGGCGACAAAAACACACATTCTTTGCTCAGTAACCACAACTACCAACATTTGTATCTTCTACCAACATTTGTAACCGCCACTACTACCACCACCACCACCACTAACTCTGTAACCTCAGCCACAAACACCTATAGTTATTAACATTTATAACTACCAACATTCATCTTTACATCAACCAACATTTAAAACTACCAACATTTGTAACCTACCAACATTATTAGCTACCAACATTCATCATCACATTTGCCAGCATTTTCCTTATACCAATATTCATTACCAACATTTATAATCCCCTACCAATATTCGCAATATTTATACCCCTATTCCGACCGTGACTACTGACATTGCCACAACTACCACCATCCGTGCTCATTTGCTCAGTCCTACCAACATTTTCAACCACAATTGCCATCGCTACCACCACTACTAGCCTTCCGCACTTACTGTGATAAGTCGTGACCTTTGAGAGAAAGAGAGAGCGAGAGAGAAAGAGAAAACTACCACAATTGCTGCTACCACAACTACCACCATCACTACCACACCACCGCTGCTGCCTTACACTACTTAGGAGAAAGTAGTGGTTGTTTTGCTGACTGCCGTATCATCTACCACAACTACCACCATCCCTACCACATCTACCACAACGGCTAACCTCACCGCCTGTCCAGACAACACTCACCCACTCCAACCCCCTTCAACACCCACAATCTAGCTACCACAACTACCACAGCTACAACCAATCTCCAAGATGGGACGCAAAAAGATTCAAATCTCGCGCATCACGGACGAGCGCAACAGGCAGGTAAGTAACCGACCAATCAAATCCCTCGCTGCCCGGGTTCCTGAGTTATTATTGGCTGGCGGAGTGTAAACAAACCCAGAGGCGCGAGCTGCAGTGTTCATTGGTGGCCATGTTTTATTACGGTTTCTGAATGACTCGAGAATATTTAAGAGTAAGTAATTAAATGACGTAAATTAGGGATATAATCAATAGAGGTGTCGAAGATGTGTGCTGAGAGCTAATGTGGGAAAGTTGACGCGAAACCAGATGATTTAGGGTGTGAAAGATATGAGAGAATACACAGGATTCACACGCGCATAAATAGATGAATAAAATATCAAGTGTGGAGAGAGAGAGAGAGAGAAAGAGAGAGAGAGAGAGAGAGAGAGAGAGAGTCCTACCATATCCTCTGCTCCGATCGAGAGAGAGAGAGAGAGAGAGAGAGAGAGAGAGCTACAGCGCACACTCAGCACTCAAGCTAAGAATAGCCGTATTGATCAACATTTGGCCACACACTTTATTTTTACCCTACACCCTATTTTGTCCTTTGCAGCTCTACCTACACGTCTGCTTACCTACTTACGAACCCTAGCTAGTACTTACAGCTCCCAACCCCTGCCCAACCAGATACCTATTTACACAGTAACGTATCTACCTGCCTACCTTTCTACCTGTCTAGATGTCTGTCTTCTTAATACCTCCCTCCCTTCCTACCTACTGACGCACCAACCAACCAACCAACCAATCAACCATTCTACCTTCCAACCGACCAACGTATTTACCAACCTGCCAACCCTCTAACCCACAGCTACACAAACCTCTCACCATCTCTCCCTACCTACTTGCCTACCAACCTACCTACCAAAACGTTGCCCTCCTGCTTGTACACCTTCTCTGCCTCCTTACCCACCTGTCTGAACGGTAAGTAACCAACTAACCCACCACCCACCTAGCCTGTCTACTTACCTACCTACCGACCGACCGACCAGCTAATTTAACTAGCACTCTACCTACTTACACTACCTACTTTGCCGCGCTTGTTAATGTTCCTACCAACCAGCTAACCTTTCAACTAACCTACCAACCTAAAGAACTTCCTACCTACCTACTTACCTCTCTGCCTGTCTTCAGTACCTACCCGTCTGTACGAGTGTATGTAGTCTGTGTCAGTCCTTAAAGTTTTAGCTGTTGTCGATATGTCTGTCTGTCTGTTTACTGATTTGACTGTTGAGCTTGTAATTACTTAACTGCTACCTACCGACTCACCAAAAGCCTACCTACCTGCCTGTCAGCCTACCTACCCACCTACCTGCCAGCCTATACCCTCCCACCCACCCACCCACCTACCTACTTACCTACCTACCTACCTACCAACCAACCAACCAACCAACCAACCAACCAACCAACCAGCCAACCTGCCTACATACTTACCTACCTACCCACCTGCCTACCTACCTACCTACCTACCTACCTACCTACGAACCCACTTGCCTACCTACCTACAAACTGTCTAACTGCATACCTGCTCCCTATCTACCTGCCGAGCTACCGACCTTCCAAGCTGCCTACTTACCCACTTACCTACCTACCTACTTACCCACCTACCTGCCTTACCCACCTACTGACGTGCAGATCGATGTCAGGTAACCTCGCTGTCTTGACCTTGAGGAAGCACGTGAATAATGGTCGTGCTAGAAGGTCACGCTGGTAGGTAGGCAGGTAGACAGGCAGGTCGCATTGGTAGGGAGAGTGGGAAGAAGATTGGTAGGTAGCCTAGGTGGGTAAGGAGGGAGGGAGGTTAGTTGATAGGTTTGTAGGTAGGTAGGAAGGCAGAGAGAGAGATGTGGGTAAGGAAGTAGGTAAGTAGGAAGGAAGGATTTTGGGCGTGATGGAGGTAGGGAGGTGGATGGGTAGTTGAGTGTGTAGTACGTAGGTAGTAGGGTTGGTAGGTAGATAGGTAAGTAGGTTTGTCCGTTGGTAGGTATGTAGGCTGGTTGGTTGGTAGTCATGTAGGGAGGTAGGCATGCAGGTGGGTGTCCAGGAATGTTTATACCTGTAGATTGGTAAGTAGACACGTTGGTAGTTGGGTGAGTTTGTAAGTAGAAAAATTGGTTGATTGGTTGGTAGGTGAAAGGTCGAGTTGGTAGGTACGTAATGTGTGTGTGTGTGTGTGTGTGTGTGTGTGTGTGTGTGTGTGTGTGTGAGTAAATATGCATCCTCCCACACCATGCCTCACATTCTCTTTCACTCACTCTTTCACACGTGCTCTATCTCGACTATGTACTAGTTCTCTCTCTCTCTCTCTCTCTCTCTCTCTCTCTCTCTCTCTCTCTCTCTCTCTCTCTCACACACACACACACACACACACACACATTATTGTATGCTTCTACAAAACAGTGTTAGTGTCCGTATTTGTGTAAGTATATATGTTGGAAGTTATCCATGCAAATGTGTACGTATGTATATATGCAATATATGTGTATGCATAGGTTTATATGCGTATGTGATAAAAATGTACGATAACACGTATGCAGTTCCATGCACGTATTTACTAAAACGTTCACGTACACATGTGCACCATATGGATACCTACATCTTCAGTAATCAGCAAGCAAAAAATAACTGTTTACAGAATAATTGAAAACAAACACTCCGTCAGCCAATCAGCAATAGGCAAACATTTATAATTAATCTACATGTTGACCTTGCAGGCTATAATTAGAATGTTTGAGATTTTAATTGTATGTGCCTTTCTCATTTATCAAGAAAATTGGAGTGAATTTTTAGCTTATGAATCTGTTTTCCATGCTGTTATTTAACATGTTTTCCCTTTTTTAATTACTCCGTTATTCCGTTCATCCGTTGCAGTACTTATGTGTTGAAATATATATCCTCTGTGTAACTGGTCAGCTAAATAATGTGTTGTCTATGCCTCTGTCGTAGATAAGAATTTAGGGTACGTGTCAGTTGTTGTCATCACATATTACCTATAACCAGTATATTATTTCCAGTATTATTTTACGGTTAATCGGTATCTTTTAAAGTTATTAGTTATAATAGTTCAGATTACTGTTTTACATCAACTGTTGCACTGTTCAAATCACTTGTCATTATTTTTTACATTTTTAGCATTCAGTGCATCAGTTTTTATGCTGTATTAAGTTTTCGTACTTTAAATTTTCCAGATTTGTTTTGCGGTCATCTTTTTAAAAATCAAAGTATGGTTTTTTGAAAATATCCTTTGTAGGCATTTAACGATTTTATTTATATTTTCACTATACCCAGTTCACTTTAACCTGGCCATAAATTGCCATCTCCACCTCGAATGGTGAGTTATAATAATAGATTAACACTAGATTATGGTGCTTATCACGAAGAAAGGCTGCGGAAAAGGAGGAGGATACAGCCATAGTATTGTCTTTTGGTCACTGAACTACGTAAATAAGCTGCAAAAGGACGAAAATCTGGGCCAAGTTAAATTGAACTACCGGGTATACCTGGTTATTACCAAGTCACCTATTCTCCCTGTCTTGACTTTAGATACAACTAACGAAGTGAAGCATTCTTTTTGTGGGTATTTCTGCACCTACATATGTATGTCAAATGAAGACTCTCCTTGTTCTACTTCTGACAGTTTTATTTTTCTTTTTATTCCACTGTGAACAAGCATTCTTCGTTTTAAGAAACAAATTTCATTGTTGATATTTTGAGTTTAATCATTGTGATATCCCATTGTGAACAACCATATACAGTATAGTTGACTCTAAGAATAGTGATGAAAGTTTATTTATTTATTTATTTAATAATCTTGATTAAGTCTGTTATTAAAGTTTTAGAAATTAACTAATGAAATTTTTACATGTAGTTTGTTATTAGTGTATCAGGTGTGATTATTCATAAGTAATGAACTTATAATTTGTATTCCATTACAGTATGAAGTATGCTGTATTGTTAATATTTTGACAGTTTATTTGGGCATCTATCATTAACAACCATCTTTTCCTCCTCCCCTATTTCCTTTCCCCCCATTTTTTTTTTTCTACTGGACAAAACAGGTGACGTTCAACAAGAGGAAGTTTGGAGTGATGAAGAAGGCCTACGAGCTGTCAGTGCTGTGTGACTGTGAGATAGCCCTTATCATTTTCTCCTCCTCCAACAAGCTTTATCAGTACGCCTCTACGGACATGGACAAAGTGCTCCTCAAATACACTGAGTACAATGAACCGCACGAGTCCCTTACCAACAAGAATATCATCGAGGTAGCCACTCACTGGGTGTTGGTTTGGCGGTAGTCCTCCCTCAGAACGTTTTCTCTTGCTCCATTATCCATGATTCCCGTTTTCACTCCTGCTCCTCCACCCATGCGGGTCTTTTAACACCTCAGTTCCCCAACTTTCCCGCCCAAAATGTAGGGGAAACTTGGGGTAAGAGGGAGATATTGGTGTGCTTTGTGTCACTTATTTTTTCTCTCTTTTTTTCCCCAATCCCTTCTTCGCTCACTCGTGTCTTATTTTTGCAGCGGTAGGAGTTGGCCTGCTTGGCGTGGCTGCTATGCTGTTGACCTCGTGTGTGTTTTGTCGTGATGTCCTGGCTTGTGTAACTAACCCACCCTGGTACGGGTGTCAGGTGGACTCCTGGAGTAATTATTTTGTTTTTCAAGTTGGCTACCAAAATTATTTTTTAAGTCTTGATTTTTTGTTTTCATATTTTGTTTTCCAACCTCCTTCCACCCGTGGAGTGTTTTTCATAGTCTCTCTCTCTGTCTCTGTCTGTCTGTCTGTCTGTCTGTCTGTCTGTCTGTCTGTCTGTCTCTCTCTCTCTCTCTCTCTCTCTCTCTCTCTCTCTCTCTCTCTCTCTCTCTCTCTCTCTCTCTCTTTCTCAGTAAAATGAAGAAAACTAACAAAATTAAAGAAGTCAGAAAAGGTAAAGCCTGAACATCCACACCCCAGGGAGCCACCTCGCCCACTGCCAAAACAAACCCCCAAAGATGTTTATTGTTTGTGTTGTGCAGCTAACCAGAGAAAAGCAAACAGTCCAACCCCCAAAGCCTCATCCTCATCCTGTCGTATCCTGTTCCATCCTCAACACCTTCCATTATTACCCTGTTCCACACCTCAAAATATCCTGTTCCTACCCCAGTATGTCCTTGTTTTCCGCACCAACACCTCCTCCTCTGCCTCCTCCTTCCTAACTCACTCCTCCAAGAGATTCCATTCCCATCGTGTTCCACCTCCCATAAGCCACCTCTTACCCGCACTCCTCCCCAAAAGATATCGTATTTGCAGGTGACTTTTACTAAGCGCAAGTTCGGGCTGATGAAAAAAGCTTACGAACTCTCGGTGCTGTGCGACTGCGAGATTGCGCTCATCATCTTCAACTCCAGCAATAAGTTGTTCCAGTACGCTTCCACGGACATGGACAAAGTGCTGCTCAAGTATACAGAGTACAATGAACCCCATGAGTCACGCACCAATAACGATATAGTTGAGGTAATAACTTTTGGGGAGAGGAAAAAGTACTTCGAAATTAACTGGGGGGAGGTATATATATTTTTTAAGTGTTTGAAGGTAGAATACGGTGATTTTTTAATTTTTGCTTATTTTGAAAGAGGTTTTTTTGTGATGCATATTTTTTCCCATTCAGGGGCTCAGGAAGTAAGACTTTTTCTGATATGTGGACTGAAATATCTCGCACATCCTTGAACTTTTCTTTTTGAAGCGAAGAAAGCCAGAACGTTTACCATTTAAAGTTTTTGTCTTGAATGATTACACTTTATGCACGATGAATTGGCGGGACTGAATGCTCTCAGAGTTTGCCTTTGATTTGTCCTTTTAAAATATATTTGACATTTATTACCTCTAGAATATCTTTATGCCACCTCATTTTGTTTAAGTGTTTGGATTGCAGTTCCCCAGTCACGTATTACCTGTATTATTAGTAATTACTTTTAGTTATTGTGTTTATTAATGTACCTTTATATTATCATTTCTGGTACGGCATCCTTATTACTTATTGTCATCACAGTATCATTCTTGATCAGTTTATGATTATTTGAATGTTCAGCATTTGATTCTTTTCTGAGTATTTGGCCCCACGACCACATTTAAAGTTCTTGACAAGAACGCTTCCATAGTTTGCTATGAACGACTAGAGAGAGAGAACACATGCACCACTTCAAAATGCTGTATCCTTTGAAATGTCCTCCGGATCCTGTTCAGATTGCACACACAGGACATGACGGTCTTTCACGTTATGTAATTAGTGGCGGTTATTTATTTATTTATTTTGTGTTGCATTTGGCCACCACCAGTAACGTCATTCACTATCACAGTTTTGTTTACAAATTTATGAAGAGTCGGATCTTGAGGAAAAATGTATGCTTCATTGATTTGAATTCGGCCTCACAGTAAATTTATATTATTTGTTTCTTACTTTATTATTGTTTATTATTATTATTATTATTACATTATTTGACTACATTTGCCCTATGAACACAAGCACAAGCACACATTCCAGAACTGTGCGTGTATGGAATTTGGTTGGTATGCAAACTATGTTTTATATAAATACTTTGCTCCTTTTGACGTCTTATACATTATCCCACCCATAATAATAATAATAATAATGATAATAATAATAATAATAATAAGTGAAAAGATTTATAAGCGCGAGTCATGCGAGTACTTTGTATCCATTCATGTAACCAAATTATTGAAAATTCCGAGAAAAATACGGTTGGTCATAATACTTAGGCTGTCCCATAAACCAGCATGTGTATTCATTGATGTGTGTAGATATTTAGATGCATGTTAGTGTCTCTGGCATGCCATGTATTATGATGTATGTACTACTTAACCTGGCGATTGACATAGCACGTTTAGTTAGTTAAGTAAGAATGTGAAGTACTGTGCTAATGTACTCTTCTGTTCCCCCTCCCAAGTGCTTATGCAGATTAATAGCGCAGTTTGTTAATATAAACGTGTGTGTATTGATGTATAAGTCCCTCAACTTCAGTTATAATCATAATATTTCTGCTTTTTTCCCTGCCAGGATTGTGAAAAATTTGCTTAATTATGATTGTAAAATGCCTTTTAACTGAAATCCAGTTAAAGCAAAACTGGACCTAATTTAATCCACATAAAATTCACATAAAAGGAAGTTTATAGCTACTATATATAAAAGTTGACACATTTTTGGCGGGGAAAATGGAAATATAATTGAACTGATGCCAGCCGAAGTTTAAGGGTCAACCTTTTCTTTCTCTCCTACCTATGTTGTTATGATACATATGTTAATAGCTATATCAGTATGTAAATAGCTAGTTATAGTTTCACTAAATTTAAATTTATTAATAATGTATAACTATTCTCTTACAGGTTTATGTATAAACATAGTTTGTATGAATGTTTATGTTGGGTGATGTGTATGTGTGTATGTAACTTTCCCATTATAACCATTTCTGTGTTTGTGTTCATATGGAGAAGCTCGGTGTACTTAATCACGTCACACAAAATGGCGATTTTTTTTTTTTTTTTTTTTCAGGTAAAAGAGATGTTCAGTCTCTCTCTCTCTCTCTCTCTCTCTCTCTCGTGACGCTTAATTGTTGTGTACACGATAAATAGTTGCAGTTAAACGTTTTATATATATATATATATATATATATATATATATATTTCACATCCTGTAAAACACTACTTGAACGTGTGTGGTGCAGCTGCCTGCCCATGAAAAACGTGTCCAAGCCGGTCGCTGTAGTTTGTTCGTTCGTCCAGTCATTCATAATATGAGGAACTTCTGCAGAAAAAAAAAAAATAATAATGGTAATGATGAATTGGTAACAACCAGTCCCGAATTACATTTTGAGGTGTAGAGGCTCGAGGCCCTCCAAAGTATGTTGGTGGTAGCCACTAAATCATCGGGGAAAAAACACAGTCGCTTCTTTGGGATTCGTATCGTTGTGTCTGGCACAGCACTGTACCGACTGGCGTTGTAATCAATTATTGATTCTGAGGTTAAGGAAACAGCGTAATCAGTGCTTGCCTGGACATATTAGAGCAAAGCAGAGCAACTGTGTCTCTTGACAATACCGCTGATTTGTGCCGATTTTTATCATTTATGAAGGGCTGTCGTATTGATACAATATTTTTGGACTAGGTCATGGTAGGAGGAGCAGTACTTACACCCAGAAGCATGTATTTGCATGAATATTGGAGGTTTGTTATAGCTCTTTCTTAGTGATTCTTCATAAATGTTGTCAGTTACTCCCTGATGAATGATCTCTTATCTGTCACTCAATCCCATTCACTCATATGATGACTCAACACTACATAGTTCATTCACACTCAGACATCCATTTACAAAGTCTAATATCTCTACCTCTCAACTCAATACAGCCATCTCCATAAATCAAGATCTATCTACAATCAGTGAATGGGGACAAAACAACCTTGTCTCTTTTAATGCTAGTAAAACTAAATATATACAGTTTACTAACAGACAGATATTGCCAGATTCGTACATTACCTTCAGTGCTACTAATATTCCCATCTCCAAAAGTATTGAAATTCTTGGTGTCTCACTTAACAGTGCCCTCAGCTGGACCTCTCATGTCAGATCACTTGCTAAAACCGCCTCAAAGAAACTTGGATTATTGTACAGAGTCCGTAACTTCTTCGCCGATGAGCAGTTGGCTATAATTTATAAGAGTCATGTGCGCTCTCAGCTTGAATATTGCTCACCCTTGTGGAATGGTTGTGGAGAGGTTGCATTAAGACAACTAGACAAAATTCAGAATAAAGCTGTTAGAATCATTAACAACCCTGCCATTACATATAAACTACCTCCCCTGCAAGTAAGAAGGAATGTTGCCTCCCTTGCATTATTTTACAGATTTTTTTTGGCAAATGCTCAGACGAAGTTGCGTCCATGGTGCCACCTCTCCATGCCTTCCCTCGTGCTACACGGGCATCTGGTAGCGCTCATGACTGGAATGTCACTCAACCATATTGCAGAACTTCTGCCTATCAGAATTCTTTCATTCCCCGAACTGCATCTCTCTGGAACTCGCTTCCCCAGAGTTGTTTTCCTCCAAATTTCAACCCACAACTGTTCAAGTCTAACTGTTACAGATATTTTATGAACAGAGGACACCAGTAATCTGGTGTATGGATTTTTTTTTTTTACCCATTTGTTTTTCCTTCCTCCGTTCTGTTATTAAAAAAAAAAAAAAATCTTAATGACGACATAAATTGCATAAACACATGAGAATTTGAACGTGCCAAAGGGAAAAATAAACTGCCAATTAAGAGCTGCTGTAAACCTTTTTAATCTAACGAGAATACAGGCCCAAGCCAGGTTGCCCCAAGCTTCAAAAGTAGCTGCGGACCAAAGGCAAATCCGTCTGCATCTTGAAACATGATTGCAAACTTTTCCTCCCATTTAGTTCCGTGCCTCAGAGTCTTTCCATTTCGCAATCATGTGTATTACAAAAAGGTAGACGATGGTTACGTCCTTGACAGGAAATGCCTTAGTGTGATCGAAGTCATACCAGTCTAACATTAGCACGAGGTTTTCGTCAGTTGAATGAAACGTGTGATGAGTGCAAAAATAAAATATGACAGACGTCTTGGTATTAAAATGTTTGAGTTTACAATTCAAAATCATGACGGCAAATCACAGAATTTGTATATAAATCAAAGTTTGGCCAAACACACTTGCGATCATTTCCTCATAGTAACTGTAGTTTGTATTTCCACACGCACGATCAGTTCCCAGACGTTACAATAACGCTGCCTGTCCTAACTGTGACTTTTTTTTTTTCCTCGGCAGAGGGAAATTCCAGAAAATTTCCATGTCTTTTGTTCTTCTTGTAATAACTTAGGTAATAATAACAAAGATTTATGTTTGTATAAGGGATAGGGGGAGTACAAATGCTTCCCATGTTTCGTCTTCCGGCTAAAATAGATCTAATTTGCGAGAGGAAAACAGTACCTAAGATTTATTTTTGCAAGGATAGGAGTGGTAGAATCATCCCATATATCTGTTGTTCATCCTGCTGAAGCATACATTAGTCACGAGAGGCAGTTGATAGTTTGTGATAATCGTTGACCGAAGATCGTATTCCGAGTGGCATTGGACATTTCGTAACACCTTTTCCTTAGCTGTTTTTTGCTCACATTGCACCTCAGTTATGTTCTTGTTTATTACTGATGCATAACTCTTCCAGTACTCAGAATTCTTAACCCCCATTAGTTCAGTTATAGCCATATTGGATGGGCGATTGAGCTAGTAACCCAGGACACTCATTCGTATTTCATAACTAAGGATCGTCGAATTAAATATTCAAGTTATGGGAATGGTCCTGTTCCGTCAGGTGAAAACAGACTGACTATAAGACCGTTGATAAATACGAACCCTGACCCTGGCAAGATGCGTCGCAGACTGATGACGTCACCAGTGTTGCCATCTCAAACAAGCAACTCTGTCGGGATCTAGGAACACGAATATTGTTTGATTTTCCGTGTTGGGCTCTTCCATATGGATGACGTATTTTTCATATTAATTCTTTCGTCACCAGACGATTTCGTTCAGTTCACTGAGAAGAGGTTTATATGAAAGAAATAAAACCCGTCCATTTCGAAGTGTCTCTGCTTAGAGGAATTAAATCGTGTGGAGGTAACAAGAACTAAATGAAAAATACAGGCGCGGATTGAAAGGGAAAACACGCAACCGTTTAATTGGCGTTGCAGAAACACATTATTTGCTTTACCGTATTGACCTCTTGACGGTCAGGTCGATAGAGCGTGCCTCTACAACAACCCTGATTAGATTCAGTCCCTTCCTGGGACAAACACTTAAGAAGGGTGCAGTAATATGTTTTTTTATTTGTTCTTATGTGTTCGTGTGTTGTCGAGGTTCCTCCGATGGCATATAGACTGTCACTTACAAACTCAGCCAATCCAACACAAATCCGTACATGCATTAACCATACACTCCAAGAACCGTCCACACGAATACCGATGCGCGATGTGCGAAGGGCGGGTCACTTCTACAGTGGGAGTTGTGTGCTTTGGCGGAAGGGATCAGTTGCCCTTCAGGACCTGTAAAACCGCCATTATCAGGTGATTACAAGCCTGCTGTTGTAATACATACAACCCTGCTATGACGTATTATTTCGGGTTTCTCATGCTGCTTCCAAATAATTCTGCTCAACTAAGGATTGACGCCTTGTACTGAAGGCTGTATTTAACTCTTCCAGTTCGATGTCTATTGAGTTTAATGAAATCGTCTGGTAGCAGCAAGAATAAAAACGACGCCCTCTGGTGGAAGGGGTTAACTTACAGGGGAACACTGATGATAATGTAATATATAGATAGATAGATAGATAGATATGTTACAGGCAGACTGTGAAATCAGTCATTTCCTTGAAATGCCTAGCCAATTCGTGACATTAGTCTAAATTAGGATGGCTTAATTTAGGTTAGGTTAATTTAGGCTGAGGTTAGGTTAGGCTGGGATAATCTAGGTTAAGTTTAGGTTAGATGAGGCTAGGTTTGGTTAGTTGAGGTTAGGTTAGATTAGATTAATTTAGGTGAACGTAAGTTACGTTAAGCTTTCATCTAAATTAACCTAACCTATCGTAACCAAACCCAGCGTAACCTAATCTAACCTAGCCTAAACTTAACCTAGATTATACCAGCCTGACCTAATCGCAGCCTAAACCAACCTAACCTAAATTATCCCATCCCAGTTTAGACTAATTTTTCGAATTGACTAGCCATTTCACGAAATGACTGATTTCACAGTCTGCCTGTAACATACAGTATATATATATATATATATATATATATATATATATATATATATATATATATATATATATATATATATATATATATATATATATATGCAGTATCGATCTAGTTGTTGAAGATCACAGTTCTTTCTCTCTTACGTCAGACGATATTCTTAGAAACGTTTGACGTTTATCATCCTGCGGGCGAAAGGTATCTAGTATGACGTGGGTTTCTTGATATCAAAGAGTCAAAATCTATCGATTCACCAGTTTTGTGGTGGAAAGCAACCTAGGAATATCAGCCAGGATATTGCTGGACGATATGCTTCAGTTCAAGTTAACCTCTTAATTACCTTTTTGACGTGGCTTCTCGCAGCTGAACAAAATAATCTGGTATTAACCTGAGTTTTATACTGAAAAGCGTCTGTAGCGGTGGAAGGGATTAGCTTGCTTACTGAGATCAAGGGAACTGCATAACTAGTCAGCTGACGTCAGTAAATTAGACAACATGGTGTTAGTGGTGAGATTTTTTTCCTTTGTCAAGACGGTAAGAGTAACTTGTATAGACTTCGAATTATGAGAACCCCGTATATATATATATATATATATATATATATATATATATATATATATATATATATATATATATATATATATATATATATATATATCTGCAGTTGGTCAAGTCGTTGGAGAAGTCGTCAATTGCTCATAAGGGCGTAAGTGATCGGAGGCGGGGACAAAGGACAATTTTAGAATATGGCTTTCGGTAAAACTAGTAGTTTTCCACAAGACCCACCGACATGCCATAACATCCCCGCCAATACCATCACACCAGTCCTGAACGAGATAGTCCTGCCATGTATATTCCCTAACATGAACGGTTGGTATTAGGGCCGAAGTGGCGATACGAGTACATGAAGTAGTGTGATGGGTAGGGGGACTCCAACGCCTCAGATTACGTTATGCCTGGATTCGAACACATAAAAGTATACTTTTGTCTGCCATGATAATATCTAGGTATTTTTGTTCAAGCTAAAACAAAACAAACTAGAAAGCATCCGGAGAGCGCATACCTCCGCCAATGCCATTGCCATTAAAAAGGATCCGGATGCAGATCCGCCCCAAAATTTAATCACTTCTTCCTTGTCCCATGGCCCACCCCTCCACAAAATTTCATTGAAATTCATTGAGAACTTTTGGAGATATAGTCTGGACAAACAGACAAACAGGTGAATACATAACCTCCTCCAACTTCGTTGGCGCATGTAAAGAAAAAAGAAAATGTTCATCTTAGAAGTTCTTACCAATCTGTAAACCAAAAGTTATCTCCATTAACACTTTCACCGTAATGCATGCACTATGGTACTTTATTCAGACTTACACCAGACAATTTTGCTCAGCCGAGGGAAATTCTAGCCTTAAGAGGATTTAGGTAGTTCTCAGTAAGGTAAAGGTGTGACGTAATGGTGACGTAACGATGACACGTTGGCTTGGCGCGAACTCGGCCACCAAAATAGCCACTGTGCTATTCGGTTCGGCTCGTCTGTTTCCGGTCCTGTGCGACGAAGCTCATCACAAGGGTTTCCGTTGTGATGATACTACGAGTTCTACTTGACTTTCTGTTCTCAAACGCCGAATCCCACACTTGACCTTTGATGACACTGATAGAAATGTAGTATTAAAATCTGCTCGTCTGAATCCAATCCAGTGCGAATGATATCGACCCTTTGCGTTTTCGAACAATGAAGGTGTGATTCAATATCTTTATTCCCAGACACCTAGGACTGTAGGATTGGTAGCACCTCGTCCATAGCGATTCATTTTTTCATATTGCAATTCAGTACTCTATGCCGTTTATGTTCTTCATATTGGCATGGTTTGCATGGATCACATACGAGAATATTAACGTTCCATATATGTTTAACACTTGTTTGGCCTAAAATTACCGTCTCACCATCTTGAGTGCTAAGTTGTAATAATTGATTAATACTAGAATATGATGCTAGTAACGAAGAAGTACTATGGAAACGGTGAAGAGCTATATCATTGTCTTTGTCCGCCGATGGGCTACATGCAATGAGCAATAAAAGGATGAAAATCTGGGCCAATTTAATGTGAAAGAGCTATAGCTACAAAAATAACATTGGTTAAGAAAAGATGATAGAAGGCCTCTTAAGCTCACAGAAAGCTCTGGAGACTCAGGCCTGTATTTTCATTGGATAAGGAAGCTCCCTAGCACCTTAGTCTTACTGGTTTATTTCTCCGTAGCAGCTTAGTGGTTTATTTCTGCATCGAGTGAATGAATGTTCTTTATGTTATTATTGCAAAGTTTGTTGATATTAGAATGCACACACGGGAATTTTTAGGCGCATCATGTGATATAAATCAAGACAAGGTAAATAGTAAACTTCCTAATCTGACAAGAACATAATCTTCCTGAGGGCTCATGACGCAAACATTCCCCTAGACCCCACCATCACCAGTCATCTTCCCTCCCTTCGCCAGTCAAAGTTGTCTTCGCTCATTCACTATACCCTTGCCTTGTATTCTCGCCTACTTAAGTTTTTTTTTTTTTTTTTTCGGCGAAAAGGTTAGCCAAGAGAGCTTCTAACAACATAGCTTCCGAAATTTCCCCCAGCTGAATAAACTCACTTTGTTGTTGCCTTTAGAGAGAGAGAGAGAGAGAGAGAGAGAGAGAGAGAAAAGCGGTCAGAGGGCGACTGGGAAAAAAAATCATGTCGTTCTCGGACTGAAGGGGTTACGTTGAGAATACTGTCCCCTGGTTATGTAGGGCGTTGCACCTCTTTCGTAGCGATTTATTTTCTTCGTATGTTTTTAATATCGTTTTTATATTGACGTAATTTATGTTGATGAAATACAGAACAGTAAGACGCAACAGGCAGAGTAAATCACAGAAGAAAAGGGACTGCGTAATCTCCAAAGCCACTTAGAATATGATTGTACCCTACCATATTTATAATCTTTCATTTCGTTTTTGTTATTATTATTATTATTATTATTATTATTATCGTTTTTACTGTGGCGGTATTGTTGTTGGCATAGGAGATCTAGGAGCACATTCACCTTCGCCATTTTTTTTTAGCTGTTCTTTAGTGATATCCGTGCAGATTAAATACAGTATGCATCAGTAACGTACGAGAGGAGTCTTAAGGCTTGATGCACAAAATAAGTCGCTGAGGAAGAAGCGTTATGAAATTTCCAAAGCTGGTGAAAAATACGACTCCATTCTTTCGCTCAGTTTTCACACCAGCACTTCTGTTCACGTTCTTCGTTAGTACAAATTGATTTATCCTTATCGATTGCACAGAGGTCATTAAGTCAACCACTGTGGATTTTACCCCTGCAGTCCAGTGACGTATTATTTCTCTTAATTCTTGCCACTTTCACATGATTTCAATTTGCGTAAAGAACGAAATTAGGTTGTGAAGGGTTTAACGGAGAATGTCTCCGTCCCCGTTAGTCTGGAGGTAGCAAAAATAACGAGAGAGAGAGAGAGAGAGAGAGAGAGAGAGAGAGAGAGAGAGAGAGAGAGAGAGAGAGAGAGAGAGAGAGAGAGGATGTCACTGGATTCAAGCGGTTAAAATTTGATAATTCTCTCTCTCTCTCTCTCTCTCTCTCTCTCTCTCTCTCTCTCACACACACACACACACACACACACACACACACACACACCAGGAGCATTTACTGAAGGGCCCTGCAACTGCCGCTTTTTTTTTTTTTTTTTTTTTTTTTTTTTTTTTGCTAAAGACTATAAAATTATTTCCTATTTGTGAATTTTAAACGACAGTATTCTCCTCGCTTACTAAGCTCCCCAGCACGTCTTCATTGCCAGTTTGATTGTGTCTTCTATCTATCTATTGCCAGACGCCATAATCCCGTAAGGGGTGGCCATTTGACTTCGAGTTATTTGTTTTACGGGGAGGGGCATTAACCCTTCACCAACCCACTTGTTGACACGTAGGGAGCACGTATGGTTTGGTTATATGGTTACCACCCAGCGTTTTAAATGGTTTTTTGGCTTACAGGAAACCATTTGGCTTGTCACTCAATGTAAAACCACCTGTAATGGAAAGAAAAGCAATAAGAAGTGATAGGAAAGATGGGAGAAATAGGAAGAGAGGAGGGTTGGCACAGAAAAAGAATGATAAAGGCTAACGAAGAAGTAGGCAGCACTACATCAAGTGAGTGGATGATGGTCGCCACCATCTACCACTAAATTACGTAATATATTTTTGTATGGTATTTTCAAGCACTTTGTCGATATTAAGAAGGCATGAATAACGTACGAGGTAAGAATAAGCTGTGAAATGCAAAATTTAAGGAGGCTGTGCTAGAAAGCCTCCAGATTTAACGAAAAGTGTCTTTCCAAGATCACACAAAATCGTATGGTTCAGTAGGCCTACTGATGCAGAATAATAATGATAATAATAATAATAATAATAATAATAATAAAGAATGTAAGAAAGAAAGAAAAAAGATGATAGCTTCAGTTGCTTGAAGTCTCGGTTGATTCTCTATTTTGACACCGAGGACCGCGTTTGATCACCATAGAACAGCTATAATTACTGTAATACTGAGAGCTCATGTCTGGTGGATAGCATAGATCTAAATGTGCCAGTCAAACCCCTGCAGCCCAAGGACGCCTTCTCTAAATATTGTATGGTGGATAATGCCAGACTGGTGTATTCGGCATAAGAAAATCTTCGAGCTGATAGGTTAAAGGGTTAACTTGCCGGTAGACTGTCACTTGTAAATGCATTATATATATATATATATATATATATATATATATATATATATATATATACACACCGTATTCGGCTATCCCCCATCCATCATTTACGCGAGTTTTCTGCCTGTGGTGAAGTATTAATATTTATTATATATTTTTAATGTTTCAAAATCTTGTTAAATTTATTTCTCATCTACATCCGAGTACAGCAGCTGTTAGGCGGTATGGTATTAACCTGATTTATGATTGGAGGTTGCGATTTGTGTCCATTTGTTTTGAAAATTGGCATGGTTTGTCCCTAGGCTATTTTAAACTCATTATCAAGAGACGCACTATAAGCCAGGAAATTTCGTTGTCAGTTTAATGTAGGGATTTATAACCCCACTTCAAAGCACGAAATAAAGTACAAGTTGGTCTGTACATACGAGGGATTAAAAAGTGAGATATTTGCCGCAATTATTTTATCGCGGTGGGTATTCTTAACGCAGTAACCACACCCCACCAACATAAACACAGACCACGAAAAAACGGATGTTGCATTTGCGTCCCTTGCAGTTAGTAATTAGGTAAGAGTTGCGTGATGTAATGAGACGGATGTGTGAACCTGGAAAATGAGGATGTTTTTGTATGGATTTTCGTGCGTGTGGGGGGGGGGGTTGATATTGTACGTCTGGCAGCAGGAAAGAGAAGTATCGCAGTTTTTTTTTTTTTTTAATTCAGATTCCTATTATGTAATGCTAGTCGAGACATGCCTGACTTATTGTGTGTTAAGGCTTAGTACACCAAACCACAGTTCATAGAGGAAAGTCAAATGAAGCTATATATATATATATATGTGTGTGTGTGTGTGTGTGTGTAATCATCATCAGCCGTTTGAGTATCCACTGCAGGACCGGCCTATCTCGACCAAAGTTGGGACGATACAGCCAATGTATCTCTACCAAGTGGCTTAGGCTGTCTGGTAGAAATTGTATGTAGGATGAGAAGTGCTTCTAAGTGTATTGTAGTGTTGGAATGGCTTTGGATGTGTCTGTAGTCTGTGAACCAAGTGTAATCGGCCCGCTCAAGCCAACTGGGTGCAAGCATACTTCATAGTAAGCGACACTGGTTCAACCACAGCACCCCTTGTGTCCGCCAATGCAGTACGTGGCCGGGTGAACACTCCCAAAGTATATTACTCTGGCAGGGCGTGAACCCTAGTACACCCGTGTACGAAACGCACACTCTACCACTGTACCACAGGGGCTATATATATATATATATATATATATATATATATATATATGTATATATATGTATATAAATGTGTGTGTGTGTGTGAATCTGCAGTAAGCTTTGTAGAAGTTTCGCACATATATTTCGAACGTTCCTGTTGTGCCATTCCCAGTATCGTCAAAAAAAAAAAAAAAAATGTACAACCATTATCATTTTAGTGTCGCTTCCTCCTCGTCCTTTGGTAATTTAGGGATTGAGGAATATTAGTCAGAGGATAAAGCTTGATGTATAGACTGCCAAAACTCCTCCATGATTTAATGCCCTGCCGGGAGGCAGCAAGGAAGGCTGGGGATGGACCGGGGCATAGTGAAGCCGGCAATTTGGGAGTGATGTATTTCGCTATATGAGACAGTGTAGGTAACGAATGGAGCGGAAATAACGTCAAGGAACCAGAGTAATGCGTCTTGATGGATGTTTTCTTGTCCTCCTCGTCCTGGCAGTTTGGTAATGTAATCAGAATTTTGTAAAGAGAGCAGGGTTGTGTGGGTGGTGGTGATAATGTTTGTCTATCTATCTATTGTCAGACGCCATAATCCCATATGGAGTAGCCATTTGACTTTGAGTTACTTGTTTTACGGGGAGGGGCATTAACCCTCCACCAATCCACTTGTTGACACGTAGGGAGCATGTATGGTTTGGTTATATGGTTACCAACCAGCTTTGTAAATGGTTTCGTGGCTTACAGGAAACCATTGGGCTTGTCACTCAATGTAAAGCCACCTGTAGAGGAAAGAAAAGCAATGAGAAATGACAGGAAAGATGAGAGAAATAGGAAGAGAGGAGGGCAGAAAAAGAATGATAAAGGCTAAGGAAGAAGTAGGCAGCACTACATCAAGTGAGTGGATGATGGTCAGCACCATCTACCACAAAGGTGATAATGTCAGTTTATTTTTTATTGCCCGCCATACGAGGCAGACCAATAATGTTTTGCCAGCCTCGGTGTGTGTGTGTGTGTGTTTGTGTTATATCTCATGAATGGTTTGAGTTAACAAGAAACTTTCAGGGTATCAAGATAAGGCCAAAATCTTGGCCTAGGTCACAAATGGGCACTCGGGGTCAAGCTCAAGGTCAGCAAAATGGCTGCCAAAGGTCAACTAGTTTTTACTGCCTGCCATTAGCACCATTATATCTCATTAACAACTTGAGCTATCAACATGAACTTTCAGGATATCAAGATATGGCCAAAATCGTGGACAAGTTCAAAAATGGGCACTCGGTGTCAAGATCAAGGTCACCAAAATGGCTGCCAAAGGTCAACTAGTTTTTATCATCTGCCTTTAGCACCATTATATATCATGAACGGCTTGAGCTATCAACATGAAACCTGCAGAGTATCAAGATGTGGCCAAAATCTTGGACTTGGCCAACAGCATATTCTGGCGGGTGATTAGCATTCGACTCCCGAATGCATTTCTTTCATTTTCTATACTTTTTAACCCAGTGACACCATTATATATATAATATATATATATATATATATATATATATATATATATATATATATATATATATATATATATATATAATCTTATCAGCCATTTGAGTGTCCACTGCAGGACCTGCCTATCCCAACCGAAATGGGGATGATACAGCAGTGTATCTCTGCCAAGTGGCTTCGGCTGTCTGGTAGAGATTGTATGTAGGGTGAGAAGTGCTTGTAAGTGTATTGTAGTGTTGGAGTGGCTTTGGATGTGTGTGTAGTCTGTGAACCAAGTGTAATCGGCTCGTGCAAGCCGACAGGGTGCAAGCATACTTTATGGTATGCGACACTGGTTCAACCACAGCACCCTTGATGTCCACCAATGCAATATGTGACCAGAAGAACGCTCCCAAAGTTTATTACTATGGCGGGACGCGAACCCTCGTTCTTCAGTGTACGAAAATGCACACTTTTAACACTGTACTACAGAGGCTCCATACATATATATATATATATATATATATATATATAATGTATACTTTTAATTCAGGCACCATTAAACGTTTTGGTTTATTTTATATAATTTTTTACCTATACAGTATATTCCATTAGTTTTTTTTTTTTTTTCTTTTGACCTTTAGAGAAACTTCATGTTTGCACAGTTAAATTAGCATTGACTGCCAATAAACGACAACGGTTGCTCCGTCGGATAAAAATCATCTGAGATCGTGGACATACAGTTTTTGTGTGTAATATTACTTGTTTTAAACAATGTCGCCAAAAGCAGTGTAGGAATTTCAGTTTAGTTGAAGGAACATAAGATATCTGTAAAGCCTTGATCAGTGTTAATATAATTCCGGAATATTCAGGTTTTAAAAATATACTGTAGATGTGAATATTCCAGAATCGTGTTAACACTAATCCAAAGTTTTACTGATACGGTTTATGTCCCACATGCTAATTTCAAAGCCCGTCATTGCTTTTGGCAGATCCTGTGTAATTATTATCATCACTCATATCCCTGTGAAGAACATAACAACCAGACAAAAGTGGCTGTTAAAATGGAAAATGAAAGCAGTTCCTAGTAATAGAAAATGAAAGCAGTTCCTAGTAATAACTTACCATAAGAAAATTGTTTATTGTTAGAATTGGTTTAGACCTTTTATGAATATTATCGCTGGTGTTAAGCTGTTTAACCTCTTCACTTCTGTCTATCTATCTATCTATCTATTGCCAGACACCTCAATCCCATTCGGGGTGGCCACAAACAAATCGCCTCCACGTCACCCTGTCCCCCGTCATTTCACTGCCCTGCTTCCAACTCACCCCCCACTCTCTCATATACCTCTCCACCCCATCCCTCCATCTCATCCTCGGCCTCCCCCTCCCCCTCCCCCCCTCCACCTCACTCACATACACTCTCTTTGTCAGGCTTTCACCCTCCATCCTCTCCACATGGCAAACCACCTCAGTGTATTCCTCCTAACGCTTCCTATCACATCCACGTCCACACCACAACGCTCCTTTATATCCTCATTTGTCAGCCTGTCTCTCCATGTGACTCCACAGGCTCCTCTTAAATAACTCATTTCCACTGCTCTCACTCTTGACTTGTGCCCTTCCAACAGCATCCAAGCTTCACTTCCATACATTAGAGTTGGTATCACAATACTGTCATGTAGTAACTTTTTCACTTCCATGCTCACTTCCCTGTTTCTTATCACTGCTTTCAAGGATCCTGCAACCTTTCTTCCCTGCTTTACCCTTTCAAGCACTTCACCCTCCAAACCTCCATCCTTACTCAACACACTACCGAAGTACTTAAACGTACTCACATTTTCCAATTCCTCACCATCCAACCTCGCTGTACATTCACTGACTTCACCTCTCTCAAAGACCATCACTTTACTCTTCCCTACATTCACCTTTAGATTCCGTTTCTTACACACACTCCCAAACTTATCCGCCAAGCCTTGCAGCTCCCCTTCATCTTCATTTAACAACACAGTATCATCTGCAAACAACAGTACAGGGAGTTTCCAAACACTACCCTCTATCACCAGGGCCACTCCAACATCCACCACCCTACCTTGTACCTCTTTTATTACTCCGTCCATGTACAGATTGAACAACCATGGAGACATGACACATCCCTGTTTCAACCCAACCTTCAAAGAGAAAAATTCACTCAGTTCACCATCCACACGCACTGCAGCCTTAGCACCATCATACATACTCTTCACAGCATTCAACAACTTCGCATCTAGCCCATAAATTCTTAATACTTTCCACAATCCTTGTCTATCCACCGTCATATGCTTTCTCCAGATAAATATACCGTTAATCAACTAAGGAGTCTTAACAAGGGGTTGGTTATATAACCTTTTTAATCCATTCGGTATGACAGCTCTTTCCTGAGTGGTCATCTGGTTCCAGCAAATATAAATTAAAATTAAATATAAATACAGATATGACAGTAGCAAGAATAAAATACTGTAGTTTATATTCATGCTGTCATTAGAGTTACGATGAGAAATCATTGCTGTGTTAATTAAAAGTACCAGTCAATAGCAAGAATAAATAGGAAAAAAATTATGTAGTTTTTATAGGATTAATTTATCGTGCATAACTCTCAAAATAACTCCCCTGTTGGACAGTGCTTTTGAGGTTTGCTATGGTTAGCAGAAGATGGATTTGTTTAGCTGAGAAATCCTAGGGGTAAAAAGAGAAAATATCCCGTAAGTAGCTGAATAAATTTGTCTAAGACTTTTGGTATCAGACTGAAAAACCTTGGTAGTGAAGGAGTTAAAGATCGATGGGTCAGTGGCATCAGCAGTTATTTCAGGTTTTAAAAAAAAAAAATTGGTTATTATTCAAATGTGTTCCGTTGTGGGTTTGAACATTTGAACATGTGAAAAGACAGATAGTTGATTCTAGGCATTATTTGTTGCATATTTCTTCAGCATAGCCTAAGCCTATATATATATATATATATATATACAGTATTTATATATATACCGTATATATATACAGTATATATCTCATCATCTGTTTGAGTGTCCACAGCAGGACCGACCTATCCCAACCGATGTGGGGACGATACAGCCAATGTATCTCTACCAAATGGCTTCGGCTGTCTAGTAGAGATTGTATGTAGGGTGAGAAGTGTTTGTAAGTGTAACTGTAGTGTTGGAGTGGCTTTGGATGTGTGTGTAGTCTGTGAACCAAGTGTAATCGGCCCGCGCAAGCCGACTGGGTGCAAGCTTACTTTACAGTATGAGACACTGGCTCAACCACAGCACCCCTAATGTCCACCAATACAGTACATGGCCAGAAGAATGCTTCCAAAGTTTATTACCCTGGCGGGGCGCGAACCCTCGTTCTTCAGTGTACGAAAACGCACACTTTACCACTGTACCACAGAGGCTCCATATATATATATATATATACACAGGTATATATAAATACACACACACACAGTACATTAGAACCTGTTCAACTGTTGGGAGGTTACAACCCTAACTTCCCTTTTGTCTTTCCATATGTGTAGATTAGGTAACTTATGGGTAATTGTAGTTATGTTATGTTAGGCAGGGTTAGCATAGGTAATGTTGGGTTGGGTTAGGGTAGATTAAGTTGAAACTGATTAAGTTCAAGTTGGATCAGAACATGACAGGTCACATTAGGTTAGGTTTTCAAGTTGTAGATGTACTTTCCTTTTTTTTCTTGCAACTTTGTTAACATATAGGATAGTACTATTCTGCTTTGTTGTTGTCCTTTCATTGTTACAAATGTCATTGGATAACACTAGGCAATGGAAAGCCATTGTTTCCCCTAGAGATTAACATCTCTTCCATCAATCCTTTCAGTCTCATGACATTTTTCTTTTATATTTTTAATAATTGTAAATGACTGTGGTCAGATCAGGAGGGCACCTTAGAAATGAAAAAGTTAAAGAAAGTTGTGTGTCATTTGAACAGTCTCACCTTAGGTGATTGAAATCATTTGGAGATATGAAGACTATGAAAACTGCATAATCAGACTGAAGGTGTTAATCCACTTAGTGCCATACTCTTACTTACACACCAAAGTACTGTCTTGGGATTGGCACCCAACGAGCATGTCTAGCAGTGAAAGGTTGCAAAAGTAAAGATGTTCTTGAAGTGATTTTATGTTTTTTTTTTTACCTACAGATGTAGAGGAACTAGAGGACATGTTGTTCATTATACTATAAGAGATAAACCCTGTTTATACTACAAGAGATAATCCCACCCCACCCCACCCAACCACTGTCCCTGCATTATAATTACTGCTGTGCTTATAATCCCTTTGCACATGCACGACGCTATTCTTAATGGAGTAGACTACTTCTGTACATGGGGACTGCCCTGATTTGAGGTAATTGTCTGGAGGTAGTATGAATAAAATATGAAAGCCATCATCTTAAAGCTGGGGTCAGTGGAGTTAGTTTCTAGTTCCTGTGTTTCAGGAGGTCTCTCTTGACCAGACAAAATAATATTGATGTAGCAGTGGAATTACTGTAGTTTCTACTTCCTGTGCATCAAGAGGTCTCTCTTGAGCCAGACAAAATAATATTGATATAGCAATGTAACAGGTACATCACTGTGGTACTGTACATATTATGTTACAATGTTCTTGTGTATATGTATTATGTATGCAAAGTACAGTATCTCCATGCAGAAAAGTACAGTATGCACGTGAATATATACATAAAAATGCAAACTATAAATAGTCATGAAGGACAAGGTTAGGGAGCTTCGGTAAGCCCACAAGAATGCAGCCCAGTCATCAGACACCACAGTCTTGCCATAAAACAGCGATCCATTCGTAATATTAGCTGACAGCCACCAGCCCTATCTAGGTAGGGAAGTGCGGGGAGGACAGCTCACAGTGAATCATAAGAACAGGAAACATCATACTGTATTAGGCTAGATTCTGTATGGCTGAGTAAGGAATTTTTAAGTTAAAATAATTTGAAGCTGGAGTAGGAATGATATACAATACAGTAATCCGTTGATTATCGGACATAATGAAGCCAAAGGCATAACCAGATACTGGCAGTGTCCAGATATGGAGCAGTATCCTCTGCGTACCTGTACCCAGCCTATATGTACAGTACCCTTCCTAATTTTGGCAGTGTTCTGTGGCCTTTCAGCTGTTTTTAGACATCAAACACACATTCTAATATGCAGTATAATCCTAAACACTAGGGAAACAGTACAAAAAAAAAAAATTACCAATATGCACAGCACTGCTCCTAATTTTGGCATTATTCTGTGGTCTTTCGGCTGTTTTTAGACATCAAAACACACGTTTCATTATGCGGTATAATCCTAAACACTAAAGAAACACAGCATAAAAAATATAAAAAATACCTGTATGCACAGTACCCCTCCCAATTTTGGCAGTGTTCTGCAGTCTTTCAACTGCGTTTAGACATCAGAACAGGCATTGCAATATGCAGTATAATCCTAAATACTAAGAATGCAATTGATAAACAATGAAAATTAAAAAAACAAATACACAGTATACCCAGTGAACACAGACAGGCATCGTAACCCGCCAGGCTGCAGCAGGTCTACAGGTATCCCATGTGGTCTAGTGACTAACACAGCCACCCTGCAAAGGTCAGAGAACTCCTTCTCCTCCTCCTCCTCCATCTGCTGAAACCAGCTGATGAGCAGGGACTTGCGGCACGGTTATGCAGCGCTACCCTCCACAGGACTCTCTGAAGCCAGCCACAAGATCACGTCTAATGGCGACTCAGTGGCTGTCAGTGTGCTTGGTTGTGGGTCCGAGAGTGAAGACTGGGGCCGAGCAGGTGATGATGGTCATGGTGGGGATGGTGGGCTTGAAAAAGGAGTTGAGCTTGTCTGACGATAGGTGCAGCAATTTTGTCAGAGCATGACAGAGACCCTGATTGCCTACAGATCCATCGCCAGCTTGAGTGGCACCATCTCCCTGTCGCAATGAGGTTGCTCAGCATATTTGAGGACCTGCTCAGTGCCAGCCCGCAACACGACAAGATGAGGGAGTGATGGAATGTCGGAGTGGCCACAGTCAGCATCCTCGTCCTTGTCGCTTTCCTCTGTCTGCCCCGCAGAGACAGCAGTGGTGATCTCCTCATCAGACAGCATCTGATAACGTGGATCTCCACCATCATCGTCCAACCAATCCCTTACATCGTTGACATCCACATCCTGGCCTGCAGTTCGTAGCCAAAGGTGGAAATTGTCCACATCAAATCCCTCAGAGTCATGCACAGCCTCGAGTCCCTGAAGGAGATAACACCAACCACTTTCCAAGGTTGTGACAGAAACTTCCCTCCAAGCACTGGCCCAGTTGAACACCCCAGACTTGTTGTTGTAACGCTGCAGATTCTCTTATGTCCACTCCCCACGTGTGTTGACTCCTTCCTCGTTCTCAAGCACCACCATCACCTCGTCGAGGAACCTTCGATGGTACAGTCTCCTGGCTGCCACTATAACACCTTGGTCCATTGGTTGAATGAGAGCAGTCGTATTAGGTGGCAGAAACATGCACTTAATACGGCTGTCATCAGCAACCAAATCCTTCCCCGGCGGATGTGTAGGGGCATTGTCAAGGATCAGGAGAGCCTTCACCTGGCCGCGAGGGGTACGAAGTACTACCTCCATTCGATAATGGATAACCTCCTTGACAAAGTGTCTCTGCAACCAGTCTCTGAAGATCTTTGCGGTAAACCAGGTCTTCACAGAATGGTACCACACAATAGGCAGGCTATCCATCAGCCCACAAAAACAACCTGGCTGTTTTGCACGTCCAACAATAACGGGTTTCAGGCGGTACATCCCGTTAGCATGGGCACAGCACAACACCGAGACACATTGTTTGGACAGCTTCCAACCAGGCACAGTCTTCTCCGTTTATTCTGCCAGGGTGTTGGTGGGCAAGGAGCAGAAGAACAGGCCAGTTTCATCAGCATTATGCACCTAACCGAGAGTATGGCGCTCCTTCTCGATCAGATGCTGCACTTTCAGGCAAAATGGCTCAACATCTTCCACTGCCACATCCAAAGCTTCGCCATGTGCCTCGTGGCCAGTAATTCCATGTCAAAGTTTGAACTGGAAAAGCCAACCCTCAGATGCCTTGAAGTCATGCACATTGTGGAGGCTTGCAAACTTTTTGGTTGCAACCATAACTCAGTCCTATGTACAAGCACACCGGCACCTCGTTGCTGCCAGAACCAAACTAAAGTCAACTAGCCGATTCTGGCATGATGGGGCTTGGACATCACCTTCTGGTCACCTTTACGAGTGGTATCGCTGTAGCCCTGTCCATACTGAGTCAACTTTTCCCATGATTTCTTGATATCAAACAAAGTTGAATGGACCAAGTCTTATTCAAACAAAATGTGTGAAGTTGACCAGCCTGCGTCAACCATGCCCAGTACTGTATCTCACGCTTCTCCAGAGTCAAAACCCTCCTCTTGCATTACTCAGGTGGTGGTGGGGCCATCATCACACACACGAGAACACCACAGAGGAGAATTAAGGCCTGCAGAAGGTAGGGCACCACCACAAAGGTAACAGTGGAAGCAGCCATTGTTTAACCTCAGCCAAGCATGTTATGTGGAGAGACAAAGGCGGGAACTGAGGTGCGCTACAGCTGGGGAGTGTACAGCATTGCCATGTCTCAACCTATGCTTAGCTATAAGCATGCAAGCAAAAAGCGGCACACGGACCTATGAGCGCAAGAGTCCTTTTAGCTCACCCAGTTAAATGTCGCAACGTGGCAGAAACACTGGGCCCCCTTACATCATGGGTCTGAGGAGTGGCCGAGCAATCCAGACGGCGATGCAACTTTGACCATTCGGTAAGAGGGCGGATGGCAGTGCGTGGCTGGGAGTTTCAGACTAATCCGGGTGGCTGGGGGATTTCAACCATTCGTAGGGAGCCAGACAGCCATTCTCGTTCAGCTTGTGGGTTACGCTTTGTCTTCCTCATGCACTGCCGGAATATTACCAGCGATCAGGGTAGCCGTGGAATATTGACTATTTGGTAGGGAGTTGTACAGCCATTCTCGCTCAGCATGTGAGTTACATCTGTTTTCCTCATGCACTCCTGGTATGTTTCCAGTGATCAGGGTGGCTGGGGGAGTTCAACCATTCGGTAGGGAGCCGGAAAACCTTGTTTGCTCTGCCTGTGGGTTACGGTATATTACCTGCACATGGACAGAGCCACCCAATGGGCTTTTAATTTTTTTTACTTTGTAGGCAGTCCGGCCATTGAAGCTGGAACTTTTACGTCCGGTTACAGACAAATGAATCCGGATACGGACCTAATAGAGCCAACACCCAACCTCTGTATATGGAGCATGACCGGATACTGAGCGTCCAGATAAATGAGTGTTTACTTAGGTTTGGCATAGTTAGATTATATTAATGTTTTTATTCTGATGTACTGTATATCAAGTTTTAGTCTTGCTATCAGTGGCAGATTTTATTCGACATACTTGAAGAAATCTCATTAGGAAGGGCATAATGGAACTCCATTGCAACAAAATTTGGTCTCTAGTTAACAGATTAATCAGAAGGTAACACAAATAATGTCTTTATCTGTAGCCTTAATCCAGGGGAAGGTGACCACAAACAAATTGCCTCCATGTCACCCTTTCCTTTGTCATCAGTCTGCCTTTCCTTCAATTCACACCTTCCTCATTTATGCAGTGATCTCTTGGTTGTCATGCATAATTTGCACCAAGCATAGTTCACGACTACAAAATTGTGCAATAATGAAAGCACAGAACTTATGGGATTTATCCTAATTGGTACCAGGCATCCCAAGTGCAGACTCAAATTTTACGCTACAACAATTTAGACTCACTAAATATATGTACATACTATTCTGGTATGTATGAGAGGCATATATAGGCATGGTTAGATTAAAAGAAACTTACCAAGTGATGAAAAGAGTGCAGTAAGGAAGAAATATGTACCTTAGAGAGACCTGAGATAGACTTGAGTTAAGGGGTTTTGAGGCTAGGGGGTGGAGAGTTAGTGGTCTCTCTCACCTGTGATTAACTCCTTGAGTAGGGCCTCATCTTTAAATCTCTCAGAACTGTCAGAAACCACAGACACTGCACCATCATTGTCTGCAGAAACCAGCCCAGGTGCACAATAATGTTTTTTAACTGGAAAATGCATGATAACAGAAGGAGTGCAGATTTTCATATTGCAGTGATAACAAAAACTACTATACCCAGGTGTGTGATAACCAAGGGATAACTGTATACCCAACCTCTCCACCGCATTCTCAGTGTCCTCTTTCCTGTCTACCACTCTCTCTTGCTAATAAACAACTTTTAAAGATATATCATTGGATTGGAGGGTTAATCATAGTTACTGGGTATGTAGGGTTAGGCTAAGCATAGTTAAATTAAGTTCAGCTTGACAAGGTTAGGTTAGGTAAGGCAAAGTTGGTCGTTAGACTGGACAGGGTTATGGTGGGGCAGTGCATGAATGATGAGGAATAAAACACTGTCATTTACCTGTTAATTACAACTTGGAATTCTGTACATGTAATTTACTAGTACAGTATAAATACTATAGTAATTTCCCCATGTCATTACCAGATTATCAGTTGCAAATCTTAATGAGCCTCATCAGTTATTAACATCTGGCTTGTAATTATTTCTTTTAATTTGTGAATAACTCTGCATCCTCTGTTTGACCCCTTATGTATGGTGGTATTTCTTGCTGCTAACTTACCAGACTGTTTTCTCCACCATAGTTAAGAAGGTTGTCCAAGTGGTTAAGGACTTTAAGAAGGTTGTATCTAACCCTCCCATTTTAAAAAATCTCTCCTAAGCTGAATAAAATAATATGGAGTCACCAAGAACAATAATTAAGTTAACAATTACAGAATCATACTCAAAAGGTTATGCTAATGTAAGGTTGGGTAGGTTGAATGGTGTTGGTCTGCTTGTCAGATTTGGACCATTCATTACAGTGACCTTTAGTAATTTATTATTTGCTACCTCTAGGCTTTTATTGAAGGTATTGATAATAAGGCACCATGTGGTTCAGTGGTTAGCCCTTTAACTTTGATTAATGTATTGTTTACTCGGGCTGCCTCCTGACAGTTTATTCAAGGTACTGATCTCATAGTTGTGAAGGTCATTATCTGCCCATCAATTTCAAAAGTCTCCCTGAAGCTTAAGCATATGTAGATTTTTTTTTTTTTTTTTTTTTTTTTTTGAGTGGTTAGAAAGACCACTTGGTTCATAACTCCAAAGTTTTTTTATTATGTAGTGTCACCAGGGATGTAGGCTGACCATATCCTTAAATGTTGTAATCTGTGATAGCCTAGCCTCAGGTCCCCACACCTCAAGGAGGACAGTCACCAGGGATGTAGGTTGATTAGGTCCTTAAATGTAATCTATGATAGCCTAGCCTCAGGTCCCCACACCTCAAGGAGGACAAGATGGGTCTGGCCATTCATGTTTCTGTAATATTTAAGATAACTTGATTTTACATATAGCATTAACCTAAATTACCTGTTTTATAATCATTATTATAATTATTATTATTATTATTATTATTATTATTATATGTGGTAGGTGGTGGCACTCATCATCCACTCACTCGATGTAGTGCTGCTCTCGGGTGTCTACCTATTTCCTCTCCTCCATCCATCTTTGCTTCCATCCTCTTCTGTCTTTCTTTCCTTCATTCATTCCTCTTCCTTCTGCCTACGGGTGACTTTACACTCCCTCTTCTGTCTTTTTTCCTTCATTCTTTCCACTTCCTTCTGCCTGTGGGTGACTACACTGAGTGACAGGCCAAATGGTTTCTTTTACACCAGGAAACTACGCTGGGTGGTAACCATATAACCAAATTTTGGCGCCTGGTGATTTAGTGGGTAATTATGGCGCTCCAGTCGGATTGAGCCAGTGAAGGTTTATATCCAAGGGGTGGTTGGGGTTTATTGCTCATATAATGCCACTCAAGGATGAGTGAGGCTGGTCACTCTCATCTTAAATGTCAGGACCATCTTGCCTAGCCCCAGGCTCCTACGCTCCTCATGGGGCAATGTAGGATTGAATGATGGATGGATGGATGGATTATTATTATTATCATTATTACTCTCCTGACCTTGAAGGGGAGGGAGGGGGAGAAGGGAGGTCACTTCTCTGGCTTCAAACCCCCCCCCCCTCCTTTTCTCCCTCATCCCTCTCCTCTCTTTTCCCTCCCCTCCTCCCCTCCCGCATGAATGTTGAGTGTTGTGTGTGTGTTTGTGAGTTTGTTGCATGGGCTGTTTTAAAAGCCTGAGTGCAGGTAGATTAATTAAAGTGCAGTAGGTATATAAAGAATCTTTATCTCTAAATAATCATTCCTTTGTCCTGTCTAGGTTGAACCAAATTAGATGAGGCTAAAATGAGTGATGTTGGGTTGGGTTGGGTTAGTTCAGGATAGGTTTAGTTAGGCTGTTGTTTGGTTTGGGTAAGGTAGCTTATGTAAGCCAAGTTGGTTAGGTTGTATTGGATTGAGTTTTTTACCCTTCCCCGCCCTAGAGTGACTTAGGGATGGGTATTGTTTTCACTCAGTTTGTGTGTTTGTCTGTCTTTCTGTCTTGTCTGTCTGTCTGTTAACTTTACGTGGAAACTACTGGTGCGATTTTGACTAAAATTACAGGAATGATGGGCAATGACCTTCTGATCACTTGATTAAATTTTGGGCCAAATTGAGCCAAGGCCTAGGCTGTAGGCCCCCCTTCCCCCCCCTAAAAAAAAATCTTTATAACTCCTTTCAGATTCGTCATATCGACATGAAACCAAAACCTAAATGTGCATCTTTCAAATCTGCATCCTATAACATGCCTCATTACATCAGGGGGTCACCTCTCAGTTAGTGGTAGGAGGTCGGGCCCAGAATTTCAAATGGGCATAAAATCGCCAATGTTCACACTGTTTGTTCCAAATTTGGTATGTGACATCTTTGACTACATATCCTCTTGCATTTATACTTCAGCACTAAAATGACTGCCAGGGACAGGTTTGCTGTGCCTTGACACTGCTTCTTGTTTTAATTAGGCTAGGTTAGAGCAGACTAACATTGACTATGATTTTAATTCACTGAGCCAGAGGACATTTTCTATTTATTACTGCTATTTCCTGACAGTATGATTCAGATACAGTATAGGATAGACTGAACTGAAGGAATTAGATGCATGCTGAATAAACCCCATTTATCCCATTGGCTCCTAGATTTCCTTTGTGAGGGATTTTGCTTGAAGGGTGCTAGGCGTACTGCCCTCTGCCTGTCGGCTCTTAGTCGTGAAACTTGTAGGTCCCAATCCCGGGGTTCCCTCTTTTATTAAAGTTTGAAAATGCCCAGTTCCGTCCTGTACTGAGGACACTGGGCGCCAATGGGATGTAAGAGACCTCTCCCAACCTTGAGTAATATTACCTGGTATCAGCAAGAATGAAATAAAAAAAGACCACTAGAATTTTAGAGGTTTCCACCTGTATTAATAATTGAGTTACAGTACTTTAATGGATAAGGTAGGGAATGTTATGATGGAGGAAAGTGTATCGTGGGATGAATAGCCAATAACTCTTGCTGGGACAAACATGAGACAGTATTAAGTAAAGCTAAGGAGTACTCTTGTATATGCAAGAGGGTAAAGTGGGTCTCAGCTACAGTAGTCAGGATAGGGTTGAGAAGTAGGCTATGTGTGGGAAGGTGGAGTAAGATAGAGTGAAGGACTGCAGCTGAATTGGGATAATATAGAGATACTGTATATATGTGGGAGAGTGAGGGTGAAGTGGGATGATCTGAGGAACTGTAGGTTAGTTGGGATATGGTTATATTACTTGTAATAAAATGTGAATTGAATACAAGTAGACAAAATATTTAAGCTTACCTAGCTAAAGTTCAGTTACATTAAAGGATGTTGGCGTTAGTTAAGTAGTAAGAGATTTAAATGAACTAGGATTTTACCATTTGAAAAAATAATGAGCTTGTGATCATTAGCTACCGAAAAGAACAGATTTGTTCTTAGTAACATTTTATTGTAGCAGTACTGAATAATTTAGAATAAACATTCAGCACTTGATATGAAATAATCACATATGTACATGTATATGATTTCATCACATGTATTGGTATGTGTACTGGTATGCTAAAGACCACGTAAATTAATAGTATATGTGTTGTGCTGCTTAACCCCCTCAAGGAGTAGGGCTATACCTAAGCTGATTGACATTAGCTGGCATTAGTTATTGTAAAAAAATAACTTCCAATACAGGACCTCTCCAGACTTAAAAAGAAAAATGTGTGTGTGTGTGTGTGTGTGTGTGTGTGTGTGTGTGTGTGTGTGTGTGTGTGTGTGTGTGTGTGTGTGTGTATTATAGGATGTTGACATATAACTCCCACCTACCACAATCTCCACCTTACTTATATCATGTTTATCTGACAGGCCCTGAACAAGAAGGAGCACAAGAATGGGCTGCAGTCCCCAGATTCGCCAGATGCTGACCAAGAGTACTCCCTCACTCCACGCACTGAAGCCAAGTATAATAAGATTGACGAAGAGTTCACTCTTATGATGCAGCGCAACCAGATCAATGGCAGTAGGGTGCGTCAACAATACATTGTACTCTTTTTTTTTTTTTTTTATTTTATTTTTTTCCCTTATACAGAACTGGGTTATTCCCTCACCTTGAGTACAGTATAGTACTAAGATGTAACAGTATGAAATTCTGTAGACTTTAGTTATGAGGTAAGAGTAAGTTTCCTTGATTACTAGTCAAATTGCTCCTCCTACCCGACTAAACTTGGCCATCAGCTGTGTTGAAAGAGGTTAAGGATCTTCATCAGGTTGGAAAAAATGTACCATAGACGTAAACTATGCAGGCTAATGTAAAATTTCTTTTATTAGTTGATAATATCCATTTATTTTAGTACATTATTCCACCCAAAATGGATGGCTGATGGTCAAGTTGTTAAAGGCGCCAGCCAGGGTTCTGTCACTGGTTTGAATCCTTAAGAGAGGACTGGAGAGTTTCAGTCTTGTAAGGCATTGGTCAGTCACATGTCCTGAAGTGATGTAGACAGTAGCCTGGTCTCAGAATCCTACTCTTCATATGAAGTAATATGGAACCTGATGTCACACTCTTTTTTTCTTTCTTTCTTTTTTTTAGCCTCTTTAAGCTGTTAAATTGTCTGTTGGCAGGAAGACCATGATAAAAGCTGTCCTCATACTGAGATACATTTACCTCAATCTATGAAACCACACCTCTTCTACACACTTCATCTGACTGCACCCTGCTGTCTCTATATTCATCATTCTTATTTTTCCTTAAGCCCATCCCTCCAGTCATCTCTAATTGTCAGTGTCCCACCCCACAGCAAGGTGTTGGGATGAACAACTATGGGAATATGTCAGTTAGTGTCCCAGTCAACACGCCAGCCTATGATCCCTCCCTCATGCAGCCCTCACCCCAGATGTCCCATGCTTCCCTCTCTCCCCGCCCCGGGTCATCGTCGGGGATGCTGGACATGAATGGGTCAAACGGGTACCCACCTTCCACATCTCCACTGCCCCATGGAGCTGCTCCACCCTCCCCTGGCCTCCTGCCTCGCCCTCACAGCTCTAAAGCCACACACTCCCCCACCCGACACAACCTGAGGGTAGTCATCCCAAATTCGCAAGCACAGTCATCATCGGTGAGTTGATTTTCATTTTGTGCAGGTGGCCAGTGGTGATGAAGTAATGTGATGTATCTGTGCAGTTAATTATAACTCATTCGACACACATCTGGCCAGTACAGTTGGTGAATTGTCATTCCCCCCCCCCCCCCAGAAGTAGGTGTTTGTGATAAGTTATATTTCCTTACAGTGGGCTATATGGTCCATTGGTCTTAGCTCTGGGGGTTCACACATCTTTAAACAATACACAAATGTCAAGCCAGTCATAGTGACCTGTACTGGAGCCTATCAAATCCGTTAGTAAGCACAGTTGGTGAGTGTTTGTAATTTTCTTCATGTGGGTACTGTATACCGTATAGGATGAGATAAATTTATAGAGCAGTAATGTTGTTTATGACAACCTTTACGGCAGTTTATGAATACACAGCATATCATGATTTACCGAGAATATTGCAAACCTAAAAAGACCGTAAGTGAAGTACTAGTCTAATGAGTTGTTTGTTGTACAAAGTGTTGATTATTATAAAGATGAAAGACGTGTAATTTGATTTACCAAAATTTGTTTGGGAATGAAACTAGGACAGTGAATATTGGGAACCTTTCCAGGTCACATGTTGTACAAATGAACTTTTTCAGAGCAGTCCTATGCATAGACCTTAAACAGTAAAGCTTTATAGAAAATTACTGCTACAGTGGAATCTCCTAAATCACTGCTTTATGGTACTGAGCACACACCACAATTTGAAAATTCCACAATTGAGAAATAACTAATCTTAGAGGGAAAATTGCTTATAGGTCTGTCATCTCCAAAAAGTTGCCCCCCTTACCCACAAACCTACCGTACATCAAACTGGTCACCAGTGAACACTAACAATCTGGAAAAGAGATTAGTAAAGCTTATTTAATGGGAATGAACAGACTGTAAGATTCTTACCTTACTCTGACTGATGACATTGCATAAATGGATGTGGGAGGGGGGAGGGGTTCCAAGGCTTGAGGTGGACAACGGCCTCTCAGCGCAAGGCGAGTGTGCCGCCTCATCTATGTCGCTTCCTCCTCATCAACCTCCCTCAGGAACCCCTCAAAGTCCAGAGTGGACTTTGGTTTATTAATTGCCTTGCTTGGCTGCGATTGGCTTACACCCGGCTAGATGCGCGGACTTGAGGTAATGGTGACACTTATTACTCGAGGCATCGGAAAAGCATCATTTTTGAGGCCGCATCCATGACTTTTGTGTATTTTCATGATTTACTGGTATTGCAAACTGTTGCATGATGTTACCGCATATTATGAATCCGTGATTAAAAATCGTGCGATTTAGGGGATTCCACGGTATATTCAGTCTGCTTCCATTTTCCACAAGTGGGTGATGTAATGAAACTTTGATTATTGGTCAGAATCCACAACTTCTTCACTGATGAGCAGTTAGCTATAATTTACAAGTCATGTGCGTTGTCAGCTTGAATATTGCACACCCATGTGGAGTGGATGTGGAGAGGTTGTGCTAAAACAACTGGACAAAATTTGGAACAAAACTGTAAAAATAGTTAATAACCCAGCAGTTATAAATGAACTGCCCCCCCCTACAAGTAAGGTAGAATGTTGTCTCCTTTACATCATTTTAAAGATACTTTTATAGCAAATGCTCGGATGAAGTTGCATCCATTGTGCCCTCTCCACGCCTTCCCCCGTGCTGCACGGGCATCTGGTAGCATTCATGACAAAACTTTCACACTGCCATGTGTCAGAACTCCTTCCTATCAGAATTAATTTATTCCCAGAACTGCTTCTTGTTGGAACTCTGTTCCCCAGATTAGTTCCCTCAAACTTCAACCTACAGCAGTGAAGTCCAAGTGTTGCAGATTGTCAATGACTGGAGGACATCTTTATTATGATGTATGAATTTTTTTCTTAAATGTTTTTCGTTCCTCTGATCAGCTTTTAAAATTATTAATGGCTGCCTCTGCTAGATCTCATAAGATGACATACAAAAAAGTTCACTTTCATGATTCATCCAACGTACAGTACTTTTATGATCAACAGTCTGTGTATCCAAAGTGACCTTATGTCCCCAAAATGCCAAATACAGTATAACATATCCAGAATATAGATACATACTTACATTCTTCTCTGAGATCCCAAGCCGTCATACAAATCAAAATTATTATTCATTTGATAGAGTAATTCCAGGTGCTTTGTGTGCTTTTTGTTTGAAAAAGTTTTTCAGTAATAATTTTCATACAGGTCACTGATGTATGAGGTATATTATTAAGGTATAGTTATTACTGAAATTTTTACTTAAAACGGTGTTTGAAGTCACTCATCAAGCCACCCCTGAATCTGTCATTCCATCTTACTCCTCTCTCTCTCTCTCTTTCATCCAGCCATCCATCTCTCTCTCTTTCTCTTCATATAAATATTCTAGTTCCCTGGTCCCCCCCCCCCCTCCCACCCAAAAAATCACCCTTTATCTTCTCGATGCATATTCTCATCATTGTTCATGACAGTGGTCACGAATGTGCATTAGTAAACTTATCATCATTATCATCAGTGTCATAGCCCTGTTCCCACTACACAGCATCCTTGAGTAAGACTTTTGGGTCATTGCTCTGGTACAGTTGCAGTTGAACCATTTTGGGAGTCTGATCTTTTAATAAATTGTTGACGGGGTATGAACAGTTCCATACCAATTTATATTTAGTCATTTATGTGGGACTGGGTAGAGTTGATATCAGTGGAAAAGAAAGACTGCCATGAAATATTTGTTAGATAATTTCTTAAGCCATCCTAGTCTGCCCTGTCAGAGTGCTATCTGGTCATCCTGACTAATTCAGAAAGAGGGGGTTTGGGGCAACTGATAAGTGATACTTTGATGAGATTGTGGTCAGAGGATCGTGCTGGTGGCAGTACCTCTATCTTATATTGATCTGGGTTATTTGTCAAGAATATTTATAAGAGATAGGCTTTATGGCCAGGATTGTCTGGTATTCTAGTTTGTGTACTGTACCATACAATACAGACAGGTCTTGCTATTTGGCTGTTTGCTATGTGATAAATTGCTACAATGATAATTCAAAAGTTGTACCCCTTTTTGGAATAACATTTAAGGAATTTTGTTAGAACAATTTGCAGTAGCTACCACTGAGAATCTCGTGCTGACACGGTGACACACACAGCCAACAGTCAGCTGTCTGGGCCAACTTGGCTGCCCAACATTTACGTGCACAGAACCCCAGCCTCGGGGGTGCGCAGGCAGTGGCCTTCACACCAAGCCTTTGAGTCTCATTTACCCACTCGCTTACGTGTCCTGTGCCTGTGATCATCTCCCTTGCATTCTCCGAGCTACCTAACCTTCTCACTAGCGTAAGACCATTGCAGTGCTATTGCTAATGCCAAATAACACTGCAAGTACGCCACAAATAGTGCTACATGCTATAGTAAATGGAGAGAGAACTTTGAGTGTGTGAAATAAGTGAAACTCTGAACTTGAAATCATGTCTGGTGTTAACCCCAGTGGAAAACGTGGTGTGATACTGATGCTGCTGAGGGCAAGGCTAGAAGGACAAGGTGTAGCCTTTTCCTTGACTTGAAATTAGACATTATTAATGTCCATAAGGGGTGACGCAGCCCGAGTAAGATTGCTAATGCCCAATAACTGCCCCAATCCACGGTGTTGACAGTCAGAAAGAAATCAGATGCTATAACGTGCCAGTCCGTATTGTTAAATGTCCAGTAAGAGCAAGAGAGCCTATCATGGAGAAGAAGGAGTGTCTTCTGGCTCAGTTGGTTAATGACCCAAACCAAGCAAAGCAGCCTTTTCACTGCTGTTTCATCTGCAGTAAGGTTCTCGATCTGTGGAAGGACCTTAAGGATAAGGAAGGTATGGAGGCAGAGGAGGAGTCCAAGGCCAGTTTGAGTTGGTTTGAGCAGTTCAAGGCCCATGCTGGCCTTAAACATGTGACCATGCATGGTGAGGCTGCAAGCACAGACCACATAGCAACTGAGGCCTTCCCTGTGCAACTGAAGGCTATTAAATGGAGGAGGGATACTCTCCAAAGCAGGCCTTAAAAACTTTGATGAAACAGGACTGTTTTGGAAGCGGCTATCAAGGAAGACATATACAATAAACTTTCAATTATCCGGCATAATTCAGGCAACCCCAACACCAGATATTGCATAGTACCCCCTGTAGGCTGTCCTTTTGGTATCGCAGTGGATAATGTGTTACTGTCCATCTTGACCCTCTGTCCTAAAAACTTTCCCTCAGTATTACCCTTGAGTAAAAAAAACATAAAATTAAGCATAAAAATTTAGCACAAAATATAATACAGTATTGATACAGTACATATAGTACAGTAATACGGTACATAATATAATCATAATCATACTTTATTCACTTAGTGTTGGCATCATTGGAGGGTAGATATGCACAGACACATCCTCACTATACAGCAGTCAGAGCACCCGGGCACAGAGTACTGAGGGGCCACGAGGTTAGTCACAACACTACAGCAACAAGCGAGGCATGGGAGGCCACAGACTAAGTTGCAGCACTAGGGTTTAACCACTGCGTGGTCACAAGAGCAGAGTGCACAGATATTTCCTCACTGTATGGCATCCACAGGAGAGACTGAGAGAGCGACGGTAGGGGCAGCGTACTGGGTGAGCCACTCCCACAACGCATTGTGATTGGCTGGTTCATTGCGGGGTCTGTCCTTATGCCAGTTGGGTCCCGTGTCTGGGCCAGAGGGCCATTTGCTTCCTGTTTCTGAGCCAGATATTGCATAATTTTGCTGGATATTGCATAATTTTGCTGGTTATTGTTTTAATAGAGCCAAGCAAAAAGCACTGGATATTGCGTTGGGCTGGATATTTCAATGACAGATAATTGAGAGTTTACTGTGTCAGCCAGGAAGCAAGATGTGCACCTGGGCTCAAAGCAGCCAAGTACTGCCTCACCCTCATCCATGGTGTCAGTGCAGAGGAGGACCTGAAGCTCAAGCCACTTCTAGTGTACTAATAGGAAAACTCCCAAGCACTGACAGGATTCATAAAGGAGAACCTTGGGATTATTTGGAGGAATAACCCCAGGGCCTGACTTACCTCCACAGTCTACTGGTCATACATGGCAGGGTACCTCTCTTCCCACCTTCATGACTATGGCAGCAGGAGCAACCTCACCAGCCATTTCCTCCAGTTCGTCGACAGTGCCTCGAGCCACCCTGAGTGCATGGAGGACTGGGTGGATAATATGAAAATGGTGCACTTGTCCCCTGTCCCCCAAACACATGACTGCTCCAACTGATGGATCAGGGCATCACTGTAACTTCCGTGGTGCACTATCTCCGCCACACCATGGAGCAGATTGTGAGGGTGAGTGGCTTTAGGGCGAGTGATGTAGTGTGATGCCTTTGGAGGAAGTTTATCATCAAACACGCCATCAACATTATAACAGGGATGTAGAAGGAGGTGCTGGTGAGTACATTGAACACTGTCTGGCACAAAGTGTGGTAAGAGTGTGTGGACTTCTTCACAGGGTTCCCAGCAGTCGAGAACATCTGTTGACACATCATTGACCTATCACATGAGGTGGGATCTGAGGAGGTCAACAAGGAAAATGTGCAAGAGGTCCTGGACAGTTAACCCATGCAGCTGTCCATGGAAGAGCTCATTGAGGTCAGGGAATGAATGGTGGAGGAATAGGAAGGTGGTGAGGATGATGGCAAAGATGGGCACCTTTGTGTTCTTGATATTAAAACCTTCAAGGAGTTCCTTGCAATAATGGACAAGGGCACTACGTTCATCTGGGACAAGCACACGAACCCAGCAAAGAGTGACACATCAATACTTGACCGAACAACACTTGAAGGATTACAGGGAGGTCTTGACAGCTAAGCGAAAGGCAGCACGGCAGGCCACCATTACTTCCTCCTCTTCCCCTGCCAGCAGCACCGAGGAAGAGCGAAGACCGTCAGTGAGTCGTGTGCAAATCCAACATTCCGCATCACTTGCCTCCATCATGTATGCCTTGTCTACTTTGCCATCTGGCACACCCATATACCACACTGCCATGGTGTCCCTCACCCTCGGTGCTCTGCCATCTATTGGCCATACAGCATCACCCACCCTTGGCCTCACTGTACCACTCTCCCTTGGCATCACCGCATCACTCCCCATCTCTCTTCACCTCCTGAGGACCTGGAGTGATCATCCAGGCCATCCAGCTGGTCCCCCAGCCTTGGGGATGACCCTTCATGATGACTTGGGCCAGCTAAGGACAAACTCCATGTGGGTGGCTGAGGTTTTAGGGTGTATTTTAGGTTTTGCAGTTGAGGGCACCCTCTCTAACCCCAATGAACCCATGTTATATTGGTCTCACTATACAGTAAATCATTATGTGATAGGTTTTTACTTGATTCAGTCGCATCATGCAGCATGACCAGACTGTAAATATAATACAGGTACACATACACACAACACACAAACACATGCACAACAACGTGGCACACAGAAAGTGTGAGTACGTTCAAGTACTTGGGTAGTGTGATGAGTAAGGATGGAAGTTTGGAGGGTGAAGCGCTTGAAAGGGTACAGCAAGGAAGAAAGGTTGTTGGTTTCTTGAAAGCAGTGGTAAGAAACAGGGAAGTGAGCATGGAAGTGAAAAAGTTACTACATGACAGTGTTGTAATACCAACTCTAACCTATGGAAGTGAAGCTTGGACGTTGTTGGAGGGATACAAGTCAAGAGTGAGAGCTGTGGAAATGAGTTATTTGAGAGGAGCATGTGGAGTCACATGGAGAGACAGATTGACAAATGAGGATGTGAAGGAGCATTGTGGTGTGGATGTGGATGTGATAGGAGGTGTTAGGAGGTGGTTTGGCCATGTGGAGAGGATGGAGAGTGAGAGACTGAGGAGGAGAGTGTATGTGAGTGAGGTGGAGGGCGGAGGGGGAGGCCAAGGATGAGATGGAGGGATGGAGTGGAGAGGTATATGAGAGAGGGGGGGTGTGAGTTGGGAGCAGGGCAGTGAAATGGCAGGGGACAGGGCGACGTGGAGGCAGTTTGTTTGTGGCCACCCCATATGGGATTAAGGCGTCTGTCATTAGATAGATGGAGATAGATAGACACACACATAATGCACAAACACATGCACAATAACATGGCACACAGAAAACAAATAAACAAACAAAAAATACATGTGCAACACACACACACACACACACACACACACACACACACACACACACACACACACACACACACACACACACACACACACACACAGGGAGTCATCAGAGGTAGACGTGCGACATTGGCGCGCCGTACCGAAACAACACAGCCAGTGGCATTACCTAAATTAGTATCTTTGAATGAGTCAAGCTCTGTACCAGGTTAGACTAAGTGATTTTCCATCATTAAAAGGAAAAAAAAAAAATAAGTTTAAACAAGACTGGTTCAAACAGAACAAAGAACCACGAGGAAAAAAAATGCGCTGAGTCAGCTGGGTTTGTTTAGACTACAGCAACACGGGGAAAGTGTACATACTCTGTAAGTACATACTCTGTTCATTTAGTATTACAAAATGGATACATACTTCAGTAAAACAAATTTGGAAAAGAAAAGGGATAAAAGTAAAAAGCAAAATGATGATTTCTACCAAGAACTGGTTGAAGTGGAGACTCACAATAGACTGTTGAAAGTGTACACAAACTAGAAATGGCTTTCAAAAATGAAATTGATGAAATAAAGAAGCAAATACACTTGCAAATGGAAGAGATAGAAAAACTAGGAAAGGAGGCCAATAAGAAAGACACAACCATCAGTGAACTAACAGTGGAATTGAGTATGCTTAGGAAGAAAGTGAGTGAAATGGCAAGTACCGTAGTCAATCACGAGAGTGTTATGGAAGAGTTCAAAAATGACACAGAGACAATTAGGCAAGCAAGCAGTCTTATGGACCAGAGCAGTGATATTGAGGAGAAGATAACACAGGTGAATGAAGCTGTGCAAAGCTACAAAAATGATGTAGAAACCACGTATGCTGAAATGGTGAAAGTAAAGAAAGACTTAGAAACAAGGGTGGAGGAAAAAAGCATTAAAAAGGAAGTGAAAAGAATAATCCAAAACAATCCAAAGTTAGTCAGAGATTCAGTAGAGATAAACAAATCAATAGTAATCACTGGTATAGAAGAGGAAGAAGTAAAAAACAAGATCACAAGAGACAAAAAGGAGATGGCAAATGTAATGAGCTTACTGAAAGAAGTATCAGAGGAAATCTGTGGTAAAGACATAGAGGAACACAAAAGGTTAGGGAAATACGAGAAAAGCAAGACAAGACCTCTAAAGGTGACTTTCCAGAGTGTAAACACTGTGGAAGAGATACTAAAAAATGCAAAGAATCTTATGGAAAAAGAGGAGTTCAAAAATGTATGGATAAAAAGATGCCTAACACAAGAGGAACTGGAATTACTGAAAGAAAAAAGGGAGGAAGCAAAAACAAAAAATGAGGGAAGATCAGAAGAGGAGAAGAAGAAATTTTTTTACAAAGTAATAGGATTGCAGGTACGAAAGTGGTACACAAACAGGATGGAAGAAAAAGGAGGAAGGTAGTAGAACCATGTCATGACAAGTATATCAACAAGATGATAAAGTTGATGTACTCAAATGTGGATGGAATGGTATCTAAATTACTAGAGATGAATGATTATGTCAGAGAAAATGAACCACAAATAATATGCCTTACTGAAACAAAATTAACACCAAGGATATCCAATGACATACTAAACTTAGAGGAATACAATATATGGAGAAGAGACAGAAATTTAAAAAAAGGAGGAGGAATTATAATATTAACTAAGAAAAATCTAAAAGTCAATGAAATAAAACTAGATATACCATCACAAGTAGAACTGATTGCAGTAGAGATCGACACATCTGAAGGGAAAGTAATTGTAGCCAATTTGTACATGCCACCCAGATCAAACACATGGGAAAGAGACGAATATGAGGACCTGGCAGAGAGTACAATTCAGAGTACAAGATCATTGCTACATAAAATGGAAGAGAAATCAGAAAGAATTATACTAACTGGGGACTTCAGTACAAATATAAATTGGAATACTCTAGATATAAATAGCCAAGAAAGCTGTTGGGACCAAAAGCTCCTGGATCTCGTACAAGAGTTTTTCCTAATGCAACATGTGAGAGAACCACCTGAAAAAGAGGACTTGATGTACCTTCAGTGCTAGATCTAATATTTACTAGGCAAGAAAATGATATTGACAGTTTAATATATCACCCTCCACTCGGCAAAAGCGATCATGCAGTACTAAATTATAACTTCAGGATAGCATATGACATAGTAAACAGCAATGACAGTTACAAAAAGAGTCTAAATAATAAAAAGGGAAATTATCAAGACCTAAAGAAGTATTTCTTAGAAGTTGATTGGGAAAATGAGCTTAGAGGACAAGATTTAAATGCTGTATATAAAAAATTTTGTGAATTTAATGAAATAGGAATCCAGAAGTACATCCCACAGCACAAAGAAGCAGATAAGAAAATACAGAAATGTTTCAATACAGAATGTAAAAAATCAAAAGAAAGAAGAGATTTGTTGTGGAATAGATACAGAAGACACAAAAGTGAAAGGGCGTATAATAATTACAAACAGGCAAGAAACGACTATACAAGAATAAGGAGGGAAGCCCAAAAACAGTTTGAGGACGATATAATAAATAAAAGTAGTGACCAACCAAAGCTGTTTTACAGCTATATCAGAAGCAAAACCAAAGTAAAAGATATAATACAATCCATTACGGACGAGGGAATCACTTATACACAAGAGAAAGATATTTGTGAAGCACTAAATAAGAATTTCCAATTAGTTTTTACAGAAGAAAAAAATTTTGAGAGGGACTATGTGGAACACGCATGTCCACACATACTACCAGATATACAAATAGCAAAAAAAGTAATACAGGAGGAGTTAAGTAGATTAGACAGAGGAAATGCAAGTGGTCCTGATGAAATTTCATGTTGGGTATTACGAGAATGTGCAAAGGAGTTAAGTAAACCATTATTTTTAATTTTCAAGAAATCCTTGAGTCAAGGTAAACTACCTGATATTTGGAAAAAAGCAAATATTGTCCCCTTATTCAAAAAAGGAAATAGACAAAATCCACTCAACTACCGACCAGTATCACTGAACATTGTTGTAAGCAAGGTATTAGAAAAACTTATAAGAAAAGCTTGGGTAAATCATCTAGAAGAACACAGTATGATAACAGAAAGACAGTTTGGTTTCAGAAAAGGAAAATCATGTGTTACTAATCTGTTGAGCTACTATGACAGAGTAACAAACACAATACAGGAAAGGGAAGGATGGGTGGACAGTATCTATTTAGATTTCAAGAAAGCTTTTGACACAGTACCACACCAAAGACTTTTATGGAAACTGTACCATCAAGTAGGAATTCGAGGCAAACTGTTTTGTTGGATGCAAGAATTTCTCATAAAAAGAGAAATGAGGACAATACTAAGAGGAAACTACTCATCATGGAAAGAAGTGACTAGTGGAGTACCACAGGGTTCAGTGCTGGCACCAATCATGTTTTTAGTGTATATAAATGATATAAACAGTAACACTGGAAATGAGAGCTATCTGAATATGTTTGCAGATGATGCAAAAATACAAAGGAGAATTACTAACACAGACTCTTGTAAAGAGCTACAAGAAGAATTAAATAAACTTCATGAATGGAGTAGTACATGGCAAATAGAATTCAATGTGGACAAGTGTCATGTAATCAAGTTTGGTAAAAGTGGAAAAAGACCTGATTGAGATTATAAGTTAGGAAATAAAACCCTATACACATCAGAAAGAGAGAAAGACCTAGGTGTGATTATCAATAACAGACTATCTCCGGCTGACCACATCAGCGAGAAGGTACGGAACATGTATACACTGCTTGCAAATATGAGAATAGCATTCACATACATAAATGAAGACATGCTAAGAAGGATAATAACATCATTCATTAGACCAACCCTGGAATATGCATCAGTAGTCTGGAGTCCTCATCTCAAAAAGCATATAGACAAGATCGAAAAAGTTCAAAGGGCCGCTACAAGATGGATACCAAGCTTAAGGGACCTAAACTACGAAGAAAGACTAAATAAACTGAATCTACCAACACTACAGGAGAGAAGGAAAAGAGGTGACATGATAATGCAATATAAGTGCATATCAGGAAAGGAGAAAATAGACATAAATGATTACTTAACATATGGAGAAGCATCAGCAAGAGGACACTGCAAAAAACTGCATAAGAAGAGAGGTGATAAAGAAGTAAGGAAATTCAGTTTCCCAAACAGAGCAATTGATCAATGGAATGCACTACCGAATGAAATAGTGTGTGCCAAAACAATTCACAAATTTAAGGATATGTACGATAAATATAGTTTAAGACACGGGACAGTACGAGCTTGACTCATTCCTGTAGAGATACAATTAGGTAAGAACAATTAGGTAAGGTAAGAACACACACACACACACACACACACACAGTGGGAGTCACAGATAGCAGATATGCGACCTCGGCACTCCGAACCAGCACGGCCAGTGGCATTACCTAAATTAGTATCTTTATATGAGTCAAGCTCTGTACCAGGTTAGACTAAATGATTTTCCATTATTAAAAGAAAAAAAAAAAAAAGTTTAAACAATCTATCTATCTATCTATTGCCAGACGCCTCAATCCCGTTTGGGGTGGCCACAAACAAATCGCCTCCAAGTCGCCCTGTCCCCCGCCATTTCACTACCCTGCTCCCAACTCACACCCCCCTCTCTCATATACCTCTCCACCCCATCCCTCCATCTCATCCTCGGTCTCCCCCTCCCTCTTCCACCCTCCACCTCACTCCCATACACTCTCTTCGTCAGTCTTTCACCCTCCATCCTCTCCACATGGCTAAACCACCTCAGTGTGTTCCTCACAACGCTTCCTATCACATCCACATCAACACCACAACGCTCCTTTATATCCTCATTCGTCAGCCTGTCTCTCCACGTGACTCCACAAGCTCCTCTTAAATAACTCATTTCCACTGCTCTCACTCTTGACTTGTGTCCTTCCAACAACGTCCAAGCTTCACTTCCTTACGGTAGAGTTGGTATCACAATATTGTCACGTAGTAACTTTTATTTCCATGCTCATTTCCCTGTTTCTTATCACTGCTTTCAAGGAACCAACAACCTTTCTTCCCTGTTGTACCTTTACAAGCACTTCACCCTCTAAACTTCCATCCTTACTCATCACACTACCCAAATACTTAAACGTACTCACATTTTCCAATTCCTCACCATCCAACCTCGCTATACATTCACTGACTTCACCTCTCTCAAAGACCATCACTTTACTCTTCCCTACATTCACCTTTAGGTTCCGTTTCTTACACACTCTCTGAAACTCATCCACCAAGCCTTGTAGCTCCCCTTCATCTTCACTCAACAACACAGTATCATCTGCAAACAACAGTACAGGGAGTTTCCAAACACTATCCTCTCTCACCAGGGCCACTCCAACATCCACTACCCTACCTTGTACCTCTTTTATTACCCCATCCATGTACAGGTTGAACAACCATGGAGACATGACACATCCCTGTTTCAAACCAACTTTCAAAGAGAAAAATTCACTTAGTTCACCATCCACACGCACTGCAGCCTTAGCACCATCATACATACTCTTCACAGCATTCAACAACTTCCCATCTACTCCATATATTCTTAACACTTTCCACAATCCTTGTCTATCCACCCTGTCATATGCTTTCTCCAAATCCATGAAAGCCGCATACAACTTCTTTCCCTTCTCTAGAAACTTTTCCACTAAAGATCTAAGAATGAATATCTGATCTACACAACCTCTTCCCTTCCTAAAGCCTCCCTGTTCTTCTCCAACTAATTTCTCTGTTCTTTCTCTAACTCTGTCTATAAGTATCCTACCATACACTTTTCCTATTATACTAAGAAGACAAATGCCCCTATGATTACCACACACACTTCTTTTTCCCCTTTTCCTTTGTACAAGGGAATAATTATACCTGACTTCCAATCCTCCGGGACTCTACCTTCCTCCCAGGCCAATCTGCACATCTTCCACATCCATTCTACTACTATCTCTCCCCCATGCTTCAGCATCTCACCACACACTCCATCAATTCCTGGGGCTTTCCCCGATTTAACTTTCTTCATTGCTTCCACAATCTCTATCCTACTGATTTCTACCTGTCTTCTCACCTCCCTCCTTCTCCCAGCCATTCCCCAGCCACTTATACTCGCATTACTTCCATCCTCTACGTTCAACAATTCCTTAAAGTGTTCTCTCCATCTGCTCACTTTTCTCCCTTCTCCACTAGTAATCTACCATGTTTATCTTTCACTCCCCTGCTAACTTCACTTCCACCCTGTCTTACTCTTTTCACTTCTCTCCAGAACATTTTCTTACAGTCCCTCCACTTTACACTCAAATTCCTTCCAAATTCCTCATCCACTCTCTTCTTACTCTCTCTTACTAATCTTTTCACCTCTCTCTTCCTTTCCACATATAACTCTCTCTTCTGCCTCTCAACTTCTTCCGCCCCTATTTCTCATCCATTCATTGTATGCTTTCTTCTTTTGTACCACAGCCTGTTTCACCTCTTCAGTCCCACCACGCTGTTCCTTGCACCCCCCTCTGTCTTCTCTTCCTTCCACACACCACATCACATGCTGCACATATTTCTTCTGTAAATATCTTACACACCTTCCACGTCTCCCATCTGCTCCAATTCATATTTGCCCAATCGTTCCTCCACTTCTCTCTTATACTCTGCCTTTTTCTCATCCTCTTGTAACCTTTCCACTCTCCTTGCAACTACTCCTTCCTCTCGTCTTTCCCTTCTTCTATTCCTCCATCTTACTTGCATCCTAATTCTGGCCACCACCAAGTAGTGGTCAGAAAGGCCACTCCCCCAACCTCTATAAACTCTTGCATCCAATATACATCTTCGCATCCTTTCATCCACACACACATAATCAATCATTGCCTTCCTTTCATTCAGTTCACCACCCACCCTTCTCATCACTCGCCATGTATACCTGTGGATCATTTTATGCCTGAAGAGGGTATTGGCTATTACCAACCCCTCCCAGCACAGATGTCCACTAACGCACTCCCATTCTCATCTATCTCAGCAGGCACACCCCACTCACCAACTATTCCATCCACCTTCACATTACCAACTTTACCATTCATATCACCGATCAAAAACACTCTCTCATTCCTTCCAAACTTTTCCATGCACACTTCCACATTTGTCCAGAACTCTTCTCTCACTCTTCTAGCACGATCTTGCGTTGGCGCATACATACACACAATCGCCCACATTTGTATTCCAACTTTCAACTTTACCCACACAATCCTTGACCCAACTGATCCATACTGTCTTATGCTCTTCTTCCATCTTTTACTCACAACTATCCCCACTCCTTCCTTTGCCCTCTCATTCTCATCTACTCCTGCACATATACCCCATCCATACTCCCATTCTCTCACACTTTCTCCTCTCCATTTTGTTTCAGTTATTCCACATACATCCACTTTCGCATCCTCAAGCACCTGGACAACCTCTCTCTCTTTCACCTCATCATTCGCTCCTCTTACATTCCATGTACACATTACCAAGTCCTTTGTCCGGTCCTGGGTCGTCAACGTTTGGTCAGTCCTTGTCAGGGCTTCTTGTTTTTTTAGTTAGTTGTTTTCCGGGGAGGGGCACTAACCCTCCGCCAACCCTTTTAGTCGCCTTTTACGACAAGCAGGGATACTGGGGGAGTATTCTTGAAAACCCCCCTACCCCCAGAATCGAAAGAATGCACTCAGTCAGCTGAGGTTTGTTTAGACTACAGCTGCATGGGGTATGTAAGTACATGTACTCTGTGCTTTTAGTATTGCAAAATGGACACATACTTTAGTAATGCAAATTTGGAAAAGAAAAGAGATAAAGGTAGAAAGCAAGATGATTTCTACCAAGAACTGGTTGAAGTGGAGACGCACAATAGACTGGTTGAACGTGTACACAAACTAGAAATGGCTTTCAAAAATGAAATTGATGAAATAAAGAAGCAGAATCACTTGCAAAAGGAAGAAATTGAAAAACTAGGAAGGGAGGCCAACAAGAAAGACACAACCATCAGTGAACTAACAGTGGAATTGAGTACACTTAGGAAGAAAATGAGTGAAATGGCAAGTACAGTAGTCAATCATGAGAGTGTTATGGAAGAGTTCAAAAATGATACAGAGATAATTAGGTAAGTAAGCAGTCTGATAGACCAAAGCAGTGATATTGAGGAGAAGATAACACAGGTAAATGAAGCTGTGCAAAGCTACAAAAATGATGTGAAAACCATGTATGCTGAAATGGTGAAAGTAAAGAAAGACTTAGAAACAAGAGTGGAGGAAAAAAGCATTAAAGAGGAAGTGAAAAGAATAATCCAAAACAATCCAAAGGTAGTCAGAGATTCAGTAGATATAAACAAATCTATAGTAATCACTGGTATAGAAGAGGAAGAAGTAAAAAACAAGATCACAAGAGACAAAAAGGAGATGGCAAATGTAATGAGCTTACTGAAAGAAGTATCAGAGGAAATTTGTAGTAATGACATAGAGGAACACAAAAGGTTAGGGAAATACGAGAAAAGCAAGACAAGACCTCTAAAGGTGACTTTCCAGAGTGTAAACACTGTGGAGGAGATACTAAAATATGCAAAAAATCTTATGGAAAAAGAGGAGTTCAAAAATGTATGGATAAAAAGATGCCTAACACAAGAGGAACTGGAATTACTGAAAGAGAAGAGGGAGGAAGCAAAAACAAAAAATGAGGGAAGATCAGAAGAGGAGAAGAACAAATTTTTTTACAAAGTAATAGGATTGCAGGTACGAAAGTGGTACATAAACAGGATGGAATAAAAAGGAGGAAGGTAGTAAAACCATGTCATGACAAGTATATAAACAAGATGATAAAGTTGATGTACTCAAATGTGGATGGAATGGTATCTAAATTACTAGAGATGAATGATTATGTCAGAGAAAATGAACCACAAATATGCCTAACTGAAACAAAACTAACACCAAGGATATCCAATGACATACTAAACTTAGAGGAATACAATATATGGAGAAGAGACAGAAATATAAAAAATACAATATATGGAGAAGAGACAGAAATTTAAAAAAAGGAGGAGGAATTATAATATTAACTAAGAAAAATCTAAAAGTCAATGAAATAAAACTAGATATACCATCACAAGTAGAACTGATTGGAGTAGAGATCAACACATCTGAAGGGAAAGTAATTATAGCCAATTTGTACATGCCACCCAGATCAAACACATGGGAAAGAGATGAATATGAGGACCTGGCAAAGAGTACAATTCAGAGTTTAAGATCATTACTACATAAAATGGAAGAGAAATCGGAAAGAATTATACTAACTGGAGATTTTAATACAAATATAAATTGGAATACTCTAGATAGAATAAGCCAAGAAAGCTGTTAGGACCAAAAGCTCCTGGATCTCGTGCAAGAGTTTTTCCTAACTCAACATATGAGGGAAACCACCAGAAAAAGAGGACTTGATGTACCTTCAGTGCTATATCTAATATTTACTAGGCAAGAAAAATGATATTGACAGTTTAATATATCACCCTCCACTCGGCAAAAGCGATCATGCAGTACTAAATTACAACTTGAGGATAGCATATGACATAGTTAACAGCAATGAAAGTTACAAAGAGAGCATAAACTATAAAAAGGGAAATTATCAAGACCTAAAGAAATATTTCTTAGAAGTTGATTGGGAAAATGAGCTTAGAGGACAAGATTTAAATGCTGTATATAAAAAATTCTGTGAATTTTATGAAATAGGTGTCCAGAAGTACATCCCACAGCACAAAGAAGCAGATAAGAAAATACAGAAATGGTTCAATACAGAATGTAAAAAATCAAAAGAAAGAAGAGATTTGTTGTGGAATAGATACAGAAGACACAATAGTGAAAGGGCGTATAATAATTACAAACAGGCAAGAAACAATTATACAAGAATAAGGAGGGAAGCCCAAAAACAGTTTGAGGAGGATATAATAAATAAAAGTAGTGATCAACCAAAGCTGTTTTACAGCTACATCAGAAGCAAAACCAAAGTAAAAGATATACAGTAATACAATCCATTACGGACAAGGGAATCACTTATACGCAAGAGAAAGATATTTGTGAAGCACTAAATAAGAATTTCCAATTAGTTTTTACAAAAGAAAAAAATTTTGAAAGGGACTATGTGGAACATGCATGTCCACACATACTACCAGATATACAAATAGCAGAAAAAGTAATACAGGAGGAGTTAAGTAGATTAGACAGAGGAAAAGCAAGTGGTCCTGATGAAATTTCATGTTGGGTACTACGAGAATGTCAAAGGAGTTAAGTAAACCATTATTTTTAATTTTCAAGAAATCCTTGAGTCAAGGTAAACTACCGGATATTTGGACGAAAGCAAATATTGTCCCCTTATTCAAGAAAGGAAATAGACAAAATCCACTCAACTACCGACCAGTATCACTGAACAGTGTTGTAAGCAAGGTATTAGAAAAGCTTATAAGAAAAGCTTGGGTAAATCATCTAGAAGAACACAGTATAATAAGAGAAAGACAGTTTGGTTTCAGAAAAGGAAAATCATGTGTTACTAATCTGTTGAGCTACTATGACAGAGTAACAAACACAATACAGGAAAGAGAATGATGGGTGGACAGTATCTATTTAGATTTCAAGAAAGCTTTTGACACAGTACCACACCAAAGACTTTTATGGAAACTGTACCATCAAGTAGGAATTCGAGGCAAACTGTTTTGTTGGATGCAAGATTTTCTCATAAAAAGAGAAATGAGAACAGTACTAAGAGGAAACTACTCATCATGGAAAGAAGTGACTAGTGGAGTACCACAGGGTTCAGTGCTGGCACCAATCATGTTTTTAGTGTATATAAATGATATAAACAGTAACACTGGAAATGAGAGCTATCTGAATATGTTTGCAGATGATGCAAAAATACAAAGGAGAATTACTAACACAGACTCTTGTACAGAGCTACAAGAAGAATTAAGTAAACTTCATGAATGGAGTAATACATGGCAAATGGAATTCAATGTGGACAAGTGTCATGTAATCAAGTTTGGTAAAAGTGGAAAAAGACCTGATTGGGATTATAAGTTCGGAAATAAAACCCTACACACATCAGAAAGAGAGAAGGATCTAGATGTGATTATCAATAACAAACTATCTCCGGCTGACCACATCAGCGAGAAGGTACAGAACATGTATACACTGCTTGTAAATATGAGAATAGCATTCACATACATAAATGAAGACATGCTAAGAAGGATAATAACATCATTCATTAGACCAACCCTGGAATATGCATCAGTAGTGTGGAGTCCTCATCTCAAAAAACACATAGACAAGATCGAAAAAGTTCAAAGGGCCGCTACAAGATGGATACCAAGCTTAAGGGACCTAAGCTACGAAGAAAGACTAAATAAACTGAATCTACCAACACTACAGGAGAGAACGAAAAGAGGTGACATGATGCTATATAAGTGCATATCAGGGAAGAAGAAAATAGACATAAATGATTACTTAACATATAGAGAAGCATCAGGAAGAGGACACTGCAAAAAACTGCATAAGAAGAGAGGTGATAAAGACGTAAGGAAATTCAGTTTCCCAAACAGAGCAATTGATCAGTGGAATGCACTGCCGAATGAAATAGTGTGTGCCAAAACAATTCACAAATTTAAGGATATGTACGATAAATATGGTTTAAGACACGGGACAGTATGAGCTTGACTCATTCCTGTAAAGATACAATTAGGTAAGAACAATTAGGTAGGTAAGAACACACACACACACACACACACACACACACACACACACACACACACACACACACACACACACACACACACACACACAAATAGATAGGATTGAAAAAGTTCAAAGGGCTGCTACAAGATGGGTACCAAGCTTAAGGGATCTAAGCAACGAAGAAAGACTAGAAAAACTGAATCTGCCTACACTACAGGAGAGAAGGAAAAGGGGAGACGTGATTATGATATATAAATGCAAATCCGGGAAGGAGAAAATAGACATAAATGATTACATAACCTATGGTGAAACATCAGCAAGTGGACACTGCAAAAAGACTGCATAAAAAGAGAGACGATAAAGACGTAAGGAAATATAGTTTCCCAAATAGAGCAGCTGATTAGTGGAATGCACTACCGAATGAAATAGTGTGTGCCAAAACAATTCATAAATTTAAGGATATGTACGATAAATATGGTTTAAGACACGGGACAGTACGAGCTTGACTCATTCATGTAAAGATACAATTAGGTAAGAACACATACACACACACACACACACACACACACACACACACACACACACACACACACACACACACACACACACACACACACACACACACAGTTACCTAAAGATTGGAAAAGAGCAAGTATTGTGCCAGTCTTCAAGGGAGGGGATAGGGAAGATCCACTCATTTACACACCTGTATCACTTACTAGTTGTAAAATATGCAAGAAAATTATTAGAAAAAGATGGATAAAGCATTTAGAAGAAAATGAAGTGACAACACCAGGACAGTTTGGTTTTAGGGAAGGAAGATCATGTGTTACTAACTTATTAAGTTTCTACAGTAGGGTAATAGATGTCATACAAGAGAGGCAGGGATGGGTAGATTGTGTCTATCTCAATCTCAAGAAAGCATTTGACAGGGTGCCCAGTAGGAGACTGCTGTGGAAGTTCAATTCCTTTGGAGGGGTGCATGGGAAACTATTAGAGTGGATGGGAGATTATTTGATAGGAAGGCAGATGAGAACAGTCTTAAGAGACAAGGTGTCACAATGGAGAAACATGACTAGTGGAGTACCCCAGTGCTCTGTCTTGGCCCCAATAATGTTTCTGATATATGTAAATGATTTGCCAAAGGGTTTGAATAGTTACATGGGTATGTTTGCAGATGATGCTAAAATCATGAAACATATTAAAGGTATTGATAGTTGTAAAAACTGCAAGAGGACTTGGACATGGAGCCAGACTTGGAAAATGGATTTTAATGCCAAGAAGTGTCATGTGTTAGAAATGGGAATGAGTGCAAAAAGACTGCACTGGACATATAAAATGGGCAATCAGATGATTAGTAAAAGAAAAGATGAGAAAGATTTGGGAGTGATTATTCAGGATCACTTGTCACCAGAAAAGCATATAAACAAAATCATTGGAGGCACTTATGGATTACTGACCAACATGAGAGTGGCTTTTAATTATGTGGATGAGGAATTGTTGAGGGAGTTGATAGTGACCATGATAAGACCAAGACTGGCATATTGATAAACTAGAGAGGGTTCAACGGATGGCATCGAGGATGATACCAAGCTTAAGGGAACTCACCTACGAGGAGAGATTGGAAAAACTGAAGTTACCATTACAGCGCGAGAGACGGGAAAGAGGTGACTCAATCACGATATTTAGAAATGTAAAAGAATTGGAAAGGGTGGATAGAGAGGATCTTTTTGTGCTGGATGATGGAAGAACAAGAGGTCATGGCTTCAAGTTGAGGAAAAATAGATGTCTTAATGATCTTAAAAGGTTTGGTTTCCTAAATAGAAGCATAAGTATTTGGAACAACTTAGACGAAGAGGTGGTGCAGCCGAAAAACATTCATGTGTTTAAAAGTAGACTAGATAAATGTAGATATGGAGACAGGACAACACGAGCTTAGCTCAATTCCTGTATACTACAAATAGGTAAATACAAATAAGTAAATACACTGCATACAAAACACACACTGAAGCCAACTACATCCCGTGAAGTAATGACGTGCTTGTTTCAAACAGTGCTTGTCACTGTCAAATAGCATTATTCATGAGAAATATAACAGTTTTACTCATTGTGCTGTTTCCACACAAGAAAGTTACATGGTACTCAAGATTTGCATGTACAATATTTTAAATAGGATTGCTAAGATTCAGAAGCAGGAAAAAGAAGAGACACACATCATCATCCGGGCCCTGATTCTCATCTTGGAAATGAGATGATGAAGGAGCCAAAAAAAAAAAAAAAAAAAAAATTAGAATATATACTGTATGAAACTGAGTGTGCAGTGTAGTGGACCACAAAGGCATTGCTACATCATACAAGTCATTGAGGTACAGAACCTGAGGCTAGGCTGCCATTGTCTAGCACTCTAGTACTTTATGTACAGTACATGTAACGTTAGATGACCAGATTATGTCCCTTGATGGTATTATTCATTCATCATCTAATCCAGTGTTGCACCATGAGGAGCATAGGAGCCAGGGGCTAGAAAAGTGGGTCCTGACATTTGAGATGAGAGTGACTAGCCTTACTCATCCCTGAGTAGCATTACATGAGCAGTATATCCAAACCACTCCATGGATATAAACCTGCAGCTGCTCAATCCGATTGGAGGACTTTAATTACCCACTAAACCACCAGGTGCCATGAAAAACTTTCATTCATATCTTGACAAGGCTGTCACTCCAGCAAGGGTATTCTATACATAAACACCAGATTACTCACATACATTTTTATTATACAGTTTTAGAAAATGGTAGTCTAGTCTTTGATTCCTATACCTAACAAGGGATAATATGGGACAGGCTTCCCCCCCCCCCCAGAAAGTGACACAAAAGTAAGAAAATTATCATAAGTGTGACCAGCAAAAACGACACTCAATTTACACACCATTCAAACCTTAAAAAGCAAATCAGTGTCCATAAAAGTAACTACCATGCTGCTCCAAGTCTCTTCCTTTTTCCTTTCTTTATATTCTGTGTTCACCTACAGTTCAGTGTAGAATACTGTAAGCAAATTGTGTCTCCTTCCGGACAGTCTGGGCGGCCTGGGTCTCCCTCACTGAATACCCCAGTAGTGTCACTGCAGACTGGCGGGGCCTCAGGTAACCCCTCCACGACGTACTCTGCCCTCAACTCATTCTCGCACCAGGACTTCCCACTCAACGCTGACATTTCACTCAACCCCACCAACCTACTCCACCAGGTGAAGTACTAACATAGGTGTAGGATTTTACTTGGCATTTTATACAGTAGAACCTTGAAAAGTCAAAATATTGGTCTTCTGGTCATTCCAGCACAACAAACACACACACACACTCTCTTTCTCTCAGTACAATATATATTTATTATTATTAGATTGGAGGATGGATGGATATATCCCATTGGATCCCAGGGGTGCTGGACGAGGCATGGCGCTAGGTGGGTACTAAGCGTACCGCCCTCCGCCTATCGGCTCATAGTCGCGAAGCTCATAGGTCCCTACCCGGGGGCTCCCTACTTTATAAAGACTTGAAAAATCCCAGTCCAATATTCCGGATGCTGGGCTCCAATGGGATACTGTGTGTGTGTATATATATATATATATATATATATATATATATGCCACTAACTTAGTCCTCCAGATAAACTGTAAAGATTCATTTAGAAACGTATTGTGCTTTTTATCATCTTTTCCTTTTTCTTGGGTGGATCCAGGGGTGTTGCCCATTCTGCCTGGGCCACACCCCTGGTTTATCACACTGTGGTAGTATCCAGTACTGTGCATCTTTTATTGATTATTATGTTTATTTCTCCCAAACAAACCATCCCTGCTGATTAATGTTACTTAGTTCTCTTGGAGCAAAAGGATGTAGAACTCTCATTACTTTGGAAAATGATATGGGCAACACCTCAGGAATATTGTTGGATCTGCCCGTCTTTCCCCTTTCTTTATCTTTTCATCTTTTCTTATTTTGCATCACTGCTGAATGAGGAGTTTGTAGCAGGGGGGGTTTGGAATCGGTGGATTCAGTGTTTGATCCTTGGCCTTTGATTGATGCTGCTACTGTGAACAGAGCAATAGGCATGATGTAGGTGGGGAAGGCAACAGGTGTGTCTGGGTTGACTGCAAAAATGCCGAAGGCCCCAGGAAATATAGTAGTAGGTTTAGTTACTAATTTGATGAATACAATTATATGTGAGCATGTGGTGGCGACCATCATCCACTCACTTGATGTAGAGCTGCCTATTTCTTCCTTAGCTTTTATCATTCTTTTTCTGTGTCTGCCCTCCTCTCTTCATATTTCTCCCATCTTTCCTGTCACTTCTTAGTGCTTTTCTTTCCTTTACAGGTGGCTTTACATTGAGTGACAAGCCAAATGGTTTCCTGTAAGCCAAGAAACCATTTACTACGCTGGGTGGTAATCATACAACCAAACCATACATGCTCCCTACGTGTCAACAAGTGGGTTGGTGGAGGATTAGTGCCCCTCCCCATAAAACAAATAACTCAAAGTCAAATGGCCACCCCTTACGAGATTGTGGCGTCTGGCATTAGATTGATAGATAGTGTTGTCCCAGACGACTGGCTATTGGGTACGATTGTAAATGTGTATAAGAGGGAGGGTGATGCCTTGGAAAGGGAATATTATAGAGTTATAAAACTTTTCGACCTGATAATGAAGGTAATGGACAGAGTTGTAGAATCGGTAAAAGAGTGAATATTGATGATATGCAGTTTGGGTTTGTGCCAGGCAAAGGGACTACTGATGTCATATTCATTCAGGAAAAATATACAGGAAAGAAAAGGGATTTTTTTTTTACAGAGTTCATAGGGAGGTGGTGAAGTAGGCAATGACAAAGGTTGTGATTGAGTTGTGATTGAGAAGTGTCTGGTTAGATTGACTGTGGCTATTATGTATGTGGGCACTGGCACCTAGATGAGGGTGCATGAAGATTTGAGTGATGAATTTTCCCTGAATGAAAGTGTGCATCAGAAGTCAGTCTTGAGCCTCTTATTGTGTGTCATGGTGCTTAATGCTCCCTCATGTGACTTCAGAAATGAACTTCCATAGATGTTGTATGCTGATGATTTGGTGTTGGTTGCAGAGAATGAAAGGAAGACAGAGGAAAGATGGAGAAATGGAATAGGGTGTAAGGGTTTGAGAGTCTATCTATCTATCTATCTATAGCCCGACGCCCTAATCCCGCAAAGGGTGGCCGCAGACAAAACGCCTCCAAGTCGCTCTGTCACCCACCATTTGACTACCCTCCCCCCAACTGACCCCCCCCTCCCTCATATACCTCTCAACTCCATCCCTCCACCTCATCCTCAGTCTACCTCTCCCTCCCTCCACCTCACCTACATACACCCTCTTAGTCAGTCTTTCATTCTCCATTCTCTTCACATGTCCAAACCACCTCAGTGTATTTCTCCTAATCTTCTCAACCACATCCACATCCACCCCACAGCGTTCCTTCACTTCTTCATTCGTCAACCTGTCCCTCCACGTCACCCCACATGCTCCTCTCAAGTAACTCATTTCCACTGCACTCACTCTTGACTTGTTCCCCTCTTGCAAGGTCCATGCCTCGCTTCCATACGTCAGGGTAGGGATCACAATACTATCATGCAGTGACTTCTTAACTTCCATACTCACCTCCCTATTTCTGATCACTGCTTTCAGTGTACCAACAACCTTCCTTCCCTGCTGTACCCTTTCACACACTTCATCCCCCAAAGTTCCATCCTTACTCAATGCAGATAAAACAAAAGTGATGATATATAGGGCTGCTGGCAGTACTGTCAAAGAAGAGGTAGTGTAGCCATGTGTGGCATGCCACAAGGGTGTGGGAAGTAACTCCATCTTGTGCAGTGTTTATGAATAATGGGTGCATAAGAAATGTAGTGGTATTAGAGGTAAACTAAAGTTAATGCTGATTTTGTGTGTGGAGTGTGTTTGGGAGAGCATGTAGAGATTGTCAGGCATGAAAGGATTGATCTTGCTGGTGAGTCTTTTGAGTGTGTGGAGGAGTTTTGTTATTTGGGGGACATGTTGTGTGCTGGAGGTGGGGCTGAAGCTAACTCTTTGCCTAGGGTAAGGAGCGGTTGGAGGAAATTTGGGGAACTGTTTCCTCTCCTGACACAGAGAGGGGTCTCCCTTCATGCTAAGGGATCTTTGTATGCAGCATGTGTTACAAGTGTAATACTGTGTCGTACTGAGACCTGGGCAATAAAGAAAGAGGATATTTGTAGGGTCAGATGTGAAGAAGTGACAGTGGTTGATGGATGTGTAATTCATCCTTGAATGCGAGGCCTGAGGGAGCTAGATTATGATTGAAGAGTTGAGCAGAAGGATGGGACTGGTGTGTATTGGTGTTGTTATAAGGAGAGATTGAGATGGTTTGGGCATGTGGAGAAGATGTAGGGTGACCATTAGGTGCACAAAGTGAAAAGTGTGAATGTTGCAGGTAGGGTTACAAGAGGCAGACCGAAAAAGACCTGGGACAAGGTCATAGAGTGTGACCTCAGGGATAAGGAACTGGACTAGGAGGTTGCCAGAGAGTGTGCAGTGTAGAGAGCAACCATTAGGTGGCCAAGGCCATTGCATGCAAGCATGTTGGAGTCTTTATGAATGATACAATATGATGACAATGCTCCATTCACTCAGCCCTACTAGTTTCAGACATTAGAATAGTTTTTCTTTCTTTCTTTCTTCATTTATTTATTTTTCATATTTGTCGTGGTATTCATTGCCTTTTTTTTTTTTTTTTTTTTTTTTTTTTTCATAATCCTTTGTTTCTTCACCCACCACCCTAATCTTCCTTTTGCAAACATTTAACCCAGCCTGACCAGTTTTGTTCATGAAACCAGGAAGGAGTATTATTGTCTGTTTTTCGTTTAATGTAAGAATTTTCTTGTCATTCTTCTTGTTTATCATTCATGCTGCTTATTTACAGTTTCACTTCTCTGTCTCCCTCACCCTTGTTTTGCATCCCTCTTCTCATCAGTTAAAATTTAGTCTACCTCTTAGGAATTGGTGTGATTTAATTACAGGTACTTCTTATTGTTCCTGTTGTTTTTCCTCCATCTCTTTGTTCTTCATCCTAGATTCTCTCTTTCTTCTTTCATGAACTTTATTTCTCTACCAACCTTTATCATACTGTACTTTATTTCTCAGCATCTTACTGTTTTACATTACTCAGTCTTTTCAAAATACTGTGTAATATACAGTGCTCATCAAAATTATCGAGCGCCTACCGCCGGGTGCACAATACTTATGTCCAAAAAAGAATCACCCATTTCTGGGGGTAAAAATTGAGCCACAAGTTTGCGGCGCTAGCATGACGTCACGGTACCCTGAGGCCTTCCGACACGCTGGATGGTTTCCGCCTCAGTTGCCCATGGGCTGCCTGAGAGAGAGGAACTCCGCCGCGTCTCCCTCTCTTATTGCGCCATTTTTTACCGAGTGTCCCGCAGTGTATTGGCTTTCACCACTTTGTTATGGCACCTACCCGTGAACTATCGAGTGAAATCATATCCCAGATCATTGCTGTAAAGGAGGCAGGCCACCAGACAAAGGAAATTAGTGAATTGGTTGGTGTGGCATGATCGACAGTGCGTCGGTGGTGCGCGCGGTTTCGAGTGGAAAACAGTGGTGAAGTTCCCACAAAGAAACCGCGGTCTGGTAGACCTAGGAAAACTTCCCCAAGGTCTGTTAATGTTTTAAAACATGCAGTGGAGTTTAATCCTCGTGTGAGCACAAGGAAAATAAAGGAGAGCCACCCGGAAGTGTTTGGTGAGGTGTCTGTGAGAACAGTGTCTCCTAGGGTCCATGAACTTGGTTACACAAGTCACAGGCCTGTGAAGAAGCCTCTTCTCACAAAAAAACAGCGACTTCGTAGGCTTGCCTTTGCTAATAAATATCTTAACTGGGGTGAGGAGCAATGGTTGTCAGTGTTGTGGTTTGATGAGGCAATGTTTAGTGTCACCTGTAACAGAGGAGCACGTGTGTGCCGACGCAAAGGTAGTGACCCACTTGACCCACGGTATGTAGAAAGCACAGTTAAACATCCTGATTCACTCATGGTATGGGCTTGTTTTTCTGGTCAAGGTTTGGGGAAGCTTGTTGTGCTTCCCAAGAACATAAGAGTGAATCAGGATGTTTACCTGGAGCTTCTGTGTGATCATTTACCAGACTCCTTCGAGCTAACAGGTGCACGAGTGTTTCAGCAGGACGGTGCACCTGCTCACAAGGCCAAATCGGTCACCAATTGGCTTCGTGACTGTGAGGTATCATTCTTGAAAGACTGGCCAGGAAATAGCCCAGATCTCAACCCGATTGAAAACCTCTGGTACCTCGTAAAGAAGAGTCTCCAAGGAAAGGACGTGAGCTCTCTGCCTAAGTTGGAAGCCGCCATTCGTGACTCCTGGGAGAAAATATCCCTCCAGCACCTCAGGAGCCTCGCCCTTTCACTTCCAAGATGTCTCAGGTCCGTGAAGCAGCATAAAGGATATCCTACAAAGTACTAAAGGTAAATAAAATGCATTATTTATATGTTTTTTCAATGTTGAAAGGTTTGTTTCGTAGGAGGGATGCAGGGCGCTCGATACTTCTGACGAGTACTGTATTACTCCCAGTCCTCACGCAGTACTATTCCATCTCCTTTTAGTCTCACACTTCACTATCATTCATTTTTGTACTCACACATTCGTTAGTGCTGTCCCACTTTTGCTATTTATTTTTTATTATTATTATTATTTTTTTTTCACTACTTAAACTACCTCTTTTGACACACCACCCTTCCTTATGTATCCTTGCAAATTATTTTTGCATCTTTGCTATAACTTTCCATTACTTACTGGTATCACTTTAATACAGAATTCATCTTCCCCTTATCACACTCCATACTTTTACTGTCCCTTCCTGTCTTGAACTGTCATACATCACTCGTGCTCTTTCCATTGATCCTCACCTCAGCTTTTAATCAGGGAATGCTTATGAAACAGTGTGTTTAGATTATAATATTTTTGCTGAAATGGATGGTAAAGAGTTTTGTCACATTTCTTTGGAAAACATTGATTCCATCATAATCATTCTAGCCTTTTCTCTCACATAAGGATGGCTTGAGGTAGGATCCATACAACAAGGAAAAAGAATGTGAAATTGGGGGAACTTTTAGCATTATGCTCAGAGTTCTGGACCAGACACTTATTCACTCATTAGTCAAGCCTCCGAATCATGGCTCCACATCATAGGCCTACCTGTCTACACAGTTTTTCTTTTTTATAGATGCACGTAACAGGGAATGATGTTTTTTGCAGGGCAACTCATGGCCACTGGGGATGCCACATTCAAGCCTGCCACACCTGTCAGTGTCGTCCTCCACACCACCACCTTCCGGCCAGCCCTCATCCCCACCTGCCGTGCGCATCAAGAGTGAGCCCATCAGCCCGCCTCGCGACCCCAATTGTCTGGGTGGAGGTGGGGCCGGACACCTCCAGCGCCCAGCCTCCACTGATCCAGGACACCTCTCACCTGCCCCACCGCCACATCCACACCTCGGACAGTCACCCGCCTCCTCTGTTCACCCCGCCCACTCTCTCTACACCAATGCACTCTCAGGTACACATGGCTTAAGTGATGAGAGGTGTGGCTAGGCAACTATAGTAGAGATAAGTCTTTGTTTTTATTTGTTTCCTTATTTTTTTTTTTCTTTTTTTTTTTTTTTTTTGCTGTTAAATCCAAAGCATTGTAGCCAAGTTTCTCCAGTTTACGGTATCATTTGTATGGAAAAGTTGTAATAGCTTGGAACACATTGCCAGCATGTAACAGGGACATAGTGCTTTCTGTGCCAGCTAATGCCAGTTGATTTTACTCAGCTGAGTTGATGTGGGAGCCTGAGTATTAGTATTTGGGGGAGCCTGAGTATTAGTATTTTTACCATCAACCCTCTCATGATTGGAGAAATGCTAGTAATGTATTGCACCTAACACCAGATGATTTTCCTCAGCTATAAGTAAGTCATTGGGGCCTGAGAGTGTTAAAACAGTTGTCATAGTGTGGAAAGTTGAAATAGCTTCAGGTATTCGTCTTCCTACTCAGTGAGAATCCCCCCTGCCACAACACATTGCTTCCAGTTCACTGATCTCTAGGTCTGCTTCTTACTACAACCATCCCAGTTTCTCACATTCTTTTACTATGCTCATATTATCCACTTGATAGAAAGCATATAGCACAATATGTCCTTTACAAGCTTAATACCTTTTTCAGTTACCAGGTCATTTGTTGTGTATTGTAGTTAACACCATCCAGTATTATTCTTAGGAGAGACCTGTCATACTGAAGGGACTATAAGCAATCTCCATTAATAACCACATAATTTCTGCATGTGAGTGCCATGGAGGAGAGAGAGAGAGAGAGAGAAAGCATATAATTACTGCATGTCAGTGCCATGGAGGAGAGAGAGAGAGAGATGTAGTTTTAGTTGAGATTTCTGATAATATAAGAACATCCACAATGGCAGAAAAAAGGAATTATCACTTTAGTGACATGTCCTAGCCATTTTGCCAAACTGTTATTATAAAGTCTAGATATCTAAACTATGTTGTCAGCCCCTCTCTCATTATTCTTTCATAAACTGTACATTATCTTATTTAATCCCATCAAGATAGTGATGTTTTTATTTTATAGCTAAGACATCATCATCATCATCATCATCATCATCATCATCATCATCCTTCAGTCCTATATTGCCCCATGAGGAGCATAGGAGACAGGGGCTAGGCAAGTTGGTCCTGATATATAAGATGAGAGTGACCAGCCCTACTTATCCCTGAATGGCATTACACGAAGACACCAAATTAATTTATTTGGCTAAAGAGAGGCCTTTCATGATGAAGAGTTTTGAAACAGTCCGTTACCCTCTCCAGTTCGTTACATTTCTGCTGTATTATTCATACTGTTGCTGTGGCACCAGCTGATCAGGGTGGTACTCCCAAGGGGAATGGGAACACTGATGATAGGAAAAGCTGGAGCTCCTGTTTCACTAGCTGCCTAACCATCCCCCTTTGCTGACCTTTTCAGTTTGACACTAACATGGAGAGTAGACCAGCATTCTCTCCCAATCACTTCCTCTAACTGTCTCATATACTATACCACATGAGCTTTATATATCACACCATGTACCTCACTGTGTCACAGGGGTTGATGCCAGCAAGGGCATGTGGCCAGAAAACTTTGCCCCTGCTACCTAGTGGTGGACCTCTTATGGGGAGGCATGACTAGGGCTCTACCAGCATAGATCGTGGGGCCAGGGTGATATGGTACTCGAACCTGTGCTAAAGGGTACAGGTCATTGCGGTTCCCAGGTTGCTGCTTCCTACCAATAGAGAGGGGCCCGAACCTGGGAGTAACGCCCCAGGAGGCTCCCCTATCAGTGGGTGTATAATGGCTGGGCAGTTACAGTGCCAAGGTGCACTTGGAGGGTGTCCCTGTAGCTCCCCTGGCAGGGTGCCCCGAGGCCTCTACCGCAGCCACTGGTTAAGGCTGTTGGACTAGGGGTCCCAGATCCATTGCCTGTGCTTGGGACTGTGCAGTGGGTGGGGCCTATGGCAAGTCTTTCCCATTCTTATGTTGCTGATTATGACCAAGTTAAAGAAAGTACTTCAAAGCGAACCTGAGGACATTATATCACCCAGGGGGGATCAGAGTGGCTTCATGGAAGTGGGAAGTTTGAGGAGTAGAGTGGGGGAAGTGGTTGAGGTAATGAGTAGGATGTGGGTGGATGTGGGATGTGTGCAAGAAGTCCAGTATAGGGGTAGATCAGCCAGAAAGATTGCTGTGAGGGATTGTTGCTATATGTTGTTTTGGCAGGGTAGGATAGATGGATATGTTTGTGTTGGTTAGGGAGAAATTATTGGAATGTGTCATGAATGGGATGAGAGTAAGTGATAGGATAATGGTAGTGAAAATTTTGTTCGGTTGGGTGGTGTCTGCAATTGTATCAGCATATGTTCCACAGGCAGGCTTGGATTAGATAGAGAAGGATAGATTTTGGGATGACTTAATACGTGTAGTAAGTGGTATGGAGGATGATGAGATTGTAGTATTAGGGGGGGGATTTAAATGGTCATGTAGGTGAAGCAGCTCAAGGATATGAAGGAGTACATGGGGGATGTGCATATGGTGCAAGAAATGAGGAAGGAGAAAGGACACTTGAGTTTGGGGAGGCAATGAACATGATTGTGTGCAACACACATTTCAGGAAAAGAGAGAGTATGTTGATTACATATGAGTCCGGGGGAAATAGCAGCCAGATGGACTATTTCCCGGTCAGGAGGGCTGACAAGAGGTTATTGAGGGATGTTAAAGTTATAGGGAGCGAGGAGTGTGTGCAGCAACACAAGTTATTGATATGTGACATGGTGCATAAGGAGCGATTGATGAAAAACAGGACCTCTGCACCTAGAAGGATAAGGAAATTGAAAAACCAAGCAGTAAGGGGTGCCTTTTAAATGGAGATAAGGAGAGTGGTGGCTGAACATGGAAACATTGACAGAAGTTTTAATGAACAGTACAGAGCCCTGAAGACCAGCCTCTTGAGAGTTACTGATTCAGTATGTGGATGGACAAGAGACCTACCAAGACATAAAGTGACACGGTGGTGGGATGAGGGTGTAGAAGCAGCAGTTAAGTGAAAAGAAGATTTTTCCGGGAATGGAAGAAGGGGGATAACAAAGAGGAATACTTGGCTGCTAAGCATAGAGCTAGAAAAGAGGTTTACAGAGTGAAGACTGAGTCACACAGACTTTTACGTGATAACCTAAATCGTGTGGAAGGGAAGAATATGATTTTTAAGTTGGCAAATCAGATGAAGAGAGAAAATAGGGATGTCACTGGTGAGCAGTGTGTGAAGAATGATGAAGAAAGGGTTGTGGTGAACAGTTGAGATATTAAAGATGCATGGAGAGAGCATTACAGCCATTTCTTGAATGAGGAGATTGACTGGGACAGGGAAGGTTTGGAGCCAGCAGATCCAGTGTTTGGCCCTTGGCCTTTGATTGACACTACTTCTGTGAGCAGGGCAATAGGCAGGTGGGGAAGGCAGCAGGTGTGTTTGGGTTGACTGCTGAAATGTTGAAAGTCTTAGGAGATACTGTATAGGAGTGATGTTAGTTGCTGAGTTGATAAATACAGTTTTATATGAGAGTGTTGTCCCAGATGACTGGCTAATGAGTGTGATGATAAATGTGTTTATGTAAAGCTACAGAACGTGGTGAATGTTTTTGGCGTATCCGATAGAACCAGGATTCCGGGGGCTTGAGTGATGAGTGAATGGAAGTGTGGTCCATTGGATTGGGCAAATTTGGGTTGTTTGGACATTGCTACTCCTCACTCTGCCCTAGGGTGGGAAAGGAGGTCCGGACGATGATGATGATGATGTTAGTCACTGACTTGATAAATACAGTCAATAATGACTGTGTTGTCCCAGATGATTGGCTGAAGAGTGTAAATGTAAATGTGTACAAGGGAAAGGGTGATGCCCTGGAAAGAGGAAATTGTAGAGACATAAAGCTTTTAAACCAGTGAATGAAGGTAATGGAGAGAGTTCTAGAAGTTATGATTAGACAAAGAATGAATATTGATGAGATGCAGACAAAGGGACCACTGATTCCATTTTTATTGTTCAACGGCTTCAGGAAAATATATAGGAACTGAACTTTTTTTTGTTGATTTGGAGAAGGCCTTCAACAGAGTCCTTAAAGAGGTGGGCAATATGAAAGCTTGGGGTTGAGGAGTGGCTGGTTAGGGTCGTTTTGGCAATGTATGTGGGTGTTCGCACCCAGATAAGGGTGAAAGCCTAGTTTTCCATGAATGTTGGTGTACACACAACAAAAAAACTATCGTTACACCTTCTGCGCGATATAAAATGACACACAAATGAAGGTTTTTGATAACAGCCTCCTCCATTGGTATCCCTGCGTGTGTTTGTTGCATATTTATTATAAGCTATATCCATTGCTTCTCCCATGCATATTTCTACCTCGTCCTATTTGGAAACTCACCCACTGTCAGGCTTACCAACCCTAGCGAGACAGCCAGGTTGTTCAGTATGAAACACATCGGACCCCCCTGTAACGATAGTTTTTTTGCTGTGTGTACGTCAGGGGTCATTCTTGAGCCCCTTGTTCATCATGGTACACTACTTGAAGCCCTGTCACATGTCTTCAGAAATGGATTCCTATGTGAGATGTTGTATGCTGATGATTTGGTGTTGGCTGCAGAGAATGAAAGGGAGGTGCAGGAAAGATTTAGGAAGTGGAGAGATGGTATGGGGCACAAGGGCTTTGGAGTAAATGCAGATAAAACAAAATAATGGTATCTAAGGCTGGTGGCAGTACTGTCAAAGAACAAGGAGAGTGGCCTTGTGTGATTTGTCACAAGGACATGGAAAGTAATTTCATCTTGTGCAGTGTTTGTGATAAGTGGGTGCATAAGAGATGTAGGGGGTATTAGAGGTAGACTGAGATAATGCTGATTTCATGTGTGCAGTGTGTCGGGGAGAGCATGTGGAGATTGCCAGGCGTGAAAGCATTGAGCTTGGTAGGTGGGGGCGCACACCATCCACTCACTCGATGTAGTGCTGCTCTCAGGTGTCTGCCCTTTCCTCTCTTCCTTCCTTATTTACTTCCTTCCTCTTCTGTCTTTCTTTACTTCATTCTTTCCTCATCCTTCTGCCTACGGGTGAATTTACACTCTCTCTTCTGACTCTCTTTCCTTCAATCATTCCTCATCCTTCTTTCTGCTTATGGGTGACTCTACACTGAGTGACAAGCCAAATGGTTTCCTGTACACCAGGAAACCATATACTACACTGGGTGGGAACCATGTAACCAAGTTATGGCACCTTGTGATTTAGTGGGTAATTATGGTGCTCCAGTCAGATTGAGCCAGTGAAGGTTTATATCCAAGGGATAGTTGGGGTTTATTTCTCATGTAATGCCACTCAGGGATGAGTGAGGCTCGTCACTCTTGTCTTAAATGTCAGGACCAACTTGCCTAGCCCCGGGCTCCTACACTCCTCATGGGGCAAAGTAGGACTGGATGATGGATGGATGGATGGATGAAAGTATTGAACTTGCTAGTGAGTCTCTTCAGTGTGTGGAGGGGTTCTGTTGTTTGGGAGACATGTTATTTGCTGGAGGTGGGGCAGGAGCTGGCTCTGTGACTAGAATGAGGAGTGGTTAGAAGAAGTTGAAGGAACTGTTGCCTCTCCTAACATTGAGAGAGCTTTTCCTCCATGCTAAGGGATCTCTGTATGTGGCATGTGTTAGGAGCATAATGCTTCATGGTAGTGAGACCTGGGCAGTAAAGGAAGAGGATATTCGTAGGCTCAAACATACAGAAATGGCAGTGATTAGGTGGATGTGCAGTGTGTCCTTGAGTGCGTGGCCTCAGGGGGCTAGGTTTACAATGGAAGAGTTGAGGGGTAGGATGGGACTGGAGTGTATTGATGTGATGAGAAGAGGTAGATTGAGATGGTTTGGGCATGAGGAGAGGATGGGGGATGATAATAGGATGCAGAAAGTGAGAAGCATTAAAGTTGGGGGTAGCGTAGTGAGAGGTAAACCGAAAAAGACCTGGGACGAGGTCATTGAGTGTGACCTGAGGGTTAAGGGACTAAATAGGGAAGCTGCCAGAGATCGAGCAGCATGAAGAGCCACCATTAGGTGACCAAGGCCAACGCATGCAAGCATGTTGGAGCCTTCAAATATGGAAACGAAAACAGTAGGAGAGAAGACCACTAATCGTTAAGCATTTAGAAATTACCTCCATTTAGCAGGATCATTATTGTATTTTATGTATTACTCTTGTTACTGACCAAAAGGTGACAACTAAGGACTGAATAAAGGACATGGTATGGATAGCTACATGGAATATAAGGGGTGCAAATGATGAGGTGAGAGAAAGAGAGAGATTGTCCAGGTGCTTGAGGGTGTGAAAGTGGATGTATGTGGATTAACTGAAACTAAATGGCGAGGTGAGAGAATGGGAGTATGGATGGGGTATATGCACGGGAGTAGGTGAGAATGAGAGGGCAAAGGAAGGAGTGTGTATTGTTGTGAGTAACAAATGGACGGAGAATATAAGAGAATGTGGATCAGTTGCCTCAAGGATTGTGTAGGTAATATTGAAAGTTGGACTACAAATGTGAGCGATTGTGTGTGTGTGTATGCGCCAATGCAAGATCATGCAAGCAAAGTGAGAGAAGAGTTCTGGACAAATGTGAAAGCATGCTTAGAAAAGTTTGAAAGGAATGAGAGAATGTTTTTGATTGGAGATATGAATGGAAAAGTAGGGAATGTGAAGGTGGATGGAGTAGTTGGTGAGTGGGGTGTGCATGCAGAGATGGATGAGAATGGCAGTGCTTTAATGGACATTTGTGCCAGGATGAGTTTGGTGATAGCCAATACCCTCCTCAGGCACAAAATGATCCATAGGTATACGTGGCGAGTGATGAGAAGGGTGAGTGGTGAACTGAATGAACAGAAAGCAATGATTGATTATGTGTGCGTGGATGAAAGGATGAAAAGGTGTGTAATGGATGCAAGAGTATATAGATGTTGGGAGAGTGGACTTTTTGACCACTACTTGGTGGTGATCAGAATTAAAGTCCAAATGAATTGGAGAAATAGAAGAAGGGAAGGATAGGAGGAAGTAATTCATACAAGGAGGATGGAAAGGTTACAAGAGGATGGAAAAAGGCAGAATATAAGAGGGCAGTGGAGGAGTGATTGGGTAAGTATGGATTGGAGCAGATGGAGGACGTGGAAGGTGCGTGCGAGATATTCGCAGAAGAAATATGTGCAGCATGTGAGATGGTGTGTGGGGTGAAGAGAAGACGAAAGAGGATGCAGGGAACAGCATGGTGGAATGAAGAGGTGAGAGAGGCTGTGGCACAAAAGAAGAAAGCATATAATGAGTGGATGAGAAACAGGCGTGGAAGTAGTTGAGAGACAGAAGAGAGAGTTATATGCAGAGTGGAAGAGGTGAAAAGATTAGTAAGAGAGAGTAAGAACAGAGTGGATGAGGAATTTGGAAGGGACTTGAATGTAAAGTGGAGGGAATGTAAGAAAATGTTCTGGAAAGAGGTAAAAAGAGTTAGACAGGGTGCCAAAGAAGTTAGTTGGGGAGTGAAAGATAAAAATGGTAGATTACTAGTGGAGAAGGGAGAAAAAGTGAGCAGATGGAGAAAACACTTTAAGGAATTGTTGAACATAGAGAATGAATGAAAGTGATGTGAGTATAAGTGGCTGGGGAATGGCTGGAAGAGATGAAGAAGTCAGTAGGATGGAAGCCATGGAAGCAATGAAGTAAGTTAAAATGGGGAAAGCCTCAAGAATTGATTGAGTGTGTGGTGAAAAGCTGAAGCATGGGGGAGTGATAGTAATAGAGTGGATGTGGAAGATGTGCAGATTGGCCTGGGAGGAAGGTAGAGTCCTGGAGGATTGGAAGTCAGGTATAATTATTCCCTTGCACTAAGAAAAGGGGAAAAAAAAGTACAGTACAATCCCAGGTAACCGGACGGCTTGGGGAATTTACCTTCCCGGTTACGGATTTTTCCCGTAGTTCTGATATTCAAATCTATACAAAGGCAGTCATTATCACAGCAGTAAATACAATTCAGGTACTCACCACTCACATCAGGGGGCACACTAAGAGATTCCACCTGACATATTGCCTCGTAAACACACACCATGGTCATAATGCACGTGCATGCAATGCCTTGCAGTACCGGTACTGCAAAATGCACAAGTCCATTCTGTTAACTACCGAATAATTTCTTGTATGTACTGTACTCATAATTGTGGAAAACTAAAGAAATAAAATCCTGAATATTTATTGGTAAATTATCACAACACCTGTGCCCCCACATCAGCTTTGTTTCTGGACCCGACCCTGACTGACCGCCACCATTCCGCCACTGTTTTGCACCATTCTGTTAACTACCGAAGTATTTGTTGTATGTACTGTACTCATAAAAGTGGAAAAATAAAGAAATAAAATCTTGAACATTTATTGGTGAACTGATGTTAAGACTGCACTGTATAATTATCACACCTGTGCCCCCACACAAGCTTTGTTTACGGTCCCGGCCCTGACTGACCTCCACCATTCCACCCTTCACCCGCCGCCAATCAGCTGTTTTGCACAAAATAAAATACATGATGTACATATGAAGGGCAAGCATATATATATTTTTTTTCTTCCAACAAAGTAAACCTTCATTCCTATTACTTTTTTTTTTTTTTTTTCATCTCTGCCAGCATACATGCTTTCTAAGATGAATTTATGTGGTGCAAGTTAGAGTCGGTCCGTTAGGAAGAAAAACACCAGCATTTGCTGATTTGCTCTCTCCTGGGATGTCTGGTTTACAAATTCCATGCCTGTCTTTGAAACAATTTAACCATCCAACACTGAAATCACATTCGACTTCAGTATTCATTTTACTGTGAAACTCGCTTGCATTTTCTTGTATAAGAGGACCAGAAATAGGTGCTCCCCTAGATATTTCTACGCAAAACCACTCGAACGATGAAGAGTATGCCTTTTTTCAATGGACTTATTTGTCTCGCTTTTCATGGAAAAATAATTGAGCTTGGATGCTTGGGCCTTGATATCATAAATCGTTGGATTTCCTACATTATATTCGGTCATCAGTGATTTATAATGTTTGCCTTTTTCAAGTCTATTGCATATGTCCAGCTTCTGTTTCAAGGTAAGCACGACACGGTTACGTTTAGTTTGCTCTTTAGGCATTTTGGAGTGTTGAAATTACCGTCCATCAGAGCAACACAACAGCAAGAGAGCTTGTTTACTGTCTGGTGGTAAAAAGCAGACTGGTGATTTGTGGAAATTGTGGAGGGTGTGGAGGATGACTGAATTCAAGTAGGGGAAATAGGGAAGAGGAGGGGTGGTTAAGAGGATTTACTAGGGATTTACATTAGCCAGAAATGCCTTCACCTCGCTTAGTCCGACTTCACCCAGCCTCGCGTGACACGATAAAACAGCAGTTTGGTGGTCCATTCAAAATGGCGCACAGTTATAACTTACTGACGTTTTTACCAGCCCTTGAATTTTCCCTTTTTTCTGAGTATTCCGTTTGTCTGGATACCGGATAGCAGGGATTGTACTGTATGTGGTAATCATAGGGGCATTTGTCTTCTTATTGTAATAGGAAAAGTATATGGTAGGATACTTATTGACAGAGTTAGGGAAATAACAGGAATTAGTTGGACAAGAACAGGGAGGTTTTAGGAAGGGAAGAGGTTGTGTATATCAGATATTCATTCTTAGAGCTTTAGTGAAAGTTTCTAGAGAAGGGAAATAAGTTGTATGTGGCCTTCATGGATTTGGAGAAAGCAGATAACATGGTGGATAGACAAGGATTGTGGAAAGTATTAAGAATATATGGAGTAGATGGGAAGTTGTTGAAGTCAGTGAAGATTATGTATGAGGGTGCTAAGGCTGCAGTGCATGTAGATAGTGAACTGAGTAAATTTTTCTGTTTGAAGCTGGATTGAAACTAGGATGTGTCATGTCTCCATGGTTGTTCAGTCTGTATATGGATGGGGTTATAAAAGAGATACAAGGTAAGGCAGTGGATGTTAGAGTGACCATAAAGAGAGAGGGCAGTGTTTGGAAACTCCCTGTACATTTGTTTGCAGATGATACTGTGTTGTTAAGTGCAGATGAAGGGGAGCAGCAAGGCTTGGTGGATGAGTTTGGGAGAGTGTGTAAGAAACGGAATCTAAAGGTGAATGTGAGGAAGAGTTAAGCTATGGTTTTCGAGAGAAGCAAAGTCAGTGAATGTACAGTGAGGTTGGATGAGGAGAAAATGGAAAATGTGAGTGCGTTTAAGTACATGGGTAGTATGACGAGTAAGGATGGAAGTTTAGAGGCTGAAGTGCTTGAAAGGGTGCAGCAAGGAAGAAAGTTTTCTGGTTCGTTGAAAGCATTGATAAGAAACAGGGAAATGAGCATGGAAGTGAAAAAGCTACTGCATGACAGTATTGTGATACCAACTCTAACCTGTGGAAGTGAAGCTTGGGCCTTGTTGGAGGGACAGAAGTCAAGAGTGAGAACAGTGGAAATGAGTTATTTGAGAGGAGCATGTGGATTCACATGGATAGACAGACTGACAAACGAGGAAGTGAAGGAGCATTGTGGTGTGGATGTGGATGTGATAGGAATCGTTAGGAGCAATACACTGAGGTGGTTTGACCATGTGGAGAGGATGGAGAGCAAGAGACTGACAAGGAGAGTGTATGCGAGTGAGGTGGAGGGGGAAGGGGGAGGGAGATGTCCAAGGATGAGATGGAGGGATGGAGTGGAGAGGTATATGAGAGAGAGGGGTGTGAGCTAGGAGCAGGGCAATGAAATGGTGGGGAACAGGACGACATGGAGATGATTTGTTTGTGGCCACCTCTTACAGGATGAAGGTGTCTGCAATAGATAGATAGATAGATAGGTAAACTCTTGTTACTGCTTAACATTATATTCTCTATAGGGGAGAACTCTCATAATAGAGAGGTTTTCTTTTCGTTATTTGTCTTTAATGCCATCAAGGCTGCTCATTTAAATGTACTAGAGTGGAGAATGAGAGCCGTACCTAGGGACTTTACATCTTGAAGTAGGTACTATAACAGAATTGGTTGTGTCCATATGTTTTATACCACTGGCTGACAATTTATTCAGCATACAGGAAACCTTTCATTATTAATTTGTTGAACATGATAATTACAATGATGATGACTGATGATGATGTACTAAATTCCCCATCCTGCCTCCAGGCCACTTGACTCCGACGTCCCATGCCTCCCCAGAGGGCCCTGGTCACCATGGCGACTACGAAACCCCTCTCAGCAAGCGGGCGCGTATGTCGGAGAACTGGGCGGGCAATTCCTGAGGCGGGCAGGTGGGCGGGCAGATGGGAGAAGGATAGGGGGAGCCAAAAAGGGCAAGAGAAAGGAAAAGGGCGTTAGATTGAACAAGGTAAAGCATCACTGGAAGAAGAGGGACACGCAAGTTGATAGAGGAAAGTAAGAGGGAAAATGACATGGCAAAAAGGGAGACCAAGGAGGGATAGATACAGTGTGTAGGAACAGGGAAAGAAAATGACAGCAAAAGAAATATGGTGGTATGAGAAGAAACAGAAGAATGGAGTTTTAAGGACTGAAGGTATAAAGAAACAGAAGAGTGCCTAGTTGGGGTCAGGAAGAGATTGTAAGGTTCATAGGGCAAGAAAACATTCATAAAATGGAAGAAGAACAACTTAAAGAGTGCCTGATAAAAGAATGGATGAGGAAAGAGAAGGAATAAAGCAGTAGGAGTAGTGGTCAACCATAATAAAAGAACAGTGAGAGAGAGACTAAGGAAGGATGGAAGAAGGAAAAAAGAAGTCTTAAAGCAATGGAAGAAAATATAAACAGTGCCTGACTGGAGGAAGAATTCAAAAGAGAAGGAATGAAAGAGTAAAGGAGTTAATAGATACTGTATGAAAAGAGAAGAAAGGATAATGCGTGAATTGTTGAAGCAAGGAATAAGCTGATGGGAAGGGTTGCATGGAGATTAAGAAGATGTGAAGTGATGGATGAAATTTTCAACGGTGCCTGTTAGATGGAAGAACAGAAGCAGAAAGAGAAGAAATGAAATGGTAAAGGAGAAGAGGAGATAAAAGTTAGTGAAAAGCAATGAAAGGAGATAAAGAAGACAAGAACTGATGGAAGAAAAAGTAAACAGTGCCTGGCAGGGAGGGGGTAACCTGCCGTCCTATAAACAAGGGGCCCACACATGCTAATACTAACACTCCCCCTCCCCCGCCCTGCCCCGCCCTGCCCTGCCCCGCCCCCCGCCGAACCTTATCCATTTTCCGAAGGACCACAACGGTTGTTTACTGTACAAAAATATATAAAGACTTTCGTGGGGAGCAGTGAGCGTGTGTGTGCATGTGTATGCGTGTATGTGTGTGGTGTCAGACTTAGTGCCGAGGGAGAGGGTAGAGAAGGGGGATGCCAGGTCCCTCCCCCCTCCCCCTTATAGGCCGCCAGTGTTTGTGAATCACATTCCCTTTTCTTTGTCCCCCCTCCCCCCTAATCACTATTTTCCTGCCGGTCGAAAGTCCCCGGCCACAACCTATTCAGTGCGTTGGTTGATATAAGGTGAATTTTGTCAAGCCCAGTGCCGAAGTTAGTGGATCTGGCCGGGGAGTGTGTGCGCTGCCCGTGTGTCTGGCCAGCAGTGGAGGGCTTTTTGTCTTAATATTTGTCCCGCTGGAAACAAATGGGCCTTTTTGTCCAACGGGAAAGCAGTAACGCTTGTTGGAAACCAGTGGGCCATTTTTGTGCATTTGATAACCAGACGACCTCTTACCCAACGGACAGCAGCAGCAGTGACCCTTCAGTCTGATCAGGGAGATGGGAATCAGCCCTCTAGTTCTTGTCCTGGTAGAGGCTGCCACACCTCATTCGTCTGATCAGATCGAGGTGCCCCTTTTCGTCCAGCCAGGGCCGAGTCGAAGGAGGGGCGTGATTGGTTCCTGTCCTTTTTTTTAAGGGTCGCCCGCTTTTTTCTCGCAGGTAAACAAACGTGTCGTGTACTTGCTGATTCCGGCTCAATGTAAATAGAAGCAAAAGACACCGTTATTTTTACTCTTTGTATATAAACTGGCCTATATGATAAGATTGCCTGGTACTCGGCTTGTGGGGGGAAGTTGGGGACAAGGTGAGAGAGGTGAGGGTATCTGTAAACCCACCTCCCTGCACCAAACCCCACCCGCATCCCCACAGGCCCGCCCTCTGTACCTCTCGTATGGTCTTTCTTTGTACCTTGTGCCTCACCTACTGTGTAAGAAGATGTAGCCTCTTGTAGAGTGTGGGTGGAGTAGGGGGGCAAGGAGAGAGGAGGGGGTTAGCTGGGTCTCACATCTCACACCCCTGCCCACTCTTGGTCCACCCTCCACCCACAGGACAGAGCACCTTGCTGTAACATACCAAATACACTAACTGTCGATACATTAAAAAGAAAAAACATTTAGACTGTGTTGAACTGAACGTTGTTTGTATAAATACAAAGTTTAGATTCTTAATAATTTATATGATAATTGCTAATGTATAATTCTTGGAGAGAGAGAGAAAAAATAAAGTTTATAGCTATATTTGATTATGATGAATCAAAACACTCTAGTTTCTAAGCCCGAGACACTGGAAGCCCGACATTACCTAGCATATGTTGCACCACCATGTTGTGACGTGTTTCTGTGACCATTGGCAGAGGGGCTTGCTTGTTGTGGAGGAGGGGGGTTTGGATACCCTTGTTAATCCCACCCAACCCTCATTGCCTCCCCTCTCACCCTCTACCTTTCCTCTTACGCCTTACCTCCCCTCCCACCTCTACCCCCCATCTTACTCTTTACCTTTCCTCTTACCTCCCCTTCACCTCTACCCCCTGTCTTACCCTTTACCTTTCCTCTTACCTCCCCTCCCACCTCTGCCCCAATCTTACCCTTTACCTTTCCTCTTGCCTCTTACTCCTTTCCCACCTTTACTTCCCATCAGATCCTTTACCATGCCTCTCACTTCCTACCTCTCCTTTCACCCTGTACCTCATTTCTTACCCCTGCCTCCCCTCTCACCCTCTACCTTTCCTTTCACCACTACCTTCCATTTCACCCCTTACGTCCCATCTCGCTTCCTACTTCCCATGCTCACCTCTTACCTCCCCTCTCACTCACTACTTCCCCTTTCACTCCCTACCTTCCCTTTTGCCACTTACCGTATCTCACACCCTACCTCCCATTTCACACCTGCTTTATCCTCTCTCACCCCTACCTACCCTTTCATGTCCCACCTCGCTTACCCTTACCTATCCATTCTTTCCCTACCTCCCCTTTCATTTTTGTCTCCCTTTTCACCTCTTACCTCTGTTATTTATCCCTCCCCCTCTGTCATGCTGTTAGTGTTACTGCTTGACTTCCCACTCCCTTTATTGTTGATTTGTACTGCACCACCTCTTAACCTCTTCAGTCCAGTGATGTTTTTTATTCTTGCTATCTCCAGACAATGTTATTAAGCTCAGGAGAGATTTTCCAAACCAAGGGAATATATATAACATTTGTTAAACCCTTCAGTGAAGTGGCACTCTCCTAAGGTAAATGAAATGATCAGGAAACAGCAAAAATAAAATCGAAACTTACATCATCTGAATGAGGAAGTTCCTAAGCATTTCCACCCTCCTGCTGCTTCCTTATCATTCATTCTTTCTTTCTCTCATGCGTCCTCTTTTTTACTATCTCTCTTTGTTCTTTCTGCATTATGCACTTCTACTCTTCCTCCCTCCTTACTTAAGTCAGTAATCTTCTTCTCATTCTTTCTCATATCCTTCTCTAAATTCTCTCACCTCTTCTTCCTTTTATTCATCATTATAGTACCGTGCTTATTTTTCTGAACTATAGAATCTAACCTCAAGCACCAGCACCTCAGTGGGATAATGTGGTATTTGCCTTTACAACTGTATGACTCAACAAACTTATCCCCAATTATTCTTGTGCATACAGTTCCCTTCTTTGTCATTTTCTCCTTATGCTGGATGCCAGCTTTATCCTATGTTTCCAGCACACTCACCCCACATTTTTTAATCGTACTTCTCTGTAAGTACTTCACTTTTCATCCTTTTTTTCTCCTCCATTTCCCTACTGTTTTCCCCTCCTCTCTCACATGTTTATCCTACTTTTCCTTCCTGCACAATTTTTTCATCTGTTTCCTCTTTCTCACTTTTTCATCCTTTTATTTTTCCTTCCTGTCCTCACTTTTTCCCCGTTTTTCCCTCTCCTGCTTCATTTCATCCTTTTTTCCATCTTCCCCTAGCTACTGTTTAATATTTTTCCTCCTCTCACTTTTTCATTCTGATTACCTGCCTTCTTTCACTCTTTCCTCCTGTGTCCCCTCCATCCTCTTAGCTGTCCCTCCTTTTCCATATTCTTCATCCTATTTTGCATCACATGCCTTTCCTCAGATTAGATTCCTAACAGTTTCCCTTCCTTCATCCCATCCTCCTCCTCTCCCATTCACATTCATGACTGACCAATAAAATCTGCCCTTTTCTGTTAGCTAGTTCAGTGCTACATGATCAGACTGCATAATAATAATAATAATAATAATAATAATAATAATAAGTAGAGAAGCAAAGATATTTTTCCATTGTGATGCTCTTTTGTCTGCTAAGGTTAGGGGGGGCTTTGTACAAATGGGGAAGAGCTATACTGATTACGATGACTGTGATGTGCGATTTGTAGGGAAACTTAAGGGTATGTGGTGATGATTATGATATTTTTATCTTTCTTCATTTCTGTACCTCAGTCCTTTCCTCCCAAATTTTCTCCATTCTTTCAGTCTTCTCCCACACTACCTCCCTCCTTTTAACCTAGCAAGCCTCACTATTGCCCCAACAAGTTACATGTTTGTGTAGAATAAGTATACTATTAATATTTTTTGTTAGTGAAATAGAAGCATTTTGTGTGAATTTTTGGCATGTTATTCAATAAAAACTGAATAACATAATTCTGATTTGTTTAATATACCTTGTGATTCTGCTAATCAGTTAAGGTCATCTAAAAATCCTTAAGTTCCAAGATCACAGGATGTCATAAATATTAGTGTATGTGTTAAGTGGGACATGTTATGCCTCCCTGGTTGTTCAGCATACAAAATAAAAAAATACATTTTATAAAAATGTATGAAGATGTAGGGTTGCACAGTATCAAAAACCAAAAGAGCAATGTTCAGGCAGTAAAAGCAGATGTAACCCCATACCTACAAGAGTAACCAGATGCAGTCTTTGTTCCTGTCACATTCTGAGTTCCTGTACCTTTATGAAAGCTGGGTTCCAGGCCTTACGTGTGGTGTGTTGTTTTACAAAGGAAACGAAAATTTGGCAAAGTACAGTATTAGACCCTCTGCTCAGATATGAGAACCTCTGCTGATTGTACCAGATTCCTGTGAACAGGGGATGCATCCAATCAGTTTAATCCTCACAAGCAGAGTGATGGGCAAGGAGGCACACAGGCAGGATGTTGGGCAGGCAGGCAGGCAGGCTGACAGGTAGGAGGGCTGGATGGCAAGTAGACAGGGTGGCAGGTAGGCATGTACAATCTACCCATGAGTGTGATAATGTCAAACAAACCTTGACATCTATCCAACAGAAAGAAGTGTGCAACTATTTTTCAGTTAAATCCGTGCAAAAGTTTTCATAAGTGCAGTCCATAAAAAGAGTATGTTTGTCTGCCTACCTGCCAACCAGCATATCTGTGTGCCTATCTGTCAGCCTTCCTGCATGTCTGCCATCCTGCCTGCATGCCTACCAACCTGCTCTCCTTCCAGCCTTTCTTCCTGCCAGCCTGCCTGACCCCCAGCCAAACTTCCTGCCTTACCAGTCTGCCTATCTGCCAAACAGATCACTATGCCACTATTTAGGTAGGCAGGAAGGCAAGCAGGCAGGCTGACAGGTAGGTATGCATACAGAAGCTTAAGCAAGATAGCAGACTAGAATACACAAGAGGCTTGTAGTCCTATCGTGCCACTCAGCATTTGTCCAAATTAGAGCCATCTCTGAATCACTCTTTGTTTTGGAGCAAGTGCTTTATGGCCTGATAAGGCTGCAATGCACTCGCCCAAATGAAAGCAGTTTCTGAATACCTACCACCACCACCACCACTGCCATCACAGCTACCACCACCACCACCACCATCAATATCATAGCTACCATCAACATCACCACCACCGTCACAGCTACCACCACCACCACCACCATCACAGCTACCACCACCACCACCACCATCACAGCTACCACCACTACCATCATCATAACTACCACCACCACCACCATCATCACAGCTACCACCACCACCATTATCATCACAGCTACCACCACCACCATTATCATCACAGCTATCACCACCACCATTATCATCACAGCTTCCACCACTACCATCATCATTACAGCTACCACCATCACCATCACAACCACCACCACCACCACCATCACAGCTACCACCACCACCATCATCATCACAGCAATGACCACACCACCACCCCAACAACCACCACCACCACTATCATCATCACAGCTACCACCACCATTAACATCACAGCTACCACCATCACCATTATCATCACAGCTACCACCATCGTTATCATCACAGCTACCTCCATCATTATTATTACATGTACCACCACCATTATCATTACACCTACCACCACCATTATCATCACAACTACCACCACCATTATCATCACAACTACCACCACCATTATCATCACAGCTACCACCACTATCATTACACCTACCACCACCATTATCACTGCACCTACCACCACAATTATCATCACAGCTACCACCACCTCCACTATGATCATTACGGCTACCACTATCATCGCCACTAGTCCACTACCACCTAACCCCTCCTCTCTTTCTCTCTCTCTTCAGAAATGCATGAAACTCCATGGAAATACCCCACTGCCTCTTCCAGTTGTGCATATTGTAACACCAATGGGGATAATTATGTCAGAAACACCTCTTCAGAATACATCGGTCAACAAGAAAACTGAAACTGGCCCATCTGGAATCAAGTTCAACCCTCCTGCCAAGTTTCATCAAAATCCCTTTTCCAGTTTTGTCTGCATCACACACACACACACACACACACACACGATTGTAGTATATTATATGCTTGCAGGCATGAAGATAGGTAGACAGACATGGTGACAGGCAAGGAGAGTGCCAGCCAGACTGGCAGAAATGAAGGCAGTCAGGAAGGAAGGCAGAGAGACAGACAGACATTTAGAAAGCAGGCTGTCAGGCAAGGTGACAGCAGGCAAGATGGCAGGCAAGCAGAAGAGCAGGAAAGAAGACAGGCAGGGTGGTGGGCAGGCAGTAGACTGACGGCTAGGTGGGAAGGCAGGCAATCTTGCAAGCACCAGGCAGATTGGCAGATATGCAGTGGCAGGCCGGTCAGGCAGGCACACCCCACCTGTATGTGATGACGTCAAACAAAACCTGTGAGCTGACTATTATCTGGATCTGAGCAATTTTTTTCAACTAAATTTTCACAGAAGTCTCACAAGCACCATCCAAAAGAAGTTTGTGCTTCCCTGCATACCGGCCAAGTTATAGGCGTGCTGGCATGATATAAGCCTCTGTGCCTGCCTGCCTATCACCTTTACTGCCTGCTTGCAGCCTGCCAGACTGCTTGCCTGCCATACTGCCTGGCATACCAATTGCTTGCTTCCTTGCCTGCTTGCCTTCCTTCCTGCTAACCTGCACAATCCAGTCCTGCCACCCTGCTTCTGAATCTACCTACCTGCCAGTCTGTTTCCTGCCTGCCATGTGCCTAATGGTCACACTGTCTGCCTGTCCATTTACCAACTTGACTGTCAACTTGTTGGCCTGCCACCCTGCCTTTCTTGCTGGCAGCCTGCACGGTTGCCTGCTTGATTGCCTGTCATCGTGACTTCCATCATCAAGTGAGTGGATGATGGTTGCCACCACCTACCACTGTAATCCCTCATTTAACTGGACATAATAGAGCTAAAGGCATGTCTGGGTAGTGGCAACATCCGGATAATGAACACTATTCTTCTACCATACCCAGACTCTACCTATACCTAACCTATTTATAAAGTACCCATGCTTAATTTGGCAGTGTTTTCCAGTCATTCAGGCATATATAAACTTAAAAACACACATAGGCGTAGCAAAAGTAATGGTAAAAACCAAGAAAACCTTGCAGGAAAACCACTGGAAACAAAACACCCTAATTATACACTGCTGCATGTGCAGTACCTCTCCTTATTATGTTAGTGTTTTCAGATCATTCTCACACACACCACAAAGCCAGTCAGGAGACAGGACGTGTGTGCTGGGCAATCCCCAGGTCCTGTCCTCCCCACTTACTGTTTTTTAATCAGCCCATACACCACTGACCGGGTTAATGTATGGCCCGGCCTGCACTATATGTGCAGGGAATCTTTCAACAACAACAACAACAGATCATTCTGGTATATTTTGACATCAAAACATACATAGGATTATCCAAAATAATTTTCAACACCAAGAAAACCATAATAAAAAAAAACAGTCTTGGATTTCGGGTTTAAATATTCCCGCCCATGACAGCACATTTTTGTATATAATTTCATGTACTGCATAAATTGGGTAAAATATTATTTATCACTCGAGATAAATCTGGTCATGGAGTAAACAACGTATTTAGTTATAATGATTCAGTAATGTAAAGTTTCATTTGATTTACTTCGTGCACGAAGCTGCTCGAAGCTGACGGTCTGACCAGTTCTCAACCTGCCACTGAAGTGTGAACACACGTGCCTCAAACTCTCTACAACGATCAGCCATCTCTCTGCATTTCTTACCGTCAACACCACAGCTAAGTACTCAGCATATTTATTGGGCCTAGCATATTTATACTGAGTACTGATCAAAACGCCATATTCACATACCGTATATTATAATGGTGACTTGCTGATTCGTTTTATGTTGGTTTATAATTAAGACCCCCTACAGTGATAACTAACATAAATTGGTGCCGTGACCAGGATTATATCAAGTGATAAATAATAGGGGGTTGCGGGTGAGAGAGCGGGAGCATTGTTTGTGCTGTGTCGGCGACTAACCATATGTTGCGTGGGGCATTAATATGTCCGGAGATTCCCGCTGGATCGTCCGGTGCAGTTTCCAGATGATGCTCTAGCCTTTTATGTCCGCAAGTTTGGCGTGCCTGGATACACCAGGCAACAAAAGGGTGTTCGATGGCCTTCTGAGAAGAGCGTGTTGCTTTCTTGGGCAGTAAGCTCCTTGTTAGGGGGTTTAAGGTTTGATCTGGACTGCCTAACATACTACCCTCACAGGGGCTTGACAAAATTATTTGTCAAAATTTTAATATAGAAATCTGGCTTAGTTTTAATTCATTTTATTTTATTTGGATTCGCCCAAGAAAGACTACGTTCATCTTGAAATTCTGCATTGTTATCTTCTTTCACTTAATTGCCTATATCATTAAAATGGATAAAATAAAATCATTAAAGAGGCTTAGAGCTGCCAAAAAGGGAGCAGTCACAAAACTGACCACTAACTTGACAGAATTTATAGAACATGCCGCAACCGTTCATGATATCAAAGGAATGAAAGTGACGGTTGAGAAAATTCTCGCCGAGATCGAGTCTTACAATTAGGAGTTGTATGAATTATATCCTGATGAAGACCTAGAAGAAGAAGAAGTGGTCAGTGATATGGAATATGTTAATAAGGTCAACAGACACTTGATCGAATTAGAGAGTGCTCTCGAATTACCCGCCAAGGACTCTGTAGTACAAGAACAGGCAGAGAGTCTGAAAGCAATGGGAATTAAATTACCGTCTCTGAAACTGCCGATATTTGATGGTGATCCGATTCAGTGGCTGGGTTTTTGGGAGCTATTTGACTGCAGTCTGCACTCCCGAACAGATCTGACCGACATCCAAAAATTTACATATCTTAAGGGACAAGTAAGTGGTGAAGCACTCGGAATTATTAGTGGATTCAGTTTGGTAGCAGCTAGTTATGAATCAGCAGTCACAGTTTTAAAGAATACCCGCTGTTATGCTGAGTGTTTTTAGGCCGACTCCTCGTCCTAAAAACACTAGCGACTGAGCGGGGTCATCTTTCCGGACCGGAAGTAAAGCACCAACAAAGGAACAGGACATAAAAACTAGGCAGTCCACCTTTAACACATCTACTACCTTAATTCTAACACCGTTACAATATTACATAGAATGATATTCTGGACAGGGGATACAGATATACAAAGTTACGTTAAGATAACACGGGATATTTGACATACACTGTAATTACACTTTACAATGGGTTGGGGTTCTATAAGTGGGTGTGACTGTCTTTCATCAAAGCCCAAAAGATCTCAGTTCACTAGCACAAGAGGAATATATAGGTTTAATGGTCTAGGGGAGGAATATTACTATAAAAGGGCAGGGGGAACGGATCACGACAATTGACTCGTTGGGCTGGGCGCGGTGACACTCGCCCGCGCGTACACTGACAAGGGGGAACTTCTCTATTCTGGGCTGGGGGAACAACACTAAACTCACGGTTTCGGAATTATAGTCTTTAGTAAAGGGCAGGTGAGTTTGTGGTAATCACAGGCACTTATAGGTGGAATCCCTCTAATTCACACTGTCACTCTGTCGCTGTCCCGGTTTCACTTTCTCGGGTATAGGAAGGGATGTCACTGATCTTACCCGTTTCTCTGGGGCGATATCACTGTCACTTTAAGGGGGGACCTCCGGGGGCTCTACCCATGGCGGGAATCACCGTACCCGCTGGGGGAAGACTCGACCCGGGTCCGATCCACTGAAGCGTTGCAGGGGTCTCGACCTGATGTAGACCCTCCTCTCGGGTCTCGTCGTCGTGGTGCAGGGAGGCCTGTCTATGTGGGGCCTCGACCTGATGTAGACCGTCCTCTCGGGGTCTCGTCGTCGTGGCGCAGGGAGGCCCGTCTATGTGGGGCCTCGACCTGGTGTGGTGGCCCTCGGGACTGGAGCCAAACAGGTGGAGAAGTCGTGCCTGGCGTCGGAGGCTCCGGGGCGGGAGGAGGACAGCAATGGTAGGCTGCTGGGCTCGCCTGGGGGTCCGGGGACTGTGGAGGTCTGTCAGGGGATGCGCCGTCAGGTGTGGGCTGCGGCTTCGTCTCCTGCTGGTGCCTGAGGGAGACAAGAATCTCCCGGGAGTGGGAGGTAGGTCACGACTGGGACTTGGTCTTTGCTCGGGGGACACCTTCAGGGCAACTCTCCCAAGCGATGTCCAGCTACTCCTGCAGGAGCTGGCTGAAGATGGAAGACACACGGAGGCCGTGTTCTCTCTCTTACACAGGGAGGGTAGCACAGAGGCGACTCTCTCTCTTGTCTCCGACACAGCCGTGGGGCCAGGTCGATCGGCCCTGGGACCCACTTTTGGCTTTCTACAAGGGGCTCTTACCCTTGGGGTGGCTAGGGGTGTTGGCCCCTTATAGCTCAGTATTGGGCCTCCTGCCCTGTTTGTGATAGAGGGTATTTCTCCTTCGCAGTTCACTAAAGGACCTCCTGTCCTGGTTGTGGCAGAGGGTATTACTCCCTCGTGGCTCACTGTGGCAGACGGTATTGGCCCCTCGTGGCTCACCGGAGTTGTGGCAGAGGGTGGTGTTCCCTCGTGGCTCACTGTGGCAGAGGGTACTAGCCCCTCGTGGCTCACCAGAGTTATGGCAGAGGGTGGTGTTCCCTCATGGCTCACTGTGGCAGAGGTGCGAACACCTCGTGGCTCACCAAGGGACCTCCTGCCCTTCTGGGGTGTAATTGTGGTAGTCACCACAATGCTACTAGGGACTGATTTTTTATCAGTCCCACCCCACTGCTGTCGATGGTCAACCCGCCGTTGAAGTTGTTGCGGATCTAGGCTCACCTGGCGTTGGGGCAGTTGCGGGGAGAAGGGGCACAGGTCAGTGGTGGTTGGGTGACCCTTTTGCCCTGGGTCATTAACCTCCCCGTTATCTCTTCCTCGGGTTGTGGGGTGGTGGTGGCCCGGTGGTGGGGTGGGGGGTGGCGGGGTGGATGGTCCGGCGGCGGGCATTATACCTAAGGTCAAGAAGATGCAGAAAGGCTGCCCACATTGCTAAATTATGTAATATACCTCCTCCATCTCATGAAGTGAATGAACTAAAGGACTTTTCTGCATCATTTGAATGTGCGTTAGAATCACTACGTACAATGGGAGTGACTGTGAGTGAAATTTGTGCTGTTTTACTCCATAATAAACTCCCTGGTACACTTTCGGAAGTGATCAAACGTGAACTTAGAGAGAAGTGGTTGGATGTAGATGATTATGTTCGTGTGTTAAAGACGGAGGTATGTAACATCGAAAGTAGACAGAATCCCTTAGAACATTTGGGTGAGACCGCTACGGCAGCATATGCAGTGAAGCAAGTGAAACACGCTGAACCTATGCAGAGGAATGGATGTAAATTGTGTTTTAAACCAGGACATTTTTGGGCTAAGTGTACAAAGTATAAAATAAAAAGGGCAAAATTAAAGAAAGCGAAGCAATTGAGGCTGTGTCGGGTGTTTGTCTCAGGGTTGTACAAATCCCAAAGTAAGGCCATGTCGATATTGCCAGCAGAAACACTACAACTATTTGTGTCCGACTGCTCGTTCTGAACCCCATGAACAAACAGTAACCCAAGAACCAACAGTGACAATGGCTGTGGCTTCGAGTCGTAATGCAGTGTTGTTGCCAACGATTCAGATCCCAATGGTTACTCAAACGGGCCAGCAGAGCAAGGTTAGGGCTCTATTAGATCAATGCTCACAACGTACCTTTGTTTTAATATCAAGTTTAGCAAACTTGAAGCTAAACAAGATGAGAAAGGAACGTTTACAACTGCAAGGATTTACTGGCTCTAGGGGTAGTGATGAGTATGAGGTAGTGGAGTTGTTTTACCGCCATCGTAGAAAGGTGCGCAAGTTAAGGGCGGTGGTTGTAGACGAACTACCTAACTTTAGGCCAGGCCCGGTATTAATGAAAACTTCTAGGAGTACTCCTAAAATTACTACTAAAAGTGGTTGTAGATGAGAGTTGCTTCTAAAAGTTCCTCCTAGGGGGACTCGTAGCAGTAATTTCGCTCCTACCATGAAGCGTTACCAACACAAAGAATCTCTGCTTAATATATTTAATAAATTACCATTAGAAAGCCTTAGAGTATCAGTAAGTAGTTTAAAAATGAAAAACTAGTTTTCATATATAGAAACAACATCTATTTGATCATATATTATGATTATTTACGAATGTCGATAAAATGGATAAAATGTAAATACATCGTGTGGTCAGCTGATCATGCCTGCTACCATCGGGGCATTGTGTGTACACGTGGTACAGTGACCGTCAACAATGGCACAATTTCAACACCACGGCTGCAGAAAGAGAAACTGGACGGAGGAAGAGTGTCTCGTGCTGGCAGAAGGCATTGGAGGAAGAAAGAGAATTATAAAAGGGAAATTCAGCCCGGGGAACACCTCGGACATGAAAAAGCATGCATGGGCTGAGATTGCAAATGCCGTGAATGCTGCTTCCTCTCATCCACTTTCTTGCCAAATTCGGGCATCATGTGTTGATCCAGGCCACCTTGCAACCACATCCAGTATTTTATATTCACTCTCAATCGCCAACTGAATGTTCATGCTGTGGTAATTTTTCCTATTCACATACACTTCCTCATACTGGTTTGGTGCCACAATTCGTATGTGAGTCCCATCAGTCACACCAGCTACCCCAGGAAAGCCAGCAGTTCGCCTGAATTTTCTTTCAGTTCTTTGTAGTTCAGGGAGTTTACGGGGGAACTTCACAAGCCTCTTAACAGTGTGTGGAGCAGTTAGAGTACAGTGTTTCCGTTATCACATTGCTCATTGATGGCTGCGATGGTCCAAAGTCATCACAGTTACACTGCTGCATTTTTCCAGTTGCAAGGTACCTTAATAATATCAACACTTTCATCTCGGGTATGAGAGGATGGTTTCGATGTGTGGGCCTTTCCAGACATCTTACTAAATCAGTAATAAACAGAATGCCCTCACGATCGAAACGGCACCTTCTTACAAGTTCTTGATCAACATATTCCATGAATGCATCCTTCCAGCTCGAAAATTTCTGCGTGGTGGGTGGTGTCGGTCAGCCATGGTCTATGTTGTCTTGTCTCTTGGTGTTTGAGGGACGCAGCTACTGTGTTTACTGACACAAAAAAGCCCTACTATCTCCTTAAGAGTCCTTGTGGAGGACTTTTACTTTTTAGCGATTTTACGAGTAAACTTAGGAGTTGAAAGTAACTTTTAGGAGTACTTCTAGAAGTTAGGAGCCAAATATCACTTTGAGAGGAACTTTTTACTCCTAGAAGTTTTTATTAATATGGGCACAGGGAAGGGGCTGCAACATCATGTGCGGGACCTGAAGGCTCGGGGCTACAAGTTAGCAGATCCAAGTGTCACTAGTGGGGATATGGTCAAATTGCTGATTTGGGCAGACTTTTATCACTTTGTACTCGCTGGCTATATAAGGGAAGGAGGCATAATTTTGTTACCCACAATTTATGGTTATACACTGAGTGGCACTTATCAGTTAGAAGAAGGTACTCAAGTAGAGCTGGTAACTTCTGAAACTGGCAGTAGATCCGATAATGGAGTTAGCAAATATTGATGGCAGGAATACTACTCCAGAAATTAAGGATCTGACAGCTCTTTGGGACTTAGATCACATAGGTATTAGTCCCAATGAGACCGATAAGAAGGGAGAGAAGGTATTAGGTAACTTCTATGAAACGGTGCAATATTCCAAAAAACAGGGACAATATGTTGTGGAATTACCATGGAAAGAAAACGTTGATAAGTTGCCTGATAATTTCAAGTTAGCCTTAGGCAGATTGAGAGGTTTGCAGCGTAAATTCATAAAGGATCCCAACTATTGCAAACAGTATAGTAAAGTCATCCACGATCAATTAGAAAGAGCATTCATAGAAAAGGTGGAGGACAAGAGTCTGGTAGGACATCCTGTACATTATCTAGCTCATCATGGTGTCACTAAAGATAGCTTAACAACACCAATTAGAGTAGTGTTTGATTTTTCAGCTAGAGGGCATGAGAGGGCATATAGTCTGAATGACTGCTTACACGCAGGCCCATCTTTGGTTAATGACCTCATGCAGATATTGTTGCGATTTCGGTTTCATCGTTTTGCCTGGGTGAGTGACATCGAGAAGGCATTTCTTATGGTGGGGTTATGTGAAATGGATAGGGATGCCACTAGATTTCTTTGTCCTGTTAAACCTTTAAATCTAAATAGCCCTTACATTATATATAGGTTCAAGGCAGTATTGTTTAGAGCCACTTGTTCCCAATTCCTCTTGAATGCCACCATACAAAAACATTTATCAGTGGTTCAGGAGGATAAGGCCTTGATTGATAAATTAAGGAAGGGGTTGTATATTGACAGTTTACAAGGAACCGAGGAAGATGAGGATGCTTTACAACAATTGTGTTGGGATGCCCTGAGAGTATTTTCAAGTGCCAGTTTGTCCTTAAGAGAGTGGGTAACAAACAGTGTGAAATTGCGGAAGCTACTTCACCTAAAGGGTTTGGCATCTGAAGTTCAGGACAAGGTAAAAGTACTTGGCACTATTTGGCTAACTGATATGGATATGTTACAGGTGAAGGGAGACGAAACGTTAGGTGTTGAGCATAACTGCAGGTGTGTTTGACCCTCTGGGAGTATTATTGCCAGTGACCATCTGTGCAAGAAAATTTGTGCAAGATCTATGGCGCATTGAATGTGGGTGGGAAGTTCCCATACCGGAAGATAAGGAGGCTGAATGTCAGGGGATATATGAGGATATGATTAACAGTGCCAGTATTGTATTTCCCCGCCAAGTCACTGATAGTAAAAAAAAAAAGGTCACACTGCATCTATTTAGTGATGCAAGCACCACTGCTTATGGTGTAGCAGCCTACTTAGTGAGGGAAGTACCGTAGTAGATTAGCTATGGCAAAGGCCAAAGTAGCACCTCTTAAACCCCTCACTATACCAAAATTGGAACTAACTGCTGTCATGCTAGCAGCTCGTCTCGCCAAGTATATTTATGAGGCCTATGCGGATGAGTTAAGCATAGAGAACATATACCTCTGGACGGACAGCCAGATAACCCTATACTAGTTGTCTAGTAAAAAACTGTTGCCTGTATATGTTCAAAACAGAATTGATGAAATAAAGGCATTAGTCCCGGATGCTGAATTTCGTTGTGTCTACAAAGGACAACCCCAGTGATATGGTTTCCAGAGGGAAGTCACATGCATCCTTAATAAGTTCTTCTTTGTGGTGGGGAGGGCCCACATGGCTACCTCACCAAAAAATGTGGCCGGAAAATGGTCCATTTGAGGAAGTTGGGGATGTCACCACGGGTTGTCTCCTCGAAGAGACCATGTCATTGCCAGTATCGGTAACCCATCCTGCCATATTGAATTGGGACCGATATGGTTCTTATGTGAAGACAAGGCATGTGATGGCGTGGGTATTGAGATTTATCAAGACATTTAAAGATAAGAGACAAAGAACACTCGAGGCAATGCCGGCTTATTTGACAGTGCCGGAAATAAGGACAGCAGAATCAGTAATGATTAAGTTGGCTCAAATGGAAGAGTACCCTGAGGATTACCATTATTTATCCACAGGAAAGGGCACACCAAGTAATGCTGTGAAGCAGTTTGGCCTCTATATGGAAGGTGGGCTGTTGCATTGTAAGGGTAGGTTACAGTTGTCAGACTTAAATGAGGAGGCTAAGTACCCTATCCTAATACCTAGTAAACATAAGTTAGCGGCTCTTCTGAATACTGCCACAAGGTGTGTAGCCATAGTGGAGTAAGTTATGTTGTAAGTTACATAAGACAAAGATTTTGGATTCCTAGGATCAGACAAGTTGTAAAGATGGTTTTAAGGAAATGTATAACTTGTAAAAGGTTACAAGGTGCCCCATATTGTGCTGTACAGGCTCCGCCATTACCCTACTTTAGGGTTTAGGAAGTGAACCCATTTCAAGTAACAGTAGACTACACAGGTGCTCTACCCATTAAAGAAAAGGGTATCGCAGGAAAATTATATGTAGTCTTGTTTACCTGCGCCGTTACTAGGGCTATACACATTGAGACGGTGCCAAACCTCTCTCGTGAGTCCTTCATTCATGCCTTCCGTCGGTTCTGTAGCAGGAGAGGCTTCCCTGAACTCATAATTAGTGATAATGCCACTACATTTATAATTGGAGCCAGTGTGTTGAGGGAGTTAAAAAATGATCCAAGGTTACAGAGTGAATTGGTAAAGGTAAATTGTGAGGGCGGTTCATACCGGCCAGGGCGCCATGGTTCGGTGCCATCTGGGAAAGAGTGATAGGTATCCTAAAGGCTGGTCTGAGAAAGGTATTGGGTCGAGCTTTAGTAACCCGTGAAGAACTGGATACTGTATTATTGGAACTTGAGGCCACAGTCAGTGACCGTCCACTTGGATATACATACGGTGACCTTGAAGAGCCACTTCCTATTACTCCTTCACAACTTATTAATGGGAGGCGTCTTAGACAGTTCCCGAAACAGGAAGTCAGGGATGATGATCTCACGGACATCACCTGGTGGACTAATTCGGGAATAAACAGACTTTTCCTATACGTGACAAAGATTTCACGAGATCTGTGCAGGAGATGGACCACTGACTACCTAATATCTCTCAGGAAGCAACACCGTCAATTGACTTACAAGAAAGGGAAGGCAGCACCTCAAGTTGGGGATGTCGTGCTGATACACGACAATAGACCTCGACTTCTCTGGCGACAAGGTCAGGTTACCAAATTGTTACATGATTTCGATCAAGAATGTAGGGTAGTACAGCTAAGGACAAGCGTCAGTTTGACCACGAGACCAGTGGTTAAGCTGTATCCCTTAGAAATTGATATAGAAGGGAAAGATGACGGCCAAACCGGCGCTACCCAACACCTCCCTACACCCATAAATGACCGATGTGATGCCCCGTTGAGGACATCACGTCGAACCGCCTTAGGTTCCTCCCAACTATGGCGTACCCTGATTGGGATGGGACAGTTGTAAATATTGTATATACAGTATTCTGGGCGGGGGAGTATGTCGTGGATTTCGGGTTTAAATATTCCCGTCCACGACAGCACATTTTTGTAAATAATTTCATGTACTGCATAAATTGGGTAAAATATTGTTTATCACTAGAGATAAATCTGGTCATGGAGAAAACAACGTATTTAGTTATAATGATGCAGTAATGTTAAGTTTCATTTGATTTACTTCGTGTACAAAGCTGCTCGAAGCTGACCAGTTCTCAACCTGCCACTAAACAGTAAACACACGTGCCTCAAACTCTCTACAACGATCAGCCCTCTCTGCATTTATTACCGTCAACACCACAGCTAAGTACTCAGCATATTTATTGGGCCTAGCATATTTATACTGAGTACTGACCAAAATGCCATATTCACATACCGTATATTATAATGGTGAGTTGTTGTTTCGCTTTGTAGTTTATAATTAACGGCCGTATGCTTAACGCTAATGTAGGGCCTTTCCTAAGGGCCGTATATCAAAACGGTATGCTAAAAGTTTAAGTAGGGAAAGACTTCCCTCAATATGTAGAGTTGTTCCAACATTTTTTTAAGGGGAGGAATGCTTGGCTTTCGCAAACCCTACATTTAATTATTCGTAACATAGTAACTCTGTACCTCCAGAAGGCATAGAATAATGTAAATTGTTTATGTAAAAAATATTTTAACTTACTAAAAGTGCAATGCAAACATACACGGGAACTGAACTGTTGGTTATTAAAACACGTGGGCTGTACCTTACCGAGCAGTAGGTCAAATTCGGGCCCGTCTCTGCCCTGGAGGAGACACGCACTGTCATTTTTATTTTTTGAAGAGTAGTTGACAGTAGGCGAGATCCTAAAATTGACATGTGTAAACCACTTTTATACGTTACTCATGTGATTTAACTGAATATAGAACGTTCAGACAATGCTAAAGGTAATAACATACGTTAATATAATGTAACGAGAAAGGTACTGTTCTTTGCTCATAGGCCAAACTATGAAGCATCTTGCCAGCATTGGATCATCATTGCGTTTTAATCTCAGGCACTGCAAACTGTTTTTCATTTTCTTATACCATCATTTGTTATATATCAGCAGCATTCTATTCATACTTCTTGGTAATCGTTAAGGAGACATTTTTTTTCCTTGCTTTAGCCCTTCATGGAATTCTTCATGTACTCTCGAATTGTGTTTTCAAGTTACAATGTTTTTCATTTCTTTTAAATTTGGTAAAAAGTGCTTTAACCCTTTAACTGCGGGCATTGTTTTGCCCCGACTGGCCTCTCCCGCTGGGGTTCCAGCCAAAATGTAAACAAACTTTAAACCTTTATAACTCTGCACAGAATAAATCTAGAGCGAAAAATAAGGTACCATTAGAAAGTACTAACCTTTGGCTTTGCATTGATGTAGGTTTCATGATTTCGTTGACTATCACTGGATGGGCAGTGCCGTTAGAAGTGAGTGATCTAAAATCACTATTTTTCGCTCACACACCATTACCTTCGCTCACACACCATTACCTTCGCTCACACACCATTACCAAATGCCAACCTCATTCTGATAATAATACAGTAAACATATATGAACACTGCACATACGATAAACACCCACTCTGTGTTCACTGAGGCAGGTAAAAGGCACTGTAATTGCCCGCACTTCACTACCACATTAGCGGTGTTGTAATCACTATTTTTCGCTCACACACCATTACCAAATGCCAACCTCATTCTGATAATAATACTATAAACATATATGAACACTGCACATACGATAAACACCCACTCTGTGTTCACTGAGGCAGGTAAAAGGCACTGTAATTGCCCGCACTTCACTGCCACATCAGCGGTGTTGTAATCACTATTTTTCGCTCACACACCATTACCAAATGCCAACCTCATTCTGATAAATAATACCATAAACATATATGAACACTGCACATACGATAAACACCCACTCTGTGTTCACTGAGGCAGGTAAAAGGCACTGTAATTGCATGCACTTCACTTCCACATCAGCGATGTTGTCACTCACACAGCTGGACAGATACTGATGCGTGTTGGTCAGGGGTGGGGTAGGGGGCCCGGGGGGTGGGAGGTGGGGGCCCAGGGGGTGGGAGGAGGGAGGAGGGAGGTCGGCTGGAGTGAAAGAACTTAATAGCTACTCTCCCTTGAAACAATTGGCACACGGAAAAAACGCGGGGTATTCAAAATATTCACAAACATTCGAGAATGACATCCGCGGTTTGGTCCAGTTTTTGCAATGTCATTCTGGAATGACACCCGCGGTTAAAGGGTTAAAAAGCAGTGTTTGTTCATGGACAACCACTATCTTACTGTGCATGAAGACCGATGGACGCCATCTTAGAGCGCCATATACGATCGAAATTACCCTTGCAGGCCTATGTAAACAAACCTAACCTAAACTTTTGTAACAACCCAACTTTATTTCTCCTAACGTTACCTACCCTATTTGAGACTAACCTAACCAATTTTATGCTAACCCAACCAAACTTATCCTAATCTGTGCGCGAAGACTGACAAACGCCATCTTAGAACGCTATTTTTCAGCGAAATTGCCCTTATCAATGCTCATTTACCCAAACCTATCATAAATTTTCGTAATTCAACCCTGCCTTATTTATCCTAACTTGTTTTAAGCTAACCTAACCAGTTTTAAGGTAACCTAACCCAATTTATCCTAACCTAACCTAACCTGACCTATCTCCAGCGCTATCATATTTACAACATAAGTATTGATTGAAAAGTTTATTACTATAATAGTATATAAAGTATACATACAAATAAGTGCTGATATATAAAAAGATGATGGAAAATTATTTTATTTTGGTGCTGATTGACATCGTCTGGACAAAGAATAGTCACGGTGACTCCTACGGGAGCACTTCCGACGTACCAACTGGTCACGCAGGGCTACCAACCACCCCCTTTCCCTTAATGTTCTCTTAGCATACCTTGTAAAAATTGAGGGCTTGCTAGTGCTTTCCGTAGTGTGTAAAGTAGGGACCAATGTAGGGCCTCTCCATATGTGTTTAAGCATACGGCCGTAAGACCCCCTACAGTGATAATAACTAACACACACACTGAAAACCAAAAGACGCCCTACCTAAACACCACTGTATGTATAGTACCCATCCTAATTTTGGCACAGTTTTCCAGTCATTCTGGCATATTTTGACATTGAAATACATAGGATTATCCTAAATAATTTTCAACACCAAGAAAACCATGCAAAAAAAAAAACTGAAAACCAAAAAACACCCTACCTAAACACTACTGAATGTACAGTACCCCTCCTTATTTTGGCACAGTTTTCCAGTCATTCTGGCATATTTTGACATTGAAATACATAGGATTATCCTAAATAATTTTCAACACCAAGAAAACCATGCAAAAAAAAAACACTGAAAACCAAAAAACACCTTACCTAAACACTTTTATAATTACAATACCCCTCCTATTTTTGGCACTGTTTTTGGATCATTCTGCCATATTGTGACCTCAAAGCACACACAGGAATATCATAAATAAATTTTAGCACTGAGGAAACTATGAAAGAAACAAGGTCTAGAAACTCCTCCTCGTCATCCTCAACCTGCTAGGGCTGGGCGATGACTGGTGATGTGCGGTGCGGCGATGGTGGCCTACCCACCTCAGGGGACTCCGAAGGCAGCCAGAAACTTACGTCCAACAGAGACTCAACGGCTGTCGACGTGCTTGGTTGCGGGTCCAAAGGTGAAGGCAGGCAACAAGCTGGTGGTGGTGGTGAGAATGGGCTGGCACTCACAGGGATCGCAGGCTTGAAGAATGAGTCGATCCTGGTCTGACGATAGGACCAATGATTCTGCCGGAGGATGACAGTGTCCCGGACTCCCTGCAGCTCCATTGCCAGGCAGAGCGGTACCAACTCCCTGTCACAGTGTGGGTGCTCAGCATACTCCAGCATCCCCTCCAGGTAACCACAGAGGACACTGAGATGAGGGATTGAAGTAGCCGCGGAGCACTGTGAGTCGGGGTCCTCATCCTTGCCCTCATCGGTCCCACTGTCATCTTCCATGCCCGCGGAGGCTGCAGTGGTGATCTCATCAGACATGGTCTGGTAACCAGGACTACCGCTGTCGTTGTCCAGCCACTCCCACATGTCATTGGCGTCAACCTGCTCTCCTGCTGTTCTAAGGTGACTGGGGAAATCATCCACATCAAACTCCTCGAAGCTGTGCTTGGGGAAATCATCCACATCAAACTCCTCGAAGCTGTGCTTGGGGAAATCATCCACATCAAACTCCTCGAAGCTGTGCTTGGGGAAATCATCCACATCAAACTCCTCGAAGCTGTGCTTGGGGAAATCATCCACATCAAACTCCTCGAAGCTGTGCTTGGGGAAATCATCCACATCAAACTCCTCGAAGCTGTGCTTGGGGAAATCATCCACATCAAACTCCTCGAAGCTGTGCTCGGTGTCGATTCCCTGCAGGAGACGAGATTAATCACTTTCGTGGGTTTTGACAGAGACTTCCTTCCATGCATTTGCCCAGCTGAACACTGCAGACTTCAGGTTGTAACACTGAAGATTCTGCAAGGTCTGCTCCCCAAGTGTGTCCTCAACCGCGTCCTTGTCCTCCAGCACCGCCATGATAACACCCTGGTCCATTGGTTGGATCAGAGCAGTTGTATTAGGTGGCAGAAACATGCACCTAATCCGCCCGTCAAAAGCAACAAGTCCTTTTCAGGCTGATGCACAGGGTCATTGCCCAGGAGCAGGAGTGCCTTCACTTGCTTGTGAGTGATTCTAAGGACCTCCATTTTATAATGGATAATCTCCTTGACGAAATGTCTGTGGAACCAGTCACTGAAGATCTTAGCGGTAAACCAGACCATCACAGAATGGTACCACACAACAGGCAAGCTGTCCATCAACCCATGGAGACAACGTGGTTGTTTTGCACACCCAACAACAATGGGTTTGAGGCAGTGCATCCCGTTAGCAGTGGCACAGTGCAAAACAGAAACACACTGTTTGACAACTTCTAACCAGGCATAGAATTCTCTCTTTCCTCAGCCAGGGTGTTGGTGGGCAAGGGGCAGTAGAACAGACCAGTTTTGTCAGTGTTATAGACTTGATCAAGGGCAAGGCCCTTGTCCTTGATCGGGCGCTGCATTTTCTGACGAAACGGATCTGCTTCCTCCACTGCTGCGTCCAAAGCCCCACCGTGTGCCTTACGGCCAGTAAGTCCATGGCGAAATTTGAAGCAAAAGAGCCATCCCTTGGATGCCTTGAAGTCCTGCATGTTGCGCAGTTGTGCAAACTTTTCAGCAGCAGCCTTTGCCTCGGTCCCACGCACAAACACCCTGACACCACGTTGCTGATGAAACCACAACAATGTCAACTGGTCAATAATGGTGCGCTGGGCCTGGGCCATTACTTTCCTGGTGCCACGACGTGTGCTTTCGGCAAAGTCCTGTCCGTACTGCATAAGCTTATCACATGACTTTTTGATATCGAACAATGTTGAAAGGGCTAGATCATATTCGTGAAGAATGCATCCAGTGTTCCAGCCCATTTCAACCTTGCACTATATCTCGCATTTCTTCTCCAGACTCAAAACCTTCCTCTTCTGCTTCTCAGGTGATGGTGGGGCCATCACCACACACGACAATACAGTAGAGCAGGGCCGCAACCTGAAGAAGATAGGGAACCACCACAAACAATCACAGCCATCGTTGCAAGCGCTACCACTCATGATGGACAGAAAGTTGGTAACTGAGGTGCAGGCTTCTGTTCGCTGGCAAGCAGTACAGTGCTGCCATATCGTACCCAGCAGTTACTTTTCAGCACAGAGGAAGCAACACACAGCAAACTGACATCTGCATATAAGGTTCACTTCTCTTTGCCCAGGCAAGTGTTAGTATGTGACAGCAACAGCAGATGACTATTCGGTAGGGAAGTGGACAGGCGCACGTGGTGACTGGTTTCTGCACTAATCCCAGAGCTCAGGGGGCTCCCACCATTCGGTGTAGAGGCAGATGGGCGGTTTTACAGTATATCTACTCGTGGCTTGTGGTCTGTTTTACACGCATGGTGGCCACCAATACCCCTCAGCCAGGAACAACGCTTGCCTCCTCCATTCAGAAATAACCATATAAATTTCTCGTAGATATGCTCAATGTGTTTCCCAGCCAAATTACATAGGTTCCCTGTGTGACAGCAAGTGGGTTGGTGGAGGGTTGGTGCCCCTTCCCGGAAAACAACTAACTAAACTTATGAACAAGAAGCCTCAGACCAGGACTGACCAAAACATGACGACTATGGACCATACAAAGGACATGATACAGATGACGACCTGGAATGTAAGGGGTGCAAATGAGGTGAAAGAGAGAAAGATTGTCCAGGTGCTTAAGGGTGCAAGAGTGGATGTATTTGGATTAACTGAAACTAAATGGCGAGGTGAGAGTGAGAGAATGCAGTGGCGTAGCGCGGGCTGCCAGCGCCCGGGGCGAGGAAAGTATTGCGCTTCCTACCCCGTGGACTGTTAGCACTCCATGTCCCTTCCACCAGTCCAGTACTGAACCCCTTACCCCTTAAGCACATGTATTGTATTTAAAGAATATATTTCATTGTATAACCATTTTTTTTTCACTTTTGTAAATGTTTAAACCATTAAAAAATCATATATATATATATATATATATATATATATATATATATATATATATATATATATATATATATACATATATATATATATATATATATATATATATATATATATACACAATCCTACTTTGCCCCATGAGGAGAGTAGGAGCCCGGGGCTAGGCATGTTGGTCCTGACATTTAACATGAGTGACCAGCCTCACTCATCCCTGAGTGGTATTACGTGAGCAATAAACCCTAACCATCCCTTGGATGTAAACTTTCACCGGCTCAATCCGATTGGAGCACCGTAATTACCCACTAAACCACCAGGCGCCAAAATTTGGTTATATGGTTACTACTCAGCGTGGTAAATGGTTTCTTGGTGTACAGGAAACCATTTGGCTTGTCACTCAGTGTAGAGTCACCCACAGGCAGAGGGGAAGAGGAATGAATGAAGGAAAGACAGAAGAGGGAGTGTAAAGTCACCCGTAGGCAGAAGGACGAGGAAAGAATGAAGGAAAGAAAGACAGAAGAGGATGGAAGGAAACAAGAATAGAGAGGAAAAGGCAGATACCCGAGAGCAGCACTACATCGAGTGAGTGGGTGGTAAGCGTCCCCACTTACCACACACACACACACACACACACACACACACACACACACACACACACACACTTATATACAGTCAACCCTTGGCTATCACGGGTTTTGCTATCGCGCTTCATGGCTATCACGGACAGGTGAAATGCAACACGATTACCTTTATCGCGACCTCAAATACTGCTATCGCGGACGATGGTCGGCCAGAAACATTCAAATTGCGCGGGCTTCGCCCATGCGTATACTCGCGCCGTGATTGGCGCGACGTCACAGGCTACCCGAGCGCTGATTGGCCCAAGACATGGTTACAGCTACCCATCCTTCCCGCCAAGGTTCAGAGAGAGTCCGCGTTACCAGTCGACAGCAGCTATAGCCGTGAAGACCTATTGTTCAACCACAATGGCCACCAATACCCCATCCAACCCTCCTACCATTGGTGCACGTAACGCGGCTAACCCAGGACGGCAAGTGAGGAAGAGGAAGAACCTGCCTTATGCTCAGAAACTGGAAATTGTGCGGCTGATCGACGGTGGTGAGAGCAAGTGCAGCGTGGGGAAGAAATTTGGTATCAACGAGTCCACGGTCCGAGGAATCTACCAGAAACGAGAGCACATAAGGAAGCACATGGAATTGGCATCGTCAGAGGGAGCCAGCAACGCCTTGCGGAGTCGTAATCAGGTGCTCCTTAAGACAGAACAGTTGCTGGCCAGGTATCTTGATCGGCAGGCACGGAGGAACCAGGCGGTGGAGACGCGTGAGGTCATGGACACAGCCAGGGAGATATATGTTGGGGTTGCAAGGAAGCTGGCTATTGCACAACCACCATTGTTTGTGGCCTCCAAGGGATGGGTGGATCAATTTATGAAACGGCAACGGATCAAGAACAAGAAAATCAGTGGTGAGGCAGCAAGTGCGGACATGGCAGCGGCTAAGGAGTATCCCAAATTTTTAAAGCACGTGATTGAGGAGGGCCAATATACACCTGACCAAATATTCAACATGGATGAGACGAACTTCTTTTGGAAAACTATGCCCAGGCGGACATTCATCACAGCCAACTCTGCCTACGTACGAGGAAGGAAGGCGATGAAGGCACGGTTCACCCTCTTGTTTGCAATGAATGCGTCAGGAACATGCCGCCTTAAACCAACAGTTATTCATTGTGCTAAACGTCCACGGGCCTACAAGCGACAGGACATGAGCAACCTGAATGTGCACTGGATGTCTTCAAAGAAAGGGTACATGTCGGCAAAGCTGTTGCAAGATTGGATGAAGGAGGCATTCATTCCCCAGGTCAAGAAGCATTGCGCCCAAAACAACATCCGCTTCAACATTATGTTGCTGCTGGATAATGCCCCAGAACATTCACCTCAACTGAGGGATGCAGACCCTAACGTCAGAGTTGAATTCTTGCCACCCAACACGACATCATTGATTCAGCCCCTGGACCAGGAGGTAATATCTGTGGTCAAGTCTGCCTACTCGCGACGGCAATTCAGGATAATGAGGGAAGCTACCAAGGACGCCCAGCTCATCCAGCACCTAGTGGACAGTGATGGTGATGATGATGATGATGACGAAGTGCAAGGTGATAGTGAACATGACAGAAAAGTGTTTCTTTACTGGAAAAAGTACAATATTAAGCAAGCTGTGGGACTTAATGGTGCAATGCTGGGATGATGTGACACAGAAAACAATTCATCACGCTTGGCGAAATATTTTGGAGGGGCTACCTGAGGACCGACGTGGGAATGTGGCAGGTGAGCCACAGTCTGTGCAGGCGGAGATTCAGGCAGCAGTGGAAGAGGCACGGCAAATTCCTGGGACTGGCTTTGCTGACACAACGGAGGACGACATTTGCGACATGATTCAGCCACCCCCTGTTACTGCAGCCGACATCCTAGAGAAGGAGAATGTGGCAGAGGAGGACAGGAGTGAGAGTGGTGAGGAGAACATCGGTGGTGATGCTGGGAGTCATGGGGGACTCAGCATAGCCAACATAAAGGAAATCATCGACTTGGGTGTAAGGCTACGTCATCTCAGCGAGCAAGATGTTAGCGCCAACAGTGAGGCAAATTCTTCGGCGATTATGAAGGCACTGGAAGGTTACCACCAACAATACCATGCCCATATCAACAACCTACAACAACGCCAGATAACAGACTTCCTACGCCGTCGCAACGAGGCTCAGCCCAACCCACAGCCAGGACCATCCCGTGAGCCTCAGGTGGATTCTGATAATGGAGCTGACGACTTTGAAGGTTTTGAAGGTCCCTTCCAGACTCCTGATGAAGCTGATCAATTCCTAGACAAGATAGAACGTCGGAGGGGTGGCCAGTAATACTCCACCCCAGCCTCGGAACCCCTTCAACCCACCCAAGCCCCTCATCCTCTCCAAAAATGTTAAGTAAAATGGCTTATTACAGTTAATTCTGTTTTATTTATAACCTTTATGTACTGTACTGTTGTTAATTTGCAGCATTGGTTTGTAATCCCAGGTATTTTAGTGAAGGAGATGTGAAAATAGGGTAAGGTTGGGGTAAAGTTGGAGGTCAGGGAACCAATTAGATTTTTTCCCATTAGTTCTTAAGTATGGCTATCGCGATTTTGGCTATGGCGAGTTGCCTAGGGTACCAATTACTCGCGATAGCAGAGGGTTGGGTGTAATATATATACATATATATATATATATATATATATATATATATATATATATATATACAGCGTTAGGAGAAACACACTGAGGTGGTTTGGATGTGGAGAGGATGGAGAGTGAGAGACTGACGATGGCTGTCTACTGTATGTGGGAGAGGTGGAGGAAGGGGGAGGCCAAGGATGAGATGGAGCGATGGATTGGAGAGGTATATGAGAGAGTGGGTGTGAGCTGGGAGCAGAGCAATGAAATGGTGGGGGATATGGCGACATGGAGACGATTTGTTTGTAGCCACCTCTCATGGGATTGAGGCATCTGGCAATAGATAGATAGATTGCATAGTTGAAACAGAAGAACGAAGAATAAGAAATGACTACCTCGTCAGCAAAACAATTATCACAGAAAAAAAAAAAAAAAACTAACCTGTCGACACGGCACAATAACAAAATTCACCAAACGATCGAACTCTTATTGGCACACGCACACACTGGCTACAGCATCATGTTTTACTCAGTGTTGGTGTTGCAACACTAAATTGGCAGGAGCATTTATGTGGTAGGTGGGGATGCTCACCATCCACTCACTCGACGTAGTGCTGCTCTCGGATGCCAACCCTTTCCTCTCCTCCATCCTTTCCTTCCATCCTCTTCTGCATTTCCTTCATTCTTTCCTTGTCCTTCTGCCTACGGGTGACTTTACACTCCCTCTTCTGTCTTTCTTTCCTTCATTCTTTCCTCTTCCTTCTGCCTGTGGGTGACTCTACACTGAATGACAAGCCAAATGGTTTCCTGTACACCAGGAAACCATTTACTACGCTGGGTAATAACCATATAACCAAATATTGGCGCCTGGTGGTTTAATGGGTAATTACGGTGCTCCAATCGGATTGAGCCGGTGAAGGTTTATATCCAAGGGATGGTTGGGGTTTATTGCTCACATAATGCCACTCAGGGATAAGTGAGGCTGGTCACTCATCTTAAATGTCAGGACCAACTTGCCTAGCCCCAGGCTCCTACGCTCCTACGCAATGTAGGATTGGATGATGAGTGAATGATGAATTACATGGTGACGGTATTTCAAGATTTCGACAGATCTTAATTTAGCGATCGGATTGTCGCCACATGCACAAATAGAGGACACATCATGCTTCATAAACACAACGTGTAACACGAGTTTCTGCAAATATTTGTAGAGGTGAAAGAATATGTCGTTCTGAGTAGAAAATCTATACACACTTGCATTTTAAGGATTACTTTAGGCGTGAGGTGGATTTTAAATATTACGCGATGTATCAGTGTCACACATCACGGAAGCAAGGCAGGTAGGGGAGGAGCGAGGATATCTAGGCGCCCTTGCAACTCTGTGAAATTATGCCTTTTTTAAATACGATTTTTTATGCAAGTTATGGAACATTACAGCACCGGTATCTTCAAATGGAAAATCATGCTATTAATAGACATGTAATTCACCGTTAAGGATTACTTGAAGGACAGTATGGCTGTAATTAGCGACCAAAGAAAATGTAAATGTTACATGGCAACGTTTATTTGCCCCATCATGTTGAAAACTGTGTAGGATGTTTGAACATTGGGAGATTTTCTGTATGAGGGGAAGGGTGCACTATGTTTTATTTGTTATCACTACTTTATTTTTTGTGTATGAGAAAATTTGCGCCCCCAAGAATTTTGCGCCCAGGGCAACCGCCCCTGTGGCCCCCCTACACTACGCCACTGAGAGAATGGGAGTATGGATCGGGTATATGTGCAGGAGTAGGTGAGAATGAGCGGGCAAAAGGAGGAGTGTGTATTGTGAGTAACAGATGGAAGGAGAATATAAGAGAGTATGGATCAGTTGGTTCAAGGATTGTGGGGGTAAGACTGAAAGTTGGACTACAAATGTGGGCAATTGTGTGTGTGTATGCGCCAAAGCAATATCTTGCAAGCAGTGGGAGAATAGTTCTGGACATATGTGGAAGTGTGCATGGAAAAGTTTGAAAGGAATGAGAAAGTGTATTTGACTGGTGATATGAATGGTAAAGTAGGGAATATGAGGGTGGATGGAGTAGTTCGTGAGTGGGGTGTGCCTGCTGAGATAGATGAGAATGGCAGTGCTTTAGTGGACGATTATACCGGGAGGGGGTTGGTGATAGCCAATACCCTCTTCAGGCACAAAATGATCCCCAGGTATACATGGCGAGTGATGAGAAGGGTGGATGGTGAACTGAATGAAAGGAAGACAATGATTGATTATGTGTGTGTGGATGAAAGGATGCGAAGATGTGTAATAGATGCAAGAGCATATAAAGGTTGGGGGAGTTGACTTTCTGACCACCACCAAGTGGTGGTCAGAATCAAGGTCCAATTAAAATGGAGAAATAAAAAAAGGGAAGGATAGGAGGAAGGAGTAGATGTAAGGAGAGTGGAAAGGTTACAAGAGGATGAGAAAAAGGCAGAATATAAGAGATTGGGTAAATACGAATTGGAGCAGATGGGGGACGTGGAAGGTGTGTGCAAGATATTCACTGAGGAAATATGTGCAGCATGTGAGGTGGTGTGTGGGGTGATGAGAAGACGAAAGGGGGTGCAAGGAATAGCATGGTGGAATGAAGAGGTGAGACAGACTGTGGCACAAAAGAAGAAAGCAGATAATGAGCGGATGAGAAATAGGGGCGTGGAAGTAGTTGAGTGACGCAAGAGAGAGTTATATGTAGAAAGGAAGAGTAAGGTGAAAAGATTAGTAAGAGAGAGTAAGAACAGAGTGGATGAGGAATTTGGAAGGAATCTGAGTGTCAAGTGGAGGGAATGTAAGAAAATGTTCTTGAAAGAGGTAAAGAGAGTCAGACAGGGTGGCAATGAAGTTAGTAGGGGAGTGAAAGATAAAAATGGTAGATTACTAGTTGAGAAGGGAGAAAAAGTGAGCAGATGGAGAGAACACTTTAAGGAAATGTTGAACATAGAGAATGAAAGTAATAAAAGTATAAGTGGCTGAGGAATGGCTGGGAGGAGGAGGGAGGTGAGAAGACAGGAAGAAATCAGTAGGATGGAAGTTTTAGAAGCAATAAAGAAAGTCAAAATGGGGAAAGCCCCAGGAATTGATCGAGTGTGTGGTTGAAATGCTGAAGCATAGGGTAGAGATAGTAGTAGAATGGATGTGGAAGATGTGCAGATTGGCCTGGGAGGAAGGTAAAGTCCCGGAGGACTGGAAGTCAGGTATAATTATTCCCTTGTACAAAGGGAAAGGGGAAAAAGAAGTGTGTGGTAATCATAGGGGCATTTGTCTTCTCAGTGTAATAGGAAAAGTGTACAGTAGGTTACGTATTGACAGAGTTAGGGAAATTACAGAGAAATTAGTTGGACAAGAACAGGGAGGCTTTAAGAAGGGAAGAGGTTGTGTAGATCAGATATTGATTCTTAGATCTTTGGTGGAAATGTGTCTAGAGTAGGGAAGGAAGTTGTATGTGGCCTTCATGGATTTGGAGAAAGCATATGACAGGGTGGATAGACAAGGACTGTGGATAGTATTAAGAATATATGGAGTAGATGGGAAGTTGTTGAATGCTGTGTTAAGTATGTATCAGGGTGCTAAGGCTGCAGTGTGTGTGGATAGTGAACTGAGTGAGTTTTTCTATTTGAAGGTTGGATTGAAACAGGGATGTGTCATGTCTCCATGGTTGTTCAATCTGTATATGGATGGGGTTATAAAAGAGATACAAGGTAGGGCAGTGGATGTTGGAGTGGCCCTAACGAGAAAAGGCAGTGTTTGGAAATTCCCTGTACATTTGTTTGCAGATGATACTGTGTTGTTAAGTGAAGACGAAGGGGAGCTGCAAGGCTTGGTGGATGAGTTTGGGACAGTGTGTAAGAAACGGAATTTAACGGTGCATGTAGGGAAGAGTAAAGTTATGGTCTTTGAGAGAGGTGAAGCCAGTGAATGTACAGTGAGATTGGATGATGAGGATGTGGAAAATGTGAGTACGTTTAAGTGGTAGTGTGATGAGTAAGGATGGAAGTTTGGAGGGTGAAGTGCTTGAAAGGGTACAACAAGGAAGAAAGGTTGCTGGTTCCTTGAAAGCAGTGATAAGAAATATGGAAGTGAAAAAGTTATTACCGTACATGACAGTATTGTGATACCAACTCTGACGTATGGAAGTGAAGCTTGGATGTTGTTGGAGGGACCCAAGTCAAGAGTGAGAGCAGTGGAAATGAGTTATTTGAGAGGAGCCTATGGAGTCACATGGAGAGACAGACTGACAAATGAGGATATAAAGGAGCATTGTGGTTTGGACATGGATGTGTTAGGAAGCATTAGGAGAAACAGTGACGTGGTTTGGCCATGTGGAGAGGATGGAGGGTGAGAGACTAATGAGGAGAGTGTATGTGAGTGAGGTGGAGGGGGAGAGAGGGAGAGGAAGGCCAAGGATGAGATGGAGTGTTGGAGTTGAGAGGTATATGAGAGAGGGGGGTGTGAATTGGGAGCAGGGCAGTGAAATGGCGGGGGACAGTGTGACATGGAGGCGATTTGTTTCTGGCCACCCTCTATGAGGGATTAAGGCGTCTGGCAATAAACAGATAGGTCGATCTTTACCTAACCTTACCATACCTAACTTATCCCATCAGGGCTGCTTGGCTAAGGTGGCTGACTGTGGTATTTAAACGAACACTCATACCGAATGGAAGTGTAGTAACTTTTTCACTTCCATGCTTACTTCCCCATTCCTTATCACTGCTTTCAAGGAACCAGCAGCCTTTCTTCCTTGTACCCTTTCAAGCACTTCACCCTCTAAACTTCCATCCTTATACATCACACTACCCAAGTACTTAAATGTACTCACATTTTCCATTTCCTCATCATCCAACCTCACTGTACATTCATTGACTTCTCTTCTTTCAAAGACCATAACTTTACTCTTCCGTACATTCACCTTTAGATTCCGTTTCTTACACACTCTCCAAAACTCATCCACCAAGCCTTGCAGCTCCCCGTGGTCTTCACTTAACAACACAGTATCATCTGCAAACAACAGTACAGGGAGTTTCCAAACACTGCAGTCTCTCATTAGGACTGCTGCAGCATGCACTGGTCTACCTTGTTTCTCTTATATAACCCCATCCATATACAGACTGAACAAGCATGGAAACATGACACATCCCTGTTTCAATCCAACCTTCAATTAGAAAAATTCATTCAGTTCACTATCCACATGCACTGCAGCCTTAGCACCCTCATACATACTCTTCACAGCATTCAACAACTTCCCATCTACTCCATGTATTCTTAATACTTTCCACAATCCTTGTCTATCCACCCTGTCATATGCTTTCTCCAAATGCATGAAGGCTGCATACAACTACTTTCGCTTCTCTAGCTTTTCCACTAAGGATCTAAGAATGAATAACTGATCTACACAACTTCTTCCCTTCCTAAAACCTCCCAGTTCTTCTCCAACTAATTCCTCTGTTATTTCCCTAACTCTGTCAATAAGTACCCTACCATATATTTTTCGTATTACACTAAGAAGACATATGCCCCTATGATTACCACACACTTCTTTTCCCTTTTTCCTTTGTACAGGGGAATAATTATACCTGACTTCTAATCCTCCGGGACTTTACCTTCTTCCCAGGCCAATTTGCACATCTTCCACATCCATTCTACTACTATCTCTCCCCCATGCTTCAAGATTTCACCACACATGCCATCAGTTCCTGGGGCTTTTCCCATTTTGACCACGTTTAGAGAGGATAGCGATATTTATATGGGAGATGGTAAATACACAGTGGAGAAGAGACAGAACAGAAAGAAAAAAAAAAAAATGGTAGAAGTGATAAGAGTGAAGAACAACATAAATGTGGATACTGTGGAACTGGAAGAGGGTAGGGCTGAAGTGATAAATATGAAATTAGAAACGAGAGAATGGCAAGAGAGACATGGCAGTAGTATATGTTCCCCCTAAGACAAGGGCATGGAATGACGAAGAATACCAGATGATGTCAGACATGGTTAGATATCTACAGAAAGTGATTGAGAAAAGCAACAATATAATTCTGATGGTTGATTTTAATTGTAAAGAGGTGAACTGGGAGGAACGGGACTCAGGAGGCAGTGAAGATTTGTGGGGGACTATATTGTTAAACATAGCAATGAATAATGGGTCAAAGAAAAGACAAGATTCAGAGGTGACGACACACTAGCAAGACTAGATTTACTGCTAACCAAAGAACCTGACGTAATTGAATCTTTGAAATATCTGTGTCCTATAGAAAAAAGTGATCATGTGGTCATTGAGTTCCAGATGATAAAAAGGAACGTGGTGCCAAGAGATGAGCTTTATAGGCAGGGAAGATACAACTTTGGGAAAGCAGACTCTACAGGATTGAGGAAATTTTTCAAAAATGCAGATTAAAGAAAATCATAGAAACAAGAAAGATACAGAGGAAGTGGGATATCTTTCTAGACCTCTGTAATTCTAGAGTGGAAAAATAGGTGCCAAGAGTAAGTGGGAAAGAAAACAGGAAAAAGGATTGGTTTAACAGAAAGTGTATGATAGCAAAAAAAGGAAGAGACATTGCATGGAACAACTGGTGAAAGAGAGGTAATAATAGAACAAAGGAAGAATTGAACTAGAAATGAATATACAAGAATACATAGAGAGGAAGAAAGGAACTTATGAGTGAAGGTACTGTATAACTGACAAATGTAAGGAAGAACCCAAATTGTTTTATTGATTTGTCAATGGCAAACTGAAACAAAAGGAAGGAATCGCCAAACTAAAAGTACAAAGAGAGGTCTATAAAGATGCGACAATGCCAGCTGAAATAATGAACAAATGTTTCCAATCGGTATTCACTAATGAAAAGGATTTTTGTGGAGGAGGAGGGAGTGACTAGAAATGTAGTGATAAAAGATATAAAAGTGGAAGAACAGGCAGTGTATAAATTACTGGAAACTCAAGATGTAAGGAAAAGCCTAGGACTGGATGGATCTCTAATTGGGTACTGAAGGAGTGCAGAGAACAACTGGCAGATGAGATTCACGGCTCAACTGTGCGTTCTCTGGAAGAAGGGAAAGTGCCTCAGGAATGGGAGAAGGCTAATATGGTACCAGTTTATAAGAGAGGAGACAAGGAGGAACCCCTGAATTATAGACCAGTGTCCCTTACCAGCATGGTCGCAAAATTGTGTGAGAGAAACCTGAAAGACTGATGGATAAATTATCTGGAGGAGATGAACATTTTGGCTGAAAGTCAGTTTGGATTCAGAAGTGGAAGGTCATGTGTTTCCAACTTGTGGGGCTTTTACTCGAGCAATTTACATGCTGCAGAAGAAAGATGGTTGTGTGGATTGTTTGTATTTAGACTTGGAGAAAGTGTTTGACAAGGTACTCCACAAGCGACTAATGTGGAAATCGGAGCACATAGGAGGGCTGAAGAAAAACCTCCTGGAGTGGATGAGAGACTTTTTGAGAGACAGACAGATGAGGACAGTCATAAAGGGCAGAATGTCTGGGTGGAGGAAGGTAACCTATGGAGTCCTACTGGGCTCGGTGTGAGCGCCAGTAATTTACGTAAACTATATGGTAGATGGAATGAACAGTTATGCAAGTCTGTTTCCTGATGATGCAAAGATCTTGAAGAAAGTAGAAGTTGAGGAAGACTGTAAAATGCTGCAGTTTTTTTTTTTTTTTTTTTTTTTTTTTTTTTTTTTTTTTTAAACCCCTTAACCGCGGGTATTGTTTTGGTCTGACTGTCCTCTCCCGCGGGGGTTTCAGCCAAATGTAAACAAACCTTTAAACCTTAATAACTCTGCACAGAATAAAGCTAGAGAAAAAAATAAGGTACCATTAGAAAGTACAAACCTTCAGCTTTCCATTGATGTAGGTTTCATGACTTCATTGACTTTCACAGGACGGGGAGAGCCGTTAGAAGTGAGGGGTGTGAAATAACTATTTTACGCCCCACACACCAGTACCAAATGCCAACCACTCTCTCATAATAGTAATATAAACATATATGAACACTGTACATACGATAAACACCCACTCTGTGTTCACTGAGGTAGGTAAAAGGCACTTCCCTGCGGCTGCGCCCGCTCTTCACTGCGGCTGCGCCTCACTTCACTGCGGCGGCACCCGCTCACTGACGTTTCCTGCGATCTTTTCATTATTTCTAACTTCTAATATTATTTTACATATAATATGGGCAATGTACATTATATTTACAATGCACTTATTACTATATTGCGTCACTGGCGCATCACAGAGTTACATAAGTGCCGCAGAATTCCACAAGTGCCGCAGATTCTCTTATTACAATATCACTTATTATACTGGCCAATATTTCCTTTATTTTCTAGGCAAAATATCCCTTATTACTACATTATCCATTATACAATTATTGGCAAAGCACGTCACTGTCGCATCACTATATATCACTGTCACTTTCAGTATTTACTCAGAGAGTGGTACTCGGCAAAGCACGGAGTTACACATAGAGCGACTTGGCATTCAAGGCACTGGTGTGTGCTCATTTTTCTCGTCGTAGGCCTTCGTGTGGTGGTTGAACATACTCTGCAGCGGCCCTGTGACAACCTGCCGCCTGCTTTAGAAGGCAATTTCACAAGCTGGTGCCGGCTCATGTAATTGCGGCACTCAAGACGGTCAGGTTGTGTGTCAGAGTGTCGCCTCGGGATCAATGCCGTCACCTGACCAAATCGTTCAAGTAGCTGCTGAACGACAGTCTTGGAAAACTGTCTCAGTGATGGTTGCCTTATGCCCCCGACTTGTGTCTTGTAAAGAATGAAGGCATTGAGCATGCACATATCGAGCATGTGCAGGCAAGCCTTCCTGTACCATCGGGTGTTTCTCCTGAGACAGTCTATTTCGCCAATCATCATATCAGACTTATCAACGAGTCTCATATTTACATTATAATCAATGACGGCATCAGGCTTCATGATTGGCTCTCCCGTCCTGTAGCTGACCTTCCCAGTTCTCTTCATTTCCCCCTTGTGGATGGTGCTGATCATATTGACAACCTTCTTGTCATGCCACCTGATCGCAAGAAGCTTTTCTGACTTCTTCAGGTGAACATCTCCCCTGGATGATGATGATGCTTCGGGGAAACTAGGCCACTCTTTCCTATAGCTCCGTACAGTGCCAACAGTGCCAATGCCGTGTTCAGCAAGGTATTTGGAGAGTTTCGGTGCTGTGTAATAATTGTCTGTGTACAGCACATGATTACCACCAAAATACCTCTCCATCAGCACTTTTACAACGGAGCCAGAGAAGCCAAGGGGGTCTTTCCTGTTCACATCCATTGTGCTAGCCGAGTAAATGACAAAATCCATTATATACCCCGTCTCACAGTCACACAGCACAAAGAACTTTATCCCAAAGCGGTGGCGTTTGCTGGGGATGTACTGCCTGAATTTGAGACGTCCTCTGAACAATACCAGGGACTCGTCTATGACGACTTTCTGCATAGGCCTGAAAAATCGCATAAATCGATCCCTAATCTTGTTGAGGAAATCCCTCACTTTCCACAAAGGGTCAGTTTGGGACGGGTTGTCATTATCAGCGAAGTGCAGGTATCCAAGCAGCTGTCGGAACCGATCCCGTGACATATACTTCCCGAATATGGGGATAGTAGTTATGTCATCCACGAGCCAGTACTCCTCCAACTCATGTCTCTTTATATGGGCCATCAAAAACATGAGTGCAAAAACATACAGCTCTCTGATCCCGACAGGCAACCACGACACTTGCTTTGGCGAGCCAATAGGTCCCAGCCCTTGTGCTGCACACTGAATTGCATACCTATTGGTCTCATCGCTGACATGCTGCACAATTTCATCATCAAGGAAGGCCAGGAAGTAATCAACAAACTCATCACCTGCGTTGCATGGGAAGGCAGGCTGTATTCCAGCATTTGTCATATCAAACGGTGGATTGTGTGGCTGGAAATCTCCACCGTCAGTCCAAACAAATGCATCAACTTGCCCTGTGCGTGGTTCAGTGGCAGGGGCAGGTTGCATTTCACTCGTTTCCCCGTGAGAAGGAGCTGATGTAGAGGCAATGGGTGAGGCAGGAGGTGAGGCAGGAGGCAAGCGGGAGGTGGGTGAGGCAGGAGGCAACGGGGAGGGGGGTGAGTGCGGGGGCGGTGAGTGGGGGGGTGGCGCGGGTGAGGGAACTGAGCGGGGGGCAGGCGGGGGGGTTTCTGACCTGGTGCGTGGTGAAACTTGACCCTTTCTACCCCGCTTATCACCTCGCTTATCGCCCAGCTTTGCCCTCCAACTGCCACGCATCCCCTTTGTTCTAGGCCTGCCTGCACGGCCTGCACGGCCTGCCTTCCCTCGCTTTGCAGGCTTTGGTAATTCGTACTCCTCAGATGATGTAGACTGAGGAGAGGGCACGACAGATGATGATGATGATGATGTGAGGGCAATTGGGCTAGGGGAACGGGAAATTGATGGGAAATGCGTACTAGGGCCTGGTGTGGGAGACGTGAGGCTGCGCTTCACTCCCTTCCCACGTGCAATACCAGATTTGCCCATAGGAGCCTTTCCTTTCCCAGAGTAAGTGGGGGGTGGTGGGGGGAATCAACACGATCACTTTCATCACTGTCACTATCAATGGAAAATGGTTCACCACCAATCACTGCCAAATCATCACTGCTTGCTGTGAGTGTGTCACTTTCACTGCCACAATCAAGAGTAGTACTTACTGTTTTGTCCAGCTCAGTTCTAATTTCAGGAGTGCTCAACCCCTTCTGCCTCGCCGTCGGCAGTTCCTTTACCGGTGTAGAGGTAGAGGGAACACTAGCACTAAACATTGTAGAGGAGGAAGCGAGCGACGATGAGTCGGGACGGAGCGCCATTATCACGCACAGAGCTGGACAGATACTGACTGACGCGGGTCAGGGCAGGGGTGGGGGGGGTCCCCTCGGGGTTGGAGGAGGGAGGTGTGGGATGGCTGGCGTGAAAGAACTCGACAGCTACTCTTGCGTGAGAATATTTGCGCGCCGGGAAAACGCGCGGTGTTCAAAATATTCACGATCATTCCAGAATGCCACCCGCGGTTTGGTCCAGTTTTGTCGCCGTCATTCTGGAATGACACCCGCGGTTAAGGGGTTAATGAAGGAAAAACAAATGAATAAAAAAAATAATAATAATCCATACACGAGATTACTGGTGTCCTTTGTTCATAAAATATCAGTAACAGTTAGAATTGAACAGCTGTGGGTTGAAATTTGGAGGGAAACAACTCGGGAAACGAGTTCCAGAGAGATGCAGTTCGGGGAATGAAAGAATTCTGATAGGCAGAAGTTCTGCAATATTGCTGAGTGACATTCCAGACATGAGCGCTACCAGATGCCTGTGTAGCAAGAGGGAAGGCATGGAGAGGTGGCACCATAGACGCAACTTTGTGTGAGCATTTGCCAAAAAATATCTGTAAAATAATGCAAGGGAGGCAACATTCCTTCTTACTTGCAGGGGAGGTAGTTTATTTGTAATGGCAGGGTTGTTAATAATTCTAACATTTTTGTTCTGAATTTTGTCTAGTTGTTTTAATGCAACCTCTCCACATCCATTCCACAAGGGTGAGCAATATTCAAGCTGAGAGCGCACATGACTCTTATAAATTATAGCTAACTGCTCATCAGCGAAGAAGTTACGGACTCTGTATGATAATCCAAGTTTCTTTGAGGTGGTTTTAGCAAGTGATCTAACATGAGAGGTCCAGCTGAGGACATTGTTAAGTGAGACCCCAAGAATTTCAATACTTTTGGAGATGGGAATATTAGTAGTTCTGAAGGTAATGTACAAATCTGACAATATCTGTCTATTAGTAAATTGTATATATTTAGTTTTGCCAGCATTAAAGGAGACAAGGATGTTTTGTCCCTATTCACTGATTGTAGATAGGTCTTGATTTATGGAGATGGCTGTAGTGAGTTGAGAGGTAGAGATATTAGACTTTGTAAAAGGGTGTCTGAGTGTGAATGAACCATATAGTGTTGAGTCATCTGCATATGAGTGGATGGGATTGTGGGTGACAGATAAGAGATCATTAATATGAACCAGGAATAGGGTTGGTGCCAGAACTGACCCCTGCGGCATGCCGGCGTTAATTAAGTGGAAATTGGAATATACATCATCTACTTTTACTCTTATTTTCCTGTCACTAAGATATGAAGAAATCAAAGGAACAAAAGACGTTAGTCCATAGCCAGGGAGTTTGGACAGCAGGGAATGGTACCATACTCTGCTGAAAGCTTTAGAAATATCAAGAGCTACTGCACGAGTTTCTCCATGTAGATCAATTGATTGATGGATGGTATGAGTTAGGAGATTGAGTATGTCAATGGTGGATCTTTCGTGAAGAAAACGATATTGTCTATCACTAATTAAGTTGTTGGATTCAAGATGTTTAACAATGTGCTTATTAATTAAAGTTTCAAATACCTTACCAAGAGAAGATGTGACAGCTATTGGTCTGTAATCAGAGGGGTCAGAGGAACTTCCTTTCTTCAGAATTGGGTGGATATTGACTTCTTTCCATTAATTTAGGAATAAAGAAGTACCTATGCATAGTCTGAATAATTTAGCTAGGACAGAGGTAAGTTCAAGGGAACACTTTTTCAAAACAGTTGGCGGAATTCCATCTGGGCCTGGAGCTTTGTTGGTAGGTAAATAGTCTAGGATGGATTTTACATATCTTGTCTGTATTTTAAGTGGGGCAAAATCAGGAGAGTCAAGTTCTAGTACTGGGACATTATGGCTGGTATCGTTTATGGTAGAGTTTCTGGAAAATGTACAGGCAAAAATATCTGCTTTCTCACGCGGGTCATTTGTAATGTTGCCATCTGAAGATGACCTGGATAGGATACATGTTTGGAGTCAGATGTGAGAAATGATATTCAACACAAAAAAAATGTAAAATATCGGAAATGGTTAAAAGTACCAAAAGGCCATCCCTGAATTATTTGATGGGTAATGAACTAATCACAAATGCAAGAAAGGAGAAAGATTTGGGAGTGCTGGTCCAGAATAGTTTGTCACCTACAAAACACATTAATAAGGCAGTTAGAGAGATCTATAATTCTAGACTAACATTAAGAGTAGCATTTCATTACATCGATGAGGAGATAATGAAAAAATTGATAGTGGCCATGATCTGCCCCAGGTTGGAATATGCAGCAGTAGTGTGGTCCTCACACAAAAAGAGATATAAACAAGATTGAGAGAATACAAAGGGCAGCAACCAAGATGGTCTCTAGCCTGACAGAACTGACATACAGAGAGAGGCTGGAAAAGCTGGATCTGCCTTCCTTGGAAAAATGGAGAGAGAGGGGTGACATGACTGCAGTGTTCAGGGCCATTATGGGAGTGGATAAAATTGACGGAAACGATGTTTGTATGGGATGGGAGGGTAACAAGAGGACATGGAATGAAAGTGAAAAAGCCAAGTTGCTGGAAGGATATCAAGAAATATAGTTTTCCATATAGATGCATAGACCTGTGGAATAGTCTGGACAAAGATATCATCCAGTCTAAAAACTTAAACGAGTTCAATGCAAAATATGACTTACTGAGAAACAAAGTACGAGCGTAGCTCATTTCCTGCATATCACAACTAGGGAAACGCACACACACACATGGTGGTAGGGTGTCGGGCTGGAGATTGTAAGGTCAAAGGTTCGCGCCCCGCCTGGGTGGCTGGCCGTGCTGGGAGGGGTAGCTCTATCCTGTAACCCTAGCAGGGCTATATGGCCATTGATGCCTAGCTCGTGGATTAATTCCCTTTTTTTTTTTTACACTGCTTGCTGGCTCGGTGGTAACGTTCTGGCTTGCCATCTGGTAGACAGGAGTTCACGCCTCGCTCGGGTTGCGAAAAGGATTACTGACGAAGTGGGTGGTTACTGTCCCCTCTTGAGCAAGGGGATGGGCGTGTGCGTGTGTGAAGGTCACAGCCTTGCCCTTAGATCAGACTATATGAACTCTCAGCTCCCTTCTGGGAGGGTAAAAGCTGACGATTATGACCATCAAGTGATCCTGACCGAGCCGTCGAATTACACACACACACACACACACACACACACACACACACACACACACTAGAAATGGCTTTCAAAAATGAAATTGATGAAATAAAGAAGCAGATGCACTTGCAAAAGGAAGAAATAGAAAAACTAGGAAGGGACGCCAACAAGAAAGACACAACCATCAGTGAACTAACAGTGGAATTGAGTACACTTAGGAAGAAAATGAGTGAAATGGCAAGTTCAGTAGTCAATCACGAGAGTGTTATGGAAGAGTTAAAAAATGACACAGAGACAATTAGGCAAGTAAGAAGTCTTATAGACCAGAGCAGTGATATTGAGAAGATAACACAGGTGAATGAAGCTGTGCAAAGCTACAAAAATGATGTGGAAACCACGTATGCTGAAATGGTGAAAGTAAAGACTTAGAAACAAGGGTGGAGGAAAAAAGCATTAAACAGGAAGTGAAAAGAATAATCCAAAACAATCCAAAGTTAGTCAGAGATTCAGTAGATATAAACAAATCTATAGTAATCACTGGTATAGAAGAGGAAGAAGTAAAAAACAAGATCACAAGAGACAAAAAGGAGATGGCAAATGTAATGAGCTTACTGAAAGAAGTATCAGAGGAAATCTGTAGTAAAGACATATAGGAACACAAAGGATTAGGAAAATACGAGAAAAGCAGGACAAGACCTCTAAAGGTGACTTTCCAGAGTGTAAACACTGTGGAAGAGATACTAAAAAATGCAAAGAATCTTATGGAAAAAGAGGAGTTCAAAAATGTATGGATAAAAAGATGTCTAACACAAGAGGAACTGGAATTACTGAAAGAGAAAAGGAAGGAAGCAAAAACAAAAAATGAGGGAAGATCAGAAGAGGAGAAGAAGAAATTTTTTTACAAAGTAATAGGATTGCAGGTACGAAAGTGGTACACAAACAGGATGGAATAAAACGGAGGAAGGTAGTAAAACCATGTCATGACAAGTATATAAACAAGATGATAAAGTTGATGTACTCAAATGTGGATGGAATGGTATCTAAATTACTAGAGATGAATGATTATGTCAGAGAAAATGAACCACAAATAATATGCCTAACTGAAACAAAATTAACACCAAGGATATCCAATGACATACTAAACTTAGAGGAATACAATATATGGAGAAGAGACAGAAATTTAAAAAAAAAGAGGAGGAATTATAATATTAACTAAGAAAAATTTAAAAGTCAATGAAATAAAACTAGATATACCATCACAAGTAGAACTGATTGCAGTAGAGATCAACACATCTGAAGGGAAAGTAATTGTAGCCAATTTGTACATGCCACCCAGATCAAACACATGGGAAAGAGATGAATATGAGGACCTGGCAGAGAGTTCAATTCAGAGTTTAAGATCATTACTACATAAAATGGAAGAGAAATCGGAAAGAATTATACTAACTGGGGATTTTAATACAAATATAAATTGGAATACTCTAGATAGAATTAGCCAAGAAAGCTGTTGGGACCAAAAGCTCCTGGATCTCGTGCAAGAGTTTTTCCTAATGCAACATGTGAGAGAACCACCAGAAAAAGAGGACTTGATGTACCTTCAGTGCTAGATATAATATTTACTAGGCAAGAAAATGATATTGACAGTTTAATATATCACCCTCCACTCGGCAAAAGCGATCATGCAGTACTAAATTATAACTTCAGGATAGCATATGACATAGTTAACAGCAATGACAGTTACAAAAAGAGCCCAAAGTATAAAAAGGGAAATTACCAAGACCTAAAGAAGTATTTCTTAGAAGTTGATTGGGAAAATGAGCTTAGAGGACAAGATTTAAATGCTGTATATAAAAAATTCTGTGAATTTTATGAAATAGAGTCCAGAAGTACATCCCACAGCACAAAGAAGCAGTTAAGAAAATACAGAAATGGTTCCATACAGAATGTAAAAAATCAGAAGAAAGAAGAGATTTGTTGTGGAATAGATACAGAAGACACAATAGTGAAAGGGCGTATAATAATTACAAACAGGCAAGAAACGATTATACAGGAATAAGGAGGGAAGCCCAAAAACAGTTTGAGGAGGATATAATAAATAAAAGTAGTGATCAACCAAAGCTGTTTTACAGCTACAACAGAAGCAAAACCAAAGTAAAAGATATAATACAATCCATTACAGACGAGGGAATCACTTATACGCAAGAGAAAGATATTTGTGAAGCACCAAGTAAGAATTTCCAATTAGTTTTTACAGAAGAAAAAAATTTTGAGAGACTATGTGGAACATGCATGTCCACACATACTACCAGATATACAAATAGCAGAAAAAGTAATACAGGAGGAGTTAAGTAGATTAGACAGAGGAAAAGCAAGTGGTCCTGATGAAATTTCATGTTGGGTACTACGAGAATGTGCAAAGGAGTTAAGTAAACCATTATTTTTAATTTTCAAGAAATCTTTGAGTCAACGTAAACTACCTGATATTTGGACGAAAGCAAATATTGTCCCCTTATTCAAGAAAGGAAATAGACAAAATCCACTCAACTACCGACCAGTATCACTGATCAGTGTTGTAAGCAAGGTATTAGGAAAGCTTATAAGAAAAGCTTGGGTAAATCATCTAGAAGAACACAGTATGATAACAGAAAGACCGTTTTGGTTTCAGAAAAGGAAAATCATGTGTTACTAATCTGTTGAGCTACTATGACAGAGTAACAAACACAATACAGGAAAGAAAATGATGGGTGGACAGTATCTATTTAGATTTCAAGAAAGCTTTTGACACAGTACCACACCAAAGACTCTTATGGAAACTGTACCATCAAGGAGGAATTCGAGGCAAACTGTTTTGTTGGATGCAAGACTTTCTCATAAAAAGAGAAATGAGAACAATACTAAGAGGAAACTACTCATCATGGAAAGAAGTGACTAGTGGAGTACCACAGGGTTCAGTGCTGGCACCAATCATGTTTTTAGTGTATATAAATGATATAAACAGTAACACTGGAAGTGAGAGCTATCTGAATATGTTTGCAGATGATGCAAAAATACATAGGAGAATTACTGACACAGACTTTTGTAAAGAGCTACAAGAAGAATTAAGTAAACTTCATGAATGGAGTAGTACATGGCAAATGGAATTCAGTGTGGACAAGTGTCATGTAATCAAGTTTGGTAAAAGTGGAAAAAGACCTGATTGGGATTATAAGTTAGGAAATAAAACCCTATACACATCAGAAAGAGAGAAAGACCTAGGTGTGATTATCAATAACAGACTATCTCCGGCTGACCACATCAGCGAGAAGGTACGGAACATGTATACACTGCTTGCAAATATGAGAATAGCATTCACATACATAAATGAAGACATGCTAAGCAGGATAATAACATCATGCATTAGACCAACCCTGGAATATGCATCAGTAGTGTGGAGTCCTTATCTCAAAAAACACATAGACAAGAGGGCCGCTACAAGATGGATACCAAGCTTAACCCTTTAACCGCGGGTGTCATTCCAGAATGACATTGAAAAAACTGGACCAAACCGCAGGTGTCATTCTGGAATGCTCGTGAATATTTTGAACACTGCGCGTTTTTTTCTGTGCGCCAATTGTTTCACGCAAGAGTAGCTATCAAGTTCTTTCACGCCAGCCTTCCCACACCTCCCTCCTCCCACCCCCCGGGGGCCCCCCCACCCCTGCCCAGACACGCATCAGTCAGTATCTGTCCAGCTCTGTGCGTGACAATGGCACTCCGTCCCGAGTCATCATCGCTCGCTTCCTCCTCGGAAGTTCCTAGTGCTAGTGTGCCTTCGACCTCTACACCGAAGAAGGAACTCCCGACGGCGAGGCAGAAGGGGTTGAGCACCCCAGAAATTAGGACAGAGCTTGATAAAACTGTGAGTACAACAATGGATTGTGGCAGTGAGAGTGATACACTTACCGCAAGTAGTGATGATTATGCACTTATTGCTGGGGAACCGGTTATGGTTGAACAATTGGGCAGTGACAGTGATGAAATTGTACATGTTGTTTCCCCCCCCACCGCCCACAACTTACTCTGGAAAAGGGAAGGGGTCCATGGGGAAAATGGGTGTAGCACGTGGGAAGGGAGTGAAGCGGAAAGCTACGTTTCCTACACCCGGCCCTAGCAAGCATTTCCCACCACTCCTGTTCCCCTAGCCCTATTGCCCTCACATCATCTTCATCTTCTGCCGTGCCCTCTCCTCAGTCAACATCATCGGAGGAATATGAATTCCCAGAGCCTGCACAGCGAGGGAAGGTAGGCCAGGCAGGGTAAGCAGGGCAGGCCGGGCTAGAACAAAGGGGATGCGTGGCAGCCGGAGGGCAAAGCGGGGTGATAAACGGGGAAGAAAGGGAGGTCAGGTTTCACCACACACCAGGTCAGTAACCCACCCGCCTGCCTAGCTCCCTCCCCCTCACCACCACCCCACTCACCCCCTTCCTGCTCACCTCCTGCCTCACCCATTGCCTCCACCTCAACTCCTTCTCACCGGGAAAAGAGTGCAATTCGACCTGACACTGCCACTGAACCATGCACCGGGAAAGTGGATGCATTTGTGTGGTCTGACGGTGCTGATTTTCAGCCACACAATCCGCCGTTTGACATGACAAACGCCGGAATACAGCCTGCCTTCCCATGCAACGAAGGAGATGACTTTGTGGACTACTTCTTGGCCTTCATGGATGACTAAATCATGCAATTTGTCAGCGATGAGACCAATAGGTATGCAGCTCAGTGTGCAGCAGAAGGGCTGGGACCTATTGGCTCACCAAAGCAAGTGTCGTGGTTGCCTGTATGGATCAGAGAGCTGTATGTGTTCTTTGCTCTCATGTTCTTGATGCCCCATATCAAGAAACTTGAGTTGGAGGAGTACTGGCTGGTTGATGACATCACTTCAACCCCAACATTCGGCAAGTACATGTCACGAGATCGGTTCCGACAGCTACTAGGATACCTGCACTTCGCTAACAATGAAAACCCGTCCCAAACTGACCCTTTGTGGAAAGTGAGGGATTTCCTCAACAAGATTAGGGATCGATTTATGCGATTTTTCCGTCCTATGCAAAAAGTCGTCATAGATGAATCCCTGGTATTGTTCAGAGGATGTCTCAAATTCATGCAGTACATCCCCAGCAAACGCCACCGCTTTGGAATAAAGTTCTTTGTGCTGTGTGACTGTGAGACGGGGTATGTCTTTGATTTCGTTATCTACTCTGCTAGCACAATGGACGTGGACAGGAATGACCCCCTTGGCTTCTCTGGCTCCATAGCAAAATTGCTGATGGAGAGGTATTTTGGTGGGAATCATGTGCTGTACACGGACAATTACTACACAGTACCGAAACTCGCCAAATACCTGGCTGAACACGACATCGGCACTGTTGGCACTGTACAGAGGCACAGGAAAGAGAGGGGGGTGCAAGGAACAGCGTGGTGAACTGAAGAGGTGAAACAGGCTGTGGCACAAAAGAAGAAAGCATACAATGAATGGATGAGAAATAGGGGCGTGGAAGAAGTTGAGAGGCGGAAGAGAGAGTTATACAGTATGTGGAAAGGAAGAGAGAGGTGAAAAGATTAGTAAGAGAGAGTAAGAAGAGAGTGGATGAGGAATTTGGAAGGAATTTGAGTGTAAAGTGGAGGGACTGTAAGAAAATGTTCTGGAGAGAAGTGAAAAGAGTAAGACAGGGTGGAAGTGAAGTTAGCAGGGGAGTGAAAGATAAAAATGGTAGATTACTAGTGGAGAAGGGAGAAAAAGTGAGCAGATGGAGAGAACACTTTAAGGAATTGTTGAACGTAGAGGATGGAAGTAATGCGAGTATAAGTGGCTGGGGAATGGCTGGGAGAAGGAGGGAGGTGAGAAGACAGGAAGAAATCAGTAGGATAGAAGTTGTGGAAGCAATGAAGAAAGTTAAATGGGGAAAGCCCCAGGAATTGATGGAGTGTGTGGTGAAATGCTGAAGCATGGGGGAGAGATAGTAGTAGAATGGATGTGGAAGATGTGCAGACTGGCCTGGGAGGAAGGTAGAGTCCTGGAGGATTGGAAGTCAGGTATAATTATTCCCTTGTACAAAGGAAAAGGGGAAAAAGAAGTGTGTGGTAATCATAGGGGCATTTGTCTTCTTAGTATAATAGGAAAAGTGTATGGTAGGATACTTATAGACAGAGTTAGAGAAAGAACAGAGAAATTAGTTGGAGAAGAACAGGGAGGCTTTAGGAAAGGAAGAGGTTGTGTAGATCAGATATTCATTCTTAGATCTTTAGTGGAAAAGTTTCTAGAGAAGGGAAAGAAGTTGTATGCGGCTTTCATGGATCTGGAGAAAGCATATGACAGGGTGGATAGACAAGGATTGTGGAAAGTGTTAAGAATATATGGAGTAGATGGGAAGTTGTTGAATGCTGTGAAGAGTATGTACGATGGTGCGAAGGCTGCAGTGCGTGTGGATGGTGAACTAAGTGAATTTTTCTCTTTGAAAGTTGGTTTGAAACAGGGATGTGTCATGTCTCCATGGTTGTTCAATCTGTACATGGATGGGGTAATAAAAGAAGTACAAGGTAGGGTAGTGGATGTTGGAGTGGCCCTGGTGAGAGAGGATAGTGTTTGGAAACTCCCTGTACTGTTGTTTGCAGATGATACTGTGTTGTTGAGTGAAGACGAAGGGGAGCTGCAAGGCTTGGTGGATGAGTTTGAGAGTGTGTGTAAGAAACGGAACCTAAAGGTGAATGTAGGGAAGAGTAAAGTGATGGTCTTTGAGAGAGGTGAAGTTAGTGAATGTACAGTGAGGTTGGATGGTGAGGAATTGGAAAATGTAAGTACGTTTAAGTATTTGGGTAGTGTGATGAGTAAAGATGGAGGTTTGGAGGGTGAAGTGCTTGAAAGGGTGCAGCAGGGAAGAAAGGTTGCTGGTTCCTTGAAAGCAGTGATAAGAAACAGGGAAGTGAGCATGGAAGTGAAAAAGTTACTACATGACAGTATTGTGATACCAACTCTAACGTACGGAAGTGAAGCTTGGACATTGTTGGAAGGACACAAGTCAAGAGTGAGAGCAGTGGAAATGAGTTATTTAAGAGGAGCCTGTGGAGTCATGTGGAGAGACAGGCTGACGAATGAGGATATAAAGGAGCGTTGTGGTGTGGATGTGGATGTGATAGGAAGCGTTATGAGGAACACACTGAGGTGGTTTGGCCATGTGGAGAGGATGGAGGGTGAAAGACTGACGAAGAGAGTGTATGTGAGTGAGGTGGAGGGGGGAAGAGGGAGGGGGAGGCTGAGGATGAGATGGAGGGATGGGGTGGAGAGGTATATGAGAGAGGGGGGTGTGAGTTGGGAGCAGGGCAGTGAAATGGCGGGGGACAGGGCGACTTGGAGGCGATTTGTTTGTGGCCACCCCAAACGGGATTGAGGCGTCTGGCAATAGATAGATAGATAGATAGATCATTCTCATCCAAGGGAGATGTGCACCTGAAGAAGTCAAACAAGCTTCTGGCGATCAGGTGGCACGACAGGAAGGTCGTGAATATGCTCATCACCATCCACAAGGGGGAACTGCAGAGAACTGGGAAGGTCAGCTACAGGACGGGAGAGCCAATCATGAAGCCAGATGACGTCATTGACTATAATATAAATATGAGACTTGTTGATAAGTCTGACATGATGATTGGCGAGATAGACTGTCTCAGGAGAAACACCCGATGGTACAGGAAGGCTTGCCTCCACATGCTCGATATGTGCATGCTCAACGCCTTCCTCCTCTACAAGACACAAGTCGGGGGCATAAGGCAACCATCCCCGAGACAGTTCTCCAAGACTGTCGTGCAGCAGCTGCTTGCAAGATTTGGTCAGGTGACGGCATTGGTCCCGAGGCGACACACAACCTGACTGTCTTGAGTGCCGCAATTACATGACCTGGCACCAGCTTGTAAAATTGCCTCTCACCGCAGGCGGCAGGTTGTCACAGGGCCGCTGCAGAGTGTGTCATAACACCACATGGAGGCCTCGGGCGAGAAAAATGAGCACACACCAGTGCCAGGAATGCCAAGTCGCTCTCTGTGTACTCCGTGCTTTGCCGAGTACCACTCTGAGTAAATACTGACAGTGACAGTGATATACAGTGATGCGACAGTGACGTTCTTTACCAATAATTGTATAAGGGATAATGTAGTAATAAGGGATATTTTGCCTAGAAAACAATGTAAATATTGACCAGTATAATAAGTGATATGGTAGTAAGAAAATCTGCGGCACTGCTGTGATTCTGTGATGCGACAGTGACGTGCCTTACCAATAATTGTATAATATAGTAATAAGAGATATTTTACTTAGAAAATTATGTAAATATGGCCAGTATATAAGTGATATGGTAGTAGGAAAATCTGCGGCACTGCTGTGATGCGACAGTGACGTGCTTTACCAATAATTGTATAATATAGTAATAAGAGATATTTTACTTAGAAAATTATGTAAATATGGCCAGTATATAAGTGATATGGTAATAAGAAAATCTGCGGCACTGCTGTAATTCTGTGATGCGACAGTGACGCAATATAGTAATAAGTGCAGTGTAAATATAATGTATATTGCCCAGATTATATGTAAAATAGTAATAGAAGTTAGAAATAATGAAAACATCGCCGCTAACCAAACGTCAGTGAGCGTGTGATGCGGCAGTGACGTGCGGGCAATTACAGTGCCTTTTACCTACCTCAGTGAACACAGAGTGGGTGTTTATCGTATGTGCAGTGTTCGTATATGTTTATAGTACTATTATCAGAGAGTGGTTGGCGTTTGGTACTGGTGTGTGGGGCGAAAAATAGTGATTTTACGTCGCTCACTTCTAACGACACTGCCCGTCCAGTGAAAGTCCACAAAGTCATGAAACCTACATCACTGCAAAGCTAAAGGTTAATACTTTCTAATGGTACCTTATTTTTTGCTCTAGCTTTATTCTGTGCAGAGTTATAAAGGTTTAAAGGTTTGTTTACATTTTGGTGGAACCCCCGTGGGAGAGGCCAGTCGGGTCAAAACAATGCCTGCGGTTAAAGGGTTAAGGGACCTAAGCTACGAAGAAAGACTAAATAAACTGAATCTACCAACACTACAGGAGAGAAGGAAAAGAGGTGACATGATAATGCTATATAAGTGCATATCAGGGAAGGAGAAAATAGACATAAATGATTACTTAACATATGGAGAAGCATCAGCAAGAGGACACTGCAAAAAACTGCATAAGAAGAGAGGTGATAAAGACGTAAGGAAATTCAGTTTCCCAAACAGAGCAATTGATCAATGGAATGCACTACCGAATGAAATAGTGTGTGCCAAAACAATTCACAAATTTTAGGATATGTACGATAAATATGGTTTAAGACACAGGACAGTACGAGCTTGACTCATTCCTGTAAAGATACAATTAGGTAAGAACACACACACACACACGGGAGACAAGTGGGAGTGGGGAAGGGTGGGGCGATGGAAAGGCAGACAACCAGGGGTGGGGGAAGGCAGGAGGACTGGGAGTGAGACATGCCGGGCAGTGCTGAGTGTGGTGAGGGATGGAAGAGGGACAGTGGGAGGGAGAAAAGAGGGAATGGAGGGAGGATGGGAGGACTGGGAAAGCCTAGTTTCAAATCTAGGGAGGTGAGGTGTCAGACTGGAGAGGCGGGGTGTCAGATATGCAAATTGTTCGGATTGTGGGAATGTTTCCCTGTTTCTTGTGTTTGGTCTAGCGAAGCATCAGTTACTGATGCACAAGTTAATGAGGTATGGTGTGTAAGGGGCTCTAGGGTACTTCCACTTACTGGATTTTGTGGCGAACCGGAAATAGTTGCAGAAAAACCTACATTACCTCCCACAGTAGTTGGAAATTATGTGATTACTTGTTTGTTTACACTAAATGAAAAAAGCATTTATAAAGCAAGAAAAAAAACATTAAAAACAATTTGCTACATGTCATAGGCTAGGCTAGGACAGGAGGTTGCATAGTCTAGACCAGTGGTTCCCAAACTTTTTCTGGTCGTTACCCACTTTTCATACATGATCCTTGTCCATGGCCCCCCTTCCCCAACCATAACCCATGACTACAGTGACTGTCTACACTACAGTCCTACACTCATCATGTCCATATAAAAATCACTCTAGCAAATCCTGTAATTTTATTTATTCAATTTTTTTTTTCTCTTTTGTTAAGTATTAATAAAGATATGTGTATTTTGTCTTAGCTGAATCATATATATATATAATTATTGAAATGGTACTAAAGGAGTAATAAAATGCACACTAAAAATATCCATACGTACAGTAATTAAAAATTGCATTATTGCGAAAAGCTGATTCAGCAATAAAAAAAAATTCACTGGATTGAAAAAGTGTATTAATCCCACGCAATTTGATCTGATCTTTGAATCTTACAAATCTGATAACTTTTTAATTCTGAAATGATATGCTATCATAGTGAGTCATAATTATCTGCCACAACCATGGCCTTCAGTTGCGACACACCCACCTCCTCCCAGACCATTTGCTTCTGAACATTCATGCCAGGTTCATTTTTCCTTCATTTGAATCCCCATTCCACTCAGTGTAAGTTCTCTCCACTGACTACCTACTCGCTAAACTCCTTCGGTTCAGGTTATGGTCCCCTACATTCTGATATAAGGCCCCCAGTATGGGAACCACTGGTCTAGACAGATAGAGTTGGGAAAGTACTGTACCATATGTGAATCTTTGAACGCAAACTAACAGTGTAGGCTGTTAGCATGTATAAAGCCACAGAAATAAACAACAGAAAACAATTCAGTGCATTTTATCTCTAAAAATGGTGGATATCTGTGCAAAGAGCTTTCGTAGGTTAGGCAGCCTGCGTTGGAGATGGAGGTAGAGAAGCACAACAATCAGTTACATAAAGTGCAGCATTTATTTACTTCACTTTACAATCAGTTTAACTAAAATGTTACACTTGGAATATAATAAACTAAAATGTACCAGTTAGAATATACAGTAATAAACTAAAATGTACCACTTGGAATAAACTAAAATGTAACACTTGGATATAATAAACTAAAATCCAAAAGTGAAACAGTCCAAATAGGCGACAGTGCACGAGCAGTGCAACCTCACCTGACAATGGTCAGACGAAGCCTGACTGTGTCTGCCTAGTGCCTTTGGCCGGTTACTAGCCTCAAGCATTGGAGCAACGTTGCCAGGCTTATTCCCCCAAAAAAGATAAAATATTCAAAAGTTCCCACTTGGGGATAAAATTCCCACAAAAAATTCCCACAGATTTAATGGCTGAAATGTCCTCCCACAAAAGCTCCCATGAAAGGCCAGTTCTCCCGCAAATTTGTGGGAAATTCCCAAAAAGTGGCAAGGCTTGGTCTGAGTTCGGCTTACCAGAAACTCTGCCCTTCGCAGGGTTGACTTATCAGTGTTTTACTGTATATACATGTATATTGTTTCGTTTCATTTTTAAAGGCTCCAACATGTACACATGCGTCAGCCTTGGTCATCTAATGGCGGTTCTCCATGTGGCTCGATCTCAGGCAGCCTCCCTATTCAGTCACTTATCTCTGAGGTCACACTTAGTGACCCCGTCCCAGGTCTTTTTTTGGTCTGCCTCTCGCAACTCTACCCCTAACATAAACAGTTCACTTTCTGCAACCAATTATCATCCCCCATACTCTCCACATGCCCAAACCATCTCAAATTACCTCTCCGCATCACAAAACCAATACACTCCAGTCCTATCCTACCTCTTAACTCTTCCATTGTAAACAAAGTCCCCCCCCCCCCCCCAGGCCTCACACTCACGGATACACTGCACAAACCTAATCACTGTCATTTCTGTATGTTTGAGTCTGCCAATATCTTCTTCCTTTACTGCCCAGATCTCGCCACCATACAGCATTACAATGCTAACACATACCACATACAAAGATCCCTTAGCACAGAGGTAGAGACCTCTCAATGTCAAGAGTGGTAACAACTCCCTGAACTTCTTCCAGCCATTCCTCACTCCAGCCCCACCTCCAGCAGATAACATGCCTCCCCCCAAAAAAAAAAAAAAAAAACTCCTCCAAACACCTGAGAAAATCACCAGAAGATCAATCCATTCATACCTGACAGTCTCCACATGCTCTCCCTGACACACCACACACAAAATCAGCATTATCTTGCAGTCTACCTCTAATATCAATACATCTCTTATGTATCCACTTTTCACAAACACTGCACAAGATGGAATACTTCCCATGCCCGTGTGGCAAATTGCACATGGCCACTCTCCTTCTTTGACAGTACCACCATTAGCCCTTTCTATACCATCACCTTTATCTGCATTCATTCTTTCCTTGTCTTTCTGCCTATGGGTGACTTTACACTCCCTCTTCTGTCTTTCTTTCCTTCATTCTTTCCTCTTCCTTCTGCCTGTGGGTGACTCTACACTGAGTGACAAGCCAAACGGTTTCCTGTGCACCAGGAAACAATATGCTATGCTGGGTGGTAACCATATAACCAAATATTGGCGCCTGGTGGTTTAGTGGGTAATTATTGTACTCTAATTGGATTGAGCCAGTGAAGGTTTATATCCAAGGGGAGGTTGGGGTTGATTGCTCATGTAATGCCACTCAGAGATGAGTGAGGCTGGTCACTCTCATCTTAAATGTCAGGACCAACTGCCTAGCCCCAGGCTCCTACGCTCCTCATGGGGCAATGTAGGATTGGATGATGATGATGATACTCTCAAGCCCTTGTGCACCATACCACCTCTCCACTTCCTATATCTTTCCTCTGCCTCCCTTTCATTCTCTGCAATCAACACCAAGTCACTGGTGCACATCTCCCACAGGACTCCATTTCTGAAGTCACATGGGAGGACTTCAACTGGTGTACCATGATAAACAACAAGGGGTTCAAGACTGAACCCTGATGCACTAACATTCATGGAAAATTCATCGCTTAGATATCCATTAACTCTTACCTGGGTGCGAGCATCCACGTACATAGCCATAAACAACCTAACCAGCCACTCCTTGATCCCAAGCTTTCTCACTGCCCACTTCACCCCCCTTGGGACTCTGTCAAAGGCCATCTTCAAATCAACAAAAACAAAGTACAGATCCCTTTTCTTTCCTATTTATTTATCAGAAGCTGCTGAACAGTGAATATGGCATCAGTGGTACCTTTGCGTGGCAAAAACCCAAACTACATCTCATCAGTGTTCACTTTTTCTCTAATCATACATACTACAACTCTCTCCATTACCTTCAATATCTGGTCCAAAAGCTGTATCCCTCTCTAATTTCCTCTTTTTAAGGCATCACCTTTCCCCTTGTACACATTTACAGTCACACTCTTCAGCCAATCATCTGGTACAACACACTCATATATTAATGTACTGTATTTATCAAGTCAGTAACTAACTCCACTTCTGTATCTCCTCAGGCCTTCAGCATTTCAGCAGTCAACCCAGACACACCTGCTGACTTCCTCACCTGCATCCTGCCTACTGCCCTGCTCACAGAAGCAGCATTAATCAATGGTCAAGGGACAAACACTGGATCTGCTGGCTTCAAACCTTCCCTATTTCAAACTCCTCCAGTTACAATGCTCTCTCCAAGCATCTTTAATGTCCCCACTGTACACCGCTACCTTTCCTTCATCATTCTTCACACACAGCTCATCTATGATACCCCTGTTTTCCCTCTTCATTTAATTTCCCATCTTTAATACTATATTATTCCTTTCCACACTATTTAGGTTATCCAGTAAAAGTCTTTGAGACTCAAATTTTGCCTTAAACCTTTGTTTAAGCCCTATGCTTGGCAGCCAAGCTCTGTTCTAGCCCTATGCTTGGCAGCCAAGCTCTGTTCTAGCCCTATGCTTGGCAACCAAGTATTCCTCATTGTTACCATCCTTTTTCCATTCCCGGAGATGGAGGGATGGGGTGGAGAGGTATGTGAGAGAGGGGGGTGTGAGTTGGGAGCAGGGCATTGAAATGGCGGGGGACAGGGCTACGTGGAGGCGATTTGTTTGTGGCCACCCCAAACGGAATTGAGGCGTCTGGCAATAGATAGATAGATAGATAGAATACTATATTATTTTGGGAGCAGGGCATTGAAATGGCGGGGGACAGGGCGACTTGGAGGCAATTTGTTTGTGGCCACCCCAAATGGGATTGAGGTGTCTGGCAATAGATAGATAGATAGAATACTGACCCCCTGGGGGTAGGGGGGGTTTTCAAGAAAACTCCCCCAGTATCACTGCTTGTCGTAAAAGGCGACTAAAAGGGTTGGCGGAGGGTTAGTGCCCCTCCCCGGAAAACAACTAACTAAAAAAACAAACAAACAAGCCTCGGACAAGGACTGATCAAAAGATGACGACCCAGGACCGGACAAAGGACTTGGTAATCGGAACATGGAATGTAAGAGGAGCGAATGATGAGGTGAAAGAGAAAGAGATTGTCCAGGTGCTTGAGGGTGCGAAAGTGGATGTATGTGGAATAACTGTAACAAAATGGAGAGGCAAAAGTGTGAGAGAATGGGAGTATGGATGGGGTATATGTGCAGGAGTAGGTGAGAATGAGAGGGCAAAGGAAGGAGTATGTATAGTTGTGAGTAAAAGATGGAAGAAGAGCATAAGACAGTATGGATCAGTTGGGTCAAGGATTGTTTGGGTAAAGTTGAAAGCTGGAATACAAATGTGGGCGATTGTGTGTGTGTATGCGCCAACGCAAGATTGTGCTAGAAGAGTGAGAGAAGAGTTCTGGACAAATGTAGAAGTGTGCATGGAAAAGTTTGGAAGGAATGAGAGAGTGTTTTTGATCGGTGATATGAATGGTAAAGTAGGGAATGTGAAGGTGGATGGAATAGTTGGTGAGTGGGGTGTGCCTGCTGAGATAGATGAGAATGGGAGTGCATTAGTGGACATTTGTGCTGGGAGGGGGTTGGTGATAGCCAATACCCTCTTCAGGTATAAAATGATCCACAGGTATACATGGCGAGTGATGGGAAGGGTGGGTGGTGAACTGAATGAAAGGAAGGCAATGATTGATTATGTGTGCGTGGATGAAGGGATGCGAAGATGTGTAATGGATGCAAGAGCTTATAGAGGTTGGGGGAGTGGACTTTCTGACCACTACTTGGTGGTGGCCAGAATTAGGATTCAAGTAAGATAGAGGAATAGAAGAAAGGAAAGACGAGAGGAAGGAGTAGTTGCAAGGAGAGTGGAAAGGTTACAAGAGGATGAGAAAAAGGCAGAGTATAAGAGAGAAGTGGAGGAACGATTGGGCAAATATGAATTGGAGCAGATGGGAGACGTGGAAGGTGTGTGTAGGATATTTACACAAGAAATATGTGCAGCATGTGATGTGGTGTGTGGAAGGAAGAGAAGACGGAGGGGGGTGCAAGGAACAGCGTGGTGGACTGAAGAGGTGAGACAGGCTGTGGTACAAAAGAAGAATGCATACAATGAATGGATGAGAAATAGGGGCATGGAAGAAGTTGAGAGGCAGAAGAGAGAGTTATATGTAGAAAGAAAGAGAGAGGTGAAAAGATTAGTAAGAGAGAGTAAGAAGAGAGTGGATGAGGAATTTGGAAGGAATTTGAGTGTAAAGTGGAGGGACTGTAAGAAAATGTTCTGAAAAGAAGTGAAAAGAGTAAGACAGGGTGGAAGTGAAGTTAGCAGGGGAGTGAAAGATAAAAATGGTAGATTACAAGTGGAGAAGGGAGAAAAAGTGAGCAGATGGAGAGAACACTAAGAAATTGTTGAACATAGAGGATGGAAGTAATGCGAGTATAAGTGGCTGGGAGAAGGAGGGAGGTGAGAAGACAGGGAGAAATCAGTAGGATAGAAGTTGTGGAAGCAATGAAGAAAGTTAAATCGGGGAAAGCCCCAGGAATTGATGGAGTGTGTGGTGAAATGCTGAAGCATGGGGGAGAGATAGTAGTAGAATGGATGTGGAAGATGTGCAGATTGGCCTGGGAGGAAGGTAGAGTCCCGGAGGATTGGAAGTCGGGTATAATTATTCCCTTGTACAAAGGAAAAGGGGAAAAAGAAGTGTGTGGTAATCATAGGGGCATTTGTCTTCTTAGTATAATAGGAAAAGTGTATGGTAGGATGCTTATTGACAGAGTTAGAGAAAGAACAGAGAAATTAGTTGGAGAAGAACAGGGAGGCTTTAGGAAGGGAAGAGGTTGTATAGATCAGATATTCATTCTTAGATCTTTAGTGGAAAAGTTTCTAGAGAAGGGAAAGAAGTTGTATGCGGCTTTCATGGATTTGGAGAAAGCATATGACAGGGTGGATAGACAAGGATTGTGGAAAGTGTTAAGAATATATGGAGTAGATGGGAAGTTGTTGAATGCTGTGAAGAGTATGTACGATGGTGCGAAGGCTGCAGTGTGTGTGGATGGTGAACAAAGTGAATTTTTCTCTTTGAAAGTTGGGTTGAAACGGATGTGTCATGTCTCCATGGTTGTTCAATCTGTACATGGATGGGGTAATAAAAGAGGTACAAGGTAGGGTAGTGGATGTTGGAGTGGCCCTGGTGAGAGAGGATAGTGTTTGGAAACTCCCTGTACTATTGTTTGCAGATGATACTGTGTTGTTGAATGAAGACGAAGGGGAGCTGCAAGGCTTGGTGGATGAGTTTGGGAGAGTGTGTAAGAAATGGAATCTAAAGGTGAATGTAGGGAAGAGTAAAGTGATGGTCTTTGAGAGAGGTGAAGTCAGTGAATGTACAGCGAGGTTGGATAGTGAGGAATTGGAAGATGTGAGTACGTTTAAGTACTTGGGTAGTGTGATGAGTAAGGATGGAGGTTTGGAGGGTGAAGTGCTTGAAAGGGTACAGCAGGGAAGAAAGGTTGCTGGTTCTTTGAAAGCAGTGATAAGAAACAGGGAAGTGAGCATGGAAGTGAAAATGTTACTACATGACAGTATTGTGATACCAACTCTAACGTATGGAAGTGAAGCTAGGACGTTGTTGGAAGGACACAAGTCAAGGGTGAGAGCAGTGGAAATGAGTTATTTAAGAGGAGCCTGTGGAGTCACATGGAGAGACAGGCTGACGAATGAGGATATAAAGGAGCGTTGTGATGTGGATGTGGATCTGATAGGAAGCGTTATGAGGAACACACTGAGGTGGTTTGGCCATGTGGAGAGGATGGAGGGTGAAAGACTGACGAAGAGTGTGTTATGTGAGTGAAGTGGAGGGGGGGAAGAGGGAGGGGGAGGCCGAGGATGAGATGGAGGGATGGGGTGGAGAGGTATGTGAGAGAGGGGGGGGTGATTTGGGAGCAGGGCATTGAAATGGCGGGGGACAGGGCGACTTGGAGGTGATTTGTTTGTGGCCACCCCAAACGGGATTGAGGCGTCTGACAATAGATAGATAGATAGAATACTATATTATTCCTTTGCACACTATTTAGGTTATCCAGTAAAAGTCTTTGAGACTCAAATTTTGCCCTGTAAACCTCTGTTTAAGCCCTATGCTTGGCAGCCAAGCTCTGTTCTAGCCCTATGCTTGGCAGCCAAGTATTCCTCATTGTTACTATCCTTTTTCCATTCCCGGAAAAGCCTTCTCTTCTTAACTACATCGTCTACACCCTCATCCCACCACCAAGTTCATTTATATGTTGAGGGGCCCCTTGCCCATCCACACACTAAATCAGTAACTCTCAGGAGATTGTTCTTGAGAACCCTGTACTTTTAACTAACACTTCCATCAACAGCTCCCTGTTCAGCCACCACTCTGCTCATCTCACTATAGAAGGCATCCCTTATTGCTTGGTTTTCAACTTACAAATTTTTCTACTAGGTTCATAGGTCCTCTTTTTCACCAGTCGCTCCTTGAGCACCATGTCACATATCAATAACTTGTGTTGCTGCACACACTTCTCACTCCCCATAACTAAAATCCCTCACCCACCTCCTATGAGTCCTCCTGACCAGGAAATAGTCTGTGTGGCTATTGTTTCCCCCAGACTCATATATAATCAACCTACTCTCTCTTTTCCTAAAATGTGTGTTGTACACAATCATGTTCAATGCCTCCCCAACCTCAAGTATCTTTTCCCTTCCCTCATTTTTTGCACCTTATGTGCATCCCCCATGTACCCCTTCATATCCTTAAGCTGCTTCACCTACATGACCATTTAAGCCCCCTCCCAAAACTACTTTACAATCTCATCATTCCCTGTAACACATACCACATGTATTAGGTCATCTCAGAATCTATCTTTTTCTATATCATTCAAGCCAGCTTGTGGAGCATATGCAGATATTAATGAAAATGTGACCCCACCAAACAAAATTTTCACTACTTGTGTACTATCCTTTCACTCACTCTCAATACATTCATTACATATTCCACTCACTGCTCCTTAATGAACACACCCACACCACCATATCCATCTGCCCTACCCTGTCAAAATATCCTGTATCGACAGTCCCACTTGGCAATCATTCTGGCTGATCCTCCCCTATGTGTGACTTCTTGAACACATCCAACATCCACTCACCTCGTAATCATTGTCTCAACCACTTCCCCCGCTCTACACCTCAAACTACCCACATTCCATGATGCCACTCTGATCCCCTTGGGTGATTTAGAGTCCTCATGCTTTCTCTGATTTTTCTTCTCTTTTGTCATAATCAGTAATAAAAATAATGGAGATATAAATATATACATATATTTGTGTGTGTATAAATATCTATCTATCTCATCTCATCAGCCGTTTGAGTGTCCACTGCAGGACCGGCCTATCACGACCACAGTGGGGACGATACAGCCAATGTATCTCTAACAAGTGGCTTAGGCTGTCTAGTAGATATATATATATATATATATATATATACCTGTATATATAGATAGATTGATATAGATATACAGTACATCCCCTTAGTATGCACCTATATGGGTGGCAGAGAACGTCACGTACTAGGAATTCGCATACTGTGAATACATAAACTTATGGGAAAAATTACAAATGGGAGGCACCCCCTTCCATGGGCAACCCTTGAGATGCCAGTCAGACCTAAGTATTGTACTATACAGGGAAACTATCTAAGACATATTACCTAAGATAAAGTAAACCTACAAGATCATGGCTTTACTAGGTAAATGATTGGTGGTAGGTGGTGGCAACCATCATCCACTCACTTGATATAGTGATATAGTGCTGCCTACTTCTTCCTTAGCCTTTATCATTCTTTTTCTGTGCCTGTCCTCCTCTCTTCCTACCCATCTTTCCTGTCACTTCTTATTGCTCTTCTTTCCTTTACAGGTGGCTTTACATTGAGTGACAAGCCAAATGGTTTCCTGTAAGCCAAGAAACCATTTACAAAGCTGGGTGGTGACCATATAACCAACCCATACGTGCTTCCTATGTGTCAACAAGTGGGTTGGTGGAGGGTTAGTCCCCCTCCCTGTAAAACAAATAACTCAAAGTTAAATGGCCACCCCTTATGGGAATATGGGATCTGGCAATAGATAGATAGACCTTTACCTGTTATCGCTTCTTGGGGGGCAATGTCGTGTACTCTGGGTAACCCCGAATTTGGGCCACTCTTCGCTGCCTGTCTCGCTTACAAGGAGTTCAATTCGCGTATTAATAAAAAATACACACACACATACCAAAAAAAAAAAAGTCCTCGCGTACAAGGGGGATCGCGTACTCGGAACTTGCATACTGTGGGGATGTAATGTATGTATGTATATCTATATCTATCTATCATTATATATATATATATATATATATATATATATATATATATATACTGTATATGGTATACACAGAAAATCATCAGCCTGAAAAGTCCACTGCAGGACACAGGCCCCTCCCAGACATGGTTTTGTTTGGAGGGAAACAGTCACTATCACTCTCCTGGCTGGCTTATGACACAGGTGGAGGGGGGGGGGTATACTAAACAGCCATGGGCATATTGCTCCAACATTAAAATTTAACCAGTCACTTAGACCTCTATCTACTCTTACATAGGCTTGACTATCATCATTAAAACTCTGAACAACATTCAGTTGCTTCTCATCCACATGCAACACCCTCCCCAGTCCCTCTCTATATAGTTATTGTACTTTTTCCCAGATCCATTAAAAAAAAAAAAAAATCAGTAGGAGTTAGCTCTGTGCTTAGGCAGGAACTTGAAATCAGGTGGTGTTGGTCCCAGCAGCATTTCACTGTAAAGAAATTGAACAGCACTTCAGAGTACAGTACATACTTGTGCCAAATCTTCAACATGCTACCAATATAATTTTGATAAGTGAGATACAGTAAAACTCTCGAAATCTAAATGTCTGTTCCATCATCATCATCCAAACCTCTTTTCCCAAACTATGGATGGGATGAAGCAGGGTCCAAAGAACAAGAAAGAACCTGATAGAGGGAAAACTAAAGAAAGTCTGTCCAATGAACTTGGGCACACTCATTCACTCACCATTCAAGCTCCTAGAATTCTGACTCTACCTCACAGGCATAAAGAACTACACTCATACATTTCACAATTATTAAAAATAATAATAATAATACTTTTCCTAAGTCTAGATTACTGTTTATCCATATTTTGAAGGAGACATAAGCCCCATCCACTGAAGTATCATCCCCATCCACTGAAATATCATCCCCATCCACTGAAGTATCATCCAGTCACAGGCTATGCACACTTGAACAGTAAAGTTCTTAAGTCTATTTTACACAGTTCTGGTTGTAAGTGCTGATAAAACTTACCTCTTTGCCCAGAGTACCAGAATCATTCTTCTTCCTTTTTTGTGCAAAGATGAAAGACCCAAAGGCTAGAAGCCCGCAAAGTTTTTCGTTAAAAAATCTAAACGAAAGAGAGCTATAATTCAAAACTCAGTCATCTCAAGATTTATACACACACTGCATTATAAGGCTTGGAGTTTTAGACAGAGAGAAATGAATACTGAGGAAAACTGATCCAGAGTTGACTTTTTGCATATGTGATGGACTAAGATTATCGGTTAACTTTCACATTAGAGAGGTGGACAGAATGGGGGCAAAAATGCAGTGTTAGACAGGTACTGCAAGCTCGCCATAATGGAGAAGGGATGTAAGCAGAAAAGTCAGAAAAGCAGTGACCATTGAAATAGTGATAGTAAAGAGATAAAGATGCACCAGTGTGGTGAAGAATGAAAAGCTAAAGGGAGTCAGCTGATGAGACAAAAAGTCTTTGACTCCACCCTGTTTAAAAGAGCAGTATCCAGGGAACCCCCTCAAACATGAGAGCTGTATTCCACACACGAGAAAATAAAAGCCCTGTACAACATTAACAGCTGTGCAGGGGTAAATAAGTCCATGTCATAGTACATAATAATACATAAGCCAAAAAAGAATCAAATAAGCTTTCTTTACAGCTGGAGTTAAAAATACTGTTGCTAGGTAGCTGGCAGGTGACACAATGTAAACAATAATAATAATATACTGTATATTTTTTTCATACTCTGACAATAAACAAGCATTTCTGATGCTTTTTCAGCTTCTGTACTACTACAGATATACTGTACAGTATCTGATGAAAGTAATCAGTGAAAGCATTGGATAAGAGGGAGGTTTAGCACTACTTGCAACCAGAACTGTAAAATAACCCAACGAACTTCCTGCTGAAGTAGGCACAACTCGTGACTGGATAATTAAACATCAGCTGGTGGGCCTTATCTTGCCTCTGAAAAGTGAATAAACAGTAGTGATACAATAGTTCCACTACTTGGAATAAGAGAAGGACATTTATTTAAAAACATCAAATGTATAATACTTCTTGAGTGTTGGTTCCTTGCTCTGTATTTCATATTTACCTGTAAAACTGTAAGGTTCATACATACAAAATAAAAACAGCACAGTAGAACCTCGAAAGAACAATACAGTGTAACCTTGAATACTTGAGCATCTAAAGTTCAGAAGCATCTAAAATTCTATCTATCTATCTATTACCAGATGCCTTAATCCCATAAGGGATGGCCACAAACATATTGCCTCCATGTCACCTGGTTCCCGCCATTTCACTGCCCTGCTCCCAGCTCACACCCCCCTCTCTCATATAGCTCTCCACTCCATCCCTCCATCCCATCCTTGGCCTTCCCCTCCCTCTCCCCCCCTCCACCTCACTCATACACTTTCCTCCTTAATATTTTGCTCTCCACCCTTTCCACATGGCCAAACCACCTCAATGTATTTCTAACTCTATCACATCCACATCACAACACTCCTTCACTTCCTCATTTGTCAGTCTCTCTCTCCATGTAACTCCACAAGCTCCTCTTAAGTAACTCATTTCCACAGCTCTCACTCTTGACTTGTGTCCTTCCAACATGGTCCAAGCTTCACTTCCATACATTAGAGTTGGAATCACAATACTGTCATAGCGACTTTTTCACTTCCCTGTTTCTTATCACTGCTTTCAACGAACCAGCAACCTTTCTTCCTTGTCGTACTCTTTCATGCACTTCACCCTCTGAACTTCCATCTGTACTCATCACACTACACAAACATATAAATGCACTCACAGTTTCCATTTCCTCATCATCCAATCTCACTGTACAACCAGTGACTTCATTTCTCTCAAAGATCATAACTTTACTCTTCCCTACATACACCTTTAGATTCTGTTTTTTACACACACTTCCAAACTCATTCAGCAAGCCTTGCAGTTCCCCTTCATCTTCAGTTAACAATACAGTACCATCTGCAAACAACAGTACAAGAATTTTCCAAATGCTACCCTCACTCATTAGGGATGTTCCAACATCCACTGCCCTACCTTGTATCTCTCTTATAATTCCATCCATGTACAGACTGAACAACCATGGAAACATGACACATCCCTGTTTCAATCCAACATGCAGATAGAAAAATTCACTCAATTCACCATCCACATGCACTGCAGCCTTAGCCCCCTCATACATACTCTTCATGGCATTCAACAACTTCCCATCTACTCCATATATTCTTAATATTTTCCACATTCCTTGTATATCCACCCTGTCATATGCTTTCTCCAGATTCATGATGACTGCATACAAATTCTTTCCCTTCTCTAGAAACTTTTCCACTAAAGACTTAAGAATGAATATCTGATCTACGCAACCTCTTCCCTTCCTAAAACCTCCCTGTTCTTCTCCAACTAATTTCTCTGTTATTTCCCTAACTCTGTCAATAAGTATCCTACCATACACTTTTCCTATTACACTAAGAAGACAAATGCCCCTATGATTACCACACACTTCTTTTTCCCCTTTTCCTTTGTACAGGGGAATAATTATACATGACTTCCAATTCTCCGTGACTACCTTCCTCCCAGGCCAATCTGCACATCTTCCATATTCCACTACTATGTCTCCTCAATGCTTCAGCATTTCACCACACACTCCATATGTTTCCGGGACTTTCCCCATCTTGACTTTTTTCATTGTTTCCACTACTTCCATTCTACTGATTTCTTCCTCTTTTCTCACCTCCCTCATTCTCCTAGCGATTCCCCAGCCACTCATTCTCACATCACTTTCATTCTCTATGTTTAACAGTTCTTGAAGGTGTTCTCTCCATTTGCTCACTTTTCCTCCCTTCACTAGAAATCTACCATTTTCATCTTTCACTCCCCAACTAACTTCTTTACTACCCTGTCTTCATCCAGAATTCAAATACCACAAATTATGAAATCAGCCTTTCCATTTCCCAAAATTAACTCTAAATCATCACAGAAACTAGCATCTAAAACTGACCACTACACTTACCTACTATCCATTTCAGAGGCGGAGTTGCGCTGTTTTTCGCAAATATCTCCTAAGCGAATCGTTGGATCAGTATGATATTTCAACACAGTACTTTTGACATCCGGGCCTAATTTATGACCCTTAAACCATACTGCTACATATGTTACATTAGGAGTTTACTGAAGGATATTAAGCCTAATCCAGTCATCAAATCTAAGGTGTTATACAAAATCGGACGAGTGCGACTGTGTGGGGTAGCTCCTCCACTAACACCCTGAACAACCCTCTGACCATTCCTTCCCCCCAACTACATAACATTCTTACATTATAATACAGTGCTGGGATAATGAGGGAGGGACACAAGAGTGATGAAGGAGGCGAGGAGCTCGGGGAGAATAGGAGGGATAACGAGGACGAGAAGGGGGAGAAGTAGGGGTAGTTAAGGAATAGTTTGGGAGGGTGTTGGGGGGGCAACACTTTCCTTCGAATGCGTCAACATGACTTGTCGACTTTCTGTTATTTTTCACAAGTAAACTCCTCACATAACATAAATAGCAATATGGTTTAAGGGTCATAAATTAGGCCCGGATGTCAAAAGTAGTGTGTTGAAATACCATACTGATCCAACGATTCGTTTAGGAGATATTTGCGATAAACAGCGCAACTCCGCCTCTGAAATGGATAGTAGTACAGTATTAACTGACCTTCGTAGCTAACATCTTGTCACCCATAATAAAATCTTCCTCTCCTTGTTGTGGCCAAGAGCCTCATTATTCCTAGATTCAGTTTAACCATTATTCAGATTTTGCTGTAATTATAGGACTTTTAAAAAGTTTTACTGATTAGTGTTGTGTTGCCAAAAAGTATTCAACATAATAATCCATCTACAAATACACCGTGTGTGCATGTGTCATGAGATAATTGTGGTGACGGAAATGACCATCTACAACATGAAAACATGATAATAATCAGACGTTTTATACAAACTAAAACTAGTGTAAGTAACTACCTTTGTACATACTTTCAAAGATACTGATGGTGTTAGAAACAATTGTATGGTATATGACATTACAATGAAATGTGATCAGACCTTGAATTTTTTAGCTGTGTGAAGCTACAGTATATGTCCCTTAACTATACAACACAAGGTACACTACTTGTCAGATGTCATTAGCTAACCAATTCACATGTTGAAAAAGCTTGATTGCTGAACTATATAACACAAGGTACACCACTTGTCAGATGTCATTTGCTAACAAATTCATATGTTGAAAAAGCTTGATTGCTGACATGCAGCAATCTCCTAAAATCTTTCTTTTACATGATTTGTGTCACTGTTAAAGCTCTATGAAATCAATATTTGAGTAAATTACCATGCAACTCCACAGTAAATATAAACCTCAAACATCTTTTACCAGTTGTTTCACACACACATGCATGAACACATGTTGCATCACTATTCAAAATATCAATATTTTTAAACTATGACAATAATGCAGAATTGTAAAAGTGTGCATTATAATAAGATACACTATAAAAAGGGGTAAACTATGTATTCAGTAGGTCAGTAATGCACAAACATGTGAAGAAGATGTGTGGCATCACAACAAATGCATTAGTTGGCAGGTTGTGAACAAACATTAGCTGATCGGCTGCTGCACAATAGTAGATGGTGGTGAATGATGTGTATCTAATATACTATAGCACTAGCCATGTGTGTGTGTGTGTGTGTACTGTATTTTGGGCAGCCGAAACTACACATTCAAATCGCACCAAAATTGGCACAAAAATTGCAAAAAATTTGTTGATGTGAAAAAACTCGGTCCCATCACGATTGAAAAACTTTTACTATATTTAAAAAGCAATCACATTTTGACCAAAAAACGCCGCTAAAGGCGCCCGGCATAGGATCTCCGTAGAATTTTTTGCCCATAGGTACAACTAAAATAAACTATAGCAGCGCGAGAGCCCTCCGCAGGAGCAAGTGCAAGGGGCCCGAAGGGCCCACAAGCACTTGTATTCTTGTATTTCTGTTCTAAATAAATAACAACGCAAAATTATTTTCCCTTACAACTTACTGATGAGCACTAAATACAAATACGGTAGGCTTGCACAGCGCACGAGAGATTGGGCAGTCTGGTCCTCGCACACTGTGAATTCGCGCACTGTGAATGCATAATCATATGGGAAAAATTCCATATGGGTGGTACCCCCTCATACCTGGACATTTTTTGTAGAGACATACTAAAGGTCAAATTTTACAGACACTGTACTACAGATATAGCTACAATAATAAAAATATGGGTGGTCACCTTAACAACAGTAGACAACTGGGCTGATGGACTTTAATAACAGGGGTTCCGAGGCGCAGCAACACTTACAACGCTGCACCCGCCGCTGCACCTCCCGTCTCACAAACACTTCCCTCTACAGACTCCTCTTAAGCACCTTCCCCAGGAGCCTCAAAGTCACTCACTTCGGCCATAAACCCCTCAAAGTCCAATGCTGACACTTCTGACATTGCATCCTCTTCATCGTCAACAGGAACAGGAGCAGACAATGTAGCTGGTTCCTCAATTTCACTAACTTAAGCCCGCTGTGTGTAACTTGTTATGAGCATCTGTCTTCTCCTGTTTATTTCTTGCATGTGCTTGTCTGTGTAGAAACGGAGGAGTTTGTCAATACCAACCAGTACTTCCTCCGTTCTTATGCTGCTCACTTCCTGTTCCTTCACCTCTTCCTTAACCCCTTAAACACGGATCGTCGTGTTTGCGACGCTCGGCGAAAAAGACATAACGGCAGATCGTCGCGTTTGCGATTCTAGTAAATTTTGAATAACCGCGGGCAAGCAGGCTCCAGCTGGTATTGTCTATCAGTACCGCCACCCTTTAGCTACTTTTAGCACACTTTACCTTTGTACCACGGACCTCGGTTGTTGCCAAGTATCATTTTTTTTACCCACCCACGCACCGCTGCCCGGCCCTCCCTCGTCGTGCGATATGGCAGCGCGCGGACAGCTCAGACATGTCAATCTGCGCCTTCCTCTCGCAAGCACTTTATGCTAATTGGAAACGCTTGTTTCCCCAGTTGTCACACTAGCATTTTTTCCCGCGGTTTGCCCCTGTTTAGCGTCGGTTTACTGCAATCTTTGAAGGTGACACCATGTCTCACTCAAGCTCTTCCGAGTCTGTGCCTTCCAGCCCTCCGAAAAAGGGCTTTGTGACCTCCACCCCGTCCAAACCCTTACTAGGAACTGCTAAGGGCCTTAGTGACTCGGCTATAGGCATTGAATTGTTGAAAGCGTCAATGGATTATGGTAGTGACGTCGGAGTGTTATCGAGCCTTGCCGAGTCAGACACTCTATCGAGTGGTGAGTCTGAGGTGCCTGAAGTGACAATTCCTGTGCCCAGCACCTCAACAGGCAAGGCTCCAGTGAAAAGGGGACTAGTGTATGGAAAGGGGGCCAAGAGGAGACGAAGTGGTGACCCCGCTTCCCAGCCATTGTCTTCCTCAGACCGGCCATTGTCCCCTACACCAGGTCATGCCGCCGCCATACCGCCACGCACTCCCAGCCCCATTCTCTCGTCGTCTTCTTCAGCTGTGCTTTCTCCAGAGTCTTCTGAGTCTCCTTCACCACCTCGGAAGGGAAGTAAGCAGTCTGGTTTACGTAGAGGTTTCCGTAGGCCCCGTGTCCATGCTGGTAGGAGTAGGAACGTGTCGCCTAGTGTTAGAGTTAGTGGTAAGGTTACTCGCACTAGGCAACTCACCACTCAGGCCACTGCGAGTGACCTTGAACCTTCTCCTTATCTCCCCACCACCACCACCACCACCCCGACACGACCTAGGACAGCCTCTGCCACACGGCCTGCCTCACCCCCCGCCGCCCCCACCACCTCCCGGCCTAGGCAGGGCACTCTGGATGCCTTCGTGTGGTCTGAGGGCTCAGATTTTGTGCCAGAAGATCTGCCCTTTGATGCCAGTGGGTGTGGGATACAGGCTGACTTCCCTGTCCCAGAGGATGGTGAATGTCTGGACTACCTGTTGGCCTTCCTGGATAACGAAGTCATGGAGCAGATTTGTACCGAGACGAACAGGTACGAAGGGCAATCTGCTGCAGTTCGTGAAGGTGAAGGTGAAGCTGCAACGCCATCCACGTCGCGGATGGCAGCATGGGTTCCTGTTACGATCCGGGAACTATTTGTATTCATCGGCTTGATGCTTCTCATGCCACATAACTGGAAGCACAAGCTCGAGGAGTACTGGAGTGCTGACGATCTTTGCCCCACACCCATCTTCAACAAATACATGAGTCGTGATCGTTTCAGGCAACTCATGACGTACCTTCACTTTGCCAACAACGATGAGCCTTCCCAAACTGACCCACTATGGAAAGTGAGGGGAATCCTGAACCTGATCAAGGACAAGTTTATGACGTTCCTTCGGCCCTTCAAGAAAGTTGTGATTGACGAGTCCTTGGTTTTGTTCAGGGGCCGTCTTCAGTTCGTGCAGTATATTCCTAGCAAACGCCACCGCTTTGGAATAAAGTTTTTCGTGCTGTGCGACTGCAAGACGGGGTTCATCCTAGACTTCGTTATCTACACCGCCAGCAATGTGGACTTGGACAAGACTGACCCCCTTGGATTCTCTGGTTCTGTGGTGAAAGTGCTTTTGGAAAAGTACTTTTGTGGGAATCATGTCCTGTATACGGACAATTATTATACAGCTCCCAAACTCGCCAAGTACCTTTCAGAACACAGCGTCGGATCCTGTGGCACTGTCCGGAGCAATAGGGCACACTACCCTGCCTTCCCCGAGGCTGAAGGATCAAAGCAGGGAGACGTGCACCTGAAAAAATCGGACAAAATGCTGGCGATCAGGTGGCATGATAAGAGAATCGTCAATGTGCTCACCACAGTTCACAAGGGGGAAATGCAAGCCACAGGGACGGTCGACAGAAGGACTGGCGATCCTGTGATGAAGCCTGATGCTGTGATTGACTAAAACGTCAATATGCGGCTGGTGGACAAGTCTGATATGATGATCGGAGAGATAGACTGCCTGAGGAGGAGCCGTCGCTGGTACAGGAAGGTGTTCTTGCACTTGCTTGATATGTGCATGCTGAACGCCTTCATCCTGTATAAGATCAAGAACAGGAAGCCAGCAAACTACTCTCTCCGGCGTTTTTCTAAGACTTGTGTATACCAGCTGCTTCAGCGTTTTGGGCAGGTACTGCCATCAGGTCCCAGGCGCCACTCACACACACCTCCAGACCGCCTACAGTGCCAGGACTACCTTCAGCGACACTGCCTGGAGCCACTGCCTAGCACTGCCAAGAGGGGAAAAGCACTCAGAAGGTGTCATGTGTGCAGCCACACTACCAGGCAAGACAGAACATTTATGCACACCTCCTTGCAGTGCAAAGAGTGCAAAATTCCCTTCTGCGCTTACCCGTGTTTCTTTGACTACCACAGCCTGACTAGATATTGAAAATAAGGGTACGAATCTTGTAAATAATACTGAGAGTGACAGTGATACTAGTGTTTAGTTTTCTTGTACGTACTGACAGTGACAGTCTGATGAGTGTAAATTAGTGTATGTAGTTGTAAAAGCACTGACAGTGACAGTGATTTCAGTGTAAATATTTGTACATAGTAATAATATAAGTATTGAGAGTGAGTCACTCCAGTGTAAGAAGTTGAAAGCATATGTTTCTATTCTATGTTCTGACAGTGACAGTTTGGTGTGTAGAAAATATTATTTTTATAACAAATGACAGTGACACTGATGAATAAGGCACTAAACTGACAGCTAGAGTGAAAGTGAGCGACAGAAATGAAGTGCGAGTGGCCGACAGGAGCAAGAATAAAGTGCCTGTCGTAAGGCAGAATAAAATCGCGCCGCGGTGGTCTTTCTCATTCCCGCTTCACAATACTGGCAGTGACAGTGATTTTTAGGGCCGTAATAATGCCAAGCGAGCCTTTGCAAAGTACTATGAAGGAAAATAATGTAGTATACATGTTTTTAGCTGTGAAAAGGGAAATGTGTGTTCAGTGACAGGAAGATCGCCACCGCGCTGCATGTCGGCCGTACGCTCTGTTCATTGTAGCCTTATTTTCAGTGCTTATTGTACAAATATGGATTCCAAACTACCTGTACATTGTTGTATAAAGTGTACTGTGACAGATTGAGGCTGTGGTGGAGGGGAAACCGGGTTGCTGGAGGTGTGAAAGTGAAGACTTTGTTACCCAACTTTGCAAGTCTCCACAAGTCCTTTGGTAGTCCATGAAGGCTCAACACCTGTCTCAGGAGAAAGCTGAATGTAAGTACTATATGCCATAAAAATTTTAATGTTCTAGGGTTAATCTCTGATTTTTGGCAAATATTTTCCCACAGGTACTCAGACCCCGCTACAACCCCGCCACACGGGGGGGATCGGCTGTACACGGCCGCGTTTAAAGGGTTAAGCTTATCCACGGCAGCAAGGATCTTGCTTATTCTTGACATACACAGCTCTGTATTCCCCTCCATCACACTAGGCTGCTCAACTTGACTCTGCCTGGCGTCAGGCTCTGCATCAGCTTCGTCTATCCGTTGCAACACTTCCTCAGGAGACTGTTCCTCATTAGCAGCATGCACTTCCTGTATGTCCATCAATGTAACGTCTTCGAAACCTGGTACAGCATGTGCTGCTGTCAGTGTTGCTGCCTCAGCCTCAGCCAGTGGTTGAATGGCAGTCTCCTGGGTCATGCATAAGTGAGGCACGAGCATTCGCCACGCATGGTTCACTGTTGGAGGTGTAATCTGGTGCCATGCTTGTAGGAGAAAGTCAACTGCATCCTTCATTGTAACAGGACGTCAAAATGCCTCAACAGTCAGGTCACCTGTTGTCACCTGTAGCAGGTCGGGATACGGCTGCTGGCGGAGATGGTACAGGAGCAGATGCCTCATCAAGGTCTTCGTCAAGATCTTCTTGCAGGGCATGAAGCTCCTCTTGTGTGTCAGTCTTCTTGCGTAGGTAGTCGTACACTTGCTTATGGCAGAAGTGCTTCACGGTGTCGATCAGTTCTTGATCCAGTGGCTGCATTAGTGACATTGTCTGGGGCAGCAAAAACACAACACGACAATCCTTGTGCAGATCTTCTAGGTATGGAGGGTAACATGGTGCACTGTCCACCACAAGGAGCATCTTAAATGGAATGCCAAGTTCTTGACACTTGGCCCTGGCATCGGGGATACAGTGCCTTGTTAACCAGTATGCCATAATGTTCCCGGTCGTCCAACCATTTGCAGACTTGTACCAGTACATGCCACTTGCGTCCATGTTTGTGAGGTTATTGTAGCACCTTGGGTGTGAAGCTGTGTGTACAACAACTGGCCTCAACTTGTGGCTCCCAGACAGGTTTACTGCAAACATTACCTTAACCTTACACTTCTGGAGCTTGCAACCAGGGGCTTGTTTCTGTTTTTTAGCGATGTAAGTTGATTTAGGCATGACCTTGTAGTATAACGACGTTTCGTCGACATTGTAGATCTGGTCTTCTTCAAGAAGCACTCTAAATACCGTAGGATACTCTTTCGTGGCCAGCTCGTCTGCAGAGGCACGTTCACCAGACACTTTGATGTGACGGAGTTCCTTGCGCTTCAGAAAGCGGTCCAGCCATCCAACCGATGCCTTGAAAGGTTTGTCCACATTTAACATGCGAGATGTTGCCTTGGTTTCAAATAAATCTGCCATTCAGTGGAACAACTTCCTTCTCTTTCCTCATTATGAAGGTGGCAAGATACTGTTCCATTAGCATCGTCGGACGATTTCCCATGTGGGAATGGCTGTCTAGGTCAGATGCACCATACGTCTTCACTAGAGCTCTTAAAGCATAGCGGTTCTTCCACACCGTCCTCACTATTGATTCAGCCAGTCCCAGGGCTTTCCCGATGACGGTGTTTCCTTGTCCCTCCTCCTTCATCTTGATAATCTCTAACTTGGTTGCGTGCATCAGAAGGTTTTTAACTCTTTGGGCTGGAGCCATGGTGCGGTGAAGTATGCCACAATGTGGTGAAAAATGCCACATGTTGCACATGACAGGTTGGCTGTTGAGAGCGGATCTGCACTGTGCAGGAGCCGGGACTTTGATGGCGCGCCTGCTGCCTTGTACCCCAAGCTGCGAAGTAGAATGCCCAGGAATTTCTGCGCATCAACATGATGACACGTGACGATGGACGCATTGTGTGTGTGTGGGGGGGGGTCGCGTACTAATGGAAAATGGCATTTTTGAGCCACTCCTTGCCTCTGCTTCAAGTTCTGTGAGGTAAACTCGCGCATTCCAGGTTTTTGGTTATGATTTTTGGTCATTCGCGCACATTGTACGAGCCTACTGTACATCTGAGAAATGTTTTGCAACATAGTGGGCATAAAAGAGGTGAAGAAAGAGATGAGAAAAGTACTTCACGATTAGTAATGAGTATTATACTGATAATTATCATAAGCTTGAGTTAACTGATACAGATCTATCTACTGTACCTACTGCTGGACACCATATATAATCTTGTAAGGGGTGGTCATTTGTCTATGAACTGCTTGTTTTACAGGGAGGGGGCATTAACCCTCCGCCAACCCAGTAGTTGACATGCAGGGTACATGTATAGGTTGGACATATGGTTATCTGGTTTCCTGGGTTACAGGAAACCATCAGGCTTGCCACTCAATGTACAGCCATCTGAAAAGGATGGAAGAGCAACAAAAAGTCACAGCAAAGATGGGAGAAGCAGTAAGAGAGGAAGGCAGACACTGGAAAAGAATTATGCTGCTGTCAGGTGTCTGCCCATTCCTTTCCTCCATCCTTCTTTCCTTCCATCCTCTTCTGTCTTTCTTTCCTTCTTTCTTTCCTCTTCCTTCTGCCTGTGGGTGACTCTACACTGACTACACCGGATTTATTCATATCAAGTCAACAGTTCACTAAAAGATCGAACGCTCCAAAATGGTTTGATAGCAACTGTGCCAGAGCAACAGCCCAAAAGTCATTAGCATATAACTCCTACTTAAAATAAAAAACATCTGAATCACTCTCTCAATTTAAAATTGCTAGAAATCATGCAAAAGCTGTATTAAATCTAGCTAAATCAAACTTTCTTCAAAAGCAAGCATCAAAACTACTTAATAACCCTAATGACAATAGAATATTCTGGTCAACTCTTAATTTTTTCAATAATAACTTTAACAAGTCATCTTCCATTTCCCCACTAAAATCTTCAGATGGCAACATTACAAATGACCCGCGTGAGAAAGCGGATATTTTTGCCAGTACATTTGCCAGAAACTCTACTATAGACGATACCAGCCAGAATGTCCCAGTACTAGAACTTGACTCTCCCGAAATTGTTCCACTTAAAATAGACAAGATATGTAAAATCCATCCTAGACAATTTACCTACCAACAAAGCTCCAGGCCCAGATGGAATTCCGCCAATTGTTTTGAAAACGTGTTCCCTCGAACTTGCCTCTGTCCTAGCTAAATTATTCAGACTATGCATACATACTTCTTTATTCCTAAATTCATGGAGAGAAGCCAATATCCACCCAATTACGAAGAAAGGAAGTTCCTCTGACCCCTTCGATTACAGACCAATAGCTGTCACATCTTCTCTTGGTAAGGTATTTGAAACTTTAATTAATAAGCACATTGTTAAACATCTTGAATCCAACAACTTAATTAGTGATAGACAATATGGTTTCCGCCATGAAAGATCCACCATTGACACACTCAATCTCCTAACGCATACCATCCATCAATCAATTGATCTACATGGAGAAACTCATGCAGTAGCTCTTGATATTTCTAAAGCTTTCAACAGAGTACGGTACCGTTCCCTGCTGGCCAAACTCCCTTGCTATGGACTAACGTCTTTTGTTCCTCTGAAATGAGTTATTTACGAGGAGCCTGTGGTGTCACATGGAGAGACAGGCTGACTAATGAGGATATAAAGAAGCGTTGTGGTGTGGATGTGGATGTGATAGGAAGCGTTATGAGGAACACACTGAGGTGGTTTGGCCGTGTGGAGAGGATGGAGGGTGAAAGACTGACGAAGAGAGTGTATGTGAGTGAGGTGGAGGGGGGAAGAGGGAGGGGGAGGCCGAGGATGAGATGGAGGGATGGGGTGGAGAGGTATATGAGAGAGGGGGATGTGAGTTGGGAGCAGGGCAGTGAGATGGCGGGGGACAGGACGACTTGGAGGCGATTTGTTTGTGGCCACCCCAAACGGGATTGAGGCGTCTGGCAATAGATAGATAGATAAATAGATTTCGTCATATCTTATTGACAGGAAAATAAGAGTAAAAGTAGATGATGTATATTCCAATTTCCACTCAATTAACGCCAGTGTGCTGCAGGGGTCAGTTCTGGCGCCAACCCTATTCCTGGTTCATATTAATGATCTCTTATCTGTCACCCACAATCCCATCCACTCATATGCAGATGACTCAACACTACATACTGTAGTTCATTCAAACTCAGACACCCATTTACAAAGTCTAATATCTCTACCTCTCAACTCACTACAGCCATCTCCATAAATCAAGACCTATCTACAATCAGTGAATGGGGACAAAACAACCTTGTCTCTTTTAATACTAGTAAAACTAAATATATACAATTTACTAATAGACAGATACTGCCAGATTCGTACATTACCTTCAGTGCTACTAATATTCCCATCTCCAAAAGTATTGAAATTCTTGGCATCTCACTTAACAATGCCCTCAGCTGGACCTCTCATGTTAGATCACTTGCAAAAACCGCCTAAAAAAAACTTGGATTATTGTACAGAGTCTAACTTCTTCACTGATGAGCAGTTAGTTATAATTTATATGAGTCATGTGCACTCTCAGCTTGAATATTGCTCACTCTTGTGGAATGGATGTGGAGAGGTTGCATTAAAACAACTAGACAAAATTCAGAACAAAGCTGTTAGAATTATTAACAACCCTGCCATTACAAAGAAACTACCTCCCCTGCAAGTAAGAAGGAATGTTGCCTCCCTTGCATTATTTTACGGATATTTTTTTGGCAAATGCTCAGATAAAGTTGCATCCATGGTGCCACCTCTCCATGCCTTCCCTCTTGTTACACAGGCATCTGGTAGCACTCATGACTGGAATGTCACTCAGCCATATTGCAGAACTTCTGCCTATCAGAATTCTTTCATTCCTCGAACTGCATCTCTCTGGAACTCACTTCTTCAGAGTTGTTTCCCTCCAAATTTCAACCTACAGCTGTTCAAGTCTAACTGTTACAGATATTTTATGAACAGAGGACACCTGTAATCTGATGTATGGATTATTTTTTTTTTAATCATTTGTTTTTCCTTCCTCCATTCTGTTATGAAAAAAAAAAGGGGGGGGCGGGTATCCTGTACACCAGGAAACTATTTATTATGCTGAGTGGTAACCATATAACAAAATTTGGGCACCTGGTGGTTTAATGGGTAATTATTGCATTCCAGTCGGATTGAGCCGGTGAAGGTTTTATATCCAATGGGTGGTTGGGGTTGATTGCTCACATAATGCCACTCAGGGATGAGTGAGGCTGGTCACTCTCATCTTAAATGTCGGGACCAACTGCCTAGCCCCGGGCTCTTATGCTCCTCATGGGGCAATGTAGGATTGAATGATGGATGAATGGATGGATGGAAGAAATTGGCAGCATTACATCAGGTGAGTGGATGATGGTCACCACCACCTACCATCAATTGATAAACTGCTGTATTATAAAAACTTTAGGAAACAGGATTCCCGAAGTAAGCAATTTAACCCATACTACAAAGCTTGGTTCAAAAGTATTGTACGGTACTGTACATCTAAACTACGAGAATTAGGACAAAGATACCCAGATAAATGTTTCGTCTCAAGTTTCAGTTTTTCAAAAGTTTGAATAGTTTGTGGACACAAGCATTAAAATTTTAGAGGTTGCACTGTACTTTATGGTATATTAAGTGAAGCAATAAAGAACCCCATACCCTGAGGATTGGGTCTATGAATGTGCGTGGATGTAGTACGATTGAGGCTAAACAGGAGGAGATTGGGAGAATGTTCGTGAGAAGAAAGTTGGATGTGTTAGCTTTGAGTGAAACAAAGATGAAAAGGAAAGGTGAGTCTAAGTTTGGAAGTGCGAATGGAAGACTTTCAGGTGTGGACAGAGGAAGGACAAGAGAAGGTGTGGCCTTGTTAGTGAGCCCAGAAGTGCAGCAGTGTGTGACTGAACTGAAGGAGGTGTCATCGAAACTGATGTTGGTGAAAGTGAAATTTGAACATGAGTTGTGGGTATTTGTCAGTGCATATGGGCCTGGTAGTGAAACATGAAGAAGAGAACAAGTCTTTCTGGAATGATGTTGATGAGTGTCTGCAGAGTTTTGGAGTGAATGTGAATGTGGTAATGATGGGAGATCTGAATGCTAGAGTGGGAAATGTAGCAGTTGAAGGTGTGTTTGGTATGCATGGTGGGCCAGGAAGAAATGAAAATGCGGAACGAATGATAGGGATATGCGTTGAGCGAGAGATGGTGATTGGAAATACATTGCTTGAGAAGAAAGATATTTATAAGTATACATGGGTGAGACAGGAGGGTGGAAGGGTTGTTGATAGAGCATTGACTGACTATGCGGTTGTGTCACTGAATGTGAGAGGAAGATTGTTGGATGTGAGAGTTTTGAGAAGGGAGAGTGGAAGTATGTCTGACCACTACCTGGTGGAGGGAAAGTTGAGAGTAGGTAAGAGATGAGTGAGAGCTAAGAGAGTTAGGTGTGGCAGGGAGGTTTTGAAAATAAGTTTGATAAAGAGAAAATGATAAGAGTATCAGGAGAAACTGAAAGATGAGTGGAATGCAGTGAAAGATCAGGAGAATGGCAGTGTGGAGGAGGAATGGCAGCTGTTTAAGAGTGCTGTGGTGGGGTATGCGGAAGAGGTGTGGGGTGTGAAACGAGTGGATGGTGGTTTAAGAAACGGAAGTGACTGGTGGTGCGAGGAAGTAAGTATGGCTGTGGCTAAGAAGAGACTTGCATATGAAGTGTGGCTGCAGAGAAAGGATGAGGTGTCATATGAGAGGTATAAGGAAAAGAGGAATAGGGCAAGAAGGGCTGTGCGTGATGCTAAAGTGGCAATAGATGAGAGGTGGGGTAGGTGGTTGACAGAGAATTTTCAACAGAATAAGAAAATGTTTTAGAAGGAGGTGAAATGGTTGCAAAAGGGAGAGTCTGGGAAGGAAAAGCAAGTAAAAGCAGAGGATGGAAGGATGTTAACTGATATGGATGCAGTAAGGAAGAGATGGGCGGAGTATTTTGAAAGATTGTTAAATGCAGAGGAGGAAAGGGAGGCTGAGATTGTGGCGGATGGAAGGGTGCAAGGAATAAATGTGTTGGGAGAGCTGAATGATTCTTTGAACATGACGAAGGAAGCGCAGGAGGCAGATATGATGAAAACAGGAAAAGCTGCAGGTATGGATGGGTGTGCTGTGGAATGCCTGAAAGGTGGCGGAGCGACTATTGCTGACTGGTTAGTAAGATTGTTGAATGTGTGCTTTGTGCAAGGTATGGTGACAGTCGACTGGGCAAGTGCTTGTGTGGTCCCGTTGTATAAAGGTAAGGGTGATAAGTATGAATGTACTAGCTTTAGGGGTATAAGTCTGTTGAGTGTTGTAGGTAAGGTGTATGGCAAAGTGTTAATTAAGAGAGTCAGAGAGGGTACAGAGGAAGTGATTGGTGATGAGCAGCGTGCCTTTACGAGAGGGAGGGGATGCATGGATCAGGTGTTTGCTTTGAGACAGGTGTGTGAAAAGTGTTTAGTAAAAGGTAAGGATGTGTTTTGGGCATTCATGGATTTAGAGAAAGCATCAGGTGCTTGAGGATGCAAAAGTGGATATATGTGGATTGACTGAAACTAAATGGAAAGGTGAAAGGGTAAGAGAATGGGAATATGGTTTAGGTATATGTGCGGGAGTCAATGAGAATGAGAGGGCAAGAGAAGGAGTATGTCTGATGATAGGCAAGAAGTGGAAGGAGAATATAAGAGAGTATGGAACAGTGGGTGCAAGGATTGTACGGGTGAGGATGAAAGTAGGTATGCAAGCGTGGGCGATTGTATGTGTGTATGCCCCGACAGAGGATCGAGTGGCAAGAGTCAAAGATGAGTTTTGGGCGAGAGTAGAAGCATGTATGGACAAGTTTGAGTGGAGCAAGAGAGTGCTGTTGATTGGAGACATGAATGGCAAAGTTGGGAATGTACGAGTGGATGGAGTGGTTGGTCAGTGGGGTGTGCCAGCTGATGTAGATGGGAATGGAAGTGCTTTGGTGGACATCTGTGCTTGTAAGGGGTTGGCAATAGCCAACACCTACTTTTGTCATAATATGATCCACCGGTATACATGGAGAGTAATGAGGAGGATGGATGGTGAACTTGTTGAACGAATTCAATGATAGACTACGTGTGTGTGGATGAGCGAATGAGAAGACAAGTGTTGGATGCAAGAGTGTGGAGAGGGTGGGAGAATGGAGTCTCGAACTATCACTTAGTGATGGCCAAGGTACAGCTGCAAAGAAAGTGGTTGAGGAGATGAAGGGGAAGACAGGAGGAAGCAGCTCCTGGGAGAAGAGTGGAGAAATTGCAAGATAGTGAGAAAATGACAGAGTATAAGAGCATAGTGGAAGAAAGATTGGGAAGGTATGAACTAGAGCAGATGGAAGGGGTGGAAGACGTATGTAAGATATTCCCGGAAGAGATAGGCACAGCGTGTGAGGCGGTTTGTGGAGTGAGGAGGAGATGCAAGGGACAGCATGGTGGAATGATGAGGTGAAACAAGCTGTGGAACAAAAGAAGTAGGCATATAATGAATGGTTAGCGAGTAGAGGTAGGGGAGAAGATGAGAGAGGTATATGTGAGCAGGAGAAGGGAGGTTAAGAGACTGGTGAAGGAGAGTAAGAAGAAAGTGGATGAAGAGTTTGGGAGGAATCTGAGTGTGAAATGGAGGGAGAGTAAGAAATTGTTTTGGAAGGAGGTAAAGAAAGTAAGGCAGTGTGAAAGGGGAAATAGTAGGGGAGTGAAAGATAGGAATAATAGATTGTTGGTGGAGAAGAGAGAGAAATTGAGGAGATGGAAGGAGCACTTTGAGGATTTGTTGAATGTAGAGTGTGAGAGCAGTGCGAGTATAAGTGGTTGGGGAATGGCTGGGAGAAGAAGAGATGAGAGGAGGGAGGAAGAGATCAGTGGGGCGGAAGTAGTGGAAGCGATGAAGAAGATTAAGTTGGGAAAGGCCCCAGGAATTGATGGAGTGTGTGGTGAAATGCTTAGGTATGGGGGTGAGATTGTTGTGGAGTGGATATGGAAGTTGTGTAGATTGGCTTGGGAAGAGGGAAGGGTTCCAGAGGACTGGAAATCAGGTATAATTGTTCCTTTATACAAAGGAAAAGGGGAGAGAGAAGTATGTGGTAACCATAGGGGTATTTGCCTTCTTAGTGTGACTGGTAAAATATATGGTAGAATACTCATTGATAGGGTTAGGCATATGACAGAGGAGCTAGTTGGAGAAGAACAAGGGGGATTTAGGAAGGGAAAAGGGTGTGTAGATCAGATATCTGTTCTAAGATGTTTATTGGAGAAGTATCTAGAGAAGGGAAGGAAAGTGTATGCTGCCTTCATGGACTTGGAGAAAGCTTATGACAGAATAGATAGGCAAGGTATGTGGAAGGTATTAAGAATATATGGAGTGGAGGGGAAATTGTTGAGTGCTGTGAAGAGTATGTACGAGGGAGCTAAGGCTTCGGTGCGAGTGGATGGTGAGCTGAGTGAGTTCTTTGATCTCAATGTGGGACTGAAATAGGGTTGTGTGATGTCTCCATGGCTGTTTAATATATACATGGATGGGGTTGTAAAGGAGGTGCAGGGTAGGGCAGTGGATGTGGGGGTGGCTGTAATGAATGAGGGTGAGATTTGGAAGCTTCCGGTGTTGCTGTTTGCTGATGATACAGTATTGTTGAGTGAAGATGAATGGGAGTTGCAAGGTTTGGTGAATGAATTTGGGACAGTGTGTAGGAGGAGGAATCTGAAAGTTAATGTAAACAAAAGTAAAGTTATGGTGTTTGAGAGGAATGAAGTCACAGAGTGTGTAGTGAGGTTGGATGGTGAGGATATGGAGAATGTGAGTGCTTTCAAGTACTTGGGTAGTGTGATGAGTAAGGATGGAACTTTGGGGGATGAAGTGTGTGAAAGGGTACAGCAGGGAAGGAAGGTTGTTGGTACACTGAAAGCAGTGCTGAGAAATAGGGAGGTGAGTATGGAAGTGAAGAAGTCACTGCATGACAGTATTGTGATCCCTACCCTGACGTATGGAAGCGAGGCATGGACCTTGCAAGATGGGAAAAAGTTGAGAGTGAGAGCAGTGGAAATGAGTTACTTGACAGGAGCATGTGGAGTGACGTGGAGGGACAGGTTGATGAATGAAGAATTGAAGGAACGCGTGGGGTGGATGTGGATGTGGTTGAGAAGATTAGGAGAAATACACTGAGGTGGTTTGGACATGTGAAGAGAATGGAGAATGAAAGACTGACTAAGAGGGTGTATGTAGGTGAGGTGGAGGGAGGGAGAGGGAGAGGTGGAGGGTTGGAGTTGAGAGGTATATGAGGGACGGGGGGGGGGTGAGTTGGGGGGAGGGTAGTCAAATGGTGAGTGACAGAACGACTTGGAGGCGTTTTGTCTGCAGCCACCCTTTGTGGGATTAGGGCATCGGGCTATAGATAGATAGACAGATATGACAGAACTGATAGGGAGGCTTTGTGGACTGTTTTAAGATTGTATGGACTTGATTGTAGGCTGCTAAATGGAGTGATAAGTTTTTATGTAAATAGTAGAGCATGTGTAAGAGTGGTAAATACTGAGTGATTAATTTCCTGTGCGAGTGGAGCTGCAGCAGCGATGTGTGATGTCACCTTGGTTGTTTAATATTTATATGGATGGTGTTGTAAGGGAGGTGAATTCAAGAGTGTTAGGTGGAGGTCTGAGTCTGGTGAATGTTGATGGTAGAGAGTGGAATCTGAAGCAGCTGCTGTTTGTGGATGATACTGCACTGGTAGCTGATTCAGAAGAGAGATTGAGACAGTTGGTAGAGGAGTTTGGAAGGGTGTGTGAAAGGAGGAAATTGAAAGTAAATGAGAATAAGAGTAAAGTGATGAAGTGTACGAGGTTGGTAGATGACAGGAGGATGAATACAGTTTTGAATGGTGAGTTGCTTGAGGAGGTGGAGTGTTTTAAGTATTTAGGGTTGCCTGTTGCTGTAGATGGAAGAATAGATGCAGAAGTGAAGTTTAGAATGAATGAAGTAGGAAAGGTGCTGGGAGGAATGAAAAAGGTGTTTAGATGTCGTTCGCTTAGAATGGATGTAAAGAGACGGCTGTATGAGGGTGTCGTGGTACCGACTGTATTATATGGGGCTGAAACATGGAATATGGGTGTAGCAGAGAGGAAAAGTTTGAATGTAATGGAGATGAGGTGTCTAAGGAGTATGTGTGGAGTGATGCGTATGGCTCGAGTGAGACATGATGAAGTGCGAAGGAGAACTGGAGTTGTGTGGGAGATGGCTGATCGAGTTGAGCAGAGGGTGTTGCGATGGTTTGGGCATATGGAGAGAATGGATAATGAGCGACTGGTGAAAAAGATAATTAGAGAAGTGTAAAGCTGAGAGGAAAACCACAAATACGATGGATGGACAGTGTGGAGATGGCGTTGAATGCAAGAGGGATGTCTGTTGAGCAAGGAAGAGTGGCTCTGTGTGACAGAAATGAATAGAGAGCAACTGTGAATAAATAAATGATGATGCAGCCCTGAGGGGATATTCTCCCGAATTTGGCCTGATCAGCTGATCAGGTCAGGTGTGGGTAAGGGGATGGGTACATTATGATGTGGCAGGGGTAAACCAGTTCTGCTGTCGGGCCCTGCTGCAGATGTCACTGATTCCACTGCGCTCCGGTGTGGTGCGGTGAGGATATGTCCCTTCTTCCCTTGGGGCTAAGATGCGAATGAATCTGTTTGTGTGGATGAGTAAATTGAGAGTGTGTCATCCTGTCTCGGCTACCTCTCTTTCCCTGGGGGAAGCAGCCTAGGTTTACAGATAAATAGATACAGTAGACAGAAAACAACCATAAACTCTAACACTGCCTCACCTTCTGGAATTTCAACATCAGACTCAACCATACCTGAGGCAATAATGATGAGACCAGATTTCAAGACTGACACAAAGGAATTTTGACAGGTCAAAGGGAAACAACTGTGGCACTATGGTTTCACCTGTAATTAAAAAAAAAAAAAAAATAAATAAATATAAATAACCTTTAACTATTTTCATTTTAATCCTGCTACTTTCTGAGGCTACATTCAATGTAGGAGAAGCTTACCCAGCTGTTGGAGTTATTAAGATTTAATTAATCCCCTCAGTACAAATGGTATCTCCTAAACTTTCTGTCTGACAGTAAAAGAATTAAATGAAAAGTTACACCATGGAATTCATTTGGGGAACTTGGGAATTCTGTAAATATATTCTTCGATAATGTCCTGCTGAGACCTACTACAATCTCATCCCACTTACTACACGTATTAAGTCGTCCCAGAATTTATTTTCTACATTGTCTAAGCCAGCCTGTGGAGCATACACCATCCATCCATCCATCATCCATTCCTACGTTGCCCCATGAGGAGCATAGAAGCCAGGGGCTAGGCAGTTGGTCCTGACATTTAAGATGAGAGTGACCAACCTCACTCATCCCTGAGTGGCATTATGTGAGCAATAAACCCCAACCACCCCTTGGATATAAACCTTCACCGGCTCAATCTGATTGGAGCACAATAATTACCCACTAAACCACCAGGCGCCAAAATTTGGTTATATGGTTACCACCCAGCGTAGTAAATGGGTTCCTGGTGTACAGGAAACCATTTGGCTTGTCACTCAGTGTAGAGTCACCCATAGGCAGAAGGAGGAGGAAGGAATGAAAGACAGAAGAGGGAGTGTAAAGTCACCCGTAGGCAGAAGGACGAGGAAAGAATGAAGGAAAGAAAGATAAAAGAGGATTGAAGGAAAGAAGGATGGAGGAGAGGACAGGGTAGACACCCGAGAGCAGCACTACATTGAGGCAGTATACACCAACATAAATGAAACTGTAAGCCTACGAAACAAAATTTTCACTGCTATAATCCATTCATTCACCCTCATTACATTCATGACATATTCCACCCATTTCTCCTTAACCAGCAAACCCACACCACCGTATCCATCTGCACTTCCTTGTCAAAATAACTTATACCTACAATCCCACCCAGAAATCATTCTGGCTGATCCCCCCCCCCCCTACCTGACTTCCTGGACAAAGCCAATATCCACCACCTCCTACTCATAGTCTCAACTACTTCCCCCACTCTACCCTTCAGACTACCCACATCCCATCCCTTGGACAATTGGTTTTCTCAGGCTTGCTCTGCTTTTTCTCACTTTCTGTCATGTCAAAATAAAATAAAATAAAGGGAGAGACAGACAACAGACCCTGCCCACCTGCACAGTCCCAAGTCTAGGCATGATTCCTGGGACCCATAGCCCACCAGCCATGGCCAGTGGCTGTGACAGTGGTGGCCTAGGGGCACCCTGCCAGGACAGCTGCAGGGATGACCTCCAAGTGCGCCATAGCACTGTAACTGTCCCCCCATCATGCACCCACTGACAGGGTAACCTCCTGGGGTGCTGCTCCCAGGTTCAGGCCCCTCTTTATTGGGCAGAAGTGGCAGCCTGGGAACTGGAATGCCCTGTACGCTCTGGCACAGATCCGAGCCCCATCCCATCCCAGTCCCAAAAACAAAGTTGGCGATGCCTGGGTTACACCTCTCCCCAGGTCCACCATTAAGTAACAGAGGTAAAGTTTTCTGGCCACATGCTCTTGCTAGGATCAACCCCTGTGACATAGTGGGATATGTTGCATGGTATGTAAAGCACATGCAGGGTAGTGCATGAAATAAAGAAAAGTGCCTGGGACAGCATACTGGCCTACTCTTCATGTTAATCTCATACTGAAAAGGTCAGCAAAGGGAGATGGTCAAGATACAGTAACCCCTCGATTATCTGACGTAACAGAGCCAAAGGCATGTCTGGATAATGGCTCTGAATGAATACACTAATGGACTTCACCCTCGGCCCTCATTCGTATATAACCTAACTTTGAAAGCCAGTGTAAAAGGCCATTACAGCACATTGTACTGTACAACACTTGTCCTGTACAACACTTGTCCTGTTATTTAGCACTATCTGGTCAAGCACTCCCAGAACCCCCAGCCAAGCAATTACCATGGTCAAGCAGACCCACCAACCACAGACAAGCAGTCACCACTGCAGGGCCATACCCTGCAGTGACATGAGAAAAACGATGGGAAAACCAGCTACATGAGAAAAATGCAGGAGGCTAACAAACCATAATGGTAAAAAGGAATAAATTCATGGTAAAATAGAATAAAATTATGATACAGTACAGTAAGCTAGAATAAAATCAATGTAAACACTCACAATTCCTCGCTGCGCGTCATGCTGAATAGCCTGCTAGCTCCTTGATTCTGACTGTTGCAGTGCAGCTGGCAAAGCTGTTGCACTGCACAGTACATCCCATGTAGTCTAGTGGCACTGTCTGAAGAGCTTAGTTGGAGTCAGAGTCAAGAAGGATCTCTGGCAGTCAGGCCAGGGGAGCAGCTGTGGAACATGGTGATGGACTGCCTACTTCAGGTGACTCTGAAGACTGCCACAAACTCATGTCCAGGGGAGACACAATGGCAGACGACGTGCTAGGTTGAGGTTCCGTTGTTGAAGGCGTAGTTTGATGCTGTGATGGCAGAGAAGAGGTGGACTGGGCCTGGATCAGAGGCCTGAAAGAAGAATCGATCTTCGACTGGCAATAGATGACACTGCCGCAGAGAACGCTGATCCTCCACAAAAGCGAAGAGGCACCATCTCTGTCACAATCCGGGTGCTTGGCATACTCAAGCACCAGCTCGAGGTGTGCTCTGGTCGGGGATGGCTGAGTGTACTGTACTGCAGTTCTCCAAGTCGTCCGCATCATCCTCGTCACTCTCATCTGGCCGGGCAGCAGCAACAGAAATGGTGATCTCAATGTCAGACATACCCTGAAAGCTGGGATCACTCCCATCGTCGTCTAACCACTCCCGCACAACACCAACATCCACAGCCTTGCCTGCATTATGAAGGCGAGTGTGGAAGTCGTCCACCTGAAAACCCAGAAAGTTATGTCTGCTCTCGTATCCCTGAAGGAGACGAGACCAAACACTTTCAAGGGTTTTCACAGACTTCCTTCCATGCACTCCCCAGTTGTACACAGCAGACTTGAGGTTGTAACACTGCCGGTTTTCCAGTGTCTTCTACCCTCGCGTGTCCATCCCCTTACTCTGCTCTTCCTTGTCCTTGAGAACAACCAATACCACGTTCAGGACCCTCCGTCGGTACAGCCTCTTCGTGGCCACGATAACACCCTGGTCCATTGGTTGAATCAGAGCAGTTGTATTAGGTGACAAAAACATGCACCTAATGTGACAGTCATTTGCAACCAATTCCTTCTCGAGGGGATGCGAGGGGGCATTGTCCAGGAGAAGAAGAGCCTTTACCTGGTCACGAGGTATTCCAAGCTGCTCCGTTTGATAACGGATGAACTCCTCGGCAAAATGCCTGTGGAACCAATCTGTGAAGATCTTTGAGGTAGGCCAGGCCTTCACAGAATGGTACCACATAACAGGAAGGACATCCATTTGCCCATGCCCATGAAGGCAATGGGGCTCTTTTCCCTGACCAATAATAACAGGCTTCTGCCGGTGTGTCTCATTAGCACTGGCACAGCACCAAGCAGTTACCTGTTGCTTGGACAACTTGAGGCCAGGCACACACTTCTCCTTCTCATCTACCAGGGTGTCTGTGGGCACTGAGAGGTAAAAGAGGCCAGTTTCGTCAGCATTATAGACTTGACTGAGAGCGAGGTCCTCCTAAATCAAGCCTAATAAATTCTGGCGAAATTTCACCAATCCCTCCTCATTAGCATCCAGAGCTTCGCCATGGGTCTTACAACTTGTAAGGGCATGTCAAAGCTTGAACCTAAACAGCCACCCTCTGGATGCCTTGAAGTCTGGGAAGATGTGAAGGTGGACGAACTTCTTGGCAGCGGCCTTCAACTCAGTGCCTCGCACTTGCACACCTGCAGCCTGTTGTTGGTGATACCAGATCGATGTCAAACGGTTGACTTCAGCATGCCAGGGCAAGCTCATAGCCTTCCATTCAGTATTGCATCTGTTCTCATTTAAGTCTGCCACTTACTGGGTGAGATTGTCACAGGTTTTCCTGATGTCATGTAGGGTTAAGCAGGCCAGGCAGTACTCCTTTAAGATGCGGGAAGTGGACCATCCTGCATCAGTCTTACTCAGGATCTCACGCTTCTTCTCCAAAGTCAGCACTGCCCTCTTCCTTTTGCCTGGTGGGGGGACCATCATCACACACCCTAGGAAGAGGCATGCAAGGAATAGCAAGGCCTGAAGCAGGTAGGGAACCACCACAAAAGCCACACGTGCACTGCCATAGCAACTGTCCAGGAGGAGCAGTTTATAACACAGTCACTGCACGGGAAATCAGACTGAGTGAGGGGGGGGTCTCTTTCGACATTAGGTAAACTACCCATCGGACGAGGCGATGCCACCGGGCAGTTTCCCACCCATCCAGGGGGAAGTTTTCGTGTGACCATAATTTCAGCCCAGATGCATTATGTCCTGATATTATGGAAAAATGTAGGAATAATGGTTTCAAACGGCTCGATCACAACGTCCGGCTAATGAATGGTCCAGGTAATGGTCATCCAGATAACAGAGGAATTACTGTATACTGATGGCTAGTGAAACAGGAGCTTCAGCTCTTCCGATCACCAGCATTCCCGTCCTCCTCAGGAGTACCACGCTGATCACCTGGTGCTACAGCCTACTCCCTACAGCTGGGATTTCAAGTTCTGGGTGGCAAATTTAGATCTGTTATGACAGCGGCTGTAAAGTAAGGTAACAGAGATTAAGACTTTTCTGCACATCAGCCTTCACAAGCACTATCTTCAGATCTACTCTTAACTCCTTCACTCCATGGGCATTATATTAATTTCATACCTGCTAGCTTCAGAAGACTTTCAGTACGTTACAAGAGATACTGCAAAACTAGAGGTGGATCTTATCTTAAATAATCCCTTCACCACCAGAAGGCTCTGGACAAGTCTTGCAGCAGCTAGAATGAATAAAAGCATATCATCATAGTAAGGGGGTTAACCTACTTTAGGACATACAGTCAGCGCAATGAAGTCTGGACCCTCTAACTCGTACCATATATTTGGTAGGGTCCAAGAAATATTGTAGGAAAATTCCTGTAGTTGGTGGATTTTTTTTTTGGTGGTTTCTAGCGACTGTACAGGCTTACCACCACGTGCTGTGAGTTTATGAGCTCAGTGCCATCCAGACTGGATGGGAAAGCACGTCAGATTTTCTTGTCCTGCCTGGCCTTTGTTAATTTCAAAGCTCTCGTTTTCACACACTCCTCTGCCTTAGTGAATCATTGGAGATGGGTCCCAAGACACTAACTGATGTAGAAAAAGCCTGAATTTTAACTATGAGAGAGAAAAATGTAAAAATTAAGAAGAGGCTTCAGTGCAGCAGTACGGCTGGGGATCTTGAAGTCTGTATGAAGTCGATGCTGTATGGTTCTTTCAGACACATCTTTCAGCAATTGTGGATACATATCTTTCAGTTGTCTAGCAGTCAAACGTGGGTCTTTTATCACAGCTTGCCTCAGTAACCTGTCTGTAGTTGGTGATGTCTTCCTTTTAGGTCCTAGCCTGTCTTTATGTTGGGGAATTGTGTTTTTTAGCAGGTGGCGGGCAGCAGCAAGGAGTGACATAACGGTTGATTTTCCTCACCCAGTTCAAATACAAATATCTTTAATTTTTACATTTTCCTCTCTCATAGTTAAAATTCGGGCTTTTTCTACATCAGTTAGTGGCTTGGGACCCATCTCCAATGATTCACTAAGGCAGAGGAGAGTGTGAAAACGAAAGCTTTGAAATTAACAAAGGCCAGGCAGGACAAGAAAATCTGACGTGCTTTCCCATCCAAAGTCAGGCAGGCACTGAGCTTGTAAACTCACAGCATGTGGTGGTAAGCCTGTAAAGTCGCTAGAAACCACCAGAAAAAAATCCACCAACTACAGGAATTTTCCTACAATATTTCTTGGACCCTACCAAATATATGGTGCGAATTAGAGGGTCCAGACTTCCATTGTGCTGACTGTAATACTAATGCATTTTCAGTAATATAAAGACCTCTTTCAGTTGCAGTTTACCTGATTTTGATCCAATCAGATGAAGCTCGTGAAGCCATGAGAGTCTCAAGGTGGTCTCTCCCCTGGTAGGCTGGAGGCCTCTGATTGAGCCTCTGAGTAGACTCCAGCAAACCTACTGGTATGTAGCGATGCAGAAAAGACAGCCATTCAAGCAGGAACCGTCGTGTTTTCTCTATGCCCTGATACAGAAGTCTGCATTATATTCTCCTCTTTTGTTACTAAAAGTGCTGTAAATCTAACAGAATTAAAGATTCACTGGTGCCAAGCTGATTTGCCAGTTCCCTCAATTATATTACCAGGTGGATGGAAAAACTTGCAATATTTTGGAACACACCTCTGTCCCAATTTACTGATATCCTCTCCGTAATTAATGATATTAACACTGGCCAGCCCCACGTGAGCGCCCCACTACACCCCAAGCTCAGCCAGGGGTTGCCAGGCAGCACGTAGTTATTCGCAAATGTTTACACTCATTTCATGTTTTTGACCTTATTATTCATGCAACATTATTCATTTTAGTATCAAATTGTTCACAATGCATTTTTCTATAATGATATATGCATATATGGTTGAACAGAATACCAGCATCACTAATACTATATAAGAATGTACAATGACATGTTAAAAATTGTAGGTTGTTTGCGTAAATGTTTATACTCTTTATTTTCAACGTTATTTTTTGTGCTATTTTATTAATTTTAGTCTGACTTTGTTCGCAAGTGTTTCTTCTACAACAATATATGTACAAAACAATGAGTAAACAACCAACATCACTATTACTAATTTTGTAAAAACTGTGTAAAGAAGACCAGACATGCTCCATCAGCGTGCCGCCTTGTAAATATTTATACTCATACAGTAATCCCTCAATTATCCGTTGTAGAGCCAAAGGCATATCTGGATAGTGGCAATGTCCGGGTAATGAACAAAATCCTCTCTACTATACCCAAACCTTACCTATACCCAACCTCCATCCTATACTTAACCTATTTGCACAGTACCTCTGCTTACTTTGGCAGTGTTTTCCAGCCATTCAGGCATATTCAGACATCAAAATACACATATGAATATCCAAAGTAATGCTAAACACCAAAAAAAACATGGAAAAAAAAAAACAATGAAAACCAAAAAACACTCTACCTATACACTAATGTATGTACAGTACCCCTCCTAATTTTGGCACTGTTTTCAGGTCAATCTGCCATATTTAAACATCAAAATACACATAGGATTATCCATATTAATGCTAAACACCAAGGAAACAATGCATAAACAACAGACATCCACAAAAAACCACATGACGGTTGGAAAATCAGTTATCTGACACCAGTGATAATTGCTCCTGGGCCACACAAAAATTCCACAGCCAAATATCCCACAGGAAACTGGTATAAATGGTATACCAGCATCTTTGTTTGTGCTTATACTATAAGATAAGCTTATAAAAACACAGAAAACTAATGAATAAAAGTAAAGAAATGCAGTGAGACTAAATAGTGTTCAATAGTAAAACTTACCTTCGTATAAATTCCCACCATCCCAGAGCAAAATTTTGCCTGCACCTTCCAAGGGTTAAGCATATGTCTAGATGCAGAATTTCATGAGCTTTCTTGTGGTCACTTCAGAATTTCGATATGGCCCACAGTATTCGAATAAATTGCAAAAAAAAGGTAAAAACTCACGAATCAGTGCTATCAGCGCAAAGGAGGGGACGGATTGAGGGAGTGAGGGGGTAGCCAGGAGGGAATGGAGAAGGGACAGGAAAGAGGGAGAAGTGAGGCTGTGGGCAGAATTTTCACCCTTCTGTTACGAGGCGGACGGACGCTTTTACCATACATTTACATATGGCTTGTGGTCTGTTAGACGTGTGGTGGACATTTGGAAACAAAACTCCCAGTGACCGGGCGACTTTGGACGTTTGGTAGAAAGGCAGATAGCCACTGTCATTAAGCATGTGCTCGTGGTCTGTGTTCGATGTGTGGTGGCAGTTGGGAAAGACTTGGCCTGGTAGCCGAGTGACTTTTGCAATATGGTGGGGATACGTATGGATGTTTTGACACTACTTGTGGGTTACAGTTGTATTACTCGGATGCTGGAGGTTCGTTGGGAGTGATCGGACCAGCGCACGACTTTGATCATTCAGTACGGGAGCGGACGGACATTTTAGCTGTGGTTGTGGGTTACAGCCTATTTCCCGCTCACGGCTCAAGCCCAGCGGCCATAATACCGAATATTTGAACATGTCAGCTGGCCAGCCAAAGTTCTTGAGGACTTTTACATCCAGATAATAGCAAGTAACTCTGGATAATGGTTTAATAGAGCCAAGGCCCAGTATCCGGATAATGAACAGGTCCGCATAAATGAGGGATTAGTATTTTATTTTATTTCTGATGATATTTTGCATGCTACTTCATTCATTTTAGTCTCTAACTGTTCATACAAATTTGCTCTACAGTAACATGTGCTTTCAAGAATGAAAAGAACATGAACTTCAGAGTTACTAACACAGTACATACAGCAAAAGGATAAATATACTCTGTATGCATACATTAGAAAAATAAAGAATTTATATACAGTACAATAAATATATCTATACTTACTGCCCAATGATGTTTGAAGAGCATGAGTTGAGCATCAGTATAACCCTTCCACCTGCTCCGGTAAAATACACTTCCTGAAGATGCTGAACAGATGTTATAAGTCGAGAGGACGGTGGGGAAGCATTACTGCCTCGCCACCCAGTATTTCTTCTTGTGAGTAGTCATGTGAGTCACAGGAAGAATAGGAAAAAATAGGCCTGCATTTTACACCTAGTCCCATGAACATCGAGCAATAAATGGATATTTGGCGAATATTTTACTTTCAGGATGTAAATAACGTCACTGCCCAGCTTCGGGAGTTTTTAAGAGGACATACATTGGCTGCCCCATGCGTTAAGTTGCTGCTGATGTTATGTAGACAGAAAGAACCAAAATGTGAAAACCAGTAAAATACTGATTCACTTCTGAGAAAAATCAAACATCTGAAGTCAAAATAACATCCAGCATCCAATCCTATGCTGCCCCATTAGAAGCCCGGGGCTAGACAAGTTGGTCCTGACATTTAAGATGAGAGTGACCAGCCTCACTCATCCCTGAGTGGCATTATGTGAGCAATAAACCCCAGCCATCCCTTGGATAAAATCCTACACAGGCTCAATGCAACTGGAGCACCTTTACCCACTAAACCACCAGGTGCCATAATTTGGTTATATGGTTACCTCCCAGCATAGGAAATGGTTTCCTGGTGTACAGGAAACCATTTGGCTTGTAACTCAGTGTACAGTCATCCATAGGCAGAAGGAAGAGGAAAGAGTGAAGGAAAGAAAGACAGAAGAGGGCGTGTAATGTCACCCGTAGGCTTTACACTCCCTCTTCTGTCTTTCTTTCCTTCACTCTTTCCTCTTCCTTCTGGCTATGGGTGACTCTACTCTAAGTGACAAGCCAAACGGTTTCCTGTACACCAGGAAACCATTTATTACAATGCATTTACAGTGCACCCCCACACAATGTGAACTCACACAGTGCGAATCACCTACAATGTGAGGCCAACCCAGAAAATGCTTATTTTTATTGAATGCGAAATCTGTAAATCGAACTTCCCAACATGCGAATCAGCTGTATGATTCCAAGGCAAAATTGGACGTCTTGCCATTATTACGAGTGTAGGACTGGACACTGCGAGTCAGTCACACGAAGGCAGGTGGCTGGCAACGAGCCAGATTAAAAATGGCAGGCGGCTGGCCAGCTATCTGCATGCCATCTACAGACTTTCTGGGTAAATAGACATTTCTCCTCCATATTGCCAAGAGAACACACGTACCTCGCATCCTGTGGTCCATTTTAGCATCATAGCAGTGCCCACCTGTTCATTATGGTCTCAGCTGTCGACTTTGAAGGCTTTATGGCACCTCCAGAGACCTCAACTGTGACAGTGAGTGACAACGGGACACCCCACCCCGTGGGGCAAGAGTAGATGCCCTGAGCCTCAGATACCCATCCCCCTCCTTTCTTAACAAGCCCAGAAGTCATTTAATAAAGGCACATGGTGTTCTATTTGTTGGTCCAACCAGAAGTACTATTAGACAAAATATTAGCGCGGTAGAGTAGGCTGGAAGGGGACCCGAAGACCAAGCCCTGGGAGGGCTGTCCACCATGTACCATTTTTCCCGTAAGTTCTTTGGTTCACACAATGCGGGTTCGTAGAACACGAGGGTCTCTGCCGCCCATAAACTCTCAGTGTGTGAGGGTGCATTGTATTTCAATATGCCTGGACATGTTGCACTCAAAGACTGGAGACCGTAGACAGAGGAAAAGACAGAATAAGGAGGGCTGATCTAGAGTTTACAGACTGTGTATATGTCTATCTATCTATCTATTGCCAGACGCCTCAATCCCGTTTGGGGTGGCCACAAACAAATCGCCTCCAAGTTGCCCTGTCCCCCGCCATTTCACTGCCCTGCTCCCAACTCACACCCCCCTCTCTCATATACCTCTCCACCCCATCCCTCCATCTCATCCTCGGCCTCCCCCTCCCTCTTCCCCCCTCCACCTCACTCACATACACTCTCTTCGTCAGTCTTTCACCCTCCATCCTCTCCACATGGCCAAACCACCTCAGTGTGTTCCTCATAACGCTTCCTATCACATCCATATCCACACCACAACGCTCCTTTATATCCTCATTCGTCAGCCTGTCTCTCCATGTGACTCCACAGGCTCCTCTTAAATAACTCATTTCCACTGCTCTCACTCTTGACTTGTGTCCTTCCAACAATGTCCAAGCTTCACTTCCGTATGTTAGAGTTGGTATCACAATACTGTCATGTAGTAACCTTTTCACTTCCATGCTCACTTCCCTGTTTCTTATCACTGCTTTCAAGGAACCAGCAACCTTTCTTCCCTGCTGTACCCTTTCAAGCACTTCACCCTCCAAACCTCCATCCTTACTCATCACACTACGCAAATACTTAAACGTACTCACATTTTCCAATTCCTCACCATCTAACCTCGCTGTACATTCACTAACTTCACCTCTCTCAAAGACCATCACTTTATTCTTCCCTACATTCACCTTTAGGTTCCGTTTCTTACACACACTCTCAAACTCATCCACCAAGCCTTGCAGCTCCCCTTCGTCTTCACTCAACAACAAGGTATCATCTGCAAACAACAGTACAGGGAGTTTCCAAACACTATCCTCTCTCACCAGGGCCACCCCAACATCCACTACCCTACCTTGTACCTCTTTTCTTACCCCATCCATGTACAGATTGAACAACCATGGAGACATGACACATCCCTGTTTCAAACCAACTTTCAAAGAGAAAAATTCACTTAGTTCACCATCCACACACACTGCAGCCTTCGCACCATCGTACATACTCTTCACAGCATTCAACAACTTCCCATCTACTCCATATATTCTTAACACTTTCCACAATCCTTGTCTATCCACCCTGTCAAATGCTTTCTCCAAATCCATGAAAGCCGCATACAACTTCTTTCCCTTCTCTAGAAACTTTTCCACTAAAGATCTAAGAATGAATATCTGATCTACACAACCTCTTCCCTTCCTAAAGCCTCCCTGTTCTTCTCCAACTAATTTCTCTGTTCTTTCTCTAACTCTGTCTATAAGTATCCTACCATACACTTTTCCTATTATACTAAGAAGACAAATGCCCCTATGATTACCACACACTTCTTTTTCCCCTTTTCCTTTGTACAAGGGAATAATTATACCTGACTTCCAATCCTCCTGGACTCTACCTTCCTCCCAGGCCAATCTGCACATCTTCCACATCCATTCTACTACTATCTCTCCCCCATGCTTCAGCATTTCACCACACACTCGATCAATTCCTGGGGCTTTCCCCGATTTAACTTTCTTCATTGCTTCCACAACTTCTATCCTACTGATTTCTTCCTGTCTTCTCACCTCCCTCCTTCTCCCAGCCATTCCCCAGCCACTTATACTCGCATTACTTCCATCCTCTACGTTCAACAATTCCTTAAAGTGTTCTCTCCATCTGCTAACTTTTTCTCCCTTCTCCACTAGTAATCTACCATTTTTATCTTTCACTCCCCTGCTAACTTCACTTCCACCCTGTCTTACTCTATTCACGTCTTACTCTTTTCACTTCTCTCCGGAACATTTTCTTACAGTCCCTCCACTTTACACTCAAATTCCTTCCCAATTCCTCATCCACTCTCTTCTTAATCTCTTACTAATCTTTTCACCTCTCTCTTCCTTTCCACATATAACTCTCTCTTCCGCCTCTCAACTTCTTCCACGCCCCTATTTCTCACTCATTCATTGTATGCTTTCTTCTTTTGTGCCACAGCCTGTTTCACCTCTTCAGTCCACCACGCTGTTCCTTGCACCCCCCTCCGCTTTCTCTTCCTTCCACACACCACATCACATGCTGCACATATTTCTTTTGTAAATATCTTACACACACCTTCCACGTCTCCCATCTGCTCCAATTCATATTTGCCCAATCGTTCCTCCACTTCTCTCTTATACTCTACCTTTTTCTCATCCTCTTGTAACCTTTCCACTCTCCTTGCAACTACTCCTTCCTCTCGTCTTTCCCTTCTTCTATTCCTCCATCTCACTTGCACCCTAATTCTGGCCACCACCAAGTAGTGGTCAGAAAGTCCACTCCCCCAACCTCTATACACTCTTGCATCCTTTACACATCTTCGCATCCTTTCATCCACACACACATAATCAATCATTGCCTTCCTTTCATTCAGTTCACCACCCACCCTTCTCATCACTCGCCATGTATACCTGTGGATCATTTTATGCCTGAAGAGGGTATTGGGTATCACCAACCCCCTCCCAGCACAAATGTCCACTAACGCACTCCCATTCTCATCTATCTCAGCAGGCACACCCCACTCACCAACTATTCCATCCACCTTCACATTACCAACTTTACCATTCATATCACCAATCAAAAACACTCTCTCATTCCTTCCAAACTTTTCCATGCACACTTCCACATTTGTCCAGAACTCTTCTCTCACTCTTCTAGCACGATCTTGCGTTGGCGCATACACACACACAATCGCCCACATTTGTATTCCAACTTTCAACTTTACCCACACAATCCTTGACCCAACTGATCCATACTGTCTTATGCCCTTCTTCCATCTTTTACTCACAACTATACACATTCTTTCCATTGCCCTCTCATTCTCACCTACTCCTGCACATATACCCCATCCATGTATATGAATGACTACAAATACCAGCTAACATTTCCATAAGAGACCATTACACCAAGCTGCATAAAAGCATGGAATATATGGTCTGTTATTAACATGAACACAAACTACCACATATTTGCAGTTTTGATTATGATTATTTAATATCTGAAATGACCATTCTTCTTATGTGCACAGTGATCAATTTAAGTTATTTTCACAGCACAGTAGTTTTAGAGAACATATCTACAATGATAACTGAGGAATTACTGCACAGAGTAAATGCTGTTCCATCTCACATCCTTATTATCAAAGCCTCTCCATCTGTTCAGATACCTTGCTTCCTCTTGGGAACACTCACATAGAGGTTGCTTCCGAAAGAAAAGTAGTCTGAAAGATCTGTCCTCACACCTCTTTTGCTCTCTCTGTTCCTCTACTGCTGACTCTTCAACAGGAAGTAAATTACTATTACAGTATTTTTTTATTTTTTATTTTTTAAGAGCTGAGCACTAATGTAAAAACTGGACAGAATGAAGGATGAAATATGAGTGAAAAAGACATGGGACTGATCGTGGAGGGCAAAACATGAAGAGGTAGATATAAATGGAACTGGGATGACTTACAAAAATGACCTTAGGGTTATGGTACAGAACTGAGATGTTACCAGTGGTTGTGCAGTATAGAAAGTTGCTTTCAAGTGAATAAGGCCAACACATCCAAGCACGCACAGTCGTGGTCATAAATAAGCTTCTATCCCTCCATACCCCGTGCCTCAGTCTGGCTCCTTTATGCATGGCAAGTCACAGTGGATTAAAGGGCTGAGAGAAAGGGGCCAGAGAGAGAAGGAAAGGTGGGTGGGGGGACAAGTGATGGTTTGGGGGTGGAGTGAGGGAGGGGAGGGAGGTTAGGTAGAGAAGAGAGGATGGAATACGAAGTGATTTGTCCATTTTCTTTCATTCAGGACATGATAATTTAAAGGAGTTAATATTCGGCAGATAATGCTGCATTACACCTTGTATAATGGCGTCACATAACAAGCTTTAGTGTGGTGATATCAAGGCCTGACTTGTGAGAGAAATATACTGACGTGATAGATCAAACATTAGTGTGGAGCCACATACAGTACAGTATTTGTGTTTATCCGTATATTTTGACTTCGGACGCAGAATGGAATATGGATGGCTTTAACTTTCATAAAGTTTGTTTAGGAAATGTCCTCTACCCTTACATGTACATAATTTTTGGAACTAAATATCATGTGCAACCTCTGACATGGTTGTGTCCACAGTAAATATGATCATCCTCCCGCTATACACTCCGTGTATACAATCACCACAATGTCAACTATTTTATAGCATCGCTATGAAAAGGTTATTTGAAAGACTTTTGCATATAAGGTAAATAAATATGATGTCTGTGCACAAGCATGGATATAATAACGATATGTCTCATAATCTGCTCGAAAGAAAATGCAACATAAGCCTACCCAAACTCTCAAAATATATCTACATCAATGTTTACTGACACCGGTCAAGGCAAAGCAAACCAGGAAAGCCTTAGTGAGTAGTCCAGTGGCCTCCTGCCTCAATAACCTCTTGCAGTCTTCGTGGAACAGAGGAAACAGCGTTGTTCATGGTTTGTTGGTTTTGCTTGAACAGCTCCCACTCGTCCTTGGTGTGCTGGAGGTGGCGGACCCAAGTCCTCTCGTTCTCTGGCTCCCACATGCTGCCAATCCGGACCCACACAGGCTCAATGGTTCTGCACTGATGTCTGATCTTTCGCATCCATATATTTTTCTCACGAGCCAGCCCTTGATATGACCACCTATCTAAATGCAAAGTGTAATACAGCATTATCTGCTAAATAATAACTCCTTTATATTATGCTCTGAACGAAAGAAAATAGACAAATACAGGCATACCCTGGTTTAACAATACAACTGGTTAGGTAAAAACACATCGTTAGGCGATCTATCGTATATCGGGGTAGATATATAATGTAAAGGGATGTGTTTTTCAGCCTCAGGTTTCCCCCAAAATCAAGTCTTAAACCCACCTAAATGGGACCAAAAACAAGTTTAAAGCCAATCTAAATGGCCTAACAGCTGTAAGAAGCTAAAATAAGCCTAACACCTGTAAATAACTCACTAAAACCAACAAATACAATCTGAAAATCATCAAATATAAGTCTGGAAAAAATCAAACTTAGTAAATTGTACTCCAAAATGACAATGTTCACCCCACCTATGGCTAAAACACATTAATGTAAGTCTAAAAATTGTTTATAAATCAACTTAAACACACAATTTTAGTCTAAAATATCATCAAAATTGGTAAAAAAAAAAAAATCAAAACCCATTGTTAAACTGGGGTTTGGCCATAGTTAGGTGGAGTATGGTGGTATTTCTACCCTCATCGTTAAGCGCATCTAGGGGTATCGTATATCAGGGTATTATTGTGATGTGACCACAACTTTGCATTACATTCTCCCTTCCCCATGCACCCACCCTCCTCATCCTCACTCCATCCCCAAACCATCACTCGTTCCCCCACCCACCGTCCCTTCTCTCTCTGACCCCACACTCTCAGCCCGTCTTACTCCAACGTGAGTTGCTGTGCATAAAGTAGCAGCCTGAGGCATGGGGTACTGGAGGATAGGTGATTATTTATGACCACAACTGTACAGGTATGAAGCTTTTTTTTTTTAAGGCTGCATCCCCTTTCTTTGACAAGGGCTATGGCTTTGCCCCTCAGTATGGGACTTTGGTTTTGGAGTGTGTAGCACTTTATGACTGGATGTCCTTCATGATCTATACCAACGACTCTGGGGTGGACTCGAACCTCCAACCCTTCGGTCAAAGCACCCTAACTCACTGAGCCTTTCAAAGCAAAAATGAAACAAACCAATCTAATTCTGCTCTACCTCACCCAAACATTGTTCTACACATCACCACAGCTCACCTCATTATCTGAGCCCCAGTGCTCAAGACCATATTTAACAAATAACTTGAGCATGTTAAAACGTTCAGCTGATGAGATGTCCCAGTGTCGCTGCTCCTTTATCTCAGTGAACACCCACGGCTTTATTAGTGCACCTCGCCCTATCATCACACCTGCAGGGAGAAGGCAGAAATTATAATAGTGACCTCTGTGTTGACCAGCATATTAATACTGTACCTAGAATGCCTGAACAACTGGCATGTAGTACAGCAGTAGTAGCAACCCCGGTCTGTTTGACAAGCAATTACCCCTACAGGGCTGTCCAATGCAGTGAACTGAGGTTCCCTTGTGGTGGACAACACCTCACCACAGTGAGGTGCAGGGAAGAGAGTGGAGGTTTGGTTCCTGGACAGATGCCACATTTGCATCTCTCTACTCGGTTAACAAGGGCACCATAGTAGGCTTCACACCACCTTGTCACTGTTTGGTCATATGGTTACCCTAGACTGTAGCACCAGTCAAGCAGGGTGGTACTCCCAAGGTGGATGGAAAACTGATGATAGGGAGAGCTAGAGCTCCTGTTTCATCCGCCCTCAGGACTAGCTCCTGACCATCCCCCTTTTCTGAAATTTTTCAGTGTTTAACATAGAGAGTAGGCCAGCATGCTCTCCGAAACAAGTTCCTCCAACTGTCGACAACGAAATACATACACATTACATATTACACTCCCTGTTCAAATTTTTTCCAAACAGGGCATCTGTTAACCAAGCCTTGCAGTCCCCAGAAGGGGGGGATGGGGACCATCAAAGTTCCCAACATCTGCCCCTCTTTCGATGATGACCAGAGTTGCCTGAAACCACTGTCTAACTCACTCCTTCATTTCTGCAACATCAGTGTCCTTCTTCTAAATTTCTCTCTTGAATACCACCTCTCCTCCTCTAAACCTCACCTTCACTTTCTAACTGAGACTCAACTGCCTGAGGCAACTGACAGCAAACCCCTTTCTGTATATTGTGGCACTTTGGAGCTGCTTATTGGAGGGCCCCTCAGGCAGGACTTTTTTGATCCCTGGAGTGATTATTGCTTCCATGGCTGAAAGCCATCTGAGTGGGCCTTACGCATTACGGAGGCTATTCTCTCGGGCATGGAAGCATACATTCCTTTCTCATGTCCTCTGACTAATGCAAAATAATTTGGTTTGTCCACAGCAAGAAGAAGGCCTCCAAAAGGTACTGGAGCCAACCCACTCCTGAATCTCATCTCTTTTATGTTTCTGCCCGGAATTGTTTTAAGTCAGTTCTTCCTCTGCAAAAAAAAATTTATTCGTACTAAATGCTCTGAACTCTCCAACTTGAATTCATCCCACTCCTTTGGCATCTTGCCAAAAACCTTTCAAACAACTTTATTTCATCATCCTTCCCTCCTCTTTTCCACTCTGATGGCTCTGTAGCTATTTCTTCTGCTGATAAAGAAGACCTCTTCGCTCAGAATTTCTCCTCTAATTCCACTTTAGACGATTCCAGTGCTGTTCCTCCATCACTTCCCCCCTCAGACTTCCTCATGGCGGACATTAAAATTTCTTTCAGTTGATGTATGTTCTGCCATCACTGGCCTCAGTACTAACAAGGCATATGGGCCTGATGGGGTCCCTCCTGTTGTCCTCAAGAATTGTACTTGCTTCTGTGCTTACACCCTGCCTTGGTAAATTCTTTCGCCTTTGTCTGCCAACTTGTACTTTTCCTTCCTGCTGGAAATCTTTTTCAGCCAGTCCCAAAGAAGGGTGACTATTCCCAGCCCTTTAACTATTGGCCAATTGCTTTAACTTCCTGTATTTCAAAAGTTTTTGAGTCAATTTTTAACAAAAAAAAATTTTTAAACATCTTTCCTATTACAATCTTCTTTCTGATCGTCAGTAGGGATTCCACCAGGGACGCTTCACTGGCGATCTTCTCACCTACCTTTCTGACTCCTGGCCATCCTCCTTTCAGGACTTCAGTGAAAGCTTTGCCATTGCACTTGACATCTCAAAGGTTTTCATTCGAGTCTGGCTTAAATCTTTAACTTCCAAACTGCCCTCTTACGGTTTCTATCCCTCTATCTGTACCTTCATCTCTTAGCTTCCTCTCTGGTTGCTCTACAGCTACTGCCGTAGATGGACACCATTCTTCTCCTAGAGCTGTCAGTAATGGTAATCCTCAGGGCTCTGTCCTATCTCCAATTCTCTTCCTTTTATTCCTCAATGACCTTTGAAGCTGTACATATAATCCTGTCCACTCATATGCTTTATTTTTTTTTTTTTTATACGAGGAAGGAGGAACCAAAGGCTGAGCCCACAAAACGTTCCTTCCAAGAAAAAAAACAAAAACAACATAGGAGAGCAAAAATCAAGATCCGTTCATTTCGAGATGCCTGGACACACTGCGTTTGAAAGACTGGAGATCATAGGATAGGAAATACAGATAGAGGGAGACAGTTCCAGAGTTGAAGGACTGGGAATAATGGTTAACTCTTGAATTAGAGAGTTGGACAGAAAAGGGATGAGAGTTTGTTGCTAGATGGACACTCCGCACTTGGCGTAGAGGTGAAGGGATGCAAGCAGACAGTTCAGAGGAGCAGTGACCATTGAAGTACCGATAGAAAAGAGATAGAGAGGCAACAGTGCGACGAAGAGACAGAGGTTGAAGGAAGCCAGTAAGAGGAGGAGAGTTGATGAGATGAAAAGCCTTTGACTCCACCCTATTGAGAAGAGCTGTATGTGTGGAGCCTCCCCACACATGAGAGTTGTACTCTAAACAGGGGCGAATAAAACCCGTGTATAAAGTCAACAACTGTGCAGGGGTAAAGAAGGCACGGAGTTGGCTTAGCACACCCAATCTCTTGGCTGCAGATTTTACAAGAGATGCAGTATGATCTTTCCAAAATAAGTTCTGAGTGAATGAAACTCAAAGCATGTTCAAGGATGATGCAGGATTGAGCTGGATGTTATTAAACATTAGTGGGCACTCTTGTGGAAGATTTTGACAGTTTGATAGGTGTAAAAACTGAGTCTTTGATGCATTAACCCGTTAACTGCTCATGGCGTTTTTTTGGAGGTGTCCGTGGAACGCAGACATAGGGGTAAAAATGAAATTTCCCAAAGACCAAATTTTGTCTTAGGAATTGAGAGAACACATGCCAAAGTATATAGTAATGAAATATTAGCTCAACATTTACCTTGGTAAAGCCATGGATGAACATCGAAGTGTCTGATTCCCTATTAGAATGTATGGTTTTCATTTTCTCTTTCGGTTTCGGTTCTGAAGGCTCAAACATACTTGCATGGGTTGGCCTTGGTCACCATGGCACTATATTTGAAATTCACCTGCGTAGCCAGGACTGTATTGAGCAGTCGCACTCAGAACAGCCCAGGCTGCATAGAGCAGTTAACGGGTTACAAATAACAAGATTATTTTTACCCCAGTCAGAGATATGAGCTAAGTCAGACATTAGGTGTGCCATAGCCTCATCCCTTGTTTGTTGAAGTAACTACCGAGATGGATGTTGCAGAAACCAAATGGAAAGGTGAAGGGTGGAAGCATCAGCGTACGAGTGGATAGGGTGAGATGTACAGCTTAGACGATCTTTGATGAATAAAAGAAAGAGAGTTAGTGATAGGACAGAGCCCTGAGGAACATCACTGTTGATAGATCTAGAAGAACAATGGTGGTCTACAACAGCAGCAATAGAATGACCAGAAAGGAAACTACAGATGAAGGCACAGATAAAAGGTTAGAAACCATAAGAGGGCAGTTTGGAAAGTAAAGATTTATGCCAGACTCGATCGAAAGCCTTTGAGATGTCAAGTGCAATGGCAAAGCCTTCACCAAAGACTCAAAAGGAAGATGACCAGGAGTCAGAAAGGAAGGTGAGAAGATCGCCAGTGGAGCATCCCTGACGGAACCCATACTGACGATCAGAGAGAAGATTGTGATAGAAAAGATGCTTTAAAATTTTCCTGTTAAGAATAGACTCAAAAACTTCTGAGACACAGGATGTTAAAGCATTTGGAAGACACTTAGAGGGTTGGGAATGGTCACCCTTCTTTGGGACTGGCTCAGTGAGAGCAAATTTCCAGCAAGAGGGAAAGGTACAAGTTGAAAGACAAAGGCGAAAGAGTTTACCTAGGCAGGGTGTAAGCACAGAAGCACAGTTCTTAAGGACAACAGGAGGGACTGCATCAGGACCATATGCCTTGTTAGAATTGAGGCCTGTGATGGCAGAAAATACATCAGCTAAAGAAATTTTAATGTCAGCCATGAGGAAGTCCGAGGGAGGAAGTGATGGAGGAACAGCACCGGAATCACCTAAGGTGGAATTGGAGGAGAAAGTCTGAGTGAAGAGATCTGCTTTATCAGTAGAAGAAATAGCTACAGAGCCAGCAGAATAGAAAAGAGGAGGGAAGGATGATGAGGTAAAGTTGTTGAAAAGGTTTCTGGCAAGGTGCCAGAAGGAGCGGGAAGAATTCAAGTTGGAGAGTTGAGAGCATTTAGTACGGATGAAATTATTTTTAGCGGAGTGAAGAACAGAATTAGCACGATTCCCGGCAGAAACATAAACAAGATGTGATTCAGGGGTGGCTTGGCTCCAGTACCTTTTATAGACCCTCTCCTTGTTGCGGACAGCATTAGAACAAGTGTGATTAAACCAAGACTTTCTTGCATTAGTCAAAGGATATGAGAAAGGAATGTATGCTTCCATGCCCGAGAGAATAACCTCAGTAATGCGCAAGGCACACTTAGATGGCTCCTGGCCATGGAAGCAATAATCATTCCACGGAAAATCAAAGAAGTACTGCCTAAGGGACTCCCAATCCGCAGCTCCAAAGTGCCACAGATGACATTTCTTTGGAGGGTCCACAGGCCATACTGGAGCGATTAGACAGGCTAAGGTAATAAGGTTGTGATTGGAGGAGCCCAACAGAGAGAAAAGGTTAACAGTGTAAGCAGAAGGATTGGATGTAAGGAAGAGGTCAAGCATGTTGGAGCTCTCTCCAAGGCAGTCAGGGATACGGGTAGGAAGTTGTACAAGCTGCTCTAGGTCATTAAAGATAGAAAAGATGTAGGCTTGTTCACCAGGTGGATCAGTGAAAGGAGAGGAGAGCCAAAGTGGTGGTGAACATTGAAATCTCCTAGAATGGAGATTTCAGAGAAAGGAGAAATGGACAGAATGTGTTCTATTGTAGAAGTAAGATAGTCGAAGAATTTTTGATAGTAGAATTAGGAGATAAGTAAACAGCACAGACAGATTTAGTCAGAGAATGACAAGAAAGCCAGAGCCAGAAAGTAGAGAATTCAGAAGAATCAAGTTCAGGAACATAAGAGCAAGATAGGTCGTTGTGTACATATACACAACATCCACCTTTGGCTCTGAAATGAGTATAGAGAAAGTAGGAGGATACAAAAAAGGGTTTGGTGTCAGTTGCCTCAGACAGCTGAGTCTCTGTCAGGAAGAGAAAATGAGGTTTAGAGGAGGAGAGGTAATGTTCAACAGAGAGAAAGTTAGAGGAAAGGCAACGAATGTTGCAGAAATGAAGAAGAAGTGAATCAGACAGTGGTTCCAGGCATGCAGAGTCATCACCGGGAGAGGGGCAGATGGTGGGGGCATCTATGGTCCCCCCCCCCCCCCGGGGACTCCGAGGCATGATTAGATGATGCCATTTTACTTCTTTTAATTTTGAAAAAGGTTGTGTAGTGTGTACTGTGCATGTAGTTTGGTGCTGATGGTTAGAGAAGCTTGTATTAGAGAACATGCTGGCCTACTCTCTGTGTATCTGAAACACTGAAAAAGTTCAGCAAAGGGGGATGGTCAGGAACAAGTCTCGAGGACTGATGAAATGGGAGCTCCAGCTCTCCCTGTCATCAGTTTTCCATCCACCTTGAGAGTACTGCCCTGCTCGACTGGTGCTTCACCTTTCCATTCACTTCCCTAACATCCATCTCAGCAGTTACTTCAACAAGAGGGGACAAGACTATGGCACATCTAATGTCTGACCTGGCTTATATTTCTGATTGGGGTAAAAGTACTGGTACTCGTGTTGTTTCTAATGCATCAGAAACTCAGTTTTTACATCTTTTAATCAGACAAAATCTTCCACAAGAGTAACCCCTAGTTTTTAACAATATCCAACTCAATCCTGCATCATCTTTAAACATACTTGGGGTTTCACTCTCCCTGTATTAATCTTGGAAAGATCATTTTACATCTCTTGTAAAATCTGCTTCCAAGAAATTAGGTGTGCTAAGCTGATTCCATGCCTTCTTTTCCTCTGCACAGTTGTTGACTTTATATAAGGGTTTCATTCACCCCTGTGTAGAGTATAACTCTCACATGTGGGGGGGTTCCCCACATACAACTCCTCTCAACTAGGTGGAGTCAAAGACAAATTTTTTTTGTCTTATCAACTCTCCTCCTCTGATGGGCCTCCTTCAACTGCTGTCTCTTTGCTGCACTGTTGCATCTTTATCTCTTTTCTCTCACTACTTCAATGGTTATTGCTCTCTGCACTGTCTGCTTGCATCCCTCCACCACTACGGCATGCGCATAACACCCATGTAGCAACAAACTCTCATCCCTTTTCTGTCCAACTCTCTAATGCAAGAGTTAACCATTATTCTCAGTCTTTCATGTATACAACAGGTCAACTCTGGAACTGTCTCCTTCTGTCTGTATTTTCTACTTCCTATGATCTCCAGTCTTTCAAACGCAGTGTGTCCAGGCATCTTAAAACAAAATGAACGGGTATTGAATTCGGCTCTCGTTTTTTTGTTTTTGTTTGTTCTTGGAGGGAACAATCTTGCTGGCTCCTGACTTTTGGTTCCCCTGTTCTTACATAAACTCAACATCAAGTGGATAATGGGCACTATCATCTACTATTAGGACAACTGGCAAGTAAAAACAACAGGGTTAGCAAAACTGGGCATCAGGTTCCTAGGTTACAGGAAACCATCAGGCTTGTCATTCAATGTTGAGATACCTAAAGAAGAAGTAGGCAGCACTACATCAAGTAAGTCGTTGATGGGCACTACCATCTACCATTAGGACAACTGGCAAGTAAACACAACAGTATTTGAAAAACTGTGCTTCAGGCCCTTTGACCTCCTACAAGGCATTATGGGAATGGTTTTTATTTTCTCTTTACTGTATTTATGAATTACCCACCACTACTGCTGAAGTTTGAAATTTGTTTTTTTTCTGACCATAGTCATCCAACTGAGTCAGATGAATATATAATACTGCACTTACTTTAATTTTACTCACAGCCTTGTAATGAAAACACACTGTCTGGGAAGTGTTCATACTTTCTGTAACAATACATCATACCTCACCACCAACTTTAGGGGACTCTGAAACTGTCATCATCATCGTCATCATCATCTCCTCCATCTTCCTAACCATGTTTCATGCCATTATGGACAGGATTCAAAATAGGAACACAAAAAAGCAATATCAAAATAAATTATCACTGGAATAAACAACTCTGTAAAACAGGCCATAAAGTGTATCCACTAACTTACCTTTTACAGGCTTTAAATCCCACTACTTTCAGAAGTCTCCTTATATAGAATCCAGATACCTTTCAAATATACTCCTAAGATATCTACACTTAGCTAAACAGTACCATACTGTTCAATACAAAACATTACTCTCATCTTCATCTTATTTCTCATTAATAAATGGGGTGAACTGGATCTTGTACAGTGCTTCTTAACCCATACCACACTGGGAGGGGGGGGACATACTCTTCTACGCTGGCTTTTTTTTTTTTTTCCTAAATGGGCTTAATACATCACTATAGTATCCCTGGCACTAGTAATCACCAAAGCCAGAAAGTTGGTTGAATCGAGTCGGGTTGGTGCCACTTGACCTCTGAAATCTTCGAGGTTACTGAGACAGCAGAGTGGCTGTGAGCCTATGAACTGATTTTGGATTTTTTTGTGTGGCTAAATGGACTTAATACATCAATATACTGTAAGATCCCTGGCACTAATAAAAGCAATCACCAAAGCCAGAAAGTAGGTTGAATCAAGTCAGAGGTGGCCATAAACAAATCGCCTCTATGTCACCCTGTCCCCCATCATTTCACCGTCCTACTCCCTGCTCCCACACCCCTCTCGAATGGTGCCACTTGACCTCTGAAATCTTCGAGGTTACTGAAAGAGCAGAGCAGCCGTGATCTTGTGAAAACTGTTGGTTGCCTCCCGCGCTCCTAAATCAGTGTTGTAAGCATGGCGGGATACATCATTACCTTCCATTTTACTTCGGTTGCCTGTAATGACTTCTCAGTGCTGCAGGATGTAGATCCACGTCACCAGCATTTTAGAGGGGGACATGTATATACGTCCCTAGTGTGGTATGGTTAAGGTACTGTACTTCAGCGTCATTCACCCTTGAGACTTCATCAAAGAAATTCATTCAGTTGCAAGTAAATTTCCTCATGTTTTCGGTCATACTTGTCTTACTCATCCATGTATACAAACTTATACAGTAATACCTCGATATACGATACCCCTAGATGCGATACCCTGGCTTAACGATGGGGGTAGAAATACCACCATACCCCGCCTAACAATGACCAAACTCTGGTTTAACGATGGGTTCTGATTTTTTTTTTTTACCGATTATGATGATGTTTTGGACTAAAATTGTGTGGTTGATTTATAATCTGTTTTTAGACTAAGATTAATGTTTTAGCCTAAGGTGGGGTGAGCATTGTCATTTTGGGGTACAGTTGGGGTACTAAACTTAATTTTTTCCAGACATATATTTGACAATTTTCATTATTTGTTTGTTGGTTTTAGTGAGTTATTTACAAGTGTTAGGCTTAGGTTAGCTTTTTTTTTACAGCTGTCAGACCATTTAGATTGCCTTTAAACTTGTTTTTTGGGCTCATTTGGGTGCATTTTGGACTTGATTGGGAGGGAAACCCAAGGATGAAAAACTCATCTCATTAATTTACTGTATATGTTAAATCTACCCCAATATACGATACCCCACTTAACGATGGGTTTTTATCTAACCAACTGCATTGTTAGACCGGGTTATACCAGTATATAATTTACTTTGTCACAAGGGGAAAAAAACATAAGTTTTTTATTTAAAAAACTGCACCTCCTAAAAAGACACAGAAAATTAGCAGACAAAATTTTAATGCAACTTATACACGCATACCCTGGTTTAACAATGCAATTGGTTAGGAAAAACCCATTGCTAAGTAGGGTATCTTACCTTGGGGTAGATTTAACATGTAAAGTATAGAGATGTGTTTTTTAGCCTTGGGTTTCCCCCCCAACCAAGTCCTAAACCCACCCAAATGAAAAAAAAAAAAAAAAGGTTAAAGCCAATCTAAATACCTAATTCTAAAACCAGTGCCCATGTCACTTGCACCCAGTTAAGGTCACTGGAGAATGTGATCTCCAGCTCCTATTCAAACTCGGTAGAGATGAAGCAGCATCACTGTATATGATTCCACCAACAGACGATGCCAGGACAATTAAATAAACATCTGTTATGCATAGTAATTATGTATGAATGACGCAGAATCATCCAAGGTGCAAATTGTTGTAATGGAGAATTGCTGATGTTTTGACGGGGAATGCGATCATTGATGTGATCGGGATAGCCTTTTCAATGGCCCCTCTTTATGCTGTTTTTATTACTGTTCTGGTTGCTCAGCTCCTTTATTTTCTTCTCTCTTTTTTTCCAACATTTATTTAGAAATTCCTCTGTATTTTCAAAGTGTCTTCCCTTGAACAGCCCGAATGTAAACACATGATTTATCGATCAGTGATACGATCAGGACAGCCTGTTCAAAGGCCCCTCTTTATGTCGTATGAGTTACAGTACTGTTCTGGTTACTGATCTCCTTTATGTTCTTCTCTCTTATTTTCCAACATTTATTTAGAAATTCCTTTGTATTTTCAAAGCATTTTCCCTTGAACTGCCAAAATGTAAACACATGATTTATCGATCGATGACGACATAGGGATAGCTTTTTCAATGGCCCCTCTTTATGTCGTTTTAGCTATTGTTCTGGATACTGAGCTCCTTTATTTTCTTCTCCGCGGAAAACAATTAACTAAAAAAACAAACAAAAAGCCTCGGACAAGGACTGACCTAACGATGACGACCCAGGACCGGACAAAGGACTTGGTAATGGCTACATGGAATGTAAGAGGAGCGAATGATGAGGTGAAAGAGAGAGAGATTGTCCAGGTGCTTGAGGGTGCGAAAGTGGATGTATGTGGAATAACTGAAACAATATGGAGAGGAGAAAATGTGAGGGAATGGGAGTATGGATGGGGTATATGTGCAGGAGTAGGTGAGAATGAGAGGGCAAAGGAAGGAGTATGTATAGTTGTGAGTAAAAGATGGAAGAAGAGCATATGACAGTATGGATCAGTTGGGTCAAGGATTGTGTGGGTAAAGTTGAAAGTTGGAATACAAATGTGGGAGATTGTGTGTGTGTGTATGCGCCAATGCAAGATCGTGCTAGCTGAGTGAGAGAAGAGTTCTGGACAAATGTGGAAGTGTGCATGGAAAAGTTTGGAAGGAATGAGAGAGTGTTTTTGAACAGTGATATGAATGGTAAAGTAGGGAATGTGAAGGTGGATGGAATAGTTGGTAAGTGGGGTGTGCCTGCTGAGATAGATGAGAATGGCAGTGCATTAGTGGACATTTGTGCTGGGAGGGGGTTGGTGATAGCCAATAGCCTCTTCAGGCATAAAATGATCCACAGGTATACATGGCGAGTGACGAGAAGGGTGGGTGGTGAACTGAATGAAAGGAAGGCAATGATTGATTGTGTGTGTGTGTGGATGAAAGGATGCGAAGATGTGTAATGGATGCAAGAGCTTACAGAGGTTGGGGGAGTGGACTTTCTGACCACTACTTGGTGGTGGCCAGAATTAGGATCCAAGTAAGATGGAGGAATAGAAGAAGGGAAAGACGAGAGGAAGGAGTAGTTGCAAGGAGAATGGAAAGGTTACACAAGGATGAGAAAAAGGCAGAGTATAAGAGAGAAGTGGAGGAACAATTGGAAAAATATGAATTGGGGCAGATGGGGGACGTGGAAGGTGTGAGCAGGTTATTTACAGAAGAAATATGTGCAGCATGTGATGTGGTGTGTGGGAGGAAGAGAAGACGAAGGGGGGTGCAAGGAACAGCGTGGTGGACTGAAGAGGTGAGAGACTGTGGCACAAAAAAAGAAAGCATACAATGAATGGATGAGAAATAGGGGCGTGGAAGAAGTTGAGAGGCGGAAGAGGGAGTTATATGTAGAAAGAAAGAGAGAGGTGAAAGTGGATGAGGAATTTGGAAGGAATTTGAGTGTGAAGTGGAGAGACTGTAAGAAAATGTTCTGGAAAGAGGTGAAGAGAGTAAGACTGGGTGGAAGTGAGGTTGGCAGGGGAGTGAAAGATAAAAATGGTAGAATACTAGTGGAGAAGGGAGAAAAAGTGAGCAGATGGAGAGAACACTTTAAGGAATTGTTGAACATAGAGGATGGAAGTAATGCGAGTATAAGTGGCTGGGGAATGGCTGGGAGAAGGAGGGAGGTGAGAAGACAGGAAGAAATCAGTAGGATTGAAGTTGTGGAAGCAATGAAGAAAGTTAAATTGGGGAAACCCCCAGGAATTGATGGAGTGTGTGGTGAAATGCTGAAGCATGGGGGAGAGATAGTAGTAGAATGGATGTGGAAGATGTGCAGATTGGCCTGGGAGGAAGGTAAAGTCCCGGAGGACTGGAAGTCAGGTATAATTATTCCCTTGCACAAAGGAAATGGGGAAAAAGAAGTGTGTGGTAATCATAGGGGCATTTGTCTTCTTAGTATAATAGGAAAAGTGTATGGTAGGATACTTATTGACAGAGTTAGGGAAATAACAGAGGAATTAGGTGGAGAAGAACAGGGAGGCTTTAGGAAGGGAAGAGGTTGTGTAGATCAGATATTCATTCTTAGATCTTCAGTGGAAAAGTTTCTAGAGAAGGGAAAGAAGTTGTATGCGGCTTTCATGGATTTGGAGAAAGCATATGACAGGGTGGATAGAAAAGGATTGTGGAAAGTAGTAGGAATATATGGAGTAGATGGGAAGTTGTTCAATGCTGTGAAGAGTATGTATGATGGTGCTAAGGCTGCAGTGCGTGTGGAGGGTGAACTAAGTGAATTTTTCTCTTTGAAGGTTGGGTTGAAACAGGGCTGTGTCATGTCTCCATGGTTGTTCAACCTGTACATGGATGGGGTAATAAAAGAGGTACAAGGTAGGGTAGTGGATGCTGGAGTGGCCCTGGTGAGAGAGGATAGTGTTTGGAAACTCCCTGTACTGTGGTTTGCATATGATACTGTGTTGTTGAGTGAAGATGAAGGGGAGCTGCAAGGCTTGGTGGATGAGCTTGGGAGAGTGTGTAAGAAACGGAATCTAAAGGTGAATGGAGGGAAGAGTAAAGTGATGGTCTTTGAGAGAGGCGAAGTCAGTGAATGTACAGCAAGGTTGGATGGTGAGGAACTGGAAAATGTGAGTACGTTTAAGTACTTGGGTAGTGTGATGAGTAAGGATGGAGGTTTGGGAGGGTGAAGTGCTTGAAAGGGTATAGCAGGGAAGAAAGGTTGCTGGTTCTTTGAAAGCAGTGATAAGAAACAGGGAAGTGAGCATGGAAGTGAAAAATTTACTACATGACAGTATTGTGATACCAACTCTAACGTATGGAAGTGAAGCTTGGACATTGTTGGAAGGACACAAGTCAAGAGTGAGAGCAGTGGAAATGAGTTATTTAAGAGGAGCCTGTGGAGTCACATGGAGAGACAGGCTGATGAATGAGGATATAAAGGAGTGTTGTGGTGTGGATGTGGATGTGATAGGAAGCATTATGAGGAACACACTGAGGTGGTTTGGCCATGTGGAGAGGATGGAGGGTGAGAGGAGCCTGTGGAGTCACATGGAGAGACAGGCTGATGAATGAGGATATAAAGAAGCCTTGTGGTGTGGATGTGGATGTGATAGGAAGCATTATGAGGAACACACTGAGGTGGTTTGGCCATGTGGAGAGGATGGAGGGTGAGAGACTGAAGAAGAGAGTGTATGTGAGTGAGGTGGAGGGGGGAAGAGGGAGGGGGAGGCCGAGGAAGATGGAGGGATGGGGTGGAGAGGTATATGAGAGAGGGGGGTGTGAGTTGGGAGCAGGGCAGTGAAATGGTGGGGGACAGGGCAACGTGGAGGTGATTTGTTTGTGGCCACCCCAAATGGGATTGAGGCGTCTGGCAATAGATAGATAGAGATAGATTTTCAAAGCATTTTTCCTTGAACAGCCCTAATGTAAACACATGATTTATCAGTGTCACAGTTTTCATCAATGCATGAAATATTTACTCTCTAAGGTTTTCATAATTATTAATATTTATTAAAAATTATTACCATATAACCAAATTTTGGCACCTGGTGGTTTAGTGGGTAATTATTGCGCTCCAATCGGATTGAGCCGGTGAAGGTTTATATCCAAGGGATGGTTGGGGTTGATTGATCATGCAATGCCACTCGGATGAGTGAGGCTGGCCACTCTCATCTTAAATGTCGGGACCAACTGCCTAGCCCTGGGCTCCTACACTCCTCATGGGGTAATGTAGGATTGGATGATGGATGGATGGATGAAAAATTGCATGCATGCATGCATGCATTGCCAGACGCCATGTATCCCAAACGGGGTGGCCAAGGGCTTAGAGTTAATTGTTTTACAGGGAGGGGCACTAATCCTCCACAAAAAATTATTATGATATATTCCACGATAGATTACATGACAGTTCAGTACTCAAACACAAAATATTCTTTGTTGAGCCACCTCATTGTCCACTCTGTTTTGTACCTTGTCTGATGGACGACAATCCGCACCCCAAATGACAGTGTTCACTGCACCTATGACTAAAACACATTAAGTCTAAAAACAGTTTATAAATCAACCTAAACACAAAATTTAAGTCTAAAATATAATCAAAATGATTTTTTGTTTAAATCATCACAAAACCGGGGGTAGGCCTACAATAGGAGGGGTAGGGTGGCATTTCTACCCCATCACTGTTCCGGGCTATCGCATCTAGGGGTATCATACATCGGGGTTTGCCTGTATATATTTTTTATCTTGCTTGAACAACATTCTTAGGACTTAGATTTTTAGAAATAATGTACAGTGAGACCCCTGACTTACGAAAAAGTCGCAGATACGAAAAAAAATTGTATTTTACCTATATGTAGTATACAGAAATTGAGCTAAGCTCATGTTGTCCTGTCTCCATATCTACATACATCTAGTCCTGTTTTAAACACATGAATGTTTTTTGCCTGCACCATCTCTTTGTCTAAGTCATTCCAAATACTTATGCTTCTATCTGGGAAACTGAACCTTTTAAGATCAACTTGGAGTCAAGATCTCCTGCTCTTCCATCAACCAACATAAAAAGATCCTCTCTATCCACCTTTTCCAATTCTCTTGGATTTCCAAACACCTCTTTCCCTTCTCTCACGCAGTGTTGGTAACTTCAGTTTTTCTAATCTCTCCTTGTAGGTCAGTTCCCACTTCGCCACGATGACGCTTATATGTCACCATAACCCTCCAGTGCTTGCACATTATGTTGCCACTGTGTCGTCACATATCAATGCAACCAAAGGAGACAGCAGAGGATAAAATAAGCTCCACCCACCTTACCCACCAACAATTTTTTTCAGCTAATCCCAATATTCAATAATCCCCATACTATCAGGACGCCCACTTTCCGGACATTGTGGGCCTGGACCTTCGGAACCCAAAAATGGCCAAAAAAAGAAAAAAATCCCCAAAAAGTCCAAATTTTTTCCCACCCGTAATTTAAAACTGCTGCGCAGTGTCAAACAACTGTTTACACCACGGCCCCTTCACCTTCCTTCCTACCCCTTCCCTTGTCAGGGTTGCCATTTGGTATTTTTCATTACCAAATGTGGGCCAATTTGGTAATGAAAAATTCGTTTGGTAATGAATCAGAATAATGCATTACCAAACGGATTTTTGACATGTATGAGGATACACAGGATGGAGATGGTGGATTGTCTGCTCTCTCTGATCTGCTAGCCTACATAACGTAAAAACAATCAACATGCTGTTATTTATAAGGAGAGTGATTACATGTATTTCCACTCGTCTATATAATTAGTGAAGAGTAAATGATAGCTTTACAAATTTGGTAATGAAAATTGAGGAGTTTGGTAATGTGGCCGAGTTGCAATCTGGCAACCCTGCTTCCCCCTCACCAACAGTTACTGTCTAACTGCGATCACGAGTAGATGCTTGTCGCAATGGATGCCGCACGTGCTCATTTTTGTGTATAAACAGTGAATAAACTGCAACACCTCGCCACTAGACCACACGGGAATTTACAGTGTTGTGCAGTGTTAACCCTTTAACCGCAGGTGTCATTCCAGAATGACATTGACAAAACTGGACCAAACCGCGGGTGTCATTCTGGAATGATCGTGAATATTTTGAACACCGCGCGTTTTCCCGGCGCGCAAAGTGTCTCACGCAAGAGTAGCTGTCGAGTTCTTTCACGCCAGCCATCCCACACCTCCCTCCTCCAACCCCGAGGGGGCCCCCCCCACCCCTGCCCTGACCCGCATCAGTCAGTATCTGTCCAGCTCTGTGCGTGAGAATGGCGCTCCGTCCCGACTCATCGTCGCTCGCTTCCTCCTCTAAATTGATTAGTGCTAGTGTTCCCTCTACCTCTACACCGGTAAAGGAACTGCCGACGGCGAGGCAGAAGGGGTTGAGCACTCCTGAAATTAGAACTGAGCTGGACAAAACAGTAAGTACTACTCTTGATTGTGGCAGTGAAAGTGACACACTCACAGCAAGCAGTGACGATTTGGCAGTGATTGGTGGTGAACCATTTTCCATTGATAGTGACAGTGATGAAAGTGATCGTGTTGTTTCCCCCCCACCACCCCCAACTTACTCTGGGAAAGGGAAGGCTCCTATGGGCAAATCTGGTATTGCACGTGGGAAGGGAGTGAAGCGCAGGCTCACGTCTCCCACACCAGGCCCTAGTAAGCATTTCCCATCAATTTCCCGTTCCCCTAGCCCTATTGCCCTCACATCGTCATCATCATCTGCCGTGCCCTCTCCTCAGTCTACATCATCTGAGGAGTACGAATTCCCAGAGCCTGCAAAGCGAGGGAAGGCAGGCCGTGCAGGCAGGCCTAGAACAAAGGGGATGCGTGGCAGTTGGAGGGCAAAGCTGGGCGATAAGCGAGGAGATAAGCGAGGTGATAAGCGGGGTAGAAAGGGTCAAGTTTCACCACGCACCAGGTCAGAAACCCCCCCGCCTGCCCCCCGCTCATCCCTCACCCTCGCCACCCCCCCACTCACCGCCCCCGCACTCGCCCCCCTCCCCGTTGCCTCCTGCCTCACCCCCCTCCCGCTCGCCTCCTGCCTCACCTCCTGCCTCACCCATTGCCTCCACCTCAGCTCCTTCTCACGGGGAAATGAGTGCAATGCAACCTGCCACTGCCACTGAACCACGCACAGGGAAAGTGGATGCATTTGTTTGGTCTGACGGTGCAGATTTTCAGCCACACAATCCACCGTTTGACAAATGCTGGAATACAACCTGCCTTCCCATGCAACGCAGGAGATGACTTTGTTGACTACTTCCTGGCCTTCATGGATGATGAAATCGTGCAGCATGTCAGCGATGAGACCAATAGGTATGCAGCTCAGTGTGCAGCAGAAGGGCTGGGACCTATTGGCTCACCAAAGCAAGTGTCGTGGTTGCCTATCGGAATCAGAGAGCTGTATGTTTTTTTTGCCCTAATGTTTCTGATGCCCCATATAAAGAGACATGAGTTGGAGGAGTACTGGCTCGTGGATGACATTACTACTATCCCAATATTCGGAAAGTATATGTCACGGGATCGGTTCCGACAGCTGCTTGGATACCTGCACTTCGCTGACAATGCAAACCCGTCCCAAACTGACCCTTTGTGGAAAGTGAGGGATTTTCTCAACAGGATTAGGGATCGATTTATGCGATTTTTCCGGCCTATGCAGAAAGTCGTCAGAGACGAATCCCTGGTATTGTTCAGAGGACGTCTCAAATTCATGCAGTACATCCCCAGCAAACGCCACCGCTTTGGGATAAAGTTCTTTGTCCTGTGTGACTGTGAGACGGGGTATATCCTGGATTTTGTCATCTACTCGGCTAGTACAATGGATGTGAACAGGAAAGACCCCCTTGGCTTCTCTGGCTCCGTTGTAAAAGTGCTGATGGAGAGGTATTTTGGTGGTAATCATGTGCTGTACACAGACAATTACTACACAGCACCGAAACTCTCCAAATACCTTGCTGAACACGGCATTGGCACTGTTGGCACTGTACGGAGCTATAGGAAAGAGTGGCCAAGTTTCCCCGAAGCATCATCATCATCCAAGGGAGATGTTCACCTGAAGAAGTCAGACAAGCTTCTTGCAATCAGGTGGCATGACAAGAAGGTCGTGAATATGATCAGCACCATCCACAAGGGGGAACTGCAGAGAACTGGGAAGGTCAGCTACAGGACGGGAGAGCCAATCATGAAGCCTGATGCCGTCATTGATTACAATGTCAATATGAGACTTGTTGATAAGTCTGATATGATTGGCGAAATCGACTATCTCATGAGAAACAACCGATGGTACAGGAAGGCTTGCCTGCACATGCTCGATATGTGCATGCTCAACGCCTTCATTCTCTACAAGACACAAGTCGGGGGCATAAGGCAACCATCACTGAGACAGTTTTCCAAGACTGTCGTGCAGCAGCTACTTGCACGATTTGGTCAGGTGACGGCATTGATCCCGAGGCGACACTCTGACACACAACCTGACCGTCTTGAGTGCCGCAATTACATGAGCCGGCACCAGCTTGTGAAATTGCCTCTTACAGCAGGCGGCAGGTTGTCACAGGGCCGCTGCAGAGTATGTTCTAACACCACACAGAGGCCTAGGACGAGAAAAATGAGCACACACCAGTGCCTGGAATGCCAAGTCGCTCTATGTGTAACTCCGTGCTTTGCCGAGTACCACTCTCTGAGTAAATACTGAAAGCGACAGTGATATATAGTGATGCGACAGTGACGTGCTTTGCCAATAATTGTATAATGGATAATGTAGTAATAAGGGATATTTTTCCTAGAAAAAAAATGTAAATATTGGCCAGTATAATAAGTGATATTGTAATAAGAGAATCTGCGGCACTTGTGTAATTCTGTGATGCGCCAGTGACGCAATATAGTAATAAGTGCAGTGTAAATATAATGTATATTGCCCAGATTATATGTAAAATAATATTAGAAGTTAGAAAGAATGAAAAGATCGCATGAAACGTCAGTGAGCGGGTGCCGCCGCAGTGAAGTGAGGCGCAGCCGCAGTGAAGAGCGGGCGCAGCCGCAGTGAAGAGCGGGCGCAGCCGCAGGGAAGTGCCTTTTACCTACCTCAGTGAACACAGAGTGGGTGTTTATCGTATGTACAGTGTTCATATATGTTTATATTACTATTATGAGAGAGTGGTTGGGATTTGGTACCGGTGTGTGGGGCGTAAAATAGTTATTTCACACCCCTCACTTCTAACGGCTCTCCCCGTCCTGTGAAAGTCAACAAAGTCATGAAACCTACATCAATGGAAAGCTGAAGGTTAGTACTTTCTAATGGTACCTTATTTTTTTCTCTAGCTTTATTCTGTGCAGAGTTATTAAGGTTTAAAGGTTTGTTTACATTTGGCTGAAGCCCCCGCGGGAGAGGACAGTCAGACCAAAACAATACCCGCGGTTAAAGGGTTAAGAAATTAGAATTTAGAGTGCAAAGGATTAACTGTGGAGTGCAAACTGGCGGTTGAAACTGGCGTGGTGCAATTATCAGAATGTGCAGTTTTAAACAATTATAACTCACAGTGCAAAGAATTACTGTAAGTGCAGCACAACACTGGATTACTGTACGTGCTTCAAGAGCATTTTCGCCACTGCCAAAGCCTTACTGAGAAGACGGCCACAGACATGCTGTAAGTACCCTGGCTGAGGTACAGTTACTTCTAATTCCTCATTCTTTGGTTCCGTTTCATTTATTTCATGCTTTATGTCCATTATTGGTGTGAATAAGGTTTGAAATAGGTTTAAATAGGTGCTTTGCATGTCCAGTAGGGAGTTATTTAGGTGGCTTTCAAAGTTAGGCTGGGTTAGGGTCCTTAAGTACAAGTCCAGGAGGCTGGGGCCCACTATCCAGACGGGACCACTTTCTGGACAGCCTTTGGCTCAATGGCGTCGGATAGTAGAGGGATTACTGTATATGGGAGGGCACATGATTGATGGCGTGGTGGACAGTAACTCTGCATCCTGCCAGGATCAGTCTTGACTGTGTGTCATAGGAGAGTGTACTGTTGCCCCCTTTACAGTGAATTATTGCTGAATCACAGAGTATTCTTGAGGAATCTTGCGATTCCTCGAGTGATGAGGATTATCAGCCATCGGCTCAAGACTCGGATATCGATGACTCATCAAGTGAAGAACTTGAGAGTGCTGAATTTGATAATATTCATGAAAAAGAAATCGAAGGTGGCTGGCGGTTGATAAGCGACATATTTGCTGACACACGTCCCAACCACGTGCATTAATTTAAGACTGATTTTTTTCAGGCTGAACCCAGTGATCAGTGAATCTGAAATTGTATCGCCTTTGGACTCTTCATGCTACATTTTGATGCAGATGTGGTGATGCAAATATGTGAGTGGACAAATCAGAAGGAAAATAAATTTTTAAGGGAACACCCACAGAAAAAGGGTAAAGTAAACAACATTCTTTGGTGTCCAGCTTCAGAGAGTGATATGTACTCTTTTATCAGCCTTTTGTTTGACATGGGAATAACTAAACTGCCCTCCATTTACATTTACTGGAGCAGAAGTATGTTGTATGGTGACCCAGCAGTGTTCTGTCCTGAAGTGATAAGCAGAGACTGATTTGTGAGCATACCGAAATTCCTACGTTTTTCCCCACTTGAAACTGTAAAGAAAGGGAAACCTGAAACACGTATTGAGCCTTACCCGGACTTGCTGAGAGAGAGGAGCCAAATGATAATGAAACCAGGTGAAGATGTTGCTACTGATGAGGCACTTATTCTGTATAAAGGAAGAATTAGATTTTGCCAGTTTATAAAGACAAAGAGGGCTAGGTTTGGAGTGAATGCCTTTGTTCTGTGCCCATCTAACCCGCAGTGGTGCAGATACTCTTGGACCTTTCACCTGTATTACAGTAAAATGGGTGAAGGCATGAATGTTAAAGGTAGTGGTGATTTATCAATGGCTGAGAGTGTGGTGGTGTTTCTGATGAATGACTTGCTGGACTGTGGTGGGCATGTAATCACAGACAATTGGTACTCAAGTGTAAGGTTGATGAATTAACTAGAATCGAGAAACACCACAATGACAGGTGAAGTGAGGAAAAATAGGAGACCACCCAAAGATTTGAGCAGGAAAAGCTTGAAAGACATCAATCTGTATTTCCTCGTAATGATAATATGCTGTTAGTGAAGTGGCAGGACAAGAAAGACATCACAGTGCTAACTACTAAATACGAGGCAAACATGGTAGAAAAGTGTAAGACCTATTTTGGGCACAAAACTGTTTTCTACAATAAGCCCCTACACATAAAGAAGTATAATGAACTGATGGGCAATGCAGACATGGTTGACCAACTTCTTAAACCAAATGTAAATGATCATAAAAGCACAGCCTGGTTCAAGAAATTGGGTATTCACTTCATGTTCTGCATGGCACTGAACTCGTTCATAGTATCCAGAACAGTGAGTGGGCACACTGGTAGCTTCATGGACTATGTACTAGATATTATCAGAGAGATGCTGATTGAAAACAACATGAGTGCTGCAGTACTTCTCAGTAAATTACAGGAAAAGGGATGCCAGAAAAGAAAGATTGTTGTGCCCGGTGACACCACAAATTTGTTGTGCCCGGTGACACCCATCAATTTGTGAAGTTGAGAGGAAACAAAAAAAGAGATGTCAAATGTGCTATCCAAAGCATAAAGACACCAGGTACCACTCTCCTGGTTGCACAGTTGAACCTGGCCTCTGCTCAATGGAACACTATTGTCGGTGGCACAGCCAGGATATGCCACAGCCTGGGCCAAGCAGAGGTGAGAAGGCCAAGAAAATGTAGGCCCAGATTTGAGTTCAGAGGAAACATTTCCAATAGGTAAGTACATTGAATTAATTCGTATATATATAATCTTTCACCGCACTGTAAATTTTATGATAAACCTACTCAAAAATATTTTTCGATTTATTTTTATTACAAGCACAACCAGTGACAGATTCAGTCTTACACACATAGGCTTATACTCACAGACACATATATACACAAACATACAAAACACCATAGCTATTTTTGCAAGATAGCAGCTTTTCCCTGGAAAAGTAGCATGGGGGAACGAGGAAGGGGGGTGGGAAAGCCTTGTACACGGTAATACGCAAGATTAGTCACCCTCGTGGCGAAGGGGTAGCATGGCATGGTATCATCCTCGTTGTCATCTGTTGAACCCTCTCTAGTTTATCAATATGCTTCTTCAAATGAGGTGACCATACCACAGCCACATACTCTAGTCTTGGTCTTATCATGGTCACTATCAAATCCCTGGTCCATATAATTAAAAGCCACTCTCCTGTTGGTCAGTAATCCATAAGTTCCTCCAATGATTCTGTTTATATGCTTTTCTGGTGACAAGTCATCCTGAATAATCACTCCCAAGTTCTTCTCATCTTTTCTATTACTACTACTACTACTGCCAGACACCATAATCCTGTAAGGGGTGGCCATTTGACTCGAGTTATTTGTTTTACAGGGAGGGGCACTAACCCTCCACCAACCCACTTGCTGACACGCAGGGAGAACGTATGGTTTGGTTATATGGTTACCACCCAGCGTTGTAAATGGTTTCTTGGCTTACAGGAAACCATTTGGCTTGTCACTCAATGTAAAGCCACCTGTAATGGAAAGAAAAGCAATAAGAAGTGACAGGAATTCTTTTACTAATTATCTCACTGCCCATTTTATATGTCCAGTGTAGTCTTTTTTCACTCATTCTCATTTCTAATACATGACACTTCTTGGCATTAAAATCCATTTTTCAAGTCTGGCTCCAGCTGTGGAGTTTGTTGACGTCCTCTTGCAGTTTTTTACAACTAACAGTACATTTAATATGTTTCATGATTTTAGCATCATCTGCAAACATACTCATGTAACTATTTAAACCCTCTGGCAAATCATTTACGTATATCAGAAACATTATTGGGGCTAAGACAGAACCCTGGGGTACTCCACTAGTCATGTTTCTCCATTGTGAAACCCTGTCTCTTATAACTGTTCTCATTTGCCTACCGTAAAACGCCATAACTTCGGACGGCGTCCAAACTTCGGACATTTCGCAAAAAAATGTAATAATTCAAGTTTATTGGAAGAGAGTGCGATATTTGCAAAAAATAATGATGTGGGTAGGTAGGGTAATCCTCTAAGACTATTATGTATTAATCCTATTAAACTAGCTTGAATATGTGTGGGTGAAAAAAATTCGTGAATCCATTGGAAAAAATAACTGAATTTTCTTACCCTGCAAAACTTTGTTCACACAGAACAAACAGTTTCATTTCATTCATTCATTCATTGCCAGACACCATGCATCCCCAACGGGGTGGCCAAGGGCTCAGAGTTAATCGTTTTACGGGGAGGAGCACCAATCCTCCACCAACCCCACTTGACACGCAGGGAGAACGCTATGCCAACAGCATCTGGTGTTCCCAGGTGGTCACCCATCCAAGTACTAACCAGACCCAACGTTGCTTAACTTCGCTGATCGGACGGGAAGCGGTGTACTCAACGTGGCATGGCCGTTTTTGTAAAAAAGTGAACAGTACGATTATATGTAGAAAAGTGCTGTAAGTACTGGGAAGTAAACTGTTTCAAAATATATGCATGGATAATCTTGCTATGCCTGCTTTAATGAATACTTCTTTATTTTGCAGAAAAAATTCCTAACTTCGGACAGACAAATTATTTGAGCCAAATAAAGTCCAAACTTCGGACAGACAATAATATTAATGGTAAAGTGATGCTATTATATAAACAGAAAAACATGGCTAAAACAGCGAAATCTCCTATAAAGAGGAAAAGAGCCTACACAAGTAAAGTGTCCAAAAGTGCCCTGGAAAAGGCTAAAGATGACATAAATAACAAGAACATGAGTGTGCGCAAAGCAGCTGAAAAATATAAATTAAAAAAGAGCACATTACATGATTACCTGATACAAAAACATTGCAAACAAGTGGGACGTAATACTTCATTGAGCCATGATGAAGAGTTACTGGTGTGTCAGAGAATTCTCACATTGGCAGAATGGGGATTCCCACTCAACAATTTGGACTTGAGGATGTTAGTGAAAGCATATTTAGACAAACGAGGGGTGTTGTGTAACGATTCAGTAACAATGTACCTGGTGTTAAATGGGCCCATTCCTTCTTCAAGCGCCACAAACAAACCCTTAGTAGACGATTGTCCCAGAATATAAAGACTGACAGAGCCAGAGTGACAAGAGCCATGCTAGCCGAGTTCTACAGTAACCTGAAAAAATCACTAGAAGGTGTGCCTCCAGAGAACATAATAAATTTTGATGAGACCAATCTTACTGATGATCCAGTTAAAAAGAAAGTCATAGTGAGGCGGGGCACTAAATATCCAGAGAGAATCATGAACTCAACAAAATCCTCAATATCTATTATGTTCTCTGAAACTGCATCTGGTGTGTTACTCCCTCAATATGTGGTGTATAACGCTATCCATCTTTACGATACCTGGACTGAAGGGGGCCCTCCTGGAACACTATACAATAGGTCCCCCAGCGGATGGTTCGACTCGTGTTCATTCGATGACTGGTTCCACAAAATTATCCTCCCCTATGCTAAACGCAAGACAGGTAGAGTTGTCATTATAGGAGACAACTTGGCATGCCATGTATCACCCAGTGTTATTGAGTCATGTGAGAAACATAATATCTCCTTTCTTCTCTTACCACCTAACTCGCACGTACTGATGTACTACAGTTAATATGTTCCGTGGTGCCTTCATAACATGTGCCAGTGTGTGCGTGCGTCTGTTGATTTGTGTGTGTGTGTGTGTGTGTGTGTGTGTGTGTGTGTGTGTCTTTAGAACCTGTAAGAAATGTTCAACATCATATTATGTTATTTCGGTATGCATTTGTTGAGTCAATGAGGTAGATACTTGATAATTAAGTGAAGTTTTGTTTAGGAAAATGAGGACAGTTCCTCTTACAGTTTTGGGTATATGCAGTGCATTTTTATTTTATTTTTTCATCTCAAAAAGTTCGTGAATAGTTCTTAGTTCTATTTACGGCCAGAATACCTCACTACAATGTGATATGATGCAATTTAATGTGATATGAAATTACGAGCTCCAAAAAGAAGATATTTTGGGATACTTCTCTATATATATGTATAACTCTGGTCACGAGTGCCCAATATTTTTTTTACATTTTTTAAAAACTTCTCAAGTGTCCGAAGTTTGGCCAGTGTGTCCAGAGATAGATCCCATTAACCATTCTCATGTTTAAAGGGAAAATACATGGATGTCCGAAGTTTGGAAGAGCTGTCCGAAGTTAGGAAATTTGTTCCTAACTTCGGACACTTGAAAATGAAAAAAAAAAAGCACAAGTTTAGCTTGGCTAAGTTTTTTAAATATATGGATTTAGTAGGTACTCTCCCTGGCTACCACATGACACCAACAGGAATAAAATTGCACCATTCTACAAGGAGTTATTCATTAGAACACACAAAAAATGTCCGAAGTTATGGCGTTTTGCGGTACCTATCAAATAATCTCCCATCCACTTTATTACCGTAGTTTCCCATGCACCCCTCCAAAAGTCTTCAACTTCTACAGCAGCCTCTTATAGTGCACCCTGTCAAATGCTTTCTTGAGATCAAGACAGACACAATTTGCCCATCCCTCTCTCTCCTGTATGACATCTATTACTCTACAGTAGAAACTTAATAGGTTAGTAACACATGATCTTCCTTCCCTAAAACCAAATTGTCTTGGTGTTATCACTTCATTTTCTTCCAAATACTTTATCCATCTTTTTCTAATAATTTTCTCACAGATTTTGCAAACAATACTAGTAAGTCAAACAGGTCTATAATTGAGTGGATCTTACCTATCTCCTCCCTTGAAGATTGGCACAATACATGCTCTTTTCCAGTTTTTAGGTAACTGTCCATTTTCCAGAAAGGTCTTGATGATGACATAAACAGGCCACACTAACTGGTCAGCACATTCTTTCAGGATCCATCCGGCCACACCATCTGGTCCCATTGCTTTTCTCACATCCAAATCCCTCATCAGCTGTAGGACCTCATTCACGTCAACTCCAATTTCTGCCACTCCCATCATCCTGGACTCCATTTCAGGTTCCCTAAATTTCTCTTCCAACACATTGACTGCAGCTTGTTGTTCATTATTTCATGCTATTCTTCTTCTCATTCGTAAGTTTCATCTCCATCCCTCAATCGTATTATAATGTCCTTAACTTTCATTTTACCACTTACAAACCTATAAAATAGTTTCGGATCTTTTTTACATTTACAGTAGTTACAATATCTTTTTCATATTTCCTTTCTTCCTCTCTCCGCACCCTTACATATTCATTTCTTACCTTCTTATACTCCTCCCAAGCCCTTTCACTATACCTTCTCACTTTATTCCATGCTCTTTTTCTTGCCTCATGTGCCATTCTATAACTGTTGTTAACCCATTTTTTCTTCCTTTCCATTGCTGCCGAGAATTTTGGGACATGTTTACTAACTCCTGTTTTATATACTTCTATCAAAAACTCATATTTCTCATCAACGTTTGTGACTGCATTTATTTTACTCCAGTCTACATTTTGGAAAAAGTTCCTCAGGGAAGCAAAGTCTGCCTTCCCATAATTGTATCTATTTTCTTTGTGTTTTTCATCTTTCTCCTTCCCTTACTCCCCCCACTTCCATCTCAATAATCAGATGATCACTTTTACCAAAGGGGCATTGGTAGGTTATGTTCTTCACATCATTTGGGTCCTTTGTGAATACTAAGTCAAGCCTTGATGGTTCGTCGTCTCCTATAATTCTTGTATTTTCTTTAATTAATTGGGTTAACATGTTTTCCATCACCAATTTCATTATTTCCCCATGTGTCCTCATTGTTCCCAGCATCCATACTTTCCCAATCAACTTCTCTACAGTTAAAATCTCCCATTATTATTTTTCTACATCTTCGTTCAATTAACATCTTTAGATTAATAATGGATTCTCTTATTAACCGTTCATAATCTTCTTTTGTCCATGCCCTAGTTTTGGGGGCATATAAAATACTATTACATCTATTTTTTCTCCAGAACAGTCCTCTATTTCAATTCCCGAAAGTTCAGCCATGCTATTTTCAATTTCTGTATTTCTTTATCTTAGGTCATTTACGGGTTAAAATCATTATACCTCCCCCTGAACTTGCTTTCTCTATCCTTCCTCCAAATATTATAATTTTTCCATCCAAACAAATTTGTATGAACATCTTGGGTCAACTTTGTCCCCACCAGACATACAATTTCAGGTTTCTTTTCATTTATATTGTCTCCAATTTCCCCTTTTTTAGATATTAACCCATCTACATTACTATACATGATACTTAGATTTACTTCCCTGGTTTTATCTTTACTTATTCTTCTCTTTTTTGTATTCATATCCATCCCCTTTGTGTCCTTCACTTCTATTTCCTCACATACCACTTCCTTACTTTCATATGCATCACTTTCCAAAAAATATATATTACATTCTTCCTCTGTCCTCCTGTCATTTTTTTCCTTGTTCCTTCAAAGATTTTAAAACCTCTTTCTTCTTCACTCTGATCTTTTCTTACTATAATATTTTCCATCCCTGCCACTTTACTTAGTTTCCAGGTCACTTTAAGTACATCATTTACCACACTTTCTGATGACAACTTAACTCTCATTGGTCTTGCTTCTGCTTTCTTATAGGGCCCTACCCTCCTTACTTCCTCAATTTCTATTTCCCACTTGTTTCCTTCAGGATCAATCTTGCCCAATTTTTTGCTCACTTGATTCAAGTCTCTCTCGAGTCTCATGGATCTAACCTTTTCTTCCTCCGCTGTTTCCAAATATTACCACACATTTGTTCCTTTCTACAGTTTCTCTCACTATTTTCTCTTTTTTCTTCAATATTTTCACACATTTTCTTCCATTTTTTTCTTGTTCATTTCCCTTTCTTCCTGAATGATTTCCTTTAAGCTGACCACTTCTTTCTGTTCTTTTTCCAGATGTGCCCACTTTGCCTTTTACTTTTCTAACACATTACTCATCTTCTCCATTTTGTTACTGCTCTCTGCTTGTTTCCTCCTGAATTCGATATTTTCTCATTTCAAATTCTCGATCTAGTTTGCTGTCTCTCTGGACTGTATCAGACTTTGTATAGTGTTTTCAGTATTTTCAGGCTTGTTTCTTGATACTGGATCCTCCACTGTCTTTTCCAGTTCACTAATTCTCATAATTAACGTTTTAACTAAATCACTTACTTCACTGTCAAATCCTGGAAATTAGGGTCCCTCGATGTTTACATTGTTGGCCATATCTGATGGTTGGTTACAGTACTAAACAGCTGTTACCGAGATTCCCATAAACGTTCACTTATACTCAATGAAAATAACTCTTTACATTTTTGGTAACCAATATTAAGATGCTATCTATCTATAGCCCAACGCTCTAATCCCGCAAAGGGTGGCCACAGACAAAACACCTCCAAGTCACTCTGTCACCCACCATTTGACTACCCTCCCCTCAACTCACCCCCCCCTCCCTCATATACCTCTCAAACTCCATCCCTCCACCTAATCCTTGGTTTACCGCTCCCTCTCCCTCCCTCCACCTCACCTACATACACCCGCTTAGTCAGTCTTTCATTCTCCATTCTCTCCACATGTCCAAACCATACTAAGTGTATTTCTCCTAATCTTCTTAACCACATCCACGTCCACCCCACAACATTCCTTCACTTCTTCATTCATCAACCTGTCCCTCCATGTCACTCCACATGCTCCTCTCAAGTAACTCATTTCCACTGCTCTCACTCTCAACTTGTTCCCATCTTGCAAGGTCCACGCCTCGCTTCCATACGTCAGGGTAGGGATCACAGTACTATCATGCAGTGACTTCTTAACTTCCATACTCACCTCCCTATTTCTCAGCACTGCTTTCAGTGAACCAACAACCTTCCTTCCCTGCTGTACCCTTTCATGCACTTCATCCCCCACAGTTCCATCCTTACTCTTCACACTACCCAAGTACTTGAATGCACTCACACTCTCTATATCCTCACCATCCAACCTCACTGTACATTCTGTGACTTCATTCCTCTCAAACACCATAACTTTATTATTGTTTACATTAACTTTCAGCTTCCTCCTCCTACACTCTGTCCCAAATTCATTCACCACACCTTGCAACTCCCATTCATCTTCACTCAGCAATACTGTATCATCAGCAAACAGCAACACCGGAATCTTCCAAATCTCACCCTCATTCATTAGAGCCACCCCCACATCCACTGCCCTACCCTGCACCTCCTTTACAACCCCATCCATGTATATATTAAACAGCCATGGAGACATCACACAACCCTGTTTCAGTCCCACATTGAGATCAAAGAACTCACTCAGTTCACCATCCACTCGCACCATAGCCCTAGCTCCTTCGTACATACTCTTCACAGCATTCGTCAATTTCCCATCCACTCCATATATTCTTAATACCTTCCACATACCTTGCCAATCTATTCTGTCATAAGCTTTCTCCAAGTCCATGAAGGCAGCATACACTTTCTTTCCCTTCTCTAGATCTCCATTAAACATCTTAGAACAAATGTCTGATCTACACACCCTTTTCCCTTCCTAAATCCCCCTTGTTCTTCTCCAACTAGCTCCTCTGTCATATGCCTAACCCTATCAATGAGTATTCTACCATATATTTTACCAATCACACTAAGAAGGCAAATACCCCTATGGTTACCACATACTTCTCTCTCCCCTTTTCCTTTATATAAAGGAACAATTATACCTGATTTCCAGTCCTCTGGGACCCTTCCCTCTTCCCAAGCCAATGTACACAACTTCCATATCCACTCCACAACAATCTCACCCCCATACCTCAGCATTTCACCACACACTCCATCAATTTCTGGGGCCTTTCCCAACTTGATCTTCATTGCTTCCACTACTTCCATCCTACTGATCTCTTCCTCCCTCATCTCATCTCTTCTTCTCCCAGCCATTCCCCAGCCACTTATACTCGCACTGCTTTCACTCTCTACATTCAACAAATCCTCAAAGTGCTCCTTCCATCTCAATTTCTCTCTCTTCTCCACCAACAATCTATTATTCCTATCTTTCACTCCCCTACTATTTCCCTTTTCACACTGCCTTACTTTCTTTACCTCTTTCCAAAACAATTTCTTACTCTCCCTCCATTTCACACTCAGAGTCCTCCCAAACTCTTCATCCACTTTCTTCTTACTCTCCTTCACCAGTCTCTTCACCTCCCTTCTCCTACTCACATATACATCTCTCGTTTCTCTCTCATCTTCTCCCCTACCTCTACTCACTAACCATTCACTATATGCCTTCTTCTTTTGTTCCACAGCTCGTTTCACCTCATCATTCCACCATGCTGTCCCTTGCATCTCCTTCTCACTCCACAAACCACCTCATACGCTGCGCCTATCTCTTCCGTAAATATCTTACATACGTCTTCCACCCCTTCCATCTGCTCTAGCTCATACCTTCCCAATCTTTCTTCCACTATGCTCTTATACTCTGCCATTTTCTCACTATCTTGCAAATTCTCCACTTTTCTCACAGGAGCTGTTTCCTCCTGTCTTCCCCTTCATCTCCTCAACCATTTTCTTTGCAGCTTTATCTTGGCCATCACTAAGTGATGGTCCGAGACTCCATTCCCCCACCCTCTCCACACTCTTGCATCCAACACTCGTCTTCTCATTCGCTCATCCACACACACGTAGTCTATCATTGCCTTTCGTTCAACAAATTCACCATCCATCCTCCTCAATACTCTCAACGTATACCGGTGGATCATCTTATGTCGAAAGTAGGTGTTGGCTACTGCCAACCCCTTACCAGCACAGATGTCCACCAAAGCACTACCATTCCCATCTACGTCAGCTGGCACACCCCACTGACCAACCACTCCATCCACTCGTATATTCCCAACTTTGCTATTCATGTCTCCAATCAAGAGCACTCTCTCGCTCCTCTCAAATTTGTCCATACATGCAATACTTTAAATTTTATACAAAACTACAGGAGACAGGACAAACATAATTCCTGAAAACTACTTAACCCGCCCCATCCTGGCAGATTTTTCACCAATGACCTCCTCAATCCTGGCAGATTTTCATTTTTTTTTTTTTTTTTTTTTTTTTTTTTTTGTTGCTAAAACCTCCACTTTTTATGAGAAACACTGAAAATTCACAGAGAAATTGCCCACCTGAGCTTAAAAATGCCAGTACAGGTGACCATATCCTCACCTGGCACCGTGTTCTACTGGGAACGGCTCCAAAGAAATCGTTTTCTATGGGAGAGGTAACTATTCCAAACAACTCAGAATTGGTAGATATTTATTTATTTGGTACGAATTTATATGTAGTACAAGAGTATATTGGTTTTCACACAATAATATAGGTGATATAATCATTGTTTCACTCACCAAACCCCACCTTTTTTGGCAACAGTACCTGCTCATCACTTCTCATCGTTTGTTCCTCTAACGCTACATAAACTTTGTCCTCCACATTGTCATCCATTGGGGAATCACTCTCGCCTTGAATTTCGTACCGTGGCGCGACATGCCTTTACTGGCCAGGTCACTGGTAACAGGTGAGTTGCCGAGACAATGGTGTGCAGGGAGGGGGGGGGGTGTCAAGCAGGGTAAGGCATTGTCCCCACCTTGCCTCGGGTAGAGAAAGGTGTCCCTCGTATATGTACCAAAAAGAACGCGCAAAATTTGAAAAATGTGCAAATGATGGACCTTGCAATTGTAGAGTGTTTATAAACATCAACGGGAGTCACAGTGACAAAACGTTCGGGTACATATGTATGTCAACGGGATGCGGCGGGTTAAGGCCAGTTCACATGAGCAAAATCACGGTTGTTTTTTGCCGGAATTTGCTTCCCGGTTGAAATTCCGGCCGGTTTTTCTGCTGGTATGGAGAGACTGGCATGTCGGTCTTTTTTTGCCGGAATCGGGAGAAAGAAGCCTGGCTGATTTAAATGGAAGCACCAAACAAGGCAAAGCTCTGGGAACGAAGAGGCATGCGACATCTTGTGTGTTTACACTACTACTACTAATCTTACTTTAACATTCATTCCAGTTTGGGTGTATCTGGTATAAGCATGAGTATAAAAGTATGATTATTTAAGTATGAGTTAAAGGTATACAAAGGGAATCTTATACATGATTTTATGCTTATGAAAATTTATGCATACAGATGCTGAAGCCACCGGAAAGCTGAGTGACAGTAAAAGCCTACTCACACGAGCTGAATCGCGGCTGTGAGGGTTCATCTTGAAGTAGGAAAGGTGCAAGTGCAAGAGCTGCACACCTAGTACGAGTACGATGGTCCATCTTTGTTTGAAAACATTGTTGCCGCGTTCCTGCCTCTGCAGTCCCCATATGTGTGAACACCTTTCCGGGAAAAATGCTGAAATCAGCATTTTTTCTCTGCAAATCGGCGAAAAAAAAAAACGGCCGTAATTTAGCTCGTCTGAATCGGCCTTTAAGGTTTGCAGAGGTGGTTGAGACACGTCTGTTCGCTCTGGCTGGTCCGCTGTGTGTGTGTGTGTGTGTGTCTGTGTGTGTGTGCACGGTGGATCAGTAACAGCAAGGAAGGATGGGGCCTGGTGAAGACACTGACAAGGTGAGGTGTTAATTGCAGTTTAGGGAAGGGTAGGGGAAAAGTGGAGGAGTGGAGACAATAATGGGCTTTAATCTGGGTGGAGAGAGAGAGAGACAGACAGACAGAGACAGAGACAGACAGACAGAGACAGACAGAGACTTATGAAAAAAACGACTTACGAAATACCTTTAAGAACCAATTAATTATTTTCGTAAGTTGGGGACAGCCTGTATTGTTAGTGTGCATGTTCACCGCAGAACAAAAGTGACAAGCAGAATACTTTTACACTTACATGCATGCTTTTGATTATCAGTGACTAGGACGTTCCTGCACTCTTGTAGCAAGCGTCTCAAACTGAGGTTCAGTTTCTTTCTCCAATGCAACACACACTGCTGAATCAATGTACTGAAATTTCCAGCTCCACTGCCATTACAAAGAAACAGGAACCTGCCGACCTCTTTAATAATAATGACTTTATTTAACATGGAGGAAAACATATAGATATCTGGCTAAATTAAGTCATTCACCCTTCATTCACCTCTAGTTTGTCACTCCTAAAATAATTTCATTCACCTTTGGGTGAACCATTCACCAGTTTATGAAGCACTGATATAGTATCAAGAAAAGAAAAGCATAAATATAAAGCAATTAACAGACTGTCCAGTAATATGAGTCATGCTGAGGGACTGAACAATTCGTGATGAAATAAAAGGATGTTTGGTCACTGATAGTCTCAGTAAGATGATGTACAGTACACCCTCATTTTGTGCAGGCAATGTACAATCAAAGACAAAAGTTATGTCCTTGTTTTGTCCGAATATTAAGTGTGATACATGAAACATTATGAGGGCCCTATCATAGTTACATATTAGTGGTTGGCTAGCTCCATTTCCTCAAGTCTCATATCTGCAGCTGACTGGATGATGGTATAAATGAACCCTGGAAATTCTGAATCCTTCACATCGACTCATGAAAATTACAGCGTCCGAGGGATGAAATGTGAGCCAAATTCGTTCAGACAAAGACCACCTGGCTGCTACATCTTACATCTTAACATCTTACCACAAAATGTCAAGCAGACCTAATAGTGTACCTTGGTATGAAGTGGGAAAGCAACATGCATCCAACTACTCAGGAGATGAGAGGTGGCATGATCTACCTTTATTCAGGGGAAGAGAATCCCAAATAGACAGTGCAACATTCGGTGTAAGCAAAACTGCAGAAAGGTAAATTAGGCAATTTGGGGAAGAGGACACACCAGAGAACGGTCATCGTTCAGGTCGCCCTCGTGTTATCACATCGCTACAGAACCAGGAAATGATCACAATGATGGAAGGCAACACCTGCAAGCAGTGCTTAGGCTGTGAGAGAAGAATTGCACCTAGAATGAAGCACACAAATAGTTGTGCGTAGACTTTAGTCCTCTGGGTTATGTGCTCAAACTCCAGCCTGTGGGATTCATTCCACCACTCATAACAAAACATTTGATTATCATTATACAGTAACTCTATCCTCATATATAAAATGGTTTGGTCATATCTTAACACTGACAAATAATGACAATCACAGCTCATAAATTATCAAGTTAAGCTAGGTAGATGGAGAAAAGATTTAAGAATACTTCTTTAGCTTAATGGTTTGCAATGTTGCTGAAATAGCAGTAAAGAAAGATCTTTAGCTTAATGGTTTGCAACATAGCTGAAATACCATTAAAGAAAGAGAACACATGAGAAACAGTTCATATATACCATGTAAATTCAGCAGTTGGAAGAACACATTATATAGATATGTTTCACTTAGTTATGAAAAATATGCTGCCATCCACAAGTTTGTCACCTGGAGCAAATGGTATCTCATTTCAGTGTTACCAATCATCTGTCTGACACAAAGCTGAGCACATCAAAATTTAAGCCCTTCTGCAGGTGTTTTCACCAAAAATCACGACATGACTTTTGTCTTTGTACTCATGAAAACTAATGTGCAAACTAAATTTTGCATACTGTTCCATAAGAACTATTGTTATTTGTCTAACCATGAGGAAGAAGTCCCAAAACTTTCTTGAAGTCACAATTTTGGTGACCCAATAACACAGGATCTATTACACTGATGCCATATTCATTGTTCGACAGCTTCAGGAAAAATATGTTGGTAAGAAAAGCGATCCGTATTTTGTTTTTGTTGATTTGGAAAAGGCCTTTGACAGAGTCCCTAGAGAGGTGGTGAAGTGGGCAATGAGAAAGCTTGGCTTGGAGGAGTGGCTGGTTAGGGTGGTTTTGGCTATGTATGTGGGTGCTCGCACCCAGGTAAGAGTGAATGGAGATTTCAGTGCTGAGTTTTCCGTGAACGTTGGTGTGCATCAGGGGTCAGTTTTGAGTCCCATGTTGTTTATCATGGTACTTGAAGCCCTCTCGTGTGACTTCAGAAACAGACTCCCGTGGGAGATGTTGTATGCTGATGATTTGGTGTTGACTGCAGAGAACAAAAGGGAGGCGGAGGAAAGGTTTAGGAAGTGGAGAGATGGTATGGGGCACAAGGGCTTAAGGGTAAATGCAGATAAAACAAAAGTGATGATATCTAGGGTTGGTGGCAGTACTGTCAAAGACAAGGGAGAGTGGCCATGTGCAGTTTGCCACAAGGGCGTGGGAAGTAATTTCATCTTGTGCAGTGTTTGTGATAAATGGATGCACAAGAGAGGTAGTAGTATCACAGGTAGACTGCAAGATAATGCTGATTTTATGTGTATGGCGTGTCGGGGAGAGCAGGTGGAGATTGTCTGGCGTGAAAGGATTGAACTTGCTGGTGAATCTCTTGAGTGTGTGGAAGAGTTTTGTTATTTGGGAGACATGTTGTGTGCTGGAGGTGGGACTAGAACTAGCTCTGTGGTGGGTGAGAAGTGGTTGGAAGAAGTTCAGCAAGCTGTTGCCTCTCCTGACATTGAGAGGACTTTCCCTACGTGCTAAGGGGTCTTTGTAAGCAGCATGTGTTAGGAGTGTAATGCTGTAAGGTAGTGAGACCTGGGCAGTAGAGGAAGAGGATATTCGCAGGCTCAGACATACAGAAATGACAGTGATTAGGTGGATGTGTAGTGCGTCCCTGCGTGCAAGGTCTGGGGGGGCTGGGTTTACAATGGAAGAGTTGAGAGGTAGGATGGGACTGGAGTGTATTGGTGTTTGATGAGGAGAGGTAGATTGAGATGGTTTGGGCATGTGGACCTGATGGGGGATGATAATTGGGTGAGGAAGGTGAGAAGTTTAATACTGGTGGTGGGGTTATGAGGGGAAGACCGAGAAAGACATAGAACGAGGTCATTAAGTGTGACCTCAGGGTTAAGGGACTGAACATGGAGGCTGCAACAAATTGTGCAGCATGGAGAGCCGTCATTAGGTGACCAAGGCTGACGCATGCAAGCATGTTGGAGCCTTTAAAAACGAAATGAAATGGTCAAGGATATGAAAACAGTGGTCAGGCAGTGGGGATGAAGGGTGCAGAGAACACTGAGTGTACTTGTGCCAAGACCATGATGTTAATGCCATATCATTGTGTGGGAATTGCAAATGTTGATATGAGCAAAATGAATGTCAGTCAACTATTCTAATGTACAAAATGTATTGAGGTAAAGGTTGTTAATGCCACATAAAACTTGTTTTGCACAAATGGAGGGTCTACTGTACTGTACAAGGCAGGTAGAGGTGGTTTGGAATCATTAAAGAATGTGTGAGTCACCGTGAAGCACTGTACAAATCTGAACAAGGAAGGAGGGCTCCTGTAGGTAGCCCAAGGAAAGGGCAAGATGAGACAGGATACTTAGAAAGGGGTTTAGTATCAGGAGACTCAACTGGAATTCTTATGAAAACTATACAGTTTTGAAAGCAGCCATCATGCGAAAAAAACTTGACCCATGCAATAGTGGAAACAGTGCTGTTCAAAATACATAATGTTGCTGTTGTTGATCAACCCCAGTCTGTCTGGCTGAGCAGACCCATGAACTGCAGGCATGCAACTGCTCCTGTAGGGTTGTCCTGTGCAGTGAACCAATGTTCCCATGTGACTGACAGAGCCCTCCAACAGCAAGGCGTGGGAAAAAGTGCGAAAGTTAGGTTCCTGGATGGAAGTTACATTTGCATCACTCCAACCAGTTACCAGGGGCACCATGGCAAGCTCCAAATCATCCCATTACTTGGTTATACGACTGCCACCCAGCGTTGTAAAAAGTCTCCTGGATTACAAAAAACCATTAGGCCTGAAGTGTAATGAAGATTAATAAAAAGTGGCAGGAAGATAAGAAAAAAATAGGAACGGAAGAAGGCAGACACATGGAGAGAATGATAAGGAAGAAGTAGGGCAGCATTAGAGAATGTGAGTGGACTACATCAAGTGAGTGGATAATGGTCACAATCACCTACCACTGTAAAAATACATGTACAGTATACATACACCATATCCAGTTAGTTGTCTTTCAAAGCTTCCAAATTCTCATCTCCACCTCACAAGCATGCAATTCACACAAAAATGTGGTTCACATGACTGAGATGATCTCATAATGCTTGAAAAGGAGACAGTTAACAGTAACAGATTTTTTTTTCCCCCCCCTCCTTTGGGTCATTTGGGATATATAACAGTAGTACACACAACTATAAAACTTACCAGCAACTTTGGAGCGCTCTCTGAAATTATTGTAGTCCTCAAAACTCAAAACATCCCCATTACCAAACAAAGGCACGGGATCTGCGGCCTCAGCACACTGGTCAATGTAATCCCAGTCTGCCAGCTTCAGATAGCGTTGCTCTCGCGACCGACCATGGACCTGGGGATAACAGACTTTGGTTAGTGCTAAGGAAAACAGATCATTAACACATTAAACTTCAGAGACAAAAATGTTTACAATACTGTACTGTAACATAGCAATGGAGGTGACAGTACTGTCCTCCGTTGTGCTACAAAGAGGTGAGCTCTGAGACATTCCAGTTATTTACAGTGCACTCTGAGGACAACCCCTTTTCAACTTCATTTTTCAGTGCTAAACAAATATAAGATTTTCATTTTGCTTATTTTCAGGCTATTCTGCTCTGCAGAGGAATGGCCTACCATTGGAAAGTTATAAGCCTACCTTAATTATGGCAATGCTTTTATGAGCCGCAGAACACTAATACTTTTACTGTCTTCAACCAGACAATCTAACTGAAGTGAAGGTGCTTGAGGAAGTAAACAGATCTTGATATCTTAATACTGTGTAAACATGGCTAAACTGAGAGGAAAGTTAAGAAGTCTTTCTTGGGGAAATGTGTAATTAGAGATCTTTGGGAGGATTCAGAGAACCTTCAAGGCACTGGATTTCCAAGCATCACCTTAAAATATGGCGCTGAGGCAGATAAAGTCGTTCTCGGAGAATGGGTGCAGCCATCCTGCAGTGATATCGGATATCACAAGTTAAGCGCAGGGAGGACATAACTTAAGCAATGCCACGATGCAGAAACAGTGTTTTTGTTGTTTATGTGATGCCTTGGTTTGCCAATACCCTCTGGCCTCAAATCAGTGTTCTTTGAGCAATAATGGAGCTGCTACACTGTTACATCAAGGAGTATTAGTGCAAACTATAACAGATGTGAGACAACGGTGTGGCATGAAAATGAAAAGTCAAGAGTGAGAGCAGTGGAGACAGGACTGCTGAGGAATGAATGTGGAGTATAGAGCGTGGGTAGTATACGAAATAATGTGATTTGTGAAAGATGTGGAGTCAGGAAGTGTGCAGACACCAGAATCAAAGAGAGTGTACTGAGATGGTATGGTCATGTGGAGAGAATGGATAACAAAAGAGTGGTGAAAAAGGTATATCTGACCAAATTTGAAGGAGGGAGGCGGCGAGGTACGGCAAGGAGAAGGAGGGGGAATACGGTGAAAAAGTGTGTCAGGAAGTGAGGTGTGGAATTCGGGGAGGCTAGAACACTGACGAGATCTCGAGCTGATTGGATGAATATTGTGAGTTGCACATCATCAGGGATTTGGCACCCCTTTATAACGTGAGAGCATCTGGAGTGACTCTATCGGATACGTTTATGTGAAACTACAGAACAGGGTAATCGTTTTTGGCGCATCAGATACAGCCAGGATTCCGGGGTCTTGAATGGTAAGTGAATGGAAGCTTGGCCCATTGGAAGGGGCAAATCTGGGCTGTCAGAAGGCTGATACTCCTCACCCTGCCATAAGATGGGAAAGGAGGTCCAGATGATGATGATGATGATGAAAGTATATGTATGTGTGTGTATATATATATATATATATATATATATATATATATATATATATATATATATATACTGTATATATATATATATATATATATATATATATATATATATATATATATATATATATATTTTTTTTTTTTTTTTTTTTTTGAAAAGTTTCCTCAATCCTGTAGAGTCTGCTTTCCCAAAATTGTATCTTCCCTGCCTATAAAGCTCATCTCTTGGCACCATGTTCCTTTTTATCATCTGGATGTCAATGACTACATGATTACTTTTTCCTGTAGGACACAGACATTTCAAAGATTCAATTACGTCAGGTTCTTTGGTTAGCAGTAAATCTGGTCTTGCTGGTGTGTCATCACCTCTGAATCTTGTCTCTTCTTTGACCCACTAGGTCATTACATTTTTCATTGCTATATTTAACGATATAGTGCCCCACAAATCTTCACTGCCTCTTGAGTCCCATTCCTCCCAATTCACTATCTATCGATCTATCAATTGCCACATGCCTTAATCCTGTAAGGGGTGGCCACAAACAAATAGCCTCCATGTCGCTCTGTCCCCCGCCATTTCACAGCCATGCTCCCAGCTCACACCCCCTTCTCTCATATACCTCTCCACTCCATCCCTCCATCTCATCCTTGGTCTCCCCCTCCCTCTCCCCCCCCTCCACCTTACATACACTCTCCTCATCAGTCTCTCACTCTCCATCCTCTCCACATGGCCAAACCACCTCAATGTGTTTCTCCTAATGCTTACTATCACATCCACATCCACACCACAATGCTCCTTCACATCCTAATTTGTCAGTCTGTCTCTTCATGTGACTCCACATGCTCCTCTCAGATAATTCATTTCCACTGCTCTCACTCTTGACTTATGCCCCCTCCAACAAGGTCCAAGCTTCACTTCCATACATCAGAGTTGATATCACAATACTGTCATGTAGTTAAAGGCACAACACACGCAGTGCTACCCTTCACTCTGGCTGGTCACGAGGTACTGAAGATTACCAAGGCGCACTGTCCCATAGAAGGCGCAACAGTGTTGCCAAGCATTTACTTTTGATGCAAGACTGGCCTGCTAGAACTCAACAAAATTTGACGTACATTGGACAAAAACTTAATTTTTGACATATTCTTTTCTGCTTTGGGACTCTATTTGCATCAATGTGCATTTACCAGGAAACACCCAAAGAATGCGGTTTGCGTCATCGTGCCCGAGAGGGTTAAACAGGCATGCCATCACAACCAACTGACCCAAAAACGAAGCATTTCACACCTTACCCGATCCCGGGGTTCCGATACTTTTTTAATCGAGGGTACATAACCCATGCGAACAATGGGACCTGACTGTACACTCTCCTCACTAATCTTTTGCCCTCCACCCTCTCCACAGTGAGAAGTGTGATCATAAATGTCACAACTAAATAAACCTAAATAAAGAACACAGTATAAGAACTAATGGCTGTGGGCTGCTGCCATTTGTGCTGACAGCGTGTGTACACTACACTCCTCCCTCCTATAACGTGGTATCCTATAACACGGACTTGTACTTACATGGTCACCTACAGTGTGACCAAAAAATATGTACCGAAGTCACAAACAGATAAACCGCGGTGAGTTGTCAGGCACTGGAGCACAGACGGCCTGCTGAAAGTCAAATGTCGTGTGTGATGACATCAAGCGAGCGATGCACTCTGACTGGTCACAAGACGTCACATCTACATCTACCCCCACTGGCTGCTGGGGGTGTCCTCCATTGTTATTTGGTGGTCCGCCACGTGGCCGCGTCTGAAGTAGCTACTCCCATGGTACAGAGCATTGCTACAGAAGCGTTATGCCTCACAGCTGACTGGAACCCACCTACAAGCTTCACATACAGGCAGAAAATGGTGATGATACGAAAGTTGGAGGGCGGGAAGAGACAAGATGACTTGGCAGAAAAGCACAAGGTTACTTTGGAAAGACCAAGAGTAGGTAAAGGTATATATCAAAAGCAACCCCACCGCGGCAGGACAAGCTGCAATGAGGATCAGGAATGCAGCTCTTAGGACCACGGAGTGACTTCTTCAGTTCGTCAAGAAGCAAAGACTGAGAGACATCCTTACTGATGGTGCCATGCTATGTGACAAGGTCATGCATTTCTACAGTGAGGTAAGTAGATGGCTAAATCAGAACCCAAAACCTTTCAAGGCCTTGAAAGGTTGGTTAAAAATTTTTTATTAAGAGGAATGGGTTTAAGAATGTTTGTTTAACTGGTGAGGAAGCCAGTGTTGATGTTTATGCTGCTTCTACCTTCCCAGCATTTCTTAGAGATGTCATCAGAGATGGTGGGTACACCCAGGACCAGATTTTTAATGCTGATGAGATAGTTTTATTGGAAAAAGAAATGCCCACAAGGACCTACATCAAACGATGCGAGAGGCAGGCCTGGGGTTACAAGGCTTCTAAGGAATGACTCACTCTTCTCCTAACCTTTAATGCCTTTGGGATCTGCAAAGTAAAACCACTTGCTGTCTCACAAGTCAAGAAACCACACGCATATACATTAATTGTGATACGGACAAGCTCAACGTGTACTGAATGTACAACAAGAGGGGTGGATGTCATGTGCAGTCTGTCTCGAAAGGTTTGACAGGAGCTTCACCAAAGAAGCAGAGATTTCTGCAAGCTGTGCAACTTGGCATTTAAGATCCTGCTTCTCTTAGACAATGCGCTAGGTCACTCAACACTCCTCGCCGATCATTACCCCAACATCTAGGTTGTGTTCATGCCTCCGAAAACAACCTCACTCCTCCAACCACTCAACCAAGGAGTGATTGCAGTGCTCAAGGCAATCTACGCCTCAAAGACCTTCACTATGCTCCAAGCTGCCACTGACACCAACGAAGATTTGGACGAGCTGGCAACTTCATCAGATTCACCACAGCCCATGGTACAAGCCATGACTCCACACTGCCACCAAGCACTCTAGGGAAGCACAGTCTGTCATCAACTTTTGGAAGTCATTCAACATCAAAAACAGAATGGACATCATTGCTGATGCCTGGAATGAGCTGACACAGGTTACGGTGCATCATGCCTGACACAACATTTTGCAAGGTTTGCCAGGCCACAGGCTTGACTTAGACACCAAACCACAGAGTGTTGACGCAGTGGTTGACACAGCGGTGGAGGAGGAAAGACAGTTGCTGTCATGGAACAACTCTACGCTGCTAACACACAGGAGCTTCTTGCCCCAGACCCCACCCTAGACACTGAGGAACTGTTGGACCAGCTGCAGGAAGAGAGTGAAGAACACGTAGAGCCAGAGGAAAGGCAGCTGGAAAGGATAGCCAAGAGCATGCTGAGAGAAACTGTGAAATTGTAAGACAGGCTTACCTTCGTCATCACCAACCAGGATTCAGATAAGGACCAAGCCGAGCAAACTGCTGCATTAGTGGCTGATGATGTGAGGAAGTATACAGAGTTGTTTAGGGAGAGGGTGAATGCAAGGTACCAGAAGAGGATCACAGACTTTTTTCAAGTTCAGCAGGAAGCTTCACAACAATCATCCTCTGGCGACGATTCAAGCCTGAAAGACTGTTGAACCTGATGAACTGTCCATCGTTTCCTCCATGGACTTTGAAGGGTTTGACTCCGACGACGGAGGAGACCAGCCAACCACATCCTGGCAGTGACTACAGAGAATGGGGTCTCGGGGCACTGGTGACAGCAAGTGTGACCAGCAGAGCCAGTCAGGTTAGTGATCTAAACTTTTTTTATTAATGTCTAGGAACCTTTCTAATGTACTGCATTTTTAATAATTTCCTTTGTATAAGTACCAGAGTGAATGTCAGTAGGGTGTTTTTTGGAGGGTTTGGGTAGGATAGGGGGTGAAAAGGGCAACTTTGGAAAATGTCCAGTCTAGGTTAGCCCTTTATAATGGAAACATATGGAATGTACAAAGCAGAAAAGTGTACCGCGGCTTGTTGTCAGTCTACATGAGCCGCGTTATAGGAGGAAGGAATGTACTTATGTGCATAAATCCACATGACCACCACACTTACATGGCACAAGTACAGAGTATACCTCACTTTCAACTAACTGCCCTGTCTTCATTTTTTTCTCTCTCCTTTCTCATTGACTCACTTCTTATTCTGAACTTTTAATGGTTTTCAGTAAGACTCTTCATTATTAAGCTGCAAAAAACAGTCAAGGAAACAACATTCTTTCACAGAAAATCACACAAAATAATGAACGAAATCTTCAACGAAAGGCATTTTAATGTTCAATAAGTCCATTTCTGATATTCTGATACTGAGAGTCGAAACTGGCATTAGTTTAGCACTGGAAAAAATGCTAATAATGGCAATATATCAGTCTGGTGGATCATATTGGTTGCAGCACTAATCCTCCATCCTCTCAACATACCCAAATCATCTCAGTCTACCCCTCCTCATCACAACACCAATACATTCAAGTCCCATCCATCCTCTCAGCTGTTCAATCGCAATCCTAGCTCCCCAGGCCTCATGTCCTTCTAATAATTGTCATTTCTGTATGTTTGAGCCTACAAATATCCTCTTCCTTTACTGCCCATGTCTCACTACCATACAGCATTGCATTCCTAACACATCTGTTTACCTATCTATAGCCAGACACCATAATCCCATAAGGGGTGGCCACAAACAAACTGCCTCCAGATCGCCCTGTCCCCTGCCATTTTGCTGCCCTTCTCCCAACTTATACCCCTCTCTCTCAGATACCTTTCCACTCCATCCTTCCATCTCATACTCAGTCTCCCCCTCCTTCTCCCCTCCTCCAGCTCACTCACATACACTCTCCTAGTCAGTCTCTCACTCTCCATCTTCTCTACATGGCCAAACCACTTCAGTGTACTTCTCCTAATGCTTTTTAACAGCCACATCCACACCACAAAGCTCCTTCACTTCATCATTTCTCACACACTCCATGTAACTTCACATCTACCTATCTATCTATAGCCTGACGCCCTAATCCCGCAAATGGTGGCAGCAGACAAAACGCCTCCAAGTTGTTCTGTCACCCACCATTTGACTACCCTCCCCCCAACTCACGCCTCCCTCCCTCATATATCTCTCAACTCCATCCCTCCACTTCATCCTCGGTCTTCTCCTCCCTCTCCCTTCCTCCACTTCACCTACATACACCCTCTTAGGCAGTCTTTCATTCACCATTTTCTCCACATGTCCAAACCACCTAAGTGTATTTCTCCTATTCTTCTCAACCCCATCAACATCCACCCCACAACGTTCCTTCACTTCTTCATTTGTCAACCTCTCACTCTATATGCTCCTCTCAAGTAACTCACTTCCACTGCTCTTACTCTTGACTTGTTCCCCTCTAGCAAGGTCTATGCCTTGCTTCCATATGTTAGGGTAGGGTAGGGATCACATGCTCTTCTCAAATAACTTACTTCCGCTGCTCTCACTCTTGACTAGTGTTCTTCCAACAAGGTCCAATCTTTGCTTCCAAATATTAAGAGTAAGGAACATAATACTGTTAGGCAGCGACTTTTACATTTCCATGTTCACTTCCATATTTTTTATTGTTGCTTTCAATGAGCCAGCAACCCTTCTTCTCTGCTGTACCCTTTCAAGCACTTCATCCTCTAAACTTCCATCCTTACTCATCACACCACCCATGTACTTAAATGCACTCACATTTTTCACTCCCTCATAACCTAGCTTTGCTGAGCATTCAGTGACTTTCATTTCTCTCAACCCACTATTTTACTCTTCCCCACGTTCACCTTTAGATTCCGTTTCTTACATACTCTCCCAACCTCATTCGCCAAACCTTGCAGTTCCCCTTTGTCTATCTATCTATCTAGAGCCCAATGCCCTAATCCCGCAAAGGGTGGCCGCAGACAAAACGCCACCAAGTCGCTCTGTCACCCACCATTTGACTACCCTCCCCCCAACTCACTCCCTCCAACTTACTCCCCCCTCCCTCATATACCTCTCAACTCCATCCCTCCACCTCATCCTCGGCCTACCCCTCCCTCTCCCTCCCTCCACCTCACCTACATACACCCTCTTAGTCAGTCTTCACTTAACAATACAGTATCATCTGCAAACAAAAGAACAGGAAGTTTCCAAATGCTGCCCTGTCTCATTAGGACCACTCCAGCAACCACAACCCTACCTTGTATCTGTTTTATAACTCCATCCATTACAAACTGAACAGCCATGGAGACATGACACATCCCTGTTTCAATCCAACATTCAGATAGAAAAATTCACTCAGTTCACTATCCACATGCACTGCAGCCCTAGCACCCTCGTACATACTCTTCATGCCATTCAACAGCTTTCCATTGGCTCCATATATTTTTCATATTTTCCACAGTCCTTGTCTATCCACTCTGTCATATGCTTTCTCCAAATCCATGAAGGCAGAATACATCATCTTTCCCCTCTCTAAAAACTTTTCCACAAAACACCTTAGGATGAAGATCTAATCTACACAACCTCTTCCTTTCCTGAAACCTCGTTGTTCATTGAGTAATTTCTCAGTTATTTCCCTAATTATGTCAATACGTATCCTACCATATACTTTTCCTATTACACAAAGAAGACAAATGTCCCTGTGATTTCCACAAACTTCATTTTCCTTCTCCTTTTCCTTGGTAAAGGGGAATAATTATACCTTCCTCCCAGGCTGATCTGCATATCTTCCACTTCCATTCTAACACTATCTATCCCCCATGCTTCTGCATTTCAACACATGTTCCAAACTTCCTGGAGCCTTCCCCAGTTCAACTTTCTTCATTGCTTCCACTGCTTCTATCCTACTGATCTGTTCCTCCCTCCTCATCTCCTTCCTTCTCCCAGCCATTCCCCAGCCACTTGTACTAGCTTTACTTTCATTTTCTATGTTTATCAAAGTGCTCTCTCCATATGCTCACATTTACTCCCTTCTCCATTAGCAATCTGCCAATTGTATCTTTCACTCCTCTACTACCTTCTTTATCACCCTGTCTTATTCTCTTAACCTCCTTCCACAACATTTTCCTAAATTCCCTCCACTTTATCCTCAAATTCCTTCCAAACTCATCATCCACTCTTTTCTTACTCTCTTTTACCAATCTTATCACCTCTCACCTCTTTTCTATATATATAACTCTCTGTTCCATCTCTCAACTTCTTCCATGCCTCTGCTTCCCACCCATACATTATATACTCTCTTCTTTTGTGCCACAACTTGTCTTAACTCTTCATTTCACCATGCTGTTCCTTGCATCCCTTTTCGTCTTCTCTTCACCCCACCCACCATCTCACATGCTACACTGATCTCTTCAGTGAATACCTTGGATGCACCTTCTGTCTCCTCCATCTGCTCAAAGTCATGCCTGCCCAATTGCTCCTCTGATTTTTTCTTATATTCTGCCTTTTTCTTATCCTCCTGCAGCCTTTCTACCCTTGCACATTAAGCATACAAAAATATCATAGCATGGAAGTAGAGCCCTCTTAATGTTAGGAGAGACAACAGTTCCCTGAGCTTCCTCCAACCACTCCTTACTCAGCCCCACCTCCAATGCATAACATATCCCCCAAATAACAAAACACCTCCACATGCTCAAGAGACTCTCCAGCAAGATCAATCCATTCACACCTGGCAATTGCTACATTCTCACCCTGACCCATCACACTACCTAATCTTTTTTTATTTACTGACTAAATTTTAATATTAAATAAATACTTGGGTCTGGCCATCATTTTCTGTTCAAAAAGTTTGGATGTCTGCCCATATTCAGTCCTGTACTGCAAGATTTGGTCTCATGCATTCTTGATGTCCTGCAGGGATGTATGAGAGATACCAAAATACCCAGTGTTGTCCAATCCTCGTCAAGTTTACCGATAACCTCATGCTTCTTTTTAAAATACAGGACCTTTCTTTGGTGTTTGGCAGGTGGAGGTGCCATAATGGCACATGCTGGCAGAAGGTCTGAGGCCAGCACAACATGTAGAAGGAAACAGATGACAAAAGAATGCAATGAAGTCCATCATAATCACAGCTGTCACGTGTTACAGTATGGGCAGGAAAGCATGGCGTTGCTGCCTTGGCGGATGGGGGGGGGGGAGCTACATTGTCATCCATTTTGGGATGAGATACACTAGGAAAGAAGAGTATGAAATGTGCTGAGGAGGAGGGATGTACACCCGAAAGCACTAATCTCTCCCTCCTAATAGCCGGAGTCTCGGCCAGTGAGCGACCAGGCGATCGAACACCCCACATCCACCGCCCCTACCCCAACCCCAAAGCGTTGTTGGATATATGTGGGACGGCCAGAGCTGGTGATGTTACAATGTGTCATGACTGTTTTTATATACAATCAGAACCAGTAGGGGTAAGTATATAAAGGCAATTAATGTGTAATACTATGCTGGTATCCACAACGTACGAGAAAGGCACGAAAATGAAAGAAGACATACAACGTATTATGTGTTATTGACTATATACTTACTTACTATATTATAATGTAACTACAGATAAATATAGTATAGCATCTGATGAAAGATGTGATGTCATTTCTTATACATTCTCACTCCCACCTCCATCACCCTTCTCTCTGATTTGCTGTCTCCACCAAACGCCTCTCATAGCCTGTCATCCCCCATCCCCATCCATTGTTAACCAACATAAAGATAATGATAAAATAATCTGTAAAGTATTAATCATATTGTATTATCACACGCTTCTGCATTATCACCAACAAATAAAAAACATACAATACTCCGGTATACCTGCCAACCATTTCATCCTGTTGTAAGATGTTACATGACATACACACTGCAAGTTGGACCTTGTGTTACAATGACATACGGTTGTTTATCGTTAACACAGGTTGTGTGGCTTTGGACATCCATTAATCCATATGAGTGTGGTAATTTAAGCCTTACATTATAAACTCGTAAGGATTATGTTCCTGTCATTATTGGATGAACGAAACGTATCAGGGATCGGCTCTGACGAACCACGAACTCTGTTTTAATGAAAATATTCCGACCACTTGCCACAATAGTGACACAGTGTCATTATGTATATGACTGAATGTGGGTCAATCGTATACATAACGACATTGTGTTACTGTTGTGTTAAAGCAGAGTTCGTGGTTCGTCAGAGCCGATCCCTGATTCGTTTCGTTCATCCAATAATGACAGGAACATAATCCTTACGAGTTTATAATGTAAGGCTTAAATTACCACGCTCATATGGATTAATGGATGTCCAAAGCCACACAACCTGTGTTAACGATAAACAACCGTATGTCATTGTAACACAAGGTCCAACTTGCAGTGTGTATGTCATGTAACATCTTACAACAGGATGAAATGGTTGGCAGGTATACCGGAGTATTGTATGTTTTTTATTTGTTGGTGATAATGCAGAAGCGTGTGATAATACAATATGATTAATACTTTACAGATTATTTTATCATTATCTTTATGTTGGTTAACAATGGATGGGGATGGGGGATGACAGGGTATGAGAGGCGTTTGGTGGAGACAGCAAATCAGAGAGAAGGGTGATGGAGGTGGGAGTGAGAATGTATAAGAAACGACATCACATCTTTCATCAGATGCTATACTATATTTATCTGTAGTTACATTATAATATAGTATGTAAGTATATAGTCAATAACACATAATACGTTGTATGTCTTCTTTCATTTTCGTGCCTTTCTCGTATGTTGTGGATACCAGCATAGTATTACACATTAATTGCCTTTATATACTTACCCCTACTGGTTCTGATTGTATATAAAAACAGTCATGACACATTGTAACATCACCAGCTCTGGCCGTCCCACATATATCCAACAACGCTTTGGGGTTGGGGTAGGGGCGGTGGATGTGGGGTGTTCGATCGCCTGGTCGCTCACTGGCCGCGACTCCGGCTATTAGGAGGGAGAGATTAGTGCTTTCGGGTGTACATACGGTAAGTCTAATTAATACTGAATATGAGAAGAAAACAAATGATAGGGACATATTGGTAACATATCAGATATAAACTTGCCAAATTTAACAACATCAAAAGCAGTGTTTTGGTAACAAAACACAGTGCTGAATTGCTTTGGTGGCAGAACCCCTAATGTATGGCGAGGATTTCAATTTGGTGGCTTCCTGCGGAACTTTAAAAATTCAGCCTCATAACGGAGAAGTTACTGTATTAGCACTTTTAACAAGTATCAACACAAATGTCTTCACCCAAGATTTCATCATCTTTGCAATGAATGTTTAAACACAATACAGTACTGAAGAAATAGGAGTACAGTACTTTACGGTAAAATATATTTTGTAAACAATAAAATGTGTGAAAATAATAAAACAAGAACTAAAAATACTACATACCATAAAAAAATTTGAAGGTCAGTAAAAAACTTAGGTTTTATCTGGGTTTCATAAAAAAAAAAAAAAACAAAAAAAAAAACAGGTTTTTATATAAAACCTGGTTGGGTTGGGAGAAGCAGATTCCCCCCCCCCCAATCACCCCTACAATGGAGACATTCTAGGTCTTGACCTATTACTGATGGTATTAACCCCTTAAACGCGGATCGTCTCATTTGCGACGCTCGGCCAAAAGGACATAACGGCGGATTGTCGCGTTTGCGATTCTAGTAAATTTTGAATAACCGCGGGCAAGTAGGCTCCAGCTGGTATTGTCTATCAGTACCACCACCCTCTAGCTACAACTAGCATACTTTACCTTTGTACTACTGACCTCAGTTGTTGCCAAATATCGCGTTTTCCCCCCGTCCCCCCCCCCTCCCACGGCCCGGCCAGCCTGGCTGTGATACATGGCAGCGCTCTGAGCGCTCAGAACTGTAAATCTGCGCTCTCCTCTCACAAGCAGTTTATGCTACTAGGAAACGCTTGTTTCCCCAGTTGTAACACTAGCTTTTTTTCTCATGGTTTGCCCCTGTTTAGCGTCAGTTTACTGCAGGCTTTCAAAGTGACATTATGGCGAGTTCTAGCTCTTCCCAGTCAATGCAAGCGGCCGACAGGAACGAGAATAAAGTGGCGGGCGTAAGGCAGAATAAAAAGCGCGCCGTGGTGATCTTTTGGGAAGTAATATGATTGAAAATAATGTAGTATACATGTTTTTAGCTGTGAAAATGGAAATGTTTGTTGAGTGACAGGAAGACCGCCGCCATAGTGCATGTCGGCCGTACGCTCCGTTGATTTTAGCCTTATTTTCAGTGCTTATTGTACAAATACGGATTCCTAACTACCTTTACGTTGTTGTATAAAGTGTACTGTGACAGACTGAGGCTGTGGTAGAGGGGAAACCGGGTTGCTGGAGGTGTGAAAGTGAAGACTTTGTTACCCAACTTTGCAAGTCTTCACAAGTCCTTTGGTAGTCCACGAAGGCTCAACACCTGTCTCAGAAGAAAGCTGAATGTAAGTACTATATGCCATAAAAATTTTAATGTTCTAGGGTTAATCTCTGATTTTTGGCAAATATTTTCCCACACGTACTCAGACCCCGCTACAACCCCGCCACACGGGGGGGATCGGCCGTGTAAAAACTGTGGCTGCTTTTGTTTTTATCGTTCTTGAGGCTCCTACCTCATGTGGATGGACTGCAGAAACCCAGCCACTTCAGTCAGGTGTTCCCAGACCAGGGGCATACCTAGAGATTTGGGGGCCCGGGGGGCTAGGTTCTTTGCGGGGCCCCCCTTCAACATTTAAATATAGCAGGCCCCAAAAAAGCTAGGGCCTGCCTTAGGTATACTGTAAGAGTACTGTTGGCAGGCTTTATAGTGTAACAGTTTAACATTCGTAATCCTTGCCTTAACTGGTTTTTAATTCCAAACTACACTTTTCTGGTGTGTTTTACAGTGTTATTAATGAAACCGGTAATTATTTTTGATGCTGATGATACAATGTGGCAACCCACTTAACCTCAGCCTACCCAGCCTAACCTAATCTAAGGTAAACCTAACTCATCAGCACCAAAAACAATTATCAGATTCATTAAAGCATGAATAATATTGTAAAACACATCAGGAAAATGTATTTTGGTCATTAAAAACCAGTTACGGCAACTTCTAAATATGTACTGTCCCGTAATCCTCTCAACTCTATTAAATTACAAAAACGAAGAATAAATATATATTTATATACACTATTACAATAGAAAGTATTTCCAATAATTTATACTCACAATTAGTCATAGACAGTACTGCTGTTTGTTATAAAAGCCACTTTTCAAGTGCTGGTGGTGTTGCACCCACCGGTTTCAATGTCAGGTGACGACTGAGACTGTGAGACGTGTCTCGAATGTATCACAAGGTTTAGGTCTACCGCTTAGCTACAAGTTGCCGGATATCTCATTTTCAAAACTTATCTAATATCTCAGCCAGGACTGTCGGGATGATAGATATATATATTTTTAAATATTAATAAAAAAGCTTATAAGTTTTTAAGGCTTTTCAGGGCCCCCCCTCAATTGGGGGCCCGGGGGGCAGTTTCAAACAGCACCCCCCATCCCCCCCCTCAGGTACGCCATTGTCCCAGACATCTTTTAACATTCTAGTAACTGATGGATTGTCTGTAATGTGAGAGTTACATCCATGGGATGTGTATGGGTGCTTTAGTGTGAGGGAGAGCAATACAGTAAGGGCAGAGCTTAGTTGTTTACAAGTTGCTACTGCTGCTGTTGTTAAGAAATGTTAATCTGTATGGCCAAGCAGATCCATCAACCACAGGCAAGTGTCGAAAGTGTTAAAGCTTTGCAGCCAACAATTTTATATATGTAACACTTAATTCTTGTAATAGGTGAGTCTTGAGTTAATTGAAGAGCAGGAGGAGTTAAAGTTGAATACAGGGAGTTGATCTTGATTTATTATCTTCAGAGAAAGTCTAAGTTGAGCAGTGTATGTATTATACAGAGACTTAATATACTAAGTAAGTCTAGTTGGACCCCTCTTCTTATTCGCTCTCTCCACTATCTGTCGGTTCTATGGCCTGTCTCCTTCTGATCTCAGAATCCTACATTCTGGTGTAGCATGGGTTGTGTCACGTGTGCTCTACTGTCGTGGAAGCTTCTTGAACACTGTATGTCTGTGTGTATGTACTGCTTCTGGTGCACGATCAACATTCCTTCACTTAAAGAGTTGCAAGCTAATTTCCCGTTCCCACACCTTGTCTGGTGCTGTCTATCTATCCATCCATCTATCCATCATGCTTTCTGTTATGATTTGTATTTATAATATGGAGTCCTGAAAAAAGATGATGATGATATTTAAGGTGGTGAGTCAAATGAAGAGGGACAACAGGGATATTATAGATGAGCAGTGTATGGAAAATGATGGAGGAAAAATAGTGACAAACAGTGAGGATATTTAAGATGTCTGGAGAGAGAATTATGACTGGTTGATGAATGAGAAGTCTGACTGGAACTGGGAAGGTTTGGAGTCAACAGATCCAGCATTTGACACTGCTACTGTAAGCAGTGCAATAGGCAGAATGCAGCTGGGGAAGCCAGTAGGTGTGTCTGGGTTGACTGCTGAAATGCTGAAGGTCTCAGGAAATACTGGAGTAGGTTTAGTTACTGATTTGATTAATGTGATTATATACATGTTGTCCCAGATGATTGGCTGGAGAGTGTGACTGTAAATGTGTACAAGGGAGAGAAAAGAGGATACCCTGGAAAGAGGAAATCATAAAAGGCATAAAATTTCTGGACCACTTAAAGAAGGTAATGGAGAGTTCTAAAAGGTATGATTAGGGAATGAGTGCATATTGATGAGATGCAGTTGGGGTTTATGTCAGACGAAGGGACCACTGATTCCATATTCACTGTTCGACAGCTTTAGGAAATATATAGAGGAAAGAAAAGAGATCTGTACTTTCTTACTGTTGATTTGGAGAAGGCCTTTGACAGAGTTCCTAGGGAGGTGGTGACGAGGGCAATGAGAATGCTTGGGATTGAGGAGTGGCTGGTTAGGGCAGTTATGGCTATGAATGTGGATGCTCACTCCAAGGTAAGAGAGACTGGAGATTTGTGTGATGAGTTTTCTGTGAATGTTGGTGTGCATCAATGGTCAGTCTTGAGCCTCTTATTGTTAATCATGGTGCTTGAAGCCCTCTCAGGTGACTTCACAGATGGACTCTTGTGAGAAATGTATGTTGCTGATTTGGTGTTGATTGTAGAGAATGAAAGGGAGGCAGAGGAAAGATTTAGTAAGCGGAGAGATAGTGTGGGGCACAAGGGCTTGAGAATAAATCCAGATAAAACGAAGATGATGTTACCTAGGGTTGGTGGCGGTAATGTCCTGTCAAAGAAGAGGGAGAGTGGCCACATGCAGTTTGTCACACAGGCATGAGAAGTAATTCCATATTGTGCATTGTTTGTGATAAGTGAGTGCATAGGTGGGGGCAAGGTGAAAGGAGGGGGGACTTACCATCCACTCACTCAATGTAGTGCTGCTTTGGGTGTCTGCACTTTCCTCTCTTCCTTCCTTCCTCTTCTGTCTTTTTTTCCTTCACTCTTTTCTCTTCCTTCTGCCTATGGGTGACTCTACACTGAACGACAAGCCAAATGGTTTCCTGTACACCAGGAAACCATTTACAAAGCTGTGTGGTAACCATATAACCAAATTATGGTGCCTGGTGGGTAATTAAGGTGCTCCAATCAGATTGAGCCTGTGTAGGTTTATATCCAAGGTATGGTTGGGGTTTATTGCTCATGCTATGCCACTCAAGGATGATTATGGCTGATCACTCTCATCCTAAATGTCAGGATCAACTTGCCTAGCCCTAGGCTCCTATGTTCCTCATGGGGTGGCATAGGATTGGATGATGGATGGATGGATAGGAGATGTAGTGGTATTAGAGGTGGACAGCAAGATAATGCTCATTTCATGTGTGCGGTGTATCAGGGAGCGTAGGTGGAGATTGTCAAGTGTTAAAGGATTGACCTTGCTGGTGAGTCTCGTGTGTGTGGAAGAGTTTTGTTACTTGGGAGACATATTATGTCCTGGAGCTAGGCCTACAGTAGAATGAGTAGTGGTTGGAAGAAGTTCAGGGAGCTTTGCCTTTCCTGACAATGAGAAGGCTCTTCCTCCATGCTACTGGATCTTATTTTGCAGCATGTGTTCATGGCAGGTGACGGTGCTCACCATCCACTCACTCTAAGTAGCGCTGTTCTCAGGTAACTGCCCATTCCTCTTCCTTCCTTCTTTCCTTCCTCTCTCTTCTTTCTTTCATTCTTTCCTTCAATCTACACTGAGTCACAAGCTACATGGTTTCCTGTACACCAGGAAACCATTTACCACACTGGGTGGCAACAATATAATCAGATTATGGCACCTGATGGTTTAGTGGGTAATTAAGGCACTCCAGCTGGATTGAGCTTCTGCAGGTTTTTATCCAAGGAGTGGTTGGGGTTTATTACTCACACAACGCCACACAGGGATGAGTGACGCTGGTCACTTTCATCTTCAGCCGGGACCAACTTCCCTAGCCCCAGGCTCCTACACTCCTCATGGGACAACACTGGGTTAGATGGTGGTGATGGTGGGGGTTAGGAGAGTAATGTTGTATGGTAGTGAGACCTGGGCTGCAGAAGAAGAGGATATTCGCAGACTCAAACATACAGAAATGAAACAATTAGGTGGATGTGGAGGCTTGGTTTACGACTGAAGAGTTGAGAGGAAGGATGGGACTGGAAAGTATTGGTGTTGTGATGAGGAGAGGTAGACTGAGATGGTTTGGACATGTGGAGGGGCTGGGGGATGACACCTGAGTGCAGATGGCAAGAAGTGTGAATATTGGGGGTGGGGTTGCGACAGGCGAACCGAAAAAGACCTCAGACAAGGTCATGGAGTGTGACCTCAGGGATAAAGGACTGAATAGGAATGCTGCCAGAGATCAAGTAGCATGGACAGCTGCCATTATGTGACCAAGGTCGATGCATGTTGGAGGGTTTATAAAAAAAAACAAAAATGAAATGAAAACAGGGCTGTCCCATGGAGTAAACCAATGTTCCCTTGTGGCAGACAGCACCTCACCAGGCAAAGTGCAGGGAAGAGTTTGTAGGGTTGATTATGCTGCATTTGCATCTCTCCACCCAGTTAACAGGAGTACCATAGTAGGGTTCACATCATCCCATTATCTGGTTATATGGTTACCACCTAGCATTGTAGATGGTTTCCTGGGTTACAGGAAACCATTATGCTTGTCACTCGGTGCAGACCCATCTGAAGTGGAGTGATAAAAAGTAACAGGAGGGATAAGAGAAATAGGAAAGAGAGGAGGGTGGAAACTGAAAAAGAATAATAAAGGCAAAGGAAGAAGTAGGCGGCACTACAGTACTTCAAGTGGGTGGATGGTGGTAGCCATCACCTATCACCATGACAGTGCTGTAATAATTAAGTGATTCTTACCGTAACCAAAGAGACATCCCACAGTTTTGCCTTGGTGATGATATTATGGGCTACCTTGGTATTCTGATATATTGCTGTGCGCATCTTGAGAGTCAGTGGACGAGAGAGGGACATGATCATTCCTCGCACCATCTGCTCCAGACACCCAACTCGTCGCATTAATGCACTCCCACCACCCTACAATGAAATATAGAGAAGCATTACTGTAATACATTTCAGCTACCAGTCATCCAGTCCATTATTTCATCACACTGTAATGGACCAAAGACTGCATATATCAGTAAAGTTCAGAATAGAATGAGAAACTGAAGTAAATTAGAGATAAAAAAAGATCATCATCAAAGTGACACTATGCTGCAATAAGCATTTCAGAAGACAGATCCAGTAACCTGTGGCATGCCCTCCTTAATCTCATCTAAATTTTAAAATTTTCAACACTTTGTTAGGGGATGAAGTGAGTATTTATGCTTTACAAGGGGCCAGACATGGGGTTGATACAACTGATATAATCATGGTGGTGCTCGTGGCTTCTTCCAGACAAAACGCTCTTACAGAAAAAAAGTATCTTCAGCTCATCACAGTATCTATCTATCTATTGCCAGACGCCTCAATCCCGTTTGGGGTGGCCACAAACAAATCGCCTCCAAGTCACCCTGTCCCCCGCCATTTCACTGCCCTGCTCCCAACTCACACACCCCTCTCTCATATACCTCTCCACCCCATCCCTCCATCTCATCCTCGGCCTCCCCCTCCCTCTTCCCCCCTCCACCTCACTCACATACACTCTCTTCGTCAGTCTTTCACCCTCCATCCTCTCCACATGGCCAAACCACCTCAGTGTGTTCCTCATAACGCTTCCTATCACATCCACATCCACACCACAACGCTCCTTTATATCCTCATTCATCAGCCTGTCTCTCCATGTGACTCCACAGGCTCCTCTTAAATAACTCATTTCCACTGCTCTCACTCTTGACTTGTGTCCTACGTCCAAGCTTCACTTCCATACGTTAGAGTTGGTATCACAATACTGTCATGTAGTAACTTTTTCACTTCCATGCTCACTTCCCTGTTTCTTATCACTGCTTTCAAAGAACCAGCAACCTTTCTTCCCTGCTGTACCCTTTCAAGCACTTAACCCTCCAAACCTCCATCCTTACTCATCACACTACCCAAGTACTTAAACGCACTCACATTTTCCAATTCCTCACCATCCAACCTCACTGTCCATTCACTGACTTCACCTCTCTCAAAGACCATCACTTTACTCTTCGCTAAATTCACCTTTAGATTCCGTTTCTTACACACTCTCCCAAACTCATCCACCAAGCCTTGCAGCTCCCCTTCATCTTCACTCAACAACACAGTATCATCTGCAAACAACAGTACAGGGAGTACTGTTGTTTGCAGTATGTGAATGCATATACAACATTCCAACCTGTTTCATTTGCAAGTAGAAGGACTGATTTACTTGTGTACGGAACTTTTTTAATGTATAATACAGTTAGTATGTCTATGATAATTTCTGAAGTGAGACAATTTTTGCGTGTCTTTTTTTTTTTTTTTTTTTTTTTTACAGCTTTCAGATGACGAGGAAGACCACAGCAAAGATGAACACCTTCATATATATATATATATATATATATATATAAGTCCATACATTTTTACTTCATTCAGGCCACCATCAATGGGAAATTCTCCACCAAGTAATGTGGTAATGGTTCATTCCTTTGACATCATAACTAAAGGAGGAAGAAGAAAACCATGGAGGAGACTGAATACAATCCAATACAGTAAAACCTCGATATAACGGACTTCAATAGACCGGAATTCGCTTTTATCAGACACAAGGAGTTACTGGACTAAATTCCTATATATTGGAAAAAGTCCGATAAAGCCAGAAGCAATCTGGACTGCCTGACCACTCCAGCTATGTTCAGCAGATTAAGGTAATTAAAAGACATGTTTATCAGTGTACAGTACACTATTATTATATATACAGTATTATACCATTTGATTAATGTTGTGAAGTTATAACACAGTACAGTACCGCAATGGTAGTCAAAACAGTTTAAAAACTGTTCCTGCGATCCAGACTGTCTGATATATTGTAAAAAGTCAGGATTAGCAAGGGGATGTTCGGATGTCGCTTTTATCGGAATTTCGCATTTTTCGGAATGGTTTGGGCCTCAATTAGTCCGTTATAGTGAGGTCTTACTGTACTTCTATTCCATACTCCCTTTATTTTTCAAACAAGAAATCACCATAATGAGACTGTCCATGATTCAGCTGATTTTTTTTCTGTATTAGGAGCTACACCAAGTGCCTTAACCTGCTAAATGCTTCTGAACACTGCTAGAGACTGTGGGAGAAAAAAAATCTGAGTTGTGTATTGGGTGATATGACATGAGTATCAGCTTGAACTTTGCCCTATTTATCTGTGGCTGACTTTCTTGTTTAAGACTGGGGATTGTGTGGTCAGTTACCAAGTCTGCAGTCAGAATGCAATCTTATGGTAATACCTACGACCTGATGGTAGCTAACCATCTACTACTAAGATGAATACAGTACAAACAGCTTTAATCAAGTCCCAACATTTTGAATTCATTCATAACTTCAACTGATGATCAATGAAGCAATTATCTTTAATTTTTCCCTGCTATTCACCGTTTATCAAAAATGTTACTCCCTCTCTACTCTCCTCAAGCATTCATACATCTAACCATACACATTTCACACCCTCCCACTTATCTGTTTCACTACTCTTCATCTTGGTTCACACAATGCCATTACATCAAACCCTGCATTCTTGAACATGTTCACTACTTTCACTCTCCTACATCCAACATTTTCACCTCTTGCATTCCACACAGCTATAAGAGCCTGCCTATTTTTTCTGGGCCCTGGGAAGGAACAGGACTCATTCCCAAGACTTTCTGTACCTTTGTCAGTATGAAGAACAGAGAATGGAAGGACCAAATCTCAACCACCCTCTCCCTTCTTACCATCAGACACAAAGGGATTGTAGTTGTTGCTTCTGTTGTTGTCCCAGGCTCATTAGGACAGAACCCAACGTTCTGCAGCCTGTGGCTATCCTTTTCATGCAGTCAACCATTCTCCTTTTGGGGAGATAGGGATTACAGGGGTGATATTCGTTCTCCACTAACCTAGGGACTGGTCATAAGGTTACCACCTAACATAAAATATCCCGGAAAGACGGGAAATCATTTGGCCTGTCACTCAATGTAGTCACCAGCCATGGCATTACAATGAGTCACTGGATGGTGAGCCTCAGTGAAATGAACCTAAATTCAACTGAATACACTGGATCAACCTAACAAATCTTAAATGGATGTAAAGGACCGATTGGACTGGAAATGGCTTTAAAGATCTGTAGATATGTGAATGATTGTGAACGTGAAACATGAAACAGTTTGAATGGTTTAGCTAAACATGAAAAAATGAATAGACCTATGACAGCATGAATAAACCTGACTAGCTCTGCATGGATACAAACTAAACTGAATGATATGAATGGACCTGCTGCAGCTTTCTGTACACTGACCTGAACTAACCCAACTGAACCTGAAGTGACCTAACTTGACCCAGACCTAAACTGGCCCGAGTGGACCTACACTGACAACTGGACCTGTTGTTGTTGTGCTACCCTAGTCTGTCTGACAAGAAGACCCATCAATCACAGGCAAGCAAATGCCCCCGCAAGGCTGCCCCATGCAGTGAACTGATGTTCCCATGCAGCTGACAGCACCTCAGCAAAGTAAGGGATTAAAGTGGAGATTCAGTCTGAGCAGACCCATCAACTACAGGCAAGCAACCACCACCGCAGGGCCGCCCTGTGCAGTGAAATGATGTCCCCATGCAGCTGACAGTACCTCAGCACAGTGAGACACAGGAATTAATGTGGAGGGCTGGTTCCTGGGTGGACACCACATTTGTATTTCTTCACCCAGTTAACTGGGACACTACAGTAGGTTCCACATTATCCTATTACCTGGCTATGTAAGTAGCTGCACATGGTTTCCTGGGTTACGGGAAACCATTAGGCTTGTCACTCAGTGTATACCACCGGAAGAGGAAAGAGGAGTAATAAAGAGTGACAGGAAGGATGGAAGAAACAGGAGGACTTACACAGAAAAAGAATGATACACAAAGGAAGAGGCAGGCAACATTACAAGTGAGTGAAAGATGGGTGCCCCCACCTGCCACCTGACTGATCCCATAAGGATGCAGATGATCCACAGTGACTTGAATGGAAAGCAAATGACTCAACCGGGCCAAAACTGATATGAAGGACCTGACTGGATCTTCACTAACCTGACTGGGCCTGAAACGATCTGCATGTACCTGAACTGACGTGAAACGATCTGAATGAACCTCATCATAATCATCATCATCATCATTTGGACCTCCTTTCCCATCCTAGGGCAGGGTAAGGAGAGGCAGTGTCAAGACAGCCAAAGTTTGCCCGATGCAATGGGCCAAGTTTCCATTCTCTCATCGTTCAAGCCCTCGAAATCCTGGCTCCATTTGATAGACCAAAAAAATTTCACCACTTTCTGTAGCTTCACATATACCTGTCTGATAGAGCCAATCCGAATGCTGTCACGTTAAAAAGGAGGTGCCAAATCCCTGGTCATGCACTTCACCGCACAAAATTCATCCACCCAACTCGATCTTGTCAGTCCCTTAGGCTCACTGACTTCCATACCTCTCTTCCTCACACATTCATCAACCACATCTCTCCACCTTCTTCTTGGCCTACTTTGCCTCCTCCCTCCTTCAAATTCACTCAGATATACCATTTTCACCACTTTATCATCATCCACTCTCTCCACATGACCATCACAGTATACTCTCTTCAATTCTGGTGTCCACTTACTTCCTCACTCAGCATCTTTCACGAATCACATTATTCCATATCCTATCCACTCTCTGCTCCACATACATTCCTCAGCAGTTCCATCTCCACTGCTTTTACTCTTGACTTTTCATTTTCATGCCACACCAAAGTCTCACATCCATATGCTGAAGCTGGCACTAAAACTCCTTCATGTAGGCCTTGTGTAGTTGCAACACTCAAGTCTCTGTTTCTTATCAAGGTCTGCATAGCACCAGCTACTTTCCTTCCTTGTGTCACTCTACTTTCCACTTCTTTTGAGCATTTTCCTCTTTTTTTCTAGTGCTGTGCCCAGGTATTTGAACTCTCTCACCAGTCCCAGTCTCTCTCCATTCACTGTAACATAACACTGGGAGTCACCTTCTCTCTCAGTAACCATCACTTTACTCTTTTCTACATTTACTCTCAAGGCATGATGCTCACAGAAATCTGCAAAACTCAGCACTAGTCTACTAAGCTTTTTTCCAGTATTTGCAAGTAGCACATCATCATCAACATACAACAAATTTGAGATATTCCATCCATCACCATTCATTACCAACACCATTCCTCTCTCCATTACTTTTGTTTTTACTTCTCTCATCATCCTCATCCATATATATATATATATATATATATATATATATATATATATATATACTGAACGACCATGGGGACATCAAACAACCTTGTCGCATGCCCACATCGATCGTGAACTATTCACATAGATGCCCATTTATCCTCACACATGCCTCACTACCATCATAAAAGTGCTTAATGGAACCTAGCAGCTTACCACCTACACCGTACATGCACAAAACCTTCCACAATCCTTTTCTGTCTACTTTGACTTATTCTATTTCCAGATCCATAAAGGCCATATACACTTTATAGTCGTTCTCACAAGCCTTCTTCACTATCTATCTCGGTGCAAATATCTGATTCACACATCCTCTGCCACTCCTAAAACCACCCTGTTCATCACTCACTAGGACTTTTGGTATCTCTCTTACTTTCTCAGTAATATTCTTCTATATACCTTCCCTACAACATCCAAGCTTCACTTCCATACATTAGAGTTGGCCACAAGTCATGAGTGAGAGCAGTGGAAATGAGTTATTTAAGAGGAGCCTGTGGAGTCACATGGAGAGACAGGCTGACAAATGTGGGCATAAAGGAGCATTGTGGTGTGGATGTGGATGTGATAAGAAGCGTTAAGAGGAACACAAGGAGGTGGTTTGGCCATGTGGAGAGGATAGAGAATGAGAGACTGACGAGGACAGTGTATGTGAGTGAGGTGGAAGGGGGGAGAAGGAGGGGGAGGACGAGGATGAGATGGAGGGATGGGGTGGAGAGGTATATGAGAGAGGGGAGTGTTAGTTAGGAGCAGGGCAGTGAAATGGTGCGGGACAGGGCGACGTGGAGGTGACTTGTTTGTGGCCACTCCGTACGGGATTGAGGCGTCTGGCAATAGATAGATAGATAGATACCTTCCCTACAACACTCAATAGACTTATGACCATGATAATTTTTGCACGCACTTCACTCACCTTTATTTTTGTAAAGGAGTAAAATCACTGCCTTTTCCCATTCTACTGGCATAGTTTCAATCATCCATGCCTTCTTACATAACTCCAACAAGCAATTCATTCCACACTCTCCACTATCAACTCCAGCTGCTTTCCCATTTTTCAGCCGCTTCACAACGTTCTTCGCCTCTGCAAGTGTCTTGTTTCCTGGCACTGCATTCCTTCTCTGTACAACCCCAAAACCAATCATGTTAACAGTCACTTTGCTCTCTCCATTCCCATTCATCAGACTTTCAAAATATTCTTCCCATCAGGTCCTTACTTCATCCCCATGGGCTAATAATCAACCGCTTGCATATTTAACATTTTCACACTTCTTTCAACTATCACTTCTACATTTCTGCACCTCTTTCCAGAATAAATTCTTCTTTTCTGAGTAATTTACATTCATTTTTCTTCCTAGATCATCAATTACCTCCTTCTTTTTCCTCTTCATTAGCCTCTGCATGTGCTTCTTGTTCTCAGTATATTCAGTTCTTATTTCAACTGAACCCCTGTCCTGTAACCGCTCTAGGCACTTCCTCTTTTACTCCATTGCTCTCTTAACCTTTTCATCCCATCATGCCGTACCTCTCTTCTTTGTTGCTATTCTTGCCACACCATACACTGCTTTAGCATTCCTAACTAAGCAGTCCTTATATGCATTCCACAAGCTGTCATGATCCATTTCATTCCAATTCACTTATTTAACTCCTCCCCTTCTTTGATCCTGTATTCATCTGCCATTTCTTTCATCCTCAGCTTCTCAGCTTTCTGTCTCTTTCCCTGACTGCTCCTCTCTCTCTCGGTCCACTCACTCCTCTCAGTTTCATCTTGCTGTTGCCTCTCCCAACACTGAGAGGGCTCTCCCTCCATGCTAAGGGATCTTTGTATGCAGCGTGTGTTACAAGTGTAATGCTGCATGGTACTAAGACTTGGGCAGTAAAGGAAAAGGACATTTGCAGACTCAAACTTACAGAAATGACAATGTTTAGGTGGATGTACAGTGCAATGCATCCCTGAGTGTGAGGCTTGGGGGGGCTAGGTTTATGACGGAAGAGTTGAGCAGTGGGATGGGACTGGAGTGTATTGGTGCTGAGATGTGGAGAGGTAGACTGAGATGGTTTGGGCATATGAAGAGGATGGGGGATGATAATTGGGTGCAAAAAGTGAGAAGTGTTAATGTTAGGGGTTGGGTTGTGAGAGGCAGACCAAAAAAGACCTGGGACAAGGTCACTGAGTGTAACCTCAGGGATAAGGGACTGAATAAGGAAGCTGCCAGAGATCGAGCAGCATGGAAAACCACCTCTAGGTGAAAAACGCTGACCCATGTAAGCATGTTGAAGCCTTCAAAAACGAATGAAGAAACAAACGAACCACAATCTATGATACAACAAACCTCCACATTGTCCTCTCACTGCCCACGTATCAGCAACACCTCCCAGCATCAACTTCTCTAAAAGCTTGTAATCAATCAGGCTACTTTCAACGCCATCTCCATTCCCTCTATACCGTGTACAATGGAATTTCGAATTTCGACGGTTTAGAATTCGATGATTCGAATTTCGATGCATTTTGGAGTTGTCCACCTACCTCACTTTTCGATGCAAAATTGCATTTTTCGATGCTCTCAGGGCCAGACTCCAACCAAAACAAGCAAAGGTAATATATTTGATATGAGCCAAAATGCTATAAGTGAAGGAAAATTATAAGAAAAAGTATGAGCCTTGTGGTAGGTGGTGGCGACCATCATCCACTCACTTGATGTAGTGCTGCCAACTTCTTCCTTAGCCTCTACCATTCTTTTTCTGTGCCTGCCCTCCTCTTTTCCTATTTCTGCCATCTTTCCTGTCACTTCTTATTGCTTTTCTTTCCTTCAAAGGTGGCTTTACACTGAGTGACAAGCCAAATGGTTTCCTGTAAGCCAAGAAACCATTTACAACGCTGGGTGGTAACCATATAACCAAACCACACGTGCTCCCTACGTGTCAACAAGTGGGTTGATGGAGGGTTAGTGCCCCTCACCGTAAAACAAATAACTCAAAGTCAAATGGCCACTCCTTCTGGGATTATGGCATCTGGTAATAGATAGAAAGATATATAGTTTAAGCCTAACCTAATATGTAAGTGACATGTGTCAGAAGAATGAAAATCAACATCATTTACTCATATGAGAAGCATACAAAGATATGGTTCCGAGACAATTCACCATCAAGTCAATTCGCCGTCAGATAAGTCCCCGTCAAAACATGGACGATTCCCCATCAGGACAATTCGCACCCTAGACGATTCCCCATCATTCTATAAATATACTTATTATTAATTAATCAATACTTTAATAACTACATTTCAGGGGGTTCCATCAAAGTCTATGTTCAATAGTGTAGGCTTCGTGCCCTCTCACACTTGCTCCTGCAGAGGGCTCTCGTGCTGCGCGCTCCCTTTCTCGTGCTTCTCACTCATTTCCTTGAGCTTCGCGCACGTGTTGCGATCATTTCAGGTAATCGGAGTCACATTTATATGCTATTCTAGTCTAACATTGTCACTATTTGCCATCAAGGTCACATCGAAGGGCCCATGATGGTTCGTTTATGTGCTGTTCTAGTCTAACGTTGCTTCTCACTCGTTTCTTCACGCTTCGTGCATGCATTGTGATCATTCCAGGTAATGCAAGTCATTACCTGGAATGCTGTTCTAATCTAACATTGTCACTATTGGCAATCAAGGTGACATCAATATATAGCCATCAAAAACTCTACGGTGAACACAACCCTAATTTCACATACTCAAGCCAGGAGCAGCGTTTTTTGGTCAAACTTTGATCGTTCATTAAATATAGTAAACATTTTTCAATCATGATGGGACCAAGTTTTTTCACATCAGTGAATTTATTGTGATTTTTGTGCCAATTTTGGTGCAATTTGAATGAGTAGTTTCGGCTGTCCAAAATACACGGACACATACACACACACACGGCTACTCCTATAGCATATTAGATTAACTTGTTTCTTCCTCACTGTAGTCGCCTTTGAATTATATTCTAGCATCACCCATAGCTGTCTTCATTAATGACGGCAAATTGTCTTGTTATTGTTGTGACAGTGAATTGTTCCAAAACCCAAAGATACAACAAGAGAAATTAAAGGAAAAGAATCAATTATAGAAATACTAAAACAGAATGAATTACAGGTGGTGGCAAATACAGTCAGCAGAATAATGAAACAAAGAGAAGTAATTATGAATATAAGGATCAATACAGAATGAGACTGAGAGACAAAAAAAAAGTCTCTATCTATCTATCTATTGCCAGATGCCTCAATCCCGTATAGGGTGGCCACAAACAAATCACCTCCACGTCGTCCCGTCCCCCGCCATTTCACTGCCCTGCTCCTAACTCACACACCCCTCTCTCATATACCTCTCCACTCCATCCCTCCATTTATCCTCGGCCTCCCCCTCCCTCTCCCCCCTTTCATCTCACTCACATACACTCTCCTCATCAGTCTCTCGCCCTCCATCCTCTCCACATGGCCAATTAACCTACAGTAAGTGTGTTCCTCCTAATGCTTCCTATCACATCCACATCCACACCACAATGCTTCTTTATATCCTCATTTATCAGCCTGTCTCTCCATGTGACTCCACAGGCTCCTCTTAAATAACTCATTTCCACTGCTCTCATTCTTGACTTGTGTCCTTCCAACAACGTCCAAGCTTCACTTCCATACGTTAGAGCTGGTATCACAATACTGTCATGTAGTAACTTTTTCACTTCCATCCTCACTTCCCTGTTTCTCATCACTGCTTTCAAGGAACCAGCAACCTTTCTTCCCTGCTGTACCCTTTCAAGCACTTCACCCTCCAAACCTCCATCCTTACTCATCACACTCCACAAGTACTTAAACGTACTCACTTTTCCATTTCCTCACCATCCAACCTCACTGTACATTCACTGACTTCACCTCTCTCAAAGACCATCACTTTACTCTTCCCGGCATTCACCTTTAGATTCCGTTTCTTACACACTCTCCCAAACTCATCCACCAAGCCTTGCAGCTTCCCTTCGTCTCCAATCAACAACACAGTATCATCTGCAAACAACAGTACAGGGAGTTTCCAAACACTACCCTCTCTCACCAGGGCCACTCCAACATCCGCTGTCCTACCTTGTACCTCTTTTATTACCCCGTCCATGTACAGATTGAACAACCATGGAGACATGACCCATACCTGTTTCAACCCAACCTTCAATGAGAAAAATTCACTCAGTTCACCATCCACACGCACTGCAGCTTTAGCACCATCATACATACTCAAAGAGAAAAATTCACTCGGTTCACCATCCACACGCACTGCAGCTTTAGCACCGTCATACATACTCTTCACAGCATTCAACAACTTCCTGTCTACTCCATATATTCTTAATACTTTCCACAATCCTTGTCTATCCACCCTGTCATATGCTTTCTCCAAATCCATGAAAGCCGCATACAACTTCTTTCCCTTTTCTAGAAACTTTTCCATTAAAGATCTAAGAATGAATATCTGATCTACATAACCTCTTCCCTTCCTAAAGCCTCCCTGTTCTTCTCTAACTAATTCCCATGTTCCTTCTCTAACTCTGTCAAAAAGTATCCTATGATATACTTTTCCTATTACACTAAAAAGACAAATGCCCCTACGATTACCACACACTTCTTTTTCCCCTTTTCCTTTGTACATGGGAATAATTATACCTGACTTCCAATCCTCTGGGACTTTACCTTCCTCCCAGGCCAATCTGCATATCTTCCACATCCATTCTACTACTATCTCTCCCCCATGCTTCAGCATTTCACCACACACTCGATCAATTCCTGGGGCTTTCCCCAATTTGACTTTCTTCATTGCTTCCACAACTTCTATCCTACTGATTTCTTCCTGACTTCTCACCTCCCTCCTTCTCCCAGCCATTCCCCAGCCACTTGTACTTGCATTCCTTCCATCCTCTTTGTTCAACAATTCCTTAAAGTGTTCTCTCCATCTGCTCATTTTTTCTCCCTTCTCCACTAGTAATCTACCATTTTTATCTTTCACTCCCCTGCTAACTTCACTGCCACCCTGTCTTACTCTCTTCACCTCTTTCCAGAACATTTTCTTACAGTCCCTCCACTTTACACTTAAATTTCTTCCAAATTCCTCATCCACTCTCTTCTTACTCTCTCTTACTAATCTTTTCACCTCTCTCTTCCTTTCTACATATAACTCTCTTCTGCCTCTCAACTTCTTCCACGCCCCTATTTCTCATCCTTTCATTGTATGCTTTCTTCTTTTGTGCTACAGCCTGTCTCACCTCGTCATTCCACCACACTGTTTCTTGCACCCCCCTTCGTCTTCTCTTCACCCCGCACACCACCTCACATGCTGCACATATTTCTTCTGTGAATATCCTACACACACCTTCCACGTCCCCCATCTGCTCCAATTCATATTTACCCAATCGTTCCACTACTTCTCTCTTATATTCTGCCGTTTTCTCATCCTCTTGTAACCTTTCCTCTCTCCTTGCAACTACTCCTTCTTCCCGTCCTTCCCTTTTTCTATTTCTCCATCTTGCTAGGATCTTGATACTGGCCACCACCAAGCAGTGGTCAGAAAGTCCACTCCCCCAACCTCTATAGGCTCTTGCATCCATTACACACCTTCGCATCCTTTCATCCACACACACATAGTCAATCATTGCCTTCCTTTCATTCAGTTCACCACCTACTTTTCTCATCACTCGCCATGTATTCCTGTGGATCATTTTGTGCCTGAAGAGGGTACTGGCTATCACCAACCCACTCCCGGCACAAGTGTCCACTAACGCACTGCCATTCTCATCTGTCTCAGCAGGCACACCCCACTCACCAACTATTCCACCCACCTTTGCATTCCCTACTTTACCATTCATATCACCAATCAAAAACACTCTCTCATTCCTTCCAAACTTTTCCATGCACACTTCCACATTTGTCCAGAACTCTTCTCTCACTCTGCTTGCACGATCTTGCATTGGCGCATACACGCACACAATCGCCCACATTTGTATTCCAACTTTCAATCTTACCCACACAATCCTTGACCCAACTGATCCATACTCTCTTATGTTTTTCTTCCATTTTTTACTCACAACAATATACACTCCTTCTTTTACCCTCTCATTCACACCTACTTCTGCACATACAGTATACCCCATCCATACTCCCATTCTCTCACACTCTCTCCTCTCCATTTAGTTTCAGTTACTCCACATACATCCACTTTCGCACCCTCAAGCACCTGGACAATCTCTCTCTTTCACCTCATCATTCACACTCCTTACATCCCATGTTGCAATCCGTACCATGTCCATTGTCCGGTCCTTGGTCGTCATCTTTTGGTCAGTCCCTGTCCGAGGCTTCTTGTTCGTTTTTTTAGTTAGCTGTTTTCCGGGGAGGGGCACTAACCCTCCACCAACGCTTTTAGTCACCTTGTACGACAAGCAGGGATACTGGGGGAGTATTCTTGAAAAACCCTCCTACCTCCAGGGGTAGGGGTCATCTTGTTTAAAGACAAGAGTTCCCGGATGGGAGTAGGCACCCACAAAAACAAGCCGTGTAAGGCGATGTTCTATTGCCGGCAGCCATCTTGTGACTGTCCTGCCAGCGCTCTACAGCCTAGCACTACACTTTCAGCCCGTACCTGTACCTTCCACGTGTGGACATGCATTTTGCTGCAATTTAGTTGTATGTATTTTCTTTGTATTTTCGTCGCAACTTACCTGTTTCAAGATGCCAAGCAAGAGTGGTTCTTTGGGTAGCAGTGGTAATGGATGAGAGCAGCATGGTATCTCTAAATCTTCACAGCCAAAGGAGAAATGGCAATACAGGAAAAGGCAGAAATACACCAAGTATACACTGCTGACAAGGCGAAAATCCATATTCTATACTACAGTATAGCAATACAATGCAGAACTACAGTTACATAACCACAATTATAGTTCATAAAGTTTACAGGGGGTGTGGGCAAAAAATCATGATTTTATGTAGTTTGGTTCGGAGGCCCCAGACCCAAACTAATTTTTCCCATAAGTTCAGTTTAAATTTAGATTATTTGAATTTCGTGGTGATTTTTTGGTACATATGCCCATCAAAATTCGAAATTCCACTGTATATTTATGTACATCTTTGTGTTTGAAATAAGAATTACAGACACAACCTCCTTTCCTGACACGTCCTTCAGTCGCTTCCCCTTATCATTCTCTCCTGGTACTCCATTATTACCCATTATATAATTCACAAGACCAGTGCTTGCTTTCCCATTCATGTCGCCCATTACAAACACTTCATAACTTCTGGGCATTTCTCCTACTACTTCATCCAGGACATCCCCAAACCGGTGTTTCTCTGTCTCACTCCTGTTATCACACGGTACATATGCTACAATCACTTCCACTTCCACCTTCTCTAACTTGAACTTTACATACATACATCTCGAGTTGACACATTTGTAATCTCTCATTCCACTCTGCCACACTTCATTTATCAACAAAGCAACTCCTTCCTTGCATCTTCCTTGCACATTCATGCCCAACCTTACACATGTTACACCCTCCCACTCCTCCACTTCATATCCTTTCATCTTTTGCATACAATGCCATCTCGGTCTCTCGCACTCTTGAACACATTCACTACTTCCACCCTCTTGTTCTCCTCATTCACACCTCTCACATTCCACATGGCCATGCGAATCTGCCCATTTGGTTTGGGCCCTGGGCAGGTTTTGGGCCCTCCGTGACTCTCCAAAACATCTGCCATTATTAGTGATTTTAGATAGGGGCATCTTGGGGACACTTAACCCAGCCAAGAACTCCAGTTATATGGTTACCATGCAGCATAGTATTTGGTTTCCTAGGTACAGCAAACCATTTGGCTTGTCACTCAGTGTAGAGACCGTAAGACATCACTACACTGCATGAGTGGATGATGGGTGCCCCAACGTACCATAGTTTAAATTCATAAGCACTGACTTGAATGAATATGAATGAATTTAAATGCCTCTGAAGTGACCTGAATGAATGTGCAAGATTTAAATGCACCTGAACTGACCTGACTGCAGAACTGACCTGACTGCAGGTGAAAGGATGTGAATGAGGTCTGAACAGACATGAACTGACCAAACAGGATCAGGAATGACCAACAGAGTTCTCAATGGTCCTAATTAGATCTAATGAGTCCTTAATAGATCTATTTCCTAAACAGGCTTGAATAGCACTGATAATCTTCATCATCACCATTACCCAGACCTTTCACACCCTAGGGTGGAAAGTGACTACTGAACTTGCTTGCTGATCATTAGGCTAGGCAAAAAAAACAAAGAACCAATTGAATGGTTGTTGTTCTGGCACTTCCATGCTACAACACAGGTATCTTGTCAAAGTATAAATTCATTTTTCTAAGAGCTGATAGCTTAATTATTGGCCAGAAGCAGTTGCCAGATACTAAGAAACTTAATTTCATATACTACTTGTATTAATAAGTCACAAAATGCTGTGCATTAGGTCTGCAAGAGGAGGTAGGTGCATGGGAGAACAAGGTACCTAAAATATTGCCAATCAATAGGCATCACCATTGCCAGACCTATTAATTATGTAAAAATGCACAATAACATGTCCTGGTGACTGGGATACTGTTTCTGCATACCATGATAACTTGAAGAAGAGGTGGGGGAGGTGATAATTGTTCAAGCTCATGAATCATTTACTGAGCAGATTGATGCTGGTTCAGGACAATGGAATGTTAGAAGCAAAGTTTTTTTTTCAGTAATTTTCTCCTTTTATACACCATTTTTTAAAGCTATGCCTATCTGTTATGCTTTTACCATAGGCCTATTGTGTGTGTAAAGCTGCATGGTAAAATGAGGCTTGGTCATTAACCCCTAAAACGCGGCTGTGTACGCGCGATCCCCCCCCTGTGGCGGGGTTGTAGCGGGGTCTGAGTACCTGTGGAAAAATATTTGCCAAAAATCATAGATTAACCCTAGAGCATTAAAATTTTTATGGCATATATTACTTACCTTCAGCTATCTCCTGAGCCACATGTTGAGCCTTCGTTGACTACCAAAGGACTTGTGAAGACTTGCAAAGTTGGGTAACAAAGTCTTCACTCTCACACCTCCAGAAACCCGGTTTTCTTTCTACCACAGCCTCAGTCTGTCACAGTACACTTTATACAACAACGTAAAGGTAGTTAGGAATCCGTATTTGTACAATAAGCACTGAAAATAAGGCTAAAATCAACGGAGCGTACGGCCGACATGCACTGTGGCGGCGGTTTTCCCATCACTCAACAAACATTTCCATTTTCACAGCTAAAAACATGTATACTACATTATTTTCAATCATATTACTTCCCAAAAGATCACCACGGCGCGCTTTTTATTCTGCCTTACGTCCGCCACTTTATTCTCGTTCCTGTTGGCCGCTTGCACTGACTGGGAAGAGCTAGAACTCGCCATAATCTCACTTTCAAAGCCTGCAGTAAACTGACACTAAACAGAGGCAAAAGCTAGTGTTACAACTGGGGAAACAAGCGTTTCCTAGTAGCATAAACTGCTTGTGAGAGGAGATCGCAAATTTACAGTTCTGAGCGCTCAGAGCGCTGCCATGTATCACAGCCAAGCTGGCCGGGCCGTGGTAGGGGGGGTGCGGGGGGAAAACGCGATATTTGGCAACAACTGAGGTCAGTAGTACAAAGGTAAAGTATGCTAGTTGTAGCTAGAGGATGGTGGTACTGATAGACAATACCAGCTGGAGCCTGCTTGCCCGCGGTTATTCAAAATATACTAAAATCGCAAACGCGACGACCCGCCGTCCTGCCCTTATGGCCGAGCGTCGCAAACGCGACGATCAGCGTTTTAGGGGTTAAGATAAGGCATCCACAAACTGTGCTGAGTTGTGTGGGTGGGTGAGGGGTGGGGGAAGAGGGGGAACTTAAAACCTTAAAAACTGACAGGTTTCATTTTTACCATAACCCTGTTCTCTCTATCTATCTCTATGTATTTACCTAATTGTGATATACAGGAAATGAGCTATGCTCGTGGGGTCCCGTCTCTGTTTCTCAATGTCAAATTTAGCAAACTCGTTTAAGTTTTTAGACTGGACGATCTCTTTGTCCAGACTACTCCACAGGTCTATACATCTATAAGGAAAACTATATTTCTTGATATCCTTCAAGCAGCTTGGTTTCTTAGTTTTATTCCATGTCCTCTTGTTACTCTCTTATCCCATACAAACAGATCTTCTTTGTCAATTTTATCTACTCCCACCATGATCCTGAACACTGCAATCATGTCTCCTCTCTTTCTCCTTTCTTCTAAGGAAGGCAAATCCAGCTTTTCCAACTTCTCTCTATACGACAGATCTGCCAGACTTGGGACCATTTTGGTTGCTGTTCTTTGTATTCTCTCAATCTTGTTTATATCTTTCTTTTTGTGTGGGGACCACACTACTGCTGCATATTCTAACCTGGGGCGAATCATGTCCACTATCAATTTCTTCATCATCTCCTCATCCACATAATGAAAAGCTACTCTTATATTAGTCAGGAGTTTATAAGTCTCTCTCACTGCCTTGTTAATGTGTTTTTCAGGTGACAAACTATCCTGGACCAGCACTCCCAAATCTTTCTCTTCTCCCACTTTTGTGACTGGTTCATTACCCATTACATAATTCAATGATGGTCTCCTGGTACTTTTACTCATTTCCAATATTTTACATTTCTTTGCATTAAATTTCATTTCCCGCATCCGGCTCCAATCGTGTATCCTATCCAGATCCTCCTGCAGCATTTTACAATCCTTCTCAACCTCTACCTTCCTCATGATCTTTGCATCATCAGCAAACAGACTTGCATAACTGTTCACTCCATCTACCATATCATTTACATAAATCAGGAACATTACTGGCGCCAACACCGAGCCCTGTCGGACTCCACTTGTTACTTCCCTCCATCCAGACATCCTATCCTTTATTACTGTCCTCATTTGTCTGTCTCTCAAAAAGTCTCTCATCCATTCCAGGATGTTCCCCTTCAGTCCTCCTATATCTTCCAGTTCCCACATTAGTCTTTTATGGGATACCTTGTCGAAGGCCTTCTCCAAATCTACACACAATCCACCCAACCATCTCTCTCCTGTAACACATCAATTGCTCTTGAGTAAAAATTCAACAAGTTGGACACACATGACCTTCCACTTCTAAATCCAAACTGACATTCAGCTAAAATTTTCACCTCTTCCAGATATTTTATCTATCTTTCTTTCAGAATTCTTTCGCATAATTTTGCGACCATGCTGGTTAGAGACACTGGTCTATAATTCAGGGGTTCTTCCTTGTTTCCTCCCTTATAAATTGGTACCACATTTGCCCTCTTCCATTCTTGAGGCACTTTCCCCTCTTCCAGTGAACACACAATTAAACTGTGAATCTTATCCGCCAGTTGTTTTCTGCATTCCTTCTGTACCCAATTAGAGACTCCATCTGGTCCTGGGGCTTTCCTTACATCTTGAGTTTCCAGTAATTTATACACTTCCTGTACTTCCACTTTTATATCTTTTATCACTACATTTCTAATCACTCCCTCCCCTTCCACAAACTCACTTTCATTAGTGAAAACTGACTGGAAACGATTGTTCATTATTTCTGCTTGCATTGCTGCATCTTTATAGACCTTTCCTTCTACCTTCAGTTTGGTGATTCCTTCCTTTTGTTTCAGTTTGCCATTGACAAATCTATAAAACATTTTGGGTTCATCCTTATATTTATCTATTATACCCTTTTCAAAATTCCTTTCTTCCTCTCTATGTATTCTTGTGTAATCATTTCTAGAGTGTGTGTGTGTATTTACCTATTTGTAGTATACAGGAATTGAGCAATGCTCGTGTTGTCCTGTCTCCATATCCACATTTATCAAGTCTACCTGTACACACATGAATGTTTTTCTCATGCACCACCTCTTTGTCTAAGTCGTTCCAAATATTTAAGTATTTACCTAATATACCTAATTGTGATATACACGGAATGTACTATGCTCGTGGGTTTCCGTCGCTGTTTCTCAATAAGTCGAATTTAGCTTTAAACTTGCTTAAGTTTTTAGACTGGACGATCTCTTTGTCCAGGCTCTTCCATAAGTCTACACTTCTGTAAGGAAAGCTATATTTCTTGATATCCTTCAAGCAGCTTGACTTTTTCAATTTCATTCCGTGTCCTCTTGTTGCTCTCTTATCCCATACAACCAGATCTTCTTTGTCAATTTTATCTACTTCCACCATGGTCCTGAACACTGCAATCATGTCTCCCCTCTTTCTCCTTTCATCTAAGGAAGGCAAATCCAGTTTTTCCAGCCTCTCTCTGTATGACAAGTCTTGGTTGCTGTTCTTTGTATTCTCTCAATCTTGTTTATATCTTTCTTTTTGTGTGGGGACCACACTACCGCTGCATATTCTAACCTGGGGCGGATCATGGCCACTATCAATTTTTTCATCATCTCCTCATCCATATAATGAAATGCTACTCTTATGTTAGTCAAGAGTTTATAAGTCTCTCCAACTATCTTGTTAATGTGCTTTTCTGGTGACAAACTATCTTGGACCAGCACTCCCAAATCTTTCTCTTCTCTCCTTTTTGTGATTAATTCATTACCCAACAAATAATTCAGTGATGGCCTCCTGGTACTTTTACCCATTTCCAATATTTTACATTTCTTTACATTAAATTTCATTTCCCACATCCGGCTCCAATTGTGTATCCTATCCAAATCCTCCTGCAGTATTTTACAATCCTCCTCAACCTCTACCTTCCTCAAGATCTTTATATCATCAGCAAACAGACTTGCATAACTGTTCACTCCATCTACCATATCATTTACGTAAATCAGGAACATTACTGGCGCCAACACTGAGCCTTGAGGGACTCCACTTGTTACTTCCCTCCATCCAGACATCCTATCCTTTATTACTGTCCTCATTTGTCTGTCTCTCAAAAAGTCTCTCATCCATTCCAGAAGTTTCCCCTTTAGTCCTCCTATATATTCTAGTTTCCACATTAGTCTCGTATGAGGTACCTTGTCAAAGGCCTTCTCTAAGTCTAAGTACACACAATCCACCCAACCATCTCTCTCCTGTACCATGTCAATCGCTCTTGAGTAAAAGCTCAACAAGTTAGAAACACATGACCTTCCACTTCTGAATCCAAACTGACATTCAGCCAAAATATTCATCTCTTCCAGATATTTTATCCATCTGTCTTTCAGGATTCTCTCACACAATTTTGCGACCATGCTGGTTAGAGACACTGGTCTATAATTCAGGGGTTCTTCCCTGTTTCCTCCCTTGTAAATTGGTACCACATTTGCCCTCTTCCATTCTTGTGGCACTTTCCCCTCTTCCAGTGAGCATACGATTAAACTGTGAATTTTATCCGCCAGTTGTTCTCTGCATTCCTTCAGTACCCAATTAGAAATTCCATCAGGTCCTGGGGCTTTCCTTACATCTTGAGTTTCCAGTAATTTATACACTTCCTGTACCTCCACTTTTATATCTTTCATCACCGGAACATTTCTAATCACTCCCTCCCCTTCCACAAGCTCCTTTTCTTTAGTGAAAACCGACTGGAAATGTTTGTTCATTATTTCTGCTTGCATTGCCACATCCTTAAAGACCTCTCCTTCTACCTTCAGTTTGGTGATTCCTTCTTTTTGTTTCAGTTTACCATTAACAAATCTATAAAACAGTTTGGGTTCATCCTTGCATTTGTCTATTATACCTTTTTCAAAATTCCTTTCTTCTTCTCTACGTATTCTTGTGTATTCATTTCTTGTTCTTTTATATTCTTCCTTTGTTCTGTTGTTACCTCTCTTTCTCCAATTGTTCCATGCCTTATCTCTCTCTTTTTTTGCTATCATACACCTTCTATTAAACCACTCCTTTTTCCTGTTTCCTTTCCCTCTTACTCTTGGTACAAATTTTTCCACTCCCAAATTATAGAGGTCTAGAAAGATATCCCACTTCCTCTGTATCTCTCTTGTTTCTCTGAATTTTCTCCAATCTGCATTTTCAAAAAAGTTTCTCAATCCTGTAAAATTTGCTTTCCCAAAGTTGTGTCTTCCCTGTCTATGAAGCTCGTCTCTTGGCTCGACGTTCCCTATTAACATCTGGAACTCAATGACCACATGATCACTTTTTCCTAAAGGACAGAGATATTTCAATGATTCTATTACATCGGGTTCTTTGGTGAACAGTAAATCTAACCTTGCTGGTGTGTCCTCACCTCAAAACCGTGTCTCTTTTTTGACCCATTGCGTCATCACATTATTCATTATTATATTTAATAACATAGTGCCCCACGAATCCTCGCCGCCTCCCGAGTACCATTCCTCCCAGTTCACCTCTTTACAGTTAAAGTCTATCTATCTATCTATAGCTCGACGCCCTAATCCCGCAAAGGGTGGCCGCAGAGAAAACGCCTCCAAGTCGCTCTGTCATCCACCATTTGACTACCCTCCCCCCAACGCACCCCCCCCTCCCTCATATACCTCTCAACTCCATCCCTCCACCTCATCCTCGGTCTACCTCTCCCTCTCCCTCCCTCCACTCACCTACATACACCCTCTTAGTCAGCCTTTCATTCTCCATTCTCTTCACATGTCCAAACCACCTCAGTGTATTTCTCCTAATCTTCTCAACCACATCCACATCCACCCCACAGCGTTCCTTCACTTCTTCATTCGTCAACCTGTCCCTCCATGTCACTCCACATGCTCCTCTCAAGTAACTCATTTCCACTGCTCTCACTCTTGACTTGTTCCCCTTTTGCAAGGTCCATGCCTCACTTCCATTCGTCAGGGTAGGGATCACAATACTATCATGCAGTGACTTCTTAACTTCCATACTCACCTCCCTATTTCTCATCACTGCTTTCAGTGTACCAACAACCTTCCTTCCCTGCTGTACCCTTTCACGCACTTCATCCCCCAAAGTTCCATCCCTACTCATCACACTACCAAAGTACTTGAATGCACTCCCATTCTCCATATCCTCACCATCCAACCTCACTGCACACTCTGTGACTTCATTCTTCTCAAACACCATAACTTTACTTTTTTTGTTTACATTAACTTTCAATTTCCTCCTCCTACACACTGTCCCAAATTCATTCACCAAACCTTGCAACTCCCATTCATCTTCACTCAACAGTACTGGATCATCAGCAAACAGCAACACCGGAAGCTTCCAAATCTCACCCTCATTCATTAGAGCCACCCCCACATCCACTGCCCTACCCTGCAACTACTTTACAACCCCATCCATGTATATATTAAACATCCATGGAGACATCACACAACCCTGTTTCAGTCCCACATTGAGATCAAAGAACTAACTCAGCTCACCATCCACTCGCACCGCAGCCCTAGCTCCTTTGTACATACTCTTCACAGCACTCAACAATTTCCCATCCACTCCATACATACTACCTTCCACATACCTTGCCTATCTATTCTGTCATAAGCTTTCTCCAAGTCCATGAAGGCAGCATACACTTTCCTTCCCTTCTCTAGATACTTCTCCACTAAACATCTTAGAACAAATATCTGATCTACACACCCTTTTCCCTTCCTAAATCCCCCTTGTTCTTCTCCAACTAGCTCCTCTGTCATATGCCTAACCCTATCAATGAGTATTTTACCATATATTTTACCAGTCACACTAAGTAGGCAAATACCCCTATGGTTACCACATACTTCTCTCTCCCCTTTTCCTTTGTATAAAGGAACAATTACACCTGATTTCCAGTCCTCTGGAACCCTTCCCTCTTCCCAAGCCAATCTACACAACTTCCATATCCACTCCACAACAATCTCACCCCCATACCTAAGCATTTCACCACACACTCCATCAATTCCTGGGGCCTTTCCCAACTTAATCTTCTTCATCGCTTCCACTACTTCCGCCCTACTGATCTCTTCCTCCCTCCTCTCATCTCTTCTTCTCCCAGCCATTCCCCAACCACTTATACTCGCACTGCTCTCACTCTCTACATTCAACAAATCCTCAAAATGCTCCTTCCATCTCCTCAGTTTCTCTCTCTTCTCCACCAACAATCTATTATTCCTATCTTTCACTCCCCTACTATTTCCCCTTTCACACTGCCTTACTTTCTTCACCCACCAAAATTATATTATTGCTTTTCTCAATTATTTTTTGCAAATAGCTAGCCATATCTGACAACATCTCATGGTATTCGTCATCCTTCCAAGCTCTTGTCTTTGGGGGTACATACACTACCGCCATATCTCTCTTAACATTCTCTCCAGTTTCTAATTTCATATATATCACTTCAGCCCTGCCTTCTCCCATTTCCACAGTATCCACATTTATGTTGTTCTTCACTGCTATCATCACTCCTCCTCCCTTTTTTCCTTTTCTATCTTTTCTCCACAGTTTACCATCTCCCCAATGAACATCAATATCTTCTCTTAATTTGGCCTCTACAAAGCACATGACATCAGGTTCATGTTCTCTCAAGAAATCGTTAATTTCGATCCTTGTCGATATGAAACCATCAACATTAGTATATATCACCTTCAAATTATTTTTGACGTTTTTAATACCCTCTTCTCTCCTACTCTCTGTCCGTACCACTTCCTCAACTTCTGATCTTTCACACACAGTGTGTGTGTGTGTGTGTGTGTGTGTGTGTGTGTGTGTGTGTGTGTGTGTGTGTGTGTGTGTGTAATTCACCGGGTCGGTCAGGATCACTTGATGGTCGTGATCGTCAGCTTTTACCCTCCCGGAAGGGAGCTGAGAGCTCATACAGTCCGATCTAAGGGCAAGCCTGTGACCTTCACACACGCACACACCCGTCCCCTTGCTCGAGGGGGACAGTAACCACCCACTTCGTCAGTGAAACTTTTCGCAACCTGAGCGAGGCGCGAACTCCCGCCCACCAGTTGGCAAGCGGGAACGTGTGTGTGTGTGTGTGTGTGTGTGTGTGTGTGTGTGTGTGTGTGTGTGTGTGTGTGTGTGTGTGTGTGTGTGTGTGTGTGTGTGTGTGTGTGTGTGTGTGTGTGTGTGTGTGTGTGTGTGTGTGTGTGTGTGTGTGTGTGTGTGTGTGTGTGTGTGTGTGTGTGTGTGTGTGTGTGTGTGCGCTTACCTAACTGTATCTTTACAGGAATGAATCATGCTCATACTTTCCCGTCTATTAAACCATTTTTATCGTACACATCCTTAAATTTATTAATTGTTTTGGCACACACTATTTCATTCGGCAGCACATTCCACTGATCAGTTGCCCTATTTGGGAAACTGAATTCCTTTCATGTTTATCACCTCTCTATTTATGTAGTTTTTTGCAATGTCCTCTTGCTGATGTTTCCCCATAGGTTAGATACTCATTTATGTCTATTTTTTCTTTCCCTCAGATGCATTTATAGATCATAATCATGTCTCCTCTCATCCTTCTCTCCTGTAGTGTTGGTAGATTCAGTTTTTCTAGTCTTTCTCCATAGCTTAGATTCCTTAAGCTTGGTACCCATCTTGTAGCTGTCCTTTGTACTTTTTCAATCTTATTTATGTCTTTTTTGAGATGAGGGTTCCAGACTACTGATGTTGGCTGGTCTGATGAATGATGTTATTACCTTTCTCAGCATGTCTTCATTTATATATGTGAATGATATTCTCATATTAGCAAACAGTGTATACTTATTAATTACCGTCTCACTGACGTGGTCAGCTGGAGATAGGCTGTTATTGATAATTACTCCTAGGTCCTTCTCGCTTTCTGATAAGAGCAGGGTTGAACTTCCTAACTTATAATCCCAGTCTGGTCTTTTTTCTCACTTTTACCAGACTTAATTACACAACACCTGTCCACATTAAATTCCATTTGTCATCTATTGCTTCATTCATGAAGTTTATTTAATTCTTCTTGTACCTCTCAGCAATAAACTGTTAGTGACTATCCTTTGTATTTTTGCATCATCCAATAGGTAGAGAGTTGGCCTGCAGTCCTACCGGACCAGGATTCAAATCCCGCTGGGGCAGGGAACAGTTTAAGGATTTGAAATTCCTAAATATCAGACTTTACTGATCTACCAGAAGAACCGCCGACATGTCGTACAAATACCCCCGCTAATACTAATACACCAGTCCTGTATGAGACAGCCATAGTATGTATTCAGTATAGACGGTGGGTGTTAGCACCAAAGTGGTGACATGTGGAGGTGTACGGTACGTAGGAGGACTACTGGGCCTTGAAAGCAGGCTGTGAAGCCTATGCCCAAAGTCAGTCACACACACACACACACAAACACAAACACACACACACACACACACACACACACACACACACACACACACACACACACACACACACACACACACACACACACACAAACACACACACACACACACACACACACAAAAACATATCTACACTATCTACATAGCTTCCATTTCCAGTGTTGCTGTGTCATTTTTATATACTATAAATAGTGCCATCACCAGGCCCTGTGGAACTCTGCTAGTTACGGTACTTCCCTCCATGATGAGTAATTTCCCCTTAGTACTGTTCTCATTTCCCTTTTTCTGAGAAAACCCTGCATGCAACAGCACAGGTTGCCTTCAATTCCTCCTTGATGGTACAGTTTCCATAAAAGTCTTTGGTGCAGTACTCTATCAAAAAATGCTTTCTTGAAATCTAAATAGATACTGTCCACCCATCCTTCTCTTTTCTGTAATGTTTCTATAACTCTGTCATAATACCTTAATGGATTAGTAACACATGATTATTCCTTTCTAAAGCCGAACTGCCTTTCTGTTATCATACTGTGTTCTTCTAGATGGTTTAACCAAACTTTTCTTATCAGCTTTTCTAGTATCTTACCTACAACACTGGTCAGTGATACTGCTCTATAGTTGTGTGGATTCTGTCTATTCCCTCTCTTAAATGGAGGAACAATGTTTTCTTTCTTCCAAACATCAAGTAGTTTACCATGACCTAAGGATTCCTTGAATATTAAATAAATATAATGGTCTGCTTAACTCTTCTGCACATTCACGTACCACCCAACTTGAAATTTCATTTGGATCATTTGTTTTTCCTTTACCTAATTAACTCTTCCTGTACTTCTTTTTCAGTAATTTGTATATCAGGCAATATGTGTGGGCATGCATGTTCCATATCAACTCTCTCAAACTTTATTTTTTTCTGTAAAACTTGATAGGAAATTTTTTATTTAGTTCTTCACAAATATCTTTTCCTCGCGTATAGATGATCCTGTCATCTGTAATGGACTGTATTGTGTCCAGATGATCCCCTCGTCCATAATGGACTGTATTTTCTCTTTAACTTTGGTTTTGCTTTGGATGTAGCTGTAACATAGCTTCAGTTGATCACTACTTTTATTTATAATGTCTTCCTCAAACTGTCTTTGAGCTTCTCTCCTTATCCTTGTATAATCATTTCTTGCCTGTTTATAATTGGTATATGCCCTCTCACTATTGTGTCTTCTGTATCTATTCCACAGCAAATCTCTTTTTTTCTTTTGATTTTTTACATTCTGTATTAAACCATTTATTTTATTCATTTGTTTCTTTCTGCTGAGGGGTGTAATTTTGGACTCTATCTATCTATCTATTACCAGACACCTCAATCCCGTTTGGGGTGGCCACAAACAAATCGCCTCCAAGTCGCCCTGTCCCACTCCATTTCACTGCCCTGCTCCCAACTCACACCCCCCTCTCTCATATACCTCTCCACCCCATCCCTCCATCTCATCCTCGGCCTCCCCCTCCCTCTTCCCCCCTCCACCTCACTCACATACACTCTCTTCGTCAGTCTTTCACCCTCCATCCTCTCCACATGGCCAAACCACCTCAGTGTGTTCCTCACAACGCTTCCTATCACATCCACATCAACACCACAACGCTCCTTTATATCCTCATTCGTCAGCCTGTCTCTCCATGTGACTCCACAGGCTCCTCTTAAATAACTCATTTCCACTGCTCTCACTCTTGACTTGTGTCCTTCCAACAACGTCCAAGCTTCACTTTCGTACGTTAGAGTTGGTATCACAATACTGTCGTGTAGTAACTTTTTCACTTCCATGCTCACTTCCCTGCTTCTTATCACTGCTTTCAAAGAACCAGCAACCTTTCTTCCCTGCTGTACCCTTTCAAGCACTTCACCCTCCAAACCTCCATCCTTACTCATCACACTACCCAAGTACTTAAACGTACTCACATTTTCCAATTCCTCACCATCCAACCTCGCTGTACATTCACTGACTTCACCTCTCTCAAAGACCATCACTTTACTCTTCCCTACATTCACCTTTAGATTCCATTTCTTACACACTCTCCCAAACTCATCCACCAAGCCTTGCAGCTCCCCTTTGTCTTCATTCAACAACACAGTATCATCTGCAAACAACAGTACAGGTAGTTTCCAAACACTATCCTCTCTCACCAGGGCCACTCCAACATCCACTACCCTACCTTGTACCTCTTTTATTACCCCATCCATGTACAGATTGAACAACCATGGAGACATGACACATCCCTGTTTCAAACCAACTTTCAAAGAGAAAAATTCACTTAGTTCACCATCCACACGCACTGCAGCCTTCGCACCATCGTACATACTCTTCACAGCATTCAACAACTTCCTATCTACTCCATATATTCTTAACACTTTCCACAATCCTTGTCTATCCACCCTGTCATATGCTTTCTCCAAATCCATGAAAGCCGCATACAACTTCTTTCCCTTCTCTAGAAACTTTTCCACTAAAGATCTAAGAATGAATATCTGATCTACACAACCTCTTCCCTTCCTAAAGCCTCCCTGTTCTTCTCCAACAAATTTCTCTGTTCTTTCTCTAACTCTGTCAATAAGTATCCTACCATACACTTTTCCTATTATACTAAGAAGACAAATGCCCCTATGATTACCACACACTTCTTTTTCCCCTTTTCCTTTGTACGAGGGAATAATTATACCTGACTTCCAATCCTCCGGGACTCTACCTTCCTCCCAGGCCAATCTGCACATCTTCCACATCCATTCTACTACTATCTCTCCCCCATGCTTCAGCATTTCACCACACACTCCATCAATTCCTGGGGCTTTCCCCAATTTGACATTCTTCATTGCTTCCACAACTTCTATCCTACTGATTTCTTCCTGTCTTCTCACCTCCCTCCTTCTTCCAGCCATTCCCCAGCCACTTATACTCTCATTACTTCCATCCTCTACGTTCAACAATTCCTTAAAGTGTTCTCTCCATCTGCTCACTTTTTCTCCCTTCTCCACTAGTAATCTACCATTTTTATCTTTCACTCTCCTGCTAACTTCACTTCCACCCTGTCTTACTCTTTTCACCTCTCTCCAGAACATTTTCTTACAGTCCCTCCACTTTACATTCAAATTCCTTCCAAATTCCTCATCCACTCTCCTCTTACTCTCTCTTACTAATCTTTTCACCTCTCTCTTTCTTTCTACATATAACTCTCTCTTCCACCTCTCAACTTCTTCCACGCCCCTATTTCTCATCCATTCATTGTATGCTTTCTTCTTTTGTGCCACAGCCTGTTTCACCTCTTCAGTCCACCACGCTGTTCCTTGCACCCCCCTCCGTCTTCTCTTCCTTCCACACACCACATCACATGCTGCACATATTTCTTCTGTAAATATCCTACACACACCTTCCACGTCTCCCATCTGCTCCAATTCATATTTGCCCAATCGTTCCTCCACTTCTCTCTTATACTCTGCCTTTTTCTCATCCTCTTGTAACCTTTCCACTCTCCTTGCAACTACTCCTTCCTCTCGTCTTTCCCTTCTTCTATTCCTCCATCTTACTTGAATCCTAATTCTGGCCACCACCAAGTAGTGGTCAGAAAGTCCACTTCCTCAACCTCTATAAACTCTTGCATCCATTACACATCTTCGCATCCTTTCATCCACACACACATAATCAATCATTGCCTTCCTTTCATTCAGTTCACCACCCACCCATCTCATCACCTGCCATGTATACCTGTGGATCATTTTATGCCTGAAGAGGGTATTGGCTATCACCAACCCCCTCCCAGCACAAATGTCCACTAACACACTGCTTTGGACTCCTATTTCATAAAATTCACAGAATTTTCCATATATAACATTTACATCTTGTCTTCTAAGCTTTTTTTTCCCAATCTATTTCTAAGAAGTATTTCTTTAGGTCATGGTGGTTGCCCTTTTTTGTAGTTCAGGCTCTTTCTGTAACTCTCATTACTGTTAAAAATGTCATATGCGGTCCTGAAGGTGCAATTTAATACGGCATGGTCACTTTTACCAAACTGACATTATAATGTCAATATCATATCCTTGCCTAGTAAATATAAGATCTAGTATTGATGGATCATCAAGTCCTCTTTTCTGGTGCTTTCCTTTACATGTTGTGTTAGGAAAAATTCCTGCACAAGATCCAGGAGGTTTTGATCCCAACAGCATATTCATGGCTTCTAACATTTAGAGTATTCCAGTTTATATTTGTATTGCAAATGATGAGGTGAAAGAGATTGTCAAGGTGCCTAGGGTGCGAAAATGGATGTATGTGGATTAACTAAAACTAAATGGCCAGGTGAGAGTGTGAGAGAACGGGAGTATTGATGGGGTATATGCACGGGAGTAGGTAAGAATGAGAGGGCAAAAGAAGGAGTGTGTATTGTTGCGAGTAACAAATGGAAGGAGAATATAAGAGAGTATGGATCAGTTGGCTCAAGGACTGTGTGGGTAAGACTGAAAGTTGGACTACAAATGTGGGCAATTGTGTGCATGTATGCGCCAAAACAAGATCATGCAAGCAGAGTGATAGATGACTTCTGGACAAATGTGGAAGTGTGCATGGAAAAGTCTAAAAGGAATGAAAGAGTGTTTTTGACTGGAGATAAGAATGGAAAAGTAGGGAATGTAAAGGTGGACGGAGTAGTTGGTGAATGGGGTATGCCTATAGAGATGGATGAGAATGGCAGTGCTTTAGTGGACATTTGTGCCGGAAGGGGGTTGGTGATGGCCAATACCCTCTTCAGACAAAGTAATCCATAGGTATACGTGGCATGTGATAAGAACGGAGGGTGGTGAACTGAATGAACAGAAGGCAATGACTGATTATGTGTGTATGGATGATAGGATAAGAAGGTGGGTAATGGATGCAAGAGCATATAGAGGTTGGGGGAGAGGACTTTCTGACCACCACTTGGTGGTGGTGAGAATCAAGGTCCAAAGGAAATGGTGAAATAGAAGAAGGGAAGGACAGGAGGAAGTAGTTCATACAAAGAGGGTGGAAAGGCTACAAGAGGGCGGAAAAAAGGCAGAATATAAGAGAGATGCAGAGGAGCGATTGGGTAAATATGGATTGGAGCAGACCGGGGATGTGGAAGATGTGTGCAAGATATTCACAAAGAAATATGGATGTAAGGTGGTGTGTGGACTGAAGAGAAGACAAAAGGGGGCGCAGGGAACAGCATGGTGGAATGAAGAGGTGAGAGAAGCTGAGGCACAAAAGAAGAAAGCATATGCTGAGAGGATGAGAGACAGGGGCATGGAAGAAACTGAGAAATGGATGAGAGAATTATATGTAACGAGGAAGAGAGAGGTGAAAAGATTAGTAAGAGATAGTAAGAAGAGAGTGGATGAGGAATTTGGAAGGAATTTGAGTGTAACGTGGAGGGAATGTAAGAAAATGTACTGGAATTGGGTAAAGAGAGTTAGAAAGGGTGTCAAAGAAGTTAGTCGGGGAGTGAAAGATAAAAATGGTAGATTACGAGTGGAGACGGGAGAAAAAGCGAGCAGATGGAGAGAACACTTTAAGGAATTACTGAACATAGAGAATGAAAGTAATGTGAGTATAAGTGGCTGGGGAATGGCTGGAAGACGGAGGGATGTGAGAAGAGAGGAAGAAATCAGTACAATGGAAGCTGTGGAAGCAATGAAGAAAGATTAAATGGGGAAAGACCTAGGAATTGATGGAGTGTGTGGTGAAATACTGAAGCATGGGGGAGAAATAAGAGTAGAATTGGTGTGGAAGATGTGCAGATTGGCCTGGGAGGAAGGTAGAGTCCCGGAGGATTGGAAGTCAGGTATAATTATTCCCTTGTACAAGGGAAAAGGGGAAAAAGAAGTGTGTGGTAATCACAGGGGCATTTGTCTTCTTAGTGTAATAGGACAAGTATATGGTGGGATACTTACTGACAGAGTTAGGGAAATAACAGAGGAATTAAATGGAGAAGAACAGGGAGGTTTTAGGATGGGAAGAGGTTGTGTAGATCAGATCTTCATTCTTAGATCTTTAGTGGAAAAGTTTATAGAGAAGGGAAAGAAGCTGTATATGGTCTTCATGGATTTGGAGAAAGCATATGACAGGGTGGATAGACAAGGATTGTGCAAAGTATTGAGAATATATGGAGTAGATGGGAAGCTGCTGAATGCCGTGAAGAGTATGTATGAGGGTACTAAGGCTGCAGTGCGTGTGGATAGTGAACTGATTGAAATTTCTTATTTGAAGGTTGGATTGAAACAGAGATGTGTCATGTCTCCATGGCTGTTCAATCTGTATATGGACGGGATTATGAGATACAAGGTAGGGCAGTGGATGTTGGAGTGGCCCTAATGAGAGAGGGCAGTGTTTGAAAAGTCCCTGTACTGTTGTTTGTCGATGATACTGTGTTGTTAAGAAAACGAAGGGAAGATGCAAGGCTTGGTGGATGAGTTTGGGAGATTGTGTAAGAAATGGAATCTAAAGGTGAATGTAGGGAAGAGTAAAGTTATGGTCTTTGAAAGAAATGAAGTCGATGAATGTACATTGAGGTTGGATGAAACGGAAATGGAAAATGTGAGTGTGTTTAAGTACTTGGGTAGTGTGATGAGTAAGGATGGAAGTTTAGAGGGTGAAGAGCTTGAATGGGTACAATAAGGAAGAATGGTTGCTGGTTCCTTGAAAGCAGTGACAAGAAACAGGGAAGTAAGCATGGAAGTGAAACAGTTACTGCATGAAAGTACTGTTATATGAACTCTAACATATGGAAGTGAAGCCTGGACCTTGTTGGAGGGACAGAAGTCAAGAGTGAGAGCAGTGGAAATGAGTTATTTGAGAGGAGCATGTGAAGTCATATGGAGAGACACACTGAAAAATGAGGAAATGAAGGAGCATTGTGGTGTGGATGTGGATGTGACAGGAAGCATTAGGAGAAACACACTGAGGTGGTTTAGCCATGTGGAGAGGATGGAAAGTGAGAGACTGATGAGGAGAGTGTATATGAGTAAGGTGGAGGGGGGGAGAGGGATGGGGAGGCCAAGAATGAGATAGTGAGATGGAGCTGACAGGTATATGAGAGAGGGAGTGTGAGCTTGGAGCAGAGCAGTGAAATGGTGGGGGACAGGGCGACGTGGAGACAATTTGTTTGTGGCCATGCCTTGCGGGAGTTGGGCAGCGAGGGCAGGTGTGAACAACCCAGCTTATACCTCCGTGGAAACTACGTAATGGTTGCTGTTTACAAATAATAAACTTTGTATATGTGTACTCATCTTTTTTTCCCACCAACATAATTATTTTGCATTCTTTAGCTCGAAAAAAAATTCTCTTGAAAATTTGACAGTTTATGCTGTAGATTTGACAGCTCTGGGGGGAGGGGGAGGGGGGAGGGGTGGGGGGGTTTGGTGTGGGCGAGAAAGTTCAAGGGAAAGGAGGAATGAGGGAGGAATGGAGTGGAACCGCAAAGAAAACGAAAGTCGTGATGTATTTTCTTCATAGTCAGAGCTCCGAAGGGCAACTTTTTTCAACTTTGACAGGCCATAGCTCAGTAACTATTTGGTCTAGAATATTCTTGTTTGCAGCATTACACTTTTTACTTCTGTAAGAGTTGAAAAAATTACCATGAATTGCATTCTGGGAGGAATCTCTGTCAAAACATTGCGAACCAGAGGGGCTAAGGAGATTTTTGAACAAAAGAGAAAGGAAAAGCAGGAAAAGGTGGAGAGGGAAGTGGTAAAGGTACTAAAAAGTAAAGAACCACTTGTGAGAGATGCAGCAGACAAGGAAAAATGCGTGATTATCTAAGGTTTGAAGGATAAACCTGTTAGTATGGTCAAAAAGAGAAAGGAAAGAAATAAGAAGGGCGAGGGAAATAGTGTCAATAGTTATGGAAGGAAATGACGAAGCTCAAGAGGAGATCGAAAAAGTGTTTAGGCTAGGAAAATATGTGGAGGAAGGGGCAAGGCCACTAAAAGTAAAATTTCAATCTCAGGTCACAGTAAATGAAATAATTAACAAGACATGGAAATTAGCAGATAAGAAGGGCTTAAAAGATATCTGAATAAGGAGAGATGCAAATGAAGAGAGAGCTAAAATAAAGGAACTAGTTAAGGAAGCTAAAGAAATATAACGACCAGAGAATGGAGGAAGAGATGACAATTCTATTGGAGAGTTATGGATCAGAAAATGAGGAAGTGGTACCGAAGGACAGAGTGAGAAAGAAGGACAATAAAAAACAATACAAAATGACTGAAAGTGGCATATGCTAATGTAGATGGTCTAATCTCAACAAGGCTAGAAATAGATGACTTCTTGAGGGTACTTGAGCCAGACATCATGTGCTTCGCAGAGACTACGCTAAGAGAGAATAATGAAATCCAAATGGGAGATGGGAAATACAAACTATGGAGAAGAGATAGAAAAGAATAAATGGGAGAAGGAGTGATGATTGCAGTGAAAAAGCCTCTATGTGGATAGTGTGGGACTGGGAGAAGGTATGGTTGAAGTGATAAACATGGCAATAAAAACCAGAGGGAAAGGCAAAAGAGACACTACAGTAACATATGTCCCCCTCCAAGACAAGGGCAAGGAATGAGGAGGAATATCAGGAGATGTTGTCAGACTTGGTTAGATGCCTACAGAAAGTGTCTTACAAAAGCAACAACATAATCCTGATGGAGGACTTTCATTGTAAAGAGGTAAACTTGGAGGAGTGGGACTCAGGAAGTAGTGAAGATTCGTGGGGCAGTATACTGTTAAATACAGTATAGCATTGGACAATGTAATGACCCAGTGGGTCAAAAAGGAGACAAGGTGATGACACACCAGCAAGACTAGATTTAATTCTAACCAAAGAACCTGATGCAACTGAATTTCTGAAATATGTGACCTAAAGGAAAAAGTGATCACGTAGTGATAGAGTTCCATACGATAGAAGGAAATGGGGAAACAAGAGATGAGCTATACAAACATGGAAGACAACTTTGGGAAAGCAGACTTTACAGGACAGAAAATTTTTTGAAGCGGATTGGTGGGAATTCTGGGAAACAAGAGAGATACAGAAGAAGTGGGATATCTTTCAAGACTTACATAATACAGGTGTGGAAAAGTATGTGCTAAATGTTAGTGAGAAAGAGAACCGAAGAAATGACTGGTTCAACAAAGGGCGTATGATAGCAAAAAAAGAAAGGGATGAGGCATGGAACAAATGGAGAAAGAGAGGTAATGACGGAACAAAGGAAGAATATAAAAGAACTAGAAATTAATATATAAGAATATGTAGAGGAGAAGATGGAAACTTCAAGAATGGTACAGCTAACATATATGAGAAAGAACCTAAATTGTTTTACAGGTCTGTTAATGACAAATTGAAACAAAAGGAGGGAATCAATAAGCTGAAAGTAGAAGGAAATGTCTACAAAGATGTAGTTATGCAACTTGAAATAATGAACAAATGCTTCCAATCAGTCTTCACTAGAAAAAGTTATTTTGTGGAGCAGGAGGGAGTGACTAGAAATATAGTGTTAAAGGATGTAAGAGTTGAAGTGCAAGAAGTATACAAATTACTGGAAACTCAAGATGTGAGGAAGCCCCAGGACCAGACGGGATCTCTAACTGGATACAAAAGGAATGCAGAGAACAACTAGCGGATAAGATTCACGGTTTGTGTGTTCTCTGAAAGAAGGAAAAGTGCCTTGGGAATGGAAGGGGGCCATTGTGGTACCAATTTATTGGGGAGGAAACAAGGAAGAACTGCTGAATTATAGATCAGTGTCCTTGATCAGCATGGTTGCAAAACTGTGCGAGAGAACCCTGAAAGACAGATGGATAAAATACCTGGAGGAGATGGACATTTTGGCAGAAGGTCAGTTTGGATTCAGAAGTGGAAAGTCATGTGTTTCCAACTTGTTGAGCTTCTACTCAACGTGCTACATGAGAAAGACAGTTCGGTGGATTGTGTGTACAGTATTTAGATTTCGAGAAAGACTTTGACAAGGTACCCCACAAGCAACTAATGTGGAAATTAGAACACACAGGAGGACTGAAGGGGAACTTCAGAGTGGATGAGAGACTTCTTGAGAGACAGACAAATGAAGACAGCAATAAAGGACAGAATGTCTGGATGGAGGGAAGTAACAAGTGAAGTCCAACAGGGCTGGGTGTTAATGCCCATAAGGTTCCTGAATTATATAAACGAAATGGTAGCTGGAATGAACAGTTAATCAAGTCTGTTTGCTGATGATGCAAAGATCATGAGGAGAGTAGAAGTTGAAGAAGACTGTAAAATGCTGTAGGAACACTTATGCAAGTCAGTTAGCTGATGATGCAAAGATCTTGAGGAGAGTAGTTGAAGAAGACTGTAAAATGCTGGAGGAGGACCTGGATAGGATTCATGATTGGAGCCGGATGTGGGAAATTAAATTCAATGCAAAAAAATGTAAAATATTGGATATGGGTAAAAGTACAAAGAGACCATCACTGAACTATCTGATGGGTAATGAACTAATCACAAAAGCTACAGAAGAGAAGGACTTGGGAGTGGTGGTCCAAGATAATTTGCCACCTGAAAAAAACATTAACAAGATAGTTAGAGAGACATATAATCTCTTGACTAACATAAGAGTAGCATTTCATTACAAGGATGAGGAGGAGATGAAAAAAAAAAACTGATAGTGGCCATGATCTGCCCCAGGTCAGAATATGCAGCAGCAGTGTGGTCCCCACATAAAAGGAAAGATATAAACAAGACTGAGAGAATACAAAGAATAACAGCCAAGATGGTCATTAGCTTGACATGTGTCATACAGGGAAAGGCTGGAAGAACTAGACCTGCCTTCCTTAGAGGAAAGGAGAGAGGGGTGACATGATTGCAGTGTTCAGGGCCAGGATGGGAGTAGAAAAAACTGACAGAAAAGATCTGTTTGTATGGGATGTGAGAATAACAAGAGGACATGGAATTAAAATGAAAAAGCCATGTTGCTTGAAGGATATCCTGAAATGTAGTTTTCCAAATAGATGCATAGACCTGTGGAACTGCCTGGACAAAGAGATCATCCAGTCTAAAAACTTTAACAAGTTCAAGGCAAAATCTGACTTACTGAGAAGCAGAGATGGGACACAACAAGCGTAACTCATTTCCTGTATATCCCGAATGGGTAAAACTAGGTAAATACACACACATCTATCTGTCTACATATAGCCAGACGCCATAATCCCGTAAAGGGTGGCCAACTGCCTATCCAAGCAATAAATTATATCATCCTAGCATGTCTCAATGCAATACAACACACCTACCCAATGCATCCCATACCACAACAAAACTCTCCACTTCTTTACATTACACTCAAAAAAATACAGCACATTCCACAAAACATCACTCCACACTAGACTATACACCCCAAGTTTGTGACTCAGTTGTGTAAACACTAAACTACACACTAAACAAAACACCTTCCATAATATCCAATACCAACCCTCCCCCCCCCCACAAAAATCAGTGCACCCACCTGTTTATACACAAAATCAAGAGGGCAGCCCATGTTGATGTCAAGAAAGTCAAAGTCAACCATCTCCTCCAGCAGCTGGGAACACTTGATCATAACTTCAGGGTTGTTTCCACACACCTAAAGGAAGCTTCAATAATGTAACACTTCATTAAGTTTAGGTAATCATCACCATCATCATTATTAACATCATTATCACCACCACCACCATCATCATCATCATCATAAGAAGATGATGGTATACCATTTACACCAATCTAACCAATATCCAGTGGCATATTTGGCCATGGAATTTTTTTGTGGTCTGGGAGCAGTTATCATTGGTGTCAGATAACTGATTTTCCAACCATCTTGAGTTTTTTTGTGGGTGTTTGTTGTTTATGCATTGTTTCCCTGGTGTTTAGCAATAATACTGATAATCCTATGTGTGTTTTAATGTCTAAATATTGCAGATTTACCTGAAAACAGTGCCATAATTAGGAAGGATACTGTACAGACATTAGTGTACAGGTAGGGTGTTTTTTGGTTTTCAGTTATTTTTCTTCTAATGGTTTTCTTGGTGTTTAGCATTACTTTGGATATTCCTATGTGTGTTTTGATGTCTAAATATGGCAGACTGACCTGAAAACAGTGCCAAAATCTGGAGGGGTACTGTACATGCAGCAGCGTAAAGGATGGGTGTTTTTTGGTTTTCAGTGTTTCTTTTTGCATGTTTTTTTGGCGTTTAGCAATACTTTAGATATTCCTATGTGCGTTTTGATGTCTAAATATGCCTGAATGACCAGAAAACAGTGCTTAAGTAAGCAAAGGTACTTTATGAATAGGTCAGGTATAGGTTGGAGGTTGGGTATAGTAGGGGGATATTGTTCATTATCCGGACACTGCCACTACCTGGACATGCCTTTAGCTCTATTATGTCGGATAATTGAGGGATTACTGTATATCAGAAAAAGTCCAATAAGCCAGAAGGGGTCCGGACTGCCTGACCAATTCAACTATGTTCACCACAATAAGGTAAATAAAAGACACGTTTATCAGTGTACAGTACAGTACAGTAATCCCTCATCTCTCTGGATATGCAGTATGCGGACCTGTTCATTATCCGGGTACTGGATCTAGGCTTTATTAAACCATAATCCTAATTTACTTGCCATTATCTGGATGTAAAAGTCTCCGAGAACTTCGGCGGCTAGCTGACATGTTCAAACATTCGGTGTCGTAGCCACTGGGCTCGAGCCATGAGCAGAAAATAAGCCATAATCAACAAGCAGAGCTAAAATGTCTATCTGCCCCTGTACTGAATGATCTGCCCCTGTACTGAATGATCAAAGTCCCGTGCTGGTCCGATCACTCCCAGCTAACCTCCACCACCCAAGTAATATGGCTGTAAACCACAAGCAGTGTCAAAATGTCCATACACATCCCCACCAAATGTCCAAAGTTGTGCGGCCACCGGGCTAAGTCTTTGCCAACTGCCACCATGCATTGAACACGGACCACAAGCCACAATTGCGTGTTTGGTGATAGCAGCTGTCCGCCTCTACCAAACATCCAAAGCCACCTTGTCACCAAGTTTTGTTTCTGAATGGCCACCACACATCTAACAGACCACTAGTGAATGTACGATGAAAGTGCCAGTCCGCCTCATGACAGAAATATGAAAATCCTGCCCGCAGGCTCGCTTCTCCCCCCCCCCCTTCCCATCCTTCCTCTATACCCTTCCGGCTCCCTCCTCGCTCCTTCAGTCCCTCCCCTCCTTCGCGCTGACAACACTAACTCGTGAGTTTTTAGAGTTGTTTGCGATACATTACAATACTATTGGTCGTATCAAAATTCCGAAGTGGCCATGAGAAAGCTCATGAAATTCTGCATCTAGGTGCTACCAAAGTTTTGCACTAAGATTGTGAGAATTTATATGCAGGTAAGTTTTACTCCTGAACACTATTTATTCTCACTGCATTTCTGTACTTTTACTCACCAGTTTTCTGTGTTTTTATTAGCTTATCTTATACTATATGCACCAGCAAAGATGATGGTATACCATTTATACAAATTTAACCAATTTCCTGTGGCATATTTGGCCGTGGAATTTTTTTGTGGCCTGGGAGCAGTTATAACTGGTGTCAGATATCTTATTTTCTAACCGTCCTGAGGTTTTTTGTGGGTGTTTGTTTATGCATTGTTTCCTTGCTGTTTGTATTAACCCGCCACGTGCCGGCTATTTTAGCCCTATGGGTCACCCCAGTGCCAGCCATTTTTCGATTTTTTTTTTTTTTTTTTTTTTTTTTTTTGGGGGGGGGGCTAAAATGATAGATTTTGATGTGGAAAAAACGAATTTGAAAAGATTAGTAAGAGAGAGTAAGAAGAGAGCAGATGAGGAATTTGGAAGGAACTTGAGTGTAGAGTGGAGGGAATGTAAGAAAATATTCTGGAAAGAGGTAGAGAAAGTTAGACAGGGTGCCAAAGAAGTTTGCTGGGGAGTGAAAGATAAAAATGGTATATTACTAGTGGAGAAGGGAGAAAAAGTGAACAGATGGTGTGAACACTTTAAGGAACTGTTGAACATAGAGAATGAAAGTAATGCAAGTATAAGGGGTTGGGGACTGGCTGGGAAAAGAGGGGAAGAAATCAGCAGGATGGAAGTTGTGGAAGCAACGAAGAAAGTTAAAATGGGGAAAGCCCCAGGAATTGATGAAATGTGTGGTGAAATGCTGAAGCATGGGGAAGAGATAGTAGTAGAATGGATGTGGAAGACATGCAGATTGGCCTGGGAGGAAGGTAGAGTCCCAGAGGACTGGAAGTCAGGTATAATTATTCCCCTGTACAAAGGAAAAGGGGAAAAAGAAATGTGTGATAATCATTGGGGCATTCGTCTTCTTAGTGTAATAGGAAAAGTATATGGTAGGATAATCATTGACAGAGTTAGGGAAACAACAGAGGAATTAGTTGGAGAAGAACAAGGAGGTTTTAGGAAAGGAAGAGGTTATGTAGATCATATATTCATTCTTAGATCTTTAGTGGAAAAGTATATAGAGGAGAGAAAGAAGTTGTATGCAGCCTTCATGGATTTGGAGAAAGTGTATGACAGGGTGGATAGACAAGGATTGTGGACAGTATTAAGAATATATGGCATGGATGGGAAGTTGTTAAGGCTGTGAAGAGTGTGTACAAGGGTGCTAAGGCTGCAGTGTGTGTGTGGATAGTGAACTGAGTGAATTTTCCTATTTGAAGGTTGGACTGAAACAGGGATGTGTCATGTCTCCATGGTTGTTCAATCTGTACATGGATGGGGTTGTAGAAGAGATACAAGGTAGGGCAATGGATGTTGGAGCAGCCCTAGTGAGAGAGGAAAGTGTTTGGAAACTCCCTGTACTGTTGTTTGCAGATGATACTGTGTTGTTAACCCCTAAAGTCCTAATCGCATCAGTTGATGCGATTTAAGTTTTATGCCAAAATGCCTAATCGCATCAACTAAGCGGGGTCTGTAAAAAACTGCGGAGCGTTTGTTCGGCCCTGAGTATGACATACATGGCTTCAGGCCAATGAAAACTCACCCCTGATGTGGCGTGAGGAGGGATCGGACCAACTCGGGCGGTGGGGGGACAACCCCCCTCTCTGCCGCCTCCATGCCACCCTCTACTCCACTCCCTCACTCCCTCCCTCCTTGTCCCCCATCACTCTCCCACCTGCATCTCTCCTTCCACCACCACCTGCATCCCCTCCCACCCTCTCTTGCCCCTCCTCCCTCCCTACTAGCCTCGTCCCCCCTCCCTACTAGCCTCGTCCCCCCTCCAAACCCCACCCCATCCCTCCCTCCTTGTCCCTCACTACCCTTCCAACCCCCTACAGACCCCCGAGAGTTATCAGGCCTGATGTACGTACCTGTTTCATATTATTTTTATTTCTTCCCAAATTTACATATAATTACACCTCACTCTGTTCATTTCTCACGTCGTACATACCAGTTTCCGTATGTACGTAATTGGAGAATGCTATATGTTGTACTACATACAACGCATCTTTTTTTTTTTTTTTCATTCTCCCTACCTGCCCAGATTAGTACCTCTGATTAGTCTCCACCTCCAAGCAAACATTTACTCTGGGTAAACACAACCGCCAGCCCTTCGTGGTCAACTTATCTGCCTGTTTGTTAGTTAGTTACAGCCACTACTCGTTTTACGATGGGGTTATGTCAGGTCATACCTTATCGTATACCGATTTGATCGTAAATCGGGAGATTGAAACACATTATCAAAGGGGGGGTTACGTCAACTCAGCTTCCCAAAGTCACCTACCCAAGACTGAAATAAAAATTACAACCCACCTTAATCACTTCCTGTGTCGGTCCAAGTCGTCTCCAAAACCAAAACAAATACTATCACACCAATACAGGCAGCATTACTCACGTACAGTAAATAATTGCAACAACATAACAATCACACTTGGGTAACATTGGCCTGGTGCTACACAATGTATAGGCCTACTGTAGCACGATGCTTGGCTGAGAGGTGACGATAGCAGGGGGGGAGCACACGTGAACGAGTGGAAAAGACAGGGCTTTGAAGGGATGGCGGGACTGCAACTGAACCAAAACAATGCTCTGCACGCTGGGGCTGCCATCTTGCCTGAGACAAGCGACTATCGCCTTGCATGTGCCTGGCGCTTCATACAAAATTTTCCGAGGGCAATATCGTTATAGTAGGAAATTCATCAGAAATCGGATTTTGGGGTGGAACTTTTCTGTTATCGTTGTAGCGAATTATCTTATACCGAATCAATGTAAAACGAGTAGTGACTGTAGTTAGTTAGTTAGAGAGTCACTACACATAACAAATAATTCATGATTCAGTGCACTGCATACTTTTTGTGCTAATTCTTCTCAACCCAAGAGTTTGAGGCTGCTTATAGTTATTACTTTTGTTCCAAATTCTGTATACGTCTCTTTTCTCCTCAACGTTGCATTACGAACACACTGTACAACGCTACGCGCGACAATATTGGTTAGCATTTTTTTTTTTTTTTGCACTTCCTTCACAATGAACACATTTACATACATGTATGTTTCATGACTGACTACTGATTACTTATTTTTATGAATTCCTTTGTATTTTACCCACGTGTTCCTGCTACCTGGCATGTCGGCCAGGATCAGCCTAGGCTATCATGACTGTGATTAGCACCGGCAAGGTGCGAACGTTTCCCACCACACACCCATGTGTGGTTCCTTTCAATGTACTTGAAAGGCAATGCATTGCATATGTTTTCCTTATTTCAGTTATAATTGGCCACCAGATTTTATGAGGCTCTGTACTATTCATTACTTTCCGAAATACTGTATACGTCTCTTTTCTCCTCAACGTTGTGTTACGAACACACAACGATATGCGCGACAATGTTGGTTAGCATTTTTTTTTTTTTTTTTTTTTTTACATCCTTCACAATGAACACACTTACGTGCATGTGTTTCATGACTGACCATTGATTACCTATTTTCATGAATTCCTTTGTATTTTACCCACATGTTCCTGTTATCTGACACGTTGGATAGGGTCAGCCCAGGCTATCACGACTGTGATTAGCACTGGCAAGGTGCGAACATTTCCCACCAAATTATTGCTTTTTTTTTCCCCTTTCTTATGCATGCATCTATAGCATTATTCAACTCTATTTTGTTGTCCATGAAGGTTATAAACATTTCTATGTGTCTGTTAGTTTTGGAATGATTATGAGGCCTTGTTGGGCTACTCCCCACACCTGTTTTATCTCCCCACACGTACATACACACCTGTTTTTATGGTTGGTATGACAAATCCCACTGAAATGGAGGGTTTCCACAAGAGAATTTGGTTGTTGCCAAAATTTTTCTCCTCAAGTACGGTACCACCAAGGCCTTGTAGGCCTACTCCCCACACTAGTTATCTCCCCATACCTACATACATACTTGTTTTCATGGTAAATGTTACAGAACACACTGAAGTGCTTTCATTTCATGTGAAAAGCTGGTTATTTCCAACCCCTGCACCTATAGGCCTACTCTTCATGGCCCACTTTATCTCCCCACAGCCTAGTAATCTCCCCACACCTACATACACCTGTTTTCATGGTTTGTGTGACAAAACAATTTGAAATGATCTGTTTCAATAAGAAAAATATGTAGTTATCAAAACTTTCATGTTTCTTATTGTTTTTGAGGGGTAACTATCATAAACTTTTTTTAAACTTTGACGCGCGATTGTGCGGTAACCATTAGGCCTACAAGGGTACGGATTGCATTGTCAGGTGTGTAAATTCTTCCCCTTTAGCCAAACCATGATCAATCTGCCCTTTGTGAAAGTCGCCAAAACACCCCCGAACTGCAGTTGTGGGAGGCACCCTGCCTGAAACAATTGTGGTCTTTAGGGGTTAAGTGAAGATGAAGGGGAGATGCAAGGCTTGGTGAATGAGTTTAGGAGAGTGTGCAAGAAACATAATCTAAAGGCATATGTAGGGAAGAGAAAAAGTTATGGTCTTCGAGTGAAATGAAGTCAGTGAATGTACAGTGAGGATGGATGACAAGGAATTGAAAAATGTGAGTGCATTTAAGTACTGTAGTTGGGTAGTGTGATGAGTAAGAATGGAAGTTTAGAGGGGGAAGTGCTTGAAAGGGTGCAACAGGGAAGGAACGTTGCTCGTTCCTTGGGAGCAATGGTAAGAAACAGGGAAGTGAGCATGGAAGTGAAAAAGCTACTACATGACAGTATAGGGATACGAACTCTAACGTATGGTAGTGAAGCTCGGACTTTGGTGGAGGGACAGAAGTCATGAGTGAGAGCAATGGAAATGAGTTATTTGAGAGCAGCATGTGGAGTCACATGGAGAGACAGGCTGACAAATAAGGAAGTGAAGGAGCATTGTGGTGAGGATGTGGATGTGACAGGAAGCTTTGGGAGAAACAGAATGAGGTGGTTTGGACATGTGGAGAGGATGGAGAACGAGAGACTGAGGAGAAGAGTGTATGTGAGTGAGGTGGGGGGGGGGGGAGAGGGAGGGGTAGGCCAAGGATGAGATGGAGGAATGGAGTGGAAAGGTATATGAGAAAGAGGGGTGTGAGCTGGGAGCAGGGCAATGAAATGGCAGGGGACAGGGCGACATGGAGGTGATCTGTTTGTGGCCACCCCTTGTGGTATTGTGGTGTCTGGCGATAGATAGACAGATAGAAGAAGGTTGACTTTTCCACATGGGTCACTTACTAGATTTCCATTGGGAGACTGTAACGGTGGAATGGAAGAGGTGGTAGTGAAGTTAGATTTGAATGAATTAAAGATTGACCAGAATATTTAGTTATCGTTTGGGTTGTTTAGTAGTTTGTTAGCTTGTCTATTACGAAAGTTTGATTTAGAAAGATTGATAATAGTTTTGGCATGGTTTCTGATATTTCTATAACAGTTAAAGGTTTCTTTAATTTTGGTCCTTGAGTAATTTTTTTTTTTTTAAGCGAGGAAGAAGGAACCAAAGGCTGAGCCCGCAAAACGTTCTTTCCATGAAAGAAATAATAATAATAATACAAAAGAGAGCCAAATTCAAGATCCATTCATTTCAAGATGCCTGGACACACTGTGTTTGAAAGACTGGAGATCATAGGACAGGAAATACAGATAGAGGGAGACAGTTCCGAGTTGACCCGTTGTATAAATGAAGGACTAGGAGTAATGGCTAACTCCTGCATTAGAGAGTTGTCGCTAGACGGGTGCTGTGCACCCGCTGTAGAGGTGGAGGGATACAAGCAGACAGTTCAGAGGAGCTGTGACCATTGAAGCAGTGATAGAAAAGAGATAAAGAGGCAACAGTGCGGTAAAGAGACAGAGGTTGAAGGGAGCCAGTAAGAGGAGAGTTGATGAGACGAATAGCCTTTGACTCCACCCTTTGAGAAGAGTTGTATGTGCGGAGCCCCCCCACACATGAGAGATGTACTCTAAACAGAGGTGAATAAAACCCGTGTATAAAGTCAACAACTGTGCAGGGGTAAAGAAGACACGGAGTCGGCTTAGCACACCTAATCTCTTGGAAGCAGATTTTACAAGAGATGCAATATGATCTTTCCAAGATAAGTCCCGTGTAAGTGTTATAGGCTATTGTTTTGTGTTCTGTTACTCTAGCACAATTGTGGTCAAACCATTTAGGTGAATTACATCTTTTTCTGTAACTATGGTGGAGAATGAATGTTTCCATGCTGACTTTAATGAAATCCTGTATGTGGCCAAATAAGGAGTTTGCATCTTGAGAGAAAAAGGAGGTCCAAGGGACATACATGAAAAAATTTTGGAGACCCTACCAGTCTGCCCTGTCGTAGTGCCATTTAGCCACCAAAACAGGTTCAGAGCAAGACTCTGTGGTAGGTGCTGAAATGGTGGCTTGTATCAGACACTGACCAGAGGATCTGAGGGGGTACTTCGCTTCAACATTATAATTATCTGAATTGGTTGTTAGAAACAAGTCCAGTAGGTGGGGATTTTGATCTGGGTTATCTGGCACACGGGTAGGTTGACTGATTAACTAGGTGAGTTATGAGTCTCAAATAGCTGACATTCAAGACCAGAGTGATCAGTTCTGGCTGAATAAGTGAGCCATTTAACATCAGGGATATTAAAATCACCCAGGATAGTAATTTCTGATGCAGTATTAATGTTGAGGACACTTAGTTGTGAAGACAGAGAGTCAAATAAACTTGGCTCTGGAGGGGCATTAGGGGAATCATGAACACACCAGATATACTACATTTTACCAAAAGAATTTAATTTGTATATGGAATGGTCAAACTAAGATCAATTAAATTTAGTAATCTCCTCCAAGGCAATTTCTGATTTAGCAGGGCAACATATGCCTCATTTGGGTCTGAAATTTTGACTCAAGATATAACCAGAAAAATTAACCTTCCTAGGCACAGAGATGCGATTCGCGTTCTTTGGGTGTTTCCTGGTAAAAGCACAGAGACGAGATTTGAGTCCCAAAGCAAAAAAAAAATTTGCCAAAAAATAAGTTTTTGACCGATCTGCATTAAATTTTGGTGCGTCCTAGCAAACCAATCTAGCATCCAAAGTAAATACTTGGCAACCCTGTAGGCCCGGAGATGGGACAGAGCATATCAGTATTCCACAGTACCTCACCACCAGCCACGCCGAAGGGTAGCATTCCGTCCCTCGTCCCTATAACTCCCTCTATTTCCCCTGCCCCGCCCAAGGCAGAAGTCACAACTGAAATATCATTACTGTATAGTGTTTGTGAATATACTGCACTGTGAAGTGACTGTGTCTATGGAACATACATACAGTATATTGTTTATAAAGCATTGGCACTGTTATCAACCATTAGGCCTAAGGCAGGAGTCATGTTTGTTATACCAGGGTTTGCTACTCTGCGTCACCCTGCTCCAAATGATGGAAGTATTTTACCTGTATAGTGAAGCAAATGTTTGTACTGTGTGAAAGATATAGTGCCTGAAATAGTGAAACAAATGACCTACCTTAGCAGGCCTTATGTAAGCCATAGAGGTATGCCATAGTCAGGAAGGAAACAGGCGTCACATATGCCACAGAGGTACACCAAATTCGGGAAGGAAATATAAAGGATGTTGGGATGGAATCATTGTGACAGTGTTATACTGCGTATGGTTTAGTGTGAAATATACGTATACAGTGCAGCGAGTGTTTGTGGAGAAAATATTGTGTGCATTGACTGAGTTAGTGCAAATGTAGTGCAAGAATGAGAGGCAACAAATACACCACACAGCCACAAACTTGAATGAAAATGTATTGCACCATCCTCAGACAGTGATATATTGTGTATGGTGTAGTGTGAAATATATGTATACAGTGCAGTGAGTGTTCATGGAGAAATATATTGTGTGCACTAACTAAGTTTAGTGCAAACACACACACACACACACACACACACACACACACAACAGCCGGAGAGAGCAGACGTCCCAGCTATCGCTGCTAACCTTAAGTAGTTTCAGGAATTTTGTCTGTCCTGTCTCCTAAGGTCTTGTTTTAAATTTAAAATAATGCAAGTTAATAGACTACCAAAAATGTAAAGATTTATTATCTAGAGTATACATGAATGTTTGTAGTTTTTTTTCGGTAACAGCTGTTTTGGTACGTTAACCAACATCAAACATAGCCGAAAATGTAAACAACGAGGGACTCGAATTTCAAGGATTTGATACAAATACCAATGTCATGGACCTGGTTAAAACAATAATTATGAGGATTAGTGAACTTGAAAAGAAAGTAGAGAATCTAGTGATAAAGGATGTGTCTGAAAATACAGATACTACCATACAGAGTCTGATCCAGTCCAATGAAATAGCGAATGAAGAGATTAGAAATTTGAAGCGTGAAAATGTCGAATTGAGGAGGAAACTAGAAGAGAGTACTAATAAAACGGAGAAGGTGAGTAGTGTAGTAGAAGAACATAAGGCAAAATGGGCACACATAGAAGAAGAACAGAAAGAAGTGGTCAGCTTAAGACAGATCATCCAGGAAGAAAGGGAAATGAACAAGAAAAAAATGGAAGAAAATGTAGTGAAAATACTGAAGAAAAAAGAGAAAATAGTAAGAGAAACTGTAGAAAGGAACAGATGTGTGGTAGTAATTGGAAACAGGGAAGAGGAAGAAAAGGTTAGGTTCGTAAGACTCGAGAGAAACACGAACCTGGTGAGAGGAATATTAGGCAAGACTGACCCCGAAGGAGACAAGTGGGTAAAAGAAATTGAGGAAGTAAGGAGGATAGGGCCTTATAAGAAAGGGGAAACAAGACCAATGAGAGTCAAGTTTACATCAGAAAGTGTAATAAATGAGATACTTAAAGTGACCTGGAAATTAAGCAAAGAGGCGGGGATGGAAAATATTATAATAAGAAAAGATCTGAATGAAGAAGAAAGAGGAGTTTTAAAATCATTAATGGAAGAAGTAAAGGAAAAAAATGATAAGAGGACAGAGGAAGAATGTAATACTTTTTTTTGGAGAGTAATGGATATGAAAGTAAGGAAGTGGTATTTAAGGAAATAGAAGTGAAGGAAACTAAGGGGGATGGCTGGGAAAGATCAGAAGCTGAGGAAGTGGTACGGACAGAGAGTAGGAGAGAAGAGGGTATTAAAAACGTCAAAAATAATTTGAAGGTGATATATACTAATGTTGATGGTTTCATATCGACAAGGATTGAAATTAAAGATTTCTTGAGAGAACATGAACCTGATGTCATGTGCTTTGTAGAGACCAAATTAAGAGAAGATATTGATGTTCATTTGGGAGATGGTAAATACAAACTGTGTAGAAAAGACAGGAAAGAAAGAAAGGGAGGAGGAGTGATGATAGCAGTGAAGAACAACATAAATGTAGATACTGTGGAAATGGGAGAAGGGAAGGCTGAAGTGATATATATGAAATTAGAAACTGGAGAGAATGTTAAGAGAGATACGGCAGTAGTGTATGTTCCCCCAAAGACGAGAGCATGGAAGGATGACGAATACCATGAACTGTTGTCAGATATGGCTATCTATTTGCAAAAATAGTTGAGAAATGCAATAATATAATTTTAGTGGGTGACTTTAACTGTAAAGAGGTGAACTGGGAGGAATGGTACTCGGGAGGCGGCGAGGATTCATGGGGCACTATGTTATTAAATATAATAATGAATAATGTGATGACGCAATGGGTCAAAGAAGAGACACGGTTTCGAGGTGAGGACACACCAGCAAGGTTAGATTTACTGTTCACCAAAGAACCCGATGTAATGGAATCATTGAAATATCTCTGACCTTTAGGAAAAAGTGATCATGTGGTCACTGAGTTCCAGATGTTAATAGGGAACGTCGAGCCAAGAGACGAGCTTCATAGACAGGGAAGATACAACTTTGGGAAAGCAAATTTTACAGGATTGAGAAACTTTTTTGAAAATGCGGATTGGAGAAAATTCAGAGAAACAAAAGAGATACAGAAGAAGTGGGATATCTTTCTAGACCTCTATAATTTGGGAGTGGAAAAATTTGTACCAAGAGTAAGAGGGAAAGAAAACAGGAAAAAGGAGTGGTTTAATAGAAGGTGTATGATAGCAAAAAAGGAGAGAGATAAGGCGTGGAACAATTGGAGAAAGAGACGTGACAACAGAACAAAGGAAGAATATAAAAGAACAAGAAATGAATACACAAGAATACGTAGAGAAGAAGAAAGGAATTTTGAAAAAGGTATAATAGACAAATGCAAGGATGAACCCAAACTGTTTTATAGATTTGTTAATGGCAAACTGAAACAAAAGGAAGGAATCACCAAACTGAAAGTAGAAGGAGAGGTCTTTAACCCCTAAAACGCGGATCGTCGCGTTTGCGACGCTCGGCCATAAGGGCAGGACGGCGGGTCGTCGCGTTTGCGATTTGAGTAAATTTTGAATAACCGCGGGCAAGCAGGCTCCAGCTGGTATTGTCTATCAGTACCACCACCCTCTAGCTACAACTAGCATACTTTACCTTTGTACTACTGACCTCAGTTGTTGCCAAATATCGCGTTTTCCCCCCGTCCCCCCCCCACCACGGCCCGGCCAGCCTGGCTGTGATACATGGCAGCGCTCTGAGCGCTCAGAACTGTAAATCTGCGATCTCCTCTCACGAGCAGTTTATGCTACTAGGAAACGCTTGTTTCCCCAGTTGTAACACTAGCTTTTTTTCTCACGGTTTGCCCCTGTTTAGTGTCAGTTTACTGCAGGCTTTCAAAGTGAGATTATGGCGAGTTCTAGCTCTTCCCACTCAGTGCAAGCGGCCGACAGGAACGAGAATAAAGTGGCGGACGTAAGGCAGAATAAAAAGCGCGCCGTGGTGATCTTTTGGGAAGTAATATGATTGAAAATAATGTAGTATACATGTTTTTAGCTGTGAAAATGGAAATGTTTGTTGAGTGACGGGAAGACCGTCGCCACAGTGCATGTCGGCCGTACGCTCCGTTGATTTTAGCCTTATTTTCAGTGCTTATTGTACAAATACGGATTCCTAACTACCTTTACGTTGTAGTATAAAGTTTACTGTGACAGAATAAGGCTGTGGTAGAGGGGAAACCGGGTTGCTGGAGGTGTGAAAGTGAAGATTTGGTTACCCAACTTTGCAAGTCTCCACACGTCCTTGGGTAGTCCACGAAGGCTCAACATGTGTCTCAGGAGAAAGCTGAATGTAAGTACTATATGCCATAAAAATTTTAATGCTCTAGGGTTAATCTCTGATTTTTGGCAAATATTTTCCCACAGGTACTCAGACCCCGCTACAACCCCGCCACAGCGGGGGGGTCGGCCGTACACAGCCGCGTTTAAGGGGTTAAGGATGCGGCAATGGAAGCAGAAATAATGAACAAATGTTTCCAGTCAGTTTTCACTAAAGAAAAGGAGCTTGTGGAAGGGGAGGGAGTGATTAGAAATGTACCAGTGATAAAAGATATAAAAGTGGAGGTACAGGAAGTGTATAAATTACTGGAAACTCAAGATGTAAGGAAAGCCCCAGGACCTGATGGAATTTCTAATTGGGTACTGAAGGAATGCAGAGAACAACTGGCGGATAAAATTCACAGTTTAATCGTATGCTCACTGGAAGAGGGGAAAGTGCCACAAGAATGGAAGAGGGCAAATGTGGTACCAATTTACAAGGGAGGAAACAGGGAAGAACCCCTGAATTATAGACCAGTGTCTCTAACCAGCATGGTCGCAAAATTGTGTGAGAGAATCCTGAAAGACGGATGGATAAAATATCTGGAAGAGATGAATATTTTGGCTGAATGTCAGTTTGGATTCAGAAGTGGAAGGTCATGTGTTTCTAACTTGTTGAGCTTTTACTCAAGAGCGACTGACGAGGTACAGGAGAGAGATGGTTGGGTGGATTGTGTGTACTTAGACTTAGAGAAGGCCTTTGACAAGGTACCTCATAAAAGACTAATGTGGAAACTAGAATATATAGGAGGACTGAAGGGGAAACTTCTGGAATGGATGAGAGACTTTTTGAGAGACAGACAAATGAGGACAGTAATAAAGGATAGGATGTCTGGATGGAGGGAAGTAACAAGTGGAGTCCCTCAAGGCTCGGTGTTGGCGCCAGTAATGTTCCTGATTTATGTAAATGATATGGTAGATGGAGTGAACAGTTATGCAAGTCTGTTTGCTGATGATGTAAAGATCCTGAGGAAGGTAGAGGTTGAGGAGGATTGTAAAATACTGCAGGAGGATTTGGATAGGATACACAGTTGGAGCTGGATGTGGGAAATGAAATTTAATGTAAAGAAATGTAAAATATTGGAAATGGGTAAAAGTACCAGGAGGCCATCACTGAATTATTTGTTGGGTAATGAATTAATCACAAAAAGGAGAGAAGAGAAAGATTTGGGAGTGCTGGTCCAAGATAGTTTGTCACCAGAAAAGCACATTAACAAGATAGTTGGAGAGACTTATAAACTCTTGACTAACATAAGAGTAGCATTTCATTATATGGATGAGGAGATGATGAAAAAATTGATAGTGGCCATGATCCGCCCCAGGTTAGAATATGCTGCGGTAGTGTGGTCCCCACACAAAAAGAAAGATATAAACAAGATTGAAAGAATACAAAGAACAGCAACCAAGATGGTCCCCAGTCTGACAGATCTGTCATACAGAGAGAGGCTGGAAAAACTGGATTTGCCTTCCTTAGAGGAAAGGAGAAAGAGGGGAGGCATGATTGCAGTGTTCAGGACCATGGTGGGAGTAGATAAAATTGACAAAGAAGATCTGTTTGTATGGGATAAGAGAGCAACAAGAGGACACGGAATGAAATTGAAAAAGTCAAGCTGCTTGAAGGATATCAAGAAATATAGCTTTCCTTACAGAAGTATAGACTTATGGAATAGCCTGGACAAAGAGACTGTCCAGTCTAAAAACTTAAACGAGTTTAAAGCCAAATTTGACTTATTGAGAAACAGCGATGGAAACCCACGAGCATAGTACATTCCGTGTATATCACAGTTAGGTATAAATACTTAAATATTGGAACGACTTAGACAAAGAGGTGGTGCATGAGAAAAACATTCATGTGTGTAAAGGTAGACTTGATAAATGTGGATATGGAGACAGGACAACACGAGCATTGCTCAATTCCTGTATACTACAAATAGGTAAATACAAATAGGTAATTACACACACACACTACATAACTTCTCATCTTCAAACCCCTCAAGGTCCTGCCAGCAGTTCAACACCTCTGGATGAAGAGAGTTATCCATATTTTGTTGATCCTTATAGTGACCTATTTCTATATTTACACAAATAAGTATTGTTTTTTACATATACACGTATGAGATGGAAATAAATACAGCTTCAGCATCAGTAGCTAGCAAAAAGACTAGTGGTCATGTCGAGTTTCTGAGAGCACTATAAAAAAGGCTTATGAAATTTTACATGTATACTTTGAATAAAACATTCAATATGTAGGTGTGGGTGAGGCAGGAAAAACTGACAATGTCCTAGAGGTATATTGTTCTTTATCGTCCAGGTAATAGTCGCATCAATGTTTTGAAAACATCAAGAGAAAGCATATAAAATTCTACATCTGTACAAAAAAAAAAAAAAAAAAAAAAAAAAAAAAAAAAAAGCCTTTGGAAGCATAATTTTTAGGTACAGGCAGGGGAAGAGAATGTTTTTATCTCGCTTGCAGGCAAAATATGCAGAGCGCAAGGAGGAGTATTCTACCATCATCGTCCATTTACTCGAAAAGTATTGGACATATTGATTTCCTGAAAGAACCATGATAAAGCACATAAAATTCTACACATGTACATGAAATAACAATGTAACATCTCTGATCAAAATTCGTCGTTACACAGGCGGGAATATGACAGTTACTGTGTGCGAATGACGAAAGTGCAGCACGTGCATGAGTACCCAGTAGTTTTATGTGATTTACAGTACTTGGAAACTATGAGGTGCATGAAAAATCTGTGGACACCACGAGAAATCCCACGAAATTCTAAATAAGCTGATGAAATAAAAACATAACGTCTGCGCGAAAACTTTTTCGCTAGAGCACTGTGAACAAAAAATCAGTTCCCTGTAGGAAATTACTTTTAGTTTTTAGCTATTCTCTCAAAAACAAAAAATTGTATCAAAAAGCTGAAAACTTTATTAGAAAGCTGCTTTAGTTTTTAGCTATTTTCTTGAAAACAAAAAATTGTATAAAAAAGCCACAAACTTTATTAGAAATCTGATTAAATTCTCTTTCTAAACATGTTATAACAATTAGAGGTATGATGCAAAACGTTCGAGCTATGATGCTGGGAAGTGAAACTGACGTTCCGAAATGTTTATTCACACCGGCCTAATGTACTTCCATTCGTACTTTTTTTTTCTTATCGGCTACAACAAACATCGGTGAATTAGTTGACATAGTTTTTATGGCTATATATATATATATATATGTTTGAGTGGCGAAAATAAGGCGAGAATACATGTTTTCATGGGGGGGGGGGGGCTGTCAGAGAGGCAGGTGGAATAAAATCATGAGCCAGAAAACTTACCGAAACTTATCATGCGCAAGAAGGTTAAATCTAGCTAAATCAGAGGGGAAGCTTACTTGAATCTCTGTCAAAAACAGCAGGGGACTCAAACTGGAGGAAATCGTGAACAGAGTTGATGCTGGAGTGAAGTCCCCTAATATTGCATCATGCTATAAAATACCATGTTATACAGTACGCAAATAAAATGTATACTGTCTGTTCTATACAGATGCTCATTCAATCCATCCATTATTCTTCTACATTATTCATGCATATGCATATGAAAATATAGCTAATAAAATTTTTTTTAGATTCCCCATCCTGCACAAAATTATTGGACATGAGGTAAAATGCTACATAACCCTTGAACAGGAGGAGGACTTAGAATTACCAAACATACCTAACCATATGGATAGATACGATTCAGGTTTCATATCACTAAGCTTATGTGTAACAATACTTTTTTGGTCATCCATACTTGTAAGGACAGTGCACACAATCATGCAAATTTAACACACCTGAATTCCAAAGGAGGTTTCTGTTTCATGGCGCTTGACAAGTGCCCACTCACTCTGCGAACCCTGAAGCAAACAGGAAGCCATAGCCATCTCACTGCAAGTAATGTCAGCACCATACTCCTTGCACACTCGTCGGAATGGTAAGTTGCCAAGCGTTGTCAGTGGTGCCAGATACAGCTTGTCATGCCAAATGATCTATAAAGATTAAATCAATCTTTCATCATCCTAAGCCAACTTCCCATATTCACATGGGGTTGAGATTCAGAAGGCAGCTCTCTGATTACTACAAAGAACTTAAATCAGAGGCGAAATGCACTCTGACCCTCCTCTCCACTGGAAGAAAAGCAGAGATGTGGATATTGTGTAGGTAATAAAATACCAGTATTTCTACTGAAAGGAGGGAATATACAGAGAGCGTGAAATACATTATGAGACTAGTGAAGAAAAAAATTACTGAAGTAAATGATGATCTAGAATGAAAATGTATACCCTACTAGTGTACTATGAAAACAGAAATCTACCTATCTATATACCTAGGCTGCTTCCCCCAAAGAGAGGGAGGTAGCCGAGACAGGATGACACACTCCCAATTTACTCATCCACACAAACAAATTCATTTGCATCTTAGCCCCAAGGGAAGAAGGGACAGATCCTCACCACGCCACACTACACGAGGGTCAACTGTGCAGTGCAATCAGTGACATCCGCAGCAGGGTCCGACAGCAGAGCTGGTTTACCCCTGCCACATAATAATGGACCCATCCCCTTACCCACACCTATGGGTGAATATCCCCTCAAGGCTGTGTCATCATTTATTCATTCGCAATTTCTCTCTAATCATTTCTATGACACACAGCCACTCTTCCTTGTTCAACAGACATCCCTCTCACATCCAACACTATCTTCACACTGTCCATCACTCCTATTTGTGGTCTTTCTCTCAGCCTTACACCTCTCACATCTGATCTAGTTGTCTTTTTCACCAATCGCTCATCATCCATTTTCTCCATATGCCCAGACCATCTGCTCAACTCAATCAGCCATCTCCCGCACAACTCCAGTTCTCCTTCGCACTTCATCATTTCTCACTCGATCCATACGCGTTACTCCACACACACTCCTCAGACATCTCATCTCCATTGCATTCAAACTTTTCCTCTCAGCTACACCCATTTTCCATGTTTCAGCCCCATATAATGCAGTCGATAACACAACACCCTCATACAGCCTTGTCATTACAACCATTCAAAGCAAATGACATCTAAACACTTTTTTCATTCCTCCCAGCACCTTTCCTATTTCATTCATTCTAAAGTTCACTTCTGCATCTATTCTTCCATCCACAGCAACATGCAACCCTAAATACTTAAAACAATCTACCTCCTCATCCAACTCACCAATCAAAACTATATTCCTCCTCCTACCATCTACCAACCACGTACACTTCATCACTTTGCTCTTATTCTCATTTACTCTCAATTTCCTCCTTTCATGCACCCTTCCAGACTCCTCTACCAACTGTCTCAATCTCTCCTCTGAATCAGCCACCAGTGCAGTACCATCTGCAAACAGCAGCTGCTTCAGATTCCACTCACTACCATCAACATTCACCAGACTCAATCCCCCACCTAACACTCTTGCATTCACCTGCCTTACAACACCATCAACATAAACAATCAAGGCGACATCACACATCCCTGCCACAGCCCCACTCTCGCAGGAAACCAAGCACTCACAGTATTTCCCACTCTTACACACGTTCTACTATTTACATAAAAACTTTTCACTCCTTTTAGCAACCTACCATCATGTCCATGCAATCTTAAAACAGTCCACAAAGCCTCCCTATCAATTCTCTCATATGCTTTCTCTGAATCCATGAATGGCCAAAACACATCCTTACCTTTCGCTAAATAGGAAACTACATTGGAAAAATGTGTAAAATGTAGGAATGTTCGGAAAAATGTGGAAAAATGGGAGGGATGGGGGTTGAAGAATGGATGCAAACTAAGGGAGATGGTGGTTAAGTGGTTACAGATGACATCCACCAATATGATGTCCTAAAAGATGATAATCTGATTCCAAGCTGGAGCAGGGAACAGTTAGAATATCTAAATCTCATTAAAGGAAACTTTAGCTAATGATTTTCCATGGGATCCACAGACGTGTCATACAAATATCATCATCACCATCATCATTCTAGCCTATTTTTCCCACCTTAGGACAGGGTTAGGTAGGGTCCATAAAAACGGAATGAGAAAGCACAATTGAAGGAGAAATATCAATGACATACCAATGAAATTGGCCAGGCACTTGTTCACTTACCATTCAAGCCCACAGAATACTGACCCTACTTTGCAGGCTTAACTATATATATATATATATATATATATATATATATATATATATATATATATATATATTTTTTTTTTGATGCACTTGAAACACCTGCCAGACTAGACCAAGAAGGGATATGGCCAAATCTTCAAACAAGTGGAGGAATCTTTGATCCTGACTCAGGACTAGATGCTATATATAGATGGACACATAGGTGGATAGATATATAGATACAGTACAATTATAGACAGAGAGAGAGAGTGAGATATAGTATAGACAGATATATACATATATATATATATATATATATATATATATATATAGATATATAAAAAGAGTCAAATATACAGTATACCGGCATATATATATATATATATATATATATATATATATATATATATAAATATATATAATCATCATCATCTGGACCTCCTTTCCCACCCTAGGGCAGGATGAGGAGTAGCAATGTCCAGACGGCCCAAATTTGCCCAATCCAATGGGCCATGTTTCCATTCAATCATCATTCAAGCCCTCGGAATCCTGGCTCTATCGGATACACCAAATACATTCACCACAGTCTGTAGCTTCATATAAATGTACCCGACTGAGCCAATCTGGACGCTGCCATTTTAAAAAGGGGTGCCAAATCCCGGATTATGCACTTCTCTTCACAACATTCATCCAGCCAACTCGATCTCTTGTCAGTTCCCTTGCCTCACTGACTTCCAAACATCTCTTCCTCACACACTCATCCACCATATCTCTCCACCTTCTCCTCAGCCTACCTCGCCTCCTCCCTCCTTCAAATTCACTCAGATATACCTTTTTCACCACTCTATTGTTATCCATTCTCTCCACGAGACTATACCATCTCAGTACATTCTCTTTGATTCTGGTGTCCACCGACTTCCTCACTCCACACCTTTCACGAATCACATTATTTTGTATCCTATCCACCCTCTGCACTCCACACACATTCCTCGCAGTCCCATCTCCACTGCTCTTACTCCTGACTTTTTCTTTTCATGCCACACCATAGTCTCATATCCATATGTTAAAGCTGTCACTAATACTCTTTCATGTAAGCCTAGTGCAGCTGAAACACTCAAGCCTCTATTTCTTATCAAGGCCTTCATTGCACCAGCTACTTTTCTTCCTTGTGTCACTCTACTTTCAACTTCTTTTGCACATATTCCTCTCTCTTCTGTCACAGTACCCAGGTATTTGAATTCTCTCACCAATTCCAGTCTCTCTCCATTCACTGTAACATTGCACTGGGAGTCACCTTCTCACTTAATAACCATCACTGTACTCTTTTCTACACTTACTCTCAAGGCATGACGCTCACAGACATCAACAAAACTCTGCACTAGCCTACCAAGTTCTTGTCCGGTATTTGCAAGTAGTACTGCATCATCAGCATACACCAAATTTGAGATATTCCATCCATCACCATTCATTACCAACGCCATCCCTCTCTCCATTACTCATGTTTTTACTTCTCTCATGACCCCATGCATATATATATTGAACAACCGTGGGGACACCACATAACCCTGTCGTATACCAACACCGATCATGAACTATTCACTTAGATGCCCATTAACCTTAAACATGCTTCACTACCATCATAACAACTCTTCATGGCACCTAGCAGCTTACCATCTACACCGCACATGCGCAAAACTTTCCACAATCCTTCTCTGTCCACTTTGTCAGATGCTTTTTCCAGATCCATAAATGCCATTAATACCTTATGGCCCTTCTCACAACCTTCTCCGTTATCTGTCTGACTGCAAATATTTGATCTACACACCCTCTGCCACTCCTAAAGCTACCCTGCTCAACACTCACTAGGACTTCTGATAATCTGTCTATAATAATTCCTCCATATATATATCTATATCTATTTATCTATATATAGAGAGATATAGATAGATAGATAGATCCATCCATCCACCATCAAATCCTATGTTGCATATATATATATATATATATATATATAGAGAGAGAGAGAGAGAGAGAGAGAGAGAGAGAGAGAGATCCATCCATCCACCATCAAATCCTATGTTGCATATATATATATATATATATATATATATATATATGTACAATACATTATAAATATATATATATATATATATATATATATATATATATATATATATATATATATATACAGTAAAAGTCCAATATTTCGGCATCCAATTCCCCGGCAAATCTGACATTTCGGCAGTTTTGAGAAATAGTCCCATTTACGAAAATCTCCGATCGTTCGGCAGATTCTCCGATTTTTTTCGTCAGTCTTGAAATTCTCCATGAGGCTCGCCAGCTAGCTACCCGCCTTTACCCGCCTTAGTGAGTGAGATAGTGAAAGTGATGGAACGAGTCTACCACTGCCATGAAGCTCAGAGGCTAGCTCTTTCTCCTATAGCATAAAGAGAGGACAAACATGTAGTGAGTCTAGCATGGGAAAGAGAATCTGTTTCGCCATTCTTCCGCCATTCTTCCGAGTTGTTGCCGTGCTGCTGCCGACTTCTCTTGATTCTTCTGTGTGCTTTGTGAACTTCGTACCGAAATACCTCTGAAATTACTATTCGAGTGTGCTGTAAGCACCGTAACATCAGACAGGAGCTTTGTACCACCTGAGTGGACCAGCCGTGTGTTGTGAACAGTATAAACATCTGCGTGCTTTGAAAATGGCCTCCACGTGTGGAAAGTTAACTGGTGTTAGCAAGAAGCGTACACATAAGATGTGGACTTCTTCCAGCAGTAGCAGACTCCAATCAACCCCTTCTATTGTACATATGTAAATAAGGAACCTACTATAAGTTTAGGTAAGTGCATGTGAACTTGTAGGCCTACTGCACCATTACATTTATATACAGTATGTTCACTAATTTCTTTATTTTTCATATTCATGTATAGTACTGTATTCATTACAGTATTGTACAGTATCAAACAGTATACAGTACTCTCTCCAAACACATTTGTAATGATATGAGTAATGATGACAGTGTTCACCGAAACATATGAGGTACTGAGTGGGTAGGGTTTTCGATAATTCGGCAATTTTGATATTTCGGCACTTGCCTGGTCCCATAGATGCCGAAAAATCGGACTTCTACTGTATATATATATATATATATATATATATATATATATATATATATATACTGTATATACTGTATATTATATATATCTATCTATCTATCTATTGCCAGACGCCTCAATCCCGTTTGGGGTGGCCACAAACAAATCGCCTCCAAGTCGCCCTGTCCCCCGCCATTTCACTGCCCTGCTCCCAACTCACACCCCCCTCTCTCATATACCTCTCCACCCCATCCCTCCATCTCATCCTCGGCCTCCCCCTCCCTCTTCCCCCCTCCACCTCACTCACATACACTCTCTTCGTCAGTCTTTCACCCTCCATCCTCTCCACATGGCCAAACCACCTCAGTGTGTTCCTCATAACGCTTCCTATCACATCCACATCCACACCACAACGCTCCTTTATATCCTCATTCGTCAGCCTGTCTCTCCACGTGACTCCACAGGCTCCTCTTAAATAACTCATTTCACGAATCACATTATTTTGTATCCTATCCATATATATATATATATATATATATATATATATATATATATATATATATATATATATATATATATATATATACTGTATATTATATATATATATATATATATATATATATATATATATATATATATATATATATATATATATATATATATATATATATATATATATATATATATATATATATATATATATATATATATATATATATATATATATATATATATATATATATATATATATATATATATATATATATATATATATATATATATATATATATATATATATATATATATATATATATATATATATATATATATATATATATATATACATATATACTGTATATTATATATATATATATACTGTATATATATATATATATATATATATATATATATATATATATATATATATATTTAAAACCCATTGGATCCAAGAGCTGCTGGGCGAGGCACTGCACCAGGAGGGCGCTAAGCCCGCCGCCCTCCGCCTGTCGGCTCACAGTCGCGAGGCACTGCACCAGGAGGGCGCTAAGCCCGCCGCCCTCCGCCTGTCGGCTCACAGTCGCGAGGCTCATAGGTCCCTACCTGGGGGTTCCCTACTATATTAACTTTTGAAAAATCCCAGTTCTGTCCTGCACTGAGGACACTGGCCTCCAATGGGTTAAAGAAACTGACAGATTTGCCAGTCATTAACCCACTGGATCCCACAGCTGCTAGGCAAGGCACTGCACTGGGAGGGTGCTAAGCCCACCGCCCTCCGCCTATCGGCTCATAGTTGCGAGGCTCGTGGGTCCCTAGCTGGGGGTTCCCTACTATATTAACTTTTGAAAAATCCAAGTTCCGTCCTACACTGAGGACACTGGCCTCCAGTGGGTTAAAGAAACTGACAGATTTGCAAGTCATTAACCCACTGGATCCCAGAGCTGCTGGGCGAGGCACTGCACTGGGAGGATGCTAAGCGTACCGCCCTCTGCCTATCGGCTCATAGTCGCGAGGCTCGTGGGTCCCTACCCAGGGGTTCCCTACTATATTAACTTTTGAAAATTTCCAGTTCCGTCCTACACTGAGGACTCTGGGCTCCAATGGATTAAAGAAACTGACAGATTTGCCAGTCAGTAAAGAAACTGACAGATTTGCCAGTCATTAACCCATTGGATCCCAGAGTTGCTGGGCAAGGCACTGCACTGGGAGAGTGCTAAGCATACCGCCCTCCGCCTATCGGTTCATAGTCGCAAAGCTCATAGGTCCGTACCCAGAGGTTCCCTGCTATATTAACTTTTGAAAAATCCAAGTTCCGCCCTACACTGAGGACACTGGCCTCCGATAGGTTAAAGAAACTGACAGATTTGCCAGTCATTAACCCATTGGATCCCATAGCTGCTGGGCAAGGCACTGAACTGGGAGGGTGCTAGGTGCACCACCCTCCGCCTATCGGCTCATAGTCGCAAGGCTCACAGGTACCCACCCAGGGGTTCCCTACTATATTAACTTTTGAAAAATCCCAGTTCCGTCCTACACTGAGGACACTGGCCTCCAATGGGTTAAAGAAACTGACAGATTTGCCAGTCATTAACCCATTGCATCCCAGGGCTGCTGGGCAGGGCACTGCAATGGGAGGGTGCTAAGTGCATTGCCCTCTGCCTATTGGCTCATAGTCGCGAGGCTCATAGGTCCCCACCCGGGGGTTCCCTACTACAGGGATATTAACTTTTGAAAAATCCCAGTTCCGTCCTGCACTTAGGACACTGGCCTCCAATGGGTTAAAGAAACTGAAAGATTTGCCAGTCATTAACCCATTGCATCCCAGGGCTGCTGGGCGAGGCACTGCAATGGGAGGGTGCTAAATGCATTGCCCTCCGCCTATTGGCTCAGTCACGAAGGCTCATAGGTCCCTACCCAGGGGTTCCCTACTTTATTAACTTTTGAAAAATCGCAGTTCCGTCCTACACTGAGGACACTGGCCTCCAATGGGTTAAAGAAACTGACAGATTTGCCAGTCATTAACCCACTGGATCCCAGAGCTGCTGGGCGAGGCACTGCACTGGGAGGATGCTAAGCGTACCGCCCTCTACCTATCGGCTCATAGTCGCGAGCCTCATGGGTCACTATCCGGGGGTTCCCTACTATATTAACTTTTGAAAATTCCCAGTTCCGTCCTACACTGAGGACACTGGGCTCCAGTGGGTTAAAGAAACTGACAGATTTGCCAGTCACTGAAGAAACTGACAGATTTACCAGACATTAACCCATTGGATCCCAGAGCTGCTGGGCGAGGCACTGCACTGGGAGGGTGCTAAGTGTACCGTCCTCTGCCTATTGGCTCATAGTCGCGAAGCTCATAGGTCCGTACCCGGGGTTCCCTACTTTATATAATCTTTTGAAAATTCCCAGTTCCGTCCAATACTGGGGACACTGGGCTCCAATAGGATATATATATTTATATATACAGTATATATATATATATATATATATATATATATATATATTTATATATATATATATATATATATATAAATATATACACACTGTATATATAAATATATATATATATATATATATATATATATATATATATATATATATATACACACAGTACAGTATATGTATATATAATATAAAGTATATAAGTACATATATATATATATATATATATATATATATATATATATATATATATATATATATATATATATATATATATATATATGTATATATATATATATATATATATATATATATATATATATATATATATACAGTACAGTATATATACTGTATATATATAATATAAAGTATATAAGTACATATATATATATATATATATTTATATATATATATATATATATATATATATATATTTATATATATATATACACAGTACAGTACATGCATATATATATAGTATACAGTATATAATTACATATACAGTAGGTTCGCACAGTGCGCATCATCACAGTGCGCGATTCGCATTGTGCGCGAGTGACCAAAAATCATAACCAAAAACCCTTGAATGCGTGAGTTTACCGCACAGAACGCGAGGCAGAGGCAAGGAGTGGCTCAAAAACGCCATTTTCTATTAGTGTGCGACCATCCCTCAAACGGCGCGTCACATGTCGTCATGTTGATGCACAGAAATTCCCGGGCATTCTACTGCACAGCTTGGGGTACAAGGGAGCGGGCGTGACATAACAGTCCTGGCTCGTGCACTGTGCGGATCCACTCTCTACAGCTAACCTGTCGTGTACAACGTGTGGTGTTTTGTGCTGCTCCATCCTTGCCTGTACTTCGCTGCACCATGGCTCCAACCCCAAGAGTTAAGAAACTTCTAACGCACGCCACCAAGTTAAAATATCATTAAGATGAAGGAGGAGGGTCAAGGAAACACTTCTATCGGGAGAGCCCTGGGACTGGCTGAATCTACACTGAGAACTGTGTGAAACCGTGAAGCCATAAAGGCTGTAGTGAAGACGTACGGTGCCTCTGACCTAGACGGCCGTTCGCGGGTGGGAAATTGTGCTATGATACTAATGGAGCGCTATCTTGCCACCTTCATAATGAGGAAGGAAAAGGACGATGTTCCACTGAATGGAAGATTTGTCGGAACCAAGCCCAGCTCTTTTACAAGGCAGCATTTCGCAGGTTAAAAGTGGAAAAACCTTTCAGGACATCGGTTGGATGGCTGGACCGTTTTCTCAAGTGAAAGGAACTCCATTACATGAAAGTGTCTGGTGAACATGCCTCTGCCGACGAGCTGGCCGCGAGAGACTATCCTGCGATATTTAGAGCGATTATTGAAGAGGGACAGTACACCAAGGACCATATCTACAACATCGATGAAACGTCGTTATATTACAAGGCCATGCCCAAATCAACTTACATCGCTAAAAGACAGAAACAAGCCCCTGGTCGCAAGCTCCAGAAGTGTAAGATGACGGTAATGTTCGCTGTAAACCTGTCTGGGAGCCACAAGATGAGGCCAGTTGTTGTACACACAGCTTCACACCCAAGGTGCTACAAAAACCTCATGAACATGGATGCAAGTGGCGTGTATTGGTACAAGTCCGCAAGTGGTTGGATGACCGGGAACATTATGGCAGACTGGTTAACGAGGCGGTGTGTCCCTGATGCCAGGGGCCAAGTGTCGGAAACTGGGCATTCCATTTAAGATGCTCCTAGTGCTTGATAATGCACCAAGTCACCCTCCATACCTTGCAGATCTGCATAAGGATTGTCGTATTGTGTTTCTGCCGCCCCGCACGACATCACTAGTGCAGCCACTGGATCAAGAACTAATTGCCACTGTGAAGCACTTCTACCACGAGCAAGTGTACGACTACCTACGCAGGAAGACCGACACACAAGAGGAGCTTCATGCCCTACAAGATCACGACGAAGACCTTGATGAGGCATCTGCTCCCGTTCCATCTCCACCAGCACCTGTATCTCGACCTGCCACAGATGCCATGACTGTTGAGGCATTTTGGCGTAATTTTACGGTGAAGGACGCAGTTGAATTTCTCCTACAAGCCTGGCACCAGATTACACCTGCAACGGTGAACCATGCGTGGCGAATGCTTGTGCCTCACTTATGCACGACCCAGGAGACGGCCATTCAACCACTGGCAGAGGCTGAGGCAGCAACACTGACAGCAGCACAAGCTATACCAGGTTTCGATGATGTTACATTGGCGGACATACAAGAAGTGCACACTGCTACTGAGGAACAGCCTACCGAGGAAGTGTTACAATGGATAGATGAGGCTGACGCAGAGCCCGATGCCAGGCAGAGTCAAGCTGAGCAGCCTAGCATGATGGAAGGCAGGACTGAGCTGTGTATGTCAAACATTAGCAAGATCCTTGCTGCCGTGGATAAGCTCAAGGAAGAGGTGAAGGAACAGGAAGTGAGCAACTTAAGAACGGAGGAATTTCTGGTTGGTATCAACAAACTCTTCCATTTTTACACAGACCGGCACAGGGAAGAAATAAACAGGAGAAGACAGACGCTCATAACAAGCTACACACAGCAGGCTCAAGTTGGTGAAATTGCGACATCGTCTGCTCCTGTTCCTGTTGAGGATGAAGAGGATGCAGTCAGAAGTGTCAGCATTGGACTTTGAAGGGTTTATGGCCGAAGTGAGTGACTTTGATACTCCTGGGGAAGGTGCTCAAGAGGAGTCTGTGGCGAGAAGTGTTGGTGCGGTGGGAGGTGCAGTGGGGAGTGCGGCGCTGTAAGTGTTGCCGCACCTCAGAACCCCTGTTATTTAAGGTCATCAGCCCTGTTGTCTACAGTTGTTAAGGTGACTACCCATATTTTTGGTATTGAAGCTATAGCTTTAGTACAATGTCTGAAAAATATGACCTTTATTATGTCTCTAAAGGCCAAAAATTGTCCAGGTATGAGGGGGTACCGCCCATATGTAATTATTCCCATAAGATTATGTATTCCCAGTATGCGAATTCTCAATGGGCGAGGTCGTGGACCCCCCAATCTCTCGCGCACTGTGCGAGCCTACTCTATATACATACATATATATATATATATATATATATATATGTATACACAGCACAGTATATATATATATACATACATATATATATATATATATATATATATATGTATACACAGCACAGTATATATATATATATAGAATACAGTATATAATTACATATACAGTAATCACTCCAATATCCGACGTAATAGAGCCACAGGTAGGTCCGGTTATTGGTTTTGTCCAGATATTGGGCCCCAGCTTATGGACTTGTACTTATGGACCCTAACTCAGAGAAACACCTATACAACTCCCTCTGGACATGCATAGCACCTATTTAAGACCCAAATCACACCAATAAGGCACATAAATGACTGAAATAAATGCAAAAGAAACATAAAATGAGAGTTTAGAAGTATGTTCATACATTAATAAACATTCTGGTACTTATGGACCCTACCCTAGCCTAACTCAGAAAAACACATTCCTACTGCACATGCATAGCTACTAACACCCTATTCTCACCAATAAAGGACATTAAAGAGTGAAATGAGGTAAGTATAGTATGGAAAAAAGTACAGTATGAAACATTCTGGCTACTTACAGCAAGTCCCTGGCCACCTCGATGAATAACCGCCTCCTCTCGGACTCTGACAGTAAGAACGATTTCCTGAAGCACTTGCAGTACACTGTTCCTAAAGTCTTGCACTGAACTTAGTCAATAACACACAGAAGTCCGTTCTCCTCACAGTGTGCACTTTTGTCTAAATAATGCTCCACTGTAACTTACTAAGTGTTGCACTTTAACTTTTCCCATTCTTTTCATTTCCACAGCCAAAACAAACAAGTCTATTTACGTTAAATTTTTTTCTATAGAGTCTTTTCTCTCACAACTTTAAATCCTTAACACAACACACTGTTTTTTTCACTGCACAACACTCAAAATTTCCGTGTGGTCTAGTGGAGAAGTTCTTGCTGTTTATTCACTGTCAGGCGACCTAGAGGTGCATCGCTGGGTCGTGGTGATGGCGTACCCACTGCAGAGGACTCTGAAGACAGCCGCAAACTCACGTCAAGCGGTGACTCCACCGTGGCTGATGTGCTGGGCTGTGGCTCGGAGCATGAGGGCCTGTCTTGGGGAGGCAATGGAGTGGAGCCAGGGCTGGGCACAGCGGGGGTCACGGGCCTGAAAAAACTGTCAATCGTTGATTGACGCAATGACCGACGATTCTGACGATTGATGATGCGCTGCCTGAAAGCATGCACTTCCTCCACGAGTCCCAAGGGCCCCATCTCCCTGTCGCAGTCCGGGTGTTCCAGGTAGTCTAGGACGAACTCTAGATGTTCCCGGAGTGCGCTCAGCTTGGGGATGGCTGGAGTAGTGTCCTGCTGAGGGGGGTCCGCATCATCGTCGCCATCCTCGTCGGAATCTTCAAGCTGGGTACTGACACCTGCAACTGTAGATGCGATCTCGATATCAGACAATGTCTGGTACCCAGGATCGCCCTCGTCGTCATCCAACCACTCACGCACATCGTCCACATCAACATCGTCACCATGCGTTAGTAGCCGTGCATGGAAGTCATCCACGTCAAACCCTAGAAAATCGTACTCCACATCCGTTCCGAGAAGCAGACGAGACCAATCATTTTCTAGGGTCTTGACAGGGACTTCCTTCCATGCACTGGCCCAGTTGTACAGAGCAGACTTGATGTTGTTGCGGTGAAGGTTTTCCAAAGTCCGCTGGCCTCGTGTGTCCCGTCCCTCCCTGCGCTCGTCCTCGTCCTCGAGAACAACCATCACCTCGTCCAGGAACTTCCGGCGGTATAGGCGCTTTGTTGCCACGATCACTCCTTGGTCCATTGGTTGGATGAGAGCAGTCATATTAGGTGGCAGAAACATGCACCTAATACAACCATTCTCAGCCACCAAGTCCTTGTCGCACGGGTGGGCAGGTGCATTGTCGAGGAGAAGGAGGGCCTTTACCTGGTCGTGCGGGATTCCCAGTGTCTTCGTCTGGTAATTGATGACCTCCTTGACGAAGTGGCGGTGGAACCAGTCTTTGAAGATCTGGGCTGTAAACCATGCCTTCAAAGAATGGTACCAGACGACAGGAAGGACATCCATCACCCCATGAAGACACCGAGGCTGCTTTGTACAGGCAACAATTACGGGCTTAAGCCGGTGCATGCCATTAGCACTGGCACAACACAAAGCAGATATCCGTTGCTTGGAGAGCTTGCGGCCAGGTACACGCTCCTCCGTCTCCTCGGCTAGAGTGTTCGTTGGCAAAGAGTGATAGAATAAACCAGTTTCGTCAGCACTATAGACTTGACCGAGAGTGAGGCCCTCCCTGTCGATCGAGCCTTTCACCTTGTGCCGAAACTCGTCAACTCCATCCTCATTAGCGTCCAAAGCTTCGCCATGAGCTTTACGGTTGGTAAGGCCATGCTGTAACTTGAATGCGAAGAGCCAACCCTCAGATGCCTTGAAGTTTAGGGCGTCATGAAGCCTGGCGAACTTCTCAGCAGCAGCCTTCAGCTCTGTTCCACGTACCATCACGCCAGCAGAACTTTGCTGTCGATACCAAATCAACGTGGAGTGGTCGATTTCAGCAAACTTGGGAGTAAACATCACCTTCCTCTCCACGTTGCATTTGCTTCTCGACGAGAAGTCAGCCGTGTACTGCATGAGTTTGTCTCGGGATCTCTTGATATCGAACAAAGTAGTTCGGGCCAGGTTGAACTCGCGGAGGATGCGGGAAGAAGACCACCACGCATCTACTTTCTCCAATATCTCCCGTTTCTTCTCCAGAGTCAACACCACTCTCTTCCTCTTCTCAGGCGGTGGGGCCATCATCACACACACTAATAGGAGGCCCGAGAGCAGCAGGAGTGCCTGAAGCAGGTAAGGAACCACCACAAAAGCGAGTACGTGGGCAGCCATGACGGTGACCGCGCACTCGCGACGAGAGACAGGCGGAAAGTGGGGAGGATGCAACGGCGCTCTATCGGATGTCGGAGGAATGACGCGCCACAACAAAGCTGTCCCGCGCCAAGTTCAAATTATGGGCGGGAAAAATTCGGGTTTTTTTCGAATTTTTTTTGCGGTTTTCGGACCATTTTGGGAATATTGGATCCCGGGACGATTATGTCCGGTTAGTGGGGATGTTCGGATATTGGTCGTTCGGATATTAGAGGGATTACATTTACATATACTGTATAGATTATATATATATATATATATATATATATATATATATATATATATATATTTTCATTCATTCATCATTCAATCCTACCGCAGTTGGTCCCCACATTTAAGATGAGAGTGACCAGCCTCACTCATCCCTGAGTGGCATTACATGATCAATCAACCCCAACCATCCCTTGGATATAAACCTTCACCGGCTCAATCCGACTGGATCGCAATAATTACTCACTAAACCACCAGGCCCCAAAATCTGGTTATATGGTTACCACCTAGCGTAGTAAATGGCTTCCTGGAGTACAGGAAACCATTTGGCTTGTCACATATATATATATATATATATATATATATATATATATATATATATATATACACACACACACTCAACCCCCTGCTATCGCGCCTAATTGGTCACAGGAAACGCGTGTGATAGCTGAATACGTGATAGCTGAACTGAACAATCAATGGGAAAATTTCTAATTGGTTTTTCAGTGGCCCATTTTTCTAACTTTTAACCACTTTATGCCTACAATTTCCTGCCAATCTCTCCTCTAACATGAAATAAAGCATTATCATATTAATAATAACAGTATAATGAATAAATAAACAACATATACGGCCATCAAACTTTTACACGGCTTGGGTGGTTTGATGGGTTCCGAGGCTTGGGAGTGGCTTAGTTACCGCCGGATCTCTTTGGCTGTCTCCAGTTCTTTAGTGTCCACAGCTAAAGGGGGTATCACATGGTACCTTATATCAGGAATGGCTGAAGAACATTTAAGTGGAACAAAACTTGGACGCTATCACACACATTCCTCACACTGTCGTCAGAGCCCCGTCTCAGTTGTAAACATGTGATTACTTTATCAACATCACAGTTTTTTCGGCATAAGAAATATTAACTCTTTATAAGGGTTTCAAAACGACTGATATTTATTCTAAAATATAATATTAATAAATATTCAGTGTTAGGCTAAATTTCAATGCTGTAGTACGATATATTCTTTCGAGCCGAATGGGTTTTGGTCACTGTTTTGCCTGTCGTGTCCTCGGCAGGAATCCGTTCAGGTGCATTCCAAATGCCCGTGCTATAATCGGGAATTTTACCACGTTACCATTCTGATTAACCATCGTATCCTCTGCAAACCTCATATGAAGTGCCGTGTGAATAAATTTCGCTTAGCCTGTCTTCAAACTTGGGGTGCGTGATAGCATGTATGTTGTGCATTTGATGTGTGCGTGATAGCAGATAAGCGTGATAGCTGAATGCGTGAGAGCAGGGGGTTGAGTGTATACACACACACACACACACATATATATATATATATATATATATATATATATATATATATATACACACAGTATATACATATACAGTAATCCCTCCACTATCCGACATAATAGAGCCAAAGGCACGTCCAGAAAGTGGTCCTGTCCGGATAGTGGGCACCAGCCTCCTGGACTGGTACTTATAGACCCTAACCCAGCCTAACTTTGAAAGCCACCTAAATAACTCCCTACCGGACATGCACAGCACCTATTTAAACCTATTTAAGACCCTATTCACAACAATAATGAACATAAAGCATGAAATAAATGAAAAGGAACCAAAGAATGAGGAATTAGAAGTGATTGTACCTCAGCCAGGGTACTTACATCACGTTTGTGGCTGCCTTTCTAAGGTTTTGGCAGTGGTGAAAATGCTCTTGAAGCATGTACAGTAATCCAGTGTTTTGCTGCACTTAATTCTTTGCACTGTGAGTTATAATTCTTTAACACTGCACATTGTTCTTAACTGCACCACTGCAGTTCTAACCGCCAGATAAACTGCCAATTTGCACTCCACAGTTGATCCTTTGCACTCTAAGTTCAAATTTCTTAACACTGCACAACACTGTAACTTCCCATGTGGTCTAGAGGCAAGGTATTGCAGTATATTCACTGTTTATTCACAAAAAACGAGCACGTGTGGCTTCCACTGTCTATTCACAATCGAAGTTAGAGAGTAACTGTTGATGTCGGAGAAACAGAGTTGACAGATCGCAACGGCCACGTTACCAATCTCCTCAACTTTCATTACCAAATTTAACTTTTCATTACCAAATTTGTAAAGCTAGCATGTATTCTTCACTAATTATATATACAAGTGGAAATACATGTAATCACTCTCCTTATAATTAACACCATGTTGATTATTTTCACGCTATGTAGGGTAGCAGATTAATCAGAGAGAGCAAACAATCAACCATCTCCCTCCTGTGTATCCTCATACATGTGAAAAATCTGATGGTAATTCATTATTCTGATTCATTACGAAACGAATTTTTCATTACCAAATTGGCCCACATTTGGTAATGAAAAATAACAAACGGCAACCCTGACAGGGAAAGGGGGAGGGGGGAGGAAGGAAGGGGTGAAGGGGCCATGGTGTAATCAGCTGTTTGGCGCCGCACAGCAATTTCAAATTACGGGTGGGAAAAAAATTCGGATTTTGGGGGGATTTTTTCTTTTTTTGGCCATTTTCGGTCCCGATGGTCCAGGCCCACAATGTCAAGTAAGTGGGAATGTCCGGAAAGTGGGCGTCCGGAAAGTAGAGAGATTACTGTATATGTATATATATATATCTCTATCTATCTATTGCCAGACGCCTCAATGCCGTTTGGGGTGGCCACAAACAAATCGTCTCCAAGTCGCCCTGTCCCCCGCCATTTCACTGCCCTGCTCCCAACTCACACCCCCTCTCTCATATACCTCTCCACCCCATCCCTCCATCTCATCCTCGGCCTCCCCCTCCCTCTTCCCCCCTCCACCTCACTCACATACACTCTCTTCGTCAGTCTTTCACCCTCCATCCTCTCCACATGGCCAAACCACCTCAGTGTGTTCCTCATAACACTTCCTATCACATCCACATCCACACCACAATGCTCCTTTATATCCTCATTCGTCAGCCTGTCTCTCCATGTGACTCCACAGGTTCCTCTTAAATAACTCATTTCCACTACATACATACCTGTATATATATATATACAGTAATCACTCTAATATCCGGACGCCCAATAACCGAACATCCCCACTAACCGAACCTTATCGTCCTGGGATCAAACATTCCCAAAATGGTCCGAAAATCCAAAAAAATTAAAAAAAAAATCGATTTTTTGCCGTCCATAATTTGAACATGCCGCGCGCGCCGCGTGAAAGCATTGTTTTGGTTTGTCATTCCTCCGACGTCCGATAAGAGCGCCGCTGCATCCTCCCCACTTCCTGCCTGTCTCTCACCGCGACTGGCCCTACGCTCTTCGCCATGGCTGCCCACGTGCTCGCTTTTGTGGTGGTGCCGTACTTGCCGCAAGGCCTCCTGCTGCTCTCTGCCCTCCTCTTAGTGTGTGTGATGATGGCCCCGCCTCCTGAGAAAAGGAAGAGAGTGGTGTTGACTCTGGAGAAGAAACGGGAGAAATTGGAGAAAGTTGATGCGGGTTGGCCTTCTTCACGCATTCTCCGCGAGTTCAACCTGGCCCGGTCGACTTTGTTCGATATCAAGCATTCCCGAGACAAGCTCATGCAGTACACGGCTGACTTCTCGTCGAGAAGCAAACGCAACGTGGAGAGGAAGGTTATGTTTACCCCCAAGTATGCAGAAATCGACCGCTCCACGTTGATTTGGTATCGACAGCAACGTGCAGCTGGTGTGATGGTACGTGGAACGGAGCTGAAGGCTGCTGCTGAGAAGTTTGCAAGGCTTCACGACGCCCTAGACTTCAAGGCATCTGAGGGTTGGCTCTTCACGTTCAAGTTGCGACATGGCCTTACTAACCGTAAAGCACATGGCGAAGCATTGGACGCTAACGAGGATGGAGTGGACGAGTTTCGGCACAAGGTGAAAGGCTTGATCGACAGGGAGGGCCTCACTCTCGGTCAAGTCTATAACGCTGACGAAACTAGCCTATTCTATCGCTCGGTGCCAACGAACACTCTAGCCGATGAGACGGAGAAGCGTGTACCTGGCCGCAAGCTTTCTAAGGAACGGATATCTGCTTTGTGTTGTGCCAATGCTAACGGCATGCACCGGCTTAAGCCCGTTATTGTTGGCCGTGCAAAGCAGCCTCGGTGCCTTCGTGGGGTGATGGATGTCCTTCCTGTCGTATGGTACCATTCTTTGAAAGCATGGTTCACAGCTGTGATTTTCAAAGACTGGTTTCACCGTCACTTCGTCAAGGAGGTCATCCAGTACCAGACGAAGACACTGGGAATTCCTCGCGACCAGGTAAAGGCTCTCCTTCTCCTCGACAATGCACCTGCCCACCCGTGCGACAAGGACTTGGTTGCTGAGAATGGCCGTATTAGGTGCATGTTTCTGCCACCTAATACGACTGCTCTCATTCAACCCATGGACCAAGGAGTGATCGTGGCAACAAAGCGCCTGTACCGTCGGAAGTTCCTGGACGAGGTGATGGTTGTTCTCGAGGACGAGGATGAGCGCAGGGAAGGACGTGACACTCGAGGCAAGCGGACTTTGGAAAACCTTCGCCGCTACAACACCAAGTCTGCGCTGTACAACTGGGCTAGTGCATGGAAGGAAGTCCCTGTGAAAACTCTTGAAAATGGTTGGTCTCGTCTGCTTCTCGGAACAGATGTGGAGTACGATTTCCTAGGGTTTGACGTGGATGACTTCCATGCACGGCTACGTACGCACAGCGACGATGTTGATGTGGACGATGTTCGTGAGTGGTTGGACGACGACGAGGGCGATCCTGGGTATCAGACGTTGTCTGATATCGAGATCGCGTCTTCGGTTGCTGGTGTCAGTCCCGAACTTGAAGATTCCGACGACGAAGGCGATGATGATGCGGACTCCTCTCAGCAGGACACTACTCCAGCCATCCCCAAGCTGAGCGCACTCCGGGAACATCTAGAGTTCGTCCTAGACAACCTGGGACACCTGGACTGCGACACGGAGATGGGGCCCTTGGGACTCGTGGAGGAAGTGCGTGCTTTCCGGCAGCGCATCATCAATCGCCAGAATCGTCGGTCCTTGCGTCAGTCAACGATTGACAGTTTTTTCAGGCCCGTGACCCCCGCTGTGCCAAGCCCTGGTTCCACTCCGTTGCCTCCCCAAGACAGGCCCTCATGCTCCGAGCCACAGCCCAGCACATCAGCTACAGTGGAGTCACCGCTCGATGTGAGTTTGCGGCTATCTTCAGAGTCTTCTGTAGTCGGTACGCCATCACCACGACCCACCGATGCACCCCTTGGTCGCCTGCCAGTGATACTCTCGGACTCTGACAGCGAATAAACAGCAAGAACTTCTCCACTAGACCACACGGGAATTTTGAGTGTTGTGCAGTGAAAAAACGGTGTGTTGTGTTAAGGTTTTCGAAATGAGAGAAAAGACTCAGTAGAAAAGAAATTTAACGTAACTAACCTTCTTTGTTTTGGCTTTGGAAAATAAAAAAAACTTGGGAAAAGTTAATGTGCAACACTTAAATTTAATGGAACATTATTTGGACTAAAGTGAACACTGTAAAGAGAACGGACTTCTGTGTGTTATTGACTAAGTTCAGTGCAAGACTTCAGGAAGAGTGTACTGCAAGTGCTTCAGGAAATCGTTCTTACTGTCAGAGTCCGAGAGGAGGCGGTTATTCATCGAGGTGGCCAGGGACTTGCTGTAAGTAGCCAGAATGTTTCATATTGTACTATTTTCCATACTATACTTACCAGAATGTTTCATATTGTACTTTTTTCCATACTATACTTACCAGAATGTGTCATACTGTACTTTTTTCCATACTATATTTACCTCATGCATGTGCAGTAGGAATGTGTTTTTCAGAGTTAGGTTCGGTTAGAGTCCATAAGTACCAGAATGTTTATTAATGTATGAACATACTTCTAAACCCACATTTTATGTTTCTTTTGCATTTATTTCAGTCATTTATGTGCCTTATTGGTGTGATTTGGGTGTTAAATAGGTGCTATGCATGTCCGGAGGGAGTTGTATAGGTGTTTCTCTGAGTTAGGGTCCATAAGTACAAGTCCATAAGCTGGGGCCCAATATCCGGACGAAACCAATATCCGAACCTACCGATGGCTCTATTGATCCGGATATTGGAGGGGTTACTGTATATATATATATATATATATATATATATACATATACAGTGTTCGTCAGAAGTATCGAGTGCCCTGCATCCCTCCTAAGAAACAAACCTTTCAACATTGAAAAAACATATAAATAACGCATTTTATTTACCTTTAGTGCTTCGTAGGGTAGCCTTTACGTTTCTTCACGGACCTGAGACGTCTTGGAAGTGAAAAGGGGAGGCTCCTGAGGTGCTGGAGGGGTATTTTGTCCCAGGAGTCATGAATGGCAGCTTCCTGCTTAGGCAGAGAGCTCACGTCCTTCCCTTGGAGACTCTTCTTTACGAGGTACCAGAGGTTTTCAATCGGGTTGAGGTCTGGGCTATTTCGTGGCCAGTCTTTCATGAGTGATACCTCGCAGTCACGAAGCCAATTGGTGACCGATTTGGCCTTGTGAGCAGGTGCACCATCCTGCTGAAACACTCGTGCACCTGTTAGCTCGAATGAGTCTGATAAATGATCACACACAAGCTCCAGGTAAACATCCTGATTCACTCTGACATTCTTGGGAAGCACAACAAGCTTCCCAAACCTTGACCAGAGAAACAAGCCCATACCATGAGTGAATCAAGATGTTTAACTGTGCTTTCTACATACCGTGGGTCAAATGGGTCACTACCTTTGTGTCAATACACACGTGCTCCTCTGTTACAGGTAACATTAAACGTTGCCTCATCAGACCACAACACTGACAACCATTGCTCCTCACCCCAGTTTAGATATTTATTAGCAAAGGCAAGCCTACGAATTCTCTGGCTCTTGGTGAGAAGAGGCTTTCTCACAGGCCTGTGACTTGTGTAACCAAGTTCATGGACCCTACGAGACACTGTTCTCATAGACACCTCACCAAACACTTCCGGGTTGCTCTCCTTTATTTTCTTTGCACTCAAATGAGGATTAAACTCCACTGCATGTTTTAAAACATTAACAGACCTTGGGGAAGTTTTCCTAGGCCTACCAGACTGCGGTTTCTTTGTGGGAACTTCACCACTGTTTTCCAACCGAAACTGTGCACACCAACGACACACTGTCAATCGTGCCACACCAACCAATTCACTAATTTCCTTTGTCTGGTGGCGTGCCTCCTTTAGAGCAATGATCTGGGATATGATTTCACTCGATAGTTCACGGGTAGGTGCCACAACAAAGTGGTGAAGGCCAAAACACTGCGAGACACTTGGCAAAAAATGGCGCAATTTGAGAGGGAGACGCGGTGGAGTTCCTCTCTCTCAGACAGCCCGTGGGCAACTGAGGCGGGAACCAACCAGCGCGTCGGAAGACCTCAGGCTACCATAACGTCATGATAGCACCGCAAACTTATGGCTCAATTTTTACCCCCTGAAATGGGTGATTCTTTTTTGGCCATAAGTATTGTGCGCCTGGCGGTAGGCGCTCAATAATTTTGACAAGTACTGTATATAAATATTATATAAATATTATATATATATATATATATATATATATATAAATATTATATAAATATTATATATATATATATATATATATATATACTGTATATACATCATCCACTCACTTGATGTAGTGCTGTCTACTTCTTCCTTAACCTTTATCATTCTTTTTCTGTGCCTTCCCTCCTCTCTTCCTATTTCTCCCATCTTTCCTGTCACTAATTATTGTTTTTCTTTCCATTACAGGTGGCTTTACATTGAGTGACAAGCCAAATGGTTTCCTGTAAGCCAAGAAACCATTTACAACGCTGGGTGGTAACCATATAACCAAACCATACGTGTTCCCTACGTATCAAGTGGGTTGGTGGAGGGTTAGTGCCCCTCCCTGTAAAACAAATAACTCTAAGTCAAATGGCCACCCCATACGGGATTATGTCGTCTGGCAATAGATAGATAGATAGATAGATAGATATAACACCATCATCATCCGGACCTCATTTCTCACCCAAGGGCAGGGTGAGGAGTAACAATGTCCAGACAGCCCAAATCTGCCCAGTCCAATGGACCATGCCTCCATTCACTCATCATTCAAGCCCCCGGAATCCTGGCTCTATTGGATATGCCAGAAACATTTATCACGTTCTGTAGCTTCACATAAACATATCCAATTGAGTCAATTTGAAAGCTGCCACATTAAAAAGGGGTGCTAAAATCCCTGATCATGCACTTCTTCTCACAGCATTCAACCTATCCATCTCGATCTCTTGTCAGTTCCCTAGCCCCACTGACTTCCAAATCTCTCTTCCTCACACACTCGTCCACCATATCTCTCCACCTTCTCTTCGGCCTACCTCGCCTCCTCCCTCCTTCAAATTCGCTCAGCTATACCTTTTTCACCACTCTATTGTTATCTATTCTCTCCACATGACCAAACAATTTCAGTAAACTCTCTTCGACTCTGGTGTCCACCTACTTCCTCCTCCACATCTTTCATGAATCACATTATTTCGTATCCTATCCACCCTCTGTACTCCACATACATTCCTCAGCACACCCATCTCCACTGCTCTTACTCCTGACCTTTCATTTTCATGCCACACCATAGTCTCACATCCATATGTTAAAGTTGCACTAAAACTCCCTCATGTAAGCCTCATGCAGCTGCAACACTCAAGCCTCTATTTCTTATCAAGGCCTTCATTCCACCAGCTACTTTCTTCCTTGTGTCACTCTACTTTTCAACTTCTTTTGCATATTCTCCTCTCTTTTTTATCACAGTACCCATGTATTTGAACTCTCTCACCAATTCCAGTCTCTCTCCATTCCCTGTAACATCACATTGGGAGTCACCTTCTCTCTCAGTAACCATCACTTTACTCTTTTCAACACTTACTCTCAAGGCACGAAGCTCGCAGACATCAGCAAAACTTTGCACTAGCCTACCAAATTCCTTGCAAATTACTTGCAAGTAGTACTGCATCATCAGCATACAACAAATTTGAGATATTCCATCCATCACCATTCATTTTCAATGTCATCCCTCTCTCCATTACTCGTGTTTTTACATCTCTCATCACCCCATCCATATACTGTATATATTGAACAACCATGAGGATATCACACAACCTTGTCGCACGCCCACACCGATCGTGAACCATTCACTTAGAGGCACATTAACCCTTACACATGCTTCACTACCATCATAAAAACTCTCGACAGCACCTAGCAGCTTACCATCTACACCGTACATACGCAAAACTTTCCACAATCCCTCTCTCTCTACTTTGTCATATGTTTTTTCCAGATCCATGGATCCCATAAACACCTTATGATCCTTCTCACAAGCCTATAGATAGATAGATAGATAGATATATAATCATCCACTCACTTGATGTAGTGCTGCCTACTTCTTCCTTAGCTTTTATCATTATTTTTCTGTGCCTGCCCTCTTCTCTTCCTATTCCTCCCATCTTTCCTGTCACTTCTTATTGCTTTTCTTTCCTTTACAAGTGGCTTTACATTGAGTGACAAGCCAAATGGTTTCCTGTAAGCCATGAAACCATTTACAACGCTGGGTGGGAACCATATAACCAAACTATACGTGCTCCCTATGTGTTACCAAGTGGGTTGGTGGAGGGTTAGTTAGTGCCCCTCCTCCCCGTTAAACAAATAACTCAAAGCCAAACAGCCACCCCTTTCAGGATTATGGCGTCTGGCAATAGATAGATAGATAGACAGATATACAGTATACATATATATATATATATATATATATATATATATATATACAGTACCCTCGCGTCCAACACGGTAATATTGTCATGCATGGGTCACGTGTTGGACCAAAAACGTGTTGGACAAACAATAAAGCTTATGGGGAAAAATGAATTATGTCAGCAACCCTAGGAAAAGTCACCTTAAATACCTACCATATACCTATACATATACTGGTACTATTGTAATTATAATAAATGGTACTGTGCTATGAATGATAATTAACCTTTTAGGATAGTGTTGGTGGGCTTGCTGTGAATGGAAGGTGGTATCCAAGGCTGTAGGTAGTCCTACTGGGTCTCCGGAGGATGGCTGTTGGCGTCACTAGCGGGTAATGGCACTGCTCCTCCTCAACCTCCCTCATAAATCCTTCGAAATCACACTCAGAATCACTATCTTCGTCCACAGCCATGGAAGGTCCTGCTTTTGCCTGTCCTAGCACTCTGTAATCCTTGGCAAAGGGCATGCTTCTCACACTGTTGCCAGAGCCCCGTCTCGTGACTGTGGAAAGTGATCGCTGTCGCTGACTTGGTAGAGAATAAGGAGATGCAACTTTGTTTATAAACTGGTACACACGCCAATGAGAAGGGTTTCAAAACGATTGATATTTATTCTAAAATATTAATATGTATTCAGTGTCAGGCTATATGTTCAATGCTGTAGTACGATACATTCTCTGTCGAGTCGCCTGGATTTTGGTCACACTGTTTTGCCCGTCGTATCCTCGGCAGGAATCCATCCACATGAATTCCAAATGCCTGTGGTATCGTCGGCAATTTTACCACATTACCGTTCCGATTTACCATCATATCCTCGGCAAACCTGGTATGAAGTGCCGTGTGATAGCCTTCAGCTCCCAGGATCTTGTCTTGGTTTTTTATTATGGTCCTCACGTTGGCTTCATTCATGTTGTAGGCCTTGGCAATGTCAACTTTCCTCTCCCCTTTCTTCTTCCTCTCGATGCTTTCTAGCTTGGTGGCCTGAGGGAGGTGCCGACGCTCCTTGGGGTTCTCAGAAGGCTTCCTAGGCATCGTGAGCAGGGTAAAATGCAGTAACAAGGGTAGAAAATGCAGCAAGAAAAAAGCACCTTCCAATGCGAATTATGCGACTGAGTGGCGCTGTGGCAGCAGAAATTTAAACAAAACATCACGTGACAGCAGAAGCGTTTTTAATTGGGCGGCATCACGATCACGTCACGATAGCGGGCGGGGAAGGCTACTTGATCAGAAGTTTTCATTGGCTATCATCATCATGGGAATGTCCAGTATGACCGTGTTGGACCAGGGGTGATTGTGCTAGAGGTGAACTCTGCGGATTTCGCCCACTTCTCGGAGCTCTGTGTGTGTTATGCTAACACACTCATGTTGCAGTAATTAAATCGTATTAAATAATACTAATTATTTGCTCTCCGTGCTGGACGTGAATCATGCTGGACTAACGCCTGTTGGACACGAGGGTACTGTATATATATATATATATATATTTCTTACAGACCTTACACAAAGAGTTTTTGATGACATCAATTCAGCTAGGCCACCACACAGAACACTCCTAGTCACACTAGACATCAGCAAAGCTTTTGATGCCATCCCCTGCCATAGCCTCACAAAGAAAATATTCATCATAAAAACATGTACAATAACACAAGAAGATGGCTAGCAAACTACTTAGCAGGCAGATGTGCACATGTAACATTGCTGGTCAGTCATCAACATCAGAAACTCCACAAATGGCATCCTTCAAGGATGTTTTGTCTCCTACACTCTTTTACTTATACATACATGACATTCCCACACCCCACACACCACAGATACACACACAGCATAACACTTACCTGTACACACCAAAATGCAAACACAGCAGCACACACCCTCCAACCTTACCTCAACATACTACATGAATGGTTCACCACAAGCAGACTCAATATAGCCCCAGCCAAATCTACACTGACCACTCTCACAAACTGGACAGCAGAGCATAGTCACATTCCACACCTCACCTTAAATAACACTCCCCTACCACACACACACACACACACACACACACACACACACACATGTACAAGAAGAACAGAAAGAAGTGGTCAGCTTAAGAGAGATCATCCAAGAAGAAAGGGAAATGAACAAGAAAAAAATGGAAGAAAATGTAGTGAAAATACTGAAGAAAAAAGAGAAAATAGTGAGAGAAACTGTAGAAAGGAACAGATGTGTGGTAGTATTTGGAAACAGGGAAGAGGAAGAAAAGGTTAGGTTCGTAAGACTCGAGAGAGACATGAACCTGGTGAGAGGAATATTAGGCAAGATTGACCCCGAAGGAGACAAGTGGGTAAAAGAAATTGAGGAAGTAAGGAGGATAGGGCCTTATAAGAAAGGGGAAACAAGACCAGTGAGAGTAAAGTTTACATCAGAAAGTGTAATAAATGAGATACTTAAAGTGACTTGGAAATTAAGCAAAGAGGCGGGGATGGAAAATATTATAATAAGAAAAGATCTGAATGAAAAAGAAAGAGATGTTTTAAAATCATTAAAGGAAGAAGCAAATGCAAAAAATGATAAGAGATCAAAGGAAGAATGTAATACTTTTTTTTGGAGAGTATTGGATATGAAAGTAAGGAAGTGGTATTTAAGGAAATAGAAGTGAAGGAAACTAGAGGGGGATGGCTGTGAAAGATCAGAAGTTGAGGAAGTTTTACGGATAGATAGTAGGAGATAAAAGGGTATTCAAAACGTCAAAAATAATTTGAAGGTGATATATACTAATGTTGATGGTTTCATATCGACAAGGATCGAAATTAACGATTTCTTGAGAGAATATGAACCTGATATCATGTGCCTTGTAGAGACCAAATTAAGAGAAGATATTGATGTTCATTTGGGAGATGGTAAATACAAACTGTGGAGAAAAGACAGGAAAGAAAAAAAGGGAGGAGGAGTGATGATAGCAGTGAAGAACAACATAAATGTAGATACTGTGGAAATGGGAGAAGACAGGGCTGAAGTGATATATATGAAATTAGAAACTGGAGAGAATGTTAAGAGAGATATGGCGGTAGTGTATGTTCCCCCAAAGACGAGAGCATGGAAGGATGACGAATACCATGAGATGTTGTCAGATATGGCTATCTATTTGCAAAAAATAGTTGAGAAAAGCAATAATATAATTTTAGTGGGTGACTTTAACTGTAAAGAGGTGAACTGGGAGGAATGGTACTCGGGAGGCAGCGAGGATTCATGGGGAACTATGTTATTAAATATAATAATGAATAATGTGATGACGCAATGGGTCAAAGAAGAGACACGGTTTCGAGGTGAGGACACACCAGCAAGGTTAGATTTACTGTTCACCAAAGAACCCGATGTAATGGAATCATTGAAATATCTCTGTCCTTTAGGAAAAAGTGATCATGTGGTTATTGAGTTCCAGATGTTAACCCCTACACCGCGGGCTTGTTTACCAATGACTTCCGTGTGCCGCGGGGTTATTTGGGCTCCAACAGACTCTCAAAAAATATTTGCCAAAAATCAGTTATTAGTCCTAGAATAATAAAATTACATAAGCTTATGGCACATACCTTCAGCTTTCTCCTGGAATGATTGTTGAGCCTTCGTCGGTTACCGTAGGACTTGTGGAGACCTCTGAAGTAGGGTAACGAAGTCTCCACTTTACACTTCCCGACAACCCGTAATATGATTACCACAGCCAGATACAAACACTATAAACACTATTCTACAATTTTCAAGTAGTTTGGGATCCATACTAAAAAAAAAAACACTGTGAAAGCAGTGGAAATTACGAGCGCGTCTGATCGTCGCACTTGCGCTAGTTCGCTCTAGGCACTCTGTCATTTATTATTCATAAAACCCCTCACACTTTATATTTCTATTACTATATAACACTTATATATATCTACAGTCTTTATCCATAAGTTTCCTTCATTAGTATTAGTTTATTGTCACTGTAGGGATTCAATTTCTTTCAGTAAAATACGTAGCATTCACTTTCTCGTCCTGTATACTAGCACTGAGAGTGAATGTCACTTTCATCTTCACTCTCATAACTCATAGCATTCAGACATGCTAGAGTGAAACTTTCACTTTCATTACTCCTAGGGTATATACTCGTATTCTTATAATACTACTCATTTACATTTCTATTTACGTTCTCTATTTTATTTACGTTATTTACATTTCTATTTTATTTACACTGTGTTATGCACTGTCACTTGAAGTAACTTATAAGACTATTTTCCATTGTTCACGTATATTTACATTCATTACTTTCACTTGCTGTTTACACATTATTTACAATTCCACTTGCACTGTTTTACTCAACAGAAAGATCGTAGTCACTCTTTTATCAATTGTCAGCCCTTTACCTCTTTCCACAAGAGGTTTAGTAGGGGGTAAAGGTCACAGGGCCCTTTGCATGGGGGTGAAAAAGTCCTTGAAGTCAGCATGAAGAAACATACGTACCCTCACTTCGGAAGATGAGAGTAAACTGATAACGGAGGGCCGGGGTAGAGGCCTATATAGGGGATATTCAGTGTTACCAATGTTAGCTCTTGAAACAGCTATGTCTAGCACTCAAATGATTGGCAGGAAATCTAGACAATACATTATAAATTAGGTAGTTCCAGGTGAATGTAAATATCACTTAGGCTTCTCCCTTCCCTCCTTACATGTATATTTATTACGAAAATAATTATATGGCATATTTCAAGGGGAAAAAAACAGCGAAAATTAGCGAACGAGTGCACGTGAGGTGCTGTCAGGTGATAATTAGCCAATTCCAGGTGTATGGCACTCTCACTTATCTTATTTCTTTCTTGTATATATTATTTGGTATAAGAATAGGACATAGGGCTTATTTCAATGGATGAAATCAGTGAAAAATTCCAGGGAAGATTTACTTAGTGTTGCACGGCCGGGCAGGCGAGAGGATAGGGTAATGGAGGGGGGTTAGGGAGGGGAGTCAAGAACGGGAAGAAATGGCTAAATTGTCAACAATGGATGGGAGTACAGATGAGATTAGGAGTGCTGACTAGTGTTGGACATTGGCAGTACTGATAGATGACACAAGCCCCCACTTGGAAGCCCGGGTGAATTCAAAATAACACAGAATCACAAAAGCGACGCCCCGCGGTATGATCCCTTGCTCCCAAGCGTCACGAAAGTGATACCCCGCGGTTAAGGGGTTAATAGGGAACGTCGAGCCAAGAGACGAGCTTCATAGACAGGGAAGACACAACTTTGGGAAAGCAAATTTTACAGGATTGAGAAACTTTTTTGAAAATGCGGATTGGAGAAAATTCAGAGAAACAAAAGAGATACAGAAGAAGTGGGATATCTTTCTAGACCTCTATAATTTGGAAGTGGAAAAATTTGTACCAAGAGTAAGAGGGAAAGAAAACAGGAAAAAGGAGTGGTTTAATAGAAGGTGTATGATAGCAAAAAAAGAGAGAGATAAGGCGTGGAACAATTGGAGAAAAAGAGGTAACAACAGAACATAGGAAGAATATAAAAGAACAAGAAATGAATACACAAGAATACGTAGAGAAGAAGAAAGGAATATTGAAAAAGGTATAATAGACAAATGCAAGGATGAACCCAAACTGTTTTATAGATTTGTTAATGACAAACTGAAACAAAAGGAAGGAATCACCAAACTGAAAGTAGAAGGAGAGGTCTTTAAGGATGCGGCAATGGAAGCAGAAATAATGAACAAATGTTTCCAGTCAGTTTTCACTAAAGAAAAGGAGCTTGTGGAAGGGGAGGGAGTGATTAGAAATGTTCCTGTGATAAAAGATATAAAAGTGGAGGTACAGGAAGTGTATAAATTACTGGAAACTCAAGATGTAAGGAAAGCCCCAGGACCTGATGGAATTTCTAATTGGGTACTGAAGGAATGCAGAGAACAACTGGCGGATAAAATTCACAGTTTAATCGTATGCTCACTGGAAGAGGGGAAAGTGCCACAAGAATGGAAGAAGGCAAATGTGGTACCAATTTACAAGGGAGGAAACAGGGAAGAACCCCTGAATTATAGACCAGTGTCTCTAACCAGCATGGTCGCAAGATTGTGTGAGAGAATCCTGAAAGACAGATGGATAAAATATCTGGAAGAGATGAATATTTTGGCTGAATGTCAGTTTGGATTCAGAAGTGGAAGGTCATGTGTTTCTAACTTGTTGAGCTTTTACTCAAGAGCGATTGACGTGGTACAGGAGAGAGATGGTTGGGTGGATTGTGTGTACTTAGACTTAGAGAAGGCCTTTGACAAGATACCTCATAAAAGACTAATGTGAAAACTAGAATATATAGGAGGACTGAAGAAACTTCTGGAATGGATGAGAGACTTTTTGAGAGACAAACAAATGAGGACAGTAATAAAGGATAGGATGTCTGGATGGAGGGAAGTAACAAGTGGAGTCCCTCAAGGCTCGGTGTTGGCGCCAGTAATGTTCCTGATTTACGTAAATGATACGGTAGATGGAGTGAACAGTTATGCAAGTCTGTTTGCTGATGATGTAAAGATCCTGAGGAAGGTAGAGGTTGAGGAGGATTGTAAAATACTGCAGGAGGATTTGGATAGGATACACAATTGGAGCCGGACGTGGGAAATGAAATTTAATGTAAAGAAATGTAAAATATTGGAAATGGGTAAAAGTACCAGGAGGCCATCACTGAATTATTTGTTGGGTAATGAATTAATCACAAAAAGGAGAGAAGAGAAAGATTTGGGAGTGCTGGTCCAAGATAGTTTGTCACCAGAAAAGCACATTAACAAGATAGTTGGAGAGACTCATAAACTCTTGACTAACATAGAGCAGCATTTCATTATATGGATGAGGAGATGATGAAAAAATTGATAGTGGCAATGATCCGCCCCAGGTTAGAATATGCAGCGGTAGTGTGGTCCCCACACAAAAAGAAAGATATAAACAAGATTGAGAGAATACAAAGAACAGCAACCAAAATGGTCCCCAGTCTGACAGACCTGTCATACAGAGAGAGGCTGGAAAAACTGGATTTGCCTTCCTTAGAGGAAAGGAGAAAGAGGGGAGACATGATTGCAGTGTTCAGGACCATGGTGGGAGTAGATAAAATTGACAAAGAAGATCTGTTTGTATGGGATAAGAGAGCAACAAGAGGACACGGAATGAAATTGAAAAAGTCAAGCTGCTTGAAGGATATCAAGAAATATAGCTTTCCTTACAGAAGTATAGACTTATGGAATAGCCTGGACAAAGAGATTGTCCAGTCTAAAAACTTAAATGAGTTTAAAGCCAAATTTGACTTATTGAGAAACAGCGATGGAAACCCACGAGCATAGTACATTCCGTGTATATCACAATTAGGTATAAATACTTAAATATTGGAACGACTTAGACAAAGAGGTGGTGCATGAGAAAAACATTCATGTGTGTAAAGGTAGACTTGATAAATGTGGATATGGAGACAGGACAACACGAGCACTGCTCAATTCCTGTATACTACAAATAGATAAATACACATACACACACACACACACACACACACACACACACACACAATATCCTTGGTGTAACATACATTACATCAATGTCATTTAAACAACACATCACAAACATTAAAAATAAATTAATACCAAGACTCAATGCTGTAAGGTCACTAGCCCATACAACATTTGGACACAACAAAGTAACCACCACCACAGTATACAAACAATATATACATTCAGTGATGAATTATGCAAGCCCTGCTTGGGCCTCTAACCTCACTAGAACACACTACAACACCCTACAGACCATATAGAACAAGGCCTTAAAAACAATTACAGGCTGCACAGCTATTACAGCTACAGACCACCTACACCATGAAAGTCCTCAATGTCAAGGATCATCTAGATATGAGAGGCACACAAATTCTTGCCGCAGCCTCCACAAACCCACACCATCAACTACACTACATGGATGCACATCCACACACACCAGGGAATATCAAAACAACATCAAGCACACGATATTATACACAAATAATGTCATCTCTACCCCCCTCGCCTGCCTCAACCCAGCTTCCAGAAGCATATCCATACTCAGATTACTCACTGCTCCATTCAGTCACTCAAAGACGGCCCTCTGATAGTCAACCTTCTGAATCCTACCTCCCTCGTGAGGACAGGGTCCACCTGGCCAGGCTGAAATGTGAGCATCATCCAGTCCTCTTGAGTTACCAGAAGAGGTTGGATGACTCAGTCGCTGATGCCTGTCCAGGATGCAACACAGCACTCCATACTATTACATTATGAAAGACTGCATTGTACACAATCGCCTGTGCCAACAGCACAACATAAACTCCTTGAGAGCTCTGTGGGAAAGCCCGGTCTCGGCTGTGGCCTTCCTTAGGGACTCGGGGTGGTTCGGCCAGAATGCCTAGGAAACAACTACTACTACTACTAATACTAACACATGTCACAAACAAAGATCCCTTAGCACAGAAGGAGAGCCCTCTCAATATCAGGAGGGGCAAAAGCTCCCTGAACTTCTTCCAACCACTCCTCACTCTAATCACAGAGCTAACTCCAGCCCCACCTCCAGCACATAACATGTCTCCCAAACAACAAAACTATTCCACACATTCATGAGACTCACCAGCAAGATCAATCCTTTCATGCCTGACAATTTCCACATCCTCTCCCCAACACACTGCACACATGAAATCTGCATTATCATGCAGTCTACCTCTAATACCACTATATCTCTTATGCACCCACTTATCACAAACACTGCACAAGATGGAAGTACAGTACTTCCCATGCCCTTGTGGCAAATCGCCCATGGCCACTCTACCCCTTTTTGACATTACTGCCAGCAGCCCTAGATATCATCACTTTTGTTTTACCTGCATTTACTCTTCAGCTATTGTGCCCCATACCATCTCTCCACTTCCTAAGTCTTTCCTCCCCCTCCCTTTCATTCTCTGCAATCAACACCAAATCATCAACATACAATATCTCCCACGGGAGTTCAGTTCTGAAGTCACCTGAGAGAGCTTCAAGTAACTACTGAACAGATATCCGTACTGCATTTATGAGAACACAAATGAGCATGTACACAGTTATAACTGTTATAACAACACTCATGGCAACATGCTCAACCTACCTTTTTCTTTTCTCTGGACAAGAGTTTTATAATATCTTCCTCTGATGCTGGTCCTACAGGCTTCCCATCCTCTCTGTACGTTGGGTCTGGGTCTGCTTTTGCCTCATTCATCTTCTGCTCTGTATCTTTTGGTCTCAGTTCTTTTTCCATATGATTACTAAAGTTTCCAGTACTGTCAATGTTTTCCTGAAGATTAAGCTGGTTCATTTCAGATTTTGAGTCGTCTTTGCTTAGTACACTTCCATCAACATTCCCATCACTAGAATTTAAACCTGCCTTTCTTTCCAAACTCTCCTTTTTATCATATTCACTTTCATTAATATTATCATTTAACAGGTTACCATTTACTGATTGTTTTTCAGTGTTGTTTGCATCTCTGTTTTCACTTCCTTTTGCTTCTGCACGACCCTTCCTCAGCTCTAACTGGGCCTCATGCAAGTACTTCTTCGCCTTGCTGAAGTTGTAAGTCCGCTTTCTTAATGATACTTGCAGCTGTATGGGAAAAAAATATATATATGAGTTCTTTTGCAAATGATTTGACGGGTGTTCCTGTTGGATCACTGTCTACTAAAGGTACAACCGCACTGCCTCCTGTGCTTAAGGGCAGTGTGCCACCAAAAGTGAGTAGGCACTGTGTTGGCAAGTTAGAGACTGGGATATTAAACAATTTGAAATCCAAGAAAATCTGTGCATACAATGTAAGAAGCCTCGCAGAAGATTACAAACTTGATAACTTAATCACTGAACTGCAAAACATTAGTTGCGATATTGCAGGTCTGAGTGACACCCACAGCAAAGAAGAAAAAGTAATTCAGCTCAAAAACAGCAACCACCTATTTTCCTACAGAGGAAGGCAAAATAAAAGAGTTAGTGATGTAGGACTTCTAATTAACAGAAATCTTGCAGACAACGTTGTTAAATTCAGCAGTGTATCTGACAAAGCAGCACTGGTGGTATTTAGACTGTACAAAAAATATACCCTGAAAGTAATACAAGTATATACACCAACTTCTCTAAGCTCAGATGAAGAAATTGAAACATTCTATGATAACATCTCCCAGATTATGGAAGAGGAAAAGACCATATACTATACTCATGGGAGACTTCAATGCAAAAGCTGGGAAATCAAAAATGGAGAAGCATGTATGGGAAAATTTGGAGTGAGAGAAAGGAACAAAAGAGGAGAAATGCTGGTAAACTTTGCTGAAATATATAACATGAGAATAATGAACACATTCTTTCACAAAAGAATAGGGAGAAAGTGGACCTGGAGAAGCCCAAATGGAGAAACAAAGAATGAAATCGACTTCATTAGAGCAGATAAGAATAACACAATCACAAATGTCACAGTTACCAACCAAGTAAATATCAGAAGTGACCATAGAATGGTAGGTTACACAGCCAGATTCAATTTCAAATGTGAAAGAAAGAAGATGATTAAAGATAAAAAGATATGCCCAGTAAAAGTAAATGAAAACAAAGCAGCCCTTCAGTTGGAAATAAGGAACAGATTTCAGGCTCTAAGTAATGCTCAATGTGACACTTATGAGATGAATGACAGACTAACAAAAGTGCTATCAGCAGAGGTTGTAGGCAAACCTAATACAACCAAAGCCAAGAAGTATTCAGAAAAGACACTCCGGCTTATAAAATAAAGAAAGGAAATGAAAGTAAAAACAAAGAAAGATGAAATAGAATGAGCAGAATTAAATTAGCTTATCAACAAATGACAAAGAGAAGAAAAAAGGAAGAGAGACATGGATCAGATCAAAGAAACCATCAAAATGGGAAAAAGTCTGAAACATGTCCGAAGTAAAATGGAACTAGGAAAGCAACAAAGTACATCACTGAAAGACAAAAATGGTGAAGTCATTAAATGCAGAGATAAGATGGTGCAGAGAGTTGAAGAATTTTACAAAGAACTGTATGCATCAAAGGCTGTAGTACCAATAGGTAACTTTTGAGTTGACACAAGCGAAATACCTGAGGTAACACCAGATGAAGTAAATATTTCTCTTAAAATATGAAAAGAGGGAAAGCTCTGGGAGAAGATGGAATAGTAGTAGATTTACTGCTGGATGCAGGAGTAGAAGTACAAAACAGGCTTGCTCACTTATTTACTCAGTGTATGAAAAAGATGAAAATTCTCAAAGCATGGTGTAATGCAATAGTTATTTTACTTTACAAAAAAGGTGACTTAGAAGACCTTAGTAACTATTGACACATTAGCTTATTATCAGTCATTTACAAACTCTTCACTAAAGCCCTTACGAACAGAATTACTACAAATTTGGAGGAAAACCAACCTCGTGAACAGGCAGGATTCCGAAGCGGGTATTTGGCTACTGATCATCTACATGCAATGAATCAGCTACTTGAGAAAGCTACAAAATATAATAAACCTCTGTGCCTAGGGTTTTGTTCATCATCACCATCATCATCATCATCATCTGGACCTCCTTTCCACTCTAGGGCAGGGTGAGGAGTAGCAATTTCCAGACAGCCCAAATCTGCCAAATGCAAAGGGCCACGCTTCCATTCACTCATCATTCAAGCCCCCAGAATCCTGGCTCTATCGGATACACCAAAAACATTCACCACATTCTGTAGCTTCACATAAACGTATCCAGTAGAGTCAAGCCAGACACTGCAACGTTAAAAAGGGGTGCCAAATCCTGATCATGCACTTCTCCTCACAACATTCATCCAGCCAGCTCGATCTCTTGTCAGTTTCCTAACCTCACCAACGTCCAAACCTCTCTTCCTCACACATTCATCCACCATATTTCTCCACCTTCTCCTTGGCCTACCTTGCCTCCTCCCTCCTTCAAATTTGCTTAGATATACCTTTCTCACCACTCTAATGTTAACCATTCTCTCCACATGACCATACCATCTCAGTACACTCTCTTCAATTCTGGTGTCCACCGACTTCCTCACTCCACATCTTTCACAAATAACATTATTTCGTATCCTATCCACCCTCCGTACTCTACATACATTCCTCAGCAGTCCCATCTCCACTGCTCGTACTCTTGACTTCTCATTTTCATGCCACACCATAGTCTCACATCCATATGTTAAAGTTGGCACTAACACTCCTTCATGTATGCCTTGTGCAGCTGCAACACTCAAGCCTCTGTTTCTTATCATGGCCTTCTTTAAAGTAGCTTAGGTTTTGTTGATTACAAAAAAGCTTTCAACTCAGTGGAGCACACAGCAATTATAAATTCACTGCGAGAACAAGGAGTGAATAAGAACACTGTAAAATTGCTTGGAACATGTATAAAGAAGGAACTGATACAGTTAAATTACATAAGGACTCAGAAAAAATTTGATTGAGAAGGGCATGCATCAAGGAGATACAATTTCACCAAAATTATTTACAGCATGCCTAGAAAGTATTTTCAGAATGCAAGACTGGGAAAACAAAGGAGCGAATATAGATGGAGAAAAGCTAAACCATTTAAGATTTGCAGATGACATTGTCCTAATCTCAGAAACAGCAGAGACATTCCAAGAAACGTTAAATGACCTGAACAGAGAAAGTCTCAAAGTAGGGCTAAAGATGAACCACAGTAAAACTAATGTTCAATCCACAAACACAAAAGAACGTCATCAGAATAAGCGGAGAAATTCTTGAAGAAGTCGAGGAGTACAATTTCTTGGGGCAAATAATAAAATTAACAAAAAATAATGATAGCAAAATAAAAAGATGCATTACAATTGGATGGAAAGCTTTCGGAAAACATAGAGACATTATGAAAAGCAACTTGCCAGTTTGTAAAAAACGAAGAGTATGTAATGAACGAATAATTCCAGCTATTACGTATGGTTGTGAGACCTGGAAACTGATAAAACTTATGGAAAATAAATTAATCAGTTCTCAGAGAGCAATGGAAAGGTCAATGTTGGGAATATCTTTAAGAGACAGGAAAAGATCAACTTGGGTGAGAGAGCAGACTAAAGTCAAAGATATTACAGAAGTTATTAAAGAACAGAAATGGAGGTGGGCAGGCCATGTAGCAAGAATAAGGGATAACTGATGGAGCAAGAGGTTGACTGACTGGACATCAAGAGATTGTAGGCGTAGCAGGAAAAGGCCAGACAGGAGGTGGAGAGATGAGATAGAGAAATCTGCAGGGAAAACATGGCAAAGATTGGCTCAGTCAAGGAATTTGTGGAGAAGGTTGGGGGAGGCCTTTGTTCAGCAATGAACTTGTAGTGGCTGATGATGATGATGATATATACTGTCTATCTATCTATCTATAGCCTGACGCCCTAATCCCACAAAGGGTGGCCATAGGCAAAACGCCTCCAAGTCGCTCTGTCACCCACCATTTGACTACCCTCCCCCCAACTCACCCCCCCCCTCCCTCATATACCTCTCAACTCCATCCCTCCACCTCATCCTCGGTCTAACCCTCCCTCTCCCTCCCTCCACCTCACCTACATACACCCTCTTAGTCAGTCTTTCATTCTCCATTCTCTTCACATGTCCAAACCACCTCAGTGTATTTCTCCTAATCTTCTGTATATTAAATATATACACACAGTATATATTTAATATACAGTAAAACTTCACTATAACGGATTAATTGGGGCCCAAGTCAATCTGAAAGGGGCAAAAGTTTGATAAACGTGACACCTGGACTTCCCCTGCTAACCCGGACTTTTTCCAATATATCAGACATTAGTCCAGATCTCACCAATGGTTTTTCACCTCCACTGAAGTGTTGTACTGTACTATACATTCACTACAATGATCAAATGGTCATCATCATCATCTAAACCTGAGTTGTCCCATGAGGGCAGTAGGACCCTGGGGCTAGGCAAGTTGGTCCTGACATTTAAAATGAAATTGACATGCCTCACTCATCCCTGAGTGACATTACGTGAGCAATAAACCCCCATCACCGCTTGGATATGAACCGACACAGGCTAAATCCAGTTGGAGCACCTTAATTACCCACAAAACCACCAGGCACCAATTATAAAACAGTATATGTACAGTCGGCCTAAGAAGTTACGGCGGAGTATCCAGAAGTTTTCAGTCAGCGATAGTGCACATACTCTTCCTTATATCTCCACGAGGTGAAACCTAATACGTAAAATTGTTACAAAAAACAATAAATCAAGGGCAAAGTACCTGTATATTTCAAAATTGTAGGAAGGAGTTCATTACTTACGATAATAGGAAATCCTAAACAGAACTAATTGAAATTTCACAACTATCGCTCAGGGACAGTCAGGAATAATTTGTGGAGTTCAAGTCTAGTATGGTAACACAATAATTTTTTAGTAGCATAAGACTGAACAAAAGGGAGCTTCAATAAACAATTAAAATTAATAATTATTATTTATAAAATAATTTCCATTACAATACTAGGGAATAATTTAATGTCATTTATTTCAGTTTCCATTGTCTCCATGGACGATGACAGATAGCGGGAAGGCGGCGGAAGCCAGTAAGCTATTTTAAATGTTTCGATCAACACGCACGAAAGGAGATACCATTTACCCATATTTCACGGTATGTAAGACGCACACGGCTGGATTAAGCATGTGGGAGGCCCGGGGCCCGCTTGGAAGGGAGGCCCCCTTTCCAACTCCCCCAATGGCATACACCACAGACTGGTAACCTAAATCCTAATATATAAATAGGACACTTTTAGTTAGGAAATACTGAACGGGGACTATTCATCCAATGCTGTAATATGTAATGCATAAACACGAAATGAAATGAACACAAGTTGCTCTGGTGGGAGGCCCCCTCTTGGTGGGTGGCCCAGGGCCCGGGCCCCTTGGGCCCCCCCCTTAATCCGGCAGTGAAGACGCAGCATTGTGAAAGACGCACCCTAATTCTGGCAGGGCAGTTCTGTGAAAAAAAAAGTTTGACCCAACCAAGACTGCAGTAAGGTTTCTTGATAAGAGCCATTACCACACAGATACACACTCGCCTTTCAGAATCTATTCATTACTGATCATCAGCCTTTGGTTTCTTTTTTCTATATACAGTAACCCTTCCAATATCCGGATCAATAGAGCCATCGGTAGGTTCGGATATTGGTTTCGTCCGGATATTGGGCCCCAGCTTATGGACTTGTACTTATGGACCCTAACTCAGAGAAACACCTATACAACTCCCTCCGGACATGCATAGCACCTATTTAACACCCAAATCACACCAATAAGGCACATAAATGACTGAAATAAATGCAAAAGAAACATAAAATGTGGGTTTAGAAGTATGTTCATACATTAATAAACATTCTGGTACTTATGGACTCTAACCGAACCTAACTCCGAAAAACACAATCCTACTGCACATGCATGAGGTAAGTATAGTATGGAAAAAAGTACAGTATGACACATTCTGGTAAGTATAGTATGGAAAAAAGTAAAATATGAAACATTCTGGTAAGTATAGTATGGAAAATAGTACAATATGAAACATTCTGGCTACTTACAGCAAGTCCCTGGCCACCTCGATGAATAACCGCCTCCTCTCGGACTCTGACAGTAAGAACGATTTCCTGAAGCACTTGCAGTACACTCTTCCTCAAGTCTTGCACTGAACTTAGTCAATAACACACAGAAGTCCGTTCTCTTCACAGTGTTCACTTTAGTCCAAATAATGTTCCATTAAATTTAAGTGTTGCACATTAACTTTTCCCAAGTTTTTTTTATTTTCCAAAGCCAAAACAAAGAAGGTTAGTTACGTTAAATTTCTTTTCTACTGAGTCTTTTCTCTCATTTCGAAAACCTTAACACAACACACTGTTTTTTTCACTGCACAACACTCAAAATTCCCGTGTGGTCTAGTGGAGAAGTTCTTGCTGTTTATTCGCTGTCAGAGTCCGAGAGTATCACTGGCAGGCGACCAAGGGGTGCATCGGTGGGTCGTGGTGATGGCGTACCGACTACAGAAGACTCTGAAGATAGCCGCAAACTCACATCGAGCGGTGACTCCACTGTAGCTGATGTGCTGGGCTGTGGCTCGGAGCATGAGGGCCTGTCTTGGGGAGGCAACGGAGTGGAACCAGGGCTTGGCACAGCGGGGGTCACGGGCCTGAAAAAACTGTCAATCGTTGACTGACGCAAGGACCGACGATTCTGGCGATTGATGATGCGCTGCCGGAAAGCACGCACTTCCTCCACGAGTCCCAAGGGCCCCATCTCCCTGTCGCAGTCCGGGTGTTCCAGGTAGTCTAGGACGAACTCTAGATGTTCCCGGAGTGCGCTCAGCTTGGGGATGGCTGGAGTAGTGTCCTGCTGAGAGGAGTCCGCATCATCATCGCCTTCGTCGTCGGAATCTTCAAGTTCGGGACAGACACCAGCAACCGAAGACGCGATCTCGATATCAGACAACGTCTGATACCCAGGATCGCCCTCGTCGTCGTCCAACCACTCACGAACATCGTCCACATCAACATCGTCGCTGTGCGTACGTAGCCGTGCATGGAAGTCATCCACGTCAAACCCTAGGAAATCGTACTCCACATCTGTTCCGAGAAGCAGACGAGACCAACCATTTTCAAGAGTTTTCACAGGGACTTCCTTCCATGCACTAGCCCAGTTGTACAGCGCAGACTTGATGTTGTAGCAGCGAAGGTTTTCCAAAGTCCGCTTGCCTCGAGGGTCACATCCTTCCCTGCGCTCGTCCTCGTCCTCGAGAACAACCATCACCTCGTCCAGGAACTTCCGACGGTACAGGCGCTTTCTTGCCACGATCACTCCTTGGTCCATGGGTTGAATGAGAGCAGTCGTATTAGGTGGCAGAAACATGCACCTAATACGGCCATTCTCAGCAACCAAGTCCTTGTCGCACGGGTGGGCAGGTGCATTGTCGAGGAGAAGGAGAGCCTTTACCTGGTCGCGAGGAATTCCCAGTGTCTTCGTCTGGTACTGGATGACCTACTTGACGAAGTGACGGTGAAACCAGTCTTTGAAAATCACAGCTGTGAACCATGCTTTCAAAGAATGGTACCATACGACAGGAAGGACATCCATCACCCCACGAAGGCACCGAGGCTGCTTTGCACGGCCAACAATAACGGGCTTAAGCCGGTGCATGCCGTTAGCATTGGCACAACACAAAGCAGATATCCGTTCCTTAGAAAGCTTGCGGCCAGGTACACGCTTCTCCGTCTCATCGGCTAGAGTGTTCGTTGGCACCGAGCGATAGAATAGGCCAGTTTCGTCAGAGTTATAGACTTGACCGAGAGTGAGGCCCTCCCTGTCGATCGAGCCTTTCACCTTGTGCCGAAACTCGTCCACTCCATCCTCGTTAGCGTCCAATGCTTCGCCATGTGCTTTACGGTTAGTAAGGCCATGTCGCAACTTGAACGCGAAGAGCCAACCCTCGGATGCCTTGAAGTCTAGGGCGTCGTGAAGCCTTGCAAACTTCTCAGCAGCAGCCTTCAGCTCCGTTCCACGTACCATCACACCAGCTGCACGTTGCTGTCGATACCAAATCAACGTGGAGCGGTCGATTTCTGCATACTTGGGGGTAAACATAACCTTCCTCTCCACGTTGCGTTTGCTTCTCGACGAGAAGTCAGCCGTGTACTGCATGAGCTTGTCTCGGGAACGCTTGATATCGAACAAAGTCGACCGGGCCAGGTAGAACTCGCGGAGAATGCGTGAAGAAGACCAACCCGCATCAACTTTCTCCAATATCTCCCGTTTCTTCTCCAGAGTCAACACCACTCTCTTCCTTTTCTCAGGGGGCAGGGCCATCATCACACACACTAAGAGGAGGGCAGAGAGCAGCAGGAGGCCTTGCAGCAAGTACGGCACCACCACAAAAGCGAGCACGTGGGCAGCCATGGCGAAGAGCGTAGGTCCAGTCGCGGTGAGAGACAGGCGGGAAGTGGGGAGGATGCAGCGGCGCTCTATCGGACGTCGGAGGAATGACGAACCAAAACAATGCTCTCACGCGGCGCGCGCGGCAAGTTCAAATTACGGACGGCAAAAAATCGATTTTTTTTTTAAATTTTTTGGGATTTTCGGACCATTTTGGGAATGTTTGATCCCAGGACGATAAGGTTCGGTTAGTGGGGATGTTCGGTTATTGGGCGTCCGGATATTAGAGCGATTACTGTACAAAGAATGGTACAGGAAAAGAAAACAATGCCCCTTCTTGACAAAACGTGACTGATATGAGCCACTATCACTTAGATACACACTCACCTTTCAGAATCTATTCAGTACTGCTCATCATCCCTTGGTTTCTTCTTTTATGTACAAAGAATGATACAGGAAAAGAGAAAACAAAACCCCGTCTTAACAAAATGTGACTTCGAACCACGAGGCCATCTCAACTTTGTTGATAAATATGTATCAGTAAACTGATATAAACACTGTTTTTAATATTTTATGAATTTAAAACCACAAATGAAGTCAATAAACTCTATTCTTTCATTCACTGACGAAAACATAAAATACAATGAATGTTCACATGAGTTCATTTATCCTAAAAGAACCCCGTCATATTCCACACCTGTTATGGAATTTCCTCACATTGCCTTGACTCAAGCACAATATCAGACTACTACCATCATTAATCATGCACTCTAACTAACCTGTAATTACCTCCACAAATAAAATAAAAAGGTAGCACTTGTAAATACACAAATTATAATGTTTTACAACCAAAGTTCAATATAGCAAGGCTGCTTGGGAACAGGATAGACAGCTGTTTTTACTCTCTTCTCTCAGCATCACTCCTTCACTGTCAGCTATGTTTGCCTTGCAGCATCAACAATTAAAAATGCATGCTTCACTGACCATAATTTACTATAAACATTCATTTCAAAACATACCGAGTATGGTGAAAACATCCATCGTTACACCTTAGTAACACTGCTGCCTCCTAGTCGCTAGACAGCAGTCTCTACTCCTTCCTCTCAGTATCACTTCCTCACTGTCAGCGATGTTTCCCTTGCAGCATCAACAGTTAAAAATACGTTCTTCACTGATCACAATTTACTAAAAACAGACATTCATCTCAAAACATGTCGAGAATGGTGAAACTATCCCTTAGCAACACTGCTGCATCCCAAGCGCTAGATGTCTCTACCCTCTTCTCCCAGTATCACTCCCTTACTGTCAGCTGTTTTCCTTGCAGCATCAACAATTAAAAATGCATATTTCTCTTACCAGAATTTGCTAAAAACAGACATCCATCTCAAAACATTCGAGTACTGTGAAAACATCCATTTTTGGTCTTAACACTGCTGCCTCCTAGTCGCTATGGTACACACACACATGCACACATGTACACACCACATGCAACATTCGCTCGCCTCTGAAACATTTACATCAGTCAGTTTTGGAGTACCCAGTGGCTTTATTATATGCCAAAAACATCAAAATGTATTTGGTTGTTCAATATAAATATCACCACTTAAGGACATGAAACATCTCAAACAATTTATTCATCCAAACATCGTCAGTGCAAGACTAAAGGTGTACGGCACCATTGATCCTAAATCTTCCATGGTTGCATCTGTCATGATCACCTAAAACCTATATTCACTTCATATTACTGACATGGTGAAAATTTCACTCATCTTCAAATCCTGAGAATTCATCACTACTACCCCCAAGTCCTGAAGCATCACTGGAAGTCATCACCACGGTCATCATCACTGTTTCACTGTCACTCTCATACAGTAAATGGTCCTCAGTACCATCCACTGAATTGCTTATACCACACTTCATACGACTTTAACTTGGCAATCGTTTTAACTGAGCACAGGCGATATTCAGACTTGGGGCATTTGATACAGCCCACATTAACCTCCTCAGTACATGTTTCCTGAATGGAATAAAATCATATGGCAAGCATGAATAAACTACCCTATAAAATACATTGCTGGGCTGAAGGGATTATAAGCGGATTATCAGTTCCCTAGCCTGACTCTTCCCACTCCTACTTCCTTAACTACACCCACACCAAACTCTCACCTACACCTTAGGATTCTGGTCGTTTCGGCCGTAACGTCCAAAATGGCAAACGACTTTACAACCTAACCTAACTTAACCAATTTGGACGTTACGGCCTGAATGATCCCCATTGCCGATCATGAGAGCTTTGCTTAGGCAGCAGAGATGCAGAGAGTGAACGTTGTCAATTATTCTGATCGCTTCGTCTGCTAAGAATACAGCAGAAATGGCGGACGCTGATATGAATGCCCGTCAGGCACTGCTATTTCAGATATTGCATCAGTTATGCTACTCAGTGAATTTTATCCTATTTTCATAACAAAATACTGTAATTGGGTGTGCCCTGAGTTGCACAGACATTGCTAAAGTACTTCACTTGGCTGAAAAAGTGAAGCTGTAACTTCAGGCAGTACTGTTTAACGTTACAACTGTTTTTCCTGTTTTTCGCTATTGGTATAATAAGACTGTTCACTTCTATGATACTCTTGTCAGGCATGAAACAAAATGTCACTAAGAGAAGCCAACCATATGACGGTGATTGAATTTCCATATGCGACAAAAATCAATTCTGATGACTTGTCAGGTTCGCTTGCCAGCATCTCTCCAGTATGACTGCTTTGCTAGTTAGTAAGTGGATGGCAAGCAAAGTGGTTATGATTGCCTTTCAGAAGGTTAGCAGACAGTTCACCAGTGAGCATGTTAGCTTGCTAGAGTAGGGTGTACGCTAGACGCTACACTGCTAAGTTGCTAAACCGCTAAACCCCTTGAAGGTATTGGCCAGTTGAGCTGAAAACAAACCGTGAATGCTTTGTGTTCTTGAACTTGCGTGTTTTAATATCTGCTGCATATATACACTCACAAAATGTCACAAAAGTAACTGACCTAATTAGGGTTACTGAATTTCCATACGTGACAAAAGTCTGTTTTGATGGCTTGGCAGTTTCACTAGCCAGCATCTCTCCAGTATGATTGCTTTGCTAGTTAGTGAATGGATGGCAAGCAAAGTGGTCATGATTGCCTTTCAGAAGGTTAACTGTGATTATGTACGTTAGCTTGCTGGAATAGTGCAGATGCTAAACTGTTAAATTGCTAAACCGCTAAATATCTTCACGATGTTAGCCAGTTGAGCTGTAAACAAACCCGCAAAAGTTTTGTGTGTTTCTGATCTCGTGTGTTTCTTAAATCTGCTGCATATACACACTAGTGTATATTATTTTTTAAAATAAAATCAAGTCTGCTTGCTGTAGAAAACACCTGTGGTTGCTAAGCAGTGAGATGATCATCTTTATAAGAGTTTCTTCTCAATGGAGCCAAACTAACCTGCCTTAGTCTAGCGTGCAGGATGCATGGGGATATTTTAAGGTAACTTTGAGACAAAAAAGTGCGTCTTACATGCCGTGAAATACGGTACTCAAAGATATGAAGTTATTACACTGTCTTTGGCCAGTTCTCCATCAAGAAAAATCTCTGGATTATTTAATATATGCCAGAGGGCTATCGGTGAAGGAAGTATAAAAAAAAAAAAAAAACTCAAAATTTGCCTACAGTCGGAGCTCCTTGGAGAATGCTAACTTCTGTCACAGTCTGATATCCTCAGTGCATAATTAATTAGCAAGGGTAATAAAATGCAGAGGTTCATAAACAAATCACTGAGTTCAAAACTTCCAAATCTGCATTTTCTGTTCAGCAAGACATTACAGTTTATTTAAAAAGACAGATATTAAGATTAAAAGATGGAGTAAAGAGTGTGTGCTTTTGCATTGCAAGAGTTTATGAACCCATGTTTTGGTCCTGTTTATTGCCTAGTGTAAGAGAAAAAGGCAGAATCTGTCATACCTCCTTACATGTAAAAAAGAATTTTGCATCAGTTGGGAATAAAGTTGCTAGTTTAGTTATAAGTATTACTGGCGAGAGAAAAACGGAATAAAAGGCAGTATGGTCTTGCTGCTATCGCAGGTAGGGCATCATTATGAATAATAATTTCATTGTTATGGCATCCTTATTGTTGCTGTATCATCACCATAGCATTTGAAAATAAGGCAGTGTATTGCAGTCACAAGAATTTTCCTCAACTGGTCTTCAAAACTAGAGCATCTGTATTTGAAATCCTGGGAACCAAATCAGGAACATGGAGTTATAGACCTACTGCCCACCGCGCGCGGAGTAATACATTTCACATTCATTCAAATCGGGAAAGGTAACTATATAAGTGTTAACTTCTAATATATCACTGCCTCCTGTTATTCATTTTACATAATTCTTAGCGTGATGTAATATAGATTTTATTTGATATGACGTGATGAAGGCATTGAATGTTTACCTTATATTCACTGTTTCATTGAATGTATGGCAGTGCAGAGTGACCGAAACAATCTGAAACTCTGCCTGCCATCACTTCTTGGGGCGACTGTACTGTATATAATAGTACTGTACTGAACACTGATAAATATCTTTTATTTACCTTATTGTGGTGAATATAGCTGAAGTGGTCAGGCAGTCCGGATTGCTTCTGGCTTTCTTGGACTTTTTCCGATATACTGTATAAGAATTTAGTCCGGTTGGCTCCTCAATTCCGATAAAAGAGAATTTCGGTATACTGTATTGCAGTCCATTATATCAAGGTTTTACTGTATACATACTGGTGTGTATATATATATATATATATATATATATATATATATATACATATACAGGTAGGCCCTTAATTCACGCGAGGGTTACGTTCCCAGACCCTTCATGTATGTGGTAAATTCGCGTATATGTTCTGCCCTTGTGTGCACATAATTACGCATGTCTACTAAGTATATTACATCTGAATAATACTGTTTATGCACTACATATACCTTATAAACTAGCATAAAGTATGAAAAACAACAAAAATGTAAGAAATTTAACACTGAAACCTGACAAGCACAGGCATAGGTGGAGACACTTCAGCAGTCTGGTGCACAATCCCTCACTGCCTCCCATATGCTACATTCTGCTTTCTTTATTGTCCAAACAGTTGACTCATTCACCCCAATCATACGGTTCCAATCCAGTTCACAGGTGTAGGAGGAGACATTTAAGCACAGTCTGGTGCACTAACCCTCACTGCCTGCCCTATGCTATGTTCTGCCTTCTTTATTGTAAGAACAGTTGACTCACCCCAAACACACGGTTCCAAGACAATTCACCATGAAGTCAATTCACCATCAAATCATGGATGATTCCCTGTCATTCTATAAATATACTTATTATTGATTAATTAATACTTTAATAACTAATTTTCAGGGGGATTTTATAACTCATATAAGTAAAAAACTAGTGTACTGTACTTGCTAAATAAACTGGTATGTAAATAAATGACGGGGAATCGTCCTGATGGAGAATTGTCGCCGACATTCCTCCCTTAAGTTTGTCCAACACAACTTTCTCTGTCAGCAACATCACGTTACAGTCCGTTTTGGTGTGTTACCACATGCATCACTAGCACTACGCTTAGGCCCCATGTTGGCAGACAAGGCAAGCAATCACTGGAAGGCAGAAAAATAAGCCACAAATAACGATTCACGAGTCACGCATGGTTCGACCGTCGGATTCAAACTGACTGTGTGGTGCGTGGTAGACCGACCTCCCACACACACACACACACACACACACACACACACACATGTATGCACACGGGCAGCAGGTAGGCATTTTTATATTTTATTTATTTCTCTTGTATATTAAAATTATTTATTTGAATACTATAATTCAATGTTTTAATTATTGTACAAAAAATTCATGGATAACCGAAATTGCGTGAAAAAAGTTCGCATGAATTAAGGGCTTACCTGTATATATATATATATTACATGGCAGAGTAGAGTACAACACATTAAAAAGACCGTTCATGATACAACTTTGAAAAAACTCTGGCTTGCCACGGCAAAGAAGCTTGTGTATCCCAGTGATCAGGAGAGCAATACATACTACTCAAGTGCAACCATACAAAGGAAGTTCATTGTTAGGGATCAGATAAAAGCTTTCCCTTCACATCTGCTATCTAAGCCAGCCCTGTGAGGTACTTGGTGACCCTTCCCTCTAATTCACCACACTAATTAATCCATGTCCCCTAGTTCTGAAGAGCAATGGAACAACTGGCCATGGTGTGGGTCAGACATGCTCCAGTGTAAGAGGTGACATGAATCTCTCAGTACAACTCAACTGCCTTAGGAAACTGAACATCTGACCATACATCTTGATTCACAAAATCTGACTGTGTTTCTTAAAAAATGGAGAAATGAACTGGCATATTACAATTTTAAGCTGGCTGAAATGTACTGGTATGAAGGAGCACTCAAAGTGGTGGGCAAAAAAATCAGGGAGTAAAAATAGGCTGAGGTGAGAATATGTCATGCCGGTGATGAATGCTTTGAGCAAGAATATCAGATAATAAGGGAGATGGGAGATGTTGTTTGCTGTTCATCTAGTTATAATAGCACAAACAAAAGAGGGACCACAGGAGAGTCTGAGAATGGCAGGAGGGACTAGAGAGGGAAAAATTAAAAGAAAATGCAGTTAAGACTGAGGTGATGATTACCAGCACGCAAGAAGGGAAACAGGGCCTGTATTTATCAGTGTTCCTATGATTTTTTACAAGTACCCACTAATATCTCCCCAAATCAAGAACAGTTGTGGAAAGTTAATAGGAGTTATTAATCAATGCTCTCAGAAAATCTAACAACTGTGAATACGACCACTCTTAGAAGTTACTTGTGAGTGTGAAAATATGATACAGTTAGCAAAAATATTAGCCTATAGACTGCCAATTTGCCTTGCTTGACTGCTATTCACTGATAGGAATATCTTAACCTATATATAGACATTTCCAAAATTATTCATACTTATTTTCAAATTAAAAATTGGTAGGGTTGCTGGTTGTGTTTTGGGGGCATTTTAAATGCAGTTTTGTAACAACTAGGCTATTTTGTCGTGTCTGGAACAAACTATGGCAAACTATGAATTTCAGTATGTTCTGTTCTTTGTAATGCAAACTTCAAGTAGTTTGTAATAATAAAACTGTGTTTGAATTTGGTAAATGTAACAACATTTACTGACACTGATGGGCATAAAAGAAAAAGAAAGTTAGACTTATAGAGACCCAGTGAGGTCAGCCTTATAGGTTTCAGAAAGCTTGCTTTGCAGCATGTTTCGTCACTCATTTATTCACTCCCTCTTGGAAAACACACAATATTTGTTGCAACTCAACTGTTTCCAAGTATGCAATGCTCTCAAGAGTACTGCATTGTTGCATTTTCTCAATAGCTAATTATCTCTATGTTAATGTCACTCATATCTATAGTTACAACGTGACTCCTCTCAGAGTGGTTACCATTCAGTCTTGAAATAAATCTGTCACATACAAGACAGCATGATTTTTTTTTTTTTTTTTTTTTTTTTTTAATGCAAGGGAGAAGGAACCAAAAGACATGAAGCCCTCAAACCGTTCCTTAAAAAAAAAAAAAAAAAAAAAAAAAAAAAAAGAGAGAGAGAGAGAGAGAGAGAGAGAGAGAGAGAGAAATTCAAGATCCGTTCATTTCAAGATGCCTGTACACACCGTGTTTGAAAGACTGGAGATCATAGGAAGTAGGAAATACAGACTGAGAGAGACAGTTCCAGAGCTGACCTGTTGCATAAAAGAAGGACTGGGAATAATAGTTAACTCTTGCTCTGTGAGGACTAAAATGGCAAAGACGGCGGATTTGAAGGTTTTGTTGGTCAGCCATCTTGCATCCTCTAGGGCAGCGTTTCTTAACTCCAAGAAGTGCTGAAGTCAATTTCAGGGGGTGCTGGAAAATGGCATCATTGATATTTTATTTTTGGAGAATATATAAAATAAATTGTCAAGGCGTACTTCACTTTACTTTATCCTTGTAGTAGTGTAGTAACTGTAGCAGTGTAGTAACTGTAGCAGTGTAGCAACTGTAGTCTCTGTAACCAGACGTAAGGGGGTGCTGGACTGTGTGGCCTTACTGCAGGGAGTGCTAAGGTCAGAAACTGTTAAGGGGGAAAACTCGATTTTCGGGTCAGAAATCTTTTTTTTTTTTCCAAAAAATTTGTGTGAAACAATTATGGCATACCGCATCTGCTCAGCGAGTCTGGCAGCCGTAGGAGCACGTGTTTTGCCAGCATGCGTTTTTTAAACTTTAAATGGCCATAAGGGTGAAGCGGCCCTTAATGTCCTATTCTGACCCACTTTGCATTTCGTTGTTATTTTGCATTTTGTCATTTTTTTTTAGGGAGTTTATGTCATAATATTACTGTACGATACTCTTGGCACCATTCAGGTGATCAGTGGATGTATAGCAGTGGGAGTAGCAGCTCAGTGTGCTAATTTTATCAGGAGGGGATGTACGAACAGCTACGACTCTCTGTTTGTGTTGGCTATTCTCCTGATTTGTTTACTATACCCCAGTTCAGACTGTGGAAATGCCTCCCCTAAGCAAGAAGAAACAGTGACAGATTGAGAAGGGGAAGAAAGCAATGGAGAGAAGATGGACAAAGAGCGAAAGAGAACCTCAACCATCAACTTCTCGTGACACCTCGCAGCCTTCTGCCACAATCACGCCACCAACGTCTGTTTCAGCTGCTGCTACGCATCTGGCTGTTGATTCCACAACAACATCATGCAAGTGCAGATGTTGACGAGAGTAATGCCATCCTGACGGTGTCATTGTAAGTTGAGGTGTGAAGATTGTGGTGGTACATTGAATTCATCGTTGCAAACAAAGTATACAGACTTCACTCTCACTGCCAAGTGCAGCAACGACTGTCTTGTTGGGAGTCTGCTCAGTGAACCCCATAAATATAAGGAATAAAAGATTTAGTGAGGGAAACTTAGTATTGGTGTACCACTCACTAGCACATGGCTATCGATGGTGGGGTGGGGGAGTGGCGAGGAAGGTCCCTAGTTGCCACTCAGCATGTCACTTGAGGTGACCTAACTAACTCCTGATTGACCTCAACTGTAATCTGACCTCCTTGAGACTGTCCAACAGAGTCAGCTATGTAATTATTATTTTTTACAGGTATTATGTTACATTAGCACGCTGTTATACAGAATTCCAGAAGACTAAAACAAAAAATGCCCTTTTCTCGAAGTTGTTTTTTTACATTCAAAATGTAACTACTTTGCTAGTAATTGACCGATTCTTTTAATTTTTTTCCATTATAATCATGAAAGCAATATCTATATTCACAGCTATCAGCGATCTTTAATTCTTAGGTGTTTTTATATAAACGAATGTTTAGTGAGGGCATGTCCAGGGTTTTTTGGGAAAGTTTTTTTTTTTTTTACACATGGGAATAGTAGCGAATCATCATTTAGGTGTCACCTGTCTGTGTGTCAAAGGAAATTGTTATGACTTATAGCAGTTCTGGGCAGATACAATTCCCCCGCCACCCCCCCACCCCCAAAAAAAAAAACTTTTCTGCACGGCTTAAAATAAGTCCAATTGTGCTGAAATTCTGGGCAGAATAGCAGTATATAGTCACACATTTGGTGTATAAAAAGTTTTGATATCTGCGAAAAATTAAAGGCGGAAGACAAAAATTCCTTTTACCAGATTAAAAATGTGATTGCTCCCTGAAAGACTGCTCTAGGGATTGTGAGAAACTACTAAGTCCCTCTGACAGCTAACAGCCACTCCTAACTGGGACTCTGAAATGTGAAAAATCACAACGCTTATGAGGTTTCACAAACAGCTCTTGGAGTTTCTTGCAAGTTTATGAACATCCATAAGAACTTAGTAGCTTTAACCCCTTAAACGCGGTTGTGTACAGTCGTTCCCCTCCGAGTGGCGGGGTTGTATCGCGGTCTGAGTACCTGTAGGAAAATATTCGCCAAAAATCAGAGATTAACCCTAGAACATTATACTTGGTATGGCAGATAGTACTTACATTCAGCTTTCTCCAGAGACAGGTGTTGAGCCTTCGTGGACTACCCAAGGACTTGTGGAGACTTGCAAAGTTGGGTAACCAAATCTTCACTTTCACACCTCCAGCAACCCGGTTTCCCCTCTACCACAGCCTCATTCTGTCACAGTAAACTTTATACTACAACGTAAAGGTAGTTAGGAATCCGTATTTGTACAATAAGCACTGAAAATACGGCTAAAATCAACGGAGCGTACGGCCGACATGCACTGTGGCGGCGGTCTTCCCGTCACTCAACAAACATTTCCATTTTCACAGCTAAAAACATGTATACTACATTATTTTCAATCATATTACTTCCCAAAAGATCACCACGGCGCGCTTTTTATTCTGCCTTACGCCCGCCACTTTATTCTCGTTCCTGTCGGCCGCTTGCACTGACTGGGAAGAGCTAGAACTCGCCATAATGTCACTTTGAAAGCCTGCAGTAAACTGACACTAAACAGGGGCAAACCGTGAGAAAAAAAGCTAGTGTTACAACTGGGGAAACAAGCGTTTCCTAGTAGCATAAACTGCTTGTGAGAGGAGAGCGCAGATTTACAGTTCTGAGCGCTCAGAGCGCTGCCATGTATCACAGCCAGACTGGCCGGGCCGTGGTGGTGGGGGGGGGGGACGGGGGGAAAACGCGATACTTGGCAACAACTGAGGTCAGTAGTACAAAGGTAAAGTATGCTAGTTGTAGCTAAAGGGTGGTGGTACTGATAGACAATACCAGCTGGAGCCTGCTTGCCCGCGGTTATTCAAAATTTACTAGAATCGCAAACGCGACGATCCGCCATTATGTCCCTTTCGCCGAGTGTCGCAAACGCGACGATCCGAGTTTAAGGGGATAATAAATACCAGCCCAGATCCATATACAGTTAAAGTCCTATTATTCGGCAGCTGATTATTCAGTAGATCTGACATTTCGGCAGTTTTGAGAAATAGTCCCATTTACGAAAATCATTGATCGTTCGGCAGATGTCCGGAATCATCTCGGCAGTCCAGGAAGTGTTATCTGTGACTTGTAGGCCTAATGTTTCATTACACTTCTCTATGTTCACTAATTTCTATATTTTTTCATATTCAGGTATAGTACTGTATTGATTACAATATTTCACAGTATCATACAGTACAGTAACCACCTCCACCAAATTAGCGAGGGTTATGTTCCAAGCCCCCTCGCTAATTCTTGAAATTCGTTCATTCTTGATGCCCTCCTGAAAATGACATTACCAGTAATTGCGTAGCCCATGAACCACTGATACTGTAATGCATTACCCATAAATAAATGTTGCTTGTTAAATCAGTTTCCCAGTTGTTTTTAGCTGTACGGCTGTGACAGCTCTAGTATTTTTATTCCTCAGCATAATGGTGGAAGGGACTGTCCTGTTTAACTAAACCTAACCTAACCAAGTTTAACTGTACCTAATAATTTAACCAAACCTTACCTAACCTGAAGTCAGAAAGATACTTAAAAATAAACTGGAGGAATATGAATTGCTAAGGTCATTCTGATGAAAGTTAAACGTACATTTAGCGCTCATTTTTTTGTTCGTTTTTGTGTTTAATGTAAAAGAGAGAGTATTGATGCAAACAGTAATATATCCCATTAACCCCTTAATAACCTCCGGCACTGAACAACCCTTTACAGTACCGATGTCAGTGATGTCATGTTAGTGTGAGCTGTAAAGAAAACTGAACAATTATGGGGAGGGAACGAAGGTCACTGGTATGTTTACGCGACTCTACGGTACGATTCCAAGCAGTCAGGCGGTCAGTTAATCTCAGATGTTTTCGCCCATTTGGTAAATACAACGTAACTTTATCTATTTTTTCGTGACTCATAGCGATATCATAGCATGGGTTTAGGGAGCTAAATAACACATTGCTAGGTGAGCCAGACGATTATCTTCACATCCTTATGAAAAATAAATTTATTTCAGAAGAATGGAAGAAACTTACTCTACGTACTCAAAGAGGGATTAAGTTTCTTCCATTTTCTTAAAGATGTGAAGATAATCGTCTGGCACACCTAGCAATGTGTTATTTAGCTTCATAAACCCATGTTATAATTCGCTATGATTCACGGGAGAAATTACAAAGTTAAGGCGCATTTACCAAATGGGCGAAAACATCTAAGATTAACCGACCCCCTGACTGCTTGGAATCGTAACGTAGAGTCGTGTAAACATACCAGTGACCTTCGTTCCCTTCCCATAATTGTTCACAGTTTTTTCATAGCTCACTAACTTGACAGCACTGACATCAGTACTGTAAAGGGTTGTTCAATGCCGGAGGTTATTAAGGGGTTAATGGAATACAGTACATTACTGTTTGCATCAATACTCTCCCTTTCACATGTAAACAAAGAAATGAACAAAAGAATGAGTGCTAAATGTATGTTTAACTTTCATCAGAAAGACCTTACCTCTTCAAATTCCTTCACTTTATTTTATGCAATTTTCCGACTAATTTATTTTGTGTCTGGAAGAAGTACTCTATACAGGACTCACTCTAAACATATTTGTAATAATATAAGTAGTGATGAGTTCACCAATACAAGTGATGTACTGAGCTGGTAGGCAATATTCCGTATCATTTCGGCCATCCAGGAAGTATTATCTGACTTGTAGGCCTACTGTGTCATTACACTTGTATATGTTCACTAATTTATATATATATTTCAGATTCAGGTATAGTACTGTATGGATTGCAGTATTATACAGTATACAGTACTCTCTCCAAACACAGTTGTAATACCATAAGTGGTGATGACAGTGTTCACCAATATATTTAAGGTACTGAGTGGGTAGGTTTTTGGATTATTTGGCAAATCCAATTTCTCAGCATCATCCCAGTCCCATAGATGCCGAATAATAGGACTTTTACTGTAGTAGGTAGATGAGAGCATGTACTGAAATAGCTGGGAAGCTTTTGGCATTTGGAAGCAATAATATGCCAGCAGTACAGTATATGTGAGGCAAAGGTAAGAGTTCAAGTGGGATGGATAAAATGGCGAACAGTCTTTGTTGTTGTTGCTGCTGTTGTTCTTCTTCTACCCCAGACATGTCTGACCTGGCAGACCAGCAAACCACAGGTAAGCAACTGCTCCAATGGAGTCATTCCATGATACGCTGTTAATTTTGTGTCTGTCTTAGCATGGCATGTACTGTGTAGTGCTCCATAATGTGGGCCTATTCTACAAACAAGGTGCAAGTCACTTATGATACCACCCAACCCAGTTGTAAGCTGGTCACTGAGGAAGGTTGCATGATGCCCTGAACTACGCCTAGTTAGGTGAACTCGATCAATTATGTTTCAAGGCATCTCTGATGGCGGATACTGGATGAGGGGGAGGTGAGGGCTTGTAGTACAGTGCTCTAATTAACCCCTCCGTGGCCACCGGCATCGAATGACATTTAGCTAATAAATGGCCGCAGGCGTCGTTTGAGCACGGCCTATAAAAAACTGCAAAAATTTTGGGGATGTGAACGAACGTTCTGAACGTCTTCAGACTGACTACACTACACTCCCATACATCCCATCAAGCAGTTCAGAGCCTGCTGCTGTGATGAGTGGATTTTCAATTTTTTCACTCCTGGCCATGCCCAAACAAGCACAACTACACCCATTATCTCGACCCAGGCAGAAAATATCATCTTTGTCCTCTCTTGCAAAACGCATACAACCACCTGTTTACAATTATGAATTAATACAGGCACAAACAATAAAGACATGATAGATAAGTGAAAAATACATTTTTGTCTTGGTATCTTTACCTATTTGCTCAGGTTTGTTGTAATGGTTTGGATCATTCGATGCAGTGCAACATGTAGAAAACTGTGAAAACTTTCAGGAAGTGAACGAACATCTAGGACATGAGACTGACCTTGACTTCACCCCCTCACATATCATCTGTCAGTTCACCACCTGCTGCCGTGACGAGTGGATGTATGATTTTTTTGCTCGAGTTCATGCCTAAAAACACATAGTTACACCCATTATCTTGACCCAGACAGAAAATATAATCTTTTTTCCTCCCTTGCAAAACACACGCAACCACCCTGTTTATGAGACAGCAACATATATTGTGAAAATAACAAGGTAAAATGATAGAGAAAGGTGGACGTGTTGCTACGGAAAAAATACATTTTCCCCCGTCAGTAAATGTATTTATTTCTGCTTTGTCTCTGTATTCATAATAATCAGACTTATTCGTACTTTTGAAACTGCATTACGATTCTATTTTTAGCCATGCACGTGGTGTGGGGGCTGGAAGTTGCGACTCAACTTCCATATTGCTAATCGGATCTGACCCTCCACTTTCATCTCCCGTGGGAGACCCTAGCGTTGGAGGATGGACAATTTTCTCATTTAGGACTGAAAATTTAACCCTTTCACTTCCCTTTTCCAAGCATGGGCACAACGATAACGTAAAAAATAACTCGAAACTACCATAAACATATATCAAATAAGTGAAAAAATATTCATAACTTTTTTTTTTCCAGCCATTCCTAACATGTTATGTACTGAAATCATTTGATATCTCATATATGCGCAACATTTCAGCACCATTCGCATTGTTTTGGGGGGGGGGGAAAGACCTGCGTAACTGCACTGCAGCAGTGCCTCTGGGTGGCAGATATCGGTTGCCGATATTTTTGCAACTTTCGCACTCCACTGCAAGCCACAGAATGAGTCTAGGAAGCTGGGATTTGCACTGTTAGGTATGTCTGAACTTTCTCTTCAATACAGAAAAGGAAAAAAAAAAAAAAAACAATTTTTGAAACTTCAGAAAATGGCCCCCACATCGGCCTGGGGTGCACGTAAATTTCTGGACCCATCGCCATGGAGGGGTAAGATGTTGCATTGGCCTGCATGTGAAATAAGTGTACAGTATTTTTTTTTTTCACTGCCCATGTTGGAGTGTGGTGGTATGTTGTAGAAGGTCTGATAATGTGCGCTGACTTTCATCTGTCTACAGTAGTTGGGTTGTGTGGCCTTCATATAACAGCAAAGGCTGTCACGTAAAATTCTGTCTTTCCCATGTCAATATATTGTCTAAGAGAGAGGACTCTGATTTCACAGCATAAGTGAGCTGTGGGAGTGATAATGATGCAATCAGTGATAATGCACCGAGCATTTCCCTGTATGATTTGCAAAGCGTTGCAGCAGGTGTTAGATATGGGAGGGGGAGCATGCTGAGGAGGCAAAAGACATCATTGATCTGATATTTGGAAAATACAGTAAAACCTTACCATGACAGACCAGTTGGTGCCCATGCCATTTCAAAAAAAGCTTAAGTCCAACAAATGCGACGTCTGGGCTTCCACCTACAAACATGGACTTTTTCCAATAAACATATTGAAGTAATTTTCCCTGTTAGATGCTGAAGAAAAGCCAGAGATGCATTCCAGGCCCAAATCACTCTCATTTACCTTAATCAACAGAGACTGACACAGAAACATCATAGGTAATATTATTCTCATAAACAATGCTACTGCAAAAAAATGAGACAGCAAATATCACATGCAGGCAGGTGAGATGGTGGGAGGGCAACTGACAGGATACAGCCAGACAGGCAGCAGCGAGCTATACGAGGGCTGGGGAGGGCGGAGGGACGGAAGGGAGACAAGTAGAGGAGGGGGAGGGGATGGGGAGGGTTACAAGCAGGGATGGGGGAGGGCAGGGAGGGAAACAAGCAGGGGAAGGGAAGGGCAGGGGGATAGGAAGGGAGATGAGCAGGAGTGGGGGAGGGTGGGGGGACAGACAGGGAGTCAAGAAGCCAAACTGTTCTACAGTACTTCCCCACCCCCACCCAGTCTCACTCACTCACTCACTCATTCTGTCACTGACTCATTCTCTCGCTCTCTCATTCTCATTCACTCTCACTCACACACACACACACACACACATCCCTTCCATCCCCCCCTTTTCTCCCAATCTCCAACACCCTCCCATCCCCAACACACACCCCATCCCTCCTGCATTCCCTGCCACGCTCGGCGACTTTTTTTTTTTTTTTTAATATCGATTTACTCGAAAACTATTGGTCGTACCAAAATTCTGAAAATGCCACAAGAAAGCTTGTGAAATTCTGCATCTAGACATATTCTTTGCTCTTGCACGATGTGGGCAAAATTTTGGGCTAGGATGTTGGGAAGTTATTTGAAGCTATTTTTACACTTGAACAAGTTTTATTCTCACTGCATTTCCATTTGCATATTCAGTAGTCCCTCATTTATCCAGACATGCAGCATCTGGATGTGTTCATTATCCAGATGCTGGACCCTGACTCTATTAAACCATTATCCGAATTTACTTGCTATTATCCGGATGAAAAAGTCCCTGAGAACTTCGGCTGGCCAGCGAACATGTTCAAACATTCGGTGTTGTGGAAGTTGGGCTCAAGCCGTGACCGGGAAGTAGTCTGTAACCCACAACCAGGTCTAAAACATCCATCTGCCCCTGTACTGAATGGTCAAAGAAGCGCACTCACCCTATCACTCCCAGCGAACCTCCAGCACCCGAGTAATATGACTGTAACCCACAAGCAGTGTCAAAACGTCTGTACACATTTCCCACTGGATGTCTAATATTGCACGGCCACGGGGCTGAGTCTTTCCCAACCACCACCTCCATCGAACACAGACCACAAGCCATGAGTAAATGTTCAGTGACAGCAGCCATCCGCCTCTCTACCAAAGGTCGACAGTCTCCCGGTCATGGTGAGTTGTGTTTCCGCATGGCCACTTGGCATCTAACAGACAACAAACCACGAGTAAATGTATGGCAAAAGCGCCCATCCACCTGTTGACAGAATGGGGAGAATCCTGCCCACAGCCTCGCTTCTCCCCCCCTCCCATCCCTCCTCCATACCCTCCCAGCTCCCCTATCACTCTCTCAGTCCCTACCCTCCTCCATGGTGATAACACTGACTTGTGAGATTTCAAAGTCTTTTGCGATTTATTCAACTACTATTGGCCGCATCAAAATTCCAAAGTGATCATGAGTGAGCTCATGAAATTCTACATCTAGACATATGCTTAACTCTTGGAAGGTGCTGGCAAAATATTGCACTAGGATGGTGGGAAGTTATATGAAGGTAGTTTTTACTCCCGAGTACAGTACTTTATTCTTGCTGAATTTTTGTACATTTGCTTGTCAGCTTTATGTGTTTTTATTAGCTTATAGTATAAACACCGGTGAAGATGATGGTATACCATTTATTCCAATATAACCAATTTCCGTGGCATATTTGATCGTGGAATTTTTTTTTGAGTCCCGTGAGCAATCACTCGTCACAGATAACAGATTTTCAAACTGTCATCATTTTTGTGTGTGTGTGGATTTTTGTTATTTTTTCACTGTTTTCATGATGTTTAGCATTACTCTGGATACTCCTATGTGTGTTCTGATGTCTCAATATGGCAGAATGACCAGAAAACAGAGCCAAAATTAGGAGGGGTATTGTATTCTCACAGCTCCTGTGAGAAGAGTGGAGAAGTTGCAAGATAGTGAGAAAATGGCAGAGCATAAGAGCATAGTGGAAGAAAGATTGGGAAGGTATGAGTTAGAGCAGATGGAAGGGGTGGAAGATGTATGTAAGATATTCACAGAAAAGATAGGCACAGCATGTGAGTGATTTGTGGAGTGAGGAGTAGATGCAGGGGTGTGCAAGGGACAGCATGGTGGAATGATGAGGTGAAACGAGTTGTGGAACAAAAGAAGGTGTATAGTGGATGGCTAGCAAGTAGAGATAGGGAAGAAGATGAGAGAGAGATGAGAGAGGTATATGTGAGCAGGAGAAGGGAGATGAAGAGATTGGTGATGGAGAGTTAAAAGAAAGTGGAGGAAGAGTTTGGGAGGAATCTGAGTGTAAAATGGAGAGAGAATAAGAAATTGTTTTGGAAGGAGGTAAAGAAAGTAAGATAGTGTGAAAGGGGAAATAGTAAGGCAGTAAAAGATGGGAATAATAGATTGTTGGTGGAGAAGAGAGAGAAACTGAGGAGATGGAAGAAGCACTTTGAGGATTTGCTGAATGTAGAGAGTGAGAGCAGTGCAAGTATAAGTGGTTGGGGAATGGCTGGGAGAAGAAGAGATGAGAGGAGGGAGGAAGAGATCAGTAGGGAGGAAGTAGTGGAAGCAATGAAGATCATGATAGGAAAGGCCCCAGGAATTGATAAAGTGTGTGGTGAAATGCTGAAGTACAGGGGTGAGACTGTTGTGGAGTGGATATGGACGTTGTGTAAATTGGCTTGGGAAGAGGGAAGGGTTCCAGAGGACTGGACATTAGGCATAATTGTTCCTTTACACAAATGAAAAAAGGAGAGAGAAGTATGAGCTAACCATAGGGGTATTTGCCATCTTAGTGTGACTGGAAAAATATATGGTAGAATACTCATTGATAGGATTAGGCATACAATAGAGGAGCTAGCTGGAGAAGAACAAAGGGGATTTAGGAAGGGAAAAGGGTGTGTAGAGCACATATTTGTTCTAAGATGTTTAGTGGAGAAGTACTGAAGTATCTCATGAAGAGAAAGAAAGTGTATGCTGCCTTTATAGACTTGGAGAAAGCTTATGACAGAATAGATAGGCAAGGAATGTGGAAGGTATTAAGAATACATGGAGAGGAGGGGAACATTGTTGAGTGCTGCGAAAAGTATGTACGAAGGAGCTAGGGCTACGGTGTGAGTGTATGGTGAGCTGAGTGATTTTTTTTTCTAAATGTGGGACTGAAACAGGATGTGTGATGTCTCCATGGCTGTTTAATATACAGTATACATGGATGGCGATGTAAAGGAGATGCAAGGTAGGGCAGTGAATGTGGGGGTGGCTCTAATGAATGAGGGTGAGATGTGGAAGATTCCGGTGTTGCTGTTTGCTGATGAGTGAAGATGAATGTGAGTTGCAAGGTTTGGTGAATGAATCTGGGACAGTGTGTAGGAAGAGGAATCTAAAAGGTAATGTAAACAAGAGTAAAGTTATAGTGTTTGAAAGGAATGAAGTCACAGATTGCACAGTAATGTTGGATGGTGAGGATATGGAGAATGAGAGTGCATTCAAGTACTTGGGTGATGTGAGTTAGGATGGAACTTTTGGGGATGAAGTGCTTGAAAGGGTACAGCAGGAAAGGAAGGTTGTTGATTCACTGAAAGCGGTGATGAGAAATAGGGAGGTGAGTATAGAAGTTAAGAAGTCACTGCACGTTAGTATTGTGATCCCTATCCTGATGTATGGAAACGAGGCATGGACCTTGCTAAAGGGGAACAGGTCAAGAGTGAGAGCAGTAGAAATGAATTGCTCGAGAGGAGCATGTGGAGTGACATGGAGGGACAGGTTGACGAATGAAGAAGCGAAGGAACATTGTGGGGTGGATGTGGATGTGACTGAGAAAATTAGAAATACACTGAGGTGGTTTGGACATATGGAGAGAATGGTGAATGAAAGACTGACTAAGAAGGTGTATGTAGGTGAAGTGGAGGGAGAGAGAGGGAGGGGAAGACTGAGGATGAGGCGGAGGGATGGAGCTGGGAGGTATATGAGGGAGAGGGGACCGTGCCGGGGGGAGGGCAGTCAAATGGTGGGTGGCAGAGGGACTTGGAGGCATTTTGTCTGCAGCCATCCTTTACGGGATTAGGACGTCGGGCCATAGGTAGATTGATAGACTGTACATATAGTCGTGTATATTGTAGGTTGGGTGTTTTTTCGTTTTCAGTGTTTTTTTAAGGTTTTCATGGTGTTTAGCATTACTTTGGGTATTCCTATGTGTGTTTGGATGTCTAGATATGGCAGACTGACGTGAAAACAGAGCCAAAATTAGGAGGAGTACTGTGCATACAGTTGTGTATAGGTCAGGTGTTATTTCATTCATTCATCATTCATTGCCAGATGCCATGTATCCCAAACGGGGTGGCCAAGGGCTTAGAATTAATCGTTTTACAGGGAGGGGCACTAATCCTCCACCAACCCCACTTGACACGTAGGGATGCCAACAGCATCTGGTGTTCCCAGGCGGTCACCCGTCCAAGTACTAACCAGACCCAACGTTGCTTAACTTCGCTGATCGGACGGGAAGCAGTGTACTCAACGTGGTATGGCCGTTTCACTCATCATTAAAGCCCCCGGAATGTTATTTGATTTTCAATATTTTTTTTTAGGGTTTTCTTGGTGTTTAGCAATACTTTCGATATTCCTATGTGTGTTTGTCTACATATGACAGACTGACCTGAAAACAGAGCCAAAATTAGGAGGGGTACTGTACATAAAGTCGTGTATAGGTCAGGTGTTTTTTGGTTTTCGATGTTTGTTTTTCATGGCTTTCATGGTGTTTAGCATTACTTTGGATATTCCTGTGTGTGTTTTGATGTCTAAATATGGCGGACTGACCTGAAAACAGTGCCAAAATTATGAGGGGTGCTGTATATACAGTACAGTGGTGTATACAGTAGGTAGGGTGTTTTGGGGTTTTCAGCATTTTTTGCATGGTTTTCTTGGTGTTGAAAATTATTTTGGATAATAATATGTATGTTTTGATGTCAAAATATGACAGAATGACTGGAAAACATTGCCAAACTAAGGAGGGGTACCATACATACAACAGTGTTTAGGTAGAGTGCTTTTTGGGTGATTTTTCCACATGGTATTCTTGGTGTTTAGCATTACTTTGGATATTCCTATGTGTATTTTCATGTCTAATATGCCTGAATGACTGAACACACTGCCAAATTAAGCACAGGTACTGTACAAATAGGTTAAGTATGGGTTGGAGGTGAGTATAGGTAGGGTCTGGGTATGGTAGGGGAATAGTGTTCATTATCTGGATGTTGCCACTACCTGGACATGCCTTTGTCTCTATTATGTCCAGATAAATGAGGGATTACTGTATAATTAGTGAAGAAAAAATGCCTGCTTTAAGAATTTGGTAATGAAAAGTTAAATCTGGAAATGAAAATTGAGGAGTGTGGTAATGTGACCAAGCTCAGATCCGGCAACCTTAATCATCACCAGACCATACATTGGTGAAACACTCACTCAGGTTGGTGAGCACATGACTGCGCTTGACAGTGGTAATAGTGGGGGTGTTGGGTTGAGTCATGGTGGTGCTATAGTATTCCACGAGGCCAGAAAGAAATGCAGATGGACAATAAGGCAACTGATTAGCAGGGCAGAGCGTAGGAGACAGGCAGCTCAGCCGGTCTGTCTAGTGGCGTGAGGTTTGAAATGTGAAAATGGCAGCGATAACCATGTTGAAAAAAGGAAAAGGGTACAGATTTATAAATAATGAAACAACAAATTGTCAAATAACAATCAGTCAAAAAATGAGGGTTTGGTGTATTGCATAGTACCCCCTCGGCTCAATATTTGGCAATGAGATGGATTCTGTACTGCATTATTATCCATCTCAACTTTCTATCCTAAAAACTTGACAATGAGTATAAGATAAAAATTAAGAATAAAATACAAAAAAGTAATGATAAAATACAGTAATACAGTGCCGGTTGGCTACCGTTTACAAGCCTTGATGTCGGATATTGCATAGAATCGCTGGTTACATCCCGTTTCAGCAACGAATATTGCATAATTTCACTGGATATTGCATTAACAGAGCCGAGCCGGCAGCGTCGGATATTGCACTGGGCCAGATATTACGATGACAGATAACTGAGAATAGTGTGTATGAGACAAGTGCTGATGTACAAGATGAAACCAACAGATATATATATATATATATATATATATATATATATATATATATATATATATGAAGCCTCTGTGGTACAGTGTTAGAGTGTGCGTTTCGTACACGAGTGAGCCATGGTTCGCGCCCCGCCAGGATAATAAACTTTGGGAGTGTTCACCCGGCCACGTACTGCATTGGTGGACACAAGGGGTGCTGCGGTTGAACCAGTGTTGCTTACTATAAAGTATGCTTGCACCCAGTCGGCTTGCGTGGGCCGATTACACTTGGTTCACAGACTACACACACATCCAAAGCCAATCCAACACTACAATTACACTTACAAGCACTTCCCACCCTACATACAATCTCTACCAGACAGCCTAAGCCACTTGGTAGAGATACATTGGCTGAATTGTCCCGACTTCGGTCGGGATAGGCTAGTCCTGCAGTGGATACTCAAACGGCTGATGATGATGATGATATATATATATATATGTCGTTTTGTTTCATTTTCAAAGGCTCCAACATGCTTGCATGCGTTAGCCTTGGTCACCTAATGAAGGCTCTCCATGCTGCACGATACATTGCAGCCACCCTATTCAGTCCCTTAACCCTGAGGTAACACTTAACCCGCCCCATCCCGACCACTTTTCCACCACTGACTCCCCCCAATCCCGACCATTTTAGGAATTTTTTTTTTTTTGGTGAGAAACATCGAAAATTCATAGAGAAATCGCTCACCTGAGGTTTAAAATACTCATTACAGGTAGGAGTACCTCCTTACCTTATTGGGTTTTCTATCAGGCTGGCACCAAAGAAAACGAGTTCTATGGGAGGATAACTATTTCACACCACTCATAAACGGTATTTATTTATTTACTTGGTACAAATTTATATGTAGTACAAGAGTATATTGGTTTTCAAGCAGTAATATAGGCATTATAAGCACTGATTTTGCCACATTACCTGATCATCATTTCTAACTATTTCTTCCTCTAATGCTATGTAAAGTTTGTCCTCCACATTGTCATTGACTGGGGAATCACTCTGGCCCTGAATTTTGTACCGTGGCATGACATGGCTATACTGGCCAGGTCACTGATAACAGGTGAATTGCTGAGACAATGGCATGAAGAGGGGGGAAGGAGGTCATGCTGGGTAAGGCATTGTCCCTGCCTGGCATCTTGTTGAGGAAGGTGTCACGTGTATACGTACCAAAAATGACTCGTGAAAATTGAAAATTGTGCAAATTAGGGACCTTGCAATTTTTTCGCGTTTATGTACGTTGACGGGATTGGCAGTGACAAAACGTGTGGACGTTAAAGAACGTCGACGGGACGCTGCGGGTTAATGACCTCATCCCATGTCTTTTTCGGTCTATCCCTCATAACCCCACCCCCAATATTAACACTTCTCATCTTCCTCACCCAATTATCATCCCCCATCCTTTCCACATGTCTAAACCATCTCAATCTACCTCTCATCACATCATCATTACACTCCAGTCCCATCCTACCTCTCAACTCTTCCATCATAAACCCAGCCACCCCCAGGCCTTGCATGCAGGGACACACTACACATCCACCTAATCATTGTCATTTCTCTACGTCTGAGCTGGCGAATATCCTCCTCCTTTACTGCCCAGGTCTCACTACCATACAGCATTACTCTTCTAACACATGCTGCATACAAAGACCCCTCAATGTCAGGAGAGACAAGAGCTCCCTGAACTTCTTCCAACCACTTCTCACCCTAGCCACAGAGCTAGCTCCAGCCCCACCTCCAGCACACAGCATGTCTCCCAAATAACAAAACTCTTCCACACACTCAAGAGATTCCCTAGCAAGTTCAATCCATTCACACCTGACAATCTCCACCTGCTCTCCCCGACACTCCGTACTCATAAAATCAGCATTATCTCACAGTCTACCTCTGATACCACTACATCTCTTATGCGCCCATTTATCACAAACACCACACAAGATGGAATTACTTCCCACACCCTTGTGGCAAACTGCACATGGCCACTCTCCCTTGTCTTTGACAGTACTGCCACCAACCCTAGATATCATCACTTTTGTTTTATCTGCATTTACCCTTAAGCCCTTGTGTCCCATACCATCTCTCCACTTCCTAAACCTTTCCTCCGCCTCCCTTTCGTTCTCTGCAATCAACACCAAATCAACACCAAATCAACAGCATACAACATCTCCCACGGGAGTCCGCCCCCAAAGTCACGTGAGAGGGCCCCAAGTACTATGATGAACAACATGGGACTCAAACCTGACCCCTGATGCACACCAACACTCAGGGAAAACTCATCACCCAAATCTCCATTCACTCTCACCTGGGTACGAGCACCCACACACACAGCCACAACCACCCCAACCAGCCACTCCTCCAAATCAAGCTTTCTCATTGTCCACTTCACCACCTCTCTAGGGACTAAGTCAAAGGCTCCCTCCAAATCAACAAAAACAAAATACAGATCCCTCTTCCTACCAATATACTTTTCCTGAAGCTGTCGAACAATGAATATGGAATCAGTGGTCCCCCTACCTGGCACAAACCCAAACTGCATCTCATCAATATTCACTCTTTCTCTAATCATACCTTCTAAAACTCTCTCCATTGCCTTCATTATCTGATCTAAAAGCTTTATACCTCTATAATTTCCTCTTTCCAGGAATATATCTATCTATCTATCTATCTATCTATCTATATATATATATATGGTAGCAGCCGTGGCTCAGTGGGTTAGAGCGCTCTGTTCTGACCAAAGGGTCGGAGGATCGAATCCACCCAAGGGTCATTGGTAGACATCAGGAAGGGCATCCGGTCATAAAATGCTACATGCTCCAAACCTAAGTCCTCTACCCAGGGACAACGCCATAGCCCTTATCCAAAAAAGGGGTACCTGGCATAAAACTCACTCTTTATATATATATATATATTATAAAGAGAGAGAGAGAGAGAGAATTGAAAATAACTGAGAAGAATAATGGGTACATCACAAAAAAGACCTAAGAAATTATATATGAGTGAGGGCAAGTGTGAATAAGATCAGTAAAAAGTTCTGGGAAGCTAGAATGAATGGTACGGTCATGTGGTGCAAAGAAAGGATACAGAAGCCATAAAAAATTACAGAAGGAACCAACAGTTGGAAGAAAATAAGGAGAAAGACAGGGGGTGAGATGGAGAGATGGAGTGGAGCGAAACATAGTTCAGTCTGAATGTTGGTTATGTCTGCAGGATGTGGCTGTCATTGTCAAGTTAGCCACACCTTGAATGTTTTTCCATTCTCTTTCGTATTAGATGGATTCCCAGGTTAGGTCCAAAGGATTCCAGAGTTAGTTCCTTGCAAATGCAGCAAAAGTTAGGCTGAATATTTACTATTTTTTTTAATAAAGATCAAAATTTGGGAGAAAATTTCTGATACTCTTCTCACAGAACTGGAATCTTCACAAGAAAATCATATCCATAATTTAATTAAATAATGTACACAAAAATACACTGCCATAATGGCTGCCTGTGTACAGCAAGTAAGCATCTAAAATAAATCTGTTTCTATCCTAATAATCAGCTGTACAATGAGTAAGTGTGGAATGATGAGACAGTGCAAGTGCACATGTAGACCAATGAAAACAGTACAGTAGCACATCTGGCTTTAGCTCAATACAGAGTGGTGCTGTATTTATTCACATATTTATTCACTTATTTATCTGCGTATTTATTGCCAAATTTAATTTTCTTAGCTGCAAACTTTTGCCATCTGACCAATAATCTGGTAAACTTTTTTTTTTTTTTTTTTTTTTCCCATTACTTAATTTCAGATTAAAAAAGCATGAATTCGAAGACATTCACATACATCAAGTAGCAAATTATTGTGGTTTTACTGTAAATCCAACTCATACAATTTTAAACTCTGACAAAGCCTTCTACTCTGAAACCATTGTGTAACCCAGGGCACACTGGCCTAAATCATCAGGAAACTGCTAGGGGAAAAAAAAAGTTAACTTACTTCCTTGGTAAGAGAGTTGACAACAGTGGGCGAGTCTTTATGTTTGGCCCACAACTCCTCATTTATTTTGTTACAACCAGATTCAATATGCTCACCTCCATATCTGGGGAAAAACATGAAAATAATACTGGCCCACAACTCCTCATTTATTTTGTTACAACCAGATTCAATATGCTCACCTCCATATCTGGGGAAAAATATGAAAATAATACAGTCTATCATAATTACATATACCACAACAGGAAACTGTTATTGTATGTGAGTTATGTTCCAAATTACCAGAGCTTTTTCATAAAACAAGTGATGTAAATTGGAAGAAACTGGCAAATAAGCCTTAGAGGTAGCAGTAAAACTCTAACAGGCAATTCTTCAGCAAATCACTTTGGACTTGACAGCATAGAACAATGTCAATCAAGAGGCGACATACCAAGGAATTTCTGTACTTCAATGGGGTTGGTAGGATCCACGTATGGGAAACGGAAAACATAAAGTCTGATGCAATCAACAGAGTGCAAAGTGAAATAGACCATACAAGTTCCGTCCAAAAAGAAATCAAAACTTTTTAAATAGCACACAAACTAGTCAGTATAGTGTGACTGCAATGGGAGCACTGTGTAGTGGCTACCCTGAGCTTTAGTCTAACACTAGCCACATCACGCCACATCACTTAGCCACTGAGATACATGTGCTTACCTGATGTGTGTTTAGTGTGCTTGAAAATTTGTTGCATGTTTAACAGTGAAGGGCCTTGAAGAGCAATGTGTCTGCATGAAATTCTGTTTCAAACCGGAAAACAGTTTTACAGAGACTTTTCAACTGTTGTAACCGACTTATGGGGAGGACTGCTTGAGCTGTACACAATATTCCAGTGGTTCTAATTGGCAAGAACATCCACCAAGATGATCCCAAGTCTGGACAGCCTTTCACGTCAAGCAATGTGTCTGCCTGAAATTCTGTTTCAAACCGGAAAAAAGGTTTACAGAGACTTTTCAACTGTTGCAACAGGCTTATGAGGAGGGCTGTTTGAGCTGTACGCAATGTCACAAAAGGTTCCAGTGGTTCAAATCGGGAAGAACATCCATCAAAGACAATCCCAAGTCTGGACGGCCTTCCATGTCAAGAGATGGCAATCGCTGTGAGAAAGTGCGTGCTGTGATCCATGAAAGTCGTTGCCTGACTGTTCATGAAGTTTCCAAAGAAGTAGGCTTCTGTAAAAGATTGTGCCACACAATTTTAACCGACAAACTGATGATGCATCGTACTGTCACAAAAGTTGTGCCATGTCTGCTGACAAATGAGCAAAAACAGAACTATGTCACAGTCAGTCAGGAGCAGTTTGATTTTTCAAATGCAGATGAAAACTTCCTAAAAAAAAGTTATAACAGGTGATGAAATGTGGGTGTACAGCTAGGCTGAAACAAAAAGGCAGTCATTGTAGTGGATTGGAACATAGTCACTGCAACAACAACAACAACAACAAAAAGCAGGTCAGAATCACTCAAATGTGAAAGTGATATTAATATTCTTTTTTACTGGAAGGCCATTGTACATAAACAGTTTGTTCTATGAAGCCAGAGTCAATAAAAAGTTTTACTTGGATGTCCTGAAGCATTTGAGGGAGGCAATGCAAAGGAAGAAACCTGAGGTGTTGACAAACAAAACCTGGATGCTACACCATGACAATAAACCTGCTCACATGTTGCTCTGTATCCGTGACTTTTTGGCGAATCACGAGACGACTATCATCCCCCAGCTGTCCTACTCCCTGGATTTGGCTCCTGAGAACTTTTTTTCCTTTTCCCAAAATTAAAATCAACCTTGAACAGTCGCCGATTTCAGACATAAAAAAGATAGGAAAAAATTCACCACAAGCACTAAACACATGTCCATTCAAGTATGTGTACTCTGTTGACTAAATAATATGGCGTGATGTGGCTAGTGTTAGAAGAAAGTTTCAAGTCGCCAGACACTGCGCTTCCATCGCGATCACACTACACCAGCTAGTTAGTGCAATAGGAATTCCTCATTTGTCCACACATAACACAGCCAAAGGCATGTCCAGGTAGTGGAAACATCCAGATAATGAACACAATTCCCCTACAATACCCAAACCCTACCTATAGCCAACTTCCAACCTATTCCTAACCTATCTGTACAGTGCCTATGCTTAGTCTGGCAGTGTTTTCCAGTCACTCAGGCATATTTAGACATCAAAACACACATAGGAATATCCAAAGTAATGCTAAGCACCAAGAAAACCATGCAGAAAAGCCTATACACTACTCTGTGTACAGTACCCCTCCTTATTTTGGCAGTGTTTTTCGACCATTCTGCCATATTTAGACATCAAAACATACACAGGAATATCCAAAGTAATGCTAAACACCAAGAAAACCATGGAAAAAAAAAAACTCACTGAAAACCAAAAAACACCCTACCTATACATTACTGTACAGTATGTACAGTACCCCTTCCTAATTTTGGCACTGTTTTCAGTCAATCTGCCATATTAGATATCAAAGCACACATAGGAATATCCAAAGTAATGCAGAACACCAAGAAAACCATAAAAAAAAGAAAAAGAAAAAAAGAAAGCCAAAAAACACCCTACCTATATACAGTACCCCTCCTAATTTTAGCACTGTTTTCTGGTCATTCTGCCATACTGAGACATCAAAACACACATAGGATTACCCATATGAATGGTAAACATCAAGAAAACATGCATAAACAACAAAAATCCACAAAAAACCTGAAGACAGTTATCTGTGACGAGTGATTGCTCCTGGGGCTCAAAAAAAATTTCACAGCCAAATATGCCACCGGAAACTGGTTATATTGGTATAAAAGGTATACCATTATCTTTGCTGGTATTTATACTACAAGATAAGCTAATAAAAACACATTAAACTGATTAGTAACAGCACATATATGCAGTGAGAATAAAGTGTTCAGGAGTAAAACCTAACTTCATATAACTTCCATCCTTGTGCAAAATTTTGCCAGCACCTTCCAAGAGTTAAGCATATGTCTAGATGCAGAATTTCATGAGCTTTCTTGTGGATTTAGCAGAATTTCGATATGACCAATAGTAGCTGAATAAATCGAAAAATACTTTATAAACTCACGAGTCAAGTGTTATCTTCATGGAGGAGGGTAGGGGCTGAGGGAGTCAGGGGGAGCCAGGAGGGTATGGAGGAGGAAAAGGAGAGGGGGAGGGGAAGCAAGGCTGTAGGCAAGATACTCCCCCTTCTGTCATGAGACTGATAGGCACTTTTACTGTACATGTACTCATGGCTTGTGGTCTGTTAGATGCCAAGTGGCCATTCGGAAACACAACTCATGATGACCGGGGGACTTTCAACTTTCAGTAAAGAGGCAGATGGCTGCTGTCACCAACTATGTACTCATGACTTGCGGTCTGTGTTACAATCTCAGGGGAAGTTAGGAAAGACTTAGCCCAGTGGCCACACAACTTTGGACATTGGGTGGGGATGCATAAGGACGTTTTGACACTGCTTGTGGGTTACAGTTGTATTACTCAGGTGCTGGAAGTTCGCTGGGAGTGACCAGATGAGCGCACGGTTTTGACAATTCAGTACAGGGGCAGATGGATATTTTAGCTCTGATTGTGGGTTAAGGCCTACTTCTTGCTCACAGCCAGAGCCCAGCGACCACAATACTGAATGTCTGAACATATCACTAGAAAGCACTTTAAGTGGTTAGAAGGTTTATTTAATGTTATAACTCACAAATACAGTACTCCACAGCAAAACTTCAACACAAAAATACTGTACGTAAACACAAGGAAACATTCCGACGCCGATCATAGGTAATCATATAAATCAGGTTAACTGGTACCAGTGCTTTAACTTACAAGCACATACCAGAACAGTACATATTTAACTTAGAAATGCAGTGCTGTGATATCGAATGATTTCAGTACATAATCTGTTAGGAATGGCTGGAAAAAAAAAATGTTATGAATACATTTTCACCTTTTTGATATATGTTTATGGTAGTTTCGAGTTATTTTTTACGTTATCGTTGTGCCCATGCTTGGAAAAGGGAGCGAAAGAGTTGAATTTTCAGTCCTAAATGAGAAAACTGCACGTCCTCCAAGGCTAGACTCTGCCACGGGAGAATAAAGTGGAGGGTCAGTCCGATTAGCAATAAGGAAGTTGTGTCACAACTTCCAGCTCCCACACCACGAGTATGGCTAAAAATAGAATCGTAATGCAGTTTCAGAACTAACAATAAGTCTAATTATTACGAATACAGATACAAAGCAGCAATAAATACATTTACAGACGGGGAAAACGTACTTCTTCCGTCATAACATGTTCATCTTTCTCTACCATTTTACCTTGTTATTTTCGCAATATATATTGCTGTCTCGTAAACAGGGTGGTTGTTTGTGTTTTGCAAGGGAGGAAAAAGATTGTATTTTCTGTCTGGGTCGAGATAATGGGTGTAACTATGTGTGGTTAGGCATGGCCACGAGCGAAAAAATCGTACATCCACTCATCACGATATCAGGTGGTGAACTGACAGATGACACATGAGAGGGTGAAGTCAAGGTCAGTCTCATGTCCCAGATTTTCGTTCACTTCCCGAAAGTTTTCACAGTTTTCTACAATTTGCATTGCATCAAATGATCCAAACCATTACAGCAAACCTGAGCAAATAGGTAAAGATACCAAGACAAAAATGTATTTTTCTCTTATTATAAGTCTTTAACGAACAAACTAAAAAGGCAATATTCCGACGCCGATCATGGGTAATCATATAAATCAGGTTAACTGGTTACAAGGCTTTATTTAATGCTGTAATTGCTTACAAGTACATACCAGAACAGTAAATATTTAACTTACAAATACAGTACTGTAGAAAAGCAGTACAGTAAGAGTTTAACGAACAAACAAAAAAGGCAATATTCCGACGCCGATCATGGGTAATCATATAATTCGGGTTAACTGGTTACAAGGCTTTATTTAATGATTTAACTTTATTTAAGTGCTTACAAGTACAGTACATACGAGAACAGTAAATATTTAACTTACAAATACTGTACAGTACTGTGGAAAAAACGAACAAATAAAAAAGGCAATATTCTGACGCCTATCAGGTAAACTGGTTATAAGACTTTATTTCTTGCTTTAACGTTATTTAATAGTACTTTAAGTTGCACATAAACTTACCAGAACAGTACAGTACTCTAAATATTTAACTTACAAATACTGTGCTACTGTACTCGGGAATGTCTCACTCACTGAATAATTTCCCGCCTAGATCGTCACATAATCAAAACAAACCGCGCGCTGCGGTGACGTTCGAGGATTTGATCTTTCAAAGGCCTCTCCTGCGTTAATTTGTAGTTTTCATGATGGTTTTTTAATCTTATGTTGTCTTATATGTATCCCAGCCCTTACCGTGTATAATTGCGAGCGGTGACGTTCGAGGATTTGATCTTTCAAAGGCCTCTCCTGCGTTAATTTGTAGTTTTCATGATGGTTTTTTAATCTTACGTTGTCTTATATGTAACCCAGCCCTTACCGTGTATAATTGCGAGCGCGTTCCGTGAGATCGTGTTCCGTGCGAATTACCTGTATTTAAAAAGTTTGGTTTCTTTTTGGATACACCTCATACATCCATTCACTCTCACAAAAGCTTCTAAAATTCTTGTGTTTGTAAGTCTGATACGAATGTAGTACCCTAACAGCTACTTTCCCGTGCTGTCATCCCATGGCCTTGGGTGACATGACGTGCTATGCAGATAAAAGATTATCAATGAACGAACACTTGCAGCAGGTGCTCACTTGGAATGGTTCTCCTTCTGATATCTCCTGTGTGTTGCTGACTCAAATACTGCTTTGCACTCCAGCACTGACCATTCCCCAGGTGTTTGCTTACATCCTTTAGCTGAGTGCCTTGTGGGGTGGCCACCCAGTGCACACTGCTGCAAATTTTGCTTGTCTTCAGCTCCTGGTCCAGTCTGTGCTTCAGTGGACTTTTCTTCCTGATGTCCAGAGATAACTTGGATTTATTGTAAGCTTGTCCTTCCTCCTGCCTTCTGCCACAGTAGTATGGTCTTCAATCTTTGTCCCGTCCTACCCTCCAATAAACTTACGTTCATGCTTCCCCAGTTTCTTGGGGTCTTTTTCTGTCCTTCTCTGTTACCTTTCTTTCTTGTGTGTCTTTTGTGATTTGGCCTTCATGTGGAGTCCTCTTCTAAATACGTATTCCGGGTGGCAACAGCATAAGTTCTCAGAGATGGTGTGCTGTCTGTGCAGCATCCCAGCTGGGCATTACAGTACATTCTTATGGAACTCATAAATCCCTCTACACCATCTGTAATTGCAAGCCCTTAAAATGCTGCATCCTCATACTGCACTCCAGGACATCCTGTGCTTTCCACTCATCTTCATGCTTCATCATCTATCAACAGTACTCATAACTTCCTGCAGACTTGCAATTATTTGGATGTAAAGAAACATCTGAGGATCAGCAAGTGTGGGAGTGCTAAACTACACCTCTGGAAGCAACCTTCATGATGTATCAAGAGGGGATCACTCCAAATAAGTGTCTACTGCCAATGTTAGTTCAGTGATGATTTTTTACTCAGTTTAGTATCTCACATCACTCAAATCCAGAAAGTGTCTTGGCACTGGAAACAATTATTGGGGTGCTACATTCGTAGGGCCCACAAATAAAACGCTCCATTCTAAAACCTGCCATTATTCCACACACAAAACTTCCACAAGTGAGACATGTTATTCCATCAAGTACCAAGTTATGTATAAAAAAAATTAAGTGTCATCACCATCATCATCATCAATAATCCTTTAGCTGTGGTGAGTTTCTATGAGTTAAACACAATTGTCCATTATTATGCTTAAATAGCATAAAGTTTTTAACTCCTGGCTAAGAGTGGTAGGTGGGAGTGCCCCTCATCCACTCACGAAGTAGTGCTGCCTACCTCTCCCTTTACATCTATCACTCTTTACCTGTCTGTCCTCCTCTCTTCCTACTGTCTCCTAACCTTCCTGTCATTTTTTATTCTTCTTTCTACTTCAGTTAACTTTACCATTAGTAACAAGCCTAATGGTTTCCTGTAACTCAGGAAACCCTTTACAATATTGGGTGGTAACAACATTACCAAATAATGGCATGATGTGGTGCCTACCATGGTAACCTGGTAACAGGGTGGAGAGACACAAATGCAGCATCTGTCCAGAAACTATGAGGTGCTACCCAAATGTTCCAGTAATTTGAATCATGTAGGAAAATAAGTAACCTTACCTCCTACTTGTCACAGTCGCCTTTGAAGTAGTTCTCTTGTGCATAAATACAGTGGTCTCAGTATTTTTTCCATGAGTCCATACATCCCTGGAAGGCTTCAGGCATGATGGTCTTGAGCACCTCCTGCAATTCTGTCTGGATCTCCTCAATCGAGTCAAATCGACGCCATTTCAGTCGTAATTTCAGCTTGGGAAACAGGAAAATGTCGCAGGGGGCAAGGTCAGGCAAATAGGGAGGGTGAGGAATGACTACCACGTTAGTGGAAGCCAGGAACTGGCAAAACACAATTGATGTGTGGGCAGAGGTGTTGTCATGATGCAGGACCTAGTCCTTGTTCTTCCACTGTTCTGGATGATTGCGGAGGATGTTCTCCCTCAGAAGCTGCAAAACTTCACAGTAAAACTTTCTGCTGCCATTTTGACAGGTGGGATGAATTCCTTGTGAACAATCCCTTGGATATCGAAAAAAACGATCAACATCGACCTGACATTGCTGTGAACTTGACACGCTTTTTTCGGCCTCGGTGAATTGGGAAACTTCCACTGCGATGACTGCTGCCTTGTCTCTGGGTCATAACCATAAACCCATGATTCATCACCAGTTATGACCTTGGAGATGACGGTGGCGTCATCTCTGACCTGATTTTTGAGCTCCCTGCGAACTGCAACGCGATGTGCCTTCTGCTCATCACTCAGCAGTCTTGGCAATAATTTTATAGTGATGTGTCTCATGCCCAACACGTCCGACAAAATGAGTTGTGTGTTCCTGTACGACAGTCTAATGATATCACAAACATCATGGATAGTTCGTCTACGATATGCAAGGATAGCCTGACGAGCATTTCCGACATTTTCTGGTGCTGTTGCCATTGACAGTTGTCCAGAACAGTCATCGTCTTCGACGGACGTTCGTCCTTCCTTGAAACGCTTGTATCAGAAAAATGTTCTGCTTTGGGATGTGGCATTGTCACCAAAGGCTTGCTGAAGCAACCAGTGAGTTTCTGCCGCTGTCTTGTTGATCTTGATGCAGAACTTGATGCAGGTTCTTTGTTCCGTGAAGTCCGCCATTGCAAAACTACCAAACCACCAACACACCATGTTACAATAGTAAGCATAGCTCAACAACACGTCAGCTCACACACACAGCCGGGACCACACTGACGCACAAGAGGTGCTGCTAACTCCTCCTAGTGGCAAAAAGCAAGACTGCAAACGGTTGGCTCCCTCTGTTCAAATTACTGGAACTTTTGGTTAGCACCTCATAAACCTTCATACTAATCCCAGTGTCTCGCTGTGGTGACAGCGAGTTCTGTCTGCTGCAAGGGAACATCAGTTCACTGTACAGGACAGCCTTGTAGGGGTGACTGCTTGCATGCGTTTGCCGGGTCTGTTCGATCTGGCAGACTTAGGCTGCACAACAACAACAACTCTTGGCTAAAGCGATATTTGTGGTAGCATTTATGATTTCTCATGCCCTAGATTTCTGCTAAGCACAGTAAAGTCATCTGACATTATCCAAAATACACTGCAAAAGGGTTAATTCACATCCACAAGATGGGGTAGGTAAGATCTACAAACAAAAATGGAGAAAGCACACAAGTAAAATTTTCAAAGAGTATGTCTAATGATGAGAGTAACATCAAATTCTTTGTTTTTTCAGCTATTCTGATCCATTTATGCATGTTTTGTCTGATTTCATAACACTATTTTTTCCAAATTAATCTGTCCCACACGGACGTAAAATTGGAAACTAGCCCCCCACCATTTAAGGATTAAGAAGACAGACTGAAGAAGCTGAAGTTACCAATGCTCAGACAGACGAGAGAGAGAGGAGATTTGGTGATGTTTGAAGGAGTTAGAAAACTGGAAAAGTTAGACAGATATCTGTTTGTGGATGATGATAATCACAGGAGGACAAGAGAACATGAACAGAAGAAAAGAAAAGTAGATACTCAGTGATGTTAAAAAAAACTTTAGGTTCTCAAATAGCGGTATATACACTTGGAGCAGTTTGGAAGAGGTGGTGCAAGCAAAGAATATCTGCATTTTAAAATCAAATAGGGTAATATAAGATGAGACAAGACAACTCAACCTTAGACCAAATCTTGTGTACTACAACTACCTAAACACACACACACACACACACACACACACACACACACACACACACACACACACACACACACACACGAAGAGGTGGTGCAGGCAAAAAAACATTCATCCATCCATCCAGCATCCAATCCTACGTTGCCCCATGAGGAGCATAGGAGCCCGGGGCTAGGCAGTTGGTCCTGACATTTAAGATGCGAGTGGCCAACCTCACTCACCCTTGAGTGGCATTATGTGAGCAATAAACCCCAACCACCCCATGGATAGAAACCTTCACCGGCTCAATCCGATTGGAGCACAATAATTACCCACTAAACCACCTGGCGCCAAAATTTGGTTATATGGTTACCACCCAGCATAGTAAATAGTTTCCTGGTGTAATAATAATAATAATAATAATACAGTAGTGCACCAACTTTCGCTACAGCAGGATTCGCGGAATCCACTTTCGCGGCATGCACCAAATATTCCCTAACTTCCACTATCGCTTGAAAAAAATCGATTTTCGCGCACAAATTTTGGGTTTGGGACAATATTTTGAACTTTGAATTTCCTGCACCGCCCGCCCGCAACCCACCGCCATCTTGAATGACATCATGTCAACACTCTGTCCACCCATTCTCGCCATTGTGTACGAGCGTGCTAGCTCCATTGTGTTGGATTCTCACGGTTCAATGGCCTCTACTATACCTGGTAGTGTGGGGAAAGGGCCTGGTGGTGTGGGGGGAGAGCCTGGTGGTGTGGGGGGAGGGCCGGGAGGCAGTGGTGGTGATAAAAAGTGGCCGGGACATTCAAAGTCGGGAGGAAAGGCCAAGGCTAAAAGAGAGTATCGTGTTGGAGTGAAGAAACCTCAACCTGGTCTCTGTGGTATGTTTCTCCTCATATAATGTGTACTGTACAGTTTTTATTGTTTGTATCTCACAATGCAATGTACGATAGTGATTTGATGTACTGTATTGCAAGTGAAAATGAAAATCTGATGTTACTTTAGGATAACCGGGAACCAATTAGCCTTTTTGCCATAAAGACAATGCCCCAACTTTCGCTAATTCCACTTTCGCGCATTATTTTTGGACCCAATTAGGCGCGAAAATTGGTGCCCCAATGTAATCTGGCCTTTTTTTTCTCAAAAGCGCCAGTTCTTCCTTTTGGGAATTCACTAGCGCTCGACACACATACATTATTTTTACAATTACAAGAATTGTGACATTTCTTGTATATAATACAAGCTACATCATATATACATGAAAGTGGCAAAAATTAAACCCTATAATCATCCGTCATAGTACCTCTCTCCAGGTCGTAGCATTTTGAAAAAAGAAAGGCTTTCAGCTGTCTCTTAAAGGATTCAACAGTAGAGAGTTGTCTTATGGACAATGGCAATCTGTTATATAATCTAGGGGCTCTATATGCAAAAAAACGATCAGAGAAAGATGACTGGTGAATGGCTCCTGGCTCATCAAGACGCAAGGAATCATCTTCACTGCGTAACATCACACCCGGGCGTGTCGATGGGAGTTTTAACAATTCAGCAAGATACTTCGGTTCACCAAACTTAAGAACCTTGAATGTAATAAGACACAGTTTAAATTCAATTCTAGCCTTTACTGGTAACCAATGCAACTCAATCAGAAACGGGGTAGTTGAGGTTCTCGGGGGGAGACCAAAGATAAGCCGTGCCGCCCTGTTCAACACAGACTGAACTTTTGTTAGTATATTATTTGGAAGGTACCCACAGTGAATTACAATAATCAACACGAGACAAGACCACTGCATGGACCAATGTTAAGAGGCACTGTCTATTCAGGAATCTTCTCACAGAGTACAGATTTCTGATATGCAAGTTACACCCTCTTACAACCTGATTAATGTGTTCTTTGTAATTTAACTTAGAATTAAAATAAACACCCAAATTTTGAACAGAACTGACTGGCTTGCAAAAAACATTCATGTGTTTAAAAGTAGACTAGATAAGTGTACTGTAGATATGGAGACAGGACAACACAAGCTTAGCTCAATTCCTGTATATTACAAATAGGTAAAAAAATACACACACACACACACACACACACAACAGCAGCAAGAGAAGGAGGCCGTGCATCAAGTTATTCTGATAATACTGGCCATTGCTGGCTGCTACTGGCCACACCTAATATTATCTTTACATGAGTCAAGCTCTGCACTAGGCTAAGATAAATGATGTTCTAATGTAGTACAGAAAGCATAAGCAAAAAAGGCATTGTCCAATTAACAGAATACATCCAAGTCAGTGCATTCAAAGGAATCCACTGATACAACGTAAACAACAGCTGGATGTCATCATTATCACCAGGCGGGTAGCAGGGAGATGCAAGTTTGTAAGTAATAGTTATCTTTCTAACTAAGAATTGTCTTTCTGCAAGATGAGTACCATCTTTAGTACAGTGAATATGAAAGTAGTTAAGAGAAAGGACAAAGGCAGAAAACAGGATGATGATTTCAACCCAGAGCTGGTTGAAATGGAAACATAATAAATTAGTATGGAAAGTGAATAAAGTGGAGAAAACTTTTCATATGGAAACAGATGAAATTAAGAAGGAATTATGCATGCAGAAGGAAGAAAATAAAAAATTAGTAAAGGAATTAAACAAAACAGATGAGCAGTCAGCTGAGGTAGTTTCACAGAGAAAGAAGATTACTGAAATGGTGATTACAACTGTCAACCATGAAAGTATTATGGAGGAGTTCAGAAGTGATACAGAGACAATTAGGCAAGCATGCAGTCTGATAGACCAAAGCAATGATACTGAAGAGAAGACAACCCAGGTGAATAAAATGATGACAAATTGCAAAGATGAAGTACAAACTGCATATTGTATCTGCTGGTATATAAGGCCGACCTGTGTATACGACTACTCCGAATATTTCCATACAAATGTGGGGTTAGGGGTATACCCTGTGCATAAGACGAGCCCCAACTCTTTAAACACTGGGAGCTTCCTGCCCCAGTAACCCCAGTCCTTTATTACTCTTCCCACTGACCAGTGAAATTATACTATTAACATGTTGCTAAGCAACACAGCCTTTGGTAAGGTTTTACTTTAAATCAGCTTCTTTTATGGGTTCAGGCTATCTAGGCTGCATGTGCCACCTCCAATATCTAAATGGATTATACATTTAATATTCAAGTATAAACTCATATTGTATTACAAATTTGAAAAATCATGTTACCGTGAATTTTATACAATAAGTTAAAGGAAAGTTACATTTTTATTGAAGTCATTACATCAACTGTCAGTGATTAAAAACCCTCAAAATAAGTATCATCCACATCAGACATCATTAGTTCATCAACTTCTTCCTTGGTTAAAGTTTGCAGTTCATTGTCATAAGGATCAAATTCTGAATTTAAAGGTGTAGCTTTGGCATCGGCTTCCTCTTCCTTATCCGCCCATAAAATGTCATCTTCTATGCCATCCACTGAATTGGATATTCCACATTTCTTGCATGAGTTGATGACTGTTTCCAAAGTAATATCATTCCATGCCTTGATAATAAAATCACAGCTCATCCAGACCTGAAGCACACACAATCCCATCACTTGTATATGACTTTTTATCACGGATCATCCACTCATTCCACTGCTCACAGATGCGGTTTTTGAATGGTTTATTCAGCTAGATATCAAGTGGTTGTGGGACTGAGGTTAATCCACCAGGAATAACAGCAATGTCACTGTTGTTTATCACTGTTGGTAATGAACCTTGCTTCAGATCTGGCAACCCTGTGCTCAGTGGTAAACAATAACCTAGCCAATCACTCTCAGACCGAGACGCATGGTGGTGTTTGTGGCGTGGGCTCAACAGGTTACTCATCTTTCTTAAGTCCTCATGACTGTATCCATGGAGATATTTTTATAATAAAAATTTGCCTTCCTATAGAAAACAAGTTGTGTTTGATGATGATAGCAATTTCAACAGTTTTAGACAGTATATGTATGGTATTATAAGACAAACAGGTTCAAGGTGAGTGTTTGGCGATGTTCCCTATCATGCCTATGGATCTCATAACCACAGGATGTAGAGGTTAGGATTTTATACCCAGTGTTTAGGACGACCCCCAGTTTTGGCCATTTTTTAATGAGCTTCAAGAGTCGTTCTATACACCAGCCAATACGGTATGCTGAAATGGTGGCAGTAAGGTGTCACAAATTCGCGAGAGCGTAATTATAAATTCGTGACATAGTACCTAAGTGGGAAAACCACGAACTCTACTGGAATTCCCACTGGGCATCACTCAGTTCAACCATCCTAGTATTCACTCAATCGGGATGGTTTTCAGAACATTTCTCACTGTTTCACAAGTGATCATTCTTATGCACGACATTAGTGCCTTCACTGAGCGATTTATTGAGAGCGTATATCGCTCACTTTCCGTTGACCATTGAAGTTTGAACACGGCCATCCCTCGCCCTCTTTCATAGTTTAAAGTTAGTCAACTCTGAGTCATCGCGAGAGTAGGATCATTTGTGCCCAGCGTGAGGCAGCGCCACCGTTGTACATTGTGTTCCTGAAATCTCCACCTAGACGGTGAATTGGCGAAGAGGGTTTAGTGAGTTGCAGCCTCTGATGTCCTGCACAGGTGCCCAGTTCCTTTCGCTTGGCTCCCCTCCACTGACCAGTATTTCTTTTCGTTTTTTCTAGGCTTAAGTGTGTTAGCTTTTGAATGAGCGAGTGAGTGTATTCTCCTTGTTATTTTGAATTCATTTTTGAGACTCATGTAATGTAAATTTATTTCACTGTAATTAATAAATTTACAGTTCTTTTTCTTTGAGCTTAATGTAGTTAAACTCGTGTTTTATTTCTCCATGTTAAGCTTATTTTAGTTTCCGTTCCTAGTTCCACAAACGCTTTACATTATTCATAACTGGTACTTAGGCCACTTCTTTTGTATCAAGCTTAAATCCATTGTGCCAGCCAGGAGTTAATGTACCGGGAAGAACCTGTTTACCATTATTAGTATTAGTTATTGATTGTCAGGGGTGGAGTCACTTTCTGAAGAGCCTAACAGTACTAACAAACAGCATGCGTCAGTAATTAGTTTCTGCTGCGTACTGTTGAGAAAGTTTATAAATTCTCGTCCTTTGAGAATCGGTGAAGTAAGTCAGCATAAAGTAAAACTTACTGCTTGATTTTCACAAGGCAATTCCTTGTCTCTATTTTCAAGCATCATCTAAGCATTTTTAATATATAAATTCACATCCCCCCATGACATAAGGAAAGACTTAGAAACAAAAGTCGACAAAAAAAAGCATTAGAAAGGAAGTGAAAGATATTAAAAGCAACCCAAAATTAGTCAAAGAATCAGCAGATATCAACAAATCTCTAGTAATCACTGGTATAAATGAAGAAATAAGAAACAGAATCACAAGATACAAAAAGGAGATGGTAAATATAATGAACATATCGAAGGAAGTACTGTATCAGGGGAAATCAGTGATAAAGATACAGAGGAACACAAAAGGCTAGGGAAATATGAGAGAAATAAGTCAAGGCACCTGAAAGTAACCTTCCAAAATGTGAACACTGTAGAGGAAATGTTACAAAAATGCTAGCAAACTCATAGAAAAAAGAGGATTTTAAAAAAGCATGGATAAAAAGATGCCTAACTCGGGAGGAATGGGGATCAGGAAAGATCAGAGGAAGAGAGGAGCATTTTTTTTTTTTTTTTTTTTTTTTACAAAATAGTGCGATTACAAATAAGAAAATGGCACGTAAACAACAGGGACTAAAAAAAAAAGGAGGGTAGACTCAAATGTCAAAATTTATGTAAACAACATGATTAAGCCGATGTACTCAAATGTAGATGGAATGGTATCCATATTATTAGAGATAAAAGACTATACCAAAAAAATGGAACCTCATATTATTTGCCTAACTGAAACAAAGTTAATCCCACGGACATCAAACGACACTCTATGCTTTGAGGATTACAATATATGGAGAGGAGATAGAAAACTGAAAAAATGAGAAGGAGTTCTGGTATTAACAAAGAAAAATCTACATGTCAAAGAGATACTCTCACTTTCATCTTAAATATCAGGAACAACTTGCCCGGCCCTGGGCTTCTACACTCCTCATGGGGCAGCATGTGACTGGATGATGGATGGATGGACAGCAAAGAGATACAGTTAGATATACCGTCACAAGCAGAACTGATTACATTAGAGGTTGACTCATCTGAAGAGAAAGTAACTGTGGCAAATGTATACTTCCCACCCCAAAAAAATACGTGGGAAAGAGGCAAATATGAAGACCTGGCATAAAGTACAATTCAGAGTTTAAGGGCATCACTACATAGAATGGAGGAGAAATCTGAAAGAATTATATTAACTGGAGATTTCAATACAAATATAAACTGGAATACTCTAGATGTAAGAAGCTATGAAAGCTATCTATCTATCTATCTATTGCCAGACGCCTCAATCCCATTTGGGGTGGCCACAAACAAATCGCCTCCACGTCGTCTTGTCCCCCGCCATTTCACTGCCCTGCTTCCAACTCACACCCCCCTCTCTCATATACCTCTCCACCCCATCCCTCCATCTTATCCTTAGCCTCCCCATCCCTCTTCCCCCCTCCACCTCACTCACATACACTTTCTTCGTCAGTCTTTCACCCTCCATCCTCTCCACATGGCCAAACCACCTCAATGTGTTCCCCATATTGCTTCCTATCACATCCACATCCACACCACAACGCTCCTTTATATCCTCATTCGTCAGCCTGTCTCTCCATTTGACTCCACAGGCTCCTCTTAAATAACTCATTTCCACTGCTCTCACTCTTGACTTGTGTCCTTCCAACAATGTCCAAGCTCACTTCCATTCGTTAGAGCTGGTATCACAATACTGTCATGTAGTAACTTTTTCACTTCCATGGTCACTTCCCTGTTTCTTATCACTGCTTTCAAGGAACCAGCAACCTTTCTTCCCTGCTGTACCCTTTCAAGCACTTCACCCTCCAAACCTCCATCCTTACTCATCACACTACCCAAGTACTTAAATGTACTCACATTTTCCAATTCCTCACCATCCAACCTCACTGTACATTCACTGACTTCATCTCTCTCAAAGACCATCACTTTACTCTTCCCTACATTCACCTTTAGATCCCGTTTCTTACACACACTCCCAAACTCATCCACCATGCCTTGCAGCTCCCCTTCGTCTTCACTCAACAACACAGTATCATCCGCAAACAACAGTACAGGGAGTTTCCAAACACTATCCTCTCTCACCAGGGCCACTCTAACATCCACTACCCTACCTTGTACCTCTTTTATTACCCCACCCATGTACAGATTGAACAACAATGGAGACATGACACATCCCTGTTTCAACCCAACCTTCAAAGAGAAAAATTCACTTAGTTCACCATCCACACGCACTGCAGCCTTAGCACCATCATACATACTCTTCACAGCATTCATCAACTTCCCATCTGCTCCATATATTCTTAATACTTTCCACAATCCTTGTCTATCCACCCTATCATATGCTTTCTCCAAATTCATGAAAGCCGCATACAACTTCCTTCCTTTCTTTAGAAACTTTTCCACTAAAGATCTAAGAATGAATATCTGATCTACACAACCTCTTCCCTTCCTAAAGCCTCCCTGTTCTTCTCCAACTAATTTCTCTGTTCTTTCTCTAACTCTGTCTATAAGTATCCTACCATACACTTTTCCTATTATACTAAGAAGACAAATGCCGCTATGATTACCACACACTTCTTTTTCCCCTTTTCCTTTGTATAAGGATATAATTATACCTGACTTCCAATCCTCCGGGACTCTACCTTCCTCCCGGCCAATCTGCACATCTTCCACATCCATTCTACTACTATCTCTCCCCCATGCTTCAGCATTTCACCACACACTCCATCAATTCCTGGGGCTTTCCCCAATTTAACTTTCTTCATTGCTTCCACAACTTCTCTCCTACTGATTTCTTCCTCTCTTCTCACCTCCCTCCTTCTCCCAGCCACTTATACTCGCATTACTTCCATCCTCTATGTTCAACAATTCCTTAAAGTGTTCTCTCCATCTGCTCACTTTTTCACCCTTCTCCACTAGTAATCTACCATTTCTATCTTTCACTCCCCTGCTAACCTCACTTCCACCCTGTCTTACCCTCTTCACCTCTTTCCAGAACATTTTCTTACAGTCCCTCCACTTTACACTCAAATTCCTTCCAAATTCCTCATCCACTCTCTTCTTACTCTCTCTTACTAATCTTTTCACCTCTCTCTTTCTTTCTACATATAACTCTCTCTTCCGCCTCTCAACTTCTTCCACGCCCCTATTTCTCATCCATTCATTGTATGTTTTCATCTTTTGTGCCACAGCCTGTCTCACCTCTTCAGTCCACCACACAGTTCCTTGCACCCCCCTCCGTCTTCTCTTTCTCCCACACACCACATCACGTGCTGCGCATATTTCTTCTGTAAATATCCTGCACACACCTTCCACGTCCCCCATCTGCTCCAATTCATATCTCCCCAATCGTTCCTCCACTTCTCTCTTATACTCTGCCTTATTCTCATCCTCTTGTAACCTTTCCACTCTCTTTCCAACTACTCCTTCCTCTCGTCTTTCCCTTCTTCTATTTCTCCATCTTACTTGGATCCTAATTCTGGCCACCACCAAGTAGTGGTCAGAAAGTCCACTCCCCCAACCTCTATAAGCTCTTGCATCCATTACACATCTTCGCATCCTTACATCCACACACACATTATCAATCATTGCCTTCCTTTCATTCAGTTCACCACCCACCCTTCTCATCACTCGCCATGTATACCTGTGGATCATTTTATGCCTGAAGAGGGTATTGGCTATCACCAACCCCCTCCCAGCACAAATGTCCACTAACGCACTGCCATTCTCATCTATCTCAGCCGCCACACTCCACTCACTAACTATTCCATCCACCTTCACATTCCCTACTTTACCATTCGTATCACTAATCAAAAACACTCTCTCATTCCTTCCAAACTTTTCCATGCACACTTCCACATTTGTCCAGAACTCCTCTCACTCTGCTAGCACGATCTTGTGTTGGCGTATACACACACACAATCGCCCACATTTGTATTCCAACTTTCAACCTTACCCACACAACCCTTGACCCAAGTGGTCCATACTGTCTTATGCTCTTCTTCCATCTTTTACTCTCAACTATACATACTCCTTCTTTCGCCCTCTCATTCTCACCTACTCCTGCACATATACCCCATCCATACTCCCATTCTCTCACTTTCTCCTCTCCATTTTGTTTCAGTTATTCCACATACATCCACTTTCACACCCTCAAGCACCTGGACAATCTCTCTCACTTTCACCTCATCATTCGCACCTCTTACATTCCATGTTCCCATTACCAAGTCCTTTGTCCGGTCCTGGGTCGTCATTGTTTGGTCAGTCCTTGTCCAAGGCTTCTTGTTTGTCTTTTTAGTTACTTGTTTTCCGGGGAGGGGCACTAACCCTCCGCCAACCCTTTTAGTCGCCTTTTACAACAAGCAGGGATACTGGGGGAGTATTTTTGAAAAACACCGGAAATGGGGCCATGTGGAGAAGATGGAGAACGAGAGACTGACGAGGAGAGTTTATATGAGTGAAGTGGAGGGGGGGAGAGGGAGGGGGAGGCCAAGGATGAGATGGAGGGATGAAGTGGAGACATTGAAGAGGTACATGAGAGCGAGGTGTGTGAGCTGGAAGCAGGGCAGCGAAATGGCAGGGGACAGAGCAACATCAAGACAATTTGTTTGTGGCCATCCCTTATGGGATAAAGGCATCTGGCAATAGACAGATGGATAAATAGAAAATGATATCCACAACATAATGTATCAACCTCCATTCGGCAAAAGTGAACATGTAATATTAAATTTCAACTTCAGGATTGCATACGATATAAGATAGTAGAAATGAAAGTTATAAAGAGTGCCTAAACTACGAAAACAACAACTACCATGACCTAAAGAAGTATTTCATAGAAAAAGATTGAGAAATGGAGCTTAGAAGATAAGATATAAAAGTTTTATTTAGAAAATTCTGTGAATCATAAGAAACAGGAGTCCAAAATTATATCCTTCAGCACAAAGAAACGTAAATAAGGATAATGAAGTGGTTTAACACAATGTAGAAAATCAAGAGAAAAGAGACTGGCTACGGAGTAGATACAGAAGACACAATACTGAGAGGGCAAATAACAAGTACAAACAGGTGAGAAAAAATTATACAAGGATAAGGAGAGAAGTTCAAAGGAAGTTTGAGGAAGACATTATAAATAAAAGTAGTGATCAATTAGAGCTATTTTACAGCTACCTCTGAAGCAAAACCAATGTTAAAAGATAAAATACAGTTCATCATGGATGAAGGGATAACCTATATCCAAGAAAAAGATACCTGTAAAGTTCTTAAAAATTTCCAATCAGTTTTACAAAAGAAAGTAAGTTTGCAAGAGATGATAAGAAACATGCATGCCCACACATATTACCAGATACTGTAAACGAATATCAGAACAAGAGGTACAGGAAGAGTTGAGTAAATTACACAAATGAAATGCAAATGGTCCTGACAAAATTTCAGGTTGAGTGCTACATGAATGTGCAGAAGAGTTAAGCAGATCAATATATTTAATGTTCAAGGAATCCTTAAGTCAAGGCAAATTACCTGATATATGGAAGAAAGCAAACATTGTTCCTTTATTCAAGAATGGAAACAGACAGAATCCACTCAACTACAGACCAGTATCCCTGACCAGTGTTGTAAGCAAGTACTAGAAAAGCTAATATGAAAATTTGGGGTACACCATCTGGAAAAATAACAGAAAGACAGTACAGTTTTAGAAAAGGAAAATCATGTGTTACAATCTATTAATCTACTATGACAGAGTTGCAGAAACACTACAGAAAAGAGGAGAATGGGTAGACAGTATCTATTTAGATTTCATGAAAGCATCTGACAGAGTACCACACCAAATACTTTTATGGAAACTGTACCATCAAAGAGGAATCCAAGGTATTCTGTTCTGTTGGATGCAAGATTTTCTCGGAAAAAAGGAAACGAAAACAGTACTAAGGAGTAATTATTCATCATGGAGGGAAGTGACTAGCAGAGTTCCACATGGCTCAGTGCTGGCACCAATTATGTTGTTAGTATATATAAATGATACAGACAGGGACATTGGAAATGGAAGCTTTCTAAATATGTTTGCTGATGATACAAAAATACAAAGGAGAATTACAAACACAGACTCTTGCAGAGAGCTACAAGAAAAATTAAATAAGCTTCATGAATGGAACAACAGATGGCAAATGAAATTTAATGTAATTAAGTTTAGTAAAAGAGGAAAAAGACCAGGTTGGGATTATACACAAGGAAGTTCAACAGTATAAATATCAGAAAAAGGGAAGGACCTTGGAGTGATTATCAATAACAGGCTATCTCCAACTGACCACATACATGAGAAGGTACAGCACATGCACACACTGCTTGCTAATATGAAAACAGCATTCACGTATATAAATTAAAACATGCCGAAAAAGATAATAACATCATTCATCAGACCAACCCTGGAATCACTGGTCTGAATCTTCATCTTAAAAAACACATAGATAAGATTGTAAAAGTACAAAGGGTCGCTACATGATGGGTATCAAGTTTAACCCTAGATTAGCAAGGTCAGAATTTGTACATGAGTGGCAAGGTGGTACCTGATTCAGTAACAACTTTGGAAAATGAAAATAAATATGAAAATGATATTTTAATTATATACAAAATTTTTTCAAGGTAATGCAATGTATTTGCAAGAGTTGTAACCTAAAACTACTGACAAACAAAGAAAAATATAAAACTTATGAAATAAATAATGGGCAACTATGTAGCAGCGGAGGGAGCATCAGACTCATCCCGGGCCACCGTTACACGTCCACCTCCGCCTCCTCCACTTCCCCCCCTATATCGAATGTTTCTGTTGTTTACCCTCTGTTTTTAACACTCTTTCAGCTGCAAAATAACACACATAAATACATAATTATATTAACTAGTAAGCGTATGCAGCCTTGACTTCATGTTAGTGGCAAGGTGGTACTGAAAAATGGACCAAGAAGCATAAAACCGAAATTTTACACAGGAGCAAAACCTACCCACCATGCACGACCACAGCAGACCATGAACTGAGAATACTGGGGAGGGCGGCCACAGACGCCCATAGGTGGCGGCGTGGTAAAGCTGAATAGGCCTATGGTACCGCCTTTGGCGCCACCTTGCTAATCTAGGGTTAAAGGAAGTAAGCTCTGAAGAAAGACCAGAAAAACTGAATCTACCAACAGTACAAGAGAAAAGGAAGAGAGGAGACATGATTACACTATATTAATGAATCTCAGGGAAAGAGAAAATAGACATCTGTGAGTATATAATGCACGGGGAGCAGCAAGAGGACACTGCAAAAAACTGCATAACAGGAGAGGTGGCAAAGACATAAGGAAATTCAGCTTCACAAATAGGACAAATGATGACTATACACTCCCTCTTCTGTCTTTCTTTCCTTCATTCTTTCCTCTTCGTTCTGCCTGTGAGTGACTACTTAGTGACAAGCCAAATGGTTTCCCGTACACCAAGAAACCATTTACAGTACTATGCTGGGTGGTAACCGTATAACCAAATTTTGGCACCTAGTGGTTTAGTGGGCACTTACGGTGCTTCAATCGGATTGAGCTGGTGAAGGTTTATATCCAAGGGGTGGTTGGGGTTTACTGCTCACGTAATGCCACTCAGGGATGAGTGAGGCTGGTCACTCTCATCTTAAATGTCAGGACCAACTTGCCTAGCCCCAGGCTCCTACGCTTCTCATGGGGCAACACAGGATTGGATGATGGATGGATGGAATGCACTACCGAATGAAGTAGTGTCTTAAATGTCAGGACCAACTTGCCTAGCCCCGGGCTCCTACGCTCCTCATGGGGCAACGTAGGATTGGATGACGGATGGATGGAATGCACTACCGAATGAAGTAGCATGTCCCAAAACTATTCATAAATTTAAGGATATGTATGATAAATTGGTTTAATACATGGGACAGTACAAGCTTGACTCATTCCTGTAAAGATACAGTTAGGTAAGAACAATTAGGTGGGTAAGAATACACACACACACACACACACAAATGCCAAAAACAGCTTTCTAAAATGGTGTCTGTCTGTCTTCGGCACACCACAAGATGACATCTGTCTGTCTTTGGTGCACCACAAGATGGCATCTGTCTGTCTTTGGCACACTACAAGATGGTGTCTCTCTGTATTTGGTACCATTGGATGCTGTAAACATGGTTTACCACTGCTGTGGCAATCTTTTACTACCATTAAAATATGAAAAATATGAAAAACAAACTTTAAGAATGAGATATGAACTGGTAACATCATTCTGTGCTTAAACTAAACTGTACATTTACTTTAACAAGTCTACGGGTAGAGGCAAGGCAAATGGCTGGTCGGGAGTTCTACAAGGTTTGTATACTCAGTAACAGATTACATAGTCACCATTACTGTGCCTTTTTCACCACTTTCTATTAACCTAACCATCTATGTGTCTTTCTGGTACTTACCATAACAATATGTACAGCATGTACTTAGTGGGTTTAAATTATCGTAAAAGGGAAAGCTAGGGTCTGGGCTTGCAGAGCCTGGGGCGAAATACAATGAATTCCACAGGTTCTGTGTATTCACTATTGTGCAAATTTGTAATCATGTGCCATGTTCAGTATTAGTTATGAGTGATAACCATGGAATCAATGTACAGTCAGACCCCTACTTACGCATGATCGACTTATGAAAAATCCGCAAACACGAAAAAAATTGTGTGTGTGTGTGTGTGTGTGTGTGTGTGTGTGTGTGTGTGTGTGTGTGTGTGTGTGTGTGTGTGTGTGTGGCGGGTCATTCATAGCAAGGAAGGATGGGGTAAAGTGAAGACACTGACAAGGGGGTGAGGTGATAATTGCAGTTCAGGGAAGGGTAGGGAATAAGTGGGGAGTGGAGACAATAATGGGCTTTAATTTGGGTGGAGAGAGAGAGAGAGCACAGCAGTAGGGATGGAGTAGAAAGGTGATAGGGATAGGGGGAACGAACTTTCTGTCCTCAGTAATTACGGGATTAGGATTGGGTTGGAGAGAGGGAGAGAGAGAGAGTAGGTGTTCTTCAGATTATGGACTTGCAACCGTGAATCCGTCTTACTGTGTGTCTGTTACCGACCACAGTGGCAAGGATGCAAGCCAATAGTCTTCCTTCAAACCCATCTGGATACTATACTCCTCCAATATTCTTGCAAGCACACTGTCCTGATTGGAGACTTTAATCAACATCTCGTGGCAAGACAATTTACTGAGTTACTCACCGTACACGGCCTCACAAATTTTGTTGACTTCTCAACACACATATCTGGATCCTCCCTTGACCCAGTGATTAGTGACCTGCCTGACAGTGTGATTTCCTGCCACCCTTTGGGAAATGTGGGATCATCAGACCACTTTGCCATCCACACTACAGTTCAGGTGGAAGCTGACCAAGATGAAAACATAACCTGTACCAACTGGCTATGGAAGAGGGGTGACTGGGATGGTCTTCGGAATGAGCTGGATAACATCGAATGGGATAACTTGCTTACTGGTAATGTAGACACAAATTGAGATCTTTACTGAACTTTCCTGTCCCTCCAAGAGCAGTATATTCCCTGCCAGAGATACACATCCAAGCCAGGAGACCAGTCTTGGTTTGGGTATAACTGCAGTGTTGCAGCTGATCGAAAAAGCAGGACATGGCAACAATACCTAGCACGTCCATCAAGAAGAAATAAACTTAGACACAACACAGCATGTAAGAATATGAAATGAGTACAGAAGCTGGCAATCTAACATTGGAAAGTAAGCCTTCAAACAAAACTAACTGACCATTCAGCTGGAAACAAAAGCTGGTGGAGTTGCATCAAACACCAACAAGGCTTCACACGCGATGACTGCATTCCTCCACTCATACATCCAGATGGAAGTGTAGCCACATGCAACAAGGACAAAGCCCAGCTCCTAGCGGTCCACTTCTCTAACAAGATAAGAGTATCCAACCCATACCACTCTCCTCCAACAATCCCGTTATGCACGAAAGCATAACTGGGAAACATCACAATCACCACAGAAAATGTTAGACAACAACTTCTCCAGCTGAACCTTCACAAAGCTGTGGGCCCTGACAACATCAGTCCACACATCTTAAGAAACTGTGCCACCCAGCCTGCTGTACCTCTGACTGCAATATTCCAGAAATGCCTAAATTCACACAAGTGGCCAAAAATGTAGAAGTGGGCACAAGTTGTAGCAGTGCACAAAAAGGGGAAAATACAGATGCTCAGAACTACAAGCCAATATCCTTCCTCTCTATCCCAGGAAAAATACTTGAGGCCCTAACAGCAAATAAACTAACAACATTCCTAGACGAACATCACCTACTCAGCAACAAACAGTTTGGCTTCAGAGAAGGTAGATCTGCTGCTGATCTTCTTCTACTCCAGTCTACTAAATGGAACCAGTCACTAGATAGCAGGGTGGACACAATCGTCATTGCAATGGACATTGCTGGTGCCTTGGACAGGGTGTGGCACCAGGGCCTCATCACCGAACTAAAAAGTCTGGGGATAAACGGTCATTTAATTCACTTGCTACACGACTACCTTAACGCCAGAACCCTACATGTGGTGGTCAATGGTCATACTTCCAGCGAACTTCCAGTCGAAGCCAGTGTGCTGCAGGGCCGCGTCCTTGGTCCAATCCTGTGGAACGTTTACTTTAATGACATACTACAGCTTATCCCTGAAGCACAAGCATACGCAGATGACTGCACTCTAACATTCACTTGTGACTGATGTGATCGCAATGCCACCATAACACACATAAATCAGTCCCTGCAGAGCATTGTGTCCTGGGGGAAACGTTGGCAAGTTACCTTTGCTCCTGGGAAAACCCAGGCCATGTAAATTTCTCGGAGACCAGATCCTGCTGACGCTCCCCTTTCTAACATCCAAACTGACAACAAAACACTCCCACTTCAGGATGCCATCTCTATCCTTGGGGTGGAATTCAACAGCAGCTTTACATTCACAAGCCATATCAAACACCTAGCAAAAAATACTGCCTGGAAATTAGGCTGCATTCAGCGAATAGCCAATCTGCTCAACAATTGGGGAATAGAAATATTATTTAAAGCATAAGTTTGCAGTCTTATGGAGTAGGCCCCACTGACCTGGTCATCCTGTCCACCCTCTTATCTCAGGCTGCTGGACAAAGTTCAGAATCGAGCAGAAAGGTTAATCCAACTGAAGTCACAACATCCAAGAACTGTTCTCCAGCCACTACAGACTTCATGAAACGTGGGTGGCCTCTGTGTAATGTACAAAATACACAAGCAGCAGTCTCCCCATTTGGCACCACTCCATCTCCATTCAACCCGTGTGCCTGCATACGACACACAGGAATCCCACAACATGGAACACCAAGTGACTGTTCCCTTTGCCAGGACGGAGCAATACCACAGGTCACTCCTGCCCCACTTCAGTCGCCTCTGGAACTGCATGGTGTGCCTGACAGACATTCACCAGTCAACTACCCTGCACCAGTTCAAGCTTCACATCAACCAATGGCTCCAAAATCAAGCAATATAATATATCTGGGTATATATAGATGGTAATATCTAAGTATAGCTTAGCTATTCCTAATATATACAGCACTCATAATAGTAAACTCAAAATACACAATTATGATCCATAATTATCAAAATACTGTAATATTAAACTAATCACTAATTATACATTAAATATATACTTTCATAATATCATTAGCTAAAGATAACTCTCAGTATCATTACTGAAGTTTTTAGCACCGTTGTCTACAACCCATGTAAAAAAAAAAAAAAAAAAAGAGAGAGACAGACAGACAGACATAGGATAGCACAGAAGTAGGTATGGAGCAGAAAGGTGATAGGGGTTGAGGGAAAGAACTTTCTGTCCATTATGGGATTAGGGTTGGGCTGGAGAGAGAGAGAGAGAGAGAGAGAGAGAGAGAGAGAGAGAATTATAAGAATAAGAGATGGACTTATGAAAAAACAATAAACGAAATACCTTCAAGAATCAATTATTTTCCTAAGTTGGGGACAGCTCGTACAGTACATCATGACCCAACGTATCCCAATAAATTATTGTACAAAGCTAGTATACAAAAAAGGAAATGCCTTATACACCATGACTCACCTACACATAATGCCATAACTGCAAAATCCAAATGTGTGGAAATTGTGACACTCGCCCTCTAAATCAGGAGGTTTGGCAGCAAGGAATGCTGCTGCATCATGGCTGAATTCACAGTTTGGGTTGGGGCAGAGACTCCTCGGGTCTTCACCCAGCTTCACACACCACACGGAACGGCACAGCTTCTCATTCTTGGGTGCCTTCACTAACTTGGGACGTTTTTTATTCATGCCTGTAGATATAATAAAGAAAATTTTTATCATGCCACCTTAATAACCAAATCTCATATTCACATTATGTGTGGAGATCATTTAGAGGCCTGGGGTTTGGTTTCTCATTTCAGATATATAGGGTAAGTGACCTATCACTTGCCTCTTAGAGGCATTATTTGAGCAGCAAACCCTAAGCACCTTTTGGATATGAACCTTCCTGGCTACATCTTGTTGGAGTGTCTTAATTCATAAAACTATCAGGCATCCACCTGCTGTTTATATGGATATTACCTCCTAAAGTGATGATGGTTCCTGTAATACAGGGCACTAAATGTATTTGGTCTTGTTCAGTGTGTGTGTGTGTGTGTGTGTGTGTGTGTGTGTGTGTGTGTGTGTATTTACCTATTTGTAGTATACAGGAATTGAGCGATGCTCGTGTTGTCCTGTCTCCATATCCACATTTATCTAGTTTACTTTTACACACATGAATGTTTTTCTCCTGCACCACCTTTTCATCTAAGTCGTTCCAAATACTTATGTATTTACCCAATATACCTAATTGAGATACGAAATATGCTATGCTCGTGGGTTCCCATCGCTGTTTCTCAGTAAGTCAAATTTAGCTTTAAACTCATTTAAGTTTTTAGACTGGATGATCTCTTTGTCAAGGCTATTCCATAAATCTATACTTCTGTAAGGAAAGCTATGTTTCTTAATATCCTTCAAGCAGCTTGACTTTTTCAATTTCATTCCGTGTCCTCCTGTTGCTCTCTTATCCCATAAAAACAGATCTTCTCGGTCAATTTTACCTACTCCCACCATGGTCCTGAACATTGCAATCATGTCTCCCTTCTTTCTCCTTTCCTCTAAGGAAGGCAAATCCAGCTTTTCCAGCCTCTCTCTGTATGACAGATCTGCCAGACTGGGGACCATCTTGGTTGCTGTTCTTTGTATTTTCTCAATCTTGTTTATATCTTTCTTTTTGTGTGGGGACCACACTACTGCTGCATATTCTAACCTGGGGCGAATCATGGCCACTATCAATTTTTTCATCATCTCCTCATCCATATAATGAAATGCTACTCTTATGTTAGGCAGGAGTTTATAAGTCTCCCTAACTATCTTATTAATGTGCTTTTCAGGTGACAAACTATCTTGGACCAGCACTCCCAAGTCTTTCTCTTCTCTCATTTTAGTGATCAATTCATTACCCAACAAATAATTCAGTGATGGCCTCCTGGTACTTTTACCCATTTCCAATATTTTACATTTCTTTACATTAAATTTCATTTCCCAAATCCGGCTCCAATCATGTATCCTACCCAGATCCTCCTGCAGCATTTTACAATCCTCCTCAACCTCTACCTTCCTCAAGATCTTTACATCATCAGCAAACAGACTTGCATAACTGTTCACTCCATCTACCATATAATTTACATAAATCAGGAACATTACTGGCGCCAACACCGAGCCTTGGGGGACTTCACTCGTTACTTCCCTCCATCCAGACATCCTATCCTTTATTACTGTCCTCATTTCTCTGTCCCTCAAAAAGTCTCTCATCCATTCCAGGAGTTTCCCCTTCAGTCCTCCTATATATTCTAGTTTCCACATTAGTCTCTTATGAGGTACTTTGTCAAAGGCCTTCTCTAAGTCTCAGTACACACAATCCACCCAACCATCTCTCTCCTGTACCACGTCAATCGCTCTTGAGTAAAAGCTCAACAAGTTAGAAACACATGACCTTCCACTTCTGAATCCAAACTGACATTCGGCCAAAATATTCATCTCTTCTAGATATTTTATCAATCTGTCTTTCAGGATTCTCTCGCACAATTTTGTGACCGTGCTGGTTAGAGACACTGGTCTATAATTCAGGGGTTCTTCCCTGTTTCCTCCCTTATAAATTGGTACCACATTAGCCCTCTTCCATTCTTTTGGCACTTTCCCCTCTTCCAGAGAACACATGATTTAACTGTGAATTTTATCTCCCAGTTGTTCTCTGCATTCCTTCAGTACCCAATTAGAAATTCCATCAGGTCCTGGGGCTTTCCTTACATCTTGGGTTTCCAATAATTTGTACACTTCCTGTACCTCCACTTTTATATCTTTTATCACCGGTACATTTCTAGCCACTCCCTCCCCTTCCACAAAATCTTTTTCATTAGTGAAAACTGATTGGAAACATTTGTTCATTATTTCAGCTTGCATTGCTGCATCTTTATAGACCTCTCCTTTTACTTTCAATTTGGTGATTCCTTCCTTTTGTTTCAGTTTGCCATTAACAAATCTATAGAACAGTTTGGGTTCATCCTTGCATTTGTCTATTATACCTTTTTCAAAATTCCTTTCTTCTTCTCTACGTATTCTTGTGTATTCATTTCTAGTTCTTTTATAATCTTCCTTTGTTCTGGTGTTGCCTCTCTTTCTCCAGTTGCTCCATGCCTTATCTCTCTCTTTTTTTGCTATCATACACCTTCTATTAAACCACTCCTTTTTCCTGTTTTCTTTCCCTCTTACTCTTGGTACAAATTTTTCCACTCCCAAATTATAGAGGTCTAGAAAGACATCCCACTTCCTTTGTATCTCTCGTTTCTCTAAATTTTCTCCAATCCGCATTTTCAAAAATTTTTCTCAGTCCAGTGAAATTAGCTTTCCCAAAGTTGTATCTTCCCTGTCTATGAAGCTCGTCTCTTGGCTCAACGTTCCCTATTATCATCTGGAATACAATGACCACATGATCACTTTTTCCCATAGGACAGAAATATTTCAATGATTCTATTACATCGGGTTCTATGGTAAACAGTAAATCTAACCTTGCTGGTGTGTCCTCACCTCGGAACCGTGTCTCTTCTTTGACCCATTGCGTCATCACATTATTCATTACTATATTTAATAATATAGTGCCCCACGAATCCTCACTGCCTCCTGAGTCCCATTCCTCCCAGTTCACCTCTTTACAGTTAAAGTCAACCACCAATTGTTGCGTTTCTCAATTGTTTTTTGTAAATAACTAGCCATATCTGACAACATCTCCTGGTATTCGTCATCATTCCATGCTCTCGTCTTAGGGGGAACATACACTACCGCCATATCTCTCTTGACTTTCTCTCCAGTTTCTCATTTCATATATATCACTTCAGCCCTGTCTTCTCCCATTTCCACGATATCTACATTTATGTTGTTCTTCGCTGCTATCATCACTCCTCCTCCCGTTTTTTCTTTTCGGTCTCTTCTCCACAGATTGTACTTACCATCTCCCAGATGACCATCATTATCCTCTCTTAATTTGGTCCCTACAAAGCACATGATATCAGGTTCATATTCTCTCAAGAAATCATTAATTTCAAGCTTTGCCGATATTAAACCATCAATATTAGTGTATGTCACCTTTAAATTATTTTTGATGTTTTTTATACCCTCTTCTCTCCTTCTCTCCATCAGTACCACTTCCTCAATTTCTGATCTTTCATTGCTATCCCCCTAAGTTTCCTTCGCTTCTATTTCCTTATATACCACTTCCTTACTTTCATATCCATTATTCTCCAAAAAAAAAGTATTACATTCTTACCTCTGACCTCTTATCATTTTTTTCCTTTATTTGATTCTTCAATGATTTTAAAACTTCTCTTTCTTCTTCATTCAAATCTTTTCTTATTATAATATTTTCCATCTCTGCCTCTTTGCTTAATTTCCAGGCCATTTTAAGTATATCATTTACTAAACTTTCTGATGTCAACTTGACTCTCATTGGTCTTGTTTCCCCTTTCTTATAGGGCCCTATCCTCCTTACTTCCTCAATTTCTTTTACCCACTTGTCTCCTTCAGGGTCAATTTTGCCTAATATACCTCTCACCAGGTTCGTGTCTCTCTCGAGTCTCACGAATCTAACCTTTTCTTACTCCTCCCTGTTTCCAAATATTACCATGCATCTGTTCCTTTCTACAGTTTCTCTCACTATTTTCTCTTTTTTCTTCAGTATTTTCACTACATTTTCTTCCATCTTTTTCTTGTTCATTTCCCATTCTTCCTGGATGATTTCTCTTAACCCCTTAAACGCGGCTGTGTACAGTCAATCCCCCCCGAGTGGCGGGGTTGTATCGCGGACTGAGTACCTGTAGGAAAATATTCGCCAAAAATCAGAGATTAACCCTAGAACATTATACTTGGTATGGCAGATAGTACTTACATTCAGCTTTCTCCAGAGACAGGTGTTGAGCCTTCGTGGGCTACCCAAGGACTTGTGGAGACTTGCAAAGTTGGGTAACCAAATCTTCACTTTCACACCTCCAGCAACCCGGTTTCCCCTCTACCACAGCCTCATTCTGTCACAGTAAACTTTATACTACAACGTAAAGGTAGTTAGGAATCCGTATTTGTACAATAAGCACTGAAAATAAGGCTAAAATCAACGGAGCGTACGGCCGACATGCACTGTGGCGGCGGTCTTCCCGTCACTCAACAAACATTTCCATTTTCACAGCTAAAAACATGTATACTACATTATTTTCAATCATATTACTTCCCAAAAGATCACCACGGCGCGCTTTTTATTCTGCCTTACGTCCGCCACTTTATTCTCGTTCCTGTCGGCCGCTTGCACTGACTGGGAAGAGCTAGAACTCGCCATAATGTCACTTTGAAAGCCTGCAGTAAACTGACGCTAAACAGGGGCAAACCGTGAGAAAAAAAGCTAGTGTTACAACTGGGGAAACAAGCATTTCCTAGTAGCATAAACTGCTTGTGAGAGGAGATCGCAGGTTTACAGTTCTGAGCGCTCAGAGCGCTGCCATGTATCACAGCCAGGCTGGCCGGGCCGTGGTGGGGGGGGGACGGGGGGAAAACGCGATATTTGGCAACAACTGAGGTCAGTAGTACAAAGGTAAAGTATGCTAGTTGTAGCTAGAGGGTGGTGGTACTGATAGACAATACCAGCTGGAGCCTGCTTGCCCGCGGTTATTCAAAATTAACTCAAATCGCAAACGCGACGATCCGCCGTTCTGTCCTTTGGGCCGACCGTCGCAAAAGCGACGATCCGCGTTTAAGGGGTTAAGCTGACCACTTCTTTCTGTTCTTCTTCTACATGTGCCCACTTTGCCTTATGTTCTTCTAATACACTACTCACCTTCTCTGTTTTATTAGTACTCTCTTCTAGTTTCCTCCTCAATTCAATATTTTCACGCTTCAAATTTCTTATTTCTTTATTCGCTGTCTCATTGGACTGGATCAGACTCTGTATAGTAATTTCCATATTCTCAGACACATCCTTTAACACTAAATTCTCCACCTTCTTTTCAAGTTCACTAATCCTCATTATCAATGTTTTAACCAGATCCATGATATTAGTATTTCTATCAAATCCTGGAAATTCAAGTCCCTCAGTGTTTACATTTTTGGCCATGTTGGATGTTGGTTACTGTAGCAAAAACAGCTGTTACTGAAAACTACTACAAAACATTCATGTACATAAATGTGTGTGTGTGTGTGTGTGTGTGTGTGTGTGTGTGTGTGTGTGTGTGTGTGTGTGTGTGTGGTAAACATGCATGCCTACACAGGAGACAGAGAAGACCTGCTTAATTATGTCAATACTATATTCATCACCAACACTGACTGTTAAGAAAAAACTGACTCAGTCTTTAGTAGAGAATGAGATAATAACAGCAAAAAAGTTTTTATTCAGAGAGGGATCCTTAAAAAAAAAAAAAAAAAAAAAAAAAAAAAAAGAGGAGGGCTGGGTAGATCATCTAAGTGGATCTGAAAAAGGTATTGTATTCAAGAGAGTGCTGAAGAAAGGGTAAAAGGTGAAGGAAGAGGCAGATGGCATGAGGCACTGAGCTGCAGTGCTCATCTCCATATCTTAAGTCTTTGAACCTGTGGCAAGTTTTTTACCAGTCTCCAGGGTTAAAAGGCCCCTTCAACATCCAGGTTACCAGAGTTATCCTCCTTGGTGTTACCCTCAGTGCTCATTTCACCTACCATCCCACAAAGGGTGTTTTTTTTTTTTTTTATGCAAGAAAGAAGGAACCAAAGGCCAGGAGTGCACAAACAGTTCCTTCCAAGAAAAAAACACAAACAATACAAAAGAGAGCCAAATTCAAGATCCGTTCATATTGAGATGCCTGGACACACTGCATTTGAAAGACTGGAGATCATAGGAAGTAGGAAATACAGACAGAGGGAGAAAGTTCCAGAGTTGACCTGTTGCATAAATGAAGGACTGGGAGTAACAGTTAACTCTTGCACTAGAGAGTTGGACAGAAAAGGGATGAGAGTTTGTCGCTAGACGAGTGCTATACACCCATCGTAGAGGTGGAGGGATGCAAACAGACAGTTCAGAGGAGCAGTGACCATTGAAGCAGCGATAGAAAAGAGATAAAGAGGCAACAGTGCGGCAGAGACAGAGGTTGAAGGGAGCCAGTATGAGGAGGCGAGTTAATGAGATGAAAAGCCTTTGACTCCACCCTAGTGAGAAGAGCTATACATGGGGAGACACCCCACACATGAAAGTTGTACTCTACACAGAAGCAAATAAAACCCATGCATGAAGTCAACAACTGTGCAGAAGTAAAGAAGGTACAGAGTCGGCTTAGCACACCCAATCTCCTGGAAGCAGACTTTACAAGAGATGCAATATGATCTTTCCAAGATAAGTCCCGAGAGAATGAAACCCCAAGCATGTTCAAGGATGATGCAGGATTGAGCTGGATATTATTAAACATTAGTGGGTACTCCTGTGGAAGTGTGTCAGGTTGATAGGTGTAAACTCTGAGTTTATGATGCAATAAAAACAACAAGATTATTTTTACCCCAGTCAGAGATACGAGCCAAGTAAGACATTAGGTGTGTCATAGCCTCACCCCTTGTCTGTTGAATTAACTGCTGAGATGGACGTTGTGAGAACCAAATGGAAAGGTGAAGGGTGGAATCATCAGCGGATGAGTGGATAGGGTTCAATGTACAGCTCAGAAGGTCATTGATGAATAAAAGGAAGAGAGTCAGTGATATGACAGAGCCCTGTGGAACACCACTGTTGACAGATCTAGAAGAATGATGGCCATCTAAAACAGTAGCTATAGAATGGCCAGAAAGGAAGCTATAGTTGAAGGCACAGATAGAAGGATAGAAACCAACAGAGGCAGTTTGGAAATTAAAGACTTATGCCAGACTCGATCGAAAGCCTTCAAGATGTCAAGTGCAATGGTAAAACTTTCGCCAAAGTCCCGAAAGGAGGATGACCAGGAGTCTGAAAGGTAGGTGAGAAGATCGCCGGTGGAGCATCCCTGACGGAACCCATACTGACGATCAGAAAGAAGGTTGTGAGAGGAAAGATGCTTTAAAATTTTTCTGTTAAGAATTGACTCGAAAACTTTTGAGACACAGGGTGTTAAAGCAATTGGATGTTAATCAAAGGGTTGGGAATGGTCATCCTTCTTTGGGACTGGCTGAATGAGGGCAAACTTCCAGCAAGAAAGAAAGGTACAAGTTGAAAGACAAAGGCGAAAGAGTTTACCTAGACAGGGTGTAAGCACAGAAACACAGTTTTTGAGGACAACAGGAGGGACTCCATCAGGCCCATATGCCTTGTTAGTATTAAGACCAATGATGGCAGAAAATACATCAGCTGAAGAAATTTTAATGTCAGCCATGAGGAAGTCAGAGGGGGGAAATGATGGAGGAACAGCACTGGAATCATCTAAGGTGGAATTGGAGAAGAAAGTCTTAGCGAAGAGATCTGCTTTATCAGTAGAAGAAATAGCTACAGCGCCATCAGAGTAGAAATGAGGAGGGAAGGATGATGAGGTAAAGTTGTTAGAAAGGTTTCTGGCAAGGTGCCAGAAGGAGAGGGAAGAATTCAAGTTGGATTGCTGAGAGCATTTAGTATGGATGAAATTATTTTTAGCAGAGCGAAGAACAGAATTAGCACAATTCCGGGCAGAAACATAAACAAGATGTGATTCAAGGGTGGGTTGGCTCTGGTACCTTTTATAGGCCCTCTCCTTGTTGCAGACAGCATTAGAACAAGCATAATTAAACCAAGGTTTCTTGCATTAGCCAAAGGATATGAGAAGGGACTGTATGCTTCCATGTCCAAGAGAATAACCTCCATAATGCGCAAAGCACACTCAGATGGCCCCCGGCCATGGAAGCAATAATCATTCCAGGGAAAATAAAGAAAGTACTGCCTGAGGGCCTCCCAATCCGCAGCTCCAAAGTGCCACAGTTGACATTTCTTTGGGGGGTCCACAGGTCGTACTGGAGCGATAGGACAGGTCAAGGTAATAAGGTTGTGATCGGAGGAGCCCAGTGGAGAGGAAAGATTAACAGTGTATGCAGAAGGATTAGTTGTAAGGAAGAGGTCAAGTATGTTGGAGCTCTCTCCAAGGCAGTCAGGGATACGGGTAGGGTGCTGTACATGCTGTTCTAGGTCATTAAGGATAGAAAAAATGTAGGGTTGTTCACCAGGTGGATCAGCGAAAGGAGAGGGGAACCAAAGGTGGTGGTGAACATTGAAATCTCCTAGAATGAAGATTTCAGAGAAAGGAGAAGTGGATAGAATGTGTTCCATCATAGAAGTAAGATAGTCGAAGAATTTTTCATAGTCCGTAGAATTAGGAGATAAGTAAACAGCACAGATATATTTAGTTAGAGAATGACAGGAAAGCTGAAACCAGAGAATAGAGAATTCATAAGAACCAAGTTCAGGAACACGCAAGCAAGATAAGACGTGCATACATATACACAACAGCCGCCTTGGGCTTTGAAATGAGTATAAAGAAAGTACGAGGAAACAGAAAAGGGTTTGCTGTCAGTTGCCTCAGACAGCTGAGTCTCTGTCAGGAAGAGAAGGTGACGTTTAAAGGAGGAGAGGTGGTGTTCGACAGAGAGAAAGTCAGAGGAAAGACCGCGAATGTTGCAGAAATGAAGAAGTGAGTCAGACAGTGGTTCCAGGCGTCTTGCTGAGTCGTCACCGGGCGAGGGGCGGATAGGGGCATTTATGATCCTCCCCCCCTCTGGGGACTCCGAAGCCTGGTTATTGTGTGCCATTTTTTTTTTTTTTTTTTTTTTTTTTTTTTTTTTAAAGGAAGTGTAGTGTGTACTGTGCATGTAGACTAGTGTTGACAGTTAGAGAAACTTGTATTGGAGAGGATGCTTGCCTACTCTCTGTGTTACTGAGACAATGAAAAAGTTCAGCAAAGGGGGATGGTCAGGAACTAGTCCCGAGGGCTGATGAAATGGGAGCTCCAGCTCTCCCTGTCATCAGCTTTCCATCCCCCTTGGGGGTACTGCCCTGCTCGACTAGTGCTACAGTCTACTCATATGGACACCCAGTAGCTTCATGATTAGCAATGCTAACTGCTCAGCCAAGGCAGTCGTGCCATACAAAAGGTTACTGTAATAACTACTCATGGGGGAGAGGGGCACATGGAAGCTTGATGAAATGGATGGAGAATTATGGTGGGAAGACAGATGAGAACATTATAAGGAACAGATATTCTCAACAAAGGAGTGTAACTAGTGGAGTACCCCATGGCTCAGTGTTGGGCCTTTTATGTTTTAGAAATACCGGTACTGTATTTCGATAAATGACATGCTAGGAGGGTTGAGTAGTTTCTTTGTTTGGTAATGCAGAAATTATGAAGACAGCTGTGAAGACTTGCAAGATGATTTGGACAAACCACAAATTTGAGCCAGACTTAAATTTCTGTTATTAAAAAAAATTAAAAGAAAATGAATAACTGTCTCAGAAATGGTACTGTAGTAAGAGACAACTGACCTAGTTGCGCGTATAAAATGAGAAAACAGGAGAGAGGACCAGTAAGACAAGAGATAAAGACAAACCAAGGAGTAACTATATAGGATGGCTGCACACCAAAAAGGCATAAGGATCAATGGAAGGGCACGTACAGCGGACCAACATGAGACATGCTTCTATCTATATAGATGAGATACTGAGGAAGATTATAGTGTCCATGAAGTTCAGGACTATGAGATTTGTTCAGAAAGTATCCGACCTTAGGCTCTATTGAATTAAGTAGCAAACCTGTTGAGCTAGGACACTCCTCTTAAAGCAGGCCCTTTCTGACTTGACACATGTAGCCCAGACTTGTTTCCACTCCCTGGAACATTTTTCAGAGTCGATTTTCAGTATCTCCTGCAGGTGTTTCATCACATTCATCATTATCTCTTCTCTTGTCTCAAATCTGGAACCCTTCAGCGGAGTTCTGAGCTTATGGAATAACCAAAATTCGCAGGACTTGGAGCGGTGGCGTCTTTGCTGTGTGTTTTTTTTTTTTTTTTTTTTATGCGAAGAAGAAGGAACCAAAGGCCATGAGCCCGTAATAAACAGTTCCCTCCAAGAGAAAAACAAAATACAGTAGAGAGCCAAATTCAAGATCCGATCATTTCGAGATGCCTGGACACACTGCGTTTGAAAGACTGGAGATCATAGGCAGCAGGAAATACAGAAAGAGAGAGACAGTTCCAGAGCTGACTTGTTGCATAAATGAAGGACTGTGAGTAACGGTTAACACTTGCATTAGAGAGCTAGACAGAAAAGGGATGAGAGTTTGCTGCTAGATGGGTGCAACGTGCCCGTCGTGGAGGTGGCGGAATGCATGCAGACAGTTCAGAGGAGCAGTGACCATTAAAGCAGCGACAGAAAAGAAATAAAGATGCAACAGTGCAGCGAAGAGACAGAGGTTGAAGGGAGTCAGTAAGAGGAGGAGAGTTAATGAGACAAAAAGCCTTTGACTCCACCCTATTGAGAAGAGCTGTATGTGGGGGGCCTCCCCACACATGAGAGTTGTACTCCACACAGGGGTGGATAAAACCCCTGTATAGAGTCAACAACTGTGCAGGGGTAAAGAAAGAATGGAGTCGGCTTAGCACACCCAATCTCTTGGAAGCAGATTTTACAAGAGATGTAATACGATCTTTCCAAGATAAGTCCCGAGTAAATGAAACCCCAAGCATGTTCAAGGATGATGCAGGATTAAGCTGCATATTATTGAACATTAGTGGGTATACCTGCGGAAGATTTTGTCGGGTTGATAGGTGTAAGAACTGAGTCTTAGATGCATTAAAAACAACCAGATTATTTTTACCCCAGTCAGAGATATGAGTCAACTCAGACATTAGGTGTGCCATAGCCTCATCCCTTGTTTGCTGAAATAACTGCTGAGATGGGTGTTGCAGGAACCGAATGGAAAGGTGAAGGGTGGAGTCATCAGCATATGAGTGGATGGGGTTAGATGTACAGATTAGAAGGTCATTGATGAATAAAAGGAAGAGAGTTGGTGATAGGACAGAGCCCTGAGGAACACCACTGTTGATAGATCTAGGAGAAGAACGATAGCTGTCTACAACAGCAGCTATAGAACGACCAGAAAGGAAGCTAGCAATGAAGGCACAGATAGAAGGATAGAAACCGTAAAAGGACAGTTTGGAAATTAAAGATTTATGCCAGACCTGATCAAAAGCCTTTGAGATTTCAAGTGCAATGGCAAAGCTTTCGCCAAAGTCCCAAAAGGAGGATGACCAGGAGTCTGAAAGGTAGGTGAGAAGATCGTCAGTGGAGCGTCCCTGATGGAATCCATACTGACAATCAGAAAGAAGGTTGTGATAAGGTCTACCCCCAAGAGGCTGTTGAACCAGAGGAGAAGGACAGCATGGGAGTCAAACCACCAAGAACCCCCCCCCCCCCGGCCCCTCACAGGGCCCAAGAACCTGGGAGTGGCTTCGGTTGCCAGGGCAAATATCACATCTCAACACAACACATACAACAACACTGTTTTTCTAAACCAAGAAATGACTCTCTGGTGGTCATTTCTCAAAGACTTCTTCTAGCTGGTGACAAATGAGAGCAATCCAGGATCCATCAACAAATACACATGTCCAGCATGCTCAAAACCTTTCATTTTGAGCCGACAGACAAAGGGTTCAGTTTAGTGCAATTCCTGCATGAACTGGACCCATTACACCTGCACAACACTTGCATCCAGAGAATATTACACAAACATCTGGACCTGCTCCTTATGCTCCTTCCTCCCACCCACAAACCCCCCCACCAACCCCACTCCTACTCCCTCCACAACTCCTCAGCCTAACCCACCAATCCCTTCCACACCATCCAATCCCCCAGCCCCTCCCATTCCACCCCAATCTAATTCACCCAAGCCCTTACCTCCATCGCAACCTTCTCCTACTCCTTCCCCTCCACCCACATCCCCCCCTCCTCCCCTCATGTTGCAGCACCCAACACACATCATAAACATTCTTCAAATAAACATAGATGGCATGGACACCAAAAAACAAGAACTCACACAATTCATCAAACAACAAAACATACACATTGCCATCTTACAAGAAACAAAACTACACAGAACACAAAAAACACCTACTGTACATTTCATAATTTCACCACCATTAGACATGACTGGGCTGATGGCAGTGGCGGAGGACTCATCACCCTGGTACACCAATCCATCAACTTTTCAGATACTAGTGCACACACAAAGTCAGTTCTTCTGCCACGTGACACCACAACAGAAATACAATCAATTAAATATGAATTGATAAAAAATCACACATAACAATCACCAGTACATACATTCCCACCCAATCGTCCCCCACAGTACCACACAATTACTCTCCACAGATACACCACATCACTAAACATACACATCATCATCCTGGGTGGTGATTTCAATGCCAAGGTGTCAGCCTGGCATGTCAACAACCCTGACTCAGACAGAGGGCTGGTACTACAATCCTAAACAGATAATCTTTTTATCCTCAATAATTTCCATCAACATACCCATATCCCATACCAAGCCCTCTTCCTCCCATCATCCCCAGACATCACCTTTTGCTCCCCGAACCTTGACCCCACAACATCCTGGAGGGTGGTCAAAATCCTTGGCTCTGACCACCTCACAATCATCATCACTACCAAAACCAGAATCACCCCAGCTGGCCACTGACACACATACACTAATTATAAGAGAGCCAACTGCAAGACCTTCACAACTGAAACAGAACAACACTTTGAAACATTAAACAGAACATTCATCACAAGCATCAACATTGCTGTGCACACTTTCAATACAATTATTCAAAATGCAGACAAAAGACACATCCCTAGAAGCAACAGACACACAAACCCAACTTCACACCAGAAATTCAAGGCCTCATCAATTAACGTGACACACTACAACACTCCCCAACATCCCATACACAAGACACCATACAACAAATAGAAGAACTCAACACTCAAATAAACAATAAAATATCAGAACAGCAAACACTAAATTGGAATTATTATCTCCAAACACCTGATCACAAAACAAACACCAGCAAACTACAAAACACTACACAGCATCACACTCTCCAACAGCAACACTACACAATCACACTCTGCCATCACAACAACTGACTCCATACCCTCAAACAAACAACAAGCAAACACTCTCATCAATCACTTTTCACATGTCAGCCATCTAAATCCCCATTGCAACGACCGACATGTCATCCAACAGAAGAGACAGTTCCCCATAGACCCAGACTTCGCACCTTTCACTACAACCAGACAGAGCACATTATCACCATCCTTAAGCACTCATCTAACTGTGGCCCAGACAACATAAGCAACATACACCTTAAACACGTTGGACCACAAGGCATACAAGCACTCATCAATATAATACCCAAACTACAGCTACTCACACAACATAATATCCAACATCTGGAAGCATGGCATTATCATCACTATCCCCAAACCTAACAAAGACCCCATGTTACCTTCATCACACGGCCCCATCATACTCCTCTGCACCCTCCCCAAAGTCACTGAACAACCAGTATTACAACAGTACGGTAGTTACACCTCACATCCCCCTAGCCCCATCACAACATGGTTTTAGGCCACTACACTCAACAAACACTCTTCTTACAGACCTTACACAGAGAGTATTTGATGGTATCAATTCAGCCAGGCCACCACACAGAACACTCCTAGTCACACTAGACATTACCAAAACTTTTGATGCCATTCCCCGCCACAACCTCATCAACAAAATACTCAACACAAACATGCATAATAACACAAAAAGATGGCTGGCAAACAATTTTGCAGGCAGATGTGCACATGAAACATTTACAGTCAGTCATCGAACATCAGAAATTTTACAAACAGCATCCCTGAAGGATCCATTTTGTCCCCTACTCTCTTTAACCTATACATGCATGACATACCCACACACCATAAATACACATAGCTTCCTAAGTGGATGACAGAACACTTACATGTACACACCAAAATGCAAACATACCCACACACATTTTCCAACCTTACCTCAACATGCTACACGAATGGTTCACCACAAACAGGCTCATAATAGCCCCAGCCAAATCTACGTTGACCACTCTCACAAACTGGACAGCAGAACATAGTCACATTCCACACCTCACCATGAACAACACTCCCCTACCACACACACACACAAACTCAATATCCTTGGTGTAACATACAATATATCAATGTCATTTAAACAACACATCACAAACATGAAAGATAAATTAACACCATGACTCAATGCCTTAAGGTCACTTGCCCATACATCATTTGGACACTATAAAGAAACCACCACCACAGTTTACAAACAATATATATGTTCACTGATGAATTATGCAAGCCCTGCTTGGGCTTTTAACCTCACTAAAACACTCTACAGACCATACAGAACAAGGCCCTAAAAATAATCACAGGCTTCACGGCTATTACACCCACAGACCACCTACACCAAGAAACCAAAGTCTTCAAAGTCAAGGATCACCTAGACATGACGAGCCACCCAAATTCTCACCGCAGTCTCAAGTTCACATCATCCACTGCACTATATGGCAGCACATCCACACACACCAAGGAACATCAGAACAACACCCAGCATAGGGTATAATACACAAATACTGTCATCTCTACCCCTTTACCCGTCTCAAACCAGCTTCCAGAAGCATATCTATGCTCAGATCACTCGCTGCTCCATTCAGTCACTTAATGACAACACACAGCTGCATGCACAGCCTCCTGATATCCACCCTTCTGAATCCTATCTCCCTCGTGAGGACAGGGTTCACCTGGCCAGGCTAAGATGTGGACATCATCCAGCCCTCCTGAGGAATCAGAAGAGGCTGGATGACTCCATTGCTGATGCCTGTCCAGAATGCAACACAGCACCCCATACTACTAAGCACATTATGGAAGACTGCACTGCACACAATCACCTGCAACATACACTCCTTGAGAGCTCTGTGGGAAAGCCCGGTCTCAACCATGGCCTTCCTTAAGGACTCGGGGCTGTTCATCCAGACTGCCTAGGGAACAACTACTACTACAACTTCCAAAAGCCGCACAAAGCCATGACTGGTGAGTTGGGAGCCTGCCGGACTTGCAGGATGTTGTGCTTGGCCAAAAATTCCTGAATCCGTTGAGAAGAATGGGCAGGGACATTGTCATGGTGCAGCTTCCAACTTGCCGCTTTCCAAAGGTCTGGTCTCTTCTGCCTAACTGCATCACGAAGACAATGGACAACATTGAATGTTGACAGTCTGACCTTCCGGTGTGTGTTCATGATGCACAACACCACAGTAGTGGAAAAAAAACTGTCAACATGCGAGTGCATTTCACCTTGCTGCAGACTTGTCGTGCTTTTTTTTGGCTGGGGCGACCTGGTTTCTAGGTCATAACCATACACCCAAGTCTCATCTCCAGTGATAAAAGTCTTCAGAAAGTCTGGATCGCGATCTGCATACTCCAATATATATTTGCAACGTTCATCCGAGAGAAGAGATCATGACGAATGTGACGAAGCACCTGAGGAAATACAAAAAACCGACTTTGAAAAATGTTTCAGGCAGTGGAAAGAATGCTGGGCTACATATGTCAAGTCAGAAGGGGCCTACTTTGAGGGGCATTAGTGTCCTGGCTCAACAGGTTAGCTATTAATTTTTTAGAACCTAAGGTCGGATACATTCTCAACATATTCTCATATAATATTGTATGCAGCAGTGGTACAGCCATCACATTGAAAGAAACACATAATAAACAGGAAAAGGTACAGTGGATGGCAAAAATGATACCAAGCATGAGAGACCTGTCATGAACAGAAGCTCAAGAAACCATAATTACTAACCTTAAGTGAGAGGAGACAGATTTGATTATGATGCTCAGGAAAACGTGGACATAGAGGATCTATTTACGAAAGATGGTGGAACAACAAGAGCAAATGAACATAACTGAGGAAGGGTAGATATCTAAATGGTTGTCTTGTTGTTGGGTCACCTATAATGGAAGAAACTGATTGCCCTTACTGGATCTAACCAGAGATCCTCCACCCAAGATAAGTTATGTGTCTGTCTGTCTGCTGCCACTGCTGCACAGTCTGTATATATGGGAGTCACTGTATGTAAAGTGGCCTGCCAGTGCGGATATGCATCGTCTATGGTTTTGAGTGTTGGGTGAAGGCCATAGTGCAGTCCGCTCAAGTGTATTCTGTTCAGTTTAGTTGGACCTCTGACTTGTGTATGGGTGGTGAAGGGTAGCCAAGGACAATGTTTAGTTCTAAACTACTACAGGTCATGATTATGAGTGTAGTAATTCTTTGGTTATGTTTGTAGGTAGATGGAGGTGCTGGAATAGTGTTAAATATCTCATTGTAGTAATGCTTTGGAATGTCTCTGATGTACCTTGATGATGATGGGTGGTTGTGCATGTACTGTAGTGTGATGGGCATTGTGGGTTTAGTTTGGCAGAAGCTATGTACTGTGTTACACACATGTCCAGATATCTAAGGATATCCAAAACTTTGGCCTCCATGGGTATATGTTCAGTGAGTGCAACCTGTGACTGTACATAGCACTTAGTGTGTGATTTGTAGTTTTTGCTGTTGTGCCAGTGGGATGGATGCTGCCCATGCTGGACTGGCAAGTCTAAGAAGGACCTAATGTACTGTTTTTACATTAGACTGTTTATGTCTTTGTCCTACCCAAAGACAGGCCCAGTGATCACTTTGAGTGTGTTGTGGTGGGTACATGTAATGTCTGCTAGATGTGGTGTGAATGTCATGGAGGTGTTGCATGTGACACCAAGTATTTTAGTGATGACAGAGTCCCTATGGAGGTGGTGAAGTGAGCAATGAGAATGCGTAGGATCAAGAAGTGACTGGTTAGAGTGGCTATGGCTACGGATGCAGTTGCTTGCACCAAGGTGAGAGTGAAATGAGAATTGAGTGAAGAGCTTTCCATGAATGCTGGCATGCATCTGGGGTCAATCTTGAGCCCCTTATTGTTCGTCATGTTGTCTAAAGCTCCCTCACGTGACTTCTGAAATGGGTTCCTATGAGAATTTTTTTTTTTTATGCGAGGAAGAAGGAACTAAAGGCCATGAGCCAGAAATAACAGTTCCCTCCAAGAACAAAACAAAATACAGTACAATAGAGAGAGAAATTCAGGATCCATTCATTTCGAGATGCCTGGACACGCTGCGTTTGAAAGACTGGAGATCATAGGCAACAGGAAATACAGACAGAGGGAGACAGTTCCAGAGTTGACTTGTTGCATAAATGAAGGACTGGGAGTAACAGTTAACTCTTGCATTAGAGAGTTGGACAGAAAAGGGGTGAGAGTTTGCTGCTAGACAGGTGCTACGCGCCCGTCATAAAGGTGGAGGAATGCATGCAGACAGTTCAGAGGAGCAGTGACCATTAAAGTAGTGATAGAAAAGAGATAAAGATGCAACAGTGCGGCGAAGAGACAGAGGTTGAAGGGAGTCAGTAAGAGGAGGAGAGTTAATGAGACAAAAATCCTTTGACTCCACCCTATTGAGAAGAGCTGTATGTGGGGAGCCTCCCCACACATGAGAGTTGTACTCCACACAGGGGCGGATAAAACCCCTGTATAGAGTCAACAATAGTGCAGGGGTAAAGAAAGAATGGAGTCAGCTTAGCTCACCCAATCTCTTGGAAGCAGATTTTACAAGAGATGTAATATGATCTTTCCAAGATAAGTCCCGAGTAAATGAAATCCCAAGCACGTTCAAGGATGATGCAGGATTAAGATGAATATTATTAAACATTAGTGGGTATACCTGTGGAAGATTTTCTCGGGTTGATAGGTGTAAGAACTGAGTCTTAGATGCATTAAAAAAAAAACAGATTATTTTTGACCCAGTCAGAGATACGAGCCAACTCAGACATTAGGTGTGACATAGCCTCATCCCTTGTTTGTTGAAATAACTGCTAAGATGGGCGTTGCAGAAACCGAATGGAAAGGTGAAAGATGGAGTCATCAGTGTATGAGTGGATAGGGTTAGATGAACAACTTAGAAGGTCATTGATGAATAAAAGGAAGACAGTTGGTGATAGGACAGAGCCCTGAGGAACACCACTACTGATAGCTCTAGGAGAAGAATGGAGGCCGTCTACAACAGCAGCTATAGAACGACCAGAAAGGAAGCTAGCGACGAAGGCACAGATAGAAGGATAGAAACCGTAAGACGGCAGTTTGGAAATTAAAGATTTATGCCAGACTCGATCGAAAGCCTCTGACATGTCAAGTGCAATGGCAAAGCTTTTGCCACAGTCCCGAAAGGAGGATGACCAGGAGTCTGAATGGTAGGTGAGAAGATCCCCAGTGGAGCGTCCCTGACGGAACCCGCATTGACGATCAGAAAGAAGGTTGTGATAGGATCTATCTATCTATAGCCCGACGCCCTAATCCCGCAAAGGGTGGCCACAGACAAAACGCCTCCAAGTCGCTCTGTCACCCACCATTTGACTACCCTCTCCCCAACTCACCCCCCCCTCCCTCATATACCTCTCAACTCCATCCCTCCACCTCATCCTCGGTCTACCTCTCCCTCTCCCTCCCTCCACCTCACCTACATACACCCTCTTAGTCAGTCTTTCATTCTCCATTCTCTTCACACGTCCAAACCACCTCAGTGTATTTCTCCTAATCTTCTCAACCACATCCACATCCACCCCACAGCGTTCCTTCACTTCTTCATTCGTCAACCTGTCCCTCCACGTCACTCCACATGCTCCTCTCAAGTAACTCATTTCCACTGCTCTCACTCTTGACTTGTTCCCCTCTTGCAAGGTCCATGCCTCGCTTCCATACGTCAGGGTAGGGATCACAATACAGTACTATCATGCAGTGACTTCTTAACTTCCATACTCACCTCCCTATTTCTCATCACTGCTTTCAATGTACCAACAACCTTCCTTCCCTGCTGTACCCTTTCACGCACTTCATCCCCCAACGTTCCATCCTTACTCATCACACTACCCAAGTACTTGAATGCACTCACATTCTCTTCTCCATATCCTCACCATCCAACCTCACTGCACACTCTGTGACTTCATTCCTCTCAAACACCATAACTTTACTTTTGTTTATATTAACTTTCAGATTCCTCCTCCTACATACTGTCCCAAATTCATTCACCAAACCTTGCAACTCCCATTCATCTTCACTCAACAGTACTGTATCATCAGCAAACAGCAACACCGGAAGCTTCCAAATCTCACCCTCATTCATTAAAGCCACCCTCACATCCACTGCCCTACCCTGCACCTCCTATACAACCCCATCCATGTATATATTAAACATCCATGGAGACATCACACAACCCTGTTTCAGTCCCACATTGAGATCAAAGAACTCACTCAGCTCACCATCCACTCGCACCGTAGCCCTAGCTCCTTCGTACATACTCTTCACAGCCCTCAACAATTTCCCCTCCACTCCATATATTCTTAATACCTTCCACATACCTTGCCTATCTATTCTGTCATAAGCTTTCTACAAGTCCATGAAGGCAGCATACACTTTCCTTCCCTTCTCTAGATACTTCTCCACTAAACATCTTAGAACAAATATCTGATCTACACACCCTTTTCCCTTCCTAAATCCCCCTTGTTCTTCTCCAACTACCTCCTCTGTCATATGCCTAACCCTATCAATGAGTATTCTACCATATATTTTACCAGTCACACTAAGTCGGCAAATACCCCTATGGTTACCGTATACTTCTCTCTCCCGTTTTCCTTTGTATAAAGGAACAATTATACCTGATTTCCAGTCCTCTGGGACCCTTCCCTCTTCCCAAGCCAATACAGGACGTTAAAGCAATTGGACTATAGTTGGAGGTTTGGGAATGGTCACCCTTCTTTGGGACTGGCTGAATGAGAGCAAAACTTCCAGCAAGAAGGAAAGGTACAAGTTGATAGACAAAGGTGAAAGAGTTTGCCTAGGCAGGGTGTAAGCACAGAAGCACAGTTCTTGAGAACAACAAGAGGGACTCCATCAGGCCCATATGCCTTGTTAGTATTGAGGCCAGTGATGGCAGAAAATACATCAGCTGAAGAAATTTTAATGTCAGCCATAAGGAAGTCAGAGGGGGGAAGTGGTGGAGGAACAGCACCGGAATCGTCTAAGGTGAAATTGGAGGAGAAAGTCTGTGCAAAGAGATCTGCTTTAGCAGTAGAAGAAATAACTACAGAACCATCAGAGTAGAAAAAAGGAGGGAAGGATGATGAGGTAAAGTTGTTAGAACGGTTTTTTGCAAGGTGCCAGATCGAGTGGGAAGAATTCGAGTTGGAGAGTTGAGAGCATTTAGTATGGATGAAATTATTTTTTGCAGAGCAAAGAACAGACTTGGCACGATTCCAGGCAGACACATAAAGATGATGTGATTCAGGGGTGGGTTGGCTCCGGTACCTTTTATAGGCCCTCTCCTTGTTGCGGACAGCATTAGAACAAACGTGATTAAACCAAGGCTTTCTTGATTTAGACAATATATACGAGAAAGGAATGTATGCTTCCATGCCCGATAGAATAACCTCCATAATGCTCAAGGCACACTCTGATGGCTCCCAGCCATGGAAGCAACCAGCATTCCAGGGAAAATCAAAGAAGTACTGCCTGAGGGCCTCCTAATCCGCGGCTCCAAAATACCGCAGACAACATTTCCCTGGAGGGTCCACAAACCGTATCGGAGTGATAGGACAGGTTAAAGTGATAAGGTTGTCATCAGAGGAGCCCAACAGAGAGAAAAGATTAATAGTGTAAGCAGAAGGACTAGTTGTAAGGAAGAGGTCAAGTATGCTGGAGCACTCTCCAAGGCGGTCTGGGATACGGGTAGGGTGCCGTACAAGCTGCTCTAGGTTATTAAGGATAAAAAAGATGTAGGCTTGTTCACCAGGTGGATCAGTGAAAGGCAAGGAGAGCCAAAAGTAGTGGTGAACATTGAAATCTCCTAAAATGGAGATTTCAGAGAAAGGAGAAATGGATAGAATGTGTTCCATCGTAGAAGTAAGATGGTCGAATAATTTTTGATAGTCAGTAAAATTAGGGGATAAGTAAACAGCACAGATATTTTTAGTCAGAGAATGACAGGAAAGCCGAAGCCAGAGTGTAGAGAATTCAGAAGAATTGCATTCAGGAACATGAGAGCAAGATAAGTCATTGTGTATATATACACAACAGCCACCTTTGGCTTTGAAATGAGTATAGAGAAAGTAGGAGGATACAGAAAATGGTTTGCTGTCAGTTGCCTCAGACAGCTAAGTCTCAGTTAGAAAGAGAAGGTGAGGTTAGAGGAGGAGAGGTTGTGCTCAACAAAGAAAAAGTTAGAGGAAAGGTCGCAATTGTTGCAGAAATGAAGAAGAAGTGAGTCAGTCAGTGGTTCCAGGCAGCTCAAGTCATCACTGGGAAAGGGGCGGAAGGTGGGAGCATTTATGGTCCCCCCCCTGGGGACTCCAAGGTTGAGTGTTGAGACGCCATTAATTTTGTTGAATTTTGGAAAAGGAAGTGTAGTGTGTACTGTGCATGTAGTTTGGTGTAGATAGGGAAATTTGTATTTGAGAGCATGCTGGCCTACTCTCTGTGTAACTGAGACACTGAAAAAGTTCAGCAAAGGGGGATGGTAAGGAACTAGTCCTGAGGGCTGATGAAATGGGAGCTCCAGCACTCCCTGTCATCAGCTTACCATCCACCTCGGGAGTACTGCCCTGCTCGACTGGTGCTATAGTCTACACTGATGACCTGGTGTTGACTGCAGAGAGTGAAACTGAAGCTGAGAAAAGATTTTGGATGTGGAGAGATGGAATTGGGAACAAAAGTTTGAGAGTCAATGTATAAAACAAATGTGATGAAGGTTGGGGCTGGTGGTGGTACTGTGAAAGCAAGGGGGGAGTGACCATGTACAGTTTGCCACAAGAGTATGGGAAGTAACTCCATTTTGTGCAGTATCTGTGATACGTGGGTGTTTAGGAGATGTAGTGTTATCAGAGAAAGACTGCAAGATAATGCTGATTTCATGTGTGCAATGTGACAGAGAGAACACGTAGAGATTGTCAGGTATGAAAGGATTGATCTTGCTGGTGAGTCTCTTGGGTGTGTGGAGTTTTTTTTATCTGGGGGACATGTTACAGTATGTGGTGGAAGTGGGGCTGGAGCTTGTTCTGTGTCTAGGGTAAGGAGTGGTTGGAGGAAGTTCAAGGAGCTGTTGCCTCTTCTGACAGTGAGAGGGCTCTCCCCCATGCTAAGGGATCTTTATATGCAGCATGTGTTAGGAATGTAACGCTGTATAGTAGTTAGACCTGGGCAGTAAAGGAAGATGATATTCATAGGCTCAAACATACAGAAGTGACAATGATCAGATGGATGTGTAGTGCGTCCCTGAATGTGAGGCCTGGGGGGGCTAGGTTTACAATTGAAGAGTTGAAAGGAAGGATGGGACTGGAGTGTATTGATGTTCTGATGAGGAGGGGGCAGATTGAGATGGTCTGGGCATGTGGAAAGAATAAAGGATGACAACTGAGTGTAGAAAGAGAGAAGTGTGAGCATCAGGGGTAGGATTGCAAGAAGCAGACCAAAAAAGACCTGGGATGAAAATGTAGTGTGACTTTAGGGATATGGGACTGAATAGGGAGGTTGCCAGAGATCAAGCACCATGGACAGCCGCCATTAAGTGACCAAGGCTGACACATGAAAGCACGTTGGAGCCATTATAAACAATACGATACAAATGTGTGGGATGTGTGTGCCGTTGTGTGCAAGCTGAGGCTCTGTGTAGTGTCCACAATTATTGCTGGTAGGGAGTGTTACTGAGGATTTAGCTGGTGCTACTTTCAGACAGTTGGTTGCTACCCACAGCTCAGGTCTGTAGATGTATTTTTAGAGACAAGCAATGACCTTTTCATGTCTGGAATGTGTGCATGGGAGTGTAATGTTATCTTTTGAGTCTGGTGATCATGTTGGGATGCAATGCATGTACAGGCTGAAAAGTGAGGTAAAAAAGTTTAGTTCCTAAACAAAAGCATAGATATTTGGAATAATTAGGAAGGAAAGGTGGTGCAAGCAAAAGGGCATCTGTGTTTAAAATCTGACCGTAAAGTAGTCATAGACACAGGGCCACAATATTGTGATAATGTGAACTGAATGCATGAGTGGTGGTCCCGTCCAATTTTAGTGGGGGGGGGAGGGGGAAACAGAGGATTCGGTCAAATAAAAGCACAAGACACAGCATTAGTTTAAAATTTTCATACGGGTGTATAATGGTGGAAGGATAGTCTATTGTTTACATCCAGTGCAGGTGACTTTGTGGGATTCTCCAGTGAAGACTGGAGTGGAGGGAGTATGAAACTGAACTAAACAAGAGCAGCAGGTGTTAAGAAAATGGCTGAGAGGAATGCCGAGAAATTGAAAAAGGTCTATCTATCTAGGAGCCTCTGTGGTACAGTTGTAAAGTGTGCGTTTTCGTACACTGGAGAGCGAGGGTTCGCGCCCCGCCAGGGTAATAAACTTTGGAAGCGTTCTCCCGGCCATGTACTGCTTTGGTGGACACCAGGGGTGCTGTGGTTGAACCAGTGTTGCATACTGTGAAGTATGTTTGCACCCAGTCGGCTTGCACGGGCCAATTACACTTGGTTCACAGACTACACACACATCCAAAGCCACTACAACACTACAATCACACTTACAAGCACTTCTCACCCTACATACAATCTCTACCAGACAGCCTAAGCCACATGGTAGAGATACATAGGCTGTATCATCCCCACTTCGGTTGGGATAGGCTGGTCCTGCAGTGGATACTGAAATGGCTGATGATGATGATGATGATCTATCTATTGCCAGACGCCTTAATCCTATAGGGGATGACCACAAACAAATTCCCTCCAAGTCACCCTGTCCCCCGACATTTCACTGCCCTTCTCCCAGCTCACACCTCCCTATCTCATATACCTCTCCACTCCATCCCTCCACTTCATCCTTGGCCTCCCTCTCGCTCTCCCTTCCGCCACCTTACTCACATACACTCTCCTCGACAGTCTCTCACTCTCCATCCTCTCTACGTGGCCAAACCACCTCAATGTGTTTCTCCTAACGCCTCCTATCACATCCACATCTGCACCACAAAAGGTATGGTCAGTAATTAGAGAGTTGCTGGAATGAACACTACAACAAGAGAAAGAGATTGAGGAATAGAAAAATGAGGTGAAGTGCGTATGTTCACGTAGTGCAGAGCAAGAGAGAGAAATATAAAAATTAAAAGTGAGTAATGATTCAGCCTCAAATGAAACAGAACAGCTTAGAAGAGAAAATAAGAGGTTGGACAAAGAAAGGAATAAGATGAGAAGTAAACTCGAAGGGTATGAATAAAAAACAAAGCTGCAAGATGAACACATTAAGGAAATCAATGATGAGCTTAAGGGGTGGAAGAAAATTCAGGAAGAAGGGAAAATAAGTCAAAAGGAGATTTTAGTACAATTTTAGTACAACAGAAGAAAGAAAACCAAGAAAAGGTAAAGAAGGAAGTGGTTAGGGTACTAAAATGTAAAGAATCACTTGTCAGAGATGCAGCAGACAAGAAAAAATGTGTGATTATCTCAGATTTGAAAGAAAAATAAATGTCAGTGAGGTCTGAGTGTGAAATGGAGGGAGAGTAAGAAATTGTTTTGGAAGGAGGTAAAGAAAGTAAGGCAGTGTGAAAGGGGAAACAGTAGGGGAGTGAAAGATAGGAATAATAGATTGTTGGTGGAGAAGAGAGAGAAATTGCAGAGATGGAAGGAGCACTTTGAGGATTTGTTGAACGTAGAGAGTGAGAGCAGTGCGAGTATAAGTGGTTGGGGAATGGCTGGGAGAAGAAGAGAGGAGAGGAGGGAGGAAGAGATCAGTAGGGCGGAAGTAGTGGAAGCAATGAAGATCAAGATGGGAAAGGCCTCAGGAATTGATGGAGTGTGTGGTGAAATGCTTAGGTATGGGGGTGAGATTGTTGTGGAGTGGATATGGAAATTGTGTAGATTGGCTTGGGAAGAGGGAAGGGTTCCAGAGGACTGGAAATCAGATATAACTGTTCCTTTATACAAAGGAAAAGGGGAGAGAGAAGTAGTGTATGTGGTAACCATAGGGGTATTTGCCTTCTTAGTGTGACTGGTAAAATATATGGTAGAATACTCATTGATAGGGTTAGGCATATGACAGAGGAGCTAGTTGGAGAAGAACAAGGGGGATTTAGGAAGGGAAAAGGGTGTGTAGATCAGATATTTGTTCTAGGATGTTTAGTGGAGAAGTATCTAGAGAAGGGAAGGAAAGTGTATGCTGCCTTCATGGACTTGTAGAAAGCTTATGACAGAATAGATAGGCAAGGTATGTGGAAGGTATTAAGAATATATGGAGTGGAGGGGAAATTGTTGAGGGCTGTGAAGAGTATGTACGAAGGAGCTAGGGCTACGGTGCGAGTGGATGGTGAGCTGAGTGAGTTCTTTGATCTCAATGTGGGACTGAAACAGGGTTGTGTGATGTCTCCATGGCTGTTTAATATATACATGGATGGGGTTGTAAAGGAGGTCCAAGGTAGGGCAGTGGATGTGGGGGTGGCTCTAATGAATGAGGGTGAGATTTGGAAGATTCCAGTGTTGCTGTTTGCTGATGATACAGTATTGTTGAGTGAAGATGAATGGGAGTTGCAAGGTTTGGTGAATGAATTTGGGACAGTGTATCCCTACGTGTCATCAAGTGGGTTGGTGGAGGGTTAGTGCCCCTTCCTGTAAAACAAAAAACTCAGAGTCAAATGGCCACCCCTAACGGGATTATGGCGTCTGGCAATAGATAGATAGATAGATAGTGTAGGAGGAGGAATCTGAAAGTTAATATAAACAAAAGTAAAGTTATGGTGTTTGAGAGGAATGAAGTCACAGAGTGTGCAGTGAGGTTGGATGGTGAGGATATGGAGAAGAGAATGTGAGTGCATTCAAGTACTTGGGTAGTGTGATGAATAAGGATGGAACTTTGGAGGATGAAGTGCATGAAAGGGTACAGCAGGGAAGGAAGGTTGTTGGTACACTGAAAGCAGTGATGAGAAATAGGGAGGTGAGTATGGAAGTTAAGAAGTCACTGCATGATAGTATTGTGATCCCTACCCTGACGTATGGAAGCGAGGCGTGGACCTTGCAAGAGGGGAACAAGTCAAGAGTGAGAGCAGTGGAAATGAGTTACTTGAGAGAAGCATGTGGAGTGACATGGAGGGACAGGTTGACGAATGAAGAAGTGAAGGAACGTTGTGAGGTGGATGTGGATGTGGTTGAGAAGATTAGGAGAAATACAATGAGGTGGTTTGGACATGTAAAGAGAATGGAGAATGAAAGACTGACAAAGAGGGTGTATGTAGGTGAGGTGGAGAGAGGGAGAGGGAGAGGTAGACCGAGGATGAGGTGGAGGGATGGAGTTGAGAGGTATATGAGGGAGGGGAGGGTGAGTTGGGGGGAGGGTAGTCAAATGATGGGTGACAGAGTGACTTGGAGGCGTTTTGTCTGCGGCCACCCTCTGCGGGATTAGGGCGTCGGGCTATATATAGATAGATAGAGATAGGTCTGAAAGAGAAAGGGAAGAACTAAGCAGGGAGACAAATAGAGTCAATAGTTATGGAAGGAAATAACAAAGCCCAAGAGGGAATTGAAGAAGTGTTTAGGCTGGGAAAATATGCAGAGGGAGGGGCAAGGTAACTAAAAGTAAAATTTCTGTCTCAGGTCATGATAAATGAAATAATTAACAAAACTTGGAAATTAGCAGATATGGAGGGATTCAAAAATATCTGGATAAGGAGAGATGCAAATGAGGAAGAGAGAGCTAAAACAATGGAACTTGTTAAAGAAGTCAAGGAAACAAATGACAAGAGAACGGAGGAGGAGAAGACAGAGTTCTATTGGAGAATTATGGATCAGAAACTGAGGAAGTGGTACCGAAGGAGATAGGGAGAAAGGAGGGCATAATAAAAATGCAAAAAGATTGAAAGTGCCGTACGCTAATGCAGATGGTCTAATCTTAGCAAGTCTAGAAACTGATGATTTCTTGAGGGTAAAATGAGCCAGACATTATGTGCTTTGCAGTGACCAAGCTAAGAGAGAATACTGAAATCCATATGGGAGATGGGACATACAAAACTACGGAGAAAAGATGGAAAAGAAAAACGGGAGGGGGAGTGATGACTGCAGTGAAGAACAACATAAATGTGGATGTGGAACTGGGAGAGGGTAGGGCTGAAGTGATAAACATGATACTAGAAACCAAATGGAATGGCAACACAGACATCACAGTAGCATACAGGCATACCCCAGTTTAACAATGCAACTGGTTTAGTAAAACCCATCACTAGGTGGGGTATCGTAAATCAGGGTAGATTTAACATGTAAAGTATTGGGATGTGTTTTGAGCCTTGGGTTTCTCCCCCCCAATCAAGTCCTAAACCCATCCAAATGAGTCCAAAAAAAAAAGTTTAAAGCCAATCTAAATGGCCTAACAGCCGTAAAAGAAGCTAACCTAAGCCTTAAACCAGTGCCCGTTTCACTTGTACCCAGTCAAGGTCACTGGAGAAAGCAATCATCGACTCGTATTCAAACTCGGCAGAGAAGAAGCAGCAGCACTGTAAAGAATCCCACTATCAGATGGTCCCAGGACAATTAAATAAACATCTGTTATGCATAATAATAATGTATGAATGTTGCAGAATCATCCAAGGTGCAAACTGTTGTGATGGAGAATTGCTGATGTTCTGATAGGGATTTCTTTTGATGGGGAATGCAATTGATAACGTGATCAGGATTGCCTTTTCAGTGGCTCCTCTTTATGTCGTTTTTGTTACTGTTCTGGTTGTTGAGCTCCTTCATTTTCTTCTTCCTTATTTTCCAACATTTACTTAAATTTTTTTTTGTATTTTCAAAGCATTTTCCTTTGAACAACCTGAATGTAAACATGATTTATTGATCAATGATGCGATTGGGATAGACTTTTCAACGGCCCTTCTTTATGGTGTTTTAGCTACTATTCTGGCTGCTGAGCTCCTTTACTTTCTTCTCTCATAGTTTCCAACATTTATTTAGAAATTACTTTGTACACTCAATCCTTGAGTAACACGTGGTTGAGTAACATGTTTTTGTTCTAACACGCTCAGCATAATGAGACAAGTCGTGTCAACACATGGAAAAACTCGAGCTCACGGGGGAAGTCAGATGGCCTGGTGACAAAATCTGAAAGTCGCACATGATGACGTCACCCTCTAAACTCTGGGTACCTTTCCTGGGTGCATATTTCCATTCTGTATGGGTATTTATCTCAATACCACAGCCAGCAACCTCAGCCAAGTGCCCTAGTGGGATAGGTTGAGTTAGCTTAAGTTGATGAGAAAATTTTGCCTGGAAAACACACTGAGCATATTTTTGAGAAAAACCTATGGTTAGTTTTAAAAAGACTGGGTGAGCATCGTTCCTGGCTGAGGGTTCCCGGTGGTGAGATCAATACGCATACAGAATGGAAATATGCGTCCTGGGCACACTCAAGGCCAAATGGTTTGACAAAATTTATGGGTTTCGTAATTTCAGGGGAGGAAAAGGAACAAAAAATGTATGCTAATCAGAAAAAAAAAAAACTTTCATCCATGTGTTTTTGTAAGTTAGAGTTCAGTCAATCAACTGCATGCCTCCCAACACATTTCGGACCGACTGGGCCTATGGTTATCAGTCCTTTCTCATGCCTCACCTAGTTCTTGCCCACAGTCATAATGGATTTTGCAGTTTTACGGGAAGAAATGGATCAAAAATGTTTGCTAATCAGAGAGAAAGTTACTCGTTTATCTATGTGTTCCTGTAAGTCAGCGTTCAGTTTCACACTCTTCGTTCGATTTCATGCTTCCCTACACATTTCCAAATAACTGAGCATATGGTTTTTCGCCCCTCACCTAGTTCTACCCCACACTCATAATGGGTTTTGCAGTTTTGGGGGACGAAATGGAACAAAAATGTTTGCTAATTAGAAAAAAATACTTTCACCCATGTGTTCTTGTAAGTTAGGGTTCAGGTCTACATTTTTCGTTCAACTTCGTGCTTCCCAACATGTTTCGGACAGACTGAGCATAAGGCTATCAAGTCCTTTCTTGCATCTCACTGACTACCTCAGACATATGGGTTTCACAGTTTTAAGGGATGAAACTGAATGAATAAGTTTGCTAATCGGAAGAAAAAATTACTTCCATCCATGTGCTCTCGTAAGTTAGCGATCAGTTCCACATTCATCACTCTTCTTCCTGATAGTCTGATATTTTTCGGATTACTTCTGGGTGGTAAATAAATGTTTCATGCTAAATTTGTTTCTCCGTTGTTTTAGCTGTGTTCCACTGTGTCAACTCGTTTGACTCATCAGGGTTACGGCAAAAGGGCATGTCATAACCTAAGACTTTAGCTAAACATGACCTAATCTAGCTTAACTATACCAAATAATTTAACCTAACCTAACCTAGCATCCAGCTGGAAAGTTGGGAGACGAAAATCACCTTTAAGCATGTCAAGACAATCATAGGTACGGCTTAAGGAATGTGATGACAAAAAGCGGGAAATTTTTCAGCAGGAAAAGGTAATTTACCACCCTCGAAATAGTAGGAACAATACAGAAAACAAACTGGAGGAATATGAACTGAACTGGTAAGATCCTTCTAACGCTTTAAATAAAGCAGACGTTTACCGAAATGGCAAAGAAGCATGGCATGAATAAAAGCACCACCATAACGATTTGGAAGGGCCGGGAGAAGAAAAAGATCGCGCGTAGGAAGCAATGTGAACCTGGCAGCTGTGAAAGTTTATATGTTGCCCTAAAGCTGACTGAGAAGCTCATAGGGCGTTATGTGGAGCGTCAGAGAAAGAAAACTCTCACTTTTACCCCTTCTTACCACCTTACCCCATGTAAATTACCCCCACTTATATGTACTATCATGTAAAACAGTGAAAGAGATATAATTACTGTATTGTAATTAAGAACATCAGTGGTATTAAAAAATTAAATAGCATTAACAAAAGTTGGGCTGGGTACCCTTGTGCTGATCCGTAGCTTCCCAGCACTTATCACCCCCTCCCCCACCCATAATGCTGTCAAAGTTTCGCCTTCTCTTGTATCATGTGGCTTTCAGGAGAGACGTCAGGCCGTACGGTTAGACTAAAATTTATGAGACTGGCAGTTTTAGGGGACGAAATGGAATGAAAATGTTTGCAAAGCAGAAGGATCATGTGAGAGAACTGATAATAATAAAGTGGTGAAAAAGGCATATCTGAGCGAATTTGAAGGAGGGACGAGATGAGGTAGGCCAAAGAGAAGATGGAGAGATATCGTGGATGAGTGCGTGAGGAAGAGAGGTTTGGAAGTCGGTGAGGCTAGGGAAATGACACGAGATCAAGTTGGCTGGATGAATATAGTTAGGAGAAGCGCATGATTAGGGATCTGGCACCCCTTTTTAATGTGGCAGTGTCTGGATTGACTCAGTTGGGTATGTTTATGTGAAGCTACAGAACATGGTGAATGTTCTTGGCATATCCGATACATTCAGGATTCTAGGGGCTTGAATGATGAGTGAATGGAAGCGTGGCCCATTAGACTGGGCAAATTTGGGCTGTCTGGACAATGCTACTCATCACCCTGCCCTAGGGTGGGAAAGGAGGTCCAGATGATGATGATGATGAATAGAAGCAGCAGCTTAAAAAAAAAAAAAAAAAAAAAAAAAAAAAAAAAAAAAAGTGAATAAGTGTGGATGTGATCCAAAACTGTTTTACAGGTACAGTAAAACCTCAATATAATGGACTTCAATAAACCGGAATTCACTTTTACTGGAATCGAGGAGCTACCAGACTAAATTTTTATATACAGTAAACCCTCTCTAATTCGAACCAAAATAAATCGGATATCAGTTAATTTGGATCTTTTTGACCACCAGACAATTAATTTTAATTCAGATATAAATATGAATTAAGCAAGACAAGTCCAAACAAGGGTTCCAGTTGGGGAATTCCCGCAAGACAATGTCTCCTTGCCACGCTGCTTAGTTCAGACCGATTCTCTCTCCATAAGAGATGTGCTCTGAGTGGTCTCCATCCTAAAACGTGACATATAGGGGGTTAGGGGGTTAGGTACTAGGAGCCCCATATTTTTCATTAAAAATATATTTAAGGACAGGTTATTATAAATATGTCTGGCGTCAGACACCCAAGACAGACATTCGATGTCACCAACTGGACACATCAGTGCATTCTAACCTAACGTAACCAACTAGTTTTGCCCCCGAATACTCCCCATAAAAATTTTAACCACCAAGGATTGCCACTAAGCCTCTTGAAAGTCCTCATCACCAATCAAGAAAAAATTTCTGACCTAACCAACACGTCAATGGCCACCCAGCATCATGAATATTTCACCAGGAACCACTGTCGGTGCACTCATTAGAGAAAAAAAAAAAAAAAAAAAAAAAAAAAAAAATGCAGTGTGAAACTATTTTTGAAAGTCATTAGTCATCAGCAATAAAGGAAAAAAAAACTATACTGAAGTCATCAGCATGGAGTAATTGCATACTTCTCACTTCTCAGATAAACACAAATGCAGTAATTGTGAATAATACACAAGTATAATCTGTATGACAGTATAATTCACAAGAAATGAACTCATATAATTATCTTACCCAACTATTTACGTCAACACGTAGTGTCTACACATACCATAAGAGCCGAATTTTCTCGACCAAAGACCGTCAGTTGATAACAAAGGTCAGGCACAAAGCCTTTTTTTCTTCTTCTTCACACTCGTTGCACTAAAGGTGAAAACATGAATTTTACTACAGTACCCTGGCATCCAACACGGTAATATTGTCATGCATGGGTCCAGTGTTGGACCAAAAACGTGTTGGACAAACAACAGAGCTTATGGGGAAAAATGAATTACGTCAGCAACCCTAGGAAAAGTCACCCTAAATACCTACCATATACCTATACATATATTGGTCTATCTATCTATCTATCTATTGCCAGACGCCTCAATCCCATTTGGGGTGGCCACAAACAAATCGCCTCCAAGTCGCCCTGTCCCCCGCCATTTCACTCCCCTGCTCCCAACTCACACCCCCCTCTCTCATATACCTCTCCACCCCATCTCTCCATCTCATCCTCGGCCTCCCCCTCCCTCTTTCCCCCTCCACCTCACTCACATACACTCTCTTCGTCAGTCTTTCACCCTCCATCCTCTCCACATGGCCAAACCACCTCAGTGTGTTCCTCATAACGCTTCCTATCACATCCACATCAACACCACAACGCTCCTTTATATCCTCATTCGTCAGCCTGTCTCTCCAGGTGACTCCACAGGCTCCTCTTAAATAACTCATTTCCACTGCTCTCACTCTTGACTTGTGTCCTTCCAACAACGTCCAAGCTTCACTTCCGTACGTTAGAGTTGGTATCACAATACTGTCATGTAGTAACTTTTTCACTTCCATGCTCACTTCCCTGTTTCTTATCACTGCTTTCAAAGAACCAGCAACCTTTCTGCCCTGCTGTACCCTTTCAAGCACTTCACCCTCCAAACCTCCATCCTTACTCATCACACTACCCAAGTACTTAAACGTACTCACATTTTCCAATTCCTCACCATCCAACCTCGCTGTACATTCACTGACTTCACCTCTCTCAAAGACCATCACTTTACTCTTCCCTACATTCACCTTTAGATTCCGTTTCTTACACACTCTCTCAAACTCATCCACCAAGCCTTGCAGCTCCCCTTCGTCTTCACTCAACAACACAGTATCATCTGCAAACAACAGTACAGGGAGTTTCCAAACACTATCCTCTCTCACCAGGGCCACTCCAACATCCACTACCCTACCTTGTACCTCTTTTATTACCCCATCCATGTACAGATTGAACAACCATGGAGACATGACACATCCCTGTTTCAACCCAACTTTCAAAGAGAAAAATTCACTTAGTTCACCATCCACACGCACTGCAGCCTTCGCACCATCGTACATACTCTTCACAGCATTCAACAACTTCCCATCTACTCCATATATTCTTAACACTTTCCACAATCCTAGTCTATCCACCCTGTCATATGCTTTCTCCAAATCCATGAAAGCCGCATACAACTTCTTTCCCTTCTCTAGAAACTTTTCCACTAAAGATCTGAGAATGAATATCTGATCTACACACCCTCTTCCCTTCCTAAAGCCTCCCTGTTCTTCTCCAAATAATTTCTCTGTTCTTTCTCTAACTCTGTCAATAAGTATCCTACCATACACTTTTCCTATTAGACTAAGAAGACAAATGCCCCTATGATTACCACACACTTCTTTTTCCCCTTTTCCTTTGTACAAGGGAAAAATTATACCTGACTTCCAATCCTCCGGGACTCTATCTTCCTCCCAGGCCAATCTGCACATCTTCCACATCCATTCTACTACTATCTCTCCCCCATGCTTCAGCATTTCACCACACACTCCATCAATTCCTGGGGCTTTCCCTGATTTAACTTTCTTCATTGCTTCCACAACTTCTATCCTACTGATTTCTTCCTGTCTTATCACCTCCCTCCTTCTCCCAGCCATTCCCCAGCCACTTATACTCGCATTACTTCCATCCTCCACGTTCAACAATTCCTTAAAGTGTTCTCTCCATCTGCTCACTTTTTCTCCCTTCTCCACTAGTAATCTACCATTTTTATCTTTCACTCCCCTGCTAACTTCACTTCCACCCTGTCTTACTCTTTTCACCTCTTTCCAGAACATTTTCTTACAGTCCCTCCACTTTACACTCAAATTCCTTCCAAATTCCTCATCCACTCTCTTCTTACTCTCTCTTACTAATCTTTTCACCTCTCTCTTTCTTTCTACATATAACTCTCTCTTCCGCCTCTCAACTTCTTCCACGCCCCTATTTCTCATCCATTCATTGTATGCTTTCTTCTTTTGTGCCACAGCCCGTTTCACCTCTTCAGTCCACCACGCTGTTCCTTGCACCCCCCTCCGTCTTCTCTTCCTTCCACACACCACATCACATGCTGCACATATTTCTTCTGTAAAAATTCTACACACACCTTCCACGTCCCGCATCTGCTCCAATTCATATTTGCCCAATCGTTCCTCCACTTCTCTCTTATACTCCGCCTTTTTCTCATCCTCTTGTAACCTTTCCACTCTCCTTGCAACTACTCCTTCCTCTCGTCTTTCCCTTCTTCTATTCCTCCATCTTACTTGAACTTTAATTCTGGCCACCACCAAGTAGTGGTCAGAAAGTCCACTCCCCCAACCTCTATAAACTCTTGCATCCAATATACATCTTCGCATTCTTTCATCCACACACACATAATCAATCATATATTGGTACTACTGTAATTATAATAAATGATACTGTACTATGAATGATAACTAACCTTTTAGGATAATGTTGGTGGGCTTGCTGGGAATGGAAGGTGATATCCGAGACTGTAAGTAGTCCTACTGGGTCCCTGGAGGATGGCTGCTGGTGTCACTAGCGGGTAATGGCTGCTGCTCCTCTTCAACCTCCCTCATATATCCTTTGAAATTCCTCTCCCCTTTCTTCTGCCTCTCGATGAATTCTAGCTTGGTGGCCTGGGGGAGGTGCTGCTGCTTCTTGGGGTTCTCAGAAGGCTTCCTAGGCATCGTGAGCAGGGTAAAATGCAGTAGCAAGGGCAGAAAATGCAGCGAGAAAAAAGCACCGTCCAATGCGAATTATGCAACTGAGTGGCACTGTGGCGGGAGAAATTTAAACATCACGTGAGAGCAGAAGCGTTTTTCATTGGGCGACATCACGATCTCGTCACGATAGTGGGCGGGGGAGGCTACTTGATTGGAAGTTTTGATTGGCTGTCTGCGTCACGAGAATGTCCAGTATGACCGTGTTGGACCAGGGGTGATAGTGCTAGAGGCGAACTCTGCGGATTTCGCCCACTTCTCGGAGTTCCGTCAGTGTTATGCTTACGCACCCGTTTTACAGTACTTAAATCATATTAAATTGTACTAATTTTTTGCCCTCCGTGCTGGACGCGAATCGTGCTGGACAAACGCGTGTTGGACGCGAGGGTACTGTACTTCATCATTAACTTTTTTTTCCAACAAAGAAACTATCCACATCATAAACACATCCGACTCATTTTATCTGTCTGATCATGTGCATTTAAACTCCTACATCACACGTCACTTCGTCCAACAATTTTACATTTTCGTTTTTGTTTTTTAAAGGCTCCAACATGCTTGCATGTGTCGGCCTTGGTCACCTAATGGCGACTCTCCACGCCGCACGATCCATTGCAGCCTCCCTGTTCAGTCCCTTAACCCTGAGGTCACACTTAATAACCTCGTCCCATGTCTTTCTCGGTCTACCCCTCATAACCCCACCCCCAATATTAACACTTCTCACCTTCCTCACCCAATTATCATCCCCCATCCTCTCCACATGTCCAAACCATCTCAATCTACCTCTCCTCATCACAACACCAATACACTCCAGTCCCATCCTACCTCTCAACTCTTCCATTGTAAACCCAGCCCCTCCAGGCCTTGGACGCAGGGACGCACTGCACATCCACCTAATCATTGTCATTTCTGTACGTCTGAGCCAGCGAATATCCTCCTCCTTCACTGCCCAGGTCTCACTACCATACAGCATTACACTCCTAACACATGCTGCATACAAAGACCCCTTAGCATGTAGGGAGAGTCCTCTCAATGTCAGGAGAGGCAAGAGCTCCCTGAACTTTTTCCAACCACTTCTCACCCTAGCCACAGAGCTAGCTCCAGCCCCACCTCCAGCACACAACATGTCTCCCAAATAACAAAACTCTTCCACACACTCAAGAGATTCACAAGCAAGTTCAATCCTTTCACGTCGGACAATCTCCACCTGCTCACCCCGACACGCCGTACACATAAAATCAGCATTATCTCGCAGTCTACCTCTGATACCACTACATCTCTTATGCACCCATTTATCACACACACCGCACAAGATGGAATTACTTCCCACGCCCTTGTGGCAAACTGCACATGGCCACTCTCCCTCGTCTTTGACAGTACCGCCACCAACCCTAGATATCATCACTTTTGTTTTATCTGCATTTACCCTTAAACCCTTTTGCCCTATACCATCTCTCTACTTCCTAAACCTTTCCTCCACCTCCCTTTCGTTCTCTGCAGTCAACACCAAATCATCAGCATACAGCAACTCCCACGGGAGTCCGTTTCTAAAGTCACGTGAAAGGGCTTCAAGTACCATGATAAACAACATGGGACTCAAGATTGATCCCTGATGCACACCAACATTCACAGAAAACTATCTATCTATCTATCTATTGCCAGACGCCTCAATCCCATTCGGGGTGGCCACAAACAAATCGCCTCCATGTCGCCCTGTCCCCCACCATTTCACTGCCCCGCTCCCAACTCACACCCCCCTCTCTCATATACCTCTCCACCCCATCCCTCCATCTCATCCTCGGCCTCCCTCTCCCTCTTCCCCCCTCCACCTCACTCACATACACTCTCTTCGTCAGTCTTTCACCCTCCATCCTCTCCACATGGCCAAACAACCTCAGTGTATTCCTCCTAACGGTTCCTATCACATCCACATCCACACCACAACGCTCCTTCATATCCTCATTTGTCAGCCTGTCTCTCCAGGTGACTCCACAGGCTCCTCTTGAATAACTCATTTCCACTGCTCTCACTCTTGACTTGTGTCCTTCCAACAATGTCCAAGCTTCACTTCCATACGTTAGAGTTGGTATCACGATACTGTCATGTAGTAACTTTTTCACTTCCATGCTCACTTCCCTGTTTCTTATCACTGCTTTCAAGGACAAAGAGACCAGAGTTACTCAACAACAACAACTCCATTTCTGGAGTGCCATCAAGTTCTTTTGCTATTCGTCTGTTTCAGTGCCACCAAATCCAGTACCTGACAAAATCAACTTCTGCACTGTAACAGTGGTAATTTAGCAAATATAATACCCCAAACAAAATGAAAGCTTACAGTATATATATATATATATATATATATAGTAAAACCTCACTATAACGGACTAATTGGTGCCCAAACCATTCCGAAAAAAGCGAAATTCTGATAAAAGCGACATCCGGAAAACTCATCACTCAAATCTCCATTCACTCTTACGTGGGTGTGAGCACCCACATACACAGCCATAACCACCCTAACCAGCCACTCCTCCAAGCCAAGCTTTCTCATTGCCCACTTCACCACCTCTCTAGGGACTCTGTCAAAGCCCTTTTCCAAATCAACAAAAACAAAATAAAGATCTCTTCTCCTACCAATATATTTTTCCTGAAGCTGTCGAACAATGAATATAGCATCAGTGGTCCCCCTACCTGGCGTAAACCCAAACTGCATCTCATCAATATTCATTCTTTCTCTAATCATACCTTCTAAAACTCTCTCCATTACCTTCATTATCTGATCTAAAAGCTTTATACCTCTATAATTTCCTCTTTCCAGGGCATCACCCTTCCCTTTATATACATTTACAATTACACTCTTCAGCCAATCATCTGGGACAACACACTCATAAATAATCCTATTTATCAGGTCAGTGACTAAACTAACCCCTATATCGCCTGAGGCCTTCAACATTTCGGCAGTCAACCCAGACACACCTGCTGCCTTCCCCACCCTCGTCTTGGAATAAAAGCTTTTCTTGTGTTTATAGCACTTTCAGAGTGCTTGGGCCTAAACAAAGTTAGTTTGGAACCACATGCTCAGAGTTCTAAGAGGAAATGAGGAGCAAGGAAGTAAGCAAATAAACGCTTCCCATCACAGTGACCATCCACACAACACAGGCAGGCAGTGGCAGGACAAAGGTACAGTACTGTACTGTACTGTTCAATGTTTTTGTGAAAAAGCCTTGTTTTAGTGAGCGTGGGTGTGCTTTGGGGACAGGGGCAAGCATATGCTCTGATACCTTGAGTTTTCAGATATTTCGACATGGGGTTCCCCCCAATTAATTAGAATTGGAGAGGGTTTACTGTATCAGAAAAAGTCTGATAAAGCCAGAGCCAGTTCGGACTGCCTGACCACTTCAACTATGTTCACCAAAATAAGGTAAATAAAAGACATGTTTATCAGCATACAGTACAATATTATTATATATATTATACCATATGATTATTGTAGACTAAGAAGGTGGTGGCAACCATCATCTACTCACTTGATGTGGTGCTGCTTACTTCTTCCTTAGCCTTTATCACTCTTTTTCTGTGCCTGCCCTCCTCTCTTCCTATTTCTCCCATCTTTCCTGTCACATCTTATTGCTTTTCTTTTCTTTACAAGAGGCTTTACATTGAATGACACGCCAAATGGTTTCCTGCACGCCAAGAAACCATTTACAAAGCTGGGTGGTAACCATATAACCAAACCATACATGCTCCCTACGTGTCAACAAGTGGGTTGGCGGAGGATTAGTGCACCTCCCCGTAAAACAAATAACTCAAAGTCAAATGGCCACCCCTTATGGGATTATGGCATCTGGCAATAAATAGATTATTGCAGTGAATGTATAATACTGCACTCCAATGGTAGTGAAACCAGTTTAAAAATCATTGGTGTGATCTGGACTAATGTCTGATAAATCAGAAAAAGTCTGGGTTAGCTGGGGGATGTCCTTGTATCGCTTTTATCGGAATTTCGTTTTTTTCGGAATGGCTTAGGCCCCAATTAGGCCGTTATAGTGAGATTTTACTGTATTAAACAGTAAAATGAATGTTAACCCCTTCTTTACCGAAAATGTGTTTTGATGTACCCCCGTACATCGCCTGTAAACACCTGTGAGATACCGGAACTGCTACCGTTGTACGCTGGTACACCCTCTAATGAACAGCAGCTGATGGGCCTCAGGGCAGCCTGGTAAGGTAGTTTCTGAGGACCTCGTGTTAGCAACAGCTCTGTGCTTTGACAACAAAGACCGTGACGAAATTCTGACGAATTCTGACATCATAAGATACGTCATGACTGAGTTGCAGTGGCACCAATGGCTTGCTTACTCATCTGTGATGTAACCTCTTTTAGACCAAGCATTATTTTATTTATAATTTCTACTACAGATATCATACTATATTTTCTGCTGACATACGGCAAAATTTACACCCCTTGGCCTGCCTGAGAGAGTCAATTACCACGCACTTGACCACGAGAGAGGGTGTACAGGATATTTTTCTCTCGTGGCATCTCTGGTGGATTCAGATAGTGACGACTTTATTCCTCATGAGGATACTTAATTAGATGTATCAGATGATGAGGCAGCAGTGTCTGATGTGTCAGTAGATGACTGTGATCCTGAAAATGATAGCGAGGTTGATGTGAGAGAGGAGGAGGAGGAAGTTAGTAGCGAGCTTAGTGACGCTGCACTCTCGGCAACAAGTGGGTCAAGGTCGCCATCACCATCACCATCACGTGTGTCCACATACTTCATGCTCAGCTTACAAGGTAAATAAATAAGCCATCCATCTGTGCAGGATATTATTTTCAAGTCAGTTTGTACAGTACTTACCTGGGTAACAGTACTTCAGCATAAGATATGTAAACTTATACCGTAATGATTTATTTTACAATTTTTTTTACTACCAACATCATGCTGGGTTTATGTGATCATCAGTATACAAATAAATCACAAAGAGTGAATAGTTTCAACGTGGCAAAAAATATACACAACCCCTCACACGAGAGAGGGAGCTATCAGGTCGTTATGGGAGGTAAACGTAGTGTTTACATTGGGGGGAGGGGTTGGTAAAGAAGGGGTTAAAGACAGAGTTGTAAGATTAAAAGAGGATAATACAGAATATGAAATGAAGAAGACGTGAAATTATCTATCTTTCTCTCTATCTATCTATAGCCCGATGCCCTACTCCCACAAAGGGTGGCCGCAGACAAAACGCCTCCAAGTCACTCTGTCACCCACCATTTGACTACCCTCCCCCCAACTCACCCCCCCCTCCCTCATATACCTCTCAACTCCATCCCTCCACCTCATCCTCGGTCTACCTCTCCCTCTCCCTCCCTCCACCTCACCTACATACACCCTCTTAGTCAGTCTTTCATTCTCCATTCTCTTCACATGTCCAAACCACCTCAGTGTATTTCTCCTAATCTTCTCAACCACATCCACATCCACCCCACAGCGTTCCTTCACTTCTTCATTCATCAACCTGTCCCTCCACGTCACTCCACATGCTCCTCTCAAGTAACTCATTTCCACTGCTCTCACTCTTGACTTGTTCCCCTCTTGCAAGGTCCATGCCTCGCTTCCATACGTCAGGGTAGGGATCACAATACTATCATGCAGTGACTTCTTAACTTCCATACTCACCTCCCTATTTCTCAGCACTGCTTTCAGTGTACCAACACCCTTCCTTCCCTGCTGTACCCTTTCACGCACTTCATCCCCCAAAGTTCCATCCCTACTCATCACACTACCCAAGTACTTGAATGCACTCACATTCTCCATATCCTCACCATCCAACCTCACTGCACACTCTGTGACTTCATTCCTCTCAAACACCATAACTTTACTTTTGTTTACATTAACTTTCAGATTCCTTCTCCTACACATTGTCCCAAATTCATTCACCAAACCTTGCAACTCCCATTCATCTTCACTCAACAGTACTGTATCATCAGCAAACAGCAACACTGGAAGCTTCCAAATCTCACTCTCATTCATTAGAGCCACCCCCACATCCACTGCCCTACCCTGCACCTCCTTTACAACCCCATCCATGTATATATTAAACAGCCATGGAGACATCACACAACCCTGTTTCAGTCCCACATTGAGGTCAAAGAACTCACTCAGCTCACCATCCACTCGCACCGCAGCCCTAGCTCCCTCGTACATACTCTTCACAGCACTCAACAAATTCCCCTCCACTCCGAGAAATTCCAGTACAGTTGTGCCTCAGAAAAATTCAGAAAATACACTTTTTTCCCCCCCAGTATTGTATTTATATGACCTATTTAATGGAAAATTTCCATTAACTCTAGTATAATTCTGTTAAGGAAAATCCATTCCAAAAACCACTGACTTACTGGATGTCACGAAATCGCGCGATTGTGTATTTATACAAATTCGTGACATTGTACTTTGGTGAGAAAACCACGAACTCTAGTGGAATTCCCACTGGGCATCACTCAGTTCAACCATCCTCATATGCACTTCGATCAGGATGGTTTTCAGAACATTTGTCACTGTTTCATAAGTGACCATTCTTATGCACGACATTAGTGCTTTCACTGAGTGATTTTATTCCGTGTGTATATCGTTCACCCTCTCTTCGTTGACCGTTGAAGTTAGGCCATGCCTACTTCCCGCAAACATGGCCATCTCTTACCCCCCCTTCCCAGTTGAACTTAGTTTTGGACTGCCTCGAGAGTAGGATCGTTTGTGCCCAGCATAGAGAGCAGTGTCTCCATTGTACAGCAATTTCCTGGATCTCCACCTAGACGGTGATCGGCAAAGTGAACTTAGCAGCAATTAGCAGCGCTTGGTGTTTCAACACACAGACGCCCAGTCTTTCGTAGCTTCAGCCTCGTTCCCTTCACTGATCAGTATTTCCGTTCGTTTTTCTAGGCTTAAGTCTGATTAGCTTTGAATGAGCGAGTGAGTGTATTTCCTTTGTAATTTGAATTCATGAGTCCCTCTGTGACCATAAATTCCCCTTTTGAATTCATTTTGAGATTCGTATAACGTAAATTTATTTTATTGTAATTAATAAATTTACTGTTCTTTCCTTTGAGCTTAATATAATTAGAATCGTGTTTTATTTCTCCCCATTAAGCTTACTTTAGTTTGCTGTTTCTAGTCTGCAGAAACTCCTTACGTTATTCATAACTGGTACTTGGGCCAGTTCTTTCGTATCAAACTTAATTCTGTTGTGCCAGCCAGGAGTTAAGCACCGGCAAGAACCTGTCCATTATTATTATTATTATTAGTTTTTGATTGTCTGGGGTGGAGTCATTTTCTCACAAGGCAAACAGTACTAAAAATCAGCATTCGTGAGCGATTAGTCTCTGCTGTGTACTGTTGAGAAAGTTAATAAAATTCTCGTCCTTCGAGAGTCGGTGAAGTAAGCTGGCATAAAGTAAAACTTACTACTTGATTTTCACAAGTCAATTCCTTGTCTCTACTTTCAAGCAATATCAAGCATTTATTTCTAATTCCCAAATTCACATCACCCCATGACATCTGGCGACTTCATTCCAGGATATTAACTCCTAGCTCTAAAGTTATTTATTTTTTATTTTTTTTATTTTTTAAATAACAGAACGGAGGAAGGAAAAACAAATGGGGAAAAAAAAATAATCCATACACCAGATTACTGGTGTCCTCTGTTCATAAAATATCTGTAACAGTTAGACTTGAACAGTTGCAGGTTGAAATTTGGAGGAAAACAACTATGGGGAAGCGAGTTCCAGAGAGATGCAGTTCGGGGAATGAAAGAATTCTGATAGGCAGAAGTTCTGCAATATGGCTGAGTGACATTCCAGTCATGAGCGCTACCAGATGCCCGTGTAGCACGAGGGAAGGCATGGAGAGGTGGCACCATGGACGCAACTTCGTCTGAGCATTTGCCAAAAAAATATCTGTAAAATAATGCAAGGGAGGCAACATTCCTTCTTACTTGCAGGGGAGGTAGTTTATATGTAATGGCAGGGTTGATAATGATTCTAACAGCTTTATTCTGAATTTTGTCTAGTTGTCTTAATGCAACCTCTCCACAACCATTCCACAAGGGTGATCAATATTCAAGCTGAGAGCACACATGACTCTTATAAATTATAGCTAACTGCTCATCGGCGAAGAAGTTACGGACTCTGTACAATAATCCAAGTTTCTTTGAGGCAGTTTTAGCAAGTGATCTGACATGAGAGGTCCAGCTGAGGGCACTGTTAAGTGAGATGCCAAGAATTTCAATATTTTTGGAGATGGGAATATTAGTAGCACTGAAGGTAATGTACGAATCTGGTAATATCTGTCTATTAGTAAACTGTATATTATTAGTTTTACTAGCATTAAAAGAGACAAGGTTGTTTTGTCCCCATTCACTGATTGTAGATAGATCTTGATTTATGGAGATGGCTGTACTGAGTTGAGAGGTAGAGATATTAGACTTTGTAAATGGATGTCTGAGTGTGAATGAACTATGTAGTGTTGAGTCATCTGCAAATGAGTGAATGGGATTGTGAGTGACAGATAAGAGATCATTAATATGAACCAGAAATAGGGTTGGCGCCAGAACTGATCCCTGCGGCACGCCGGCGTTAATTGAGTGGAAATTCGAATATACATCATCTACTTTTACTCTTATTTTCCTGTCACTAAGATAAGAAGAAATCAAAGGAACAAAAGACGTTAGTCCATAGCAAGGGTGTTTGGACAGCAGGGAACGGTGCCATACTCTGTCGAAAGCTTTAGAGATATCAAGAGCTACTGCATGAGTTTCTCCAAAAAGATCAATTGATTGATGGATGGTATGAGTTAAGAGATTGAGTATGTCAATGGTGGATCTTTCGTGGCGAAAACCGTATTGTCTATCACTAATTAAGTTGTTGGATTCAAGATGTTTAACAATATGCTTATTTTTTAAAGTTTCAAATACCTTACCAAGAGAAGATGTGACAGCTATTGGTTTGTAATTGGAGGGGTCAGACGAATTTCCTTTCTTCGGAACTGGGTGGATATTGGCTTCTTTCCATGAATTTGGGAATAAAGAAGTACGTATGCATAGTCTGAATAATTTAGCTAGGACAGAGGCAAGTTCTGGGGAACACTTTTTCAAAACAATTGGCGGAATTCCATCTGGGCCTGGAGCTTTGTTGGTAGGTAAATTGTCTAGGATGGATTTTACGAATCTTGTCTGTATTTTAAGTGGGGCAATTTTGGGAGAATCAAGTTCCAGTACTGAGACATTCTGGCTGGTATCATCTATGGTAGAGTTTCTTGCAAAGGTACTAGCAAAGATATCTGCTTTCTCACGTGGATCATTTGTAATAATGCCATCTGAAGATTTTAGTGGGGGAATGGAAGATGACTTGTTAAAGTTATTATTGAAAGAATTAAGAGTTGACCAGAATATTCTATTGTCATTAGGGATGTTAAGTAGTTTTGATGCTTGCTTTTGAAGAAAGTTTGATTTAGATAGATTTAACCCCTAAAACGCAGATCGTCGCGTTTGCGACGCTCGGCCATAAGGGCAGGACGGCGGGCCGTCGCGTTTGCGATTTTAGTAAATTTTGAATAACCGCGGGCAAGCAGGCTCCAGCTGGTATTGTCTATCAGTACCACCACCCTCTAGCTACAACTAGCATACTTTACCTTTGTACTACTGACCTCAGTTGTTGCCAAATATCGCGTTTTCCCCCCGTACCCCCCCCACCACGGCCTGGCCAGCCTGACTGTGATACATGGCAGCGCTCTGAGCGCTCAGAACTGTAAATCTGCGATCTCCTCTCACAAGCAGTTTATGCTACTAGGAAACACTTGTTTCCCCAGTTGTAACACTAGCTTTTTTTCTCACGGTTTGCCTCTGTTTAGCGTCAGTTTACTGCAGGCTTTCAAAGTGACATTATGGCGAGTTCTAGCTCTTTCCAGTCAGTGCAAGCGGCCAACAGGAACGAGAATAAAGTGGCGGACGTAAGGCAGAATAAAAAGCGCGCCGTGGTGATCTTTTGGGAAGTAATATGATTGAAAATAATGTAGTATACATGTTTTTAGCTGTGAAAATGGAAATGTTTGTTGAGTGACGGGAAGACCGCCGCCACAGTGCATGTCGGCCATACGCTCCGTTGAATTTAGCCTTATTTTCAGTGCTTATTGTACAAATACGGATTCCTAACTACCTTTACGTTGTAGTATAAAGTTTACTGTGACAGAATGAGGCTGTGGTAGAGGGGAAACCGGGTTGCTGGAGGTGTGAAAGTGAAGATTTGGTTACCCAACTTTGCAAGTCTCCACAAGTCCTTGGGTAGTCCACGAAGGCTCAACACCTGTCTCTGGAGAAAGCTGAATGTAAGTACTATCTGCCATACCAAGTATAATGTTCTAGGGTTAATCTCTGATTTTTGGCGAATATTTTCCTACAGGTACTCAGACCGCGATACAACCCCACCACTCGGGGGGGATCGACTGTAAACAGCCGCGTTTTAGGGGTTAATACAGCTTTTGCATGATTTCTAGCAATTTTAAATTGGGAGAGTGATTCAGATGTTTTTGATTTTAAGTAAGAGTTATATGCTAATGACTTTTGGGCTGCTGCTCTGGCATAATTGCCATCAAACCATTTTGGAGAGTTTGATCTTTTAGTGAATTGCTGACTTGGTATGAATAAATCCATACCAGCTAGTATTAAGTCGCAAATGTGGGACTGGGTAGAATTGGGATCACTAGAGAAGAAAGACTGCCATGGAACATCAGCAAGATAATTTCTAAATCCATCCCAGTCTGCCCTGTCAAAGTGCCACTGGGTCACCCTGACAGGTTCGGAATGGGGAAGTGTAGGAGGGTTAACTAATGAGGCTTTGATGAGATTGTGGTCAGAGGATCCAAGTGGTGACAGTAACTCTATCCTGTATTGATCTGGATTATTTGTCAAGAATAAATCCAAGAGATGGGCATTATGGTCAGGATTATCAGGTATTCTGGTTGGTTGCTTTACCAACTGGGTGAGATTAAACGATTCCGCAAACAGCTCGCATTCTAGACCAGCGTCGTCAGTCCGGGCAGAATGCAATAACCATTCAACATTGTGTATGTTAAAATCACCCAAAATGGTAATTTCATTGCCAAGGGCAAGGTCAAGGTTATGCAACTGAGTGGATATGGAATCAAATACACTGGGTTCCGAAGAAGCATTGGGGGAACGATAAACTACACCTAGGTACTGTATTTGTTATCATTAAAGTCTATAGGCACTATCTTACTGGTGGTTATTGATTCATCTCTATTAATTTTACGTAACAGTTTTCCCAGTCAGTTGCATTTTTTCTTTCTTTCTTATTTTCTTTATCAGTTTAACTAGATAAAACTGGTCACCACCAACCTGTGCCTATATTCTTTACTTCTGATTATTAATATTTCTCTGCAGAACAGCAGTCAGTACTCAGTCTTTAGTCTACTCAGCCTTAATTGAGTTAGCATCATGGCTACTAATATATATGTACGGGAAGCCAAAGATATGGAGCTTACCGATCCCCAGGAAATAAAATATGTGCTCTCACGGTTTAGTAATGAACAGCAGCGTGAGAGTGATGCCCGTGAAGAGCGTAGAATTCAACGTGAACATGAGCGAGAGCAGCGCGAGGAACGCGAGAGAGAACGCGAACATGAGCGAGAACAGCACGAGGAATGCGAGAGAGAGCACGAATACAAGTGAGAACAATGCGAGAGAGAACGTGAATGCCAGTGAGAACAACACGAATACAAACACGAACACGAACACGAATGTGCCGAGCGTGAGGCACGTGAGAAACATGAACCTGAGATGCTGAAGCTCAAGTGAGACTCCTTGGCTTCAGGCACAGGTGGTGCAGCCGACCTGAGCTCTACGAGTGCTCTCCCAGCAAATGTTCTGGCAACCCCACGCCTCAAGCTTCCTTCATACAAGGAAGGCGAGCGAATCGAGCCATTCATAGCTCGTTTCGAAGACATGGTGTAGCTGTACCAGCTGGATGAGGCAGCTAAGCAGCTCCAGTTTCTTAGCTTGTTTGAGGGCCCTGCCCTTGATATTCTCCACAGAATTCATGGAGACAATCTCACTTATGACATGATGAAGGTCGCACTTATCAAAGTGTACGGTCTCACAGTTGAAGACATCAGGAGTCAGTTTATGAGGCGCGTCTACAAGAAAAGGAGACTGCTGTTCAGTTCCTCGATTGGCTTACTGCTTACCTAGATGAGTGGATGGAGAAAGATGAAACCCCTCGCACGCGAGAGGGGATAACTGACCTTATGCTGCGCACGCAGCTAGAAAAGTCGTGGCCTGCTGAGCTTATGGCTCAGCTTAAGATATACCAGGTAAGGGGTGCCAGTCAAATGGTGGAGAAGGCTGATGCATTCTTCACTGCATACGGGTACCAAACTCGCAGGCAACATACCTGGAACAGGAAAGCTGACAAGTCTGGGAAACCATCTCAGACTGAACCCCAGCATCAAGGCCATTCTCAGAACAATGGCAAAGGTCCAAACAAACAACAGAAGAAGGACCAGGGGCAAAATACGCAGAAACCCGATTGGAAGGGGTACAACAAGTACCCTAACCAGCAGCAGTATCAGCCACGCAATTAAAGGTTGGGACAATCCTTTTCGGCACCAGCCCCAGTGTATCGGAGGCAGGAGGCAAACACAGCCTTCATTCTTCAACAGCAGTACGGTGGTGTCGTCCCTAGCAGTACAGGTACTTCCCCACAGTTCACTAGACCCCCAGCAACACTGAACCCTCCACAGGTGGTCGACGCTCCATCTCCCCAGACAGTGAGTACGACCCTTCAGGCATCTAGTTCTCAAGGCACCATGCTTGCCGCATCATTCATTCAGCAGCCTTATCAATGGCTGGCCGCTTCCTCCACATGCCCTCTCACAGGTAACAGTGCCTTCCTTGTTCAGCCAGGGTTTGTGGGAGGCATTCCTGTAAAAGTCCTAAGAGACAATGGTTCCTCAGGTTGCTCTGTCAGGCAGAGTCTAGTTCGGCCTGAAGAATATATGGGTCGACAGATCCAAGCTCAGCTTATTGATGGATCAGTGAGATTGTTCCCTGAGGCACGTATCCAGGTGGCATCTCCTTTCTACACTGGTGCAACACTTGCAGTCGTCATGCCAGAACCTTTGTTTGACCTAATAATAGGCAACATACCAGATGCCAAGTATAGTTGCACCGTAGATGACGCTACTCAGACTTTGGCTGCAGTAACAAGAGCCATGGCCAAGGCTCCAAACTGTGTCACCCCGGTGACCACTGCATCGCCGCAAGATCTGATTTGTAGTCAAGATACAGTCCAAAAACAACAGTCTGACCCGACACTTGCTGCTGTGCAAAAGAAACAAAAGGGTAAAGTGATTAAGTATTCACTGGGAGGTCAAGCCATGTTCCTTCGTAAACACTGACAGCTCTACCGTGAGTCACGAACACCCTAGGGCATGGTTCAACTGCAGTTTGTCGTTCCCGCTAAGTATCGCCAAGCAGTGTTAGAATGGGGTCATTGTTCAACCTCAGGAGGTCACATGAGCAAAAAGGAAAACCCAGGGCCATATCCGTTGTGACTTTTTCTGGCCAGGAACGGGACAAGAAATAGATAGCTTTGTGCGTTCCTGCAATGTGTGTCAACGTACCACCAATCAGGGACATGTCTTTCCTGTGCCGTTTGAAACCACGCCTATAATCTCTGAGTTAGCTGAAAGAGAGGGCAGCAGTAGCGTGGGTGCAGACATGACATCTCGCCCGTTGGCCCCACAGGACACATTATGTCCTGGGCCCGTACGTACATACGTATCGTAGGTTAAGGGGAAAGTTCGAGACCCCCGCAGAGGCAATCCAAGGCTATGTCTGAATTACCTTGTGGAGTGTCTCAAGCTGTGGGCCTCTCTGAGGATTCCTGGAGAATGCACATTATCCACATGAGTGTTCACACCACGTCAGGTGTTAAAATGTGACCTGCCTGAGATTGCGTAGGGATTCTCAGCTTGCCGATATTAATCATAAGTGTAGAGTTAGGCTTAACCAGTAAACTGCCCATTCTGAGAGATTTGAGCAATCCAAGGACTACATTTCCTGGTTAATAATATATCCGTTAAGAAAATAATAGTGTACTTTTGTAGCATATGTACTGACTACTAGGGAGAGAGAGGGATTGTAATTTAATAAAAATTGTTTGTCACACTGACACTTTTGATGCTCCACCTTGACTGATTTCCCAGGTGCAGCTGGCGGGTGTAGTAGTTTTCCTGTGCGGATCAGCTGATCTTCTCTGCCGCATGCTGCCGCCTCTGCTCTTCTGCCTCGTCGTCTTCATTTACTATTAATTTGTATCATATCATTTTACACAAACGTACAGTTACACTACAGCTGTCACAACTACACCCTGTAGTACATACACCACGCGACATAACAATTAGTTGTTAATGTAAATGTAGCGAACTTTTCGCTCAGTTTGACCTGAGTACAGGATTTTTCACCGTCATCACGGAGTTTTTTCCTCAAGCTTGCTTCTATTAAGGTAAATACAAGTTTTTTTTCGCTTATTGGTGACTGTGATTTTCTCTTGTAGCAGGATAGTACACACCCCACAGTGTGAATCTTGTGTGACTGAGTTAGGATGTATATGTATATATCATAAAATTTTTAAGAAGAAAAATTTGATTTTAATGAGGCATGATGTAACGAATTTGCGCGATTGTGTATTTATACAAATTCGTGACATTGTACTTTGGTGAGAAAACCACGAAATCTAGTGGAATTCCCACCGGGCATCACTCAGTTCAACCATCTTCATATGCACTTCTATCGGGATTGTTTTCAGAACATTTGTCACTGTTTCATAAGTGACCATTCTTATGCACGACATTAGTGCTTTCACTGAGTGATTTTATTCCGTGTGTACTGTATATCGTTCACCCTCTCTCCGTTGACCGTTTAAGCTAGGCCACGCCTACTTCCGATAAACACGGCCATCTCTTACCCCCCTTCCCAGTTTGAGCTTAGTCAGTTTTGGACCGCCTCGAGAGTAGGATCGTTTGTGCCCAGTGCAGAGAGCAGGGTCTCCATTGTACAGCAATTTCCTGGATCTCCACCTAGACGGTGATTGGTGAAGTGAGCTTAGCAGCAATTAGCAGTGCTTGGTGTTTCAACACACAGACGCCCAGTCTTTCGCAGCTTCAGCCTCGTTCCCTCCACTGACCAGTATTTCCGTTCGTTTTTCTAGGCTTAAGTCTGATTAGCTTTTGAATGAGCGAGTGAGTGTATTTCCTTTGTTATTTGAATTCATGAGTTCCTCTGTGATCGTGAATTCCCCTTTTGAATTCATTTTGAGATTCATATAATGTAAATTTATTTTACTGTAATCAATAAATTTACTGTTCTTTCCTTTGAGCTTAATGTAATTAGAATCGTGTTTTACTTCTCCCCATTAAGCCTACTTTAGTTTGCCGCTCCTAGTTTGCACAAACTCCTTATATTATTCATAACTGGTACTTGCGCCAGTTCTTTTGTATCAAACTTAATTCCGTTGTGCAAGCCAGGAGTTAAGCACTGGCAAGAACTCGTCCATATCATTATTATTATTATTAGTTATTGACTGTCAGGGGTGGAGTCATTTTCTCAAGAGGCTAACAGTACTAAAAATCAGCATTCGTGAGCGATTAGTCTCTGCTGTGTACTGTTGAGAAAGTTTATAAAATTCTCATCCTTACAGAATCTACGAAGTAAGCCAGAATAAAGTAAAACTTACTACTTGATTTTCACAGTAAAACTTACTACTTGATTTTCACAAGTCAATTCCTTGTCTCTACTTTCAAGTAATAAAAGAGCATTTTTAATTCTTAAATTCACATCCCCCCGTGACACTGGAATCCTATCTTATTCTTTATTTTTTATTCTCTTACTATCCTCACTGTATTATTTGTTTGCATATTTTATTACTACAATAGAACAACATAATTGCCGAACTCACTAATCACCGACTGCACTAAACAGCCAGTTCTTCCTTTAAAAAATAATCGGAATAGTACAGAAAATAAACTGCAGGAATATGAATTGAACTGGTAAGGTCCTTCTGCTAAAAGTTAAATGTACATTTTGCACTCATTCTTTTGTTCATTTTAAGTGTATACTGTATTTCGTGGGGTATAAGATGCACTTTTTTGTTTCAAAATTACCTTCAAATATCCCCATGTGTCCTGGAGGCCAGACTAGACAGGGTTCGCTTGGCTCCATTTTGAGGAATCTCTTACACAGATGATCATCTCACTGCTTGGCTGTCACAAGTATTTTCTAGAGTATAAAGACCTTTGATTTATTGTGAAAATTACATTCACTTGTGTATATACTCAGATTTTACAATTAGAAACACCCCAGTTCAAGAACATAGCACACAGGATTTGCTTACAACTGGCCATGGGACGGTCTAGGGGTTTAGCTGTACAGTATAGAAGTTTAGCAATTTAGCATCTAGCATACACCCTACCCTAGCAGGCTAACATGATCACTGGTAAACTCCCTGCTAACCTTCTGAAATGGAGTCATGATAACTTTGCTTGCTATCCACTCACTAACTAGTGAGAGAATCATTGGAGATGTTGGCTAGCATGACTGCTGAGCCTCATAACAGACATCTGTCCCACATGGAAATTCAATAACTCTTGTCATGCTGGCTTCTCATACTGATATTTTGTTTCATTCGAGGCAAGAATATCCTAGAAGAAAACAGTCTTATATTTTACTGTTAGTGAAAAACGGAAAAAACGGTTGCAATATTAAACAATACTGCCTAAAATTATAGCATTTTAGGGTTTTGCAATATAGCAGTTTAGCATCTAGCATTCACCCAGTCGGAAGGTAACATCATCATTGGTGAACTGCCTGCTAACCTTCTGAAAGGCGATCATGATCACTTCACTTGCCATCGACTCATTAATTAGCAAGGCAATCACACTGAAGAGAGGTTGGCTAGCGAGACTGCTGAGTCATTATAAAGGACGTCTGTCCCATGTGGAAATTCGATCACCCTTGATAGGCTGGCTCCTCTCACTGGTATTTTGTTTCATTCAAGACAATAGTAATGTAAAAAGAATCTATCTATCTATCTATAGCCCGAAACCCTAAACCTGCAAAGGGTGGCCACAGACAAAACTCCTCCAAATCGCTGTCACCCTCCATTTGACTACCCTCCCCCAACTCACTCCCCCCTCCCTCATGTAAGAAGAAACAGTCTTATATTACTGGTAGAGAAAAACAGGAAAAACAATTTTAACATTAAACAGTATTGCCTGAAATTACAGCTACAATGTGTTTTTCATTCGTGACTGATGTACTTTAGTAACGTTTAGGCGAATCAAGGTTCAGTCACGTACACTACTATGTTATGAAAATGGGATATTTGAAAATAGCAGTGCCAGATGGGCATTCATAGCATCAGCCATTTTTGTTGTATTCACAGCTGACAAAGTGATAAGAGCAATCGATTCCGTTCGCCCTCTAACTCACTGCTGATCAGAGTTAATGATCCTGTTCAACGTCTGCCTCAATGCTGGCCTAGCAAAGCCATCATAATCAGCGAGAGTGAATGCAACCCAATGTGTGTATGTGTGGGAGTGCGTGTAAGCGAAGAGTGGGTGTACTTAACCCATTCATGCACGGACTCCAATCGAGTTTTTAAATACCATCCTGTATAACGCACCATGATGCACATCATGTCAAACAAAGGAGGACACAAGTTTCCCGCCGATGTGTGTCATATTTTGGTATGTTTTTTTTACCTGATTTGTGTCATGATGCGCTTTACAGGTTGTTAAACAATCTAACGACTCAAACCACCTGCGCCTGACAGGGTTAATAAGGGAGTGCTAAAGTATCTCTGTATGCAGCATGTGTTAGGAGTGTAATGCTGTATGGTAGCGAGACCTGGACAGTAAAGAGGGTCTTCTCAGGCTCAAAAATACAGAAATGGCAATGATTAGGTGGATGTGCAGTGCGTCCTTGAGTGCAAGGCTTGAGGGGGCTAGGTTTATGATGGAAGAGTTGAGAGGCAGGATGGGACTGGAATGTACTGGTGTTGTGATGAGGAGAGGTAGATTGAGATGGTTCAGGCATGTGGAGAGGATGGGGTATAATAATTGCATGCAGAAAGTGAGAAGTGTTAATGTTGGGGGTAGAGTAGTGACTGGAAAACCAAAAAAGACCTGGGACGAGGTCATTGAGTGTGACCTCAGGGTTAAGGGACAAAATAGGGACGCTGCTAGAGGTAGAGCAGCATGGAAAGCCACCATTAGATGACCAAAACTGACACATGCAAGCATGTTGGAGCCTTCAAAAACGAAAATGATGGGGGGGAGAATGAAAAGACAGTTTTAAATTAAAGATATCAACTTGCTCGGGTAATGTAAGAAAATATTGTTTTCCAAACTGAAGTATAACCACAAGGTAAAACTTGTATGAAAATATGGTTTGTGCAAAGAATTTCCAAGCTTTCAATGCTTATAATTACTGTACACTGGGGTCTCCCAATACACCCATACTCCAATTTCCAGCAGTGTTGTGTACCAATGAGAGTGTTCGGTCAGCAAGTATGTAGGATAATGAAGCAATTTTTCTCAAAAGATACTGAAGAAATACCTGAGATGCATTCCAGACCTGAACCCAAACACTCATATACCTTAATCAATAGAGACTGACGCAGAAACATAGTAGGTAATGTTATTATCCTCCTAAACAATGCTAGTGCTAAAAAATGAGACCACAAACATCACATGGTGACATGTAGAGGTGTATGGTATGTAGGTGGACTACTGGGCCTTGAGAGCAGTCTGTGAAGTCTATGCTCAGAGTCGGACAAAAAAAAAAAAAAAAAAAAAAAAAAATAAAATGCAGGAAGGTACTGTGGGTGGGACCTGCAGTGTGAGATGCTTCTGGCCAACTTAGAGGCAGGTGCACCAAGTGGGGGTGGGTAGTGGGATGGGAAGGGAGACAAGCAGGGGGTGGGGGAGGGTGGGGGGACTGGAGGGAGACAAGTAGGGGTGAGGGAGGGTAGGGGGATGGAGAGGGAGACAACCTAGGGTGGGGGAGGGCAGGGGGTCAGGGGGAAAGACATGCCTGGCAGTGCTGAGTGTCATGGGGGATGGAGGAGGGACAAGAGGGGGGAGAGACGAGACAGGGGGAAAAGAGAGGGGATGAAGGGAGGACAGGAGGACTGGGAAAGCCTCATTTCAAACATAGCGAGAGGTGGGGTTTTGGAATAGCGAGGCGACGGACATTCATACTGTTTGGATTGTGGGACTGTTCCCTTCTTAATTGTGTTGGTCTAGTGGAGCACCGGTTACTGACGTGCCGGATAACGGGGTATGGGTGTGTATGTAAGAAAATGGTCGACAAAATGAGCCGCACATAGCAATTTTCTCATATTAGAAGCCACTGAATTAATTGAAAATAAATGTATATGGTCCACACCTCACCCTACCTTTGTCATTTACAGTACTTCCTCATTATTGATTATCATTTTAAAAAATACTTTTTCTCAAAGAATGATAACAGAACTGCAAATGTAATGTGCTACGTAGCGCTCCATTTGTATAGCTGTGGGATTAGCAACCTTACTGTGCCCGTCCACTTGCTGGCCTCCAAAAGTCTTCACAGTTCATAAAATCTGCTCCTTGTTCTTGAGAATGTTTCTCTCTCTCAATTCACTTAAGCCAAGTTCACGTCCACTGTCTGAGTTCCTATTATTTTGCTTATTCAACTCTATAACCTTCATTTTCAGCTCCAAAGCGATCTTCTTATTCTTGGAATGAAGCGGTGGGTTCATGATGAAACAGGTGAACAAGAGCAGGTCTTAGGCAATGCTAAAAACAGCACATTATGCAAGTGTGGCATTGGCTGAGACAGATTGCGAGCCTTGAGACTTGACTTGAACGATGCCATGAGAGAGGAAAAGGGCAGGAAACTCATCAGCCATCTGATGGTGGCCTTGGATACTACCATTCTGAGTGGGAACACCATTTTTCCCTTGCTATCAGACAATAGATTTGCATTTTAGAATTACATTTAGCATATTGAACAATTTATTTATTTCCTGAGTTGAATTCACATACAGGCAAAACCCGGTTTAACGATGCAATTGGTTAAGTAAAATCCTATCACTAGGCAGGGTACTGTAAATCAGGGACGATTTAACATGTGAAGTATAGGGATGCGTTTTTGAGCCTTGGGTTTCCCCCCCAACCAAGTCCTAAATCCACCCAAATGAGTCCAAAAAAAGTTTAAAGCCAATCTAAATGGCCTAACAGCTGTAAAAGAAGCTAACCTAAGCCTAACACCTGTAAATAACTCACTAAAACCAACAAATAAAATTTGAAAATCATTAAAAAATAGCTCAGAAAATATCAAACACCGCATCACTTACTTCTTGTAAGTCCATGTCCGGTCCAGGTCATCATCATTGCTATCCCGTCCCCCCGAGGCTAGGGGATATGTGGTGCTCCCTAGCACCCATTCATCCTCCTCAAAGCCATCAAACCCAATATCTGGGGGAAGGTCAGAGGTAAGGAGAAGCCTGGCAAAGTTGGATGATGGTAGTGGGAGACCGATGCGCTGGTTCTGGGGGTGGCGATGAGATGTGATGCCCATCGCAAACTGCGAGTAGGTCTACAACAGGCGGGGTGGGGTGGTATTTCTACCCCTAACACTAATCCAGGGTATCGCATATAGGGTTATCATAAATCGGGGTTTGCCTGTATTAGGTGCTTTGCATACAGTAATCTCTCAATTATCTGGACAGCCATTACTTGGACAATCTATTACCTGGACGCCGTGATCTGGCTGTTCGAAACCATTATTTGTATATCTTTCCACAATATCCGTACAAAATGCTTGTATCCGGGCAGAAATAATGGCCATGCAAACATTTTCGTGCACGGACGGGCTGAAATATCCCAGTGGCACCACCACGTCTGGCTCCCAGCATCCACTAGAGACCACCCCTGCTCGGTCTCAGTTCCCGCGTGGCAATTGTGTAGTAAATAGCTCTTCCTGGACAGTTGTTATGGTGGCACACATGGCAGTTTCTGTGGTAGTTTCCAACCTGCTTCAGCGCTGTTATACCTTTCATGCCCCTTCCTAGGGTGTGATGATTGCCCGTTCACGAAGGAAAAGGAAGAGGGTAGTGCTGACTCTTTAGAAGGGAGAGACCTTGGGTAAGACTGATGCAGGATGGTTGAATCGTGAGTGTTGACGATTTTATTCTAGCTTACTGTATTGTACCATGGTTTTATTCTATTTTATCATGATTTTAATCCATTTTACCATTATGTTTTGTGTGCCCACTGTATTTTTAGGTCTGCTTGACCAGATAGTGTTAAACAACAGGAACAAGTGTTATATGATGTACTGTAGCGGCCTTTTACACAGGCTTTCAAAGTTAGGTTATGTATGAATGGGGCCAGGGGAGAAGTTCATTATTCGGATGGAGCCATTTACCCGGACATGCCTTTGGCTCTGTTACGCTGGATAATCAGGAAATTACCATATTAAGATTGCAATAGATAGACAGATAGAGATCCTCCATACTGGGACACCCCACTGTATATCACTAGAGATGGGACATGAGCTTAGCTCATACCCTGTAGAATACAAACAGGTAAATACAAATAGATAAACACACACACACCCACGAGCATAGTACATTTCGTGTATATCACAATTAGGTATATTAGGTAAATACTTAAATATTTGGAACGACTTAGACAAAGAGGTGGTGCATGAGAAAAACATTCATGTGTGCAAAGGTAGACTTGATAAATGTGGATATGGAGACAGGACATCACGAGCATTGCTCAATTCCTGTATACTACAAATAGGTAAATACATACACACCAATGGATAGACAATGACCTAAAAAAATAAAAAACTTGGCAATGCTCAACACAAGCATTAAACACCACCAGTATACAGCTAAGGCAAAAAAAATAAATAAAAGAGAGAGAGAGAGAGAGAGAGAGAGAGAGAGAGAAATATGAGTTATATGAAGCTGTATATGGTACCTAATAAATGAAACTTTAATGAATGCAAAATGCTGCTACATGTTATTTACTGTAACTTATCATGTATCATTCTACATTATTAAATAAATGAACATCACCACCATCCTAGCCCTACTATTATTTCAGTGGCGTGTGTGGAATCTGGAAAAAGGCAAAAGAAAGCATTTAAGTACATGTTGATATTATTAACAATGTCCCAGTGATACAAGCCATATATCAGATCCATTCACTTGCCATTCAAAGTTAGAAACTTCTCCACTCCATATCACAAATGGAACCATCTTTTACATTTAAAAGTACCAGTAATATGCTCCATCTTTTTAATTCACATCTGCAACAATTGTAAGGTTGAGTTATTCCATGTCAGTTGCTAAAATCATTCAACTCTTGCAAAGTATATTACCAGAGAGCTTCTGTTTTTTGACTGGGGGTTCTAATGTGGTTTCTTCACTGGCATGGTCCCTCACTGCTGTCTGCCCTTCCTCTGATAGTGTGGCTGCTTTTGTACTGGACTGGTTCTGTCCCTCTGACTGACGCTCGACAGGCAACACATACCTGGAAAAAAGCATGGTCATAAACTGCCACTCACTTGAAGTAGTGCTGCCTACATCTTCTTAGGTGACTCTACACAAAGTGACAAACCTAGTAGTTTCCTGTAACCCGGGAAATCTTTCACAATGCTGGGTAGTAACCAAATAACAGGGTAATGTGAAGCCAACTATGGTACCCCTGTTTATTGGGCAGAGAGATGAAACTATGGCATCCATCCACAGACCAAATCTTCAAACTCCTCCCTGTGCCTCACTGCAATGAGGTGTTCTCCACTGCAAGGGAACAATGATTCACTGTATGGGACAGCCTCGCTGAGCCAACTGCTTGACTTTGGCTTATAAGTCTGCTTGGTCAGAAAAGACCAGGGTTAGTCTACTACAGTTGACCCCTGCTATCTGCAGGAGTTACATACTGGACCCCCCAAGAATGGGTGAAATCCAAGAATAATCTGTACCTTCCACAAAAATCACTGGTTTCACTGTTTTAACTACTGTATTCCCATTATCTAGAGACCAACAATGAGACCTGCAAATGCATTTTACGGCACATTAATACAGTACAGTAACCTCTCAACTAATGCGACTTTAAACAGCGCGTTTTCGTTTTAACACGAACAAATATTTAAGGCGATATGTTTAACTAACAAAGGGTTCTCAATTTAATGTGACTTTACACGCACGTGATGTTTTCAAATTAGCTGCGCGTGCCTTGGACAGTCCCAAGCTGATATACCGTCTCGGGGATGGTTTAATTTATTCAGTTGAAAAAATAAATATACAGTATATATTTATCTGTTTCATTATGGTAAATTAAGTCTTACAATTTAACTTTTCATTACCTAAATGGCTCGCTTGGTAAGCTGCTGTACTCACGCAGTTGCAAGCGCTGGTTCGAATCCTCGCAATATTTAATTTATTTCTCCCTACGTGTTAAGTGGGGTTGGTGGAGGATTAGTGCCCCTCTCTGTAAAACAATTAACTCTAAGCCCTTGGCCACCCCGTTTGGGATACATGGCGTCTGGCAATGAATGAATGAATGAAAGTCTTACAAATAAGGACAGCAGAGCGACGAGGGGGAGCGGCAGGAGGGAGGGAGGGCTGGAGGTGGGGGAGCGGGGTGAGGAGGGACAGCAGCAGACGACGAGTGTAGATGAAGCGAAGCTGTGTGTTGCTATTGTTTGTGACCTACTTACCGTAATGAAAATGTTGCTTTTACTGTATTGTTCCTATGACCTACTAATGCATTAATAATGTTAAGGAACTTTCACAGTGCCGTGAAAGAAGCAAAATCGACAGAAAATCCACATAAAAAATGAAAACAGTACTGTACGTATTTGGGGAGACGTAAACATTGCTTCGGCCCAACTAGGGCTCAAATGTTGTTTACTTCTCCAAAATATACTGTTTTTGTTTTTTATGTGAATTTTCTTTCGAATTAATATTGCTGCTTTTAAGTTTAGAGTAGCATAACTTCCCAAATGGGTAGACTTTAGCAGAGTCCAGCAACGTAACCCCCAATATTACCATTGTTTCTTATGAGAAGGTTATGTTTAAATAACACATTTTTAGATACCACCACCTCTCCAGGAACATAACCCTCATGTTATTTGAGAAGTTACTGTAATTCCTATACTATCCGGACACCCACTTACCGGACATTTTGGGCCCGGGCCTTTGGAACCCAAAAATGGCCCAAAAACGTAAAAAAACAAACAAACAAACAAAATCAACATTTTTTTTCAAATGTACAGTACTTTTAAATTGGCGCGCAGTGCCAAACACATGTGTTTACACTCGATGCTTGCTTCCCTCATCCCTCCCCAGTTGCTACCTAACTACCATCTGACTAGACGCTCATTCAATGGATGCTGCACATGCTCGTTTTGTGAATAAACAATGAATAAACTACAATACCACACCACTAGACCACACGGGAATTTACAGTATTGTGCAGTGTTATGAAATTAGAATTCAGAGTGCAATGATTAAGTACAGAGTGTAAACTGGCAGTTGGAACTGGTGTGGTGCAATCAAGAAGAGAATGTGCAGTGTTAAACAATTATAACTCATACTGGAAAGGATTAAGTGCAGCACAGCACTGGATTACTGTACATGCTTCATGAGCATTTTCACCACTGCCAGAGCCTTAGAGGAGGCGGGTTAACCTTCGTAACGAACGGCCACGGACATGTTGTAAGTACCCTGTACATTGCGAAATATTTTCCATATTCACTTCTAATTCCTCATTCTCTGGTTCCTTTTCATTTATTTCATACTTTCTGTCCCTTATTTGTGTGAATAGGTTCTTATATACTGTAGGTGCTATGCATGTCCGGTAGAGAGTTATGTAGGTGGTTTTCTGAGTTAGGCTGGGTTAGGGTCCATAAGTACCAGTCCTGGAGGCAGGGGCCCACTGTCTGGACGGACCCACTTTCCGGACATGCCTTATGCTCTATTACATCAGATAGTGGAGAGATTACTGTACACACACACACACACACACACACACACACACACACACACACACACACACACACACACACACCTTCAGTGCTAGATCTAATATTTACTAGGCAAGAAAATGATATTGACAGTTTAATATATCACCCTCCACTCGGCAAAAGCAATCATGCAGTACTAAATTACAACTTCAGAATAGCAAATGACACAGTTAACAGGAATGAAAGTTACAAAAAGAGCCTAAACTATAAAAAGGGAAATTATCAAGACCTAAAGAAGTATTTCTTAGAAGTTGATTGGGAAAATGAGCTTAGAGGACAAGATTTAAATGCTGTATATAAAAAATTCTGTGAATTTTATGACATAGGAGTCCAGAAGTACATCCCACAACACAAAGAAGCAGATAAGAAAATACAGAAATGGTTCAATACAGAATGTAAAAAGTCAAAAGAAAGAAGAGATTTGTTGTGGAATAGATACAGAAGACACAATAGTGAAAGGGCGTATAATAATTACAAACAGGCAAGAAACGATTATACAAGAATAAGGAGGGAAGCCCAAAAACAGTTTGAGGAGGATATAATAAATAAAAGTAGTGATCAACCAAAGCTGTTTTACAGCTACATCAGAAGCAAAACCAAAGTAAAAGATATAATACAATCCATTACGGACGAGGGAATCACTTATACGCAAGAGAAAGATATTTGTGAAGCACTAAATAAGAATTTCCAATTAGTTTTTACAAAAGAAAAAAATTTTGAAAGGGACTATGTGGAACATGCATGTCCACACATACTAGCAGATATACAAATAGCAGAAAAAGTAATATAGGAGGAGTTAAGTAAATTAGACAGAGGAAAAGCAAGTGGTCCTGATGAAATTTCATGTTGGGTACTACGAGAATGTGCAAAGGAGTTAAGTAAACCATTATTTTTAATTTTCAAGAAATCCTTGAGTCAAGGTAAACTACCTGATATTTGGAAGAAAGCAAATATTGTCCCCTTATTCAAGAAAGGAAATAGACAAAATCCACTCAACTACCGACCAGTATCACTGACCAGTGTTGTAAGCAAAGGTATTAGAAAAGCTTATAAGAAAAGCTTGGGTAAATCATCTAGAAGAACACAGTATGATAACAGAAAGACAGTTTGGTTTCAGAAAAGGAAAATCATGTGTTACTAATCTGTTGAGCTACTATGACAGAGTAACAAACACAATACAGGAAAGAGAAGGATGGGTGGACAGTATCTATTTAGATTTCAAGGAAGCTTTTGACACAGTACCACACCAAAGACTTTTATGGAAACTGTACCATCAAGGAGGAATTCGAGGCAAACTGTTTTGTTGGATGCAAGATTTTCTCATAAAAAGAGAAATGAGAACAGTACTAAGAGGAAACTACTCATCATGGAAAGAAGTGACTAGTGGAGTACCACAGGGTTCAGTGCTGGCACCAATCATGTTTTTAGTGTATATAAATGATATAATCAGTAACACTGGAAATGAGAGCTATCTGAATATGTTTGCAGATGATGCAAAAATACAAAGGAGAATTACTAACACAGACTCTTGTAAAGAGCTACAAGAAGAATTAAATAAACTTCATGAATGGAGTAATACATGGCAAATGGAATTCAATGTGGACAAGTGTCATGTAATCAAGTTTGGTAAAAGTGGAAAAAGACCTGATTGGGATTATAAGTTAGAAAATAAAACCCTACACACATCAGAAAGAGAGAAGGACCTAGGTGTGATTATCAATAACAAACTATCTCCAGCTGACCACATCAGCGAGAAGGTACGGAACATGTATACACTGCTTGCAAATATGAGAATAGCATTCACGTACATAAATGAAGACATGCTAAGAAGGATAATAACATTATTCATTAGACCAACCCTGCAATATGCATCAGTAGTCTGGAGTCCTCATCTCAAAAAGACTAAATAAACTGAATCTACCAACACTACAGGACAGAAGGAAAAGAGGTGACATGATAATGCTATATAAGTGCATATCAGGGAAGGAGAAAATAGACATAAATGATTACTTAACATATAGAGAAGCATCAGCAAGAGGACACTGCAAAAAACTGCATAAGAAGAGAGGTGATAAAGACGTAAGGAAATTCAGTTTCCCAAACAGAGCAATTGATCAATGGAATGCACTACTGAATGAAATAGTGTGTGCCAAAACAATTCACAAATTTAAGGATATGTACGATAAATATGGTTTAAGACACGGGACAGTACGAGCTTGACTCATTCCTGTAAAGATACAATTAGGTACAATTAGGTAAGAACACACACACACATGTGAGTGTCCCTAAATACTGTACCAAGAAGAGAGTTTGGACAGACGAGCAGATGAAGACAGCAGGGAAAGAAAGACTGGAGACAAAAAGCCCCTTTTAGTCACCTTTATGACAGGCAGGGATACTGGGTAAGTATTCTTACCCCCCCCTCTCAAAAGAGAACCACAGGCTGAAAATAAGTGACCATGTACTCATCTTCGATATACATCAGAAAGAAACACTTATTCAGGCTTAATATGAGCAACAACATCCTGAATATCAATAGGACTCATTGTGATGATAGTACAGTTGTGAAACTGCATTACTTTTCATAAACTATCAGGTTCTTGGTGTCTTTTACATATATATATATATATATATATATATATATATATATATATACATTGTGTGTATATGAGGCGTCTAGAACCAAAGGGGCATCGGCGCCAAAATGTACTTTTGAGTTATGACGCTTTAAAGTTGTGTTTATGGCAACGTCATAACCAGAAGGCAATAAACAGACCTTTTATACATCAAAATGATCATCAGCGCCTATGCTCTACATGTACAGCCAAAAAAGCAAAACAGTAATAACCGTAACCACAAAATAGGCAGTAAACCAAACCCCCAATTTATAAATGGGCATAATAACATATTGTAGGGATTTAAAAACATAGCAGAAAAAACATCAACGAATGTATTAATGTACAAAACTTTATTAACTGAAGATTCCAGTTCACTTAATATTAATAAACGAATAATTATTACTGTAATTTCACGTTTTTGACAACTAAATCTGAAATCAATGCAGTTATTATTTTTCCTCTACCATAATAAATTGAAATAATAACACTAAAAAAAAAAAAAAGTAGTGTAATGCATAAGTAAATTGAGAAGGGGTACTGGGGGGTTAAATGGTGGGGTCGTCATCTAGGAGATCGACATCCAACTCTGCCTCCTCGGTGCCACGCCCCCTACCTCTGTCTCCCCTCACCACTCTCTTTTCCTCTTCCTTTCTACCTTTTTCCACTTCTCCACACACTTCTGACACTTACGAGAGGTTATAGGCACCACCTCCTCACTGTAACTATGTGATGAACTCATCTTGTCACCCCCCCTTCAACCCCAATAACAACAGATCATCTTGTCACCAATAATCTACGATAAATGGGGTAAAAATCCAATACGTAATAATTAGAAACCTCAGTTAATACGGGAGGGAAGTCTCACCAGCACACCGGGCGGGCCACACGCTTGCTGATTGGCTGCTCTGGGGGAGTGGCAGAGAGTGAGAATGCTGATTGGTTTGGGTAGTGTGGCTTAGATGCTTGCCTGCTCTGATTTGTTCGCCCGGCAGCATGGACAAACCCACGTGACTTTGAGCCCCTCTACCACTGTCCAGAAGGCCGAATCTTGTATGGCAACCAGTGCTGTCACTGACAAGAGGGTTAAGGCTGTTGTCTCCCCTACCTAACTCAAAACCAGTATATTGGTGGGGATGCCCCTTTGGCTCTAGACGCCTCATATATATACATATATATATATTTATATACAGTATATATATATATATATATATATATATATATATATATATATATATATATATATATATATATATATATATATATATATATATACAGTATATATATATATATATATATATATATATATATATATATGTACGTATATATATATATATACTGTATATATATATATATATATATATATATATATATATATATATATATATATATATATATATATATATATATATATATATATATTTATATTTATATATATATATATATATATATATATATATATACAGTGCTCGTCAGAAGTATGGGGGCGCCCTCGTCCCTCCTGAGAAACAAACCTTTCAACATTGAAAAACATATAAATAATGCATTTTATTTACCTTTAGTGCTTCGTAGGGTAGCCTTTACGTTTCTTCACGGACCTGAGACATCTTGGAAATGAAAGGACGAGGCTCCTGAGGTGCTGGAGGGGTATTTTGTCCCAGGAGTCACGAATGGCGGCTTCCAGCTTAGGCAGAGAGCTCACGTCCTTCCCTTGGAGACTCTTCTTTACGACGTACCAAAGGTTTTCAATCGGGTTGAGGTCTGGGCTATTTCCTGGCCAGTCTGTCATGAATGATACCTCGCAGTCACGAAGTCAATTGGTGACCGATTTGGCCTTGTGAGCAGGTGCACTGTCCTGCTGAAACACTCGTGCACCTGTTAGCTCGAGGGAGTCTGGTAAATGATCACACAGAAGCTCCAGGTAAACATCCTGATTCACTCTGAGGTTCTTGGGAAGTACAACAAGCTTCCCCAAACCCTTCCCTGAGAAACAACCCCATACCATGAGTGAATCAGGATGTTTAACTGTGCTTTCTACATACCGTGGGTCAAGTGGGTCACTACCTTTGCATGCTCCTCTGTTACAGGTAACACTAAATGTTGCCTCATCAGACCACAACACTGACAACCATTGCTCCTCACCTCAATTTAGATATTTATTAGCAAAGGCAAGCCTACGAATTCTCTGGCTGCTAGAGAGAAGAGGCTTTTTCACAGGCCTGTGACTTGTGTAACCAAGCTCATGCACCCTACGAGACACCGTTCTCACTGACACCTCACCAAACACTTCCAGGTTGCTCTCCTTAATTTTCCTTGCACTCACACAAGGATTAAACTCCACTGCACGTTTTAAAACATTAACAGACCTTGGGGAAGTTTTCCTAGGCCTACCAGACCTCGGTTTCTTTGTGGGAACTTCGCCACCATTTTCCTCCCAAAACCACGCACACCAACGACGCATTGTCGATCGTGCCACACCAACCAATTCACTAATTTCCTTTCTGTGGTGGCCTGCCTCCTTTAGAGCAATGATCTGGGATATGATTTCACTCGATAGTTCACGGGTAGGTGCCATAACAAAGTTTTGAAGGCCAAAACACTGCGGGACACTCGGTAAAAAATGGCGCAATTTGAGAGGGACACTCGGCGGAGTTCCTCTCTCTCAGGCAGCCCGTGGGCGACTGAGGCGGGAACCAACCAGCGCGTCAGAAGGCCTCAGGCTACCGTGACGTCATGCTCGGAGCTCAAACTTATGGCTCAATTCTTACCCCCTAAAATGGGTGATTCTTTTTGGGCCATAAGTATTGCGCGCCCGGCGGACAACGCTGAATACTTCTGACGAGCACTGTATATGTGTATATGTATATATATATATATATATATATATATATATTGTACATATATATATATATATATATATATATATATTTATACACTATATACGGTCAACCCTTGGCTATCACGAGTAATTGGTGCCCTAGGCGACCCGCCATAGCCAAAATCGCGACAGCCATACTTAAGAACTAATGGGAAAAATTCTAATTGGTTCCCCGACCTCCAACTTTACCCCAACCTTACCCTATTTTTACATCTCCTTCACTAAAATACCTGGGATTACAAACCAATGCTGCAAATTAACAACAGTACAGTACATAAAGGTTATAAATAAAACAGAATTAACTGTAATAAGCCATTTTACTTAACATTTTTGGAGAGGATGAGGGGCTTGGGTGGGTTGAAGGGTTTCCGAGGCTGAGGTGGAGTATTACTGGCCACCCCTCTGACGTTCTATCTCGTCTAGGAATTGATCAGCTTCATCAGGAGTCTGGAAGGGACCCTGAGCATAAGGCAGGTTCTTCCTCTTCCTCACTTGCCGTCCTGGGTTAGCCGCGTTACGTGCACCAATGGTAGGAGGGTTGGATGGGGTATTGCTGGCCATTGTGGTTGAACAATAGGTCTTCACGGCTATAGCTGCTGTCGACTGGTAACGCTGACTCTCTCTGAACTAGTGATGTAAGACTTGCGAGTCAATCGTTCAAATCGAACGATTCCTTTCGCTGAATCGGGTGTATCGAGTCACTGTTTTCATTAACTCGTTCACTTAGTTTATATTCTAACATTATATTTCGGTTGAGACTCGAGAGTGGTATGTGCACTGCTCATATCACCGCCTGGTATGAGGACACACCACCACTCACACCACACCATCACTGGCTGTTCACTGACAAAGTGACCAGACCTTCAGCTCGTGGCAGGCTGCGGGTTTCAGCCTCGAGTTATGGACACGAGTGTCACGAGTGACTTATAACTTTAGAACTCGACCGACTCAGGCCGCTCCGGGCAAATGTGGCGGGGCCCGACCCGGCTCACCACTCATGAGTTTGAAATACCCGGTCGCGGTATAAGTATTGCTCAGTGTTCACACCACTGCTTGGTACGAACAGTAGTGTGAGCACACATCACCACTCATAGCACAGGACCACTTGCAGGCAGCGTGTTCCAGCCTCGATTATTGAGTGTGAACAAGATTTCTTAGAACTCGAATTACATGACTCAGGCCACCCCGGACAGATGCGGTGGGGCCCGGCCAAGGCCCAGCTCACCGAGTCACTAGTGACTCACGAATTGGGAAGGATTTTAAATAACAGGTCGCTGTGTTTTTCATATCTGTTTTATTCTAGCAATAAAATAATAAATTATTAAGCAATCTACATGTTTTTCTTTATCCTACTAATAATTTAAAGCTCTTTACATCACCTCAGAATGGCTTAACGTTTTTTAACATTGTTTTAATGCAGTCCTCTCAGTGCCTCACTTGCTGCAGCCAGGCTACTGACTTGGTGAATCGAGTGATTCAAGTACCCGATTCTCTTCGGTGAGTGACTCATAAAAACTCGAGTCACCAAAGTGAATCGAGTTTTCCATCTCTACTCTGAACCTTGGCGGGAAGGATGGGTAGCTGTAACCATGTCTTGGGCCAATCAGCGCTCGGGTAGCCTGTGACGTCGCGCCAATCACGGCGCGAGTATACACATGGGCGGAGCCCGTGCGATTTGAATGTTTCTGGCCGACCATCGTCCGCAATAGCAGTATTTGAGGTCGCGATAAAGGTAATCGTGTTGCATTTCACCTGTCCGTGATAGCCATGAAACGCGATAGCAAAACCCGTGATAGCCAAGGGTTGACTGTACATAGCTATCAGCACATGAGTATAATCTCAAGGACGTGAGTTCGACTCTCAAGCGAGTCATTTCCTTTAGCAGCAGCCGTGGCTCAGTGGGTTAGAGCGCTCCGCTCTGACCGTAGGGTCGGAGGATCGAATCCACCCAAGGGTCATTGGTAGACATCAGGAAGGGCATCTGGTCATAAAATGCTACACGCTCCAAACCAAAGTCCTCTACCCAGGGGCAACGCCTTAGCCCTAGTCCAAAAAAGGGGTACCTGGCATAAAACTCACTTTTTTCTATATATATATATATACTGTATATATATATATATATATAAATGGAGAGAAATTGTGAATGAATAAATGATGACGCAGCCCTGAGGGGATATTCTCCCGCACTTGGTCTGATCAGCTAGTCAGGTCAGGTGCGGGTAAGGGAATAGGTCTATTATGATGTGGCAGGGGTAAACCAGCTCTGCTGTCGGGCCCTGCTGTGGATGTCACTGATTGCATTGCGCAATTGACCCTTGTGCAGTGTGGTGCAGTGAGGATCTGTCCCTTCTCCCCTTTGGAGCTAAGATGCGAATGAATGTGTTTGAATGGATGAGTAAATGGGGAGTGTGACGTCCTGTCCCAGTTACCTCCCTTTCCTTAGGGGAAGCAGCCTAGGTATATAGATAGATAGATATATAGACAGACAGATAGATAGATAAATAGATATATAGATATACAGTAAAACCTCGATATAACAGACTTCAGTAGACCGAAATTCGGTTTTATCAGACTCGAGGAGCTACTAGACTAAATTCCTAACGTATATATTGGAGAAACTCCGATTAAGACAGAAGCAGTCCAGACTGCCTGACCACTTCAGCTATGTTCACCACAATAAGGTAAATAAAAGACATGTTTATCAGTGTACAGTACAGTATTATATGTATTATACCATTTGATTAATGTAGTGAAGTTATAACACAGTACAGTACCTAGGCAGTCAAAACAGCTTAAAAACTGTTCATGCGATCCAGACTAATGTCTGATATATCGGAAAAAGTCCGGATTAGCAGGGGGAAGTACGGATGTCGCTTTTATCGCAATTTCACATTTTTCAGAATGGTTTGGGCCCCAGTCAGTCCGTTATAGTGAGGTCTTACTGTATATACGGTACCGTCATCCACTCACATGATGTAGTGCTGCCTGCTTCTTCCTTAGCCTTTATCATTCTTTTTCTGTGCCTGCCCTCCTCTCTTCCTATTTCTCCCATCTTTCCTGTCACTTCTTATTACTTTTTTTCATTTACAGGTGGCGTTACATTGAGTGACAAACTAAATGGTTTCCTGTAAGCCAGGAAACCATTTACAACGCTGGGTGGTAACCATATAACCAAACCATACATGCTTCCTATGTGTCAACAAGTGGGTTGGTGAAGGGTTAGTGCCCCTCCCCATAAAACAAATAAGTCAAAGTCAAATGGCCACCCCTTATGGGATTATGGCATCTGGCAGTAGATATATATATATATATATATATATATATATATATATATATATATATATATATATATATACCAGTATGGGTGGTAGGTGGTGGCGACCATCATCCACTCACTTGATGTAGTGCTGCCTACTTCTTCCTTAGCATTTATCATTTTTTTTTTTTTTCTGTGCCTGCCCTCCTCTCTTCCTATTTCTCCCATCTTTCCTGTCACTTCTTATTGTTTTTCTTTCCTTTACAGGTGGCTTTACATTGAGTGACAAGCCAAATGGTTTCCTGTAAGCCAAGAAACCATTTACAACGCTGGGTGGTAACCATATAACCAAACCATACGTGCTCCCTACATGTCAACAAGTGGGTTGGTGGAGGGTTAGTGCCCCTCCCTGTAAAACAAATAATTCAAAGTCAGTGGCCACCCCTTCCGGGATTATGGCGTCTGGCAATAGACAGATAGATAGATAGACAGATATTTATGTGTGTGTTTATGAGAGAAAGACAGGTATTGGGATGAGCTGGGTGACGTAGTGGGAGAAATACCCAGGAGCTATAAAGTGATGGGGGTGCCCATTATCCACTCAGTGTAGAGATGCCATATGATATCTACAATGAGTGACAAGCCAAATGGTTTCCTGTACCTAGGAAACCATTTACTACACTGGGTGGTGGCCATGTAACCGGGGTTTCTGGCAGGGTTAAGTGTCCCCCAGAGTCCCCCATCCAAAATCATTTACCTGTAATCATGGCAGGCACTTCAGAGAGCCTCGGAGGGCCCAATACCTGCCCAGGGCCCCAACCAAATGGGCAGATTCACATGGCCATGTGAAATGTGAGAGGTGTGAAGGAGGAGAGCAAGATAGTGAATGTGTTAAGATGAAAGGGTGTGAAGTGGAAGAGGGAGTGTGTGTGAAATGTGTAAGATCAGAAATGAATGGGCGAGGAAGATGCAAGGGAGGAGCTGCTGTGTTTATGAATGGGGTGTGGCAGAGTGGAGTGACAGACTACAAATGTGTCAGCTCGAGGTGTATGTATGTATGTCAAGTTCAAGTTTGAGAAGGTGAACGTGGCAGTGACTGTAGCATATGCACCATGTGAGGACAGGAGTGAGAGAGAAGGACAGGTTCTGGGATGAGCTGGGTGAAGTAGTGGGAGAAATGCATAGGAGCTATAAAGTGATCGTGATGGGGGATATGAATGGAAAAGTACGCACTGGTCCTGAGGATGACAATGGATCGTTAACCCCTTAACCGCGGGGCGTCACTTTCGTGACGCTTGGGAGCAAGGGATCATACCGCGGGGCGTCACTTTTGTGATTCTGTGTTATTTTGAATTCACCCGGGCTTTCAAGTGGTGGCTTGTATCATCTATCAGTACTGCCAATGTCCAACACTAGTCAGCACTCCTAATCTCATCTGTACTCCCATCCATTGTTGACAATTTAGCCATTTCTCCCCGTTCTTGACTCCCCTCCCTACCTCCCCTCCATTACCCTATCCTCTCGCCTGCCTGGCCGTGCTACGCTAAGTAAATCTTCCCTGGAATATTTCACTGATTTCATCCATTGAAATAAGCCCTATGCCCTATTCTTATACCAAATAATATATACAAGAAAGAAATAAGGTAAGTGATAGTGCCATACACCTAGAATTGCCTAATTATCACCTGACAACACCTCACGTGCACTCGTTCACTGATTTTCGCTGTTTATTTCCCCTTGAAATAAGCCGTATAATCTATTTTCGTAATAAATATACATATAAGGAGGGAAGGGAGAAGCCTAAGTGATATTTACATTCACCTGGAACTACCTAATTTATTATGTATTGTATAGATTTCCTGCCAATCATTTCACTGCTATATATTAGCTGCTGTCAAGAGGCTAACGTTGGCAGTAATGCATTTCCCTAGGTAGGCCACCACCCCGGCCCACCCTTATCAGTTCACTCTCATCTTCCAATGTGAAGGTACGTCTGTTTGCTCCTGCTTACTTCAGGCACTTTTCACCCCCATGCAAAGGGCCCTGTGACCTTTACCCCCTACTAAACCTCGTGTGGAAAGAGGTAAAGGGCTGACAATTGATAAAAGAGTGACTACGATCTTTCTATTGAGTAAAACAGTGCAAGTGGAATTGTAAATAATGTGTAAATAATGTGTAAACAGCAAGAGAAAGTAATGAATGTAAATATACGTGAACAGTGGAAAATAGTTTTATAAGTTACTTCAAGTGACAGTGCATAACTCAGTGTAAATAAAATAGAAATGTAAATAACGTAAATAAAATAGAGAACGTAAATAGAAATGTAAATGAGTAGTATTATAAGAATACGAGTACAGGTAACTCGCACGGAACACGAGGGTTTCGTTCCTACCGTGCCGTGTTAGGTGCGAAATCGCGTATATTTAAACTACTCCGTATTTTGCTCACTAGACCCCCCAAATGTGTGTTTTGCTGTTATCTGTCACTAGAAAGCACATTAAGTGGTTAGAAGGTTTATTTAATGTTATAACTCACAAATACAGTACTCCAGAGCAAAACTTCAACACACAAATACTGTACGTAAACACAAGGAAACATTCCGACGCCGATCATAGGTAATAAATTAGGTTAACTGGTACCAGTGCTTTAACTTACAAGTACATACCAGAACAGTACATATTTAACTTAGAAATGCAGTACTGTGATATCGAATGATTTCAGTACATAATCTGTTAGGAATGGCTGAAAAAAAAAAAAAGTTATGAATACATTTTCACCTTTTTGATATATGTTTATGGTAGTTTCGAGTTATTTTTTACGTTATCGTTGTGCCCATGCTTGGAAAAGGGAGCGAAAGAGTTGAATTATCAGTCCTAAATGAGAAAACTGCACGTCCTCCAAGGCTAGACTCTGCCACGGGAGAATAAAGTGGAGGGTCAGTCCGATTAGCAATAAGGAAGTTGTGTCACAACTTCCAGCTCCCACACCACGAGAATGGCTAAAAATAGAATCGTAATGCAGTTTCAGAACTAACAATAAGTCTAATTATTACGAATACAGATACAAAGCAGAAATAAATACGTTTACAGACAGGGAAAACGTATTTCTTCCGTCATAACATGTTCATCTTTCTCAATCATTTTACGTTCATCTTTATCATTTTACCTTGTTATTTTCGCAATATATATTGCTGTCTCGTAAACAGGGTGGTTGTTTGTGTTTTGCAAGGGAGGAAAAAGGTTGTATTTTCTGTCTGGGTCGAGATAATGGGTGTAACTATGTGTGGGTAGGCATGGCCACGAGCGAAAAAATCGTACATCCACTCATCACGATAGCCGGTGGTGAACTGACAGATGATACATGAGACGGTGAAGTCAAGGTCATGTCCCAGATTTTCGTTCACTTCCCGAAAGTTTTCACAGTTTTCTACAAGTTGCAAACCATTACAGCAAACCTGAGCAAATAGGTAAAGATACCAAGACAAAAATGTATTTTTCTCTTATTATAAGTCTTTAACGAACAAACAAAAAAAAGGCAATATTCCGACGCCGATCATGGGTAATCATATAAATCAGGTTAACTGGTTACAAGGCTTTATTTAATGCTTTAATTGCTTACAAGTACATACCAGAACAGTAAATATTTAACTTACAAATACAGTACTGTAGAAAAGCAGTACAGTAAGAGTTTAACGAACAAACAAAAAAGGCAATATTCCGACGGCGATCATGGGCAATCATATAATTCGGGTTATCTGGTTACAAGGCTTTATTTAATGATTTAACTTTATTTAAGTGCTTACAAGTACAGTACATATGAGAACAGTAAATATTTAACTTACAAATACTGAACAGCACTGTGGGAAAAAACGAACAAATAAAAAAGGCAATATTCTGACGCCTATCAGGTAAACTGGTTATAAGACTTTATTTCTTGCTTTAACGTTATTTAATAGTACTTTAAGTTGCACATAAACTTACCAGAACAGTACAGTACTGTAAATATTTAACTTACAAATACTGTGCTACTGTACTCGGGAATGTCTCACTCACTGAATAATTTCCCGCCTAGATCGTCACGTAATCAAAACAAACCGCGCGCTGCGGTGGCGTTCGAGGATTTGATCTTTCAAAGGCCTCTCCTGCGTTAATTTGTAGTTTTCATAATGGTTTTTTAATCTTACGTTGTCTAATATGTATCCCAGCCCTTACCGTGTATAATTGCGAGCGCGTTCCGTGAGATCGTGTTCCGTGCGAGTTACCTGTATATACCCTAGGAGTATTGAAAGTGAAAGTTTCACTCTAGTATGTATGAATACTATGAGTTATGAGAGTGAAGGTGAAAGTGACATTCACTCTCAATGCTAGTATATAGGACGAGAAAGTGAATGCTACGTATTTTACTGAAAGAAATTGAATCCCTACAGTGACAATAAACTAATACTACTGAAGGAAACTTATGGATAAAGACTGTAGATATATATAGGTGTTATATAGTAATAGAAATATAAAGTGTGAGGGGTTTTATGAATAATAAATGACAGAATACCAACAGCGAACTAGCGCAACTGGGAAGGTCATACGCGCTCATAATTTTCATTGCTTTCACAGTGGTTTTTATTTGGAGTATGGATCCCAAACTACTTGATAATCATAGAGTAGTGTTTATAGTGTTAATATCTGGCTGTGGTAATCATATTACGGGTTGTCGGGAAGTGTAAAGTGGAGACTTCATTACCCAACTTCAGAGGTCTCCACAAGTCCTACGGTAATCGATGAAAGCTCAACAAACATCCCAGGAGAAAGCTGAAGGTATGTGCCATATGCATATGTAATTTTAATATTCTAGGACTAATAACTGATTTTTGGCAAATATTTTTTGAGAGTCTGTCAGAGCCCGAATAACCCCGCGGGAGACGCAAAACATTGGGAAACATACCCGCGGTGTAAGGGTTAAAGAGTACCAGGAGAAAATGATAATGGGAAGCAAGTAAAGGATATGTGTCAGGAGAAGATGTTGTGCCTTTGTAACTTGTATTTCAAACACAAAGATGCACATAAATATACATAGTATAGTAGGAACGGGGATCGAGTTGAAAGAAGCCTGATTGATTATGTGCTTGTAGAGAGGTCAATGATAGGAATGGTTGCTGATACGAGGGCCATGAGAGGACAATGTGGAGGTCTGTCAGATCATATGATTGTGGTATACAAGATCAAGCTGAGAGGAGTGAGGTGGATCAGGAGAGAGTGGAGCAGTCAGGGAGAAAGACTGACAGTTGAGAAGCTGAGGATCAAAGAAATGGCAAATGATTACAGGACCAAAGTAGAGAAGGAATTAGAATCAGTGAAATGGAAGTAAATGGATCTGGACAGCCTGTGGAATGCATATAAGGACTGCTTAGTTAAGAATGCTAAATCGGTGTGTGGTGCTGCAAGAGTAACAACAAAGAGAGGTACTTGCCCGGGCGACCGAAGCCGCTCCCAGGTACTCGAGCCCCGAGAGGGTACATCCCCAGCCACAACCTCACAAAGAAAATACTCAACACAAACATGCACAATAACACAAAAAGATGGCTGGCAAACTTCTTAGCAGGCAGATGTGCACACGTAACATTTGCCGGTCAGTCTACTAACATCAGAAACTTCACAAACGGTGTCCCCCAAGGATCTGTTTTGTCCCCTACACTCTTTAACCTATACATGCACAACATACCCACACCTGACACACCACAGATACACATAGCTTCCTATGCAGATGATATAACACCCCAAACGGGATTGAGGCATCTGGCAATAGATAGATAGATAGATGTACGCACCAAAACGCAAACACAGCTGCACACATCATTCAACCTTACTTCAACACACTACACGAATGGTTCACCACAAACAAGCTCAAAATAGCCCCAGCCAAATCTACAGTGACCCTTCTCACAAACTAGACAGCAGAACACAGTCACATCCCACACCTCACCATAAACAACACTCCCCTACTACACACACACACACGCAAAATCCTTGGTGTAACATACAATATATCAATGTCATTTAAACAACACATCACAAACATTAAAAATAAAATAACACCAAGACAATTTGCTTTGAGGTCACTTACCCATACAACATTCGGACACAACAAAGAAACCACCACCACAGTATACAAACAATACCTATGTTCAGTGATGAATTATGCAAGCCCTGCCTGGGCTTCTAACCTCACCAAAACACACTACAACACTATACAGACCATACAGAACAAGGCCCAAAAAATAATCACAGGCTGCAAAGCTACTACACCCACAGACCACCTACATCAAGAAACCAAAGTCCTGAAAGTCAAGGATCACCTAGACATGAGAGGGACTCAGTTTCTTGCTGCAGCCTCCACAAACCCACAACATCCACTATATTACATGGCAGCACATCCATCCACACCAAGGAACATCAAAACAACAACCAGCACACGATACCATACACAAATACTGTCAACTCGCCCACCTCAGACTAGCTTCCAGAAGCATATCCACACTCAGATCACTCGCCGCTCCATTCAGTCACTTTAAGACAACACACAGCTGCATGCAAAGCCTCCTGACATCCACCCTTCTGAATCCTATCTCCCTCGTGAAGACAGGGTCCACCTGGCCAGGCTGAGATGTGGGCACCATCCAGCCCTCTTAAGCTACCAGAAGAGGCTGGATGACTCCGTCGCTGATGCCTGTCCAGGATGCAACACAGCACTCCATACCATTAAGCACATTATGGAAGACTGCATTGCGCACAATTACCTACGCCAACAACACAACATACACTCTTTGAGAGCTCTGTGGGAAAGCCCGGTCTCGGCCATGGCCTTCCTAAGGGACTCGGAGCTGTTCGGCCAGACTGCCTAGGGAACAACTACTACAAAGAAAGGTACGGCATGGTGGGATGAGGAGGTTAAGAGAGCAGTGGAGGAAAAGAGGAAGAAGTGGCTAAAGCGGTTACAGGACAAGGGTTCAGTTGAAATAAGAACTGCATATACTGAGAGCAAGAAGCACATAAAGAGTCTAGTGAAGAGGAAAAAGAAGGAGGTAAATGATGATCTAGGAAGGAAAATGAATGCAAACTACTCTGAAAATATGAACTTATTCTGGAAAGAGGTGCGGAAATGTAGAGGTGAAAGTGGAAAGAAATGTGATGGTGTGAAGGATGTAGGTGGTAGATTATTAACCCATGGGGATGAAGTAAGGACCACATGGAAAGAATATTTTGAAAGCCTGATGAATGGGAATAGAGAGAGCTCAGCGGCTGTAACATGACTGGCTTTAGAGGTGTGCAGACAAGGAATGCAGTACCAGGAGACATGACACTCGCACAGGTGAAGAGTGCTGTGAAGCGACTGAAAAATGAGAAAGCAGCTGGGGTTGATGAGGTGTATGCAGAGATACTTAAGTGTAGTGGAGAGTGTGGAATGAAGTGCTTGTTGGGGATATATAAGTAGGCATGGATGAGTGAAACTTTGCTGGTAGAGTGGAAAAATGCTGTGACTGTATCCCTGTACAAAAATAAAGGTGAGCGAAGTGAGTGCAAGAATTATCGTGGCATAAGTTTATTGAGTGTGGTAGGGAGGTTATATGGAAGAATTATTATAGAGAAAGTAATAGAGATATCAGAAGTCCTAGTGAGTCAAGATCAGGGTGGCTTTAGGAGTAGCAGAGGATATGTGGATCAAAGATTTGCTGTGGAAAAGATAGCAGAGAAGGTTTGTAAGAAGGACCATAAGGTGTTTACGGCATTCATGGATCTGGAAAAAGGATATGACAAAGTGGACAGAGAGGGATTGTGGAAAGTCTTGCCATGTGCTGTGTAGATGGTAAGCTGCTATGTGCCATCAAGAGAGTTTATGATGATACCGTACTGAAGCATGTGTAAGGGTTAATGGGCATCTAAGTGAATGGTTCATGATCGGTGTGGGCGTGTGGCAAGGTTGTGTGATGTCCCCATGGTTGTTCAATATATATATGGATGGGGTGATAAGAGAAGTAAAAACACGAGTAATGGAGAAAGAGATGACGTTGGTAATGAATGGTGATAGATGGATTACCTCAAATTTGTTGTATGCTGATGATGCAGTACTGTTTTCAAGTACCGGACAAGAACTTGGAAGGCTAGTGCAGAGTTTTGCTGAGGTCTGTGAGCATCATGCCTTGAGTGTAAATGTAGAAAAGAGTAAAGTGATGGTTACTGAGAGAGAAGGTGACTCCCAGTGTGATGTTACAGTGACTGGAGAGAGATTGGAGTTGGTGAGAGAATTCAAATACCTGGGTACGGTGATAGAAAAGAGAGGAAAATGTGCAAAAGAAGGGAAAAGTAGAGTGACACAAGGAAGAAAAGTAGCTGGTGCAATGAAGGCCTTGATAAGAAACAAAAGCTTGAGTATTGCACCTACACGAGGCTAACATGAGGGAGTGTTTGTGGCAACTTTAACATATAGATATATGTGGCATGAAAATGAAAAGTCAAGAGTAACAACAGTAGAGATGGGACTACTGAGGAATGTATGTGGAGTACAGAGGGTGGATAAGATACAAAATAATGTGATTCGTGAAAGATGTGGAGTAAGGAAGTCAGTGGACACCAGAACTGAAGAGAGTGTACTGAGATGGTACGGTATGGTCATGAGGAGAGAATGAATAACAACAGAGTGATGAAAAAGGTATATCTGAGTGAATTTGAAGGAGGGAGGAGACGAGGCAGGCCAAGGAGAAGGTGGAGAGATATGGTGAATGAGTGTGTGAGGAAGAGAGGTTTGGATGTCGGTGAGGCTAGGGAACTGACAAGAGATCGAGCTGGCTGGATGAATTTTGTGAGGAGAAGTGCATGATCAGGGATTTGGCACCCCTTTTTAATGTGGCAGCATCTGGATTGACTGAATCAGATAAGTTTATGTGACGCTACACAACGTGGTGAATGTTTTTGGCGTATCTGACAGAGCCAGGATTCCGGGGGCTTGAATGATGAGTGAATGGAAGCATGGCCTATTGGACTGGGCAAATTTGGGCTTTGACATCGCTACTCCTCACCCTGCCCTAGGGTGGGCCAGGAGGTCCAGATGATGATGGTGATGTTTATGATGATGATGTATGTGTATGCGTGTATATCTACAGTATATCTATGTCGTTTCATTTTTAAAGGTTCCAACATGCTTGCATGCATCGGCCTTGGTCACCTAATGGGGGCTGTCTATGCTGCACAATCTATTGCAGCCTCCCTGTTCAGTCCCTTAACCCTGAGGTCACACTTAATGACTTCATCCCATGTCTTTCTCAGTCTACTCCTCATCACCCCATCACCAATATTAACACTTCTCACCTTCCTCACCCAATTATCATCCCCCATCCTCTCCACATGCTCAAACCATCTCAATCTACCTCTCCTCATCACGACACCCACACACTCCAGTCCCATCCTACCTCTCAACTCTTTGATTGCAAACCCAGCCCCCTCAGACCTTGCACGCAGGGACGCACTACACATCCACCTAATTATTGTCATTTCTGTACGTCTGAGCCTGAGAATATCCTCCTCCTATACTGCCCAGGTCTCACTACCATACAGCATTACACTCTTAACACATGCTGCATACAAAGACCCCTTAGCACGTAGGGAGAGTCCTCTCAATGTCAGGAGAGGCAACAGCTCCCTGAACTTCTTCCAACCATTTCTCACCCTAGCCACAGAGCTAGCTCCAGCCCCACCCCCTGCACACATGTCTCCCAAATAACAAAACTCTTCCACACACTCAAGAGATTCACCAGCAAGTTCAATCCTTTCATGCCTATATCTATCTATCTATCTATCTATATCTAGCTATCTATACCAAGGGTGTCAAACTCAAAACCTTTCGAGGGCCAATTCTTACTTTAGTTATGGTCTCAAGGGCCAGAAAATATATATTACCTGTTCAACTAAAGACATTCAAAGAAGCAGAGAGAAAGAGAGAGAGAGAAAGAGAGAGCATATATCTATAATAGTCATAGTCTGATTAACTGAGTTATTAAAAAGCTAAGTATAAGTCATGATTTCACTAAATAAGTGGCAAGGTTTAATAAGTGTAGTGCTGGCATACATCACTTCTCCATGTTTTTCGTGACAGTTAAAACATTTGGGTCTGGCAGCTCATGTCTTCAGATACCAGCAATGGCTGTGTCTACGGTTTTAAACAGATTCATGATATTTATTTTCAGAAAGTTTCCCTTTTATAAAAACGATATGACTAGCAATTTTAATTTATAATTATTACCATTATGAATAAAAGGTATGAATTTTCTGTCTCTTAACAATATTATATTTCTCATTCATAATAATTATAATTTAGTTTCACGCTCTGATAAATCTTACCGTCATCTCACGGGCCATTTATGACCATCCCGAGGGCCACATTTGGCCCACGGGCCATGAGTTTGACACCTCTGATCTCTCTCTCCTTATACAGCTACAGCAAATTGACTTAGGACCTCCCCGTACAAGGTATTAAAAAACACATAAATCATATTATATCACAAAGTTTGTTCATTAAATGCCATTCATTAATATGGCGACCATCATTCACTCACTTGATGTAATGCTGCCTACTTCTTCCTTAGCCTTTATTAATCTTTTTCTGTGCCTGCCCTCCTCTCTTCCTATTTCTCCCATCTTTCCTGTCACTTCTTACTGTTTTTCTTTCCTTTACAGGTGGCTTTACATTGAGTGACAAGCCAAATGGTTTCCTGTAAGCCAGGAAACCATTTACAATGCTGGGTGGTAACCATATAGCCTAACCAAACCATACGTGCTCCCTACATGTCAACAAGTGGGTTGGTGGAGGGTTAGTGCCCCTCCCTGTAAAACAAATAACTCAAAGTCAAATGGCCACCCCTTACAGGATTATGGCGTCCGGCAATAGATAGATAGACAGATGTTTCCCTTGTTTTTTAGGACCAGTTGGATGCATTATGGCATGGAATCACTTAGATCTCTAAAGTAATCTAAGGACATTTCTTTGCACCAAACATTTGCCAGTTCAGTCTTGAGGTTGTCCAGGTTGGGTGTCTTCTTCTCTGCCACGATTTTCATTTTTGCCCGGCAGTTTTCTATCGGGTTTAGATCCGGGCTGTTGTCAGGCCAGTTGAGGACCTCGATCTGATTATCAAGAAGCCGATTTCGTCACCTTTCTTGACTTGTGACATGGAGCTCAATTGTGCATGAAAAAGTCGCACCCATGAATAGCAAAAAAGTTTAACAAATTATCTTTCAGAACTTGAATGTACCAGCCACTATTCATCATCAAGTTCTTGGAGAGAAAGTAGAGGCCTCCCCTTCCCATTTCACTTGAGAAACACCCCCATACCATTACTGATTGTGGGTGCTTAACAGTCGGTACCATGTATGCAGGGTCATGTCAACTACGGGAGGCAGGGCGACGAACCTTGGAAGAACGCACCTGGAACACTTGAAATGTGCTTTCATCAGAAAACACAACTCTTCTCCATTCGTCTGATGTCCAGTGTGCACATTTCTTGGTAAACTGAATGTGCTGTTTCTTCATGCGGTCAGTGAGATGCAGTTCCTTGGGTGAGGTGCGGCTTGGCAACCTCAGCAAGCGGTGTTGGATAGTTTGAATTGAGACGTCTTATAACAGCTGGGGATGCATTCTCTTCAACTCTGTTGCAGTCAGTCAAGGATTCTTGATTACTTCCCTCTTCAGAAGCATATCTGTACCTCTGGAAGTCATCCTCTTCTTTCCACCGCCATGCTTGTGCTCTGGTATGACATCAGGTGGCAGACCGCGCGCTGCAGCAAGAATCTTCATGACGGTCGACTTTGTGCATCCAGTATGTTAACAAACTGTGTTGATAGGGACATTTTCCTGCCTCCATGCAATGATACGGGTCCTCTCATCCCTTGAGCAGTACTTTCTAGGCATGACAACTCAACTCTAGGAAAATAACAGGGCAAACAGTAATGCATACGAAAAAAGAGGGAGGTGCAAGCTCGGAGTGACGGGAACATATACTCCCAATCTTGCTTCTGGGCAAGCACTGACAAGGTGAGTGTATCATCACCTCCAGCCAACACCAGAGGAGTTGCCAGTTACTTCTTGCCCCAGAAATTCACTTGGTAGAGGTGGAAACACAAAGCAGAGACAGACAACTCTCCCATAACAATTCTGTGTGTAGGTCCTAAGTCAATTTGTGGTGGTTGTATAGGTGTATAAATATATATATAGGCCTATATATTCATTTGTTTTTCCTTCCTCCGTTGTTATTAAAAAAATAATAATAATAATACTGTATAAATATATATATATATATATATATTGGCACCTGGTGGTTTTGTGAGTAATTACTGTGCTCCAATTGGACTGAGCCGGTGAAGGTTTATATCCAAGGGGTGATTGGGGTTTATTGCTCCCGTAATGCCACCCAGGGATGAGTGAGGTTGGTCACTGTCATCTTAAATGTCAGGCCCAACCGCCTAGCCCTGGGCTCCTATGCTCCTCATGGGGCAGTGTAGGATTGAATGATGGATGGATGGATGGAATATATATATATACAGTAATCCCTCTAATATCCAACGTAATAGGGCCACAGGCAGGTCCGGATAGTGGTCCTGTCCGGATATTGGGCCCAAGCTTATGGACTTGTACTTATGGACCCTAACTCAGAGAAACACCTATACAACTCCCTCTGGACATGCATAGCACCTATTTAAGACCCAAATCACACCAATAAGGGACATAAAAGACTGAAATAAATGCAAAAGAACCATAAAATGAGGTTTTAGAGGTGAGTTTATACAATATTAAACATTCTGGGTACTTACAAGTCCCTGGCTCCTGGACTGGTTTGAACTGCCAGGTTGCAGTCCACAGTTAATCCTCTGCACTCTAAATTCTAATTTCTTAACACTGCACAACACCGTAAATTCCTGTGTGTTCTAGTGGCGAGGTATTGCAGTTTATTCACTGTTTATTCACAAAAAACAAGCATCTGTGGCTTGAACTGCTATGAGCATCTGCTCTCGATCGGAGTTAAGCTGTGACTGTTGATGATGGCGGGGTAACAGAGTTGCCAGATCGCAACGGCCACATTGCCAATCTCCTCAACTTTCATTACCAAATTTAACTTTTCATTACCAAATTCATAAAGCTAGCATTTATTCTTCACTAATTGCATATACAAGTAGAAATATATGTAATCACTCTCCTTATAATTAACACCATGTTGATATTTTCACGCTATGTAGGGTAGCAGATTAATCAGAGAGAGCAAACAATCCACCATCTTCATCCTGTGTATCCTCATACATGTGAAAAATCCATTTGGTAATGCATTATTCTGATTCATTACCAAACGAATTTTTCATTATCAAATTGGCCCACACTTGGTAATGAAAAATACCAAACGGCAACCCTGACAGGGGAGGGGGGAAGGGGGAGGAAGGAAGGGGTGAAGGGACCATGGTGTAACAGCTGTTCGGCGCCAGGCGGCAATTTCAAATACGGGTGGAAAAAAAGTCAGATTTTTTTCAATTTTTTTGCAGCTTTTGGCCCATTTTGGGAATATTGGATCCCGGGATGATTATGTCCGGTTAGTGGGGATGTTTGGATATTGGGCATTCGGATATTAGAGGGATTACTGTATATATTTTATGTGTCTGACTCTGAGCATAGGCTTCACAGCCTGCTCCCAAGGCCCACTAGTCCTCCTACATACCATACACCTCTACATCTCACCACTTTGGCGCTAACACCCACCGTCCATCTTGAATACATGCTAGGGCTGTCTCATACAGGACTGGTGTATTGGTATTAGCGGGGGTATTTTCCCATGTTGGCGGGTCTTCTGGTAGATCAGTAAAGTCTATTTTTTATTAAATTCAAATCTTTAAACTGTTCCCTAACCCAACGGAGATTTGAATCTAGGTCTGGCAGGAATGCAGGCCACCTCTCTACTGACTGAGCTACGGTACATGAAATCCATCCTAGACAATTTACCTACCAACAAAGCTCAAGGCCCAGATGGAATCCCGCCAATTGTTTTGAAAAAGTGTTCCCCAGAACTTGCCTTTGTTCTTGCAAAATTATTCAGACTATGCATACATACTTCTTCATTCCCTGATTCATGGAAAGAAGCCAACATCCACCCAATTCCAAAGAAAGGAAGTTCCTCTGACCCCTCTGATTACAGACCAACAGCTGGAGTGGTTGGTCAGTGGGGTGTGCCAGCTGAAGTAGATGGGAATGGCAGTGCTTTGGTGGACATCTGTGCTGGTAAGAGGTTGACAATAGCCAACACCTACTTTCGACATAAGATGATCCACCAATATACATGGAGAGTAATGAGGAGGATGGATGGTGAACATGTTGAACAAAAGGCAACGATAGACTACGTGTGTGTGGATGAGCAAATGAGAAGACAAGTGTTGGATGCAAGAGTGTGGAGAGGGTGGGGGAATGGAGTCTCGGACCATCACTTAGTGATGGCCAAGATAAAGCTGCAATGAAAATGGTTAAGGAGACGAAGGGGAAGACAGGAGGAAACACCTCCTGTGAGAAGAGTGGAGAATTTGCAAGATAGTGAGAAAATGGCAGAGTATAAGAGTATAGTGGAAGAAAGATTGGGAAGGTGAGCTAGAGCATATGGAAGGAGTGGAAGACCTACGTAAGATATTCACAGAAGAGATAGGCGCAGCGTGTGAGGTGGTTTGTGGAGTGAGGAGGAGATGCAAGGGACAGCATGGTGGAATGATGAGGTGAAACGAGCTGTGGAACAAAAGAAGAAGGCATACAGTAAATGGTTAGCGAGTAGAGGTAGGGGAGAAGATGAGAGAGAGGAGAGAGGTATATGTGAGAAGGAGAAGGGAGGTGAAGAGACTGGTGAAGGAGAGTAAGAAGAAAGTGGATGAAGAGTTTGGGAGGAATCTGAGTGTGAAATGGAGGGAGAGTAAGAAATTGTTTTGGAAGGAGGTAAAGAAAGTAAGGCAGTGTGAAAGGGGATATAGTAGGGGAGTGAAAGATAGGAATAATAGATTGTTGGTGGAGAAGAGAGAGATATTGAGGAGATGGAAGGAGCACTTTGAGGATTTGTTGAATGTAGAGAGTGAGAGCAATGCGAGTATAAATGGTTAGGGAATGGCTGGGAGAAGAAGAGAGGAGAGGAGGGAGGAAGAGATCAGTAGGGCGGAAGTAGTGGAAGCAATGAAGATCAAGATGGGAAAGGCCCCAGGAATTGATGGAGTGTGTGGTGAAATGCTGAGGTATGGGGGTGAGATTGTTGTGGAGTAGATATGGAAGTTGTGTAGATTGGCTTGGGAAGAGGGAAGGGTCCCAGAGGACTGGAAATCAGGTATAATTGTTCCTTTATACAAAGGAAAAGGGGAGAGAGAAGTATGTGGTAACCATAGGGGCATTTGCCTTCTTAGTGTGACTGGTAAAATATATGGTAGAATACTCATTGATAGGGTTAGGCATAGGACACAGGAGCTAGTTGGAGAAGAAAAAGGGGGATTTAGGAAGGGAAAAGGGTGTGTAGATCAGATATTTGTTCTAAGATGTTTAGTGAAGAAGTATCTAGAGAAGGGAAGGAAAGTGTATGCTGCCTTCATGGACTTGGAGAAAGCTTATGACAGAATAGATAGGCAAGGTATGTGGAAGGTATTAAGAATATATGGGGTGGAGGGGAAATTGCTGAATGCTGTGAAGAGTATGTACGAAGGAGCTAGGGCTACGGTGCGAGTGGATGGTGAGCTGAGTGAGTTCTTTGATCTCAATGTTGGACTGAAACAGGGTTGTGTGATGTCTCCATGGCTGTTTAATATATACATGGATGGGGTTGTAAAGGAGGTGCAAGATAGGGCAGTGGATGTGGGGGTGGCTCTAATGAATGAGGGTGAGATTTGGAAGATTCCGGTGTTGCTGTTTGCTGATGATACAGTATTGTTGAGTGAAGATGAATGGGAGTTGCAAGGTTTGGTGTATGAATTTGGGACAGTGTGTAGGAGGAGGAAGCTGAAAGTTAATGTAAACAAAAGTAAAGTTATGGTGTTTGAGAGGAATGAAGTCACAGAATGTGCAGTGAGGTTGGATGGTGAGGATATGGAGAATGTGAGTGCATTCAAGTACTTGGGTAGTGTGATGAGTAAGGATGGAACTTTGGCGGATGAAGTGCATGAAAGGGTACAGCAGGGAAGGAAGGTTGTTGGTACACTGAAAGCAGTGATGAGAAATAGGGAGGTGAGCATGGAAGTTAAGAAGTCACTGCATGATAGTATTGTGATCCCTACCCTGACGTATGGAAGCGAGGTGTGGACCTTGCAAGAGGGGAACAAGTCAAGAGTGAGAGCAGTGGAAATGAGTTACTTGAGAGGAGCATGTGGAGTGACATGGAGGGACAGGTTGACGAATGAAGAAGTGAAGGAACGTTGTGGGGTGGATGTGGATGTGGTTGAGAAGATCAGGAGAAATACACTGAGGTGGTTTGGACATGTGGAGAGAATGGAGAATGAAAGACTGACTAAGAGGGTGTATGTAGGTGAGGTGGAGGGAGGGAGAGGGAGGGGTAGACCAAGGATGAGGTGGAGGGATGGAGTTGAGAGGTATATGAAGGAGGGGGGGGTAAGCTGGGGGGAGGGTAGTCAAATGGTGGGTGACAGGCGACTTGGAGGCGTTTTGTCTGCGGCCACCCTTTGCGGGAATAGGGCGTCGGGCTATAGATAGATAGATAGCTGTCACATCTTCTCTTGGTAAGATTTTGAAACTGTAATTAATAAGCACATAGTTAAACACCTTGAATCCAACAACTAAATTAGTGATAGACAATATGGTTTTCGCCAAGAAAGATCCACCATTGACATACTTAATCTCCTGACTCATACCATCCATCAATCAGTTGATCTACATGGTGAAACTCAAGCAGTAGCCCTGGATATTTCTAAAGCTTTTGACAGAGTGTGGCACCGTTCCCTGTTGTCCAAACTCCCTTACTATGGACTAAACTATTTTGTTCCTTTGATTTCCTCATATCTCAGCAATAGAAAAATAAGAGTAAAAGTAGATGATGTATAGTCCTCTTTCCACTCAGTTAACGCCGGCATGCCATAGGGATCAGCTTTGGCACCAACCCTGTTCCTCGTTCATATTAATGATCTCTTATCTGTCACCCACAATCCCATCCATTCATATGCAGATGACTCAACACTTCATAGTTCATTCACACTCAGACATCCATTTACAAAGTCCGATATCTCTAACTTTCAACTCAGTACAGCCATCTCTTTAAATCAAGACTTATCCACGATCAGTGAATGGGGACAAAATAACCTTGTCTCATTTAATGCTAGTAAAACTAAATATATACTATTTACTAATAGACAGGTATTGCCAGAATCGTATATTACCTTCAGTAATACAAATATTCCCACCTCCAAAAGTACTGAAATTCTCGGCGTCTCACTTAACAATGCCCTCAGCTGGACCTCTCATGTTAGATCACTTGCTAATACTGCCTCAAAGAAACTTGGATTATTGTACAGAGTCCATGACTTCTTCACTGACGAGCACTTCGTTATACCCAGTAGTTTATAAGAGTCATGTGCGCTCTTAGCTTGAATACTGCTCACGCTTGTGGAGTGGATGTGGAGAGGTTGCATTAAAACAAGTAGACAAAATTCAGAACAAAGCTGTTAGAATTATTAATAACCCTGCTATTACTACAGTCGTGACGCACAACTCTGAGGTTGTCATTATGGTACCCTGGCAACCTACCATTCAAAAGTGCGTCCGATTTCGTGTCATATTATACACGAATCATATTATTATGCACGAATATATTATACACGAATATTATTATACACGAATATATTATACAAGAATCACCATCCATCCATCCAATCACATGCGTCTCATATTATACATGAAATCAGACGCACCTTTGAATGGTAGGTTGCCATAGCATGATAATAACCTCAGAGTCAGGCGCCGCGACTATAATAAACTACCTTCCCTACAAGTAAGAAGGAATGTTGTCTCCCTTGCGTTATTTTACAGATATTTCTATAGCAAATGCTCAGACAAAGTTGTGTCCATGGTGCCACCTCTCCATGCCTTCCCTTGTGCTGCACGGGCAGCTGGCAGTGATCATGACTGGAATGTCACTCAACCATGTTGCAGAACTTCTGCCTATCAGAATTCTTTCGTTCCCCGAACTGCATCTCTCTGGAACTCGCTTCCCCAGAGTTGTTTCCCTCCAAACTTTGACCCACTGCTGTTCAAGTCTAACTGTTACAGGTATTTTATGAACAGAGGACACGAGTAATCTGGTGCATTTTTTTTTTTTTTCCTTCCTCTGTTCTGTTATTTAAAAAAATATATATAATATATATTATATATATATACACACACACACACACACACACATGGGACAGAGTCCCAAAATACTACTGTACATCAAGAAGAGAGTTAGAAAAGAAGAGCAGATGAAGACAGTAGGGAAAGATTGGAAACAAAAAGGCCACTTTTAGTCGCTTCTTACGACAGGCAGGGAATACTGGACAAGTATTCTTACCCTCCTCTCCCAAAGAACCATAGGTTGAAAATAGGTGACCATGTACTCATCTTCGATTCACATCAGAAATAAACACTTACTCAGGCTTAATATGAGCAACAACATCCTGAATATCAATATGACTCATTGTGATGATCGTACACTCGTGCAACGCGTTACTTCTCATACACTATTAGGTTCTTGGTGTATATCACGGGCAGCGTCATGCGGTTTCTGATTCTTGTACAATCTTGAGGAAGCAAATGCCCCATTATTTTATAACTGCCACAGTTTGTATTAACAGTGAGTCAATCTGAGAGGCTATTAAATACGTATACGAGTGAAATTACAACTAAATCAGTAAAAGGACGAAGTAGAGATAATCCTCAACAGTCCCAATTCGAAGACCTTTTTTTCCTGAGCACAGCATGTACAAGCTGATTTGGAGGACTGTCCTCAATATTCGCTTGAAGCAAAATTTGTGTCATATAAAAGCAATTAGTGTTGCAACTCTAGTATTGTTAGTGTTTTTTCTTTATCAAATATTTACATGTTTTATGAGAATTTTTTTTGAACATTTATGTCCCGATAGTAAGATTGATATTGGTTTGTGTACACCACAAATGATCAGTTTCGGGACAACAATAACAAGACAATTCGCCGTCAGGACTTTTCGCCCTCAAGACGATTCCCAGTCATATATATACGTATCAGTTAATTCAGTATGTATACAAGTTATGAGTAATATGACTATAAATGCGATGGTGGCCTGTTGTTCTTATATAAAACAAAAGTAAGATATGGCATCAAATAGTCTGTATTCACGGAAGAAATATAAATATATTTAAAAGTGGATGGAATAGTTGGTGAGCGGGATGTGCAAGCTGAGATAGATGAGAATGGCAGTGCATTTGTGGACATTTGTGCAGGGAGGGGGTTGGTGATAGCCAATACCCTCTTCAGGCATAAAATGATCCACAGGTATACATGGCGAGTGATGAGAAGGATGGGTGGTGAACTGAATGAAAGGAAGGCAATGATTGTGATGCAAGAGCTTATAGAGGTTGGGGGAGTGGACTTTCTGACCACTACTTGGTGGTGGCCAGCATTAGGATCCAAGTAAGATGGAGAGATAGAAGAAGGGAAAGACGAGAGGAAGGAGTAGTTGGAAGGAGAGTGGAAAGGTTACAAGAGGATGAGAAAAAGGAAGAGTATAAGAGAGAAGTGGAGGAACGATTGGGCAAATATGAATTAGAGCAGATGGGGGACGTGGAAGGTGTGCGCAGGATATTTACAGAAGAAATATGTGCAGCATGTGATGTGGTGTGTGGGAGGAAAAGAAGACTGAGGGGGGTGCAAGGAACAGCTTGGTGGACTGAAAAGGTGAGACGGGCTGTGGCACAAAAGAAAACATAAAATGAATGGATGAGAAATAGGGGTGTGGAAGAAGTTGAGAGGCGGAAGAGAGAGTTATATGTAGAAAGAAAGAGAGAGGTGAAAAGATTAGTAAGAAGAGAGTGGATGAGGAATTTGGAAGGAATTTGAGTGTAAAGTGGAGGGACTGTAAGAAAATGTTCTGGAAAGAGGTGAAGAGAGTAAGACAGGGTGGAAGTGAGGTTAGCAGGGGAGTGAAAGATAAAAATGCTAGATTACTAGTGGAGAAGGGAGAAAAAGTGAGCAGATGGAGAGAACACTTTAAGGAATTGTTGAACATAGAGGATGGAAGTAATCGAGTATAAGTGGCTGGGAGAAGGAGGGAGGTGAGAAGAGAGGAAGAAATCAGTAGGAGAGAAGGTGTGGAAGCAATGAAGAAAGTTAAATTGGGGAAAGCCCCAGGAATTGACAGAGTGTGTGGTGAAATGCTAAAGCATGGGGGAGAGATAGTAGTAGAATGGATGTGGAAGATGTGCAGATTGGCCTGGGAGGAAGGTAGAGTCCCAGAGGATTGGAAGTCAGGTATAATTATTCCCTTGTACAAAGGAAAAGGGGAAAAAGAAGTGTGAGGTAATCATAGGGGCATTTGTCTTCGTAGTATAACAGGAAAAGTGTATGGTAGGATACTTATTGACAGAGTTAGAGAAAGAACAGAGGAATTAGTTGAAGAACAGGGAGGCTATAGGAAGGGAAGAGGTTGTACAGATCAGATATTCATTCTTAGATCTTTAGTGGAAAAGTTTCTAGAGAAGGGAAAGAAGTTGTACGAGGCTTTCATGAATTTGGAGAAAGCATATGATAGGGTGGATAGACAAGGATTGTGGAAAGTATTAAGAATATATGGAGTAGATGGGAAGTTGTTGAATGCTGTGAAGAGTATGTATGATGGTGCTAAGGCTGCAGTGCTTGTGGATGGTGAACTAAGTGAATTTTTCTCTTTCAAGGTTGGGTTGAAACAGGGATGTGTCATTTCTCCATGGTTGTTCAATCTGTACATGGATGGGGTAATAAAGAGGTACAAGGTAGGGTAGTGGATGTTGGAGTGGCCCTGGTGAGAGAGAATAGTGTTTGGAAACTCCCTGTACTGTTGTTTGCAGATGATACTGTGTTGAGTGAAGATGAAGGGGAGCTGCAAGGCTTGGTGGATGAGTTTGGGAGTGTGTAAGAAACGGAATCTAAAGGTGAGTGTAGAGAGGAGTAAAGTGATGGTCTTTGAGAGAGGTGAAGTCAGTGAATGTACAGCGAGGTTGGATGGTGAGGAATTGGAAAATGTGAGTACGTTTAAGTACTTGGGTAGTGTGATGAGTAAGGATGGAGGTTTGGAGGGTGAAGTGCTTGAAAGGGTACAGCAGGGAAGAAAGGTTGCTGGTTCCTTGAAAGCAGTGATAAGAAACAGGGAAGTGAGCATGGAAGTGAAAAAGTTACAACATGACAGTATTGTGATACCAACTCTAACGTATGGAAGTGAAGCTTGGACGTTGTTGGAAGGACACAAGTCAAGAGTGAGAGCAGTGGAAATGAGTTATTTAAGAGGAGCCTGTGGAGTCACATGGAGAGACAGGCTGACGAATGAGGATATAAAGGAGCGTTGTGGTGTGTATGTGGATATGATAGGAAGCATTATGAAGAAGACACTAAGGTGGTTTGGGCATGTGGATAGGATAGAGGGTGAAAGACTGACGAAGAGAGTGTATGTGAGTGAGGTGGAGGGGGGAAGAGGGAGGGGAAGGCCGAGGATGAGATGGAGGGATGGGATGGAGAGGTATATGAGAGAGGGGTGTGTGAGTTGGGAGCAGGGCAGTGAAATGGCGGGGGACAGTGACGTGGAGGCGATTTGTTTGTGGCCACCTCAAACGGGATTGAGGCGTCTGGCAACAAACGGATAGATAGAAAAGTGAATCAAGCGATGTGCGATGTTTCACTTCATCGTTTAATAGATGGCTATATACTAGACACCGGAGTTTATATAAATCCCTAGTAACCCTGAGTGAACAATCGACATACTTTAAAAATATACAAATAATCTTCATATTACTTCTGTATAAATATTACGTCTGTATAAAATTACAATAACCTTCACCAGATGTCACCGCTTGCGCAAATTAGAGCCTGAGCTTGGACCACCAAAAATATAATCAACGGCAAGGGGAAGTGTTGAAATTATTTTCGTATTTGTTTCCGAACTGATGCACCCAGGATGTTGTAGTACCAGTAATAATTAATGAAGACAGTTGTGGGAGACACCAGAATATAATTCAAAGTCGACTACAGCGAGGTAGAAGCAAGTAATTATTTACTAAAAGTGCAGCTTATAAATAATATCCAAAGCCTCCGCAATTAAATGAACGTAGACTTTGATAGTTACCCATGAAAATTGTTATTATACTATTAAGTAATTAATATTAAGTATATTTATACGACGACGGGGTGCGAATTGTCCTGACGGGGAAGAATCGTCCATGTTTTGACGGGGAATTGACTAAAACCAGAATAACACGTGCGAGCTGCGGTTTGTGTTGCGGCGAAACGTCAAAAGTTAGTATTTATGCACTGTAATTTAGCCCACATTTAAAATGAATTCAGGTGTGCTGTACAGTTCAAGCCAGTGATAGCTGTATCATTGCCTAGTCACCTTTTATTTCAGGTTTTTGGCATAAGAATGTAATATTTGAGTTTAGAGGCGATCAGTAAGATCAATAGTGAATCGCATGCAGTTTGTTGATAATACTTATTAGCAAGTAGGAAAAAATCATGGCAGTGTCGCGATCTTCTAACTATCTATCTATTGCCAGATGCCTTAATCCCGTTCGGGGTGGCCACAAACAAATCGCCTCCACATCACCCTGTCCCCTGCCATTTCACTGCCCTGCTTCCAACTTACATCCCCCTCTCTCATATACCTCTCCACCCCACCCCTCCATCTCATCCTCGGCCTCCCCCTCCCTCTCCCCCCCTCCACCTCACTCACATACACTCTCTTTGTCAGTCTTTCACTCTCCATCCTCTCAACATGGCCAAACCACCTCAATGTATTCCTCCTAACGCTTCCTATCACATCCACATCCACACCACAATGTTCCTTTATATCCTCATTTGTCAGCCTGTCTCCATGTGACTCCACAGGCTCCTCTTAAATAACTCATTTCCACTGCTTTTACTCTTGACTTGTGCCCTTCCAACAACGACCAAGCTTCACTTCCATACGTTAGAGTTGGTATCATAATACAATACTGTCATGTAGTAACTTTTTCATTTCCATGCTCACTTCCCTGTTTCTTATCACTGCTTTCAAGGAACCAGCAACCTTTCTTCCCTGCTGTACCCGTTCAAGCACTTCACCCTCCAAACTTCCATCCTTACTCATCACACTACCCAAGTACTTAAACGTACTCTTGAATGAAATTAATGTGGGTATAAGTGGCTGGGAGAAGGAGGGAGGTGAGACGACAGGAAGAAATCAGTAGGATGGAAGTTTTGGAAGCAATGAAGAAAGTCAAAATGGGGAAAGCCCCAGGAATTGATGCAGTGTGGTGAAATGCTGAAGCATGGGGGAGAGATAGTAGTAGAATGGATATGGAAGATGTGCAGATTAGCCTGGGAGGAAGGTAGAGTCCGGGAGGATTGGAAGTCAGGTATATTTATTCCGCTGTACAAAGGACATGGGGAAAAGTGTGTGGTAATCGTAGGGGCATTTGTTTTTTTTAGTGTAATAGAAGTATATGGTAGGATACTTATTGACAGAGTTAGGGAAACAACAAAAGAATTAGTTGGAGAAGGACAGGGAGGTTTTAGGAAGGGAAGAGGCTGTGTAGATCACATATTCATTCTTAGATCTTAGTGGAAAAGTATTTAGAGAAGGGGAAGAAGTTGTATGTAGCCATCATGGATTTGGAGAAAGCATATGACAGGGTGGATAGACAAGGATCGTGGAAAGTATTAAGAAGTTGTTGAATGTCGTAAAGAGTATGTATGAGGGTGCTTATGCTGCTGTGGATGTGGGTAGTGAACTAAGTGAATTTTTCTGTTTGAAGGTTGGATTGAAACAGGGATGTGTCATGTCAAAATGGTTCTTCAATCTGTATATGGATGGGGTTGTAAAAGAGGTGCAAGGTAGAGCAGTGGATGTTGGACCAACCATAATGAGAGAGGGCAGTGTTTGGAAACTCCGTGTACTGTTGTTTGCAGATGATACTGTATTGTTAAGTAAAGCTGAAGGGGAGCTGCAAGATTTGGTGAATGAGTTTGGGAGAGTGTGTAAGAAACGGAATCTAAAGGTAAGTGTAGGGAAGAGTAAAGTTACGGTCGTCAAGAGAAAGGAAGCCACTGAATGTGCAGTGAGGCTGGATGATGAGGAAGCGGAAAATGTGAATGCATTGAAGTAGTGTGATGAGTAAGGATGGAAGTTTAGAGGATGAAGTGCTTGAAAAGGTACAACAAGGAAAAAAGCTTGCTGGTTCTTTGAAAGCAATGGTAAGGAACAAGGAAGTGAGCATGGAAGTAAAAAAGTCGCTGTATGACAGTATTGTAATACCAACTCTAATGTATGGAAATGAATCTAAGACCTTGTTTGAAGGACTCAAGTCAAGATTTGAGAGGATCATGTGGAGTTATATGGAGAGACAGGCTGACAAATGAGGAAGTGGTGTGGATGTGATAGAAAGCATTAGGAGAAATACACTGAGGTTGTTTGGCCATGTGGAGAGGTTGGAGAGCAAGAGACTAACAAGGAGAGTGTATGCGAGTGAGGAGGAGGGGGGGAGGGAGGGGGAGGCTGAAGATGAGTCGAGAGATGGAGTGGAGAAGCATATGAGAGAGGGGGGTGTGAGCTGGGAGTAAGGCAGTGAAATGGCGTTGGACAGGGTGATATGGAGACGATTAGATTGTGGCCACCCCTTACGGGATTGAGGCATCTGGCAATAGATACTGTAGATAGACAGAAGTCATTGCACAGTTCTAAGTCAGCTTTCTTCTGCAATGTTTCTTGTACAATTAAAAGTAAGTGAGATATTGTGGAGTCTAGTGTGCGCAAGTGGTGGGCGTTTGCTTACATTTCATCCATTAATTAAAAACAATGCATTTTTGTTTTTTGGTGGTGCATTATGGTCATAGGCATCATGCATTTATTTTTGCTGGTGCATTATGGTTCTGATTCAGCCAGTTAGAAGGCTGGAAGTACGTTTATATCATGTCTTCGAATTTGAACTCAGTCAAGATGGTCTGCTGATGACCTAGGGGAAGATTGGATATTGGTCATGGCTTGTCCCGAACGACGCAGATCTAGATTAGGTAAAGTGGCGTTTGGGTAGGGGTATTGTCAGAAATTGCTTAAGTTCATTCATTTCTGTTTATTTTTACCATAAAAAAAAAAAATGCTAGATTTGGGTTAACGTTATCAAAGGCTTAACCCGTGGATTGCAAGCCTCAGCTCAGGCTGAGTAGCGTCACGTTGTGAGCCACAGCTCAGGCTGAGTAGCGTCACGTTGTGAGCCACAGCTCAGGCTGAGTAGCGTCACGTTGTGAGCCACAGCTCAGGCTGAGTAGCGTCACGTTGTGAGCCACAGCTCAGGCTGAGTAGCGTCACGTTGTGAGCCACAGCTCAGGCTGTGCTGTCCATGCATCACCGTAAACAACTCGACCCCTACGCAGACTTACGCATGGCGCTACACAAAGATGGAGAGAGAGAGATTTTATCTTTTCACCAGATGATGCCCTGGATGTTTATCTTCAAGTTTATAGTAAACAAAACAAAAAAATTTTTTTTTTTTTTTAATTTTTTCACTACCATGTGTAAACTTACGCATGGCCCTACACAAAGATGGAGAGAGAGATATTTTTCTTTTCACCAGATAATGCCCTGGATGTTTTTTATAATAATAAAAAAAAAAAAAACTTTTCCTTTGTTTTTTGTGCACCACGGGGTGGGATAAAAATAAGGTAACAGCGAAATCCACTGTGTAACACCACATATGACATCTCACAGTATCTCACTTTTTTTTTTTTTTTTTTTAAGAATCATCACAGCAGAAAGTTGACTTAGAACTGTTCAACAAATTGATTCACTCTATTATTTCTTAAGAATGGAGGGATGGGGTGGAGAGGTATATGAGAGAGGGGGGTGTGAGTTGGGAGCATGGCAGTGAAATGGCGGGGGACATGGGGACGTGGAGGCGATTTGTTTGTGGCCACCCCAAACGGGATTGAGGCGTCTGGCAATAGATAGATAGATAGATGTATGTGTATATATATATATATATATATATATATATATATATATATATATATACAGTATATATATACAGTATATATATATATATATATATATATATATATATATATATATATATATATATAAATATATATATATATATATATATATATATATATATATATATATATATATATATATATACAGTAACCCCTCCAATATCCGGATCAATAGAGCCATAGGCAGGTCCAGATAGTGGTCCTGTCCGGATATTGGGCCCCAGCTTATGGACTTGTACTTATGGACCCTAACTCTGAAAAACACCTATACAACTCCCTCTGGACATGCATTGCACCTATTTAAGACCCAAATCACACCAATAAGGGACATAAAAGACTGAAATAAATGCAAAAGAACCATAAAATGAGGTTTTAGAGGTGAGTTTATACAATATTAAACATTCTGGGTACTTACAAGTCCCTTGCTCTTGGACTGGTTTGAACCGCCAGTTTGCAGTCCACAGTTAATCCTCTGCACTCTAAATTCTAATTTCTTAACACTGCACAACACTGTAAATTCCTGTGTGTTCTAGTGGCAAGGTATTGCAGTTTATTCACTGTTTATTCACAAAAAACAAGCACCTGTGGCTTGCACTGTTATGAGCATCTGCTCTCCATCGGAGTTAAGCTGTGACTGTTGATGTTGGTGGGGCAACAGAGTTGCCAGATCGCAACAGCCACATTACCAATCTCCTCAACTTTCATTGTCAAATATAACTTTTCATTACCGAATTCGTAAAGCTAGCATATATTCTTCACTAATTATATATACAAGTGGAAATACATGTAATCACTCTCCTTATAACTAACACCATGTTGATTATTTTCACACTATGTAGGGTAGCAGATTAATCAGAGAGAGCAAACAATCCACCATCTCCATCCTGTGTATCCTCATACATGTGAAAAATCCATTTGGTAATGCATTATTCTAATGCATTACCAAAACGAATTTTTCATTACCAAATTGGCCCACAATTGGTAATGAAAAATACCAAATGGCAACCTGACAGGGGAGGAGGGAGGGGGAGGAAGGAAGGGGTGAAGGGACCATGGTGTAACAGCTGTTTGGCGCCAGGCGGGAATTTCAAATTATGGGAGGGAAAAAAGTCAGATTTTTTTCGAATTTTTTGCGGTTTTTGGCCCATTTTGGGAATACTGGATCCCAGGAGGATTATGTCCGGTTAGTGGGGATGTTCGGATATTGGGCGTTCGGATATTAGAGGGATTACTGTATAAATATATATACATATGTATATTTATATATATATATATCGTTTTGTTTTTAAAGGCTCCAACATGCTTGCATGCGTCGGCCTTGGTCACCTAATTGCGGCGCTCCATGCTGCACGATCCATTGCAGCCTCCCTGTTCAGTCCCTTAACCCTGAGGTCACACTTAATGACCTTGTCCCATGTCTACCCCTCGTAACCCCACCCCCAATATTATCACTTCTCACCTTCCTCACCCAATTATCGTCCCCCATCCTCTCCACATGTCCAAACCATCTCAATCTACCTCTCCTCATCACAACACCAATACACTCCAGTCCCATCCTACCTCTCAACTCTTCCATCGTGAACCCAGCCTCTCCAGATCTTGGACGCAGGGACGCACTACACATCCACCTAATCATTGTCATTTCTGTACGTCTGAGCCGGCGATTATCCTCCTTCACTGCCCAGGTCTCACTACCATACAGCATTATACTCCTAACACATGCTGCATACTAAGACCCCTTTGCACATAGGGAGAGTCCTCTCAATGTCAGGAGAGGCAAGAACTCCCTGAACTTCTTCCAACCACTTCTCACCTTAGCCACAGAGCTAGCTCCAGCCCCATCTCCAGCACACAACATGTCTCCCAAATAACAAAACTCTTCCACGCACTCAAGAGTTTCACCAGCAAGTTCAATTCTTTCACGTCTGACAATCTCCTCTTGCTCTCCCTGACACGCTGTACACATAAAATCAGCATTATCTTGCAGTCTACTCTGATACCACTACATCTTTTATGCACCCATTTATCAAGAACACCGCACAAGATGGAATTACTTCCCACACCCTTGTGGCAAACTGCACATGGCCACTCTCCCTCATCTTTGACAGTACCGCCACCAACCTTAGATATCATCACTTTTGTTTTATCTGCATTTACCTTTAAGCCCTTTTGCCCCATACCATCTCTCCACTTCCTAAATTTTTTCTCCACCTCCCTTACGTTCTCTGCAATCAACACCAAATCATCAGCATACAACAACTCCCACAGGAGTCCGTTTCTAAAGTCACGTGAAAGGGCTTCAAGTACCATGATAAACAACATGGGACTCAAAACTGACCCCTGATGCACACCAACATTCACGGAAAACCCATCACTCAAATCTCCATTCACTCTTACCTGGGTGTGAGCACCCATATACATAGCCATAACCACCCTAACCAGCCACTCCTCCAAGCCAAGCTTTCTCATTGCCCACTTCGCCACCTCTCTAGGGACTCTGTCAGAGGCCTTTTCCATATCAACAAAAACAAAATAAAGATCCCTTCTCCTACCAATATAGTTTTCCTGAAGCTGTAGAACAATGAATATGGCATCAGTGGTCCCCCTTCCTGGCATAAACCCAAACTGCATCTCATCAATATTCATTCTTTCTCTAATCATACCTTCTAAAACTCTCTCCATTACTTTCATTATCTGATCTAAAAGCTTTATACCTCTATAACATATATATATATATATATATATATATATATATATATATATATATATATATATACCCCTCCCTGTAAAAGAAATAACTCAGAGTCAAATGGCCACCCCGTACGGGATTATGGCATCTGGCAATAGATAGATAGATAGATAGATAGATATATATATATATATACTGTATATATATATGTATACAGTGGGGCACCAATTTTCGCACCTAATTGGGTCCAAAAATAATGCGCGAAAGTGGAATTAGCGAAAGTTGGGGCATTGTCTTTATGGCAAAAAGGCTAATTGGTTCCCGGTTATCCTAAAGTAACATCAGATTTTCATTTTCACTTGCAATACAGTACATCAAATCACTATTGTACATTGCATTGTGAGAAACAAACAATAAAAACTGTACAGTACACATTATATGAGGAGAAACATACCACAGAGACCAGGTTGAGGTGTTTAATGGATGTTGGGGGTAAGTATCCGAGGCGCATGGCGGGCTTATTTAGCCACGCCAGACGTATTGGCGCCACCTCTTGCTGCCTCGCTACCACTCTCTCTCACTGTTTTTTGCGCCCTTGTCCATGTGCTCAACTATCTTCCTTTTCATTTCATTATTATACTGCCGTTTCTTCACTCCAACACGATACTCTCTTTTAGCCTTGGCCTTTCCTCCCGACTTTGAATGTCCCGGCCTCTTTTTATCACCACCACTGCCTCCCGGCCCTCCCCCCACACCACCAGGCTCTCCCCCCACACCGCCAGGCCCTTTCCCCACACTACCAGGTATAGTAGAGGCCATTGAACCGTGAGAATCCAACACAATGGAGCTAGCACGCTCGTACACAATGGCGGGAATGGGTGGACAGAGTGTTGACATGACGTCATTCAAGATGGCGGTGGGTTGCGGGCGGGTGGTGCAGGAAATTCAAAGTTCAAAATATTGTCCCAAACCCAAAATTTGTGCGCAAAAATCGATTTTTTTCAAGCGAAAATGGAAGTTAGGGAATATTTGGTGCATGCCGCGAAAGTGGATTCAGCGAATCCTGCTGTAGCGAAAGTTGGTGCACTACTGTATTTATATACATATGTAATGTATATATATATATATATATATAGTCTAGTGTACACCCATACCCCACCCAATAGGGGTGGGGAAGGATGGAGGAACAGGGAAGGAGACAAGAAAGCCAAACAGCCCTAGTATCCTCCCCCAGTCCCACTCACTCACTCACACACACACACACACACACACACACACACACACACACACACACACACACACACAGAGGAGACTGGTGGGGGTATGGAGAGGGAGACAACCAGGGGTGGGGTAGGGCAGGGGAACAGGAAGGGAGACATGCCTGGTAGTGCTGAGTGTGGTGGCTGATGGAGGAGGAATTGGGGAGCCGGGAGAAGCGAGGGGATGGAGGGAAGACGGGAGTACTGGGACAGTCTCATTTCAAAGCTAGGGAGAGGAGGGGTATTAGACTAGTGAGGTGACGAACATTCAAATTGATTGGATTGTGGGAATGTTCCCCTGTTTCTTGTGTTCAGTCTAGCGAAGTGCTGGTTATGGTTGTGCCGAATGATGGGGTATGGATGTATATATAATAATATCATTATATATATATATATATATATATATATATATTTACACATATACACCCACCGCAAATTGACTTGAGACCTACACACAGAATTGCTATGGGAGAGTTGTTCGTCTTTGCTTTGTGTTTCCACCTCTACCAAGTGAATTTTTGGGACAAGACGTAACTGGCAACTCCTCTGGTGTTGGCGGGTGGTGGTGAAACACTCACCTTGTCAGTGCTTGCCCAGAAGCGAGAATGGTAGTATACGTTCCCATCACTCCGAGCTTGCACCTCCCCCTTTTTTTCATATGCATTACTGTGTGCCCCGTTATTTTCGTAGAGTCGAGTTGTCATGCCTGGAAAGTACTGCTCAGGGGATGAGAGGGTCCGTATCATTGCATGGAGGCAAGATAATGTCCCTGTCAACATGATTTGTGAATGTACTGGATGAGCAAAGTCAACCGTCATGAAGATTCTTGCTGTAGCGCATGGCCTGCCACCTGTCGTGCCAGAGCACAAGCATGGCGGTGGAAAGAAGAGGATGACTTCCAGAGGTACAGATATACTTCTGAAGAGAGAAGTACTGTAATCAAGAATCCTCGACAGACAGCAGCAGAATTTAAGAGAATGCATCCCCAGTTGTGACAAGACGTCTCAATTTGAACTATCCAACATCGCTTGCAGAAGGAGCTGGGTTTGCCAAGCCACACCGCAGCCAAGAAACTGCTTCTCACTGACCGCATTAAGATGCAGCACATTCAGTTTTTCAAGAAATATGCACACTGGACATCGGATGAGTGGAGAAAAGTTATGTTTTCCAATGAAAGCACGTTTCAAGTGTTCCAGGTGCGTTCTGCCAAGGTTCGTCGCCCTGCCTGCTGTAGTCTATATGACCCTGCTTACACGGTGCTGACTGTTAACCACCCACAATCAGTAATGGTATGGAGGTGTTTCTCAGGTGAAATGGGAAGGAGAGGCCTCTACTTTCTTCCTAAGAACCTGATGATGAATGGTGGCCGGTACATTCAAGTTCTGAAAGATCATTTGTTAAACTTTTTTTGCTATTTATGGGTGCAACTTTTTCATGCACGATTGAGCTCCATGTCACAAGTCAAGAAAGGTGACAAAATGGCTTATGGATAATTGGATTGAGGTCCTCGACTGTCTTGGCAACAGTCCAGATCTGAATCTGATAGAAAACTGCTGGGCAAAGATGAAGAAAATCATGGCAGAGAAGAAGACATCCAGTCTGGACAACTTCAAGACTGAACTGACAAATGTTTGGTGCAAAGAAATGTCCTTAGATTACTTTAGAGATCTAAGTGATTCCATGCCAAAACGCATCCAACTGGTCCTGAAAAACAAGGGAAATGTGATTTCATATTAATGAATGGCATTTCATGAACAAACATTGTGATATACTATGATTTCTATGTTATTTAATACCTTGTGGGGGGAAGTCCTAAGTCAATTTGCAGTAGCTGTGTGTGTGTGTGTGTGTATATATATATATATAGAGAGAGAGAGAGAGAGAGAGAGATTGATAGATGTATATATATTGTATATATAGTTTGTCATGTTGCACATATCCTTTGATTTTTTTTTTTAATTTTTTTTATTAATGGTATGCATTTTGTAGACATTGTAGATTAGCATTCTGTACTGTACTTGAAACAATAGCACAAATAACTGTTTTGTTATCAATAATGCTTAATGATTGGAATTACCAATCAAAAAATGTTGATGATGTTTCTGGTTACCTGATATGTCTGGCTGAGCAGTTCAAATGGCATACCCAGCATTTTTTTCATATAAGAAATGTCTTTGGTAGAACTTTTCCCACCCGAGCAAGCGGAGGGGCCTTTGCTTTGATATACAGTACTGTGATGCACATACATACCTCAGCATAAAACTTAACTTTCACTTTGATATTGTAGCCCAGCCAGCATTGCATGATGGATGGGGAGAAGGACATAGCAAAGGAGGCAGTGTTGATGCGCTCAGAGCAGATGCCTGAAGGAACTCCCACAGTCAAAGGTGAGTCAAGTATCAGTAAGCCCTCTGTCATCATCAAGAAGATTGACTGGGGAGAGTAAATGAAGGAGGCTGGTGCACTGTGGGAGATATGATAATTGCCAAGTAGGGAAAGAAGCGCCTGGAGGTAATTTTTTTCCGGGGGATAATTGATTGATACATCAGCCTGGGTGGTGCAGTAGATCTTAATAGTTTTTCTTTCTTTTGATGTAGTTTCAGTTATAACACAGTATTATCCTGTCTTTAAGTTAGTGCCATTCAGCCTGTGTGGATGAGAATTTGTGAGGGGTGGAAGGCAGTCATGGGTTGGACAGAAGGTTGGACAAGCTTGAAAAAAAAAAAAAAAGGTATGAGAAAAAATAGAAAAAAAGAAACATAGCATATTGTAATCTGTGTCCCATCAGCGGTGTTTCAACAGAAGCTAGACCCAGCTGGAGATGGAGATGTAAACAAATGTTAGTGAATGTAAGGAAACCTTGTGACCACCTCTTCAGAAATTAAGGTGTCTGGCTATGGATAGATAAGTTACCCAGCAGTGTACATTATTTTTTGGCATCTAAGATGCTGCATTGTGAAAGACGCACCCCAATTCTAGAAGGGCAATTCTGAGAAAAAAGTTTGTCTCAACCAACACTGCAGAAAGCATTGATTGCTATGAGTATTTTTCACACAAGTACACACTCACCTTTCTGAATCTCCATTTAGTACTGTTCATCAGCCATAGGTTTCATTATTTTTTGTAAAAGAACTGTAAAATAATTATAAAAAAAATGTAACTGCCCCTTCCTCACAGAAAGTTCCTTAATGCGACGCTACAATGGGACAAAGGTGTCTAGCATGCAAGTCAGTATTGTGGGCCGCAAGCCAAACTGACCCACGGTGAACAAGATATCGCTTGTTAGGCAAAATGGATAACAATTTTCGCTCACAGCTTGTCGGTGGGATTGGAACTCAAATGAACCTATATTAATTTTGTAACGTGAGAAAATGTTCTTTTATTCACAGAGGGAAACTCTAACTAAAATTATTAAGTAAATATAATTTAATTCTTGTGGTTTTTATTCATTTCTATTTTTTTTCTTGTGACATGAAATAAATATTCAGATACTCGTGTGACCAGCCGCAGAGGCTGTCTGTTTTGTTTCCAAACAAGTGGAAATCAGATTGTGACCAACATTTGATATGGATCCTGTGACAAGGAAAACTCTAGTAGACTGCCTTATGGCCCTGGAGTTACTGAAGTATGTGAGGTAGTTATAGAAACTGAGGAAAAGGGAGTGGGTCTGCCATGGTGGTTTGTTTACAAATGACCACGAGGCGCCAAGGCAGACGACACTGCTAGCCATTTCGGCTCACAAAACACACGCGGCAACTCGACTTTGCTAGCCATTTCGCCTCACAAAAGCTGCTCACGTGTTAGCCACGTTTGTTTCAATGTGATGCCACCTTTGTGCTAATGAACTTTGTGCCATGGGCAGTCAAACCACTTTGTGCTAATGAACTGTGTGATTTCTTGTATATAGTAACTGGAATTAATGTTCACCTTCATTAGAATATAATTTTGTGGCATGTAAGATGCATTTTTCTCCAGAAAAAATACAATGGAAAGTCTCCATGGATCATCAGAGATGAATGTCATGAGGTTAGACTGGAGTTAGCTCTAGCTCTATTCAGAACAGTAACATATACAGGTAGTTATTGCATAAACTGCCTGTCATTGGTAGAATTTACAATGAAAAACATTTAACTAAACAAAAACTGTTGATAAACTGTGAAAAATAAGATGTGCTTGAATGTTTACTCAGATGATTTGGGGGTAAATATGATTGACAGTGATGCAGGGATTCAAGCTGTTTTCTTAAAACAATGTTCTTAACCAAAGTAATTTCAGTACTAGGTACATTGCAGGTAATTTTAATTTCAACAAAAGAATTAAAGAGATCAAGCAAAATATACCTATTTTGCAATATTAAATAAAGCCGCCAGAACAACACCCACGACAGTGTGTTTACTGCTGATCCCACTGACTGAATGCGCTAGTGTACTAAACTTGCTCAAATGTACACAATTTAATTACCATACATTTCAGTGGATACCGAGAAGCGTGTCACCTAACTGGGGGGGGGAGCTTTGCTCCCCCAGACCCCCTCAATTAGCAGTGGAGGCCTAACTGTGGGTTTTCACCCCCCAGACCCCCCAATGATTATAACCTACCTAACAGCATGCAAACTAAAATGTGCATTGCATAACACTTGCTCCAGAACAGTATAGTGCGTTAGGAGCATTTGTCAATCGTGGCACAATCATCACACAACCACATGCTGGCAAAGGTAGATGCAGTCATAAAGAAAATCATTACAGGGAGGTTCCCAAAGATACGAGCAGTTAGGTTCCATTTGGCATAGCCGTAAAATGAATTCTCGAATAATGAAACATGTAACTGATGGTAAAATATTAGCTGGGTTCAAGGACCCCCATCAAAGGTAAGTTTTCAAGCTAAAATATACAATACCAAATGCAACAAACATATCTATATTACTGAACTGTAGAGAAAGCAACCTGAAGGAGCAAATAGTATGCAGATAACATGACTGCACATTAATTAAACATATAAAACATGCATAACACCCATCCAGAGGTGGTAATGTTGTGTTGGAGGTGGGAGGCTGGCTGGCAGTTGCCAGCTGAGCAGCGTTGTCAGACTCCCAAACCAATATTAACGTACCCGGATTGTTTAAATTATGGCTTTTTTATCAAAATTATTGCATTCATAAACAAAGGCATTTCTTTAGTAATTGCTGTGGAATTAATATACACTCAATCCTCGTAAATCGCGTGTTTATAAATCACGGATTCGTAAATCACGGCTAAGTGGCTGTCAGACTCCCGGCACCCTTAAATCGCTGATAAGTCACGAAAATCGCGGACCTAGGCACCGAAGTGGGCCTTTTCCGAGGAGAATCGTAAACTTCGTCATTCAAATTGAAAATCACGACCCAACAACCAATCACCGAGCGTCCCTGGTGGCATATGTGCATACTAATGCTGCCATGTTGTTGTTGCTCTTGTCCCGCCAGTCCACACACTACAGACCATCACCGTCGAGTACGAGAGCTAACTGTCATTTTTGTGCAACTTCCCCCCCGCCTCCTACCTGCCATGGCCCCTCCCGACCCCCCAGTGAAGCGCTCTAAGTTGTATGGCGTCAAGAAGCTGCCACAGTTGTTGTACAGTCAACGTTTGGAGCTCATTTGTCGTGTTGAGAGGGGAGAAAAGTTTTCAAAGCTGGCGAAAGAGTTTGGGAAGAACAAGTGCTGAGAGGTTCTAAGTTCTTCCCAACACCACCCCATTCCATTCACTTAAGCAATTTCATCATAGGATTAAGGTGAGATCCCTTAACATTGCTTCTTTCTATTAAATACATGCACTGAATATTCCTAGATTTGTATGTTTGTGTTTGATGGTGCCTAGATAGGTGTAGGGTGGTGTGGGGGGTGGTTGGCCAAAGTCCAGACCCAAATTCATTTTTCACATAAGAGTTATTATTTATAAACCATGGATTTTGTAAATCGCGGCAGTGGTCCAGACCCAAATTGCCGCAATTTACGAGGATTGAGTGTATTTATATGTGGAGTGATTACTTAACGTTACTGAATTTGTTTAACTGTTAAGTACCTACCAGATTGTAATACTGGTTATTGTAAGAGTTACTGAATCCTACTGTTATACTAGAATTACAGTAGACTTGTTAATTTTGCAATTCCTTATTTATTTCTCAGATTATGAAATTATGAAAGTTATCGCATATTGCAAAGTGTGCCAAAATATCGCATTTTGCATACTCATCGCACATCTGGCAACGCTGCAGCTGAGCAGTCTCGCTATTTCTCTCCGAGGTTGAGAGAAAACAGCGGTGACTGTGTTTGCTGGGATGACTGAGTTAGAATCCTCACACCTCGCCCCAGACTGAATGTTGTATCACTGGATTTTCGAAATTGTGTATTGAAAATAGTCCCTAATTTACCCAGGTCATATCATTGGTTTCTCATATATCGAGTGGTCGTATAACGGGACCTACCTGTATATACATCAAACAGGAGACCCATTAACCACGACTGCGCTAATTCTTGTGAACCAGATTACCTTCCCTGAGTCATTTTTTTTGAATTTTTATTTAATATTAAGTTGATTTTTTGTCATCAGATCAAGTGTTTCTGAGTTTGAACTCTTCATCACCCTTGTCTTTTTGTTATTTATGCCTCTTGGGTGGTTGTTAGGGAAGCGATAAGTCACCAACACCATGGGAGGTAGACGGGTGTGAATCTGCCATTGCAGGGCTACAAGCAAGAACTTAATAGTTAGTATGCAGTATTTGGCAACTGTGGTTTGGCAGGGCTTGGCAACAAATCTGGTGGTGTGGAGGGATACTCAGTGTTCCCATGGAAACCAATGACGTTTCCTTGTGCATGAAATTATGGCGTGGAGATCCATCGCCCCATATGAGGTGGTCAGCACAGCCAAGGGTGGCCTGCATATCTGAATAAGTAAATATGCAGTATTTGGCAGTGTGGTGTGGTAGGGCTTGGCAACACCTGTGATGGCTTAGAGGGAGAATCAATGTTCCCATGGAAACCACTGATGCTTCCTCATGCTTGAAATTTTGCCGTGGAGACCCATTGCCTCATATTAGGTGATTAGTTCAGCCAGGGGTGGCCTGCATATCGCCTCATATGAGCTGATGAGCACGGCGGGTGCTAAAGCATGATACATGTCAATAAAACAGTGTTCAGCGATTAAATTAAATCACATCATATTCTGTAAAATACAGGTAAGCCCTTAATTCACGTGAGGGTTAGGTTCCCAGACCCTTCGCGTATGTGGTAAATTCGCGTATATGTTCTGCCCTTGTGTGCACATAATTACGCATGTCTATACGTATATTACATCTCAATAATACTGTTTATGCACTACATACGCCTTATAAACTAGCATAAAGTATTAAAAACAACAAAAATGTAACAAATTTAAAACTGAAACCTGACAAGCACAGGCGTAGGTGGAGACACTTCAGCAGTCTGGTGCACTAGCCCTTACTGCCTCCTGTATGCTACATTCTGCCTTCTTTATTGTATGAACAGTTGACTCATTCACCCCAAACATGCGGTTACAAGACAATTCACAGGCGTAGGTGGACACTCTTTAGCAGTCTGGTGCACTAGCCCTTCTCCTGTATGCTACGTTCTTCTTCTTTATTGTATGAACAGTTGACTCACCCCAAACATACGGTTCTGAGACAATTCACCATCAAGTCAATTCACCGTCAAAACATGGACAATTCCCCGTCATTCTATTAATATACAGTACTTATTATTGATTAATTAATACTTTAATAAATAATTTTCAGGGGGATTTTATAACTCATATAAGTAAAAAACTAGTGTACTGTACTTGCTAAATAAACTGGTATGTAAATAAATGATGGGGAATCGTCCTGACAGAGAATTGTCGCCGACATTCCTCCCTGAAGTTTGTCCAACACTTTAACTTTCTCTGTCAGCAACATCACTTTACAAGTCAGTTTTGGTGTGTTACCACATGCATCACTAGCACTACGCTTATGCCTCATGTTGACAGACAAGGCAAGCAATTACTGGAAGGCAGAAAAATAAGCCACAAATAACGATTTGCAAGTCATGCATGGTTCGACCGTTCGGCTCCCACACACACATACACACACACACATACATATATGTGTGCACATGGGCAGCAGGTAGGCATTTTTTATACTTTATTTATTTCGCTTGTATATTGAAATTACTTATTTGAATACTATAATTTTGTTTTAATTATTGTACGAAAAATTCGTGGGTAACCGAAATCGCGTGAAAAAAGTTCGCGTGAATTAAGGGATAACCTGTACACTCAATCCTCGTAAATCGCGTGTTCATAAATCACGGATTCGTAAATCACGGCTAGGTGGCTGTCAGACTGCCGGCAACCTTAAATCACTGTTAAGTCACGAAAATCACAGATCTAGGTACCCAAGTGGGCCTTTTCCGAGGAGAACCGTAAACCGCGGCATTCAAAATGAAAATCGTGACCCAACAACCAATCACCGCATGTCTCTGGTGGCATATGTGCATACTAATGGCGCCATGTTGGTGGTGTTCTTGTCCCGTCTGTCTGCACACAACAGACCGTCGCCGTGGAGTACGAGAGTTACCTGCCTTTTTTGTGCAACCTCCCCCTGCCTCCTACTTGCCATGTCCCCTCCCGACCCCCCAGTGAAGCGCTTTAGGTAGTATGGCGTCAAGAAGCTGCCGCAGTTGTTGTACAGTCAACGTTTGGAGCTCATTCGTCATGTTGAGAGTGGAGAGAAGGTTTCAAAGCTGGCGAAAGAGTTTGGGAAGAACAAGTGCTGAGAGATTGTAAGTTCTTCCCAACACCACCCCACTCCATTCACTTAACCCCTTAACCGCAGGGCGTCACTTTCGTGATGTTTGGGAGCAAGGGATCATACCGCGGGGCGTCACTTTTGAGATTCTGTTATTTTGAATTCACCCGGGCTTTCAAGTGGTGGCTTGTATCATCTGTCAGTACTGTCAATGTCCAACACTAGTCAGCACTCCTAATCTCATCTGTACTCCCATCCATTGTTGACAATTTAGCCATTTCTCCCCGTTCTTGACTCCCCTTCCTACCCCCCCTCCATTACCCTATCCTCTCGCCTGCCCGGCCGTGCTACGCTAAGTAAATCTTCCCTGGAATTTTTCACTGATTTCATCCATTGAAATAAGCCCTATGCCCTATTCTTATACCAAATAATATATACAAGAAAGAAATAAGATAAGTGAGAGTGCCATACACCTAGAATTGGCTAATTATCACCTGACAACACCTCACATTCACTCGTTCGCTAATTTTCGCTGTTTATTTCCCCTTGAAATATGCTGTATAATCTATTTTCGTAATAAAAATATATATAAGAAAGGAAGGGAGAAGCCTAAGTGATATTTACATTCACCTGGAACTACCTAATTATTGCAGGCCACCACGCTGTATTCTACGCTAAGTAAATCTTCCCTGGAATTTTCTACTGATTTCATCCATTGACATAAGCCCTATGCCCTATTCTTATACCAAATAATATATACAAAAAAGAAATAAGGTAAGTGATAGTGCCATACACCTGGAATTGGCTAATTATCACCTGACAACACCTCACGTGCACTCGTTCACTAATTTTCGCTGTTTATTTCCCCTTGAAATTGCTGTATAATCTATTTTTGTAATAAATATACATATAAGGAGGGAAGGGAGAAGCCTAAGTGATATTTACATTCACCTGGAACTACCTAATTTATTATGTATTGTCTTGGTTTCCTGCCAATCATTTCATTGCTGTATATTAGCAGGTCTCACAAGGCTAAAGTTGGTAGTATTGCACTCACCCAAGCCAGGCGGCAGGAGGCCACCACTATCAGTTCACTGTCGTCTTTCAAAGTGAGGGTATGTCTGATTTGCTCCTGCTAACTTCCACCGTTTTTCAGCCCCATGCAAAGGGCCCTGTGACCTTTACCCCCTACTAAACCTCGTGTGGAAAGAGGTAAAGGGCTGACAATTGATAAAAGAGTGACTACGATCTTTCTATTGAGTAAAACAGTGCAAGTGGAATTGTAAATAATGTGTAAACAGCACGTGAAAGTAATGAATGTAAATATACGTGAACAGTGGAAAATAATTTTATAAGTTACTTCAAGTGACAGTGCATAACACAGTGTAAATAAAATAGAAATGTAAATAACGTAAATAAAATAGAGAACGTAAATAGAAATGTAAATGAGTAGTATTATAAGAATACGAGTATATACCTTAGGAGTCATGAAAGTGCAAGTTTCACTCTAGCATGTATGAATACTATGAGTTATGAGAGTGAAGGTGAAAGTGACATTCACTCTCAATGCTAGTATACAGGACGAGAAAGTGAATGCTACGTATTTTACAGAAAGAAATTGAATGCCTACAGTGACAATAAACTACTATTACTGAAGGAAACTTATGGATAAAGACTGTAGATATATATAAGTGTTATATAGTAATAGAAATACAAACTGTGAGTGTTTTTATGAATAATAAATGACAACACCAGCGGCGAACTAGCGCAAGTGGGAAGGTCATACGCCCTCGTAATTTTCATTGCTTACACTGTGTTTTTTTTTTGAGTATAGATTCCAAACTATTTGAGAATCATAGAATAGTGTTTCTAGTGATAATATCAGACTGTGGTAATCATATTACGGGTTGTCGGGAAGCGTAAAGTGGAGACTTTGTTACCCAACTTCAGAGGTCTCCACAAGTCCTATGGTATTCGACGAAGGCTCAACAAACACCCCAGGAGAAAGCTGAAGTTATGTGCCATAAGCATATGTGATTTTAATATTCTAGGACTAATAACTGATTTTTGGCAAATATTTTTAGAGAGTCTATCAAAGTGCGAATATGCACGCGGGAGCCGCAAGAAAAAGCAAAACAAGCCCGCGGTTAAATGGTTAAGCAATTTCGTCATAGGATTAAGGTGAGATCCCTTAACATGGCTTATTTCTATTTAATACATCCTAAATTTGTATGTTTGTGTTTGATGGTACCTAGATAGGTGTAGGTAGGGTGCTGTGGGGGCGGGTTGGCCAAAGTCCAGACCCAAATTAATTTTTCACATAAGAGTTATTATTCATAAATCACGGAATTCGTAAATCACGGCAGTGGTCCAGACCCAAATTGCCGCGATTTACAAGGATTGAGTGTATAGGATATGAGGTGCTACCCAAAAGTACCAGTAATTTGAATATTGTAGGAAAATAAGTTACCTTGCCTCCTAGTTCTCACTGTCACCTTCGCAGTAGTCCCTTTGGGGATATATACAGTGGTCCCAGCGTTTTTTCCACAAGTCCGTGCATCCCTGGAAGGCTTCAGGCGTGATGGTCTTGAGCACCTCCTGCGATTCTGTCTGGATCTCCTCAATCGAGTCAAATCGATGCCCTTTCAGTCGTAATTTCAGCTTGGGAAACAGGAAAAAGTTGCAGGGGGCAAGGTCAGGCAAGTAGGGTGGGTGGGGAATGACTACCATGTTTGTGGAAGTCAGGAACTACTGGACAACAATTGATGTGTGGGCGGGGGTGTTGTCATGATGCAGGACCCAGTCCTTGTTCTTCCTCTGTTCTGGACGTTTGCAGTGGATGTTCTCCCTCAGACACTGCAAAACTTCACAGTAAAATTTTTTGCTGATGGACTGACCTAGTGGGATGAATTCCTTGTGAACAATCCCTTGGATATCGAAGAAAATGATCAACATCAACTTGACATTGCTGCGCCATTGGTCCACCATTTCAAAACAGCCAAATCACCTACACGCCACATTACAATAGTAAGCGTAGTAACACGTCCATATACAGACATGGCCGGGGCCACACTGACGCACAAGGGATGCTGCTGACTCCTCCTAGCAGCAAAAGGCAAAATTGCAAACAGTTGGCTCCCTCTGTTCAAATTACTGGAACTTTTGGGTAGCACCTTGTATGTGCAGAACCTCCTATATTCAAACATTTTTAAATATCAACATTTAAAATAAGTCCACTATATACAGTATGCTACTCTATAAAAGATAACAAAAGATCCTGCCAACACTTCATTCCATAATTAATGATCTTGGAAAAATTTCAAGGACAGCTACAACTCTTGTGTTCATGAATTGACAGTGCTGCCACCTTGTGTCTGCTGGTGAATGAAACTGAAAGACCTCAGTGCAAACATGGATTTTTAAGATGGACAAGTGTTTATAACATTTTATTTGCCACAATTTTTTGTGTTTTATATTCTCTTTGTATGAATCATGCTGGTCCTTTACATACAATCAAGTGAGTTGAAGACAAACCCAATTCTGTGTTTATAACAGTGCTGCCACCTGGTGTCTGCTGGTGAATAGAACCGAAATCGAAATTCCTCAATGCAGGAATGTATTTATAAGATGAACAACTATTTGTAAGTTTTTGTTGGTCTTTATTTTATTATTACAGTATTTTTTTTAATGTATTCTCTTTGCATGAATCATGCTGATAATTCACATGCCGTCACAAACCCAACTTTGTTTTAACTTACTAACAGTGCTGCCATACGGTATCTGCTCATGAATATAACTGAAGGTCCTTAATGCAAGCATGGATTTCAAAGATGAGCAAATGCTTCTAACTTTTTAGTGGCTTTTTTTTTTGTGCGTGATTTTATATTTCCTTTGCATGAATCGTTCTGATACTTTACATGAAGTCAAGTGACTTGAAGGCAAATCCAGCTGAGTCAAGTTCAACAGAGAAGAATGGTGGATTGAAGCAGTTTCTGGTGTAAATATGTGTAAATGTGTTGCAGATTTTCACTTTTATATAGCATACTGGTGAATAGTATTGAGTAGAGATGCAGTAAACTCCCAATTATCCAGTGTAATAGAGCCAAAGGCCTGCCAGATACTGTCAAAATGCTGGGTTATGCAGAAGTTCCGCCTAGGGGCCCTAATCACCCCTTTATCACATATCCACTGTCCAACCCTACAAAATGCTTTAAATGTCAAAAAACAGCTAACAGATATTCTTAATAAAAAAAAAAATACTGTAATATACTGTTAATACACTGTAATTTTATGTACAGAAGCAATTTCATGGTGATGATGGGGATAATGTCAAAGTCCCCCCCATTGGGAGACCTGTTTTCTTTCACCTGGCAGTAATGTATAAACTCACACATTGTAAACACTATCAGTCGTCAAAAAACAGCTAAATAACATTCCTAATATTGAAATACTGTACTGTGTTTACTGTGAAGCACACTGTAATTTTCAGTACAGCAACACATTTCAGATGGTGGTGATGATGATGGTGGTGGTGGTGGTGGTGATGTAAAGACATTATTGGAGAATACTGTACAATAATGCCCAACATAAACAATCAAAACATGAAAAAAACTGAAAAAGAGCATAAATTAAATGAAGCATGCTTCACTGGAGTGAACTGTACTGTGTACACAGTATTGTACTTTGATATATCAAAATTCAAGCAAATGATTCCGCCCCACAAAACAAAACAAAACTGTTCTCTCATAGTAGCAAGGACAAACTTCACTTGGGAAGAAACGGTTCCATCTGTCTATCTATTGCCAGATGCCTTAATCCTGTAAGGGGTGGCCACAAACAAATCGCCTCCATGTCGCCCTGTCCGTCTGCATTTCACTGCCCAGCTCCCAGCTCACACCTCCGTCTCTCATATACCTCTCCACTCCATCCCTCCATCTCATCCTTGGCCTCCACCTCACTCACATACACTCTCCTCGTCAGTCTCTTGCTCCCCATCCTCTCCCATGTCCAAACCACCTTAGTGTGTTTCTCCTAATGGTTCCTATCACATCCACATCCATACCACAATGCTCCTTCACTTCCTCATTTGTCGGTCTCTCTCTCCATGTGACTCCACATGCTCCTCTCAGATAACTCATTTCCACTGCTCTCACACTTGAATTATGTCCCTCCAGCAAGGTCCAAGCTTCACTTCCATACATTAGAGTTGGTATCACAATACTGTCATGTAGTAGCTTTTTCACTTCCATGCTCACTTCCCTGTTTCTTATCACTGCTTTCAAGGAGCCAGCAACCTTTCTTCCCTGTTGCACCCTTTCAAGCACTTCCTCCTCTAAACTTCCATCCTTACTCATCACACTACCCAAGTACTTAAATGCTCTCACATTTTCCATTTCCTCTTCATCCAACCTCACTGTACATTCACTGACTTCATTTCTCTCGAAGACCATAAATTTACTCTTCCCAACATTCACCTTTAGATTCCATTTCTTACACACTCTCCCAAACTCATTCACCAAGCCATGCACCTCACCTTCATCTTCACTTAACAACACAGTATCATCTGCAAATAACAAGACAGGTAGTTTCCAAACACTGCCCTCTCTCACTATGGCTGCTACAACATCCACTGCCCTACCTTGCATCTCCTTTATAACCCCATCCATATACAGATTGAACAACCATGGAGACATGACACATCCTTGTTTCAATCCAATCTTCAAATAGAAAAATTCATTCAGTTCACTGTCCACACGCACTGCATCCTTAGCACCCTCGTACATACTCTTCATGGCCTTCAGCAACTTCCCATCTACTCCATATATTCTTAATATTTTCCACAATCCCTGTGTATCCACCCTGTCATATACTTTCTCCAAATCCATGGAGGCTGCATACAACTTCTTTCCCTTCTCCATAAACTTTTCCACTAATGATCGAAGAATGAATATCTGATCTACACAACCTCTTCCCTTCCTAAAACCTCCCTGTTCTTCTCCAACTAATTCCTCTGTCATTTCCCTAACTCTGTCAACAAGTGTCCTACCATATACTATTCCTATTACACTAAGAAGACAAATGCCCCTATGATTACCATGCACTTCTCTTTCCCCTTTTCCTTTATACAGGGGTATAATTATACCTGACCTCCAATACACTGGGATTCTACCTTCCTCCCAGGCCAATCTGCACATCTTCCACATCCATTCTACTAATATCTCTCCCCCATGCTTCAGCGTTTCACCACACACTCCATCAATTCCTGGGGCTTTCACCAGTTTGACTTTCTTCATTGCTTCCACAACTTCCATCTTACTGGTTTCTTCCTCTTTTCTCACATCTGTCCTTCTCCCAGTCATTCCCCAGCGACTTATACTTGCATTACTTTCATTCTTTATGTGCAGCAATTCCTTAAAATGTTCCCTCCATCTGCTCACTTTTTCTACCTTCTCCACTAGCAATCTACCATTTTTATCTTTCACTCCCCAGCTAACTTCATTGGCACCCTGTCTAACTTTCTTTACCTCTTTCCAGAACAGTTTCTTACATTCTCTCCACTTTACACTCAAGTTCCTTCCAAATTCCTCATCCACTCTCTTCTTACTCACTCTTACTAATCTTTTCACCTCTCGCTTCCTCTCTATATATAACTCTCTCTTCCGTCTCTCAACTTCTTGCACACCTCTGTTTCTCATCCACTCACTATATGCTTTCTTCTTTTGTGGCACAGCCTCTCTCACCTCTTCAGTCCACCATGGTGTTCCCTGCACCCCGTTTCGTCTTCTCTTCACCCCGCACACCACCTCACATGCTGCACAGATTTCTTCTGTGAATATGTTGCACTCACCTTCCACGTCTCCCATCTGCTCCAGTCTATATTTACCCAATCACTCTTCCACTTCCCTCTTATATTCTTCCTTTTTTCCATCCTCTTGTAACTTTTCCACTCTCCTTGTATGTACTACTTCCTCCTGTCCTTCCCTTCTTCTATTTATCCATTTTATTTGGGCTTTAATTCTGACCACCACCAAGTAGTGGTCCGAGAGTCCATTCCCCCAACCTCTGTATACTCTTGCATACAGTTGTCTAAATGATTTTATATTTTGTGTTAACGATTCCATTGTAGCACGATTTTTTCTTAATAAAATAAACTCATTTTCATCATCTCTTCTCGTTTAGTAACACAATTTAATTGACATTTTTTTCCAATACAGTTTCATTGGTGCCTTAGCAGAATCCAACAGTCACTTTTACGGTACAGTAATGTACACTTCATAACATTGTAAGTTATACTTACTAGAGAGGAGGGGAGAGGGGGGGGAAGTAGTACAATGTGTCAGAGTGCCACAGCGGCCCTAGAAGACCAGCCAGGTTTTAGAGGGAAATCCATTGCAACATTGCCAGTTAATAATACTGTAATAATGTTTTGGATGAGACATAGACTGCAGTGTAAGCTCATTTGTATATCGGCACCATAGCGGCAGTGAAATACAATGGAGAGTGAGAGAACATCCACCTTCCTGCTGTCAGCCACTGAAAACTCTGCATTAGAATTCTCCCTCCCCTACTTTACCCAATCAGAACTCTTCTACTCCCTACCACTACATCTCCCCACCAACACCCTCTGAGCTGCTAGGGCCACCAACCATCAACTCTCTCTCCTTCCCTCCCTCTCTTTCATATTACAGTACAATATAATCCCATTCTTTCTGTATACAGTAGTTTATAAATCAACCTAAACACAAAGTTTAAGTCTAAAGTATCATCAAAATCAGTAAAATAAAATCAACACCCATCGTTAAACCGGGTTTTGCCCATCGTTAGGCAAAGTATGGTGGTACTGTATTTCTACTCCCATTGCTAAGCTGGGGTATTGCATCTAGGGATATCATATCTTGGGGTATACCTGTACTGTATTTCTTTATTTTCTTGTTTCGTGATTATGACTGGATGTTTGACGACTACAACTGTCACATGCTGGATGATGATGTACTTTTAGCCAGAAGAAAGAGTCCTTCATGCCGGATAGTGTCATTGGCTACGCCAGATAATGTATGCCGGGTAGTGCTGAGCCAGATCATCAGGAGTTTACTGTACTGAGGGGTGAATATGTATATACAAACCCACCTGATTCAAACTCAGTAAAGAAAAACAAAGGATATACAGAATTAATTTTTAGCATTTAAATATATGCAGATTTTCCCCATTTTAGTTCTTATATTCATTAACCCTTTCACATCAGGTGACATGTCGACGTGCCACTTAAGAAATATCTGTAGCCGTTGGGTGGAACATATACATTATCTGGACTTTTTATATTTGCATGTCAGTACTCAATAGTGGTTTAGTATCAGGAGGTGGCAATACTGAGGAGTTACCATTGCAGTTGGACTGTTTTATTGTCTACTAGTTTCATCACATACAAGAAGTATGTCGAGGCATGCATTATGAAATGTTTTGCTGCCATGGCAGCTTACATGGATCTGATGGAAGTGATGTCTGATGACTCAGATTATGGTGTCAGATGAAAGTGAGAGTGAAAATGAAAGCGCTGTAATAAAAGAAAGAGGAACAGCTTTGAGTTTATCATTATACTGAATGGCATATGTCTGGCAGTGGAGGAACTCCAACACCACAGGTTTTGACAGCTCATCACACTTTTTTTTTTGTTTTTTCCCCCACATTATGTTAGACATAATTTTTCTCAGGAAATTATGGTCTATTTTTTGGTGTGGAATATTTTATCAAAACAATTGGATGTGTGGGACATCCAACGAAAAAAAATACACCCGAAGTGAAAGGGTTAATAATGAAACAGTTGACTGATGAATAGTAGCTGCTGAATGGAGATACAGTAATCCCCCCAATAACTGATGTAATAGACCCAAAGGCATGTCCGGAAATTGGGTTTGTCCGGTAACTGGGAAAATGCCTTCTGGACAAGTACTTATGGACCCTAACCCAGCCTAACTCAGAAAACCACCTACAGTAGGGCCACACAACTAGTGATCTTAAGAGACCGATAAAACCTCGCTAGTTGTGAAACCGCAAGTTTGGAGGCAAACTTTAGATAGCGAAAAATAAAAATAGACTGGAACATTTAGAAAGTTTAACTGTTTTTCCATTTTTGTCTACCTTTATCCACTAAATACTCACATTTTTATGTACTTATTATAATTAATAGGACAACAACAAAAAGTCACCATTAAATGCCAGAATGCAGTTTATTGAAAGAAAAAGCTGGGAGTTGGGAGTAAGCACCACCACCACCATCACCACTCTCCTTTCCACCATCGCTACCTTCTCGAGCACCAGCCTTTCTCCGTATCTTCACAGCTATCTTTCCACCACCACTGTTTGAAGTTCCTTTCCTTTCAGGTGGTACACCATTTCCACCTCCTGCCACAAAAGCCATGAGGCAAGCAAAAACAGTGAAAGGTGGGAGTAGCCAGGTATAAAAAAAAAGGGCAAGGTCGCACTAGTGTGGCGATGGGCAAGACAACAGTGAATAGAAACACGCCATATGACTCGCTCACTAGGAGTGTCTCACTCGCTAGCCAAGACTCGCTCGCTAGGAAAATGAGTTGAAATGTGCCTTGTGACTCGCTCGCTAGATGACGATTGTCACAGAGTCACTAGATTCGAAGTTTTTGTCGCTAGTTATGAAGCTGAAGACAGTTTCTATCCTATCGCTAGTCAAAAAAACGTTAGTTGCGGGGCCCTATACAAGTTTCTCTAACTATCATCATTAAACTACATGCGCAGTACACACTACACTTCCTTTTCAGAATTAAATAAAAGAAAAATGGTGCAAAACAACAATGCCTCGGAGTCCCCGGGGGGGGGGGGACCATAAATGCTCCTACCATACGCCCCTCTCCTGGTAACGACACTCTGAGTTGCCTGGATCCACTGTCTGACTCACATCTTCTTCATTTCTGCAACATTCGTGGCCTTTCCTGTAACTTTCTGTCTGTTGAACACCATCTCTCCTTCACTAAACTTCACCTTCTCTTTCTTACTGAGACTCAGCTGTCTGAGGCAACTGACAGCAAACCCTTCTCTGTATCCTGTTACTTTCTCTATACTCATTTCAAAGCCAAAGGTGGATTCTACATATGTGTACGCGACAACCTATCTTGCTCTCGTGTTCCTGAACTTGATTCTTCTGAATTCTCTACTCTCTGGCTTTGGCTCTCCTGTCATTCTCTGACTAAATATATCTGCGCTGTTTACTTATCTCCTAATTCTACTGACTATCAAAAATTCTTCAACGATCATACTTCTTCAATGGAACACAATCCATTTCTCCTTTCTCTGAAATCTCCATTCTTGGAGATTTCAATGTTCACCACCACCTTTGGGTCTCCTCTCCTTTCACTGATCCACCTGGTGAAAAAGCCTTCAACTTTTCTGGCCTTAATGACCTACAGCAGCTTGTACGGCACCCTACCCGTATCCCTGACTGCCTTGGAGAGAGCTCCAACATACTTGACCTCTTCCATACAACCAATCCTTCTGCTTACACTGTTAACGTTTTCTCTCCGTTGGGCTCCTCCAATCATAACCTTGTCACTTTAACCTGTCCTATTGCTCCGGTATGGCCTGTGGACCCTCCAAAGAAACGTCGTCTGTGGCACTTTGGAGCTGCGGATTGGGAGGCCCTCAGGCATTACTTCTTTGATTTTCCTTGGAATGATTATTGCTTCCATGGCTGGGAGTCATCTTAGTGTGTCTTGCGCATTATGGAGGTTGTTCTCTTGGGCATGGAAGCATACATTCCTTTCTCATATCCTCTGACTAATGCAAGAAAGCCTTGGTTTAATCACGCTTGTTCTAATGCTATCCGCAACAAGGAGAGGGCCTATAAAAGGCACCGGAGCCAACCCACCACCAAATCACATCTTTTTTATGTTTCTCCCTGGAATTGTGCTAAGTCTGTTCTTTGCTTTGCAAAATATAATTTCATCTGTTCTAAATGCAACTCCAACTCGATTTCTTCCCGCTTCGTCTGGCACCTTGCCAGAAACCTTTCTAACAACTTTACCACATCATCCTTCCCTCCTTTTTTCTACTCTGATGGATCTGTAGGTGTTTCTTCTACTGATAAAGCAGATCTCTTCGCGTAGACTTTCTCCTCCAGTTCCACTTTAGACGATTCCGGTGCTGTTCCTCCCTCACTTCCCCCCCTCTGACTTCCTCATGGCAGACATTAAAATTTCTTCAGCTGGTGTATTTTCTGCCATCACTGGCCTCAATACTAACAAGGCATATGGGCCTGATGGGGTCCCCCCAGTTGTCCTCAAGAACTGTGCTTCTGTGCTTACACCCTGCTTGGGTAAACTCTTTCACCTTTGTCTTTCTACTTGTACCTTTCCTTCTTGCTGGAAATTTGCTCTCATTCAGCCAGTCCCAAAGAAGGGTGACCATTCCCAACCCTCTAACTATCGCCCAGTTGCTTTAACATCCTGTGTTTCAAAAGTTTTTGAGTCCATTCTTAACAGAAAAATTTTAAAGCATCTTTCCTATTACAACCTTCTTTCTGATTGTCAGTATGGGGGGTTCCGTCAGGGGCGCTCCACTGGCAATCTTCTCACTTACCTTTCAGATTCCTGGTCATCCTCTTTTCAGGACTTTGGCGAAAGCTTTGCCATTGCACTTGACATCTCAAAGGCTTTTGATCGAGTCTAGCATAAATCTGTAATTTCCAAACTGCCCTCTTATGGTTTCTATCCTTCTATCTGTGCCTTCATCTATGGCTTCCATTCCGGTCGTTCAATAGCCGCTGTTGTAGACGGCCATCGTTCTTCTCCTAGATTTATTAACAGTGGTGTTCCTCAGGGCTCTGTCCTATCACCAACTCTCTTCTTTTTATTCATCAATGATCTTCTAAGCTGTACATCTGACCCTATCCACTTGTACGCTGATGATTCCACCCTTCATGTTTCTGTTTGGTTCCCGCAACGTCCATCTCAGCAGTTACATCAACAAACAAGGGATGAGACTGTGGCACACGCAATGTCTGACTTATCTCGTATCTTTGACTGGGTAAAAATGATCTTGTTGTTTTTAATGCAACATAGACTCAGTTTTTACACCTATCAACCTGTCAAAATCTTTTGCAGGAATACCCACTAATGTTTAATAATATCCAGCTCAATCCTGCATCATCCTTGAACATGCTTGGGGTTTCATTCACACGGGACTTATCTTGGAAAGATCATGTTGCATCTCTTGTGAAATCTGCTTCCAAGAGATTGGATGTGCTAAGCCGACTCTGTGCCTTCTGTATTTCTGCTCAGTTGTTGACTTTATAGAAGGGTGGGGAGGCTCCCCACATACAGCTCTTCTCAATAGGTTGGAGTCAGTGGCTATTCGTCTCATGAACTCGCGTCGTCATACTGGCTTCCTTCAACCTTTGTCTCTTCGCCGCACTGTTACCTCTTTATCTCTTTTCTGTCGCTACTTTAATGGTCACTGCTCCTCTGAACTGTCTGCTAGCATCCCTCCACCTTTACGTTGGGCGTGTAGCACCCGTCTAGCAACAAACTCTCATCTCTTTGCTGTCCAGCTCTCTAATGCAATAGTTAACCATTAATCTCAGTCCTTCATTTATGCAACAGGTCAACTCTGGAACTGTCTCCCTCTGTCTGCATTTCCTGCTTCCTATGATCTCTTGTCTTCCAAATGCAGTGTGTCCAGGCATCTCAAAATGAATGGATCTTGAATTTGGCTTACTTTTGTGTTGTTTTTGTTTCTTTCTTGGAAGGAACGTTAATGGGGGCTTAGCCTTTGGTTCCTTCTTCCTCACATAAAAAAAAGAAAAAATCCGCACCGGACATGCATAGCACCTATTGAACCCCTTTAACCGCGGGGCATCACTTTTGTGATACTCGGGAGCAAGGGGTCATACCGCGGGGCGTCACTTTTGTGATTCTGTGTTAGTTTGAATTCCCCCAAGCTTTCAAGTGGTGGCTTGTATCATCTATCAGTACTACCAGTGTCCAGCTATACTCAGTTCCGCTAATGTCATCTGCACTCCCATCCACAGTTGACAATTTAGCCATTTTTCCCCCTGTCCTTGACTCCCCTCCTTACCTCCCCTCCATTACCCTCTCCTCCCGCCTGCCCAGCTGTGCTACGCTACACAAATCCTGGACGGATTTTTCCACTCATTTTATCCATTGAAATGTGCCCTATGCCTTATTCTTATACATAATAATATATAAAAGAAAGAGAAAAGGTCATTGGTACTGTCATATGTCTGGAATGGGATAATTATCGCCTGGCAACACCCCACGTTCACTTGTTCGCTAATTTTCCCTGTTTATTTACCCTTGAAATATGCCGTATGACCTATTCTCCTAACAAAAATAAACATAAGAAAGGAAGAGAGGAGCCTAAGTGATATTTACATTCACCTGGAACTACTTAATTTGTTATGTATTGTCTAGATTTCCTGCCAGTCATTTTATAGCATATAAATTAGCAGCTGTCACCACATTGACATTGTCAACCCTTCCCTGCCCCTAGGCCACATCATTCAGTTTACTATCGTCTTTCAAGGTGAAACCACATCCGATTCGCGCCTGTCCTTAGCCCCCTGCAAAGGGCCCTGTGACCTCTACCCGTACTAAACCTCATGTGGGAAGGGGTGAAGGGCTAAGTGACTGCTGTGGAACGTGAACTGTCTAATTTAACAGTGATAATGATGGACAGTGACTACGATCTTTCTGGTGACTAAAAGAGTGCAAGTGGAAATGTAAATAATGTGTAAATAGCAAGTGAAAGCAATGAATGTAAATATAACTGAACAATGGAAAATAGTTTCATAAGTTACTGCAAGTGACAGTTCATAACACAGTGTAAATAAAATAGGAATGTAAATAATGTAAATAAAATAGAGAATGTAAATAGAAATGTAAACAGTTGGTAATATAAGAATACGAGTATAAATACTAGGAGTAATGAAAGTGAAAGTGAAAGCTTTGCTCTAGCGTGTATAAATACTTGGAGTAATGAAAGTGACAGTGAAAACTTTCGCTCTCTATGCTAGTTTACTGAATGAGAGTGTGAATGCCTGGAGTGAAAATAAACTACTATGGTTCTTCTATTTTATGAAGAGCATTTGGGCGTTGTCCCTCTTGGGAGTCCCTGTCCCACAGTGTTGCCATACTTTGTACTGGGCAACGTAATCGGATTAGAAACAAGGCGTAAATGACAACTCTCCCTCCCAGCACACCACTCTCTCTCTCTCTCTCTCTCTCTGCAAATAGAAATTGCATTTTTTGTAGATTTATTTCTATAAAAAGTCTATACGGTTTTATAAATTATTAGAATTAGAGGAAAAGCCTCCTGACTGACTGTTGCTCTCTCTCTCTAACATTATTTTTTATTATGACTGTGATTTTCTCCTTAAAGTATGATGTTTTATTTGTGGTGTATAATTTCAATTTATTTTCCACACACCTCTGAGGTTGAAGAAAAGCATCCTGACTGTCGAGTTGCGCTCATATTCAATTTCCACCACATTCCCTCCCTCCGTCTTTCCTTTTCTCCCTTATCTCCGGCCTCTCCAACCTCTCTCCCTCGCTGTCCGCCTATCCCTCTTATCTCCATTCCCTTTCCCTCCTCTCTCTCTCTCTCCCTCTCTGTTACTGTCTGTCTGTCAACATTATGTTTTTCTTATGAATGTGATACTTTCCATAAAGTATGATGTTTTATTTGTTCTTTATAATTTCGACTATTTTTCCACACCACCTTTGAGGTAAAAGTCAAGGTGCGTTTTTTTTTTTTTTTTTCCCCAGGAGGCCTAATCAACAGCTTTTGAAGGAACAATTATAGGTCCTCTGTTTCCCTTCTCTTCTAAAAAATACTTATTTACGTTGTAAATAAGTTCTTTTTCTCTACTGTGGAGCACACAAGAGCAAGTAGCAGGAGTAAGAGCATCCATCTCAGGTGGCAGCCAGAGTGGAAATGACCTGGATTAACATGATCACTCCACCATTACAAGCATGGCAACGTTGGAAATCAACGTTGCCAAGTGATGTAGTATTTGTAAAAAGTCATTGTTATTATTAGAAAAAAAAAAAAAAGAGATTTATAACACTATATAGCCTTATTAGAGAATTAAATATATATATACTGTAATTAGATTTCATTTAAAAGTTGTAAATAGCTGACATGAGACAGGGAGGTGTACACGTTTGGCAGAGAGGCGGGCGAGGAAATTCCCAAGAGGGACAACACCTAAACGCACTTCATAAAATAGACAGACCATAGTACTGAAAGCTTATGGATAAATACTGTATATATAAATAAGTGTGTCGGGGTTGACTGCCGAAATGTTGAAGGTCTCAAGCGATATAGGGGTGAGTTTAGTCACTGACCTGATAAATAGGATTATTTATGAGTGTGTTGTCCCAGATGATTGGCTGAAGAGTGTAATTGAAAATGTGTATAAAGGGAAGAGTGATGCCCTGGAAAGAGGAAATTATAGAGGTATAAAGCTTTTAGATCAGATAATGAAGGTAATGGAGAGAGTTTTAGAAGGTATGATTAGAGAAAGAGTGAATATTGATGAGATGCAGTTTGGGTTTATGCCAGGTAGGGGGACCACTGATGCCATATTCATTGTTCGACAGTTTCAGGAAAAATATATTGGTAGGAGAAGGGATCTTTATTTTGTTTTTGTTGATTTGGAAAAGGCCTTTGACAGAGTCCCTAGAGAGGTGGTGAAGTGGGCAATGAGAAAGTTTGGCTTGGAGGAGTGGCTGGTTAGGGTGGTTATGGCCATGTATGTGGGTGCTCACACCCAGGTGAGAGTGAATGGAGATTTGAGTGATGAGTTTTCCGTGAATGTTGGTGTGCATCAGGGGTCAGTCTTGAGTCCCATGTTGTTTATCATGGTACTTGAAGCCCTTTCACGTGACTTTAGAAACGGACTCCCGTGGGAGTTGTTGTATGCTGATGATTTGGTGTTGATTGCAGAGAATGAAAGGGAGGCGGAGAAAAGGTTTAGGAAGTGGAGAGATGGTATGGGGCAAAAGGGTTTAAGGGTAAATGCAGATAAAACAAAAGTGATGATATCTAGGGTTGGTGGCGGTACTGTCAAAGACGAGGGAGAGTGGCCATGTGCAGTTTGCCACAAGGGCGTGGGAAGTAATTCCATCTTGTGCGGTGTGTGTGATAAATGGGTGCATAAGAGATGTAGTGGTATCAGAGGTAGACTGCGAGATAATGCTGATTTTATGTGTACGGCGTGCCGGGGTGAGCAGGTGGAGATCGTCAGACGTGAAAGGATTGAACTTGCTTGTGAATCTCTTGAGTGTGTGGAAGAGTTTTGTTATTTGGGAGACATGTTGTGTGCTGGAGGTGGGGCTGGAGCTAGCTCTGTGGCTAGGGTGAGAAGTGGTTGGAAGAAGTTCAGGGAGCTCTTGCCTCTCCTGACATTGAGAGGGCTCTCCCTACGTGCTAAGGGGTCTTTGTATGTAGCATGTGTTAGGAGTGTAATGTTGTATGGCAGTGAGACTTGGGCAGTGAAGGAGGAAGACATTCGCCGGCTCAGACGTACAGAAATGACAATGATTAGGTGGATGTGCAGTGCGTCCCTGCTTCCAAGGCCTGGAGGGGCTGGGTTTACAATGGAAGAGTTGAGAGGTAGGATGGGACTGGAGTGTATTAGTGTTGTCATTAGGAGAGGTAGATTGAGGTGGTTTGGACATGTGGAGAGGATGGGGGATGATAATTGGGTGAGGAAGGTGAGAAGTGTTAATATTGGGGGTGGGGTTATGAGGGGTAGACCGAGAAAGACATGGGATGAGGTCATTAAGTGTGACCTTAGGGTTAAGGGACTGAACAGGGAGGCTGCAATGGATCGTGCAGCGTGGAGAGCCGCCATTATGTGACCAAGGCCGACACATGCAAGCATGTTGGAGCCTTTAAAAACGAAACGAAACGAAATGAATAAAGTACTAGGAATATAAAGTATGAGTGTGTTTATGAATAATAAATGACAGCTCCGCCACAGAATACCATCGGGGAACGAGCGTGGGTGGAAAGCTCATATGCGCTCGTAATTTACGTTGCTTTCACAGTTTTTTTTTTTGGGGGGGGGGGATATGGATTCCAAACTACTTTTTTTTTTTTTTTTTTTTTTTTTTTTTTTTTTTTTAAATGCGAGGAAGAAGGATCCAAAGACCATGAGCCCGCAGTAACAGTTCCCTCCAAGAGAAAAACAATATACAACAGAGAGCCAAATTCAAGATCCGATCATTTCGAGATGCCTGGACACACTGCGTTTGAAAGAATGGAGATCATTGGCAGCAGGAAATACAGACAGAGGGAGACAGTTCCAGAGTTGACCTGTTGCATAAATGAAGGACTGGGAGTAACGGTTAACTCTTGCACTGGAGAGTTGGACAGAAAAGGGATGAGAATTTGTTGCTAGACGGGTGCTATGCATCCGTCATAGAGGTGGAGGGATGGAAGCAGACAGTTCAGAGGAGCAGCGACCATTGAAGTAGTGATAGGAAAGAGTTGAAGATGCAACAGTGCAGCAAAGAGACAGAGGTTGAAGGGAGCCAGTAAGAGGAGAGTTAATGAGATGAAAAGCCTTTGACTCCACCCTATTGATAAGAGCTGTATGTGGGGAGCCACCCCACACATGAGAGTTGTACTCTAAACAGGGGCGAATAAAACCCGTGTATAAAATCAACAACTGTGCAGGGGTAAAGAAGGTATGGAGTTGGCTTAGCACACCCAATCTCATGGAAGCAGATTTTACAAGAGATCCAATACGATCTTTCCAACATAAGTCCCGAGTGAATGAAACCCCAAGCATGTTCAAGGATGATGCAGGATTGAGCTGGATATTATTAAATGATAGTGGGTACTCCTGTGGAAGATTGTGTCGGGTTGATAGGTGTAAAACCTGAATTTTTGATGCATTAAAACAACAAGACTATTTTTACCCTAGTCAGAGATATGAGCCAAGTCAGTTACTTGTTTGTTGCAGTAACTGCTGAGATGGATGTTGTGAGAACCGAATGGAAAGATGAAGGGTGGAATCACCAGTGTACGAGTGGATAGGGTTAGATGTACAGCTTAGAAGGTCATTGATGAATAAAAGGGAGAGAGTTGGTGATAGGACAGAGCCCTGACGAACACCATTGTTGATAGATCTAGGAGAAGAACGATGGTCGTCTACAACAGTGGCTATGGAACAGCCAGAAAGGAAGCTATAGATGAAGGCACAGATAGAAGGATAGAAACCGTCAGAGGGCAGTTTGGAAATTAAAGATTTATGCCGGACTCGATCGAAAGCCTTTGAGATGTCAAGTGCAATGGCAAAGCTTTCACCATAATCCCTAAAGGAGGATGACCAGGAGTCTCGATGGTAGGTGAGAAGATCGCCAGTGGAGCGTCCCTGATGGAATCCATGCTGACGATTAGAAAGAAGGTTGTGACAGGAAAGATGCTTTAAAATTTTTCTGTTAAGAATAGACTCGAAAACTTTTGAGACACAGGATGTTAAAGCAATTGGACGATTGTTAGAGGGTTGGGAATGTTCATCCTTCTTTGAGACTGGCTGAATGAGAGCAAACTTCCAGCAAGAAGGAAAAGTGCAAGTTGAAAGACAAAGGCGAAAGAGTTTACCTAGGCAGGGTGTAAGCACAGAAGCACAGTTCTTGAGGACAACAGGAGGGACTCCATCAGGCCCATATGCCTTGTTAGTATTAAGGCCAGTGATGGCAGAAAATACATCAGCTGAAGAAATTTTAATGTCAGCCATGAGGAAGTCAGAAAGGGGAAGTGATGGAGGAACAGCACCGGAACTGTCTAAGGTGGAATTGGAGGAAGAAGTCTGAGCAGAGAGATCTTTATCAGTAAAAATAGCTACCGAGCCATCAGAGTAGAAAAGAGGAGGGAAGAATGATGAGGCAAAGTTATTGGAAAGGTTTTTGGCAAGGTGCCAGAAGGAGTGGGAAGAATTAGAGTTGGAGAGCTGAGAGCATTTAGTACGGATGAAATTATTTTTAGCAGAGCGAAGAACAGACTTAGCACGTTTCCGGGCAGAAACATAAACAAGATGTGATTTAACCCTTTAACCGCGGGCATTGTTTTGCCCCGACTGGCCTCTCCCGCGGGGGTTTCGACCAAAATGTAAACAAACTTTAAACCTTTATAACTCTGCACAGAATAAATCCAGAGTGAAAAATAAGGTACCATTAGAAAGTACTAACCTTCGGCTTTGCAATGATGTAGGTTTCATGATTTCGTTGACTGTCACTGGATGGGCAGTGCCATTAGAAGTGAGCGATCTAAAATCACTATTTTTCGCTCACACACCATTACCTTCACTCATACACCATTACCAAATGCCAACCTCATTCTGATAATAATACTATAAACATATATGAACACTGCACATACGATAAAAACCCACTCTGTGTTCACTGAGGCAGGTAAAAGGCACTGTAATTACCCACACTTCACTGCCACATCAGCGGTGTTGTAATCACTATTTTTCGCTCACACACCATTACCAAATGCCAACCTCATTCTGATAATAATACTATAAACATATATGAACACTGCACATACGATAAACACCCACTCTGTGTTCACTGAGGCAGGTAAAAGGCACTGTAATTGCCCGCACTTCACTGCCATATCAGCGGTGTTGTAATCACTATTTTTCGCTCACACACCATTACCAAATGCCAACCTCATTCTGATAATAATACTATAAACATATATGAACACTGCACATACGATAAACACCCACTCTGTGTTCACTGAGGCAGGTAAAAGGCACTGTAATTGCCTGCACTTCACTGCCACATCAGCAGTGTTCTCACTCACACAGCTGGACAGATACTGATGCGTGTTTGGTCCGGGGTGGGGTGGGGGGCCCAGGGGGTGGGAGGTGGGGCCCCAGGGGTGGGGGAGGAGGGAGGTGGGGGTTGGCTGGAGTGAAAGAACTTAATAGCTACTCTCCCTTGAAACAATTGGCGCACGGAAAAAACGCGGGGTATTCAAAATATTCACAAACATTCGAGAATGACACCCGCGGTTTGGTCCAGTTTTTGCAATGTCATTCTGGAATGACACCCGCGGTTAAAGGGTTAAGGGTGGGTTGGCTCTGGTACCTTTTATAGTCCCTCTCCTTGTTGCGGACAGCATTAGAACAAACATGATTAAACCAAGGCTTCTTGCATTAGGCAAAGGATATGAGAAGGGAATGTATGCTTCCATGCCCGAGAGAATAACCTCCATAATGCGCAAAGCACACCCAGATGGCCCTCGGCCATGGAAGTAATAACCATTTTAGGGAAAATAAAAGAAGTACTGCCTGAGGACCTCCCAGTCCGCAGCTCCAAAGTGCCATAGTCGAAATTTCTTTGGAGGGTCCACAGGCCATACTGGAGCGATAGGACAGGTCAAGGTGATAAAGTTGTGATCGGAGGAGTCCAATGGAGAGGAAAGATTAACAGCGTAAGCAGAAGGATTAGTTGTAAGGAAGAGGTCAAGTATGTTGGAGCTCTCTTCAAGGCGGTCAGGGATATGGGTAGGGTGCTGTACAAGCTGCTGTAGGTCATTAAGGATAGAAAAGATGTAGACTTGTTCACTAGGTGGATCAGTGAAAGGAGAGGAGAGCCAAAGATGGTAGTGAACATTGAAATCTGCACCTAATCCTTTGCACTCTGAATTCTGATTTCTTTACACTGCACAACACTGTAAATTCCCATGTAGTCTATTGGCAAGGTATTGTTGTTTATTCACTGTTTATTCGCAAAAATGAGCACATGCAGCAGCCATTGCGACATTTTTCTAGTCACAACGGCAGTTAGTGGGAACTGGGGAGGGGAGGAAGTAGGGAGCCGCAGCTATGCTTGAACATATAGCTGTTCGGCGTCACACGCCAAGTTCAAAGTACGGTTGAAAAAAATGTCGGATTTTTACATTTTTTGCTCTCTTACGTTTTTTGGCCATTTTCGGGTTCCAAAGGCCCAGGCCCAAAACATCCGGAAATTGGGCGTCTGGGTATTACAAGGATTACTGTATTTGAAAGGTGAACATGTATATGTGTGAATGTGGCTACAGTATATCAAGCCAAAATTGTAGTGGGTGTTGGTAAAAAATAAGACTTTTTTTCCTTAGAATTACCCTTCCAGAATTAGGGTGTATCTTACAAAATGCAGCATCTCGTATGCTGAGAAACATGGTAATACAGTAATCCCTCGATTATCTGATGCAATAGAGCCAAAGGCATGCCCAGATGATGGCTCTGTCCAGATAATGGATTTCTTCCCTAAGCCCCCTTCGCACATATCCTAACTTCAAAAGTCAGTGCCAAACGCCACTACAGTACAGGTAACTCGCACGGAACACGAGGGTTTCGTTCCTACCGTGCCGTGTTAGGTGCGAAATCGCGTATATTTAAACTATTCCGTATTTTGCTCCCTAGACCCCCCAAATGCGTTGTTTTGCTGTTATCTGTCACTAGAAAGCACTTTAAGTGGTTAGAAGGTTTATTTAATGTTATAACTCACAAATACAGTATTCCTGAGCAAAACTTCAACACACAAATACTGTACGTAAACAAGGAAACATTCCGACGCCGATCATAGGTAATAAATTAGGTTAACTGGTACCAGTGCTTTAACTTACAAGTACATACCAGAACAGTACATATTTAACTTAGAAATGCAGTACTGTACTGTGATATCGAATGATTTCAGTACATAATCTGTTAGGAATGGCTGGGAAAAAAAAATGTTATGAATACATTTTCACCTTTTTGATATATGTTTATGGTAGTTTCGAGTTATTTTTTACGTTATCGTTGTGCCCATGCTTGGAAAAGGGAGCGAAAGAGTTGAATTTTCAGTCCTAAATGAGAAAACTGCACGTCCTCCAAGGCTAGACTCTGCCACGAAAGAATAAAGTGGAGGGTCAGTCCGATTAGCAATAAGGAAGTTGTGTCACAACTTCCAGCTCCCACACCACGAGAATGGCTAAAAATAGAATCGTAATGCAGTTTCAGAACTAACAATAAGTCTAATTATTACGAATACAGATACAAAGCAGAAATAAATACGTTTACAGACAGGGAAAACGTATTTCTTCCGTCATAACATGTTCATCTTTCTCAATCATTTTACGTTCATCTTTATCATTTTACCTTGTTATTTTCGCAATATATATTGCTGTCTCGTAAACAGGGTGGTTGTTTGTGTTTTGCAAGGGAGGAAAAAGGTTGTATTTTCTGTCTGGGGCGAGATAATGGGTGTAACTATGTGTGGTTAGGCATGGCCACGAGCGAAAAAATCGTACATCCACTCATCACGATAGCCGGTGGTGAACTGACAGTTACATGACAGATGATACATGAGACGGTGAAGTCAAGGTCATGTCCCAGATTTTCGTTCACTTCCCGAAAGTTTTCACAGTTTTCTACAAGTTGCAAACCATTACAGCAAACCTGAGCAAATAGGTAAAGATACCGAGACAAAAATGTATTTTTCTCTTATTATAAGTCTTTAACGAACAAACAAACAAAAGGCAATATTCCGACGCCGATCATGGGTAATCATATAAATCAGGTTAACTGGTTACAAGGCTTTATTTAATGCTTTAATTGCTTAAAAGTACATACCAGAATAGTAAATATTTAACTTACAAATACAGTACTGTAGAAAAGCAGTACAGTAAGAGTTTAACGAACAAACAAAAAAGGCAATATTCCGACGCCGATCATGGGTAATCATATAATTCTATCTGGTTACAAGGCTTTATTTAATGATTTAACTTTGTTTAAGTGCTTACAAGTACAGTACATACGAGAACAGTAAATATTTAACTTACAAATACTGAACAGCACTGTGGAAAAAACGAACAAATAAAAAAGGCAATATTCTGACGCCTATCAGGTAAACTGGTTATAAGACTTTATTTCTTGCTTTAACGTTATTTAATAGTACTTTAAGTTGCACATAAACTTACCAGAACAGTACAGTACTGTAAATATTTAACTTACAAATACTGTGCTACTGTACTCGGGAATGTCTCACTCACTGAATAATTTCCCGCCTAGATCGTCAGTCGTCACGTAATCAAAACAAACCGCGCGCTGTGGTGACGTTCAAGGATTTGATCTTTCAAAGGCCTCTCCTGCGTTAATTTGTAGTTTTCATAATGGTTTTTTAATCTTACGTTGTCTTATATGTATCCCAGCCCTTACCGTGTATAATTGCGAGCGCGTTCCGTGAGATCGTGTTCCGTGCGAGTTACCTGTACATCGTACAACACCTGTTTGTGTTGTTTAACACTCTGGTCAAGCAGATTGACAAACCACAGCCAAGCAATTACCATTTTCAAGCAGACCCATCAACCACAGACAAGCAGTCACCATTGCAGGGCCATACCCTGCAGTGACATTAACCCCTAAACCCTGGAGTTGTTTTGACACTCCTTGCGTGTCCCGCGACAGTATTCGTGCTCCAACAGACTTTGTAAAAATATTTGCCAAAAATCAGTTATTAGTCCTAGAATATTATAATTACATATGCTTATGGCACATACCTTCAGCTTTCTCTTGGGATGTTTGTTGAGCCTTCGTCGAGTACCGTAGGACTTGTGGAGACTTCTGAAGTTCGGTAATGAAGTCTCCACTTTACACTTCCTAACACCCTGTAATATGATTATCACAGCCTGATATTATCACTAGATACACTATTCTATGATTTTCAAATAGTTTGGAATCCATACAAAAAAAAAAAAAAAAAAAAAAAAAAAAAAAACATTGTGAAAGCAATGAAAATTACGAGCGCGTATGAGCTTCCCACTTGCCCTTGTTCCCGCTGGTATTCTGTCATTTATTATTCATAAACACACTCACACTTTATATTCCTATTACTTTATTACACTTATTTTTATATATATATATATACAGTACCCTCGCGTCCAACACGGTAACATTGTCATGCATGGGTCCCGTGTTGGACCAAAAACGTGTTGGACAAACAATAGAGCTTATGGGGAAAAATGAATTATGTCAGCAACCCTAGGAAAAGTCACCCTAAATACCTACCATATACCTATACATATATTGGTACTATTGTAATTATAATAAATAGTACTGTGCTATGAATGATAACTAACCTTTTAGGATAGTGTTGGTGGGCTTGCTGGGAATGGAAGGTGGTATCCAAGGCTGTAGGTAGACCTACTGGGTCCCCGGAGGATGGCTGCTGGCGTCACTAGCGGGTAATGGCTGCTGGCGTCACTAGCGGGTAATGGCTGCTGCTCCTCCTCAACCTCCCTCATAAATCCTTCGAAGTCACACTCAGAATCACTATCTTCGTCCACAGCCATGGAAGGTCCTGCTTCTGCCTGTCCTAGCACTCTGTAAGCCTTCACTGCTGCCAGGATCTTGTATGGTTTTTTATTATGGTCCTCACGTTGGCTTCATTCATGTCGTAGGCCTTGGCAATGTCAACTTTCCTCTCCCCTTTCTTCTTCCTCTCGATGCTTTCTAGCTTGGTGGCCTGAGGGAGGTGCCGACGCTTGTTGGGGTTCTCAGAAGGCTTCCTAGGCATCGTGATCAGGGTAAAATGCAGTAACAAGGGCAGAAAATGCAGCAAGAAAAAAGCACCTTCCAATGCGAATTATGCGACTGAGTGGTGCTGTGGCGGGAGAAATTTAAACAAAACATCACGTGACAGGAGAAGCGTTTTTAATAGGGCGGCATCACGATCACGTCACGATAGCGGGCGGGGAAGGCTACTTGATCAGAAGTTTTCATTGGCTATCGTCATCATGGGAATGTCCAGTATGACTGTGTTGGACCGGGGGTGATCGTGCTAGGGGTGAACTCTGCGGATTTCGCCCACTTCTCGGAGCTCTGTGCGTGTTATGCTAACACACTCATGTTGCAGTAATTAAATCGTATTAAATAATGCTAATTATTTGCTCTCCGTGCTGGATGTGAATCGTGCTGGACTAATGTGTGTTGGACGCGAGGGTACTGTATATATATATATATATATATATATATATATATATATATACAGTACCCTCACGTCCAACACAGTAATATTGTCATGCACAGGTCCCGTGTTGGACCAAAAACATGTTGGACAAACAACAGAGCTTATGGGGGAAAATGAATTATGTCAGCAACCCTAGGAAAAGTCACCCTAAATACCTACCAAATACCTATACATATATTGGTACTACTGTAATTATAATAAATGGTGCTGTATTATGAATGATAACAAACCTTTTAGGATAGTGTTGGTGGGCTTGCTGGGAGTGGAAGGTGGTATCCGAGGCTGTAGGTAGTCCTACTGGGATGGCTGCTGGCATCACTAGCGGGTAATGGCTGCTGCTCTTCCTCAACCTCCCTCATAAATCCTGCAAAATCACACTCAGAATCACTATTCTCAACCACATCCATGGAATGTCCTGCTTCTGCCTGTCCTAGCACCCCGTAAGCCTTCACTGCTGCCAGGATCTTGTCTTGGTTTTTTATTATGGTCCTCACGTTGGCTTCATTCACATCGTAGGCCTTGGCAATGTCCACATTCCTCTCCCTTTTCTTCTTCCTCTCGATGATTTCTAGCTTGGTGGCCTGAGGGAGGTGCCGCCGCTTGTTGGGGTTCTCAGAAGGCTTCTTAGGCATCGTGAGCAGGATAAAATGCAGTAACAAGGGCAGAAAATGCAGTGAGAAAAAAGCACCTTCCAATGCGAATTATGTGACTGAGTGGCACTGTGGCGGGAGAATTTAAACAATACATCACGTGAGAACAGAAGCATTTTTGATTGGGCGACATCATGATCACGTCACAATAGCGGGTGGGGGAGACAACTTGATCAGAAGTTTTGATTGGCTGTCAGCATCACAGGAATGTCCAGTATGACTGTGTTGGACCAGGGGTGATCGTGCTAGAGGCGAACTCTGCGGATTTCGCCCACTTCTCGGAGCTCCGTTCGTGTTATGCTAATGCACCCATGTTACAGTAATTAAATTGTATTAAATCGTACTAATTTTTTGCTCTCCATGCTGGACGTGAATCGTGCTGGACAAACGCGTGTTGGACGCGAGGGTACTGTATATACACAGTATTTATCCATAAGTTTCCTTCAGTAATAGTAGTTTATTTTCATTCTCGTTCAGTAAACTAGCGTAGAGAGCAAAGCTTTGACTGTCATTACTTCAAGTATTTGTATTCATATTCTTATATTAGTAATTATTTACATTCTATTTTATTTACAATATGTTATACACTGTCACCTCCAGTAAATTAGTGCTCCTTTCCCTTGGAGCCAGAATGAACTTGGGACACTGAAGCACTCATAGTTTATCACCATTTCCTTCACTGGCTCATCAAACGATTCACCAGAAAGATTGTAGTCACTGTCCATCATTATCATGGATAAATTAGCCAGTTCACGCTCCACAGCAGAGTCATTTAGTCCATTACCCCTTCCCACACGAGCTTTAGTGGGGGTAGAGGTCACAGGGCCCTCTAGAAGCAGCGGAAATGGAGGGGCGCGAGTTGCGTGCTTTCATCTTAAGAAACAACACTGAACTAAATGACGAGGCGGATATGGGGCCGCCAAGGGTTGACAACATCAGCTGGGTGACATCTGATAATTTAAATGCTGTAAAATGATTGGCAGGAAATTAGGTAGTTCCAGGTGAATGTAAATATCAATTAGGCTTCTCCCTTCCTTTCTTATATACTGTATATTTTTATTACAAGAATGGATTATACGTCATATTTCAAGGGGAAATTACCAGGGAAAATTAGCGAACAAGTGCATGTGGGGTGTTGCCAGGTGATAATTAGCCAACTCCAGGTGTATGGCACTATCAGTTACCTTCTTTTTTTTTGGTATATATTGTATAAGAATAGGGCATAGGGCTTATTTCAATGGATGAAATCGGTGGAAAATTCCGGGGAAGATTTGCTTAGTGCAGTGCGGCCGGGCAGGCGAGAGGAGAGGGTAATGGAGGGGAGGTAGGGAGGGGAGTCAAGAACAGGGATAAATAGCTAAATTGTCAACAATGGAGAGGAGTACAGATGACATTAGCAGTGCTGACTATTGTTGGACACTGGCAGTACTGATAGATGATACAAGCCACCACTTGAAAGCCCAGGAGAATTCAAAATAACACAGAATAGCAAAAGTGACGCCCCGCGGTATGATCCATTGCTCCTGAGTGTCACAAAAGTGGCTACAGAAGAAAAATGCAATGGGCACACAGAACATAATGGTAAAATGGAATAAAATCATGGTAAAATAGAATAAATTTATGATACAGTACAGTATACGAAAATAAATTCAATTTCAACATTCACGATTTGACCATCCCATGTCGGACTTACCCAGGATCTCCTGCTTCTCCAGGGTCAGCACTACCCTCTCTTTTTCCCTGGTGGAGGGGCCATCATCATCACACCCTAGGAAGAGGTACTCCAGGAATAGCAAGGCCTGAAGCAGTTAGGGAACAATCACAAAAGCCACCGCTTGCCCTGCGATAACAGTTGTCTGAGAGGAGCTGTTCACTACACTGCCACCGCACGGGAACTGAAAACTACCGAGGGGGTCTCTAGTGGTCCCTTGGTGAGCTATGCAGCCAGACAGGACGGCGTCACCAGGCTATTCCTGCCCAGCTGGGCATGAAAATGTTCGCGTGGCCATAATTTGCATCCAGACGCATGCATTTTGTCCAGATGAAATGGAAAAATGTATGAATAATGGTTTTGAATAGCCAGATCACAGCATCCAGATAATGGATTGCCCAGGTAATGGACATGTTGAAAATAGAGGGATTACTGTACAGTGCTGTATATACAGGTAACTCGCATGGAACACGATCTCACGGAACGCGCTCGCAATTATACACGGTAAGGGCTGGGATACATATAAGACAACGTAAGATTAAAAAACCATTATGAAAACTACAAATTAACGCAGGAGAGGCCTTTGAAAGATCAAATCCTTGAACGTCACCACAGCGCGCGGTTTGTTTTGATTACGTGACGACTGACGATCTAGGCGGGAAATTATTCAGTGAGTGAGACATTCCCGAGTACAGTAGCACAGTATTTGTAAGTTAAATATTTACAGTACTGTACTGTTCTGGTAAGTTTATGTGCAACTTAAAGTACTATTAAATAACGTTAAAGCAAGAAATAAAGTCTTATAACCAGTTTACCTGATAGGCGTCAGAATATTGCCTTTTTTATTTGTTCGTTTTTTCCACAGTGCTGTTCAGTATTTGTAAGTTAAATATTTACTGTTCTCGTATGTACTGTACTTGTAAGCACTTAAACAAAGTTAAATCATTAAATAAAGCCTTGTAACCAGATAACCCGAATTATATGATTACCCATGATCGGCGTCGGAATATTGCCTTTTTTGTTTGTTCGTTAAACTCTTACTGTACTGCTTTTCTACAGTACTGTATTTGTAAGTTAAATATTTACTATTCTGGTATGTACTTTTAAGCAATTAAAGCATTAAATAAAGCCTTGTAACCAGTTAACCTGATTTATATGATTACCCATGATCGGCGTCGGAATATTGCCTTTTGTTTGTTTGTTCGTTAAAGACTTATAATAAGAGAAAAATACATTTTTGTCTCGGTATCTTTACCTATTTGCTCAGGTTTGCTGTAATGGTTTGCAACTTGTAGAAAACTGTGAAAACTTTCGGGAAGTGAACGAAAATCTGGGACATGACCTTGACTTCACCGTCTCATGTATCATCTGTCATGTAACTGTCAGTTCACCACCGGCTATCGTGATGAGTGGATGTACGATTTTTTCGCTCGTGGCCATGCCTAACCACACATAGTTACACCCATTATCTCGCCCCAGACAGAAAATACAACCTTTTTCCTCCCTTGCAAAACACAAACAACCACCCTGTTTATGAGACAGCAATATATATTGCGAAAATAACAAGGTAAAATGATAAAGATGAACGTAAAATGATTGAGAAAGATGAACATGTTATGACGGAAGAAATACGTTTTCCCTGTCTGTAAACGTATTTATTTCTGCTTTGTATCTGTATTCGTAATAATTAGACTTATTGTTAGTTCTGAAACTGCATTACGATTCTATTTTTAGCCATTCTCGTGGTGTGGGAGCTGGAAGTTGTGACACAACTTCCTTATTGCTAATCGGACTGACCCTCCACTTTATTCTTTCGTGGCAGAGTCTAGCCTTGGAGGACGTGCAGTTTTCTCATTTAGGACTGAAAATTCAACTCTTTCGCTCCCTTTTCCAAGCATGGGCACAACGATAACGTAAAAAATAACTCGAAACTACCATAAACATATATCAAAAAGGTGAAAATGTATTCATAACATTTTTTTTTTCCAGCCATTCCTAACAGATTATGTACTGAAATCATTCGATATCACAGTACAGTACTGCATTTCTAAGTTAAATATGTACTGTTCTGGTATGTACTTGTAAGTTAAAGCACTGGTACCAGTTAACCTAATTTATTACCTATGATCGGCGTCGGAATGTTTCCTTGTTTACGTACAGTATTTGTGTGTTGAAGTTTTGCTCAGGAATACTGTATTTGTGAGTTATAACATTAAATAAACCTTCTAACCACTTAAAGTGCTTTCTAGTGACAGATAACAGCAAAACAACGCATTTGGGGGGTCTAGGGAGCAAAATACGGAATAGTTTAAATATACGCGATTTCGCACCTAACACGGCACGGTAGGAACGAAACCCTCGTGTTCCGTGCGAGTTACCTGTACTATAGATCAGTGTGTCGTATCATTTATAAATTCTCCTACATGCTTTCACGCTTTGGCCTTGGTCACCCAATGGCAGCCCTTCACACTGCTCAGTCTCTGGCAGCCTCCCTATTCAGTCCCTTTTCTCAGAGGACACACTCGGTGACCTTGTCCCAGGTCTTTTTCATTCTTCCTCTTGCAACCCTGCCCTCAGCTTTCACACCACTTTCTGCACACATCATCCTCCATCCTCTTCATATGCTCAGTATAAATACTTTACTATATTTGTTTAAATGACTCTAAAACTACACAAATGAACTCGTTAAAATACTGTATGTTCTTTAATTCGTTTCAGAAAATATATACCGGGTATGCCATTAAAAATAAAAATACACTTTCTTTATCTATAAATCACTTGCCTGTATATATGGTATATTAAAATCTTAGATAGCATAAATAGAATAAAAACCAGAATGAAAGTACAATAAATGTTTGCAGCATATTTTTTATCCTAAAAGCACACTGTACCAAACTTGGATCTTGTCTGATTCGTACTCCACACCTTCAGCATTACGATATTGTCTTACATCTAATCTCAGCTTATATCCTCAGTGTAGTAAGAAAGTATTGTAAGTCACTCCTGGTGCCTCATTACCTGTAGACATCACTTCAACTCCCTTAACTGAAAAAAAAAAATTATTATTAAACAAACAAAAGAATGTCAGAAATCTTTCTGATCTGCTGACTGGTATAAATAAACGTGCATATACATGAGGTACACCACTTTGTTACCATCACTACTTATGCACTCCTACAGTCTCTAAATACCTCCACAGTAATATCAAAATATAATACTTGTTTACACACACTAAACAAAAATCAAATGTATAATGTTTTACAGCTGCTGTTCAGTACAACAGTGCTGTTGGGGAACAGAGTAGACAGCCTTTCTCAACCCTCTTCTCTCATTATCAGTATCCACTCTTAGTGTTGTTTGCCTTACAATATCAGAAATGAACAATGCAAACTTAGCTGATCAGTATTTAATAAAAACATGTTGTCATTCACATGAAAACCTATCAGGTAGAATGAAACCAGTAAACTCTCAGTTATCCATCGTCGCAATGTCCAGCACCAAAATGGGAAGCAGCCAGTGGCTCAGTAGTGTATCCGATGCCAGAACGGGAAACAACCGGCGGTTCTGTGCAATATCCGGCACCGAAACGGGAAGCAGCCGGCAGTTCTATGCAGTATCCAACGGTGAGGCGTATCATCTGGTATGGACGTGGGAACCAACCAGCGCCTGGGAAAACCCTGCAACGAGCCAGCCAATCAGAATGCGTTGCGGGAGTGGCCCACCCAGCACACTGAGCCTACTGTTGCTCTCTCATTCTCTCTCGAGGATCCCATTCAATGAAGACATACCTATGTGCATTGCTTTTGTGACCATGTGGTGGCAAAACCTTAGTGCTGTGACTTACTCTGTGGCCTCTTATTCCTTGCTGATTGTTGTAAAGCTTGTAGCCTCTCAGTACTTCATTTCCTAGTGCTGTGTTATGATTCAGTATTACTGCACATGTGCTTACTGCTACTGGACCACACATGATTAAGTGCACTGCACTGTACAGCCTGGTGTACAACTCTACCCTCCACTGATGCCAACAGTAGGTGAATACATAGTACACTATGTACTGTATTGCTGTACTGTATGAATACTGTATTGAATTTTATGTTGAATTTTCATCTTTTACTTGTGGGAAAGTTTTTAGGATAGAGGGGTCGAGACGTATAGTAACACGTTTTCTGACGCGATGCCAGATGTTGAGCCAATGGAGAGGGGGTACTATGCAGTGTCCAATGTTATGCAGTAACCGGCACAGGATTGGCTGAATTGCGCCGGATGATTGAGAGTTTACTGCTCAAGCATACTCCGATATCCAGCAGTGTTGTGTACCAGTGGGAGTGTTTGGAGAGTGAGTTGCCGGATATCGAAGCAGTTTTCCCCATAAGGCACTGAAGAACAGCCAGAGATGCATTCCTGGCCCAAACCCAAACTCTCATATACCTTACTCAATCAGTAGTGACTGACACAGAAATGCCATGGGTAATGTTATTTTCCTCATAAACAGTACTATTGCTAAAAAATAGGACATGAAACATCACATACAAACATGTTATGGCAATTTATTTATGACAGAGAGAGTGGACGAGTGTGGCTGTGCGGGCCAGGCGGGCAGTACGCTAAGCTGGGGTGGGAGAGGGCAGGGGGACAGGGAAGGAGACATGCCTGGCATCGCTGAGCGTGGCGGGTGATGAAGGGGGGACGGTGGGGGTTGGGGATGGAGGGAGAAGTGAGGGAATGGAGAGAGGACAGGGAATGCCACGCACGCCACCACATCTGTATTCAGACACGTGCATTTCAAACTAGGAAGTGAAGGAAAATGTGAAAAATAAAAGAAGGAAAGGCAAAAATTAAGGTGAGTGAATGTAATAGTAAAGGTAAACGTAAAAGTGAGAAAGTAAAGATGCAAGTGAAGGTGAAATTGAAAATGAAAGAAATAGTGAAAGTGAGTGTAAAGGTGAAGATGGATGTGAAAGTGAAAGTGAGCATGGAAGTGAATATGAAATTGAATATGAATGTCAAAGAGAACGTGAAAGGAAAGGTAAAAATGAAAGGGAGGGTGAAGATAAAGGTGATGACTGAACAAAAATACAGAGAAAGCCTGATAATCCAGGCTGTATGGTGTGAAGGGGTGCCCAAATAGTCCAAAATCACAATTAATCCAGTGGAAACAAAACACAAGTACTGTTAGACTGATTTATTTTCTGGTATATGTACACTTTAAGTAGCAGAAAGACTTGACCTGTTCAATTCATAGTCCTCCAGCTTGTATCTGTATTTTTCTGACTATTTTCTGTTAGGTAAATTTCTTTTTCTTGCGAAAAATTTCCTCCCTGTTATTATCGTCAAGTTCCTCAAGTCGTACCTATAATTGTTTCCAGTGCAGTGGAAGAAACTCAGCGTGCTCAAAAGTTTATTTTGTTTCCCCTATTTCCCAACTGGAGGTTACCTAGCCAATGTGCCATGCCAGATATGGCATTGGCGATCATGGACTTCCATTCTTCTCTCTCTTTTGTCATCTGCAACAAATCTGTAGTCTTCCACTTGCCACCTGTGACTCTCACTATTCCATTCATGTACAACTTACTTGGTCTACCCTGAAATCTTTTACCTTCCATTTTTCCTGCCAAACTCAAAGACTCCATCTTTCCTCATCTTATCATGCATCCCAAGAAGTGCAGTTGTCTTCTTCTAATTACTATCAGTAGCTCTCAACTTGTTTCCATTCTCTCTAATATTTTCTCATTTGTAACTTTCTGTCACGACACATTCAAACCTCTTCCCTAGAAGCACATCTCTGCTGCTTCCAGTCTCTTTTTCCATATTCTTATAGATAGTCCACGCCTCGCAGCAATACAGCATCGCAGGCCACACATATGTTTTCACCATCCTCTTTCTACTTTATATCGATATATTTCTATTTGTCAAGAGGCTTTTCATTCTTTTGAAAACCCTTTTGCCCTCACTAATTCTCCTTCTAATTTCACTGTCACACCGTGCATCATTGGTTACCTGACTTCCCAGATAACAAAACATCTTCACTTGATTTATTTTTTTGTTTCTGAGATTCACATTACATCTAAACTCCCTACCTTTTGTTATTACCATGTATTCCATCTTTTTCAAATTTGTGCTTAATTCATTTTCTTCGCTAACTCTGTTCACTATTCATAAGTTTCTGTAACTTTTCCCCTGAGTCCGCAATCAACACTGTGACATAGGCATACCTTATATTATTGATGTGGCTTCCCACTTATAAACCCTCCATATCATCCGCTTCTCTAATTATCGTTTCCCCACATAATAAAAACAGGTCCGGGGACAACACACAACCCTGTCGCACTCCTCATTTTACCTGTACCTAATCACTTAGGTCTTCAATTTTTACTGCTGCTTTCTGTTCCCTGTATAGATTTGCTATCAACCTCAGATCCTTCCCATCAACTCCTATTCTTTACAATATTTGAATTAACTCCACATGTTTGTTTCACTTTGTCAAAATCTTTTTTGTAGTCTATAAAACATAAATATATATCTTTCTGCACTTCTGTTACTTTTTTTGCCATCTTTAAAACAAAAATAGCATTGTGATACTCTTTCCCTCTGTGAAGCCTAACTGTTCTTCATCAGTCTCACTTCTAATCCTTACCCTCATTCTGTCCGCTATCACACTTAAGATAACTTTAGTAACCTGGCTCATAATACTGATTGTTCTATGCTTGCTGCACTCCAGTGTTCCAGGCTGCTTGGATATGGCTAGAAACACTGACTTCACCATTTGCTCTGGTAATTCTCCCGAATTATACATACAGTTAGCCATCCGCGTTATTCTCTCCAAGCCAAAGTCTTCAAGCGCCCTCAGCATCTCAACAGCTATTCCGTCTTCTCCTGTAGCTTTTCCTGCTTTCATTTTATTTATTGCTTTCTGTATGCATCCCATCAAAATTGCTGGTCTCTCTAATACCTCTGATACCTCAATATCATATTCTCTCTCCTCATTCACGTCATCAAACAAGTCTGTTAAATATTCCTTCCATCACTCCAGCATGTTGTTCAACTCCATCACCATTGTTCCCATCTGTTTTCATTATCGAATTTCCTGCATTCCAACTTTTCTTTCCCATTAGAATCTTAATCATTTCACACATCATCTGAAGATTTCTCTTACCAAGGTCTTCTATCTCTTCACACTGTCTGTTCATCCATTCCCCGTTCATTTTGTTACAGGCTCGTCTTATTTATTGATTTATTTCTCTGTATCTCTGTTCATTTATTCCCTTGAATCTTCTTGATTCCATCATGTTGAGAATCTTCTCTGTTATCCATTGTTGTCTTATTTTCTCTCTTCTCCATTACTTCATCAGCAGTCGCCACCATTGCCTTCCCCAGTGCCTTACTGACTTTCTGTATTCCATGGCTTTGTTGCTTCTTCCATTTACCTGTATTTTTCTTGAAGTCTTCTACTGTATTTCTCTTTTACCTCACTACTTTTGCTGAGCATTTCAAGAGACCTTAGTGCTTTATTTTTCCTTTCTATTCTCTTCAGCTTCATTCTCACTCTCAACACAACTGGAGGTTAGGTTAGGTTAAATTATTAGGCACAGTTAAGCTAGGTTAGGCCAGATTTAGTTAAACACTTTGGTTAGAACAGCCCCTTCCACAATTACATTATTGAATCAAACAAGAGTTGTCACAGCAGAACAGCTAAAAACAACGGGGAAACAGATTTGGCAAGAAACGTTTATTTACCAACCCAGAAATAATCAGAAAAATATAACAGACTATCAGGAAGAACTGATTTGGTAAGGTGCTTTTTCTGCTTAAAGTAAAGTGTATGTTAAGTCCCCTCAATGGCCGTGAGTTCAGAAATTTGTGTGCTCCTGTGGCTGGCCTTGAGACCATTATTTCAAAGTTCTAAAATCACTTTCCTTTTCTTATAGGTGTGAAAAGACTCATCTGGCACACCTGGCTTCCCCCTGAAACTCATCCTGTGATTTGCTATGATTCGTAAAGTAATTAATAAAACATTGGCATGTAAACATATCAGTGAAAACATGGGATGAAGTGATCGCCTGACTGCATACGGTGGTAGAGTAGGGTCATGTAAACATACCAGTGGCCTTCGTTCCCTTCCCATAATTGTTTGCAGTTTTTTATAGCTCGTCCTAACTCAGCATCACTGACACCGGTACAGTAAAGCGTTGTTCAAGGCTGGCAGCTATGAAGGAGTTTTGGAATACATTATTGTTTGTATCAATGCTGTCTCTTTCACATGTACACATAAGAACAAACAAAAGAATGAGCAGTAAGGTACACTTTAACCCTTTAACCGCGGGTGTCATTCCAGAATGACGTTGCAAAAACTGGACCAAACCGCGGGTGTCATTCTCGAATGTTTGTGAATATTTTGAATACCCCGCGTTTTTTCCGTGCGCCAATTGTTTCAAGGGAGAGTAGCTATTAAGTTCTTTCACTCCAGCCGACCCCCACCTCCCTCTTCCCCCCCCTGGGGCCCCACCTCCCACCCCCTGGGCCCCCCACCCCACCCCTGACCAAGCGCGCATCAGTATCTGTCCAGCTGTGTGAGTGACAACACATGTTGATGTGGCAGTGAAGTGCAGGCAATTACAGTGCCTTTTACCTGTCTCAGTGAACACAGAGTGGGTGTTTATCGTATGTGCAGTGTTCATATATGTTTATAGTATTATTATCAGAATGTGATTGGCATTTGGTAATGGTGTGTGAGCGAAAAATGGTGATTACAACACCGCTGATGTGGCAGTGAAGTGCAGGCAATTACAGTGCCTTTTACCTGCCTCAGTGAACACAGAGTGGGTGTTTATCGTATGTGCAGTGTTCATATATGTTTATAGTATTATTATCAGAATGAGGTTGGCATTTGGTAATGGTGTATGAGCGAAGGTAATGATGTGTGAGCGAAAAATAGTGATTTTACACCCCTCACTTCTAACGGCACTGCCTGTCCTGTGAAAGTCAACGAAGTCATGAAACCTACATCAATGGAAAGCTGAAGGTTAGTACTTTCTAATGGTACCTTATTTTTTTCTCTAGCTTTATTCTGTGCAGAGTTATTAAGGTTAAAAGGTTTGTTTACATTTGGCTGAAACCCCCGCGGGAGAGGACAGTCAGACCAAAACAATACCCGCGGTTAAAGGGTTAAGGAGCAGAAATAACTGTCAGCTCAGTCGATCCAATATATGTTGGGAAGCGCGATGTCAGATGAAGAATGTGGAACTGAATGCCAACTTACAAGAACATGTGGGATGGGAGAGTAATTTTTTTTTATTAGCAAACATTTTTGTTCCTTTTCGTCCCCTAAAATTGTGAAACCCATAAATTTTGTCTATGCATACAGCCTAAAGACCTTACCAATTCAATTCATATTTTCTAGTTTATTTTCTGTATTTTTCTGACAGTTTTGAGTGTGGTAAATTACCTTCTCTTGTTGAAAGATTTCCTCCCTTATTATCATCAGATTGCTTAAGCTGTACCTACGATTGATTCCGGCACAGTGGAAGAAACCCAGTATACTCAGAGGTGGATTTCGTTTGCCAATTTCCAAACTGGAGCCCAGGTTAGGTTAGGTTAAATTATTATGTGGCTAAGCTAGGTTAGGTTAAGTTATAAATTGGCTCACCAAACTCCACCCCACCACTCTTTCGGTTGACTTGTGAGCAAGTGTGGGTGGGGTGTTGACTCACGCTTGTTTACCTGTGGCTCGTTCGCTAGCATTCAGATGCTCACTGTTTAAACTGGAGCTATCGCACGGATAATTTTATGTATTATTGTACCACTGAACCATTCATGTGTCACCCCTTGTACACATTTACAATTACACTGCTCAGCCAATCATCTGGGACAACACTCTCATACTGTATATAATCGTACGGTATTTATCAGGACCGTGATTAACCCCACTCCTGTATATCCTGAGGTTTTCAACATTTCAGCAGTCAGCCCAGATACACCTGCTGCCTTCCCCACCTGCATCCTACCTATTGCCCTGCTGGTAGTAGCAACATCAATCAGCGGCCAGGGGCCCAAACACTGGATCTGCTGGCTCCAAACTTTCCCTGTCCCAGTCAAACTCTATATTTAACAACTGGTTATAATGCTCATTCCAGGCGTCTTTAATATCCCGACTGTTCACCACTACCTTTCCTTCATCATTCTTTACACACTGCTTACCTATGATATCCATGTTTTCCCTCTTCATCTGATTTGCCATCTTAAATATCATATTCTTCTCTTCCACACTGTTTAGGTTATCAAGGAAAAGTCTTATAGACACAGACTTTGCCCTGCAAACGTCGTTTCTAGTCCTACGCTTGGCAACCAAGTATTCCTCTTTGTTGCCACCCTTTTTCCATACCCAGAAAAGTCTTCTTTTCTCCTTAACTGCAGTTTCTACACCATCATCCCACTACCAAGTTTCTTTATATCTTGGGGGGCCCCTTGTCCATCCACACACTGAATCAGTAAATCTCAGGAGATTGATCTTGAGAGATTTGTATTGTTCATTTACACTTTTGTCAGTGGCTCCCTGTTCAGCCACCACTATAGAAGTCATCCCTTACTGCTTGGTATTTCAACATCCATACTTTCCTCCTAGGCGCATAGGTCCTCTTTTTCATTGCCCGCTCCTTAAGTACCATGTCACATATCAGTAACTTGTGTTGCTGGACACACTCCTTGCTCCCTGTATCTTTAACATCCTTTACTAACCTCTTATCAGCTGTCCTGACCAGGAAATAGTCCATATGCCTGCAAGTTCCCCCAGACTCATGTGTAATCAACCTACTCCCTTCCTAAGATGTATGATGCACACAATCACGTTAATTTCCTCCCCAAACACAAGTATCCTTTCCCTTTCCTCATTTCTTGTGCCATATGCACATCATCCATGTACTCCTTCATATCCTTGAGCTGCTTCACCTACATGACCATTCAAGTCCCCTCGCAAAACTACAATCTCACCATCCCCCATATCACTTATTACACGTATTAAGTCACCCAAGAAGCTATCCTTCTGTACCTCATCCAAGCCGATATAAATTGAAACATTATCCCACCGAACAAAATTTTCACTATCATTATCCGTTCACCTGTTCTCATTACATGCATGACATATTCCACCCATTTCTCCTTAACCAACATGTCCACACCACCATATCCATCTGCTCTACTCTGCCAAAATAACTTGTAACGATAATCCCACCCTGCAATCATTCTGGCTGATCCTCCTCTATATCTTGACATTTTGTACGCATCCAGCATCCACCCACCTCCTACTCAGTGCCTTAACTGCTTCCCCTGATTTAAATGGGTTAGAGAATTTTGAGAGCTATTAGTGGATTCATGTAGTGAATGCAGGTATTTTTGTGGGATTTAAGATTCTTCAAGTTATATTGAATTTAGCCTGAATCTGATTACTGTTTAAGTTTGTAGGTAAGTATATGCACCGAAGAACAGTATCTGTATAGTTCATTACTTTGTTAGAAGTAAATTAAGTTTCATACCTCTTCCAACTGAACTTCAACTTACCCTGCAGTTCTGATGTGAGTCTTTTGTCCACCTCAATCACAGGCTATGATTTCAATGAAGGGATTGATTACCATCGCCTCTTCCTGTCCTACCGACACTCAGGGTTCCAGGCCACCAGCTTTGGGTGTGCTGTGGAAGAGATAAACAAGATGGTATGTAAAAATTTCCTGGAGTTTGTTTAATCTCCATCAGTTGCCATTTTTTAAAACATACAATAGTTAGTTTTACATGCATATAGTACAGTAATCCTAGAATATGTCAATTTAATTTGGGAAAAGGTAAAAAGTATATTAACCATGTACCATCAGCAGCAAAATTCTTCTCACCTCTTCAGCTTTTGTCTACATGGACTTGATAATCAGCATGTTGAATGTGTAGCAGTTGACAGTAATGTCTGTTTGTACACAGATCATTATCATTAGTGTCACTTGCTTCAAATTCAAGAGACTGGTTTTCATAGTCCATGAAATGAAAAGCAACAGCAGTTTTGTTATTGAAAGTATGTCACTCAGTTTCCAGATAGTCGTATACTGTATAGTGAGAGTGAGTATTCCTGAACAGTCATGTATAGTGAGAGTAAGTGGCAGGCACACACCCCTCATTCCATTCTAGTGGCCCAAGGTTGAAGCACCTTCAGTGTCCATCATTAATGTTGCATGCAGCTTTGTATTTTGTATGGCATAGGGAGAGGGCAGATTTTACCAGAGAAACCATATTTTTCTCCATAATTCATACATCCATAGAGGCCAGGAACAACTTTGTCCACCCCTGGGGGTAGGTTTTTTTTTCAACAATACTCCCCCAGTATCCCTGCTTGTCATAAAAGGTGACTAAAAGGGTTGGCGGAGGGTTAGTGCCCCTCCCCGGAAAACAACTAACTAAAAAGGCAAACAAGAAGCCTCGGACAAGGACTGACCAAAAGATGACGACCCAGGACCGGACAAAGGATATGGTAATAGCAACTTGGAATGTAAGAGGAGCGAATGATGAGGTGAAAGAGAGAGAGAGAGATTGTCCACGTGCTTGAGGGTGCGAAAGTGGATGTATGTGGAATAACTGAAAGAGAATGGAGAGGAGAAAGTCTGAGAGAATGGGAGTATGGATGGGGTATATGTGCAGGAGTAGGTGAGAATGAGAGGGCAAAGGAAGGAGTACGGATAGTTGTGAGTAAAAGTTGGAAGAAGAGCATAAGACAGTATGGATCACTTGGGTCAAGGATTGTGTGGGTAAGGTTGAAAGTTGGAATACAAATGTGGGCGATTGTGTGTGTGTACGCACTAACGCAAGATTGTCCTAGCAAAGTGAGAGAAGAGTTCTGGACAAATGTGGAAGTGTGCATGGAAAGGTTTGGAAGGAATGAGAGAGTGTTTTTGATCGGTGATATGGATGGTAAAGTAGAGAATGTGAAGGTGGATGGAATAGTTGGTGAGTGGTGTGTGGCGGCTGAGATAGATGAGAATGGTAGTGTGTTAGTGGACATTTGTGCTGGGAAGGGGTTGGTGATAGCCAAAACCCTCTTCAGGCATAAAATGATCCACAGGTATACATGGTGAGTGATGAGAAGGGTGGGTGGTGAACTGAATGAAAGGAAGGCAATGATTGATTATGTGTGTGTGGATGAAAGGATGCGAAGATGTGTTTTTGGATTCAAGAGCTTATAGAGGTTGGGGGAGTGGACTTTCTGACCACTACTTGGTGTGGCCAGAATTAGGATCCAAGTTAGATGGAGAAATAGAAGAAGGGAAAGATGAGAGGAAGGAGTAGTTGGAAGGAGAGTGGAAAGGTTACAAGAGGATGAGAAAAAGGCAGAGTATAAGAGAGAAGTGGAGGAACGATTGGGCAAATATGAATTGGAGCAGATGGGGGACGTGGAAGGTGTGCGCAGGATATTTACAGAAGAAATGTGTGCAGCATGTGATGTGGTGTGTGGGAGGAAGAGAAGACGGAGGGGGGTGCAAGGAACAGCGTGGTGGACTGAAGAGGTGACAGGCTGTGGCACAAAAGAAGAAAGCATACAATGAATGGACGAGAAATAGGGGTGTGGAAGAAGTTGAGAGGCGGAAGAGAGAGTTATATATAGAAAGAAAGAGAGAGATGAAAAGATTAGTAAGAGACTGAGTAAGAGAGTGGATGAGGAATGTGGATGAGGAATTTGGAAGGAATTTGTGTGTAAAGTGGAGGGACTGTAAGAAAATGTTCTGGAAAGTGGTGAAGAGTAAGACAAGGTGGAAGTGTGGTTAGCAGGGGAGTGAAAGATAAAAATGGTAGATTACCAGTGGAGAAGGGAGAAAAAGTGAGCAGATGGAGAGAACACTTTAAGGAATTGTTGAACATAGAGGATGGAAGTAATGTGAGTATAAGTGGCTGGGGAATGGCTGGGAGAAGGAGGGAGGTGAGAAGACAGGAAGAAATCAGTAGGATAGAAGTTGTGGAACCAGTGAAGAAATTTAAATTGGGGAAAGCCCCTGGAATTGATGGAGTGTGTGGTGAAATGCTGAAGCATGGGGGAGAGATAGTAGTAGAATGGATGTGGAAGATGTGCAGAGTGGCCTGGAAGGAAGGTAGAGTCCCGGAGGATTGGAAGTCAGGTATAATTATTCCCCTGTACAAAAGAAAAGGGGAAAAAGAAGTGTGTGGTAATCATAGGGGCATTTGTCTTCTTAGTATAATAGGAAAAGTGTATGGTAGGATACTTATCGACAGAGTTAGAGAAAGAACAGAGAAATTAGTTGGAGAATAACAGGGAGGCTTTAGGAAGGGAAGAGGTTGTGTAGATCAGATATTCATTCTTAGATCATTAGTGGAAAAGTTTCTAGAGAAGGGAAAGAAGTTGTATGCGGCTTTCATGGATTTGGAGAAAGCACATGACAGGGTGGATAGACAAGGATTGTGGAAAGTATTAAGAATATATGGAGTAGATGGGAAGTTGTTGAATGCTGTGAAGAGTATGTATGATGGTGCTAAGGCTGCAGTGCGTGTGGATGGTGAACTAAGTGAATTTTTCTCTTTGAAGGTTGGGTTGAAACAGGGATGTGTCATGTCTCCATGGTTGTTCAACCTGTAGATGGATGGGTTAATAAAAGAGGTACAAGGTAGGGTTGTGGATGTTGGAGTGGCCTTGGTGAGAGAGGATAGTGTTTGGAAACTCCCTGTACTGTTGTTTGCAGATGATACTGTGTTGTTGAGTGAAGACGAAGGGGAGCTGCAAGGCTTGGTGGATGAATTTGGGAGAGTGTGTAAGAAACGGAATCTAAAGGTGAATGTAGGGAAGAGTAAAGTGATGGTCTTTGAGAGAGGTGAAGTCAGTGAATATACAGTGAGGTTGGATGGTGAGGAATTGGAAAATGTGAGTACGTTTAAGTACTTAGGTAGTGTGATGAGTAAGGATGGAGGTTTGGAGGGTGAAGTGCTTGAAAGGGTACAGCAGGGAAGAAAGGTTGCTGGTTCTTTGAAAGCAGTGATAAGAAACAGGGAAGTGAGCATGGAGGTGAAAAAGTTACTACATGACAGTGTTGTGATACCAACTCTAACGTATGGAAGTGAAGCTTGGACGTTGTTGGAAGGACACAAATCAAGAGTGAGAGCAGTGGAAATGAGTTATTTAAGAGGAGCCTGTGGAGTCACATGGAGAGACAGGCTGATGAATGAGGATATAAAGGAGCATTGTGGTGTGGATGTGGATGTGATAGGATGTGTTATGAGGAACACACTGAGGTGGTTTGGCCATGTGGAGAGGATGGAGGGTGAAAGACTGATGAAGAGAGTGTATGTGAGTGAGGTGGAGGGGGGAAGAGGGAGGGGGAGGCCGAGGATGAGATGGAGGGATGGGGTGGAGAGGTACTGTATATGAGAGAGGGGGGTGTGAGTTGGGAGCAGGGCAGTGAAATGGCGGAGGACAGGCTGACGTGGAGGCGATTTGTTTGTGGACACCCCAAACGGGATTGAGGCGTCTGACAATAGATAGATAGATAGAAGTATGATTGATGATGAAACAGATGATATCCTTGTTTTTAACTGTGCAGTATTATCCTATTGGACTGCTGTAATGAGCAAGGAAGTTTTAATCGCTGAAAAAAAAAAATGATTACATCAATATCCAGACCTAATTGACCTTGTTAACATAAAGTGAAGAAATCCAAAGCAGGACTGTCCAAGTACTCTGGGATGTTAATCAAGGAAAAAGAAATAGGCTTCTGGATAAAATGCTCTTGCTTCCTGTGCTACAACCTGTATGAGACTGCATCCACCTGTGAGATGTTGGCCCATAGATATACTGTCAGGATTTCAGGCGATCTTGAAAACCCTGTATTCCCACTGCATGGTTTATTGAAGAGCTTAGCTGTTACACCTGCAGAGTGTGGTTGATTTCTGACTTTCATACGATCTTTCAGGGCACAGATAGAGGATTTCCTTTGTGTGTTGCTCATGTCATCCCTAGGCTGTTTACAGAAGGTCTGCTGTTCTCAGCCTGACTCACTGATGGGTCATTGCGAAACATTTGGTTGCCCTCCCTTACATTTCCCTTCCCCTACTGGTGAAGCAAATATCCCCCTGTATTTTTTTACTGATATAGAGATTAATAGAAGAGAAATTAAATGGTAAAATAACATTTATATAAGTGAATGAGAAGAAAAGTATATGATAATTTGTTAATAATAAAAGTATACAGTACTAGTTAATAGGGAAAATATCTACATAATTTCATGCACCGTACATACATAGAAACAACATTGATATTATAAGCGAATGATTAGAAAATGTAATGTAAATGGAATGTAAGCGGTGCAAATGATGAGGTGAAATAGAGAGAGATTGTCCAGGTGCTGGAGGGTGCAAAAGTGGATGTATGTGGAATAACTGAAACAAAATGGAGAGGAGAAAGTGTGAGAGAATGGGAGTATGGATGGGGTATATGTGCAGGAGTAGGTGAGAATGAGAGGGCAAAAGAGGGAGTATGTATAGTTGTGAGTAAAAGATGGAAGAAGAGCATAAGACAGTATGGATCACTTGGGTCAAGGACTGTGTGGTTAAGGTTGAAAATTGGAATACAAATGTGGGCGATTGTGTGTGTGTATGCGCCAATGCAAGATCGTTCTAGCAGAGTGAGAGAAGAGTTCTGGACAAATGTGGAAGTGTGCATGGAAAAGTTTGGAAGGAATGAGAGAGTGTTTTTGATCGGTGATATGAATGGTAAAGTAGGGAGTGTGAAGGTGGATGGAATAGTTGGTGAGTGGGGTGTGGCGGCTGAGATAGATGAGAATGGCAGTGCGTTAGAGGACATTTGTGCTGGGAAGGGGTTGGTGATAGCCAATACCCTCTTCAGGCATAAAATGATCCACTGGTATACATGGTGAGTGATGAGAAGGGTGGGTGGTGAACTGAATGAAAGGAAGGCAATGATTGATTATGTGTGTGTGGATGAAAGGATGCAAAGATGTGTAATGGATGCAAGAGCTTGTAGAGGTTGGGGGAGTGGACTTCCTGACCACTACTTGGTGGTGGCCAGAATTAGGATCCAAGTAAGATGGAGAAATAGAAGAAGGGAAAGACGAGAGGAAGGAGTAGTGGAAGGAGAGTGGAAAGGTTACAAGAGGATGAGAAAAAGGCAGAGTACACTACCCTCGCGTCCAACACGTGTTAGTCCAGCACGATTCATGTCCAGCACGGAGAGCAAATAATTAGTATTATTTAATACGATTTAATTACTGCAACACGAGTGTGTTAGCATAACACGCACGGAGCTCCGAGAAGTGGGCGAAATCCACAGAGTTCACCCCCGGTCCAACACGGTCATACTGGACATTCCCATGATGATGATAGCCAATGAAAACTTCTGATCAAGTAGCCTTCCCCGCCCGCTGTCGTGACGTGATCGTGATGCCGCCTAATTAAGAACGCATCTGGTGTCATATGATGTTTTGTTTAAATTTCTCCTGGCACAGCGCCACACAGTTGCATAATTCGCATTGGAAGGTGCTTTTTTCTTGCTGCATTTTCTGCCCTTGTTACTGCATTTTACCCAGCTCACGATGCCTAGGAAGCCTTCTGAGAACCCCAAGAAGCGCCGGCACCTCCCTCAGGCCACCAAGCTAGAAAGCATCGAGAGGAAGATGAAAGGGGAGAGGAAAGTTGACATTGCCAAGGCCTACGACATGAATGAAGCCAACGTGAGGACCATAATAAAAAACCAAGACAAGATCCTGGCAGCAGTGAAGGCTTACAGAGTGCTAGGACAGGCAGAAGCAGGACCTTCCATGGCTGTGGACGAAGATAGTGATTCTGAGTGTGATTTCGAAGGATTTGTGAGGGAGTTTGAGGAGGAGCAGCAGCCATTACCTGCTAGTGACACCAGCAGCCATCCTCCGGGGACCTAGTAGGACTACCTACAGCCTTGGATACCACCTTCCATTCCCAGCAAGCCCACCAACACTATCTTAAAAGGTTAGTTATCATTCATAGCACAGTACCATTTATTATAATTACAATAGTACCAATATATGTATAGGTATATGGTAGGTATTTGGGGTGACTTTTCCTAGGGTTGCTGACATAATTCATTTTTCCCCATAAGCTCTGTTGTTTGTCCAACATGTTTTTGGTCCAACACGGGACCCATGCATGACAATATTACCGTGTTGGACGTGAGGGTACTGTATAAGAGAGAAGTGGAGAAACGATTGGCGAAATATGAATTGGAGCGGATGGGGGACATGGAAGGTGTGTGCAGGATATTTACAGAAGAAATATGTGCAGCATGTGATGTGGTTTGTGGGAGGAAGAGAAGATGGATGGGAGTGCAAGGAACAGAGTGGTGGACTGAAGAGGTGAGACAGGCTGTGGCACAAAAGAAGAAAGCATACAATGAATGGATGAGAAATAGGGGCGTGAAAGAAGTTGAGAGGCAGAAGAGAGAGTTATATGTAGAAAGAAAGAGAGATGTGAAAAGATTAGTTAGAGAGAGTAAGAAGAGAGTAGATGAGGAATTTGGAAGGAATTTGAGTGTAAAGTGGAGGGACTGTAAGAAAATGTTCTGGAAAGAGGTGAAGAGAATACGACAGGGTGGAAGTGAGGTTAGCAGGGGAGTGAAAGATAAAAATGGTAGATTACTAGTGGAGAAGGGAGAAAAAGTGAGCAGATGGAGAGAACACTTTAAGGAATTGTTGAACATAGAGGATGGAAGTAATGTGAGTATAAGTGGCTGGGGAATGGCTGGGAGAAGGAGGGAGGTGAGAAGACAGGAAGAAATCAGTAGGATAGAAGTTGTGGAAGCAATGAAGAAAGTTAAATCGGGGAAAGCCCCTGGAATTGATGGAGTGTGTGGTGAAATGCTGAAGCATGGGGGAGAGATAGTAGTAGAATGGATGTGGAAGATGTGCAGATTGGCCTGGGAGGAAGGTAGAGTCCCGGAGGATTGGAAGTCAGGTATAATTATTCCCTTGTACAAAGGAAAAGGGGAAAAAGAAGTGTGTGGTAATCATAGGGGTATTTGTCTTCTTAGTATAATAGGAATATTGTATGGTAGGATACTTATTGACAGAGTTAGAGAAAGAACAGAGAAATTAGTTGGAGAATAACAGGGAGGCTTTAGGAAGGGAAGAGGTTGTGTAGATCAGATATTCATTCTTAGATCTTTAGTGGAAAAGTTTCTAGAGAAGGGAATGAAGTTGTATGCAGCTCTCATGGATTTGGAGAAAGCATATGACAGGGTGTATTGAAAAGGATTGTGGAAAGTATTAAGAATATATGGAGTAGATGGGAAGTTGTTGAATGCTGTGAAGAGTATGTATTATGGTGCTAAGGCTGGAGTGTGTGTGGATGGTGAACTAAGTGAATTTTTCTCTTTGAAGGTTGGGTTGAAACAGGGATGTGTCATGTCTCCATAGTTGTTCAACCTGTAGATGGATGGGGTAATAAAAGAGGTACAAGGTAGGGTAGTGGATGTTGGAGTGGCCTTGGTGAGAGAGGTTATTGTTTGGAAACTCCCTGTACTGTTGTTTTCAGATGATATTGTGTTGTTGAGTGAAGACGAAAGGGAGGTGCAAGGCTTGGTGGATGAGTTTGGGAGAGTGTGTAAGAAACGGAATCTAAAGGTGAATGTAGGGAAGAGTAAAGTGATGGTCTTTGAGAGAGGTGAAGTCAGTGAATATACAGCGAGGTTAGATGGTGAGGAATTGGAAAATGTGAGTATGTTTAAGTACAGGTAAGCCCTTAATTCACGCGAGGGTTACGTTCCCAGACCCTTCGCGTGTGTGGTAAATTCGCATATACATTCTGCCCTTGTGTGCACATAATTACGCCTGTCTACTAAGTATATTACATCTGAATAATACTGTTTATGCATTACATACACCTTATAAACTAGCATAAAGTATGAAAAACAACAAAAATGTAAGAAATTTAACACTGAAACCTGACAAGCACAAGCGTAGGTGGAGACACTTCAGCAGTCTGGTACACAAACCCTCACTGCCTCCCATATGCTACATTCTGCCTTCTTTATTGTCCAAACAGTTGACTCATTCACCCCAAACATACGGTTCTAAGCCAGTTCACAGGCATAGGTGAAGACACTTTAGCTCAGTCTGGTGCACTAGCCCTCACTGACTCCCATATGCTACGTTCTGTCTTCTTTATTGTAAGAACAGTTGACTCACCCCAAACACACGGTTCAGAGACAATTCACCATGAAGTCAATTCACCATCAAAACATGGATGATTCTGTCATTCTATAATTATACTTATTATTGATTAATTAATACAGTACTTTAATAACTAATTTTCAGGTAGATTTTATATCTCATATAAGTCAAAAACTAGTGTACTGTACGTGCTAAATAAACTGATATGTAAATAAATGACGGGGAATCGTCCTGACGGGGAATTGTCGCCGACATTCCTCCCTTAAGTTTGTCCAACACTTTAACTTTCTCTGTCAGCAACATCACTTTACTAATCCGTTTTGGTGTGTTACCACATGCATCACTAGCACTACGCTTAGGCCCCAGGTTGGCAGACAAGGCAAGCAATCACTGGAAGTCAGAAAAATAAGGCACAAATAACGATTCGCGAGTCATGCATGGTTCGACCGTCGGATTCAAACTGACTGTGTGGACTGACCTTCCTCACGCGCGCACACACACACACACAGCCGGAGAGAGCAGAGAGCAGACGTCCCAGCCATCGCTCCTAACCTTGAGTAGTTTCAGGAATTTTGTCTGTCCTGTCTCCTAGGGTCTTTCTTTAAATTTAAAATAATGAAAGTTAGTAGACTACCAAAAATGTAAAGATTTGTTGGCTATAGTATACATGAATGTTTGTGGTTTATTCAGTAACAGCTGTTTTGGTACTTTACATTAAACATGGCCGAAAATGTAAACAGTGAGGGAATGGAATTTCAAGGATTTGATGCTAATACTAATGTCATGGACCTGGTGAAAACATTAATTATGAGGATTAGTGAACTCGAAAAGAAAGTAGAGAATCTAGTGATAAAGGATGTGTCAGTAAATACGGAAACCACCATACAGAGTCTGATCCAGTCCAATGAAACAGCCAATGAAGAGATTAGGAATTTGAAGCGGGAAAATGTTGAACTGAGGAGGAAACTAGAAGAGAGTACTAATAAAACGGAGAAGGTGAGTAATGTATTAGAAGAACACAAGGCAAAGTGGGCACACGTAGAAGAAGAACAGAAAGAAGTGGTCAGCTTAAGAGAGATCATCCAGGAAGAAAGGGAAATGATCAAGAAAGAAATGGAAGAAAATGTAGTGAAAATACTGAAGAAAAAAGGGAAAATAGTGAGAGAAACTGTAGAAAGGAACAGATGTGTGGTAGTATTTGGAAACAGGGAAGAGGAAGAAAAGGTTAGGTTCGTAAGACTCGAGAGAGACACGAACATGGTGAGAGGAATATTAGGCAAGATTGACCCCGAAGGAGGCAAGTGGGTAAAAGAAATTGAGGAAGTAAGGAGGATAGGGCCTTATAAGAAAGGGGAAACAAGACCAATGAGAGTCAAGTTTACATCAGAAAGTGTAATAAATGAGATACTTAAAGTGACCTGGAAATTAAGCAAAGAGGCGGGGATGGAAAATATTATAATAAGAAAAGATCTGAATGAAGAAGAAAGAGAAGTTTAAAAATCATTAAAGGAAGAAGTAAAGGAAAAAAATGATAAGAGGACAGGGGAAGAACGTAATACTTTTTTTTGGAGAGTATTGGATATGAAAGTAAGGAAATGGTATTTAAGGAAATAGAAGTGAAGGAAACTAGGGGGGATGGTTGTGAAAGATCAGAAGTTGAGGAAGTGGTACGGACAGAGAGTAGGAGAGAAGAGGGTATTAAAAACGTCAAAAATAATTTGAAGGTGATATATACTAATGTTGATGGTTTCATATCGACAAGGATCGAAATTAATGATTTCTTGAGAGAACATGAACCTGATGTCATGTGCTTTGTAGAGACCAAATTAAGAGAAGATATTGAAGTTCATTTGGGAGATGGTAAATACAAACTGTGGAGAAAAGACAGAAAAGAAAAAAGGGGAGGAGGAGTGATGATAGCAGTGAAGAACAACATAAATGTAGATACTGTGGAAATGGGAGAAGGCAGGGCTGAAGTGATATATATGAAATTAGAAACTGGAGAGAATGTTAAGAGAGATATGGCGGTAGTGTATGTTCCCCCAAAGACGAGAGCATGGAAGGATGATGAATACCATGAGATGTTGTCAGATATGGCTAGCTACTTGCAAAAAATAATTGAGAAAAGCAATAATATAATTTTGGTGGGTGACTTTAATTGTAAAGAGGTGAACTGGGAGGAATGGAACTCGGGAGGCGGCGAGGATTCGTGGGGCACTATGTTATTAAATATAATAATGAATAATGTGATGACGCAATGGGTCAAAGAAGAGACACGGTTTCGAGGTGAGGACACACCAGCAAGGTTAGATTTACTGTTCACCAAAGAACCCGATGTAATAGAATCATTGGAATATCTCTGTCCTTTGGGAAAAAGTGATCACGTGGTCATTGAGTTCCAGATGTTAATAGGAAACGTCGAGCCAAGAGACGAGCTTCATAGACAGGGAAGATACAACTTTGGCAAAGCAAATTTTACAGGATTGAGAAACTTTTTTGAAAATGCGGATTGGAGAAAATTCAGAGAAACGAGAGATACAGATGAAGTGGGATATCTTTCTAGACCTCTATAATTTGGGAGTGGAAAAATTTGTACCAAGAGTAAGAGGGAAAGAAAACAGGAAAAAGGAGTGGTTTAATAGAAGGCGTATGATAGCAAAAAAAGAGAGAGATAAGGCGTGGAACAATTGGAGAAAGAGAGGTAACGACAGAACAAAGGAAGAATATAAAAGAACAAGAAATGAATACACAAGAATACGTAGAGAAGAAGAAAGGAATTTTGAAAAAGGTATAATTGACAAATGCAAGGATGAACCCAAACTGTTTTATAGATTTGTTAATGGCAAACTGAAACAAAAGGAAGGAATCACCAAGCTGAAAGTAGAAGGAGAGGTCTTTAAGGATGCGGCAATGCAAGCAGAAATAATGAACAAACGTTTCCAGTCAGTTTTCACTAAAGAAAAGGAGCTTGTGGAAGGGGAGGGAGTGATTAGAAATGTTCCGGTGATGAAAGATATAAAAGTGGAGGTACAGGAAGTGTATAAATTACTGGAAACTCAAGATGTAAGGAAAGCCCCAGGACCTGATGGAGTTTCTAATTGGGTACTGAAGGAATGCAGAGAACAACTGGCGGATAAAATTCACAGCTTAATTGTATGCTTACTGGACGAGGGGAAAGTGCCAAAAGAATGGAAGAGGGCAAATGTGGTACCAATTTACAAGGGAGGAAACAGGGAAGAACCCCTGAATTATAGACCAGTGTCTCTAACCAGCATGGTTGCAAAATTGTGTGAGAGAATCCTGAAAGACAAATGGATAAAATATCTGGAAGAGATGAATATTTTGGCTGAATGTCAGTTTGGATTCAGAAGTGGAAGGTCATGTGTTTCAAACTTGTTGAGCTTTTACTCAAGAGCGATTGATGTGGTACAGGAGAGAGATGGTTGGGTGGATTGTGTGTACTTAGACTTAGAGAAGGCCTTTGACAAGGTACCTCATAAGAGACTAATGTGGAAACTAGAATATATAGGAGGACTAAAGGGGAAACTTCTGGAATGGATGAGAGACTTTTTGAGAGACAGACAAATGAGGACAGTAATAAAGGAAAAGATGTCTGGATGGAGGGAAGTAACAAGTGGAGTCCCTCAAGGCTCAGTGTTGGCGCCAGTAATGTTCCTGATTTACGTAATTGATATGGTAGATGGAGTGAACAGTTATGCAAGTCTGTTTGCTGATGATGTAAAGATCTTGAGGAAGATAGAGGTTGAGGAGGATTGTAAAATACTGCAGGAGGATTTGGATAGGATACATAGTTGGAGCCGGACGTGGGAAATGAAATTTAATGTAAAGAAATGTAAAATATTGGAAATGGGTAAAAGTACCAGGAGACCATCACTGAATTATTTGTTGGGTAATGAATTAATCACAAAAAGGAGAGAAGAGAAAGATTTGGGAGTGCTGGTCCAAGATAGTTTGTCACCAGAAAAGCACATTAACAAGATAGTTGGAGAGACTTATAAGCTCTTGACTAACATAAGAGTAGCATTTCATTATATGGATGAGGAAATGATGAAAAAATTGATAGTGGCCATGATCCGCCCCATGTTAGAATATGCAGCGGTAGTGTGGTCCCCACACAAAAAGAAAGATATAAACAAGATTGAGAGAATACAAAGAACAGCAACCAAGATGGTCCCCAGTCTGACAGACCTGTCATACAGAGAGAGGCTGGAAAAACTGGATTTGCCTTCATTAGAGGAAAGGAGAAAGAGGGGAGACATGATTGTGGTGTTCAGGACCATGGTGGGAGTAGATAAAATTGACAAAGAAGATCTGTTTGTATGGGATAAGAGAGCAACAAGAGGACATGGAATGAAATTGAAAAAGTCAAGCTGCTTGAAGGATATCAAGAAATATAGCTTTCCTTACAGAAGTATAGACTTATGGAATAGCCTGGATAAAGAGATTGTCCAGTCTAAAAACTTAAACGAGTTTAAAGTTAAATTCGACTTATTGAGAAACAGCGACGGAAACCCACGAGCATAGTACATTCCGTGTATATCACAATTAGGTATATACTTAAATATTTGGAACGACTTAGACAAAGAGGTGGTGCATGAGAAAAACATTCATGTGTGTAAAGGTAGACTTGATAAATGTGGATATGGAGACAGGACAACACGAGCATTGCTCAGTTCCTGTATACTGTACTACATTTAGGTAAATACACACACACACACACACACACACACACACACACACACACACACACACACACACACACACACACACATACATATATATATGCACACAGGCAGCAGGTAGTCATTTTTATATTTTATTTATTTCTCTTGTATATTGAAATTATTTATTTGAATACTATAATTTTATGCTTTAATTATTGTACGAAAAATTCGTGGATAACCGAAATCGCGTGAAAAAAGTTCTCGTGAATTATGGGCTTACCTGTACTTGGGTAGTGTGATGAGCAAGGATGGAGATTTGGAGGGTGATTGCTTGAAAGGGTACAGCAGGGAAGGAAGGTTGCTGGTTCCTTGAAAGCAGTGATAAGAAACAGGGAAGTGAGCATGGAAGTGAAAAAGTTACTACATGACAGTATTGTGATACCAACTCTAACGTATGGAAGTGAAACTTGGACGTTGTTGGCAGGACACAAGTCAAGAGTGAGAGCAGTGGAAATGAATTATTTAAGAGGAGCCTGTGGAGTCACATGGAGAGACAGGCTGACAAATGAGGATATAAAGAAGTGTTGTGGTGTGGATGTGGATGTGATAGGAAGCATTATGAGGAACACACAGGTGGTTTGACCATGTGGAGAGGATGGAGGGTGAAAGACTGACGAAGAGAGTGTATGTGAGTGAGGTGGAGGGGGGAAGAGGGAGGGGGAGGCCGAGGATGAGATGGAGGGATGGGATGGAGAGGTATATGAGAGAGGGGGTGTGAGTTGGGAGCAGGGCAGTGAAATGGCGGGGGACAGGGTGACGTGGAGGTGATTTGTTTGTGGCCACCCCAAACGGGATTGAGGCGTCTGGCAATAGATAGATAGAAAAACTTTATTTATAAAAGAATATTTTAACATAAATTTTACTAATGATTTTATAATAACTAAACAAATTAAGTTGAAGTTAATTTTTTAATACTTGATATAAAGAACCTGTAAAATTTAAAATATTTATTTATATTGGTTAAAAACCCTAAGAAAGATGGTTACTTTGAAGCCAGCTTTTAGAAGTATCTATTTATGGGTTCTATAATTCTTTATTTTGGAAGAAAGAGCTCTACCCTAATCTTCTTAGTTGCACAAACTAAATACACTCATTCCTCGTAAATTGTGGGAATTTGGGTCTGGACCACTGCCGTGATTTACGAATTCCCTGATATATGAATAATAATTTTTATGTGAAAAATTAATTTGGGTCTGGACTTTGGCTAACCCACCCCAACAGCACCCTACCTCCACCTGTCTAGGCACCATCAAACACAAACATACAAATTTAGGAAAATTCAGTGCACGTATTAAATAGAAATAAGCCATGTTAAGGGATCTCACCTTAATCCTATGACGAAATTGCTTAAGTGAATGGAGTGGGGTGGTGTTGGGAAAAACTTAAAACCTCCCAGCACTTGTTCTTCCCAAACTCGTTCGCCAGCTTTGAAAACTTCTCTCACCTCTCAACATGACGAATGAGCTCCAAACGTTGACTGTACAACAACTGCGGCAGCTTCTTGTCGTCATACTGCTTAGAGTGCTTCATTGGGGGGTCAGGAGGGGCCATGGCAGGTAGGAGGCGGGGGGAAGTTGCACAAAAAAGGCAGGTAACTCTCGTACTCCACGGCGACGGTCTGTAGTGTGCAGACTGACGGGACAAGAACAACAACAACATGGCAGCATTAGTATGCACATATGCCACCAGGGACATGCGGTGATTGGTTGTTGGGTCGCGATTTTTAGTTTGAATGCTGCGGTTTACGGTTCTCCTCGGGAAAGGCCCACTTGGGTGCCTAGATCCGCGATTTTCGTGACTTAACAGTGATTTAAGGTTGGCGGCAGTCTGACGGCCACCTAGCTGTGATTTACGAATCCGTGATTTATGAACACGTGATTTACGAGGATTGAGTGTAGTTAAGCACGTAAATTAAAATTATTTCTTAGAAAACCAGATATAAGAGCTCGATTGGCATGTCATAAAGACTAAATGTCATGAATGACTTTGTGTCATAAAAGACTGTGTAGGTTCCTTTGTGGTTGAGTTATATATATATTTTAGATTTGTGGACGAGCGGTTTTTATATCTTGGAGTAGCTTCCCATTTGTCATGTAGTGACAGGAGAGGTAAAGAATAGTATGGGACTATTTTTATTTGTCTTGGAAATATTAACAAGTCTCTCACACAGAGCGTAAGTATAGAGTCCCGTCCCGCTATCTATCTCTCTGTCTCTCTCTCTCTCAAATTGCCAAGCCCTTCTCACTGTGACCTGTCTCTTCTAAGGCCTGTCTCCTTCTCTCTTGCCTGTTCTGTGGCTAACCTCCGTCTGAGCTCTCTTTCCTAAATTCTGGTGTAGCAGGGGTGTGTCACGTGTGTTCCTCGTGGATGGAAAGTTCTAGCAGCCTGTGTGTGAGTACTGTATGTGTGTATGTGTGTGTATGGTCACTAGGCGCTGTCGTGTGCCTATCAAGCATTCCTTGCGTTAAGAGTGTGTAAGCATGTTTAGCATTGCTCGATTCTCGCAGACACAATACCTTCTCATCATCTGACTCCCTGCTTCTATCTGTCTCTCTATCTATCTATTTATCTATCTATCTATTATGATTTGCAATTATAATATGTAGTCCTGACAGGCATATCACCTTTAATATTAAGTAAAAAATTTTATTGCAACAAAAACTTTTTCTTAAAATTAGCTATCTTTTTTTCGGGATAAATATTTATAGATCTAATTTTGAAAACCTATTATACACAAGATACAATTTCTTATATTTACTTGTAAGAATTTTTAAGTGTTATTTCTATTTTCTTTCACAATACTTTTTACTTTCACTGCATTAATATCTCGATAAAGTCTACTATGCAAGAAAATAAAAAATTAGCTTTCTTATATTATTTACACTTATGACAAAAGTAAAATTATTGATTTCAAGATAACCTGTATTACACGTACGCTTCTCGTTGTAAACTAGCTGCTTATCTCAAGCTGTCTCGCTTTCCAAGTACACTTTTCATCTACAGTACTATGTTACGACTGATCTCATCTTAGATTAATGAAAGCGACAGGTGATATGTGCACAATTTAGAGCTGAAATCAGGCTGTCCTATTAAAGTAACTGTACTTTTAAGAGAGCAGTGGAAATGAGTTATTTAAGAGGAGCCTGTGGAGTCACATGGAGAGACAGGCTGACGAATGAGGATATAAAGGAGCGTTGTGGTGTGGATGTGGATGTGATGAGAAGCGTTGGGAGGAACATACTGAGGTGGTTTGGCCATGTGGAGAGGATGATGGGTGAGAGACTGATGAGGAGAGTGTATGTGAGTGAGGTGGAGGGGGGGAGAGGGAGGGGGAGGCCGAGCAAGAGATGGAGGGATGGGATGGAGAGGTATATGAGAGAGGGGTGTGTGAGTTGGGAGCAGGGCAGTGAAATGGCAGGGGACAGTGCGACGTGGAGGCGATTTGTTTATGGCCATCCCGTATGGGATTGAGGCGTCTGGCAATAGATAGATAGATAGAAGTCCACTTTCAATATTTGTATTCTTAACTTTATTTGTGATAACATAAATTTTATTGTAACCCATCTTAACCTATACATGTGCTGCACCTTGATCTAATATTCTAATGGGATTATTTCAATAACTTGTTCTGTAAAAGTGATCTCAATGACGGTATACAAACTCTATAGAATAGGTAAGTTTTTTCGTGGCTGATCTTTTAAAAGACATGTTCCCCTAATTAGACTAAAATACCGCCAGATTCTTTGAATTTAGAGTACATAGCTGTTACTAATCAGATATTAATTTTTCTTAAAGGTATAGTAGGTTACCTAATCCTAGTTTATTTTCTTTGTTTGTCAACTTATTAATTAAAATATACTGATTTATTTATCCTTAACCCTTACACTGTGGGCTTGTTTTGCTTTGACTTGCAGCTCCCGCGGGCATATTCGCGCTCCGACAGACTCTCTAAAAATATTTGCCAAAAATCAGTTATTAGTCCTAGAATATTAAAATCACATATACTTATGGCACATACCTTCAGCTTTCTCCTTGGGTGTTTGTTGAGCCTTCGTCGAGTACCGTAGGACTTGTGAAGACCTCTGAAGTTGGGTAACGAAGTCTCCACTTTACACTTCCCAACAACTCGTAATATGATTACCACAGCCTGATATTATCACTAGAAACACTAATCTATGATTCTTAAATAGTTTGGAATCCATACTCCCAAAAAAAAACACTGTGAAAGCAATGAAAATTACAAGGGCGTATGACCATCCCACTTCCGATCGTTCGCCGCTAGTGTTGTCTATTATTGATAAAAACACTCACAGTTTATATTTCTGTTACTATATAACACATATATATCTACAGTCTTTATCCATAAGTTTCCTTCAGTAATAGTTTATTGTCACTGTAGGGATTCAATTTCTTTCAGTAAAATACGTAGCATTCACTTTCTCGTCCTGTATACTAGCATTGAGAGTGAATGTCACTTTCACCTTCACTCTCATAACTCATAGTATTCATACATGCTAGAGTGAAACTTTCACTTTCATTACTCCTAGTATATATACTTGTATTCTTATAATACAGTAATCCCGCATTATACGATGCCTCTTTATACGATATTTCGCTTATACAGTGTCAAAATTTTAGTACCCTATGCCCACTATACAATGGGAACGATTTGCTACAACGATGGATCATCCGCAGCTCAGTGAACAGCAAATGTGCAAACACAACACAAACATCCTCACATTGTCGGCACTAGACCACACACACTTGTCCACCGGTCCAGCCTCATTAGCTAGCCCTACCCAGCCAGCCAGCCCTACCCAGTCAGCCAGTTCTGACAGTGATGAGTGAGGGCTGTGACTGTGAGGCGAGTCGGGACAATTCGCCGTCAAGTCAATTCGCCGTCAGGACGATTCTCCATCATTTATTTACATATCAGTTTATTTAGCAAGTACACTAGTTTTTGAATTATGTAAGTTATAAAAGTGATGATGGTTTATTGTTTATATAGTAAATGTAAAATATGGCATCAAATCATGGGTATTAAATGAAAAAATAATATATTGAAACATGAATCAGCTGATTTATGATCGTTCCTTCATCTTAGCATAAGACTACATACGAGACATTGGCATTTATATTAATGCCTAATGACCTTAAGTGAACGATCGACATACTTTGGAATTATACAAATAACCTTCATATTACGTCTATATAAACGTTTCGGGACAATTCGCCATCAAGTCAATTTGCCATCACAACAATAGCAAGACAATTCGCCATCGGGACTTTTTGTTGTCAGGATGATTCTCCGTCATTTATTTTCATATCAGTTTATTTAGCAAGTACACTAGTTTTTTAATACTGTACTTGTACCTCTTCAAAGTCATTTTAAAATATACCCAGGATGTTGTAGTACCAATGGAAATTAATGAAAACATCTATGGGTGATGCTAGAACATAATTCAAAGTCAACTACGGGAAGTTAGAAACAAGTTAAATATTGTCTAAAAGTGCAACTTACAAATGATATCCAAAGCCTATGCTATTGAATGAAAATAGACTTGGCTAGATCCCCCTGAAAATTAGTTATTAAAGTATCAGTTAATCAGTAATAAGTATATTTATAGAATGACAAGGAGTTGTCCTGACGGGGAATCGTCCATATTATGACGGCGAATTGTCGACTTCATGGCAAATTATCTAGGAACCACAGAAACAACCCTTGCTTGCTTCAGTAAAGGTAAGAACTACTGTATACTATAGTTTTCATGTTTTTTTCTCTTTATTCACTATTAATGTGTTACTTTAAATGTTTAAACATAAGGGTATTTCATGTATGTGAGTGCTAAGGTGTGTGTATGTGAGAGTTTAGGCAGGTCTGGGAATGTATCCCCATTGACTCCATGTTGTAATGGGATTGCTATACGATGGATCACTTTACGATAGGGTTTTCAGGAACGGAACCCCATCGTATAATGAGGGATTACTGTACCACTCATTTACATTTCTATTTACGTTCTCTACTTTATTTACATTATTTACGTTTCTGTTTTATTTACACTGCATTATGCACTGTCACTTGAAGTACAGTAACTTATAAAACTATTTTCCACTGTTCACTTATATTTACATTCATTGCTTTCTTGCTGTTTACACATTATTTACACTTTATTTACAATTCCACTTGCACTGTTTTACTCAATAAAAAGATCATAGTCACTCTTTATCAATTGTTAGCCCTTTACCTCTTTCCACACGAGGTTTAGTAGGGGGTAAAGGTCACAGGGCCCTTTGCATGGGGCTATAAAGCGACAGAAGTTAGCAGGAGCAAATCAGACATACTCCCACTTTCAAAGAGGACAGTGAACTGATAGTGGTGGCCTCCTGCCGCTTGGCTAGGGTAGGTCCAATACTACCAACTTCAGCCCTATGAGACCTTCTAATATATAGCAATGAAATGATTGGCAGGAAACCAAGACAATACATAATAAATTAGGTAGTTCCAGGTGAATATAAATATCACTTAGGCTTCTCCCTTCCCTCCTTACATGTATATTTATTACGAAAATAGATTATACGGCATATTTCAAGGGGAAATAAACAGCAAAAATTAGCGAACGAGTGCACGTGAGGTGTTGTCAGGTGATAATTAGCCAATTCCGGGTGTATGGCACTATCACTTACCTTATTTCTTTTTTGTATATATTATTTGGTATAAGAATAGGGCATAAGGCTTATTTCAATGGATGAAATCAGTGGAAAATTCCATGGAAGATTTACTTACCGTAGAATACAGTGTGGCGGCCTGCAATAATTAGGTAGTTCCAGGTGAATGTAAATATCACTTAGGCTTCTCCCTTCCTTTCTTATATATATTTTTATTACGAAAATAGATTATACGGCATATTTCAAGGGGAAATAAACAGCGAAAATTAGCGAACGAGTGCACGTGAGGTGTTGTCAGGTGATAATTAGCCAATTCTAGGTGTATGGCTCTCTCACTTACCTTATTTCTTTTTTGTATATATTATTTGGGATAAGAATAGGGCGTAAGGCTTATTTCAATGGATGAAATCAGTGGAAAATTCCGTGGAAGATTTACTTACCGTAGAATACAGTGTGGTGGCCTGCAATAATTAGGTAGTTCCAGGTGAATGTAAATATCACTTAGGCTTCTCCCTTCCTTTCTTATATATATATTTATTACGAAAATAGATTATACGGCATATTTCAAGGGGAAATAAACAGCGAAAATTAGCGAACGAGTGCATGTGAGGTGTTGTCAGGTGATAATTAGCCAATTCTAGGTGTATGGCACTCTCACTTACCTTATTTCTTTCTTGTATATATTATTTGGTATAAGAATAGGGCATAGGGCTTATTTCAATGGATGAAATCAGTGAAAAATTCCAGGGAAGATTTACTTAGCGTAGCACGGCCGGGCAGGCGAGAGGATAGGGTAATGGATGGGAGGCAGGGAGGGGAGTCAAGAACGGGGAGAAATGGCTAAATTGTCAACAATGGATAGGAGTACAGATGAGATTAGTAGTGTTGACTAGTGTTGGACGTTGGCAGTACCGATAGATGATACAAGCCACCACTTCAAAGCCTGGGCGAATTCAAAATAACACGCAATCACAAAAGTGTCGCCCCGCGGTATGATCCCTTGCTCCCAAGCGTCACGAAAGTGACGCCCTGCGGTTAAGGGGTTAAAAAATTGATTTCACTCTTTATGAAATTAAAAATATTATTGTTAGCTAACATAAGAGTTAAATATTGATTTGTATTCACTTTCCCTTCAAGTGTAACCGTGACTGCTGGCAAAAAATTTTAGCCAGACATAATTCACTTTACTTTTTCCATTTTTCACTGATACAAAAATAATACACACTGAGACCTATCTAAGCTTAGAGTTTTTAACTTGTTAGCTCGGGAACACTAACAAATTTTCATATGTTATTACAGGGTATTTGAAAAGCGAATATTTAAAGCAAGAATCAAACTTATATAATTATATCAGTATAAAAATTATTATTTAATTTTATATAGATTTTAAAGGTGAAAAGTAAATTTTAAAATATAGTAAATTTTATTTTAACCCCCCCCATCCCGACGTTTTCTGGGCAGTGGTACGCCCCAGTCCCGACATTTTTGGACCTTTTTTTTTTTTTTGGCTCAAACATCCGCTTTTGGTGAGAAACATCGAAAATTCATAGAGAAATCGCTCACCTGAGGTTTGAAATGCTCAATCCAGGTAGGAGTACCTCCTTACCTTACAGGGTTTTCTATCAGGCTGGCTGCAAAGAAAACGAGTTCTGTGGGAGGATAACTATTCCACACCACTCATAAATGGTATTTATTTATTTATTTGGTACGAATTTATATGTAGTATGAGAGTAGATTGGTTTTCAAACGGTAATATAGGCATTGTAAGCATTGTTTCACTCACTAACTCATCACCATTCCTGACCTTTTTTTGCCACATTACCTGATCATCATTTCTGACTGTTTCTTCCTCAAATGTTTGTCCTCCACATTGTCATCGATTGGGGAATCACTCTGGCCCTGAATTTCGTACCATGGCATGACATGACTTTACTGGCCAGGTCACTGATAACAGGTGAATTGCTGAGAAAAGGGCATGCAGAGGGGGGAGGAGGTCATGCTGGGTAAGGCATTGTCCCTGCCTGGCATCTTGTAGAGGAAGGTGTCCCGTGTATACGTGCGAAAAATCACTCGCGAAAATTGAAAATTGTGCAAATTAGGGACCTTGCAATGTTGCCGCGTTAATTTACGTCTCCGGGATATGAGTGCACATCATGTGAGGACGTGAATTCACATCTCCGGGACGGGGCGGGTTAAAACCCACCTTGTTATATGTGTACATCGAAAGAGAATTTTCACACAAGCTTATACAAAAATCAAGGACAATGTAGTGTGATAGCAATATACAATTTCAAATGAACTCAACCACAAATATCTCCCCTTCTCAACCTGAATATCAGCCATATAACATATATAATATATAGGGTCAAATAAACGTTCATGGTAAGATCAATCACGTTCTTATACGCAAAGGTTCCATGCGGCCATATCTGCTATGGAACGGGGTGCGGCTGTGCCTGAGGACCCCGGACATACAGTGCTCCAAGGGTCCTCAGGAGCCTTACCTCAAGATCACACTCATAACTTACAATCTAAAACAGATCTTATGCCACCCATTGTGTCCAATACCCAGGAGGTCTGAGTCAGGTCTCTCTCATGAATACATAGTGGCCCCTTATTTAGCAGATTAGTTTATTGGAAAGCCTAGCTTAGTCCTGCTTGATTTTACTTGTTAGTTAAAATGAAGCACAATTTTACTGTAATTTTTTACGGTAAATTTATTCAAGTGAAAAAAGTGTGTTTAAAAATTTTTCTGGAAAAATTATTCTGGCTTAGAGAGGGAGAAGTACAAAAAAATAATAAATATTTTGCAAAGCTCAGAGCTTACTCTAGATCAAAGTTACTACTAAGTTTTTATTGCAAATTTTAGTAAAATCATGAAAAGAGACTAAATTTAGTGAAATCAAATTTGGCTTTCCAATACACTAATCTGCCAAATAAGGGGCCACTATGTATTCATGAGAGAGACTTGACTCAGACCTCCCGGGTATAATAAGTTAACAAGTGGCATTAGACCCTTTTTAGAATAAAGATTATGGGGACGATCTTGAGGTAAGGCTCCTGAGGACCCTGGGAACACAGCTGTTGAGAGCATGTGTGAAGGGGTCCTCAGGTACTGCCACACCCTGTTCCATACCAGATATGGCCGCATGGTACCCTCAAATATAAGAACCTGATCTCATACGGCATATATGATTGATTTGACCCTAATTGTGTATATAAGTGAGATAAGCAGGTCCGGAAATGGAGTGTTCCAACCAAGTTCGATTACAGTTGTATATGGCTGTCGCTCTACGTTATCTTTCAGCTTTGTATAAGTTAGTACATAAGGCGATTTGATATATATTAATATGACAAGGTGAAATCTGAAGATGTGTTTACTATATTAAAAATTTTACTTTTTATGAAAAATTAAGTTGGGGGATGGGGGGGTGTTATTAGAAGGCTTGTAAACTTTCATCTTTATGAAGCTAATAATTTTGTATAAGAGAAATAAACGGAGTTTAATGCTTCAAGTAGAGCTTAGAAGTCTCTCTTCTGGCCTAAATCTCAGTTAAGCTAGTTTTGGAAGACATCTTTTGAGTCCAAATCAAAAATTTTTGTTTAACTATGGCCTGTGTTTGAAGTTGAGAAATTATCGTCATTCAAGAGCTCCTTGGGCTCATTCATAGTAAAGGCCTAGGAGAAGAATTAGAATAAAGAATAGGCCAACTATTCTTCAGGAATAGACATTAGAAATTTCTAGGATATAAGCGACTGGGAGGATGAAGGTAATTTCTACGTTGAAAATTTAAAAAATAACAGAAATTAGGAAAAATCGTAAGGAAAATGGTAAGCGAGCAGATCCTTTGGGGTCATATCTGCATTCATATGGTGAGTTTTTTTCTCGGTCTTTGATTGTTTTTTTAGCTAGAATGAGCTAGGATTATAACGGCGCATCTGATTAGAAGAGTTAAAATTGTAATAAATGATAGAATGATCATTGTTTTTTCTAGGAATTTCTAGCCCTCATGATTGGAAGTTACATATACTGGATATACTAAAAAAAACTTAAATTCTTAAAGGAGATCGAATCTCCATGATAAAGGCTTAAATCTTAGGCATTTATCTGCCATTTTAGAATGAAGTGGCCGAAATTTGAAGGTATTAGACTGTAAATCTAAAGGTGAGTAAATTACTCCTTCATTAATTTTCAAGGTTTAAAAGATTTTTACTTTTATTAAAAGCTTTGAAGGCTTTTAGTTTAATTAACTTTAAAGCTTGAGGATTAGGGCCATTGAAAAGGCTATCCCAATTGCATCATTGATTGCATTCCCCGTCAAGAGAATTCCTCATCAAAACATTAACGATTCTCCGTCACAACAATTTGCACCTTGGACGATTCTGTATCATTCATACATTATTATTATGCATGACAGGTGTTTATTTAATTGTCCCAGGACCATCTGATGGTGTGGTTGTATACAATGCTGCTGCTTCTTCTCTACCGAGTTTGAATACAAGTCTGAGATCGCTTTCTCCAGTGACCTTGACTGGGTACAAGTGAGATGGGCACTGGTTTTAGGCCTAGGTTAGCTTCTTTTACAGCTGTTAGTCCATTTAGATTGACTTTAAACTTTTTTTTGGACTCCTTTGGATGGGTTTAGGACTTGGTTTTCAGTTGAGGGGGAAACCCAAGGCTAAAAAATGTATCCTTTATACTTTACACGTTAAATCGACCCTGATTTACGATACCCCTCCTAGCGATGGGTTTTTACTTAACCAGGTTCATCGTTAAACTGGGGTTTGCCTGTATTATATAAATAATGTCATAATGGTTAACAGGGAAAATATATACCTAACCTAATGTACTGTACATTCATAAGAGAATGATATCACATTGCAGTGTGTTTCAGTGATCATCATCATCATCCAGGCCTCTTTTCCCACCCTAGGGCAGGGTGAGGAGTAGCAACGTCCAGACAGCCTAAGTTTGCCCAATTCAGTGGCCTATGCTTCCATTCACTCGTCATTCAAGCCCTCGGAATCCTGGCTGCATGCTATAGACCAAAAAAATTTCATCACGTTGTTTAGCGTCACATACACCTATCTGATAGAGTCAGTCTGAATGCTGTCATGTTAAAAAGGGGTGCCAAATCCTTGGTTATGCGTGTCTACACACAAAATTCATCCAGCCAGCTCGGTCTCTTGTCAGTCTCTTAGCCTCACCAACTTCCATACCTCTCTTCCTCACACACTCATCCACTATATCTCTCCACTTTCTTCTTGGCCTACCTCGCCTCCTCCCTCCTTCAGATTTGTCCAGATATAAGTTTTTCACCACTTTGCTATCATCCATTCTCTCCACATTACCAAACCATCTCAGTACACTTTCTTTGATTCTGGTTTTCACGGACTTCTTCATTCTGCATCTTTCACGAATCACATTATTCCTTATCCTATCCACACTCTGTACTCCACATATATTCCTCAGCAGTCCCATCTCCTCTGCTCTTGCTCTTGACGTTTCATTTTCATGCCACACCATAGTGTCACATGCAAATGTTAAAGGTGGCACTAACACTCCTCCACGTAAGCCTTACGCAGCTGCAACACTCAAGCCTTTGTTTATTATTAAGGCCTTCATAGCACCAGCTACTTTCCTTCTTTGTGTCACTCTACTTTCCACTTCTTTTGCACATTTCCCAGTCTTTTCTATCACTGTACTCAGGTATTTGAGCTTCCACCAGTTCCAGGCTCTCTCCATTCACCGTAACATACACTGAGAGTCACCTTCACTCTCAGTAACCATCACATTACTCTTTTCTACATTTACTCTCAAAGCACGATGCACACAGACATCAGCAAAACTCTGCACTAGTCTATCAAGCTTATGTCCAGTATTTGCAAGCAGCTCCGCATCATCAGCCAACAAATTTGAGATATTCCATCCATAACCGTTCACTACCAGTGTCATCCCTCTCTCCATTACTTGTGTTTTTACTTCTCTCATCACCCCATCCATATTTATATTGAAGAACCACGGCAGCATCACACTGCCTTGTCGCACGCCCACATTGGTCATGAGCCAGTCACTTAGATGCCCATTTACCCATACAAATATCTCACTACCATCATGAAAACTCTTGACAGCACCTAGCAGCTTACCATCTACACCATACATGCACAAAACCTTCCACAATCCTTCTCTGTTTACTTAGTCGTATGCTTTTTCCAGATCCATGAATGGCATAAACACCTTATAGTCCTCACAAGCCTTCTCCACTATCTGTCTTACTGCAAATACTGTACAGTACTGTATTGGCTTCACACATGCCCTGCCACTCCAAAAACCATCCTGTTTGTCACTCACTAGGACCTCAGAGATCTTTCTTATACTCTGTATAATAATTCTTCTGAATACCTTCCTTTCCACACTCAATAGACTTATGCCACGATAATTCTTGCTCTCACTTCATTCACCGTTATTTTTGTACAGGGGTGCAATCACTGCCTTTTTCCACTCTGCTGGCACAGTTTCACTCATCCATTCTTTCTTACATATCTCCAACAAACACTTCATTCTGCTCTTTCCACTACACTTCACCCCTAAAGTACTAATCTCATCAATCGGGCTTTTTGTGCAATTTCTTAAAAGGACGAGCAACACCGATCTTGCAACAACCACAAAAAACTGGCGGCAGCTAGCTCCAACCCAACTGTGATGTAGATGGCTTCTAACCAATCAGAACTAAGTGTTGGACACACCAGAGGGGGGACCCAAGCCTGTATCAAGGTGGTGGGGGGGTGTACCCCCCCTCCTCCTTCTTGCCACGTCCCTCTACCCCACTACCTTTGTTGCTACCCTACCTCCCACGCCCTTACCACTACCACCCCCACTCCCACACCCTCCTCAGGCATCCCCCCCTCCCATGTGGATCCCCCAATGAGTGGGGGAGGGTATTTCCCCCCTACTCTCCCTCCATGTCCCTGTACTCCACTGGGGCCCTTCCTTTGTGTCTGTTGATGGTCTCCTCCCATCCCTCCATCCCCATACTCCCTCTCCTGGCCTTACCACCTCCCACCACCACCCCAACCCCCCACCCCAACCCCTACCCTCACCCCACCCCCTAGCACGAAGTATCTTTACCTCCCCAGCCTTGAATATTGCGTATTTTATATGCTTTATGGCGTGTGTTTTTTAATCATTACCTGTAATTTATTCGTGTCTACATACAGATATGCACACCACAGTTATTTTAGCTGTCTTTATTCGAAACCCACTCGAAAAAGATATTTAATTTTATGCCGACCATGCAAGCATGTTGGAGCCTTCAAAAACGAAAAGAAACGAAACGAAAAGTAGCTAGATTTGACAGCTTGGAGGGGAGGGGAAGAGGGAGGGGAGAGGGGGGAGGGGAGATTAGGCGAGGGGAGGGAAGGGAAGAGAGGAAAGAGGAGGGGAGGGGAGGGGAGGCAGGGGATTGGAGGTGTGGGTAGGGGAGGATAATTGTTACTGTTTGTCATATTTTTATTGGAGGTTTCATGACCATTTTCCCTAGCTAGATTTGACAGCTCGGCAGGGAGGGGAGGGGGGAGGGGAAGTTAGGCGTGGAGAGGGGAGGAAAGAGGAGGGGAGGGAAGGGAAGGGGAGGGAGGGGATTGGAGGTTTGGGGAGAGGAGAGAAGGGGAGGATAATTTTTACTATTTATCATATTTATTGGGGGGTTTGTCACCATTTTATTTTTTTCTAAGCGCATTACAATGGTTTATAACATCAATACACACCAAAAAAAATTGATTTTGGTGATTTTTTAAATGTATTTTTGTGAAGAAAACAGGTGCAAGTGGCGTATTTTCTTTCTTGTTGGGGCCATGATGGTTAACTATTATAAACTTTGACGGGCCATAGCTTGGTAACTGTTGGGTCTAGGAAGGTGGGGTATGCATTTTCAGGTGTGTAAATTCAAGCTCTATAAATCGTAATAAAACTTTTAACCTATGAGAAAGTCGAAAAATAGGCCTGTTTTTGCATCCTGGGGGGCAGTCGAGGCTGGAGAATTGCATACCCTAGGGGTTAATCATCTCTACATGCACCTCATCACCCCCAATTGTTACATTGATGAATAATAAAATTATATAACAGGTGGTCATACAGGAATCACAGTGTTATAGAGAGAGAATAAGGTCTAATTTTCATTTTCATTCATTCATCATCCAGTCCTACGTTCCCTCATGAGGAGCATAGGAGCCCTGGGCTAGGCAGATTGGTCCTGACATTTCAGATGAGTGTGACCAGCCTCACTCATCCCTGATTGGGATTACGTGAGCAATAAACCCCATCCATCCCGTGGAAATAAACCTTCACTGTTTCAATCTGATTGGAGCACCATAATTACCCACTAAACCACCAGGCACCAAAAATTTGGTTATATGGTTACTGCCCAGCGTGGTAAATGGTTTCCAGGTGTACAGGAAACCATTTGGCCTGTCACTCATTGTAGAGTCACCCATAGGCAGATGGAAGAGGAAAGGATGAAGGAAAGAAAGACAAGAGGGAGTGTAAAGTCACCCATAGGCAGAAGGATGAGGAACGAATGAAGGAAAGAAAGACAGAAGAGGATGGAAGGAAAGAAGGATGGAGGAGAGGAAAGGGCAGACACCCTAGAGCAGCACTACATCGATTGAGTGGATGGTGAGTGCCCCCACCTACCACTTAAGGTCATAACTAAATAATGTTCACATAATTAGTTGGGTGTCCACACATTTTCACACAAATCAACACTGTACAGCAGGGGTGGAAATGTGCTGTGGTTTATTCATTATATCAAAGTCCCACTCAAATTTCTCCACCTTCGGTGTCAGGTTGCAAGTTCTCATCACTTTCACATTGACCCAGTTTCAATGTTTTCCTTGTTCCATGTTGTAATCTAATCTCATGGAGTCTCTTTTTCCATGTATTAACACAACAGTGGACAAAAACCACCATGAGCACAAATCGTAGCAGAGTGAGTGCAACAGAAAGATATATAGTTGGTCCCCGTTATAATGATGAGATGCATTTGTGAAACCCCATTTCTGAACTGGGGTATCGATTACCAGGGAAGTTAAAACATAGAAAATATAGGGATGCAGTTAGAAAATATAGGGATGCAGTTGGGAGCCTTGGCATCCCCCCCTCCCAGCTAAGTCCAAAACCCACCCAAATGAGTCCCCCCAAAATAAATTTCTAGCTCACCTAAACATCGCCTCTTAGCTTTCTCGTCACCACCAGCACCTTCAGAAGCTCGCTTTGAATCACGCTTAGCACCACCACATACAGCACTCGTACCAGACATGATCACCTTAATTAACCAAAAAATAACAATAAATCACTCAAAATTACAGTAAATCACACTCCACCAATCACTAGCACTGCAGGAAAGCAGTTACAATCAACAGTGATACGTTGCAATGCAAGATGGTGATGTAACACAAAGTAACACAGGCAAGCATAAGGGAGCTCTTCACTCGATTGCTGATACTGGAAGAAGGATGCTTTGGAATGCGTGAGCCTGTGCCACGAGACAGCAATGGTTGTGCCACAGCAACGATGTGTGATCAGTTATATGTATGCAAGCAATTTAGTCCATGTTGCTGGGCACAGGTGTCCGCCTAGCACGCAGTTAAAAAAAGAACATCAGATAACTGGAGACTGGCCATCAGTAGGTGGGAAGGGTGTTAACCTTTTGAGATTCCAATGACGATTTTGATTGTCATATCAAATCCAACCTCAGAGATTCTGATGACGCTTTTAATTATCATCTTAAGAAACTTTTGAAAAATATTTACCATAAATTGTGTTTAACCCCTTAAGTGTGGACATGTCGGAGGCGGTCCATGCACCTCACGCGGGGATATTCGCGCTCCGACTGACTTTTTAAAAATATTTGCCAAAAATCAGTTATTAGTCCTAGAATATTGTAATTACATATGCATATGGCACATACCTTCAGCTTTCTCTTGGGATGTTTGTTGAGCCTTTGTCGACTACTGTAGGACTTGTGGAGACTTCAGTAGTTGGGTAACAAAGTCTCCACTTTACACTTCCTGACCCCGTAATATGATTACCACAGCCTGATATTATCACTAGAAACACTATTCTGTGATTTTCAAGTAGTTTGGAATCCATACTCCAAAAAAAAAAACACTGTGAAAGCAATGTAAATTACGAGCGCGTATGAGCTTCCCATCCACGCTCGTTCCCCGCTGATATTCTGTCATATATTATTCATAAACACACTCACACTTTATATTCCAATTACTTTATTACACTTATTTATATCTACATTATTTATCCATAAGTTTCCTTCAGTAATAGTAGTTTATTTTCACTCCAGGCATTCACTTTCTCATTCAGTAAACTAGCATAGAGAGCAAAGCATTCATTTTCACTGTCATTACTCCAAGTATTTTTACTCATATTCTTATATTAGTAATTATTTGCATTTCTATTTACATTTTCTATTTTATTTACATTATTTACATTTCTATTTTATTTACACTATGTTATACACTGTCACTTGCAGTAACTAAGGGCTCCTTTCCCTTGTAGCCACACTGAAGCACTCGTGCTGGGAATTTATCACCATTTCTTCCATTGGCTCATCACACAATTCACCAGAAAGATTGTAGTCACTGTCCATCATTATCATGAATAAATTTGCCAGTTCACATTCCACAGCAGAGTCACTTAGTCCTTTACTCCTTCCCACACGAGGTTTAGTAGGGGTAGAGGTCACAGGGCCCTCTAGAAGCGATGGAAATGGAGGGGCGTGAGTGTGACATGGTTTCATATCAGGAGATAACACTGAACTGAATGACAAGGCGGATATGGGGCCGCCAAGGGTTTACAACGTCAGTGTGGTGACAGCTGCTGATTTATCTGTCTATCTATCTATCTATAGCCCGACGCCCTAATCCCACAAAGGGTGGCCACAGACAAAACGGCTCCAAGTCACTCTGTCACCTACCATTTGACTACCCTCCCCCCAGCTCACCCCCCCTCCCTCATATACCTCTCAACTCCATCCCTCCACCTCATCCTCAGTCTACCCCTCCCTCTCCCTCCCTCTACCTCACCTACATACATCCTCTTAGTCAGTCTTTCATTCTTCATTCTCTCCACATGTCCAAACCACCTCAGTGTATTTCTCCTAATCTTCTCAGCCACATCCACATCCACCCCACAACATTCCTTAACTTCTTCATTCGTCAACCTGTCCCTCCATGTCACTCCACACACTCCTCTCAAGTAACTCATTTCCACTGCTCTCACTCTTGACTTGTTCCCCTCTTGCAAGGTCCATGCCTCGCTTCCATACGTCAGGGTAGGGATCACAGTACTATCATGCAGTGACTTCTTAACTTCCATACTCACCTCCCTATTTCTCATCACTGCTTTCAGTGAATCAACAACCTTCCTTCCCTGCTGTATCCTTTCACGCACTTCATCCGCCAAAGTTCCATCCTTACTCATCACACTACCCAAGTACTTGAATGCACTCACACTCTCCATATCCTCACCATCCAACCTCAATGTACATTCTGTAACTACACTCCTCTCAAACACCATAACTTTACTTTTGTTTACATTAACTTTCAGCTTCCTCCTCCTACACACTGTCCCAAATTCATACACCAAACCTTGCAGCTCCCATTCATCTTCACTCAATACTGTGTCATCAGCAAACAACAACACTGGAATCTTCCAAATCTCACCCTCATTTATTAGAGCCACCCCCACATCCACTGCCCTACCCTGCACCTCCTTTACAACCCCATCCATGTATATATTAAACAGCCATGGAGACATCACACAACCCTGTTTCAGTCCCACATTGAGATAAAAAAATTCACTCAGCTCACCATCCACTCGCACCGTAGCCCTAGCTCCATCGTACATACTCTTCACAGCATTCAACAATTTCCCATCCATTCCATATATTCTTAATACCTTCCACATACCTTGCCTATCTATTCTGTCATACGCTTTCTCCAAGTCCATGAAGGCAGCATACACTTTCCTTCCCTTCTCTAGATACTTCTCCACTAAACATCTTAGAACAAATATCTGATCTACACACCCATTTCCCTTCCTAAATCCCCCTTGTTCTTCTCCAACTAGCTCCTCTGTCATATGCCTAACCCTATCAATGAGTATTCTACCATATATTTTACTAGTCACACTAAGAAGGCAAATGCCCCTATGGTTACCACATACTTCTCTCTCCCCTTTTCCTTTGTATAAAGGAACAATTATACCTGATTTCCAGTCCTCTGGAACCCTTCCCTCTTGCCAAGCCAGTCTACACAACTTCCATATCCATTCCACAACAATCTCACCTCCATACCTCAGCATTTCACCACAAACTTCATCAATTCCTGGGGCCTTCCCCAACTTGATCTTCTTCATTGCTTCCACTACTTCCGTCCTACTGATCTCTTCCTCCCTCCTCTCATCTCTCCTTCTCCCAGCCATTCCCCAACCACTTATACTTGCACTGATGTCACTCTCTACATTCAACAAATCCTCAAAGTGCTCCTTCCATCTCCTCAATTTCTCAATAATTTATATGCTGTGAAATTATTGGCAGGAAATCTAGACAATACATAATAAATTAGGTAGTTCCAGGTGAATGTAAATATCACTTAGGCTTCTCCCTTCCTTTCTTATATATAGTTTTATTATGAGAACAGGTCATACTGCATATTTCAAGGGTAAATAAACAGGGAAAATTAGCGAACGAGTGCATGTGGGATGTTGCCAGGTGATAATTAGCCAATTCCATGTGTATGGCACTATCAGTTACCTTTTTTCTTTTTTATATATATTATTTTGTATAAGAATAGGGTGTAGGGCTCATTTCAATGGATGAAATGAGTGGAAAAATCCAAGCAAGATTTGCATAGCGTTGCACAGCTGGGGCAGGCTGGAGGACAGGGTAATGGAGGGGAGGTAGGGAGGGGAGTCAAGAACAGGGAAAAATGGCTAAATTGTCAACAGTGGATGGGAGTACAGATGACATTAGCAGCACTGACTATTGTGAAGAGAGACACTGGCAGTACAGACAGATGATACAAGCAACCACTTGAAAGCCCAGGCGAATTCAAAATAATACAGAATCGCAAAAGTGATGCCCCACAGTATGATCCATTGCACCCGAGTGTCACAAAAGTGACGCCCTGCGGTTACGAGGTTAAGCGTCATAACAGACTCGAGCGTGTCGTCACAGAATGGTTGCTCTATGCATGGCAGGTACTGCACAGCTGGTCAGACCCATGGCTTTGTTTCTTTATCACTTTATTCTTGGGGAATATTTTTCTACAGCAGGGTATAAAATTTTTGGTTTTTGCCTAATTTCATCCCATCACTTTGACTTTTTATTTTCTTTGTTTTTGTTTTTTGAACATACTACCATAAAGTACAACTGTTCAGCGTCAAAATAACATCACAACCAGCATCCTATCATAAAAAGTGTATTTACATTGACTGATGAAGGAAAGAGGCTGCGAAACGAATATGCGGCTGAGACTAAAATACAGTTGTGCATCTTTTTCATTTCATTTTACCGCTCAATAAAATGCAAAAATTACCATAATCTATATATCATTGTAAAGGTAATTTATTATAGTTTAGCATGGGTTAAACCAGATTTACATATCTTTATTATTTTTTTTTTTTTTTTTTTTTTTTTCCCAAATATTTTTCTGCGGTAAGGTATAAAATTTTTGGTTTCCGCCTAATTTCAACTTGTTATTTTGACATTTTATATTCTTTGTTCTCTGTTTTCAAACATACTACAATAAAGTACAACTATTCAGCTTTAAAATGACACCAAAACCAACATTCTATCATGAAAAGTGTATTTACACAGAGGGATTAAAGAATATTATCGCACTGAGAAGATGTGGGTCAGTGTGAGGGTGGCCGACTGTAGCACAGACATAATGTGCCTGGCCCAGAAACCTGATAGGGTTCATTTTTTTTTACATCGCAAAATGATATCGCATAAAGGAGGTTTGTTTAGCAGTGTATTACTGTATTATAAAATGAGGACTTGAGATATCTGGACTACAGTGTTCTTACAAGGAACAGCTGTGATGGGGAAGTTATTAAAAGAAAATGCAGGACAAGGACAAAGGTTCAAACTGCGGACGAACACGAATGTAAGAGATCAAATGGGGCATGTGGTCATTAGACGGAAAAAAGAATTTAGAGTATGAGAATGAGGTATAAAGTGTGTCCTTGTGAGGCAGAGGGAAGGAAAATAGTTGGAAGAGATGAAGATAACTGCAGAATGAACTGGAATATGGTAGCTGTGGAAAACAGGGTAGCTTCTAGTATAGGATAGTACAAACTTGAGAACAAAAAAACTGAATTAAGATTGAAGTTAGAATGAGTACATCGTAAAATTAAGTGAAGGTCTGACATTGGAACAAGGTCAGTGATAATGTGGCAGTTGATCAGTTCTCTACTTGCAACTTAAATTGTTGGAAAGTCTGTGTATCTATCTGTCTTTTGCTAGATGCCTTAATCCCATAAGGGTTGGCCACAAACTAAGTTGCCTCCATGTCACCCGGTGCCCTGCCATTTCCCTGCCTTGCTTCCAGCTCACACCCCCCTCTTTCATATACCTCTCCACTCATCCTTGGCCTCCCCCTTCCGCTCCCCCCTTCATCCTTACTCACATATACTCTCCTCATTAGTCTCTCTCTCTCCAACCTCTCCACATGACCAAACCACCTCAGTGTATTTCTAATGTTTTCTGTTACATCCACACCACAATGCTCCTTCATTTCCTCATTTGCCAGTCTCTCTCTCTCCATGTAACTCCACATGCTCCTCTCAAATAACTCATTTCCATTGCTCTCACTCCTGACTTGTGTCCTTCTAACAAGGTCCAAGCTTCACTTCCACATGTTAGAGTTAGTATCACAATACTGTCATGCAACGACTTTTTTACTTCTGTCAGAGAAATTTTCCTCTGTAAAAATACAGGTTCTCTCTTCACTCTTCATTTTTACTTCTATGCTTGCTTCCCTGTTTCTTATCACTGGTTTCAAAGAACCAGCAATTTTTGTTCCTTGTACCCTTTGAAGCACTTCACCCTCCAAACTTCTATCCTTACTCATCACATTACCCAGTACTTAAATCTATCAATCTATCTATCTATCTATCTATCTATCTATTTCCAGACTCCTTAACCCCGTAAGGGGTGGCCACAAACAAATTGCCTTCTTGTTGCCCTGGCCCCTGCCATTTCACTGCCCTGCTTCCAGCTCACACCCCCCCTCTCTCATATACCTCTCCACTCCATCCCCCCATCTCATCCTCAGCCTCCCCCTCCCTCTCCCCCCTTCCACCTCACTTACATACAATCTCCTCGTCAGTCTCTCACTCTCCATCCTCTCCACATGGCCAAACCACCTCAGTGTGTTTCCCCTAACGCTTCCTGTCACATCCACATCCACACCACAACGCTCCTTCACTTCTTCAAATGTCAGTTTGTCTCTCCATGTGACTCCACAGGCTCCTCTCAAATAACTCATTTCTACTGCTTTCAATCTCGGATTCTGTCCCTCCTACAAGGTCCAAGCTTCACTTCCATATGTTAGCATTGGTATCACAATACTGGCATGTAGTAACTTTTTCACTTCCGTGCTCAGTTCCCTGTTTCTTATCACTGCTTCAAGGAACCAGCAACTTTCTTCCTTGTTGTACCCTCTCAACCACTTCACCCTCTAAACTTACATCTTTACTCATCACACTACCGAAGTACTTAAACGCACTCACATTTTCCATTTCCTCCTCATCCAACCTCACTCTACATTCACTGACTTCACTTCTTTCGAAGATCATAACTTTACTCTTCCCTACAATCACCTTTAGATTCCACTTCATACACAATCTCCCAAACTCATCCACCAAGCCTTGCTGCTCCCCTTCATCTTCACTTAACAACACAGTATCATCTGCAAACAACAGTATAGGGAGTTTCCAAACACTGCTGTCTCTCACTAGGGCCACTCCAACTTCCACTGCCCTACCTTGTATCTATTTTATAACCCCATCCATATACAGATTGAACAACCATGGAGACATAACACATCCTTGTTTCAATCCAACCTTCAAATAGAAAAATTCACTCATTTCACTATCCACATGCATTGCAGCCTTAGCCCCCTCGTACATACTCTTCACAGCATTCAACAACTTCCCATCTAGTCCATATATTCTTAATACTTTCTACAATCCTTGTCTGTCCACCTTGTCATATGCTTTCTCCAAATCCCTGAAGGCTGCATACAACTTCTTTTCCTTCTCTAAACACTTTTCCACAAAGGATCTAAGAATGAATATCTGATCTATACAACCTCTTCCCTTCCTAAAATCTCCCTGTTCTTCAACTAATTCCTCTGTTATTTCCCTAACTCTGTCAGTAAGTATCCTACCATATACTTCTCCTATTACACTAAGAAGACAAATGTTCCTATGGAGTTGTGGAAGCAGTGAAGAAAGTTAAAATGGGGAAAGCCCCAGGAATTGATAGAGTGTGTGGTGAAATGCTGAAGCATGGGGAAGAGATAGTAGTAGAATGGTTGTGAAAGGTGTGCAGATTGGCCTGGGAGGAATGAAAACTAAAAGCAAATATATTGGGTATCTTTATATGTTCTCAGTATAGCTTGTAATAAAACTACACACACACACAAATACACTCTTGTAATGTCCACCGTTTGACTGTTCATATACCAAATATAATAGTGTTAATTTGAATAAAAGAAGTGTTGAAGGTTATACATTATTTTATACACAGCAAAACAGCATACTTAGAGCTTTTATATTACCAACAACGTACAAAACCAAACATATTCTCATTACGGCTGATGCAATTATCGCAGGGAAATTCCATTATTGTACTGTTTAATTTCGTTGTTTGCACAACAAAATGGAAAGCCTCGTAACTGGAAATAATACTCAAAATCCACATGAATTAACTGAACACAATAACAAACACAAAATCCACTTGAAGTGGTCTTGCAATGTTAAAATACTCACAAAATGTCTGATTTACTTAATCTCATTATCATAGTCAGCATTTGTATGTACATTCATACACTAACAAGTTTTGCGGCTTTTTCTTTACCAGGGCAATTCCTTAGTTCTGAATGTACAAGTCCATAGGAAGAGAAGACTTGTTCCATCCCTGAAAATGAGGCTGCTGCTGACGGGAGTTGTACTACCTAGAGTATGTCACTGCTTCAGATGAATTAATTTTGATTTAAATGGAGTCTCGGACCATCACTTAGTGATGGCCAAGGTAGAGCTGCAAAGAAAGTGGTTGAGGAGATGAAGGGGAAGACAGAAGGAAGCAGCTCCTGTGAGAAGAGTGGAGAAATTGCAAGATAGTGAGAAAATTACAGAGTATAAGAGCATAGTGGAAGAAAGATTGGGAAGGTATGAGCTAGAGCAGATGGAAGGGGTGGAAAACGTATGTAAGATATTCACGGAAGAGATAGGCGCAGCGTGTGAGGCGGTTTGTGGAGTGAGGAGGAGATGCAAGGGTGTGCAGGGGACAGCATGGTGGAATGATGAGGTGAAACGAGCGGAGGAACAAAAGAAGAAGGCATATAGTGAATGGTTAGCTAGTAGTGGTAGGGGAGAAGATGAGAGAGAGGAGAGAGAGGTATATGTGAGCAGGAGAAGGGACGTTAAGAGACTGGTGAAGGAGAGTAAGAAGAAAGTGGATGAAGAGTTTAGGAGGAATCTGAGTGTGAAATGGAGGGAGAGTAAGAAATTGTTTTGGAAGGAGGTAAAGAAAGTAAGGCAGTGTGAAAGGGGAAATAGTAGGGGAGTGAAAGATAGGAATAATAGATTGTTGGTGGAGAAGAAAGAGAAATTGAGGAGATGGAAGGAGCACTTTGAGGATTTGTTGAATGTAGAGAGTGAGAGCAGTGCGAGTATAAGTTGTTGGGGAATGGCTGGGAGAAGAAGAGATGAGGGGAGGGAGGAAGAGATCAGTAGGGCGGAAGTAGTGGAAGCGATGAAAAAGATTAAGTTGGGAAAGGCCCCAGGAATTGATGGAGTGTGTGGTGAAATGCTTAGGTATGGGGGTGAGATTGTTGTGGAGTGGATATGGAAGTTGTGTAGATTGGCTTGGGAAGAGGGAAGGGTTCCAGAGGATTGGAAATCAGGTATAACTGTTCCTTTATACAAAGGAAAAGGGGAGAGAAGTATGTGGTAACCATAGGGGTATCTGCCTTCTTAGTGTGATTGGTAAAATATATGGTAGAATACTCATTGATAGGGTTAGGCATATGACAGAGGAGCTAGTTGGAAAAGAACAAGGGGGATTTAGGAAGGGAAAAGGGTGTGTAGATCATATATTTGTTGTAAGATGTTTAGTGGAGAAGTATCTAGAGAAGGGAAGGAAAGTGTATGCTGCCTTCATGGACTTAGAGAAAGCTTATGACAGAATAGATAGGCAAGGTATGTGGAAGGTATTAAGAATATATGGAGTGGAGGGGAAATTGTTGAGTGCTGTGAAGAGTATGTACGAGGGAGCTAGGGCTACGGTGCGAGTGGATGGTGAGCTGAGTGAGTTCTTTGATCTCAATGTGGGACTGAAACAGGGTTGTGTGATGTCTCCATGGCTGTTTAATATATACATGGATGGGGTTGTAAAGGAGGTGCAGGGTAGGACAGTAGATGTGGGGGTGGCTCTAATGAATGAGGGTGAGGTTTGGAAGCTTCCGGTGTTGCTGTTTGCTGATGATACAGTATTGTTGAGTGAAGATGAATGGGAGTTGCAAGGTTTGGTGAATGAATTTGGGACAGTGTGTAGGAGGAGGAATCTGAAAGTTCTGTCTATCTACCTATTGCCAGACGCCTCAATCCCGTTTGGGGTGGCCACAAACAAATCGCCTCCAAGTCGCCCGGTCCCCCGCCATTTCACTGCCCTGCTCCCAACTCACACCCCCCTTTCTCATATACCTCTTCACCCCATCCCTCCATCTCATCCTCGGCCTCCCCTTCCCTCTTCCCCCCTCCACCTCACTCACATACACTCTCTTCGTCAGTCTTTCACCCTCCATCCTCTCCACATGGCCAAACCACCTCAGTGTGTTCCTCATAACGCTTCCTATCACATCCACATCCACACCACAATGCTCCTTTATATCCTCATTCGTCAGCCTGTCTCTCCATGTGACTCCACAGGCTCCTCTTAAATAACTCATTTCCACTGCCCTCACTCTTGACTTGTGTCCTTCCAACAACGTCCAAGCTTCACTTCCATACGTTAGAGTTGGTATTACAATACTGTCATGTAGTAACTTTTTCACTTCCATGCTCACTTCCCTGTTTCTTATCACTGCTTTCAAAGAACCAGCAACCTTTCTTGTCTGCTGTACCCTTTCAAGCACTTCACCCTCCAAACCTCCGTCCTTACTCATCACACTACCCAAGTACTTAAACGTACTCACAGTTTCCAATTCCTCACTATCCAACCTCGCTGTACATTCACTGACTTCACCTCTCTCAAAGACCATCACTTTACTCTTCCCTACATTCACCTTTAGATTCCGTTTCTTACACACTTTCCCAAACTCATCCACCAAGCCTTGCAGCTCCCCTTCGTCTTCACTCAACAGCACAGTATCATCTGCAAACAACAGTACAGGGAGTTTCCAAACACTATCCTCTCTCATCAGTGCCACTCTAAAATCTACTACCCAACTTGTACCTCTTATATTACCCCATCCATGTACAGATTGAACAACCATGGGGACATGACACATCCCTGTTTCAATCCAACCTTCAAGGAGAAAAATTCACTTAGTTCACCATCCACACGCACTGCAGCCTTCGCACCATTGTACATACGCTTCACAGCATTCAACAGCTTCCCATCTACTCCATATATTCTTAACACTTTCCACAATCCTTGTCTATCCACCCTGTCATATGCTTTCTCCAAATCCATGAAAGCCGCATACAACTTCTTTCCCTTCTCTAGAAACTTTTCCACTAAAGATCAAAGAATGAATATCTGATCTACACAACCTCTTCCCTTCCTAAAGCCTCCCTGTTCTTCTCCAACTAATTTCTCTGTTCTTTCTCTAACTCTGTCAATAAGTATCCTACCATACCCTTTTCCTATTATACTAAGAAGGCAAATGCCCCTATGATTACCACACACTTCTTTTTCCCCTTTTCCTTTGTACAAGGGACTAATCCTCCGGGACTGTACCTTCCTCCCAGGCCAATCTGCACATCTTCCACATCCATTCTACTACTATCTCTCCCCCATGCTTCAGCATTTCACCAAACACTCCATCAATTCCAGAGGCTTTCCCTAATTTAACTTTCTTCATTGCGTCCGCAACTTCTATCCTACTGATTTCTTCCTGTCTTCTCACCTCCCTCCTTCTCCTAGCCATTCCCCAGCCACTTATACTCACATTACTTCCATCCTCTATGTTCAACAATTCTTTAAAGTGTTCTCTCCATCTGCTCACTTTTTCTCCCTTCTCCACTAGTAATCTACCATTTTTATCTTTCACTCCCCTGCTAACTTCACTTCCACCCTGTCTTACTCTTTTCACCTCTTTCCAGAACATTTTCTTACAGTCCCTCCACTTTACACTCAAATTCCTTCCAAATTCCTCATCCACTCTCTTCTTACTCTCTCTTACTAATCTTTTCAGATCTGTCTTTCTTTCTACATATAACTCTCTCTTCCGCCTCTCAACTTCTTCCACACCCCTATTTCTCATCCATTTATTGTATGCTTTCTTCTTTTGTGCCACAGCCTGTCTCACCTCTTCAGTCCACCACTCTGTTCCTTGCACCCCCCTCCGTCTTCTCTTCCTTCCACACACCACCTCACATGCTGCACATATTTCTTCTGTAAATATCCTACACAAACCTTCCACGTCTCCCATCTGCTCCAATTCATATTTGCCCAATTGTTCCTCCACTTCTCTCTTATACTCTGCCTTTTTCTCATCTTCTTGTAACCTTTCCACTCTCCTTGCAACTACTCCTTCCTCTCATCTTTCCCTTCTTCTATTCCTCCATCTTACTTGAATCCTAATTCTGGCCACCACCAAGTAGTGGTCAGAAAGTCCACTCCCCCAACCTCTACGAGCTCTTGCATCTATTACACATCTTCGCATCCTTTCATCCACACACACATAATCAATCATTGCTTTCCTTTCATTCAGTTCACCACCGACCCTTCTCGTCACTCGCCATGTATACCTGTGGTTCATTTTATGCCTGAAGAGGGTATTGGCTATCACCAACTCCCTCCCAGCACAAATGTCCACTAACGCACTCCCATTCTCATCTATCTCAGCAGGCACACCCCACTCACCAACTATTCCATCCACCTTCAAATTCCCAACTTTACCATTCATATCACCGATGAAAAACACTGTCTCATTCCTTCCAAACTTTTCCATGCACACTTCTACATTTGTCCAGAACTCTTCTCTCACTCTTCTAGCACGCTCTTGCGTTGGCGCATACACACACACAATCGTCCACATTTGTATTCCAACTTTCAACTTTACCCACACAATCCTTGACCCAACTGATCCATACTGTCTATGCTCTTCTTCCATCTTTTACTCACAACTATACATACTCCTTCCTTTGCCCTCTCATTCTCACCTACTCCTGCACATATACCCCATCCATACTCCCATTCTCTCACTTTCTCCTCTCCATTATGTTTCAGTTATTCCACATATATCCACTTTCGCACCTTCAAGCACCTGGACAATCTCTCTCTCTTTCACCTCATCATTCGCTCCTCTTACATTCCATGTACCCATTACCAAGTCCTTTGTCCGGTCCTGGGTCATCATCGTTTGGTCAGTCCTTGTCCGAGGCTTCTTGTTTGTTTTTTTAGTTAGTTGTTTTCCGGAGAGGGGCACTAACCCTCCGCCAACCCTTTTAGTCACCTTTTACGACGAGCAGGATACTGGGGGAGTATTCTTGAAAAAAAACCCTACCCCCAGGGGGGTTATGGTGTTTGAGAGGAATGAAGTCACAGAGTGTGCAGTGAGGTTGGATGGTGAGGATATGGAGAATGTGAGTGCATTCAAGTACTTGGGTAGTGTGATGAGTAAGGATGGAACTTTGGGGGATGAAGTGCGTGAAAGGGTACAGCAGGGAAGGAAGGTTGTTGGTACACTGAAAGCAGTGATGAGAAATAGGGAGGTGAGTATGGAAGTTAAGAAGTCACTGCATGATAGTATTGTGATCCCTACCCTGACGTATGGAAGCGAGGCATGGACCTTGCAAGAGGGGAACAAGTCAAGAGTGAGAGCAGTGGAAGTGAGTTACTTGAGAGGAGCATGTGGAGTGACGTGGAGGGACAGGTTGGCGAATGAAGAAGTGAAGGAACGCTGTTGGGTGGATGTGGATGTGGTTGAGAAGATTAGGAGAAATACACTGAGGTGGTTTGGACATGTGAAGAGAATGGAGAATGAAAGACTGACTAAGAGGGTGTATGTAGGTGAGGTGGAGGGAGGGAGAGGGAGAGGTAGACCAAGGATGAGGTGGAGGGATGGAGTTGAGAGGTATATGAGGGAGGGGGGGGTGAGTTGGGGGGAGGGTAGTTAAATGGTGGGTGACAGAGCGACTTGGAGGCATTTTGTCTGCGGCCACCCTTTGCGGGATTAGGGCGTCGGGCTATAGATAGATAGATAGAGAAATGTGATTTAAATAAAAAATCTCATTTAAATCCAAACAATCTGATCTGTTTTTAATTTAAAAACATCAACTCTGCATGTAGCACATAACTGTCATCCCAGCTGGCACCTTCAGACTACTAGACCACCTGGCTTAAAGAGAGGTGAAAAAAATGTAACAGCCTGCCCATTATTACCCCTTTTTAGGTGTAGTAGTCTGGGGTTAAGCTACTGTACATTTGTGAATAGATAAAGCCTGCTTCCCCTGATGGCATTACATTATTGAATAACCTCCAGTCATCTCTTTGGGATCAGGCCCATTTGCATGTTTTCACTCCATCTAGGACATTCTGACCACAAAATTACCATTTCCTTTCTTGCTAGATAGCAGCCCGGGAAAAGCCTCTACCAGAAGACTTCAGTGATCATCTGGAAGAAGATGAGTTTATCTGCATCCGCAAGAACTGCACGGTGTTCCTAGGTTACACCTCCAATATGGTGTCTTGCGGTGTCAGAGAGACTATCAGGTAGGTGTAGAACCCTGTGTTTTTTATGATTAATGCCACCACTCAGATAGCTAAGGTTTTATAGTCTGTGCTTGGTGCTACTAGATGATTTTATTCAGAGGTGCTCATGAGTGGTGCCTTCATTTTGTGGCACTGATATATCCAGACAGTTCCAGTGCCCAGTTATACCAGCATCTCTGAACTTACTTCCTATCCTCCAAAAGGAGTGTGGACTGTAGGAAAAGGCCAACTTTAATCTACAGTCTACAGAGTTCATATCCAGATGAGCCTCGATCTTTAAAAACAGTAGCAACATGAGAACTCCCTGTAATTAAAGGGATTAATGAAGACTGCAGTATATCTAATCTCTCTATTTCAGTCCCCCCCATTGCTGAATAAAATTGTGTGCAAATAGCAAGAATAAAATAGAAATGATATTCTCTGGTTGAAAAGGTTCATATATCTATTTGTTGGAATTTTGAATGATTCAGTGATAAATGACTGAATGTATGACCAATGCCACGGAGTAGTCTGTTCATAACTTTTGCTACCTGTACCTTCTCGTATTGATAGTATGAATTCCCATACTGTCTGAAAGAAGAGAAAATTAGTTTAGGATAATATAGCTGAATGTGTATAAATATTTGTAGATGTATATTTTGTGGTGGAGAAGGAACTAGAAAAGGAATCATGTAGAGAGTAGGGGTAGCACATAAGATTGAAGTAGCCTAGGGATATGGTTTTTTAATGGCTGACTGAAGTCATTTGGTTCCCAGAGGGAAATGATTATATTGTATTTTATATTTTTATGTTAATGTACAGATGGCATATATACAGTACATGGAAGGACAAATGTCTTAGGAGTGGATGATGTCAATTGCTTATATAATTCCATTCAGTTGAAAGTAATTGGTCATCCTTGCCATGAATGCCCAGTTTGAATGGACTATCCCCAGGCTGTATGATCCTGATGGGAGAGTCAAAGAATGGATAATGAAATGGTGGCTATACTTAAATGTAGTAAAAAAGTGTAGCCCCAAATTACCCTTGTTAAGCTCCAAAGAAAGGTGTTGTAGAATTACAGTGCTTTTATGGTTGGCAAAATATATATATATATATATATATATATATATATATATATATATATATATATATATATACGGGGCACTCACCATCCACTCACTCGGTGTAGTGCTGCTCTCGGGTGTCTGCCCTTTCCTCTCCATCCCTCTTTCCTTCCATTCGCTTCTGTCTTTCTTTCCTTCATTCTTTCCTTGTCCTTCTGCCTACGGGTGACTTTACACTCCCTCTTCTGTCTTTCTTTCCTTCATTCTTTCCACTTCCTTCAGCTTGTGGGTGACTCTACACTGAGTGACAAGCCAAATCGTTCAGATTGAGCTGGTGAAGGTTTATATCCAAGGGATGGTTGGGGTTGATTGCTCATGTAATGCCACTCAGGGATGAGTGAGGCTGGTCACTCTCATCTTAAATGTCGGGACCAACTGCCTAGCCCCGGGCTCCTACGCTCCTCATGGGGCAATGTAGGATTGGATGATGGATGGATATATATATATATATATATATATATATATATATATACAGGCATATCCAGGTTTAATGATGTGATTGGTTAAGTAAAAACCCATTGCTAGGTGGGGTATCGTATCTCGGGGTAGATTTAACATGTATAGGGATGCATTTTTGAGCCTTGGGTTTCCTCCCCAATCAAGTCTTAAACCCACCCAAATGAGTCCAAAAACAAGTTTCTAGCTAACCTAAACCCCCAATAGCTTTAAAACAAGCTAAACTAAGCCTAAAAGCAGTTTATAACTCACCTAAACCCAAAAATAGAATATGAAAATCATCGAAAATAAGTGGAAAGAATCAAACTTAGTAAACTGTACCCCAATATGACATTGTTCATCACGCCTGTGAGTAAAACACATGAAGTCTAAAAACAGCTTATAAATCAACCTAAACACAAAATTTGTCTAAAATATCATTAAAAAAACAACAACATTGTTTTACCAGGGTTTGACCATCATTTGGCAGGGAAAGGTGGTGTTTCTACCCTTCCCGCAATGCTGGGGTATCGCACCTTGGGGTATCATATCTTGGGGTCTGGCTGTATATATTTTTTTTAATAACTGGGTTTTGGTTTAGTGTTTCACTGACATACTAATTCAGTTTGGGATGAAGCAGTCATTGTCACTGTTACAGCCCCAGCTTCATCTGGATGTGAATCCAGTGGACTGCAGGAAACTAGCCACATCAGCTGGGTGTTCTGAGATCTTTAGTTGAGGTTGGATATCTGTGTTGGGATGAACCAAAGGGTATTGTTGTATGTATGGGGAGCAGCTCTGAGCAGAAAAATCCACAAATCAATCTGTTGTGTTTAAGTTGCTGTTCTACAAAGAATCTGATTAGTTAACACCTATAGTATTTTCATAGTAAGTTCTTAATGAAGCATTATCTCTTGTCAGTTAACCCCTTGAATCCAGTGATAACTTTTTTTTTTTTTTTATTAACTTCAGATTTTTGTGAAGGGATAAATGGAGTCAATTTCTAACCTCTCCAATTGAAAAATGTCTCAAATTGAGTGAAATCAGTTGATAGTACTGAGAACTCCCCTTCCCCCCCCAAAAAAAAAAAAAAAAAAAAAAAATCAAGGAGTAAAGAGTCAGCCTTGATTCAATGTAAGATTTTTATTACATTAGAAATGAGTATTATTGTGCTTATATGCCCTGACATATCAGCCAAAAGTTTGGGTATCACTTTGACTGCTAGGATTTTTCATGACTGAGCAGATTGTCTGGTGTCAGTTTGAATATAATTCGTAGCTGTACTAGTTAATTCTTGTCTTTGATCTTCATTTTGTTGAGTTGAAAATATGATTTTGTAGATACACATCCTACATTAATCCTTTTCAGTACATTTTGCTTGCTGCATACAGGTGTTTTACTGAACTTAGTGAAGACCTCATATTGTGAAGGAATTAGGAATACTCTCCATTAGCTCCTTTAATAAAAAGGCATCCCTTATGTTTCATGCTTTCTACTGCCAGGTGATATGTCAGCTTATAGATGACACCTTGGAATGAAGGTCTCAGTCATCAGTATGGTCATTCCATCCTTAACATGTGTTTCCCTAACATATATTTTTAATTTAATTTTATTTTTTTTAATGCTAGGAAGAAGGAACCAAAGGCCTTGAGCCCGCAATAACTGTTCCTTCCAAGAGAAAACGAAATACAAGAGAGACCCAAATTCAAGATCATATCATTTCGAGATGCCTGGACACACTGTGTTTGAAAGACTGGAGATCATAGGAAGCAGGAAATACACAAAGAGGGAGACAGTTCCAGAGTTGACCTGTTGCATAAATGAAGGACTGGGAGTAAGAGTCAACTCTTGCATTAGAGAGTTGGACAGAAAAGGAACGAGAGTTTGCTGCTAGACGGGTGCTATGCGCCCATTGCAGAAGTGGAGGAATGCAAGCAGACAGTTCAAAGGAGCAGTGACGATTGAAGTAGCAATAGAAAAGAGATAAAGATGCAACAGTGCGGCAAAGAGACAGAGGTTGAAGGGAGCCAGTAAGAGGAGGAGAGTTCTATCTATCTATTGCCAGATGCCTCAATCCCGTTCGGGGTGGCCACAAACAAATGTTGCCCTGTCCCCCGCCATTTCACTGCCCTGCTCCCAACTCACACCCCCCTCTCTCATATACCTCTCCACCCCATCCCTCCATCTCATCCTCGGCCTCCCCCTCCCTCTCCCCCCCTCCACATCACTCACATACACTCTTTTCGTCAGTCTTTCACCCTCCATCCTCTCCACGTGGCCAAACCACCTCGGTGTATTCATCCTAACGCTTCCTATCACATCCACATCCACACCACAACGCTCCTTTATATCCTCATTTGTCAGCCTCTCTCTCCATGTGACTCCACATGGTCCTCTTAAATAACTCATTTCCACTGTTTTCACTCTTGACTTGTGTCCTTCCAACAACATCCAAGCTTCACTTCCATACGTTAGAGTTGGTATCACAATACAGTCATGTAGTAACTTTTTCACTTCCATGCTCACTTCCCTGTTTCTTATCACTACTTTCAAGGAACCAGCAACCTTTCTTCCTTGCTGTACCCTTTCAAGCACTTCACCCTCCAAACCTCCATCCTTACTCATCACACTCCCCAAGTACTTAAATGTACTCACATTTTCCAATTCCTCACCATCCAACTTCGCTGTACATTCACTGACTTCACCTCTCTCGAAGACCATCACTTTACTCTTCCCTACATTCACCTTTAAATTCCGTTTCTTACACACACTCCCAAACTCGTCCACCAAGCCTTGCAGCTCCCCTTCATCTTTACTCAACAACACGGTATTATCTGCAAACAACAGTACAGGGAGTTTCCAAACACTACCCTCTCTCACCAGGGCCACTCCAACATCCACAACCCTACCATGCACCTCTTTTATTACCCCATCCATGTACAAACTGAACAACCATGGAGAAATAACACATCCCTGTTTCAACCCAACCTTCAAAGAGAAAAATTCACTCAGTTCACCATCCATACTCACTGCAGCCTTAGCACCATACATACTCTTCACAGCATTCAACAACTTCCCATCTACTCCATATATTCTTAATACTTTCCACAGTCCATGTCTATCCACCCTGTCATGTGCTTTCTCCAAATCCATGAAAGCCGCATACGACTTCTTTCCCTTCTCTAGAAACTTTTCCACTAAAGATCTAAGAATGAGTAACTGATCTACACAACCTCTTCCCTTCCTAAAGCCTCCCTGTTCTTCTCCAACTAGTTCCTCTATTCTTTCTCTAACTCTGTCAGTAAGTATCCTACCATACCCTTTTCCTATTATACTAAGAAGACAAATGCCCCTATGATTACCACACACTTCTTTTTCCCCTTTTCCTTTGTGCAAGGGAATAATTATACCTGACTTCCAATCCTCCGGGACTGTACCTTCCTCCCAGGCCAATCTGCATATCTTCCACATCCATTCTACTACTATCTCTCCCCCGTGCTTCAGCATTTCACCACACACTCCATCAATTCCTGGGGCTTTCCCCAATTTAACTTTCTTCATTGCTTCCACAACTTCTATCCTACTGATTTCTTCCTGTCTTCTCACCTCCCTCCTCCCAGCCATTCCCCAGCCACTTATACTCACATTACTTCCATCCTGTATGTTCAGCAATTCCTTAAAGTGTTCTTTCCATCTGCTCATTTTTTCTCTCTTCTCCACTAGTAATCTACCATTTTTATCTTTCACTCCCCTGCTAACTTCACTTCCACCCTGTCTTACTCTCTTCACCTCTTTCCAGAACATTTTCTTACAGTCCCTCCACTTTACACTCAGATTCCCTCCAAATTCCTCATCCACTCTCTTCTTACTCTCTCTTACTAATCTTTTGACCTCTTTCTTCCTTTCTACATATAACTCTCTCCTCTGCCTCTCAACTTCTTCCACACCCCTATTTCTCATCCATTCATTGTATGCTTTTTTCTTTTGTGCCACAGCCTGTCTCACCTCTTCATTCCACGATGCTGTTCCTTGCACCCCCCTCCGTCTTCTCTTCATCCCACACACCACATCACATGCTGTTTGACTCCATTCTGTTGAGAAGAGCTGTATGTGGGGAACCTCCCCACACGTGAGAGTTGTATAGAGTCAACAATTGTGCAGGGATAAAGGAGGAATGGAGTTGGCTTATCACACCTAATCTCTTGGAAGCAGATTTTACAAGAGATGTAATATGATTGTGGTAGGTGGGGGTCACTCACCATCCACTCACTCGATGTAGTGCTGTTGTCGGTTGTCTGCTCTTTCCTCTCCTCCATCCTTCTTTCCTTCCATCCTCATCTGTCTTCCTTTACTTCATTCTTTCCTTGTCCTTCTGCCTACGGGTAACTTTACACTCCCTCTTCTCTCTTTCTTTCCTTCATTCTTTCCTCGTCCTTCTGCCTGTGGGTGACTCTTCACTGAGTGACAAGCCAAATGGTTTCCTGTACACCAGGAAACCATTTACTACTTAGGGTGGTAACCATATAACCAAATTTTGGCGCCTGGTGGTTTAGTGAATAATTATTGCGCTCGAATCGGATTGAGCCGGTGAAGGTTTATATCCAAGGGGTAGTTGGGGTTGATTGCTCATGTAATGCGACGCAGGGATGAGTGAGACTGGTCACTCTCATCTTAAATGTCGGGACCAGCTGCTTAGCCCCGGGCTCCTACGCTCCTCATGGGGCAATGTAGGATGATGGATGGATGGATGTAATGTGATCTTTCCAAGATAATTCCCGAGTGAATGAAACCCCAAGCATGTTCAAGGATGATGCAGGATTAAGCTGAATATTATTAAACATTAGTGAGCACACCTGTGGAAGATTTTGTCGGGTTGATAGGTGTAAGAACTGAGTCTTTGATGCATTAACCCTTTAAACGCGGAGCGTCGCTTTTGCGACGATCGCCAAAAAGGACATAACGGCGTATCGTCGCGTTTGCGATTCGAGTTAATTTTAAATAATCGCGGGCAAGGAGGTTCCAGCTGGTATTGTTTATCAGTACTGCCACCCTTTAGCTACAATCAGCATACTTGACCTTTGTAGTACTGACTTCCGTTGTTGCCAAGTATCGCGTCCCCCCCCCCCCCCCACGGCCCAGCCAGCCTGGCTGTAATATATGGCAGTGCGCTGACTGCTCAGAAATGTCAGTCTGTGCTCTCCTCTCACAAGCAGTTTATGTTAATTGGAAACGCTTGTTTCCCCAGTTGTCACACTAGCTTTTTTTCGCGCGGTTTTCCCCTGTTTAGCGTCAGTTTACCGCAGGCTTTCAAGGTGACATTATGGCGAATTCTAGCTCTTCCAAATCAGTGCCTTCCAGCCCTCTGCAAAAGGGCTTTGTGACCACTACCCCTTCTAAACCCTTACTAGGGAGTGCAAAGGGCCTGAGTGAGTCGGCTATAGGCTGAGAACTAATGAAAGCCTCTATGGACTACGGTAGTGATGTTGGTGTGTGGTCGAGTCTTGCCGAATCAGACACATTATCGTCCAGTGATGAGTCTGAGTTGCAGGAAGAGCTCATTGCTGTGCCTAGTACCTCGTCAGGCAAGGCTCCACAGCAGAAGGGAGTGGCATATTTCAAGGGGGCAAAGAGGAAGCGAAGTGTTGACCCCAGTTCCCAGTCATTGTACCCCGCAGGCCGGCCATTGTCCCCACACTCAGGTCAGGCCGCTGCCATACCGCCTCGCTCCCCCAGCCCCATTATCTCTTCCTCATCGTCTGCTGTGATTTCTCGAGAGTCTTCGGAGTCTCCTTCACCACCTCGGAAGGGAAGTAGGCAGTCTGGTAGTTGTAGAGGTTTCCGTAGGCCCCGTGTTCGTGCTGGCATGAGTAGGAAAGTGGCTAGTAGTGGTAAAATTAGTGGTAAGGTTTCTCGCACTAGGTAACTCACCACCCAGCCTACTGTGAGTGACCTTGAACCTTCTCCCACTCTCCCCACCACCACCACCACCACCACCGCACATTCGCGACCTACCTCACCCACTGCCACACGGCCTGCCTCACCGCCTGCCTCACCCACTGCCACACGGCCTGCCTCACCTTCCGACGCACCCGCCCACTCCCAGCCTAGGCAGGGCACTCTGGACGCCTTCGTGTGGTCTGAGGGCTCTGATTTTGTGCCAGAGGATCTGCCCTTTGATTCTACTGGGTCTGGGATCCAGGCTGACTTCCCTGTCCCCGAGGGTGGTGAATGTTTGGACTACCTGTTGGCCTTCCTGGATGACGAAGTAATGCAGCATATTTGTACCGAGACCAACAGGTACGAAGGACAATGTGCTGCAGTTCGTGACAGTGAAGGTGCCACGCCATCCTCGTCGCGGATGGCATCATGGGTTCCTGTGACAATCCGCGAACTATTTGTATTCATCGGCTTGATGCTTCTCATGCCACATACCTGGAAGCACAAGCTCGAGGAGTACTGGAGTGCTGACGACCTGTGCCCCGCCCCCATCTTCAACAAGTACAGTAACCCCTCCAATATCCGGATCAATAGAGCCATCGGTAGGTTTGGATATTGGTTTCGTCCGGATATTGGGCCCCAGCTTATGGACTTGTACTTACGGACCCTAACACAGAGAAACACCTATACAACTCCCTCCGGACATGCATAGCACCTATTTAACACCCAAATCACACCAATAAGGTACATAAATGACTGAAATAAATGCAATAGAAACATAAAATGTGGGTTTAGAAGTATGTTCATACATTAATAAACATTCTGGTACTTATGGACTCTAACCGAACCTAACCTAACCGAACCTAACCGAACTCTGAAAAACACATTCCTACTGCACACGCATGAGGTAAGTTTAGTATGGAAAGAAGTACAGTATGACACTTTCTGGTAAGTATAGTATGGGAAAAAATACAATATGAAACATTCTGGTAAATATAGTATGGGAAATAGTACAACATGAAACATTTTGGCTACTTACAGCAAGTCCCTGGCCACCTTGATGAATAACCGCCTCCTCTCGGACTCTGACAGTAAGAACGATTTCCTGAAGCACTTGCACTACACTCTTCCTGAAGTCTTGCACTGAACTTAGTCAATAACACACAGAAGTCCGTTCTTTTCACAGTGTTCACTTTAGTCCAAATAATGTTCCATTAAATTTAAGTGTTGCACATTAACTTTTCCCAAGTTTTTTTAAGTTTCCAAAGCCAAAACAAAGAAGGTTAGTTACGTTAAATTTCTTTTCTACTTAGTCTTTCCTCCCAACTTGAAAACCTTAACACAACACACCGTTTTTTTCACTGCACAACACTCAAAATTCCCGTGTGGTCTAGTGGAGAAGTTCTTGCTGTTTATTCACTGTCAGAGCCCGAGAGTATCACTGGCAGGCGTCCAAGGGGTGCATCGGTGGGTAGTGGTGATGGCGTACCGACTACAGAAGACTCTGAAGACAGCCGCAAACTCACGTCGAGCGGTGACTCCACTGTAGCTGATGTGCTGGGCTGTGGCTTGGAGCATGAGGGCCTGTCTTGGGGAGGCAACGGAGTGGAACCAGGGCTTGGCACAGCGGGGGTCACGGGCCTGAAAAAACTGTCAATCGTTGACTGACGCAAGGACCGACGATTCTGGCGATTGATGATCCGCTGCCGGAAAGCACGCACTTCCTCCACGAGTCCCAAGGGCCCCATCTCCCTGTCGCAGTCCGGGTGTTCCAGGTAGTCTAGGACGAACTCTAGATGTTCCCGGAGTGCGCTCAGCTTGGGGATGGCTGGAGTAGTGTCCTGCTGGGCGGAGTCTGCATCATCATCGCCTTCGTCGTCGGAATCTTCAAGTTCGGGACTGACACCAGCAACCGAAGACGCGATCTCGATATCAGACAACGTCTGATACCCAGGATCGCCCTCGTCGTCGTCCAACCACTCACGAACATCGTCCACATCAACATCGTCGCCGTGCGTACGTAGCCGTGCATGGAAGTCATCCACGTCAAACCCTAGGAAATCGTACTCCACATCTGTTCCGAGAAGCAGACGAGACCAACCATTTTCAAGAGTTTTCACAGGGACTTCCTTCCATGCACTAGCCCAGTTGTACAGCGCAGACTTGATGTTGTAGCGGCGAAGGTTTTCCAAAGTCCGCTTGCCTCAAGTGTCACGTCCTTCCCTGCGCTCGTCCTCGTCCTCGAGAACCACCATCACCTCGTCCAGGAACTTCCGACGGTACAGGCGCTTTGTTGCCACGATCACTCCTTGGTCCATTGGTTGAATGAGAGAAGTCGTATTAGGTTGCAGAAACATGCACCTAATACGGCCATTCTCAGCAACCAAGTCCTTGTCGCACGGGTGGGCAGGTGCATTGTCGAGGAGAAGGAGAGCCTTTACCTGGTCGCGAGGAATTCCCAGTGTCTTCGTCTGGTAATGTATGACCTCCTTGACGAAGTGATGGTGAAACCAGTCTTTGAAAATCACAGCTGTGAACCATGCTTTCAAAGAATGGTACCATACGACAGGAAGGACATCCATCACCCCACGAAGGCACCGAGGCTGCTTTGCACGGCCAACAATAACTGGCTTAAGCCGGTACATGCCGTTAGCATTGGCACAACACAAAGCAGATATCCATTCCTTAGAAAGCTTGCGGCCAGGTACACGCTTCTCCGTCTCATCGGCGAGAGTGTTCATTGGCACCGAGCGATAGAATAGGCCAGTTTCGTCAGCGTTATAGACTTGACCGAGAGTGAGGCCCTCCCTGTCGATCAAGCCTTTCACCTTGTGCCGAAACTCGTCCACTCCATCCTCGTTAGCGTCCAATGCTTCGCCATGTGCTTTATGGTTAGTAAGGCCATGTCGCAACTTGAACGCGAAGAGCCAACCCTCGGATGCCTTGAAGTCTAGGGCGTCGTGAAGCCTTGCAAACTTCTCAGCAGCAGCCTTCAGCTCCGTTCCACGTACCATCACACCAGCTGCACGTTTCTGTCGATACCAAATCAACGTGGAGCGGTCGATCTCTGCATACTTGGGGGTAAACATAACCTTCCTCTCCACGTTGCGTTTGCTTCTCGACGAGAAGTCAGCCGTGTACTGCATGAGCTTGTCTCGGGAACGCTTGATATCGAACAAAGTCAACTGGGCCAGGTTGAACTCGCGGAGAATGCGAGAGGAAGACCAACCCGCATCAACCTTCTCCAATATCTCCCTTTTCTTCTCCAGAGTCAATACCACTCTCTTCCTTTTCTCAGGAGGCGGGGCCATCATCACACACACTAAGAGTAGGGCAGAGAGCAGCAGGAGGCCTTGCAGCAAGTACGGCACCACCACAAAAGCGAGCACGTGGGCAGCCATGGCGAAGAGCGTAGGTCCAGTCGCGGTGAGAGACAGGCGGGAAGTGGGGAGGATGCAGCGGCGCTCTATCGGACGTCGGAAGAATGACAAACCAAAACAATGCTCTCACGCGGCACGCGCGGCAAGTTCAAATTACGGACGGCAAAAAATCGATTTTTTTTTCCATTTTTTTTGGATTTTCGGACCATTTTGGGAATGTTTGATCCCAGGACGATAAGGTTCGGTTAGTGGGGATGTTCGGTTATTGGGCGTCCGGATATTAGAGTGATTACTGTACATGACTCAGGATCGTTTCAGGCAACTCATGACGTACCTGCACTTCGCTAACAACGGTGAGCCTTCCCAGACTGACCCCCTGTGGAAAGTGAGGGAAATCCTGAACTTGATCGAGGACAAGTTTATGAAGTTCCTTCGGCCCTTCAAGAAAGTTGTAATCGACGAGTCCTTGGTTTTGTTTAGGGTCCGTCTTCGGTTCGTGCAGTATATTCCTAGCAAACGCCACCGCTTTGGAATAAAGTTTTTTGTGCTGTGCGACTGCAAGACGGGGTTCATCCTAGACTTCGTCATCTGCACCGCCAGCAATGTGGACTTGGACAAGACCGACCCCCTTGGATTCTCTGGCTCTGTGGTGAAAGTGCTTCTGGAAAAGTACTTCGGCGGGAATCATGTCCTGTATACTGACAATTATTATACAGTACCAAAACTTGCCAAGTACCTTTCAGAGCACGGCGTCGGCTCCCGTGGCACTATCAGGAGCAATAGGGCACACTACCCTGGCTTCCCCGAGGCTGCAAGATCTAAGTGGGGAGACGTGCACCTGAAGAAATCCGACAAGATGCTGGCAATACGGTGGCACGACAAGAGGATCATCAATATGCTCACCACAGTACACAAGGGGGAAATCCAAGCCACAGGGAAGGTCGACAGAAGGACTGGCGAGCCTGTGATGAAGCCTGATGCTGTAATTGACTACAACGTCAATATGCGGCTGGTGGACAAGTCCGATATCATGATCGGAGAGATTGACTGCCTGAGAAGGAACCGGCGCTGGATATGTGTATGCTGAACGCCTCCATCCTGTATAAGATCAAGAACAGGAAGCCAACTAATTACTCACTCAGGCAGTTTTCAAAGACTTGTGTTCACCAGCTACTTCAGTGTTTTGAACAGGTACTGCCATCAGGTCCCAGGCGCCACCCACAGACCGCCTGCAGTGCCAGGACTATCTTCAGCGACACTGCCTCGAGCCACTGCCTAGCACTGCCAAGAGGGGGGAAAGCACTGAGGAGGTTCTATGTTTGCAGCCACACCAGCCAGCAGGAACGGACTTTTAGACGCACCTCCTTGCAGTGCAAAGAGTGTCAGATTCCCCTGTGCGCTTACCCGTGTTTCTTTGACTACCACAGCCTAAGTAGATATTGAAAATAAGGGTGGAAATCTGTAAATAATACTGAGAGTGACAGTGATACTAGTGCTTAGTTTTCTTGTACGTACTGACAGTGACAGTCAGTTGAGTGTAAATTAGTGTTTGTAGTTGTAAAAGCACTGACAGTGACAGTGATTTCAGTGTAAATTATTGTACATAGTAATATAAGTATTGACAGTGACAGTCACTCCAGTGTAAGAAGTTGTAAGCATTTATTTCTATTCTGTGTTATGACAGTGACAGTTTGGTGTGTTGGAAATATTATTTTTATAAGTAATGCCAACGGCCATACCACGTTGAGTACACCGCTTCCCGTCCGATCAGCGAAGTTAAGCAACGTTGGGTCTGGTTAGTACTTGGATGGGTGACCGCCTGGGAACACCAGATGCTGTTGGCATCCCTACGTGTCAAGTGGGGTTGGTGGAGGATTAGTGCCCCTCCCTGTAAAACAATTAACTCTAAGCCCTTGGCCACCCCGTCTGGGATACATGGCGTCTGGCAATGAATGAATGACAGTGACAGTGATGAATTAGGCACTAAACTGACAGCGATAGTGAAAGTGACCGATAAAAATGAAGTGCGAGCGGCCGACAGGAACGAGAATAAAGTGACGGGCGTAAGGCAGAATAAAAGCGCGCCGCGGTGGTCTTTATCATTCCTGCTTCACATTACTGGCAGTGACAGTGAATTTTATGGCCGTAATAGTGACATGCGAGCCTTTGGGAAGTACTATTTTGGAAAATAATGTAGTATACGTGTTTTTAGCTGTGAAAAGGGAAATGTTTGTTGAGTGACGGGAAGACCGCCGCCACGCTGCATGTCGGCTGTACGCTCCGTTGATTTTAGCCTTATTTTCAGTGCTTATTGTACAAATACAGATTCCAAACTACCTGTACGTTGTAGTATAAAGTTTACTGTGACAGATTGAGGCTGTGGTAGAGGGGAAACTGGGTTGCTGGACGTGTGAAAGTGAAGATTTTGTTACCCAACTTTGCAAGTCTCCACAAGTCCTTGGGTAGTCCACGAAGGCTCAACACCTGTCTCTGGAGAAAGCTGAATGTAAGTACTATCTGCCATAAAAATTATAATATTCTAGGGTTAATCTCTGATTTTTGGCAAATATTTTCCTACAGATACTCAGACTGCGATACAACCCCGCCACACGGGGGGGGGGGGGTGGCTGTCCACGGCCGCATTTTAGGGGTTAAAAACAACAAGTTTAATTTTGCCCCAGTCAGAGATATGTGCCAAGTCAGACATCAGGTGTGCCATAGCCTCATCCCTTGTTTGTTGAAGTAACTGCTGAGATGGGCGTTGCTCTTTGTCAGGGCCAATTACAGTAGTTTGCATAATAGTAGTAGAACTGTCATAATGCACGATGCTACCCCAAATGGCCACTGTGGCATTTCTGGCTGTTGTATGCATCCTTCCTTCCCGTAGCATGCTGCACGTAACCTGTCCACTCCCTCCTCCTTCACAGCGAACATAACTGCCATCACAGTTCATTTTAGGTACAAGAAGTGTGTAGGAGTATGCAGCCAGAGCATGTGCTTGGCTCAAGAAAGATGGATGCCTTGACCTGTATATTCCTGGGTCACTCTTGGGCAAAGTGTAGCACCTGTTACTCCACCAAAAAGTTAGTTGGTGGATGGTTACCATCATCCCGGGAGGTTTTACCAGTGACATGGGGACAAGGCCTAGTAGCTGGTCTTGCACAACATTCCAAATGGGGAAGTCAGCCACATTTGCCAAGTACAGTAGTCATTTTCTAGGCTTAAACTACAGTGATATTCCAACTTGCGTGAGGGGTATGTTCCCAAGGCCTCACATGCAGCTACTGCAAATTGACTTAGGACCTCCCCCCACAAGGTATTAAAAAACATGGAAATCATAGTATATCATAATGTTTGTTCATGAAATGCCATTCATTAATATGAAATAAAGTTTCCCTTGTTTTTCAGGACCAGTTGGATGCATTTTGGCATGGAATCACTGAGATCTCTAAAGTAATCTAAGGACATTTCTTTGCACCAAACATTTGTCAGTTCAGTCTTGAGGTTGTCCAGATTGGATGTCTTCTTCTCTGCCATGATTTTCTTCATCTTTGCCCAGCAGTTTTCTATCGGATTCAGATTTGGACTGTTGCCAGGCCAACTTCAATCTGATTATCCTGAAGCCATTTTGTCACCTTTCTTGACTTGTGACATGGAGCTGAATCGTGCATGAAAATGTTGCACCCATGAATATTAAAAAAGTTTAACAAATGATCTTTCAGAACTTGAATGTACTGGCCACCATTCATCATCAAGTTCTTAGGAAGAAAGTAAATGCCTCCCCTTCCCATTTCACCTGAGAAACACACCATACCATTACTGATTGTGGGTGCTTAACAGTCGGCATCATGTAAGCAGGATCGTATTGACTACGGGAGGCAGGACGATGAATCTTGGCAGAACGCATCTGGAACACTTGAAATGTGCTTTCATTGGAAAATATAAGTTTTCTCCACTCATTTGATGTCCAGTGTTCATACTTCTTGGCAAACTGAATGCACTGCTTCTTCATGCGGTCAGTGAGAAGCGGTTTCTTGGCTGCGGTGCGGCTTGCCAAACCCAGCTCCTTCTGCAAGCGGTGTTGGATAGTTCGAGTTAAGACGTCTTGTAACAGCTGGGGATGCGTTCTCTTCAATTCTGCTGCTGTCAGTCGAGGATTCTTGATTACTTCCCTCCTCAGAAGCGTATTTGTACCTTTGGATGTTGTCCTCTTCTTTCTACCGCCATGCTTGTGCTCTGGTACGATATCAGGTGGCAGACCGCACGCTGCAGCAAGAATTTTCATGATGGTCGACTTTGCACGTCCAGTATGTTCACAAATCGTGTTGATAGGGACATTATCCTGCCTCCATGCAATGATACGGACCCTCTCATCCCTTGATCAGTACTTTGCAGGCATGACAACTCGACTCTAGGAAAATAACAGGACAAATAGTAATTCATCATTCATCATCCAATCCTATGTTGCCCCATTAGGAGCGTAGGAGCCCAGGGCTAGGCAAGTTGGTCCTGACATTTGAGAGTGACCAGCCTCACTCATCCCTGAGTGGCATTACGTGAGCAATAAACCCCAACCACCCCTTGGATATAAACCTTCATCGGCTCAATCCGATTGGAGCTACGTAATTGCAGACAATAATGCATACGAAAAAAGAGTGAGGTGCAAACTCGGAGCGATGGGAACATATACTCCCACTCTCGCTTCTGGGTAAGTACTGACGAGCTGAATGTTTTACTACCTCCCGCCAACACCAGAGGAGTTGCTAGTTACATCTTGCCCAAAAAGTTTACCTGGTAGAGGTGGAAATGCAAAGCAAAGACAGACAACTCTCCCAAAGCAAATGTATATATATTAATAGAACAGTAGAATACAGTATACTTAATTCATAGCTTTTTTATTTATTATTTATTTATTTTTTGATAAAGAAGCTCAAGTTTGTTAGGCATTTCCTTACAAGTTTGTTAATTGTAATAATTCATCCTTCCATCAGCTTATTATAGTACTGCATAATCTTGTTTTTCACCAACACTAATACTGTACTTGTTTATTAACCCTTACCATCCCAGGCATTTTTGCAATTTTATACCCACCCAATCCCGGACCAAAAACGGAAACAATTTTTATTGCATAAAACAATCCAAAAGGACATATAAATCAAGGAAAAGCAAAAACAAGTACTCCTGATAGGAGAAATAAGTGCAGGATGGCCATCCATCGTGTTTCTAGCCCAGTTTCTCAAGCCGTGAGCTACGTTTTCTCACCCAACTGGGTGGGATGAGAGAGAACAGGGAAGGAGAATGGGGGAATCCCCGTTCTCAATATCCTTCTCCACTGGCTCATATTTCTCCCCAGAAGAGTTGTCCAGGTCTTCCTCTTCAATAGAATCACTAAATGAAGGGACAGAGGGTCCATGTGACAGTGTCAACCACCTCCTCTAACCCAATGAGGCGGAAAAATGGCATGACTTCCGTGACATTCTAATGCTGTGATGGACAGTGGCGCATTGATGTTACCCAGACATGCTGAACCAAACTCAGTGACACAAGTGCTTGTGCACAATGTCGCCAATACATTAAGCTACTCCTTAGCAAAATATTAGCTAGATTGAAGCAGTCAGAGACGCGTTACAGCGCTCGAATTATGCTGTCGGCACCATCACGTCACTGGAACTACTCGAGACGTTTTGTACCGTCGGCACCATACCGACAGCAGGATTGTACGGGTTAAAAGTACCATCAGTCAGCATAATTTTCAGATGTTGGGTGACAATAAACACATACTCAAATACAACAGTGTACAGTATTTACATATATTTTTAAAAGATACCAAAAAGACAAATGAAGGTGTGTCTACTGCCAGTGTCCATGTAGCATTCCACTCACCTTGACATATGGACACACAATGACATTAGTGACAGTCACAGTGTTGCCAGATGGCTTCCCATAAAATTGGCTATAATAAGGAAAAAAAATGGCAAGAAACTGGCTAACCTGAAACTTACAGGACTATAAATATGACTAACTCTCCAGTGCACACATTTAGACATTACCACACCATCATCGTCTTCCTTTTCTTCAGAGTACGATGATGAGGGTGCACCTGGTTCAATTGTATTTGTCTGTTTATATTTAAAACATGAGCTTGCAAGACTGTCTATGTATATATTGCCAGATGCCTTAATCCCATAATGGGTGGCCACAAACAAATCTCCTCCATGTTGCCCTGTCCCCTGCCATTTCACTGCTCTGCTTCCAGCTCCCCCTCCCCCTCTTCTCTTAGACCTCTCCACTCCATCCCTCTGTCTCATCATTGGCCTCCCCCTCCTTCTCCAGGCCTGACCTCACTCATACATTCTCCTTATCAGTCTCTCACTGTCCATCCTCTCCATATAGCCAAACCACCTCAGTGTATTTCTCCTAACACTTCCTATCACATCCACATCCACACCACAACGCTCCTTCACTTCCTCATTTTTCAGTCTGTCTCTTCATGTGACTCCACATGCTCCTCTCAAATAACTCATTTCCACTGCACTCACTTTTGACTTTTGTCCCTCCAACAAGGTCTAAGCTTCACATCCATATGTGAGAGTTGGTATCACAATACTATCATGTAGTAACTTTTTCACTTCCATGCTCACTTCCCTGTTTCTTATCACTGCTTTCAAGGAACCAGCAGCCTTTCTTCCTTGTTGTTCCCTTTGAAGCACTTCACCCTCAATACTCATCACACCACCACACTCATATTTTCCATTTCCTCATCATCCAACTTCACTCTACAGTCACTGACCTCATTTCACTCGAAAACCATAACTTTACTCTTCCCTACACTCACCTTTAGATTCTGTTTCGTACACACTCTCGCAGACTCATCCACCAAGCCTTACAGCTCCACTGCGTCTTCACTTAACAATACAGTATCATCTGCAAACAACAATACAGGGAGTTTTCAAACACTGTCGTCTCTCATTAGTGCCACTCCAACTTCCACTTCCCAACCTTGTATCTCTTTATCAAAGAAAACTATCCACATCATAAACATCCTGACTTATTTTATCTGTCTGATCATTTGCATTTAAGCAGCAATGCTACATGCCACTTTGTCCAACAATTTTACATTGTCATTTAAAATAAATGCTTGTGTTCATAGCACTTTTAGGTGCTTAGGCATAGCTAAAGTTAGTTTGGAACCACGTGCTCAGTTCTGAGAGGAAACGAGGAGCAAGGAAATAAGCAAATAAACTTCTCATCACAGCAACCGTTCACACAACACTGAGGTAGGCAGCAGGCTGTGGCTGGTGGTATGGGGGTCACGTGGGTCGGGTCAGGTGGAGGAAACCAATCAGTGACCGACAAAAGCATAACACATGAGTTGTATCTGGAAATCCAGTACCAAAACACCTATTTCCCACAGTTTCTCTTGTGCAATTGAGTGGTATTACCGTACTATTATATAATTATGGGAGAAATTAAATGCTTATGTTATTGTAAGATCATTGTTTCTTTTGGTCTTAAATCGGGACTCTACTGTAATCTGGGTAAATACTGTATTAGTTGGCAGGTTGGAGTAGAATAGATGGCACTACGTAAAGAAGTTCACTAAGTTATGAAGTCTATAACGCTAGTTCTTAAATCTAACCTTACATGCTAATTTTTTTCACTTTGGGGTCAGGCTAGGCAGGAGGAAGACTGGGTGAGCATAAACGTACCCAGTTGGCGGGAAGCTGCAAACAGATGATCAAGATGCACACGGCACCCGCCACATTTGAATTTCTTTCTAATTTTTACCCATTTTGGGGGGAATTTAAAATTTTTTTTTGCATAAATATTCCTTGGTAGATTTGTGCTGTTAGTTTGGGGTTGCCGTTAGAATGAATGCAGTTAAATCAAGGTTTTACTGTATATGGATGGGGTAATGAGAGAAGTAAAAACATGAGTAATGGAGAGGGGGAGGGCGTTGGTAATGAATGGTAATAGATGGATTATATCAAATTTGTTGTATGCTGATGATTCAGTGCTACTTGCAAATATCAGGCAAGAGCTTGGTAAACTAGTGCAGAGTTCTGTTGATGTCTGTGACTATTGTGCCTTAAGAGTAAATGTAGACAAAAGCAAAGTGATGTTTATTGAGAGAGAAGGTTACTCCCAGTGTGATGTTACAGTGAATGGAGAGAGACTGGAATTGGTGAGAGAGTTCAAATGCCTTGGTACAGTGATAGAAAAGAGAGGAAAATATGCAAAAGAAGTGAAAAATTTAGTGAAACAAGGAAGGAAAATAGCTGGTGCTATGAAGGCCTTGAAAAAAAAAAAGCAGAGGCTTGAGTGTTGCAGCTGTGTGAGGCTTACCTGAACTTTTAGTGCCATCATTAACATACGGATATGAGACTATGGTGTGGCATGAAAATGAAAAGTCAAGAGTAAGAGCAGTGGAGATGGGACTGCTGAGAAGTGTATGTGGAGTACAGTGAGTGGATAGGATACAGCATAATGTGATTCGTGAAAGACGCTGAATAAGGAAGTCTGTGGACACCAGAATCGAAGAGAGTGTACTGAGATGGTATGGTCATTTGGAGAGAATGGATGACAATAAAATGGTGAAAAGGGTGTATCTGAGTGAATTTGAAGGAGGGAGGAGGTGAGGTAGGCCAAGGAGAAGGTGGAGAGATATGGTGGATGAGTGTGTTAGGAAGAGAGGTATGGAAGTTAGCGAGGTTAAAGGACTGACACGAGACCGAGCTGGCTGGATGAATTTTGTGCGGAGAAGCACATAACCTGGGATTTGGCACCCTTTTTTTAACGTGACAGCATCCGGATTGACTCTGTCAGATAGGCATATATGAAGCTAAAGAATGTGGTGAAATATTTTTGGCCTATTGGATAGAGCCAGGATTCCGTGGGCTTGAATGATGAGTGAATGGAAGTGTTGCCCATTTAATTGGGCAGACTTAGGGTGTCTGGACATTGTTGCTTCTCACCCTGCCCTAGGGTGGGAAAGGAAGTGTGGATGATTATGATGATGATGCAAGTTGTTGTGAATCAAGACTCGAGTGAGATGTCACTAAGATGAACTCATGAAGACTGAGAAGGAGGGAGGCGCATTGGTGGCTGGTGCACTGCGGCTGGCAAATGAACCTAGAAATGACGCTGTATTTGAATTTTAACCTTTGCACGCACTGAAATTAAGTCAAAATTGCATAAGTTAAATTCGTTAAATTTTAGACACAACAGTAGTACGAGGTCTGTTGAAAAATAAACAGAACTTTTTAAATAGCGCACCAACTAGCCAACATAGTGTGATTGCAACAGGAGCACTGTGTAGCTGCAACTTTGAGTTTTAATCTATCACTAGTTGCATCACATCAAATAGCCAGCTTAGTGTGATTGCGACAGGAGCACTGTGTAGTGGCAGTTTTGAGCTTTAGCCTAACACTATACTCCGTTTTTTTTATTGAGGCGAAGATGCACATGACAGGTTGATGATGACTGGCTGAATGCTACATGTCCAAAAATTATTTACCAACCCAAATTTTCCCCTCAGATATTTGTTGTCTGTTAATAATGCTAGATTATGAAGTAATGTTGCATTCAGCCAATAATTACCAATCCGTCAAGTGCATCTTCGCCTTGATAAAAAAAAACTGAGTATAGCTGCAATCAGGCTTGGATCAAATACTGATTTTTAAGAGGACAAATACAAATACAAATACTTGTGACATTATGATGCAAAAATACAAATACAGATACAAATACTTCTTCTGGGTGCCAAAGTACAATTACAAATACAAATACATTGAAAATGTATGTAAATATAATTCAGATACAAATATGTTTGTATCTGATCCACCCCTGGTGATAATATAGGAAAACTCAAGAGCTCGCGGGACTCCAGACTCGGGAGGCATGGCTACAAATCTGCCCAGATGCACGTTGATGTTCGATCTGAACCTGTGATCTAAATCAGAGAGTCAGACAAAAGTGGCAGGGCATTTAAATTCAAAATACAAATACAAATACAAAATACTTTTTCTTCTAGGTGCCAAAATACAATTACAAATACAAATACATTGAAAATGTATATAAATACAACTCAGATACAAATACAATTGTATTTGATCCACCCCTGGCTGCAATGCACCACATCACTTGGTCATGGAAGTACCATATATGCACTTGAGTGAACATGTGTTTGGTTTACTTGGTGAATTTTCTTTTTCTCTCTTCAGTCTTCCGAAATTAGTGAACTTTCAGGATGGATTTCAGTTTTTTATTTTTTTTGGGAAAAAAAAAAGAGTCTGCAGGGACCAAATCTGGAGTAGGGTGGCTGAGGGATGATAATTGTCTTGTGCTTCACCAAAAAGTCACAGATAAGGAGGAACGTGTGAGCAGGTGCATTGTCATGGTGCACCATCTGGGTTTTGTTTGTCCATGCCTCAGGCCTCTTCCTTCACACTGCCTCCCTCAGATGCTTCAGGATATCCAAGTAAAACCCTTTATTGACTGGTTGACTAGAAACAAACTCATGGTGATTGATGCTCATCTAGGGGGGAAAAAAAAAATCAACTTCACATTTGAGCGACTCTGACATGCTTTTTTTGGTTGCAGTGATGATGTTCCAACTCACAATAACAACTGTCCTTTTGTTTCGACATCATAGCCATACACCCACGTTTCTTCACCTGATATGACATCTTTCAGAGAGTTTTCATTAAGGTTGTGCCGATAGTATCGGTATCAGTATTGGCAGTATCAGCTTTTTTTTCGTAGTATCTGTATTGGTGGAAGAGTTTCTAGAGAAGGGAAAGAAGTTGTATGCGACCTTCATAGATTTGGAGAAAGCATATGACAGGGTGGATAGACAAAGATTGTGGAAAGTATTAAGAATATATGGAGCAGATGGGAAGTTGTTGAATGCTGTGAAGAGTATGTATGATGGTGCTAAGGCTTCAGTGAATGTGGATGGTGAACTAAGTGAATTTTTCTCTTTGAAGGTTGGGTTGAAACAGGGATGTCTCATGTCTCCATGGCTGTTCAATCTGTACATGGATTGGGTAATAAAAGAGGTGCAAGGTAGGGCAGTGGATGTTGGAGTGGCCCTAGTGAGAGAGGGTAGTGTTTGGAAACTCCCTGTACTGTTGTTTGCAGATGATACTGTGTTGTTGCGTGAAGACGAAGGGGAGCTGCAAGGTTTGGTGGATGAGTTTGGGAGAGTGTGTAAGAAACGGAATCTAAAGGTGAATGTAGGGAAGAGTAAAGTGATGGTCTTTGAGAGAGGTGAAGTCAGTGAATGTACAGTGAGGCTGGATGGTGAGGAAATGGAAATTTTGAGTACATGTAAGTACTTGGGTAGTGTGATAGTAAAGATGGAAGTTTGGAAGGTGAAGTGCTTGAAAGGGTACAACAAGGAAGAAAGGTTGCTGGTTCCTTGAAAGCAGGGAAGTGAGCATGGAAGTGAATAAGTTACTACATGACAGTATTGTGATACCAACTCTAATGTATGGAAGTGAAGCTTGGACTTTGTTGGAAGGACACAAGTCAAGAATGAGAGCAATGGAAATGAGTTATTTAAGAGGAGCCTGTGGAGTCACATGGAGAGACAGGCTGACAAATGAGGATATAAAGGAGCTTTGTGGTGTGGATGTGGATGTGGATGTGATAGGAAGCGTTAGGAGGAACACACTGAGGTGGTTTGGGCATGTGGAGAGGATGGAGGGTGAGAGACTGACAAGGAGAGTGTATGTGAGTGAGGTGGAGGAGGGGGAGAGGGAGGGGGAGGCCGAGCATGAGATGGAGGGATTGAGTGGAGAGGTACAGTCATTACTCGTTTTATGATGGGGTTACTTCAGGTCGTACCTTATCGTATATCAATTTTATTTTAAATCGGGAGATTGAAACCCATTATAAAAGGGGGGTTACGTCAACTCAACTTCCCAAAGTCACCTAACCAAGACTGAATCATAAATGACAACCCACCTTCATTCCTTCCAGTGTTGGTCCAAGTTGTCTCCAAGTCGTCCCCCCTGAGGCTGGGGGACAGCCTGTTCTTACAGGCACTAGTGGTCAGCCTCTGAGTCAGTCAGGAACAGGTTAGGGGGAGGGGAATCCAGCTGAGTGCTGACTGGTGAGGTTGGTGAGGCAGTTGAGCAGCTGGTGGATGGTCTGGAAGAGATGGTGGTTGGGGAGTCTAGTGGCAGCTGGCTTGAAGAAGGTGGTGATGCTGGTCTGTGAGGCTTGCCTCCGACATCCGTCAAGGAGCTCGTGATACACCTGTAACGCCTGATTGACCTGGTAACGGGCATGGGAACTCCTGGTGGAAATCGGGTCACGTTCTCCCATTTGCTCCATAAACTCGTCAGTGCCATGAATGAACTGTGTAAGGACGGTGACTGACAGTTCACGCCGTGGCTGTACCTCCGGTTTGTGCTCTGTCTTATGTGCCCTCTGTTCTTGAATTTGAAGGAGCTCCTCATTTGACAGTTCTTCTGAGTGGCTCTGTAGCAGTTCCTCGACATCTTCCTCATCAACCTCATGGAAGCCTGCCCTGTGAGACAGGGACAGAGTTTTCCCATGGATATCCTCAACAGATGAAGCTGGAGTGTGAGAGGAAAAGCCAGGGAAAGAGTGCACACATTCAGGCCAAACTTTTTTCCAAGCCGAGTTGAGTGTCTGTGGCGTCACCTCCTTCCAAGCCAGCACGATGTTGTCAGTGGCTGCCTTGATGTTGTATCCTTTCCAAAAACCCCTCACCATCACCTCGGCATCTGTATCTATGGCCCGCACCAATTGCTTCATGGTGAGGCGGAGGTAACGTGTCTTAATGGGAGCAATCACACCCTGATCCATTGGTTGTAGGACAGAGGTGATGTTTGGAAGTAAAAACATCACTTCGATGTTTTTAGCCCATTCCTGCGTGACTGGAGGGTGGCTGGGGGCATTGTCCACCAAGAGCAGGAACCGAATGGCCAAGTTGTAACAGGAGACATAACTCCTTCAGCGCCCCCGACAGATAGCCAGAGACGTAGTTCTGGCAGAGGCTGATGGTAAGCCAGGCTTTTGGGTTGGCTTTCCAAATAACCCCCAACTTCTCCTTGACAAACCCAGCCAAGGCTCTTGGGTTCTTCCAGTGATACACCATCAGGGGCATCAACTTTAGGTCTCCCTCGGCATTAGCCCCGAACAAGAGTGTAACTCTATCCCTTGATGCCTTGAAACCTGGCTCCTTCTTCTCCTCTTGAAAGATGTAGGCATTCTTTGACATCCTTTTCCAAAATAGCCTGGTTTTGTCAAAGTTAGTCACTTGTATGGGGCTATAACCCCCTCTGGTGATTCGCTTTTGCAGTAGGGCAGGGAAACTGGCGGCGACCTCATCGTCGCACTTGCTGCCTCGCCATGCAGGGTCAGTCCTTTAAGGCCAGCCCGGTTCTTGAGGTGGACAAACCACCCGGAACTGGCCTTAAAATCATCCTTTGGCTTCTCCACAGCCTTCTCCCTTACCGTCTCCCACTGTGAAAGGGTCTTGGTGGTGATGATGGACATTGAGGGTGGCGCCTTTCATCGTGTCTTGTCCTCTACCCACAGCTGCAGGAGGTGCTCCATCTCCTCTTTACAGGGATCCCTGACCTTGGTGATCCTCTTGGCCCCCATTGTGGAAGCAGTCTCACTTTCCCCAAGTACAGCCGTCGTATTTTTCAGGACAGTTGAGACAGTCTACTGGGGGAGCTTGAGGGAATTGGCAGTCTTGCTGGGGCCTTGGCCATTCCTGTTGCTCCTAACAATGTCCAACTTAACATCTAGGGAGAGTGAATGCCTCACCCTCTTAGACAGGCCATCATTTCCTTCACTTGTCCGACGTTTTTTACCACCTCCCATAGCACTGTGGCACCCACCTGCACCACCCGTAACACTGTGGCACTCACCTGCACCACCCGTAACACCAACCTTAGCACTGGGGTCCATACCTGCACCACTCTTAGCACTGGGGTCCATACCTGCACCACCCTTAGCACTGGGGCCCATACCTGCACCACCCTTAGCATTGGGGCCCATACCTGCACCAACCATAGCACTGGGACCTACACTGGCACTGACCTTACCACTGGGCACACAAATCCTCGGTACTGTACTGTAATTCACCAAAAGAAACACTATCACACCAATACAGGCAGAGTTACTCACGTACAGTAAATCGTTGCAACAACACAATACAGTACAGTAATCTCACTTGCGTAAAGTTGGCCTGGTGCTACACGATGTCTACTGTAGTATGATGTTTGGCTGATAGGTGACCATAATAGGGGGGCACACATGAACAAATTGAAAAGACAGGGCTTTGAAGGGATGGCGGGACCTGAACCATAACAATGCGTTGCACGTCGGGGCTGCCATCTTGCCTGAGACAAGCAACGGTCATCTTGCGTGTGCCTGGCGCTTACCGATGGCAAAATCGTTGTAGCAGGAAATTTATCGTAAATCCGATTTTGGGGTGGAACTTTTCTATTATCGTTGTAGCGAATTATCGTAAACCGAATCATTGTAAAACAAGTAATGACTGTATATGAGAGAGGAGGGTGTGAGTTGGGAGCATGGCAGTGAAATGGCGGGGGACAGGGCGATGTGGAGGCGATTAGTTTTTGGCCACCCCATACGGGATTAAGGCGTTGGTCAATAGATAGGTAGATAGGTATCGGTATCAGGAAGGTAAAAATATGGCCGATCCTCTGATGCTTTTCTGGTTTTATTATGTGATTCAAGACACTCATGTTTCATGACACAGATAAACAGATGGTTATGATATTATATTACATTATAATTATATGTATGATGTAACATTGTTATATATTAATATTATATATCGATTACTATATTGCTCCTGCATTAACAACACTCACGTTACCAGCATCAAATAAATCAAAATAAAATCAAAATAAAAAAGTATCAGTATTGGTATCGGCTGAAAAGCGGGTATCGGTAGCGGTATTGGCCAACATCTTGGCATCGGCACATCTCCAGTTTTCACCAGCATTCGAGCAATCGAACAGTTCCTTCCTGACTGTAGCGCAGTTCTCCTTATGCTCATCCATCACCAGACGTGGTACAAATTTTGTGGCAACTTGGTGCATCGTACGTTTTTTGGTTAAAATTGTGTAGCATAAACTTTTACAGATGCCTACTTCTTTGGAAACCTCAAGCACAGCAAGGCGACAGTTTTCACAGATTACAGCACACACTCTCTCACTGTGATCATTGTCACGACATGGAACTTGTGACATTGCATACAGCTCAAACAGTCCTCCCCATAAGCTTGTTGCAACACTTGAAAAGTCTCCATAAAAGTTTTTCTGAACTTGAAACAGTTTCATGCAAACACATTGCTCTTCAGGATCCTTCATTGTTCAACTTGCAACAAATTGCCAGTTGCACCAAACCCACATTCACTCAGGTGCATGTACCTTGATGACTAAGTGACATGCCATGATGGGGCTAGTGTTAGACTAAAGATCAAAATTGCCGCTACACAGCACTCTTGTCGCAATCACTCTTTGCTGGCTAGTTGGTGCACTATATAAAGAGTTCAGCTTCTTTTCAGACAGACCTTGTACTCACACATCCTGTATCTCCTATACAGAACTATACCTCCTCCTCATGGGAACCATACCTCCTCCATTTTTGCTGTACCTCACCATGTGGAAGGACCCTGTTTTGACCCTGGCAAGGCATGTCTGCCATAGGCAGGCAGGTGCCTGCTTGTGGTTGATGGGTCTGCTTGACCAGACAGGCTGAGGTAGAGCAGCAACAACAACATGTGCTTATACATGTGTTTATCATTGTGTTTTTAGGCATCACTATGAAGGTTTGATACTTTTCAGGCCAATTTACTGATTGTTATGGCAGACTGAGGGAGATCTTTAGGGATGACATTGGGGAAAAGTAGTGACAAAATTCCTTTTTACCCTTGTTGTTTCCATAACATGTGTTTCTGTAATATATATACCTAGTGCTAACCAAATTGTCATTTTACAGAAGGAATGACTGTACATTGAGTGAAATAATTACAACTACAGTACATTCATTTTCTTCACTGATGAAGGTGTCTGCCTCTTAACAACAACAGCAATAATACTGGGAAATCAAAGCAGTACATTGTGCATATTACCAAGGCTCCGTCTCCGCATTTCCAGGTTTTTAGTGGAGCACAGTATGGTGGACTGCCTGGTAACAACTGCCGGTGGAGTGGAGGAGGACCTTATAAAGTGCTTGGCCCCCACTTACATTGGAGACTGGTATCTGAAGGGGAGGGATCTTAGGGCTCGGGGGCTCAATCGTATTGGGAATCTCATTGTTCCAAATGACAACTACTGTAAATTTGAGGACTGGGTGATGCCAAAGTTAGATACCATGTTGGAGGAGCAGAACACCAAGGTAGGAGTTGTTTTGTGTTGATTTAGTGGTCATGTCAGCAGCTTAGGAGGCTAGCATTTCTTACTTTGGCACTTATTTGCTCACCAGACCATATCATTCTTTTGTCTGTAATTGATGTATATCAATACAGATTACATAAATAACATAAAAGAACATATTAACCCACCACTTATAGAATTAAACTGGTAAGCAGGTGCTTGTGAGCCCTCTTGTCTGTCAAGAATATTGGTCTACTGTATGTGGGCTTCCCAAGGCTACTGACAGCTGCTAGTTTACCTTTAAAAAATCAGTAGATTAAAAAATCAAATCAAATCAAACACATCAAACTAATACTGTCTTTGAGATTCAAGCCAGAACCCATATAGTGGTAGCTTCTCACCTTCCCCACTCTGCAACTGTGACGTGGTTAAGCCATAGCATGCAATTTACCCCATAAGAAGAATTTGGAAGGAATTTGAATGCAAAGTGGAGGGACTGTAAGAAAATGTTCTGGAAAGAGGTGAAGAGAGTAAGACAGGGTGGCAGTGAAGTTATTAGGGGAGTGAAAGATAAAAATGGTAGAATACTGGTGGAGAAGGGAGAAAAAGTGGGCAGATGGAGAGAACACTATAAAGAATTGTTGAACATAGAGAATGGAAGTAATGTGAGTATAAGTGGCTGGGGAATGGCTGGGAGGAGGAGGGAGGTGAGAAGACAGGAAGAAATCAGTAGGATAGAAGTTGTGGAAGCAATGAAGAAAGTCAAATTTGGGAAAGCCCCAGGAATTGATGGAGTGTGTGGTGAAATGCCAAAGCATGGTGGAGAGAGAGTAGTAGAATGGATGTGGAAGATGTGCAGAGTGGCCTGGGAGGAAGGTAGAGTCTCGGAGGATTGGAAGTCAGGTATAATTATTCCCTTGTACAAAGGAAAAGGGAAAAAAGAAGTGTGTGGTAATCATAGGGGCATTTGTCTTCTTAACCCCTTAACCGCGGGGCGTCACTTTCGTGACGCTTGGGAGCAAGGGATCATACCGCGGGGCGTCGCTTTTGTGATTCTGTTTTATTTTGAATTCACCCGGGCTTCCAAGTGGGGGCTTGTATCATCTATCAGTACTGCCAATGTCCAACACTAGTCAGCACTCCTAATCTCATCTGTACTCCCATCCATTGTTGACAATTTAGCCATTTCTCCCCGTTCTTGACTCCCCTCCCTACCCCCCCTCCATTACCCTATCCTCTCGCCTGCCCGGCCATGCTACGCTAAGTAAATCTTCCCTGGAATTTTTCACTGATTTCATCCATTGAAATAAGCCCTATGTCCTATTCTTATACCAAATAATATATACAAGAAAGAAATAAGGTAAGTGAGAGTGCCATACACCTGGATTTGGCTAATTATCACCTGACAACACCTCACATGCACTCGTTCGCTAATTTTCGCTGTTTTTTTCCCCTTGAAATATGCCGTATAATCTATTTTCGTAATAAATATACATGTAAGGAGGGAAGGGAGACGCCTAAGTGATATTTACATTCACCTGGAACTACCTAATTTATAATGTATTGCCTAGATTTCCTGCCAATCATATCAGTGCTAGACAAAGCTGTTTCAAGATCTAACATTGGTAGCTCTGAATATATATCTCCTAAGTAGGCCTCTAATCTATTTTTGTAATAAATATACATGTAAGGAGGAAAGGGAGAAGCCTAAGTGATATTTACATTCACCTGGAACTACCAAATTTATAATGTATTGTCTAGATTTCCTGCCAATCATATCAGTGCTAGACTTAGCTGTTTCAAGAAGTAATATTGGTAACTCTGAATAACCCCTAAAGCAGGCCTCCACGCTGGCCCTCCGTTATCAGTTTACTCTCATCTTCCGAAGCGAGGGTACGTATGTTTCTTCTTGCTGACTTCAAGGCCTTTTTTCACCCCCATGCAAATGGCCCTGTGACCTTTACCCCCTACTAAACCTCGTGTGGAAAGAGGTAAAGGGCTGACAATTGATAAAAGAGTGACTACGATCTTTCTATTGAGTAAAACAGTGCAAGTGGAATTGTAAATAATGTGTAAACAGCAAGTGAAAGTAATGAATGTAAATATACGTGAACAATGGAAAATAGTTTTATAAGTTATTTCAAGTGACAGTGCACAACACAGTGTAAATAAAATAGAAATGTAAATAACGTAAATAAAATAGAGAACGTAAATAGAAATGTAAATGAGTAGCATTATAAGAATACGAGTATATACCCTAGGAGTAATGAAAGTGAAAGTTTCACTCTAGCATGTCTGAATGCTATGAGTTATGAGAGTGAAGATGAAAGTGACATTCACTCTCAATGCCAGTATACAGGACGAGAAAGTGAATGCTACGTATTTTACTGAAAGAAATTGAATCCCTACAGTGACAATAAACTAATACTACTGAAGGAAACTTATGGATAAAGACTGTAGATATATATAAGTGTTATATAGTAATAGAAATATAAAGTGTGAGGGGTTTTATGAATAATAAATGACAGAGTACCAAGAGCGAACTAGTGACAGTGCGACGATCAGACGCGCTCGTAATTTCCATTGCTTTCACAGTGGTTTTTTTTTTTGAGTATGGATCCCAAACTACTTGAAAATTGTAGAATAGTGTTTATAGTGTTTGTATCTGGCTGTGGTAATCATATTACGGGTTGTCGGGAAGTGTAAAGTGGAGACTTCGTTACCCTACTTCAGAGGTCTCCACAAGTCCTACGGTAACCGACGAAGGCTCAACAGTCATTCCAGGAGAAAGCTGAAGGTATGTGCCATAAGCATATATAATTTTATTATTCTAGGACTAATAACTGATTTTTGGCAAATATTTTTTGAGAGTCTGTCGGAGCCCAAATAACCCCGCGGCACGCGCAAGTCATTGGTAAACTAGCCCGCGGTGTAGGGATTAATGTAATAGGAAAAGTGTATGGTAGGATACTTATTGACAGAGTTAGAGAAAGAACAGAGGAACTAGTTGGAGAAGAACTGGGATGCTTTAGGAAGGGAAGAGGTTGTGTAGATTAGATGTTCATTCTTAGATCTTTAGTGGAAAAGTTTCTAGAGAAGGGAAAGAAGTTGTATGCAGCCTTCATGGATTTGGAGAAAGCATATGACAGGGTGGATAGATAAGGATTGTGGAAAGTATTAAGAATATGGAGTAGATGGGAAGTTGCTGAATGCTGTGAAGAGTACGTATGATGGTGCTAAGGCTTCAGTGAATGTGGATGGTGAACTGAGTGAATTTTTCTCTTTGAATTTTGGGTTGAAACAAGGATGTGTCATGTCTCCATGGTTGTTCAATCTGTACATGAATGGGGTAATAAAAGAGATACAAGGTAGGGCAGTAGATGTTGGAGTGACCCTAGTGAGAGAGGGTAGTGTTTGGAAACTCCCTGTATTGTTGTTTGCAGATGATACTGTGTTGTTAAGTGAAGACGAAGGGGAGCTGCAAGGCTTGGTGGATGAGTTTGGGAGAGTGTGTAAGAAAAGGAATCTATAGGTGAATGTAGGGAAGAGTAAAGTGATGGTCTTTGAGAGAGGTGAAGTCAGTGAATGTACAGTGAGGTTGGATGAGGAGGAAATGGAAAATGTGAGTCCGTTTAAGTACTTGGGGAGTGTGATGAGTAAAGATGGAAGTTTGGAGGGTGAAGTGCTTGAAAGGGTACAACAAGGAAGAAAGGTTGCTGGTTCCTTGATTGCAGTGATAAGAAACAGGGAAGTGAGCATGGAAGTGAAAAAGTTACTACATGACAGTATTGCGATACCAACTCTAATGTATGGAAGTGAAGCTTGGAAGTTGTTGGAAGGACACAAGTCAAGAATGAGAGCAATGGAAATGAGTTATTTAAGAGGAGCCTGTAGAGTCACATGGAGAGACAGGCTGACAAATGAGGATATAAAGGAGCTTTGTGGTGTGGATGTGGATGTGATAGGAAGCATTAGGAGGAACACACTGAGGTGGTTTTGCCATGTGGAGAGGATGGAGGGTGAGAGACTGATGAGGAGAGTGTATGTGAGTGAGGTGGAGGGGGGCAGAGGGAGGGGGAAGCCGAGCATGAGATGGAGTAATGGAGTGTAGAGGTATATGAGAGAGGGGGGTGTGAGTTGGGATCAGGGCAGTGAAATGGTGGGGGACAGGGTGACGTGGAGGCGATTTGTTTGTGGCTACCCAGTACGGGATTAAGGCGTTTGGTAATAGATATGTAGATAAATCAACTTCAGGAGCATGCGACGTACCTCATATGAGTAGGATATTTAACAGCACACCACTAATTTTCTTGTAGGAACAGTGTCACAGAGTTTTTATGGGATACAGGTATTAGGCATTATCTCATCTCTCATCCCCACCCCCAAGGTTCAGCCTAGAAACAAAGGAACAGTAGCTGCTGTGAACAAAGTTCATGCACTTTCTGCTCCATTTACCATGACATTAGCAACCAAGGATCCTCAAACCTTCCTAGAAAACTTTTTTCTTTCCCCCTATATATATTATATACAGTAGGTTCGCACAGTGCGCAATTCGCATTGTGCGCGAGTGACCAAAAATCATAACCAAAAACCCTTGAATGCGCGAGTTTACAGCACAGAACACGAGGCAGAGGCATGGAGTGGCTCAAAAATGCCATTTTCAATTAGTGCGCAACCACCCCTCACACAGTGCGTCACGTGTCGTCATGTTGATGCGCAGAAATTCCCGGGCATTCTGCTGCTCCTGTTCCTGTTGAGGATGAAGAGGATGCAATGTCAGAAGTGTCAGCATTGGACTTTGAAGGGTTTATGGCCGAAGTGAGTGACTTTGATGCTCCTGGGGAAGGTGATCAAGAGGAGTCTGTGGAGGGAAGTGTTGGTGCGGTGGGAGGTGCGGTGGGGAGTGCGACGCTGTAAGCGTTGCCGTGCCATGGAACCCCTGTTATTTAAGGTCATCAAGGCTGTTGTCTACTGTTGTTAAAGTGACTACCCATATTTTTGTTATAGTATCTATAGCTTTAGCACAATGTCTGAAAAATATGACCTTTATTATGTCTTGAAGGGCCAAAAAATGTCCAGGTATGAGGGGGTACCGTCCATATGTAATTATTCCCATAAGATTATATATTCCCAATATGCGAATTCCCAGTGCGCGAGGTCGTGGACCGCTCAATCTCTCGCGCACTGTGCGAGCCTACTGTATATATACTGTATATACATCCATCCATCCATCCGTCCATTATCCAATCCTGTGTTGCCCCATAAGGAGTGTAGGAGCCTGGGGCTAGGCAAGTTGGTCCTGACATTTAAAATGAGAGTGACCACCCTCACTCATCCCTGAGTGGCATTACGTGAGCAATAAACCCCAACCACCCCTAGGATATAAACCTTCACCAGCTCAATCCGATTGGAGTGCCATAATTACCCACTAAACCACCAGGCGCCAAAATCTGGTGATATGGTTACCACCCAGCATAGTAAATGGTTTCCTGGTGTACAGGAACCTATTTGGATTGTCACTCAGTGTAGAGTCACCCACAGGCAGAAGGAAGAGGAAAGCATAAAGGAAAGAAAGACAGAAGAGGGAGTGTACAGTCACTTGTAGGCTGAAGGACATTATATAATATATATACAGTATATATACAGTATATATATATATATATATATATATATATATATATATATACATATATATATATATATATATATATATATATATATATATATATATATATATATACACACACACACACACACACACACACACACACATATATATGGCATATCCTCGTTTAACGATCTAATTGGTTAGGTAAAACCCCATCATTAGGCGGGGTATCGTATATCGGAGTACTTGTAACGTATTTCAATATGCACACACACACACACACACACACACACACACATATATATGGCATATCCTCGTTTAACGATCTAATTGGTTAGGTAAAACCCCATCATTAGGCGGGGTATCGTATATCGGAGTACTTGTAACGTATTTCAATGTGGACTGTTTACCAGCCTTGGGTTTCCCCCCAAACCAAGTCCAAAACCCACCCAGATGAGCCCCAAAACAGGTTTCAAGACAATCTAAATGGCCCAACACCTGCCAAGGAAGCTCACCCAAGCCTAACACCTGGAAATAACTCACCAAAAGCAACAAATAAAACCTGAAAATCATAAGGAATAGGTTAGAAAATATCAGACACCTCTCATCACTTACTTCTTGTAAGTCCATGTCCAGTCCTGGTCATCATCCTTGCTATCCCCCCCGAGGCTAGGGGAGATAAGGTGCTCCACAACACTCAGTCCTCCTCTTCAAAGCCCTCAAACCCTATCACTAGGGTAGGGTCAGAGGGAGTAGGCGATGGAGTGCGATGTGATGACTCAGGCGGAGGCAATGGAGTGTGATGCGATGATTCGGGCGGAAGCAGTGGGGTGTAATGCGCTGGCTCAGGCAGTGGTGATGAGGTGCAATGTGATGTCTCTGGGGGTGGCGATGGAGTGCGATGCGATGATAGAGAAGGTGGTGTGGGAGACAGCTGCAATGTCCGGTCAGGTGGCAAGGGAGACCGCTGTGATGAATGATGAGGTAGTGATGGAGTCAGTTGCGGTGGCTCTCGTCGTGGCGAGGGAGACAGCGACAGTGGCCAAAGTGGTGTGCGAGATGGAGGGTGGGACGAGGAAGGCAGCGATGGAGTGGTAGAGTGCCTTAGTGGAAACACAGCTGACACGGGAGATGGTGATCGGCTGGAGGTTAGGTCCAGCACAACAGACCAAGCACGTCCTTGGCGGGAGGTCTCCCTCAGTGTTTCTCTGCTGGTTGAAGGCTGGGGAGATGCTCTGCTTGTCGAGAGCTGGCAATATCCTGTGCGACTTGCTGGTCTGGTGGGGGCCTGCTAAAAGAACATTGTGATCATTGTCTGCCTGGCTGCCCTCTTCTTCTCCCCCAGCATTGTCCTGTACACTTTCATCCCCTCCTCCAGCCGATTAGCTGTGTCCCTGCTTCGTCCTGAGAGGGGGTTTTCTTGAGGTCTATAATCACGTCTAGCTTTGTTAGCATCTCCTTGAGGATCTTATGTTGAGAGCTCGGACCTTAAGCACAACCTCCTCCTCCTCTGCCTCCTGGTGCGCCCGCTCGATATCCATATTGAGGAGCTCCTTGCTGAGCTCTTCCCTGTGGCTCTCGAGAACCTCCTCCACATCATCCTCGTCGACCTCCCTGAAGCCCACCTCATGCAACAACTCGACAGTGTCCTGCCACACATGCTGGACAGGTAGAGGTTGCACACCCTCGGGGAAGCCGGTGAAGGAGTGCACGCACTTTGGCCACAGCTTCCGCCACACACCGTTCATCGTCATCTGGCCCACCTCGTCCCATGCTGCAATTATATTCTCCAGGGCGTGGCGTGTGTTGTACCCTATCCAGAACTGCTGTACAGTTGTTCTGTCATCACTGTTGCAGGCCCTTACCAACTCCTTCATCGTGCGGTGGAGGTAGTAGGCCTTAAAGGCAGCAATCACCCCTTGGTCCATTGGTTGCAACAAAGAAGTGATGTTGGGGGATAGGAACACCACCTCAATATTGCTGGCTCATTCCTTCATTGCAGGCAGGTGGCTAGGCGCGTTATCCACCACCAGGAGAAATCTGTTCACCTGATTTTCACGCATCTTCAGCACATGAGAGAGGTATGAGTGAAAATTTGACGAACAGATATCTGAAGTCAACCAAGCCTTCTTGTTCTACTTCCAGATAACCCCAAGGTTCTCCTTAACATACCCCACCAGAGCCCTGGGGTTCTCCGAGTGGTAGACTAGGAGCGGCTTCAACTTGAGTTCGCCCTCAGTTGCCCCCCAGCAGCAGTGTCAGCCAGTCCTTCGAGGGCTTGAATCCTGGCGTAGACCTTTCCTCCATTGCAAGATATGTCTTGGAGGACATTCTTTTCCAAAAGAGCCCAGTTTTGTCAAAATTCAAGACCTGCTTCGCACTATAGCCACCCGCCTCTATTATGCATTTCAGCTCATCAGGAAACTCTGCTGCCGCCACCGTATTTGCACTCGTCGCCTCGCCGTACATCTTCACATGGTGGAGATTAGCCCGCCTCTTAATCCAGTCAAACCACCCATGGCTAGTCTTAAAGGTCTCACTTTCATCAAGCTCACACCTTACCTTGAGCTCGTCCCATAGTAAGAGAGCTTTAGTGCAAATAATAGCTTGGCTCATGGGTGCCTTGCACCACAGCATCCTCTCCAGCTCCTCCATCGCAGGCTGTCACTGTCAAGTGATACGGGAGGCGGATAAGGTTGCAACCTCCCCAGCGGCAGCCTTAATGGCTTCCTTCTTCTTGATGATGTTGGAGACAGTCGACTGGGCCAGGTGGAGAGCCGAGGTGATAGAACACGCACCTTTGCCTTTGTTGTGCCACTTAAGGATGTCCAATTTTACCTCCAGTGACACGTTCTTTCAGACACGCTTCGCGGGAACATTACCAGCACCACCACTAGCAGGATGCTTACCACCACGACTAGGGCCTCCACTAGCACCACCACTAGCCCCACCATGTGCAGCACCCTTACCAGACATGATCACACTTATTTTGCCTAAAAATCACACAATATCACACCGCACACATGATCAGAATCACTGCTTTACTCACAGCACAGCTCAAACACAGTTATGATGCATTGTGATAGCAAGTTGCTTAATATTGGTGGTGCAATACGATACGTGGCAGGCGAGCGTAAGGGAGATCCTCACTCTGAGATGCCCGATATGAGAAGAGCGATATCGGTGAGCGCTGGGTGAGCAATGGGTATGGGGCTTGCGCAAGCGTTTCTGCCATCCTGGGAGGTGGGTGGGTTCATCTGGCCGCGGGAACATGTGCAATTCAAAATTTCGGCCTGTTGTCTGCTGGCACAACATTGGAAGGCCCATCGTTAAACTGGAGCTCACCCATCAGGTATCAGGGCCTGGTGCAATTTGTACACCCATTGCTAAACCGAGGTATCTCATCTAGGGGTATCGTATAACGGGGCATTACTGTATTTATAGAGTATATATATATATATATATATATATATTTATATATATATACTGTATACATATATGGTTTTGTTTCGTTTTTAAAGACGCCAACGTGCTTGCATGTGTCGGCCTTGGTCACCTAATGGCGGCTCTCCACACTGCACGATCCATTGCAGCCTCCCTGTTCAGTCCCTTAACCCTGAGATCACAATTAATGACCTCATCCCATGTCTTTCTCGGTCTACCCCTCATAGCCCCACCCCCAATATTAACACTTCTCACCTTCCTCACCCAATTATCATCCCCCATCCTCTCCACATGCCCAAACCATCTCAATCTACCTCTCCTCATCACAACACCAATACACTCCAGTCCCATCCTACCTCTCAACTCTTCCATCGTAAACCCAGCCCCTCCAGGCCTTGGATGCAGGGATGCACTGCCATCCACCTAATCATTGTCATTTCTGTACGTCTGAGCCGGCGAATATCTTCCTCCTTCACTGCCCAGGTCTCACTACCATACAGCATTACACTTCTAACACATGCTGCATACAAAGACCCCTTAGCACGTAGGGAGAGTCCTCTCAATGTCAGGAGAGGCAAGAGCTCCCTGAACTTCTTCCAACCACTTCTCACCCTAGCCACAGAGCTAGCTCTAGCCCCACCTCCAGCACACAACATGTCTCCCAAATAACAAAACTCTTCCACACACTCAAGAGATTCACCAGTAAGTTCAATCCTTTCACGGCTGACAATCTCCACCTGCTCACCCTGACACGCTGTATACATAAAATCAGCATTATCTCACAGTCTACCTCTGATACCACTACATCTCTTATGCACCCATTTATCACACACACTGCACAAGATGGAATTACTTCCCACGCCCTTGTGGCAAACTGCACATGGCCACTCTCCCTCGTCTTTGACAGTACCGCCACCAGCCCTACCCTAGATATCATCACTTTTGTTTTATCTACATTTACACTTAAACCCTTGTGCCTCATACCATCTCTCCACTTCCTAAACCTTTCCTCCGCCTCCCTTTCGTTCTCTGCAATCAACACCAAATCATCAGCATACAACAACTCCCATGGGAGTCCGTTTCTAAAGTCACGTGAGATGGCTTCAAGTACCATGATAAACAACATGGGACTCAAGACTGACCCCTGATGCACACCAACGTTCACGGAAAACTCATCACTCAAATCTCCATTCACTCTTACCTGGGTGTGAGCACCCACATACATAGCCATAACCACCCTAACCAGCCACTCCTCCAACCCAAGCTTTCTCATTGCCCACTTCACCACCTCTCTAGGGACTCTGTCTAAGGCCTTTTCCAAATCAACAAAAACAAAATAAAGATCCCATCTCCTACCAATATATTTTTCCTGAAGCTGTCGAACAATGAATATAGCATCAGTGGTCCCCCTGCCTCGCATAAACCCAAACTGCATCTCATCAATATTCACTGACTTGAGAGAGGTGAAGTCAGTGAATGTACAGCGAGGTTGGATGGTGAGGAATTGGAAAATGTGAGTACGTTTAAGTACTTGGGTAGTGTGTTGAGTAAGGATGGAGGTTTGGAGGGTGAAGTGCTTGAAAGGGTACAGCAGGGAAGAAAGGTTGCTGGTTCTTTGAAAGCAGTGATAAGAAACAGGGAAGTGAGCATGGAAGTGAAAAAGTTACTACATGACAATATTATGATACCAACTCTAACGTACGGAAGTGAAGCTTGGACGTTGTTGGAAGGACACAAGTCAAGAGTGAGAGCAATGGAAATGAGTTATTTAAGAGGAGCCTGTGTAGTCACATGGAGAGACAGGCTGACGAATGAGGATATAAAGGAGCGTTGTGGTGTTGATGTAGATGTGATAGGAAGTGTTATGAGGAACACACTGAGGTGGTTTGGCCATGTGGAGAGGATGGAGGGTGAAAGACTGACGAAGAGAGTGTATGTGAGTGAGGTGGAGGGGGGAAGAGGGAAGGGGAGGCCGAGGATGAGATGGAGGGATGGGGTGGAGAGGTATATGAGAGAGGGGGGTGTAAGTTGGGAGCAGGGCAGTGAAATGGCAGGGGACAGGGCGACTTGGAGGCGATTTGTTTGTGGCCACCCCAAACGGGATTGAGGCGTCTGGCTATAGATAGATAGATAGACCTTCTAAAACTCTCTCCATTACCTTCATTATCTGATCTAAAAGCTTTATACCTCTATAATTTCCTCTTTCCAGGGCATCACCCTTCCCCCTATACACACGCACAATCACACTCTTCAGCCAGTCATCCGGGGACAACACACTCATAAATAATCCTATTAATCAGGTCAGTGACCAAACCCACCCCTATATCGCCTGAGGCCCCCAACATTTCAGCAGTCAACCCAGACACACCCTCTGCCCTTCCCACCCTCATCCTGCTTATTGCCTCACTCACAGTAGCAGTATCAATCAAAGGCCAAGGGCCAGACACTGGATCTGCTGGCTCCAAGCCTTCCCTGTCCCAGCCAAACTCCTCACTCAACAACCGGTCACAATGCTCTCCCCATGCATCTTCAATATCCCCACTGTTCACCACCACTCCTCCCTCATCACTCCCCACACACTGCCCACCCACAACATCCCGACTATCCCCCTCCACTTGACCTGCCACCCTAAATATATTTTTCCTTTCCCCATGATCTAGGCCATCAAGTAAGTCTCTGTGACTCAGACCCCGCCCCACACACCTCTCCTCCAGCCCCACGCTCGGCAGCCAAACACTCCTCCCTGCCACCACCCCTCTTCCATTCCCAGAAAAGCCCCCTCCTCCCCCCAACTGCAGCCCCTACACCCTCATCCCACCACCAAATCACTTTATGTCTTGGTGGCCCTCTTGTCCAACTGCATGTTACATCAGTAACTCTCAAGAAATTGTTCTTGAGGGCTATGTACTGTTCATTAACGCCTCTGTCTACAGCTCCCTGCCTCTGTCTACAGCTCCCTGCTCAGCCACCACTCTCAACTCGCTATAGAAGGCATCCCTTACTACTTGGTTTTTCAGCTCCCATATTTTCCTCCTAGGTACATAAGTCCTCTTTTTCATCACTTGTTCTTTAAGCACAATATCACAAATCAATAGTTTGTGCTGCTGCACACACTCCTCACTACCTATAACTTTAACATCCCTCACTAACCTCCTATCGGCCCTCCTAACCAGAAAATAATCTATCTGACTGCTATTTCCCCCAGACTCATACGTAACTAACCTACAGTCTCTTTTCCTAAAATATGTGTTGCACACAATCATGTCCATTGCCTCCCCAAACTCGAGTATCCTTTCCCCTACTGCATTCCTTGTACCATACGCACATCCCCCATTCACTCCTTCATAACCATGTGCTGCTTTACCTACATGACCATTTAAGTCCCCTCCCAAAATCACTATTTCATCATCCCGCATACCACCCACTACACGTATTAGATCATCCCAAAATCTATCTTTCTCTGCTTCATCCAATCCTGCCTGTGGAGCATATGCCGATATAATCGCAGCTATCTTTTTACCCAACAGAATTTTCACTACCAATGTCCTATCGCTTACTCTCAAAACATTCATAACATATTCCACCCATTTCTCCGCAACCATCACACCAACACCTCCATATCCGTCTGTCCCCCCATGCCAAAACAACTTATAGCAACAGTCCTTGCCAACAATCTTTCTGGCTGATCCACCCCTGTACCGGACTTCCTGCAAACACGCCACATCCACCCACCTCCTACTGAATGCCTCAACAACTTCCCCTGCTCTTCCCCTCAAACTTCCCACATTCCATGAACCCACCCTCATCCCCATGGGTGATTTACTGTCCTCAGGCTTGCTTCGAAACTTATTTTGTTGTCATGTTCAGTATTAATAAAGGAGGACAGACATAGCACAGGTCCCACTCACTGCACAGTCCCAGGTCCAGGCAATGGATCTGGGACCCCTAGCCAACCAGCTTACCAGTGGCTGTGGTAGTGGCCTCGGGGCACCCTGCCAGGACAGCTGCAGAGACACCCTCCATATGCGCCGTGGCACTGCAACTATCCCGCCATTATACACCCACTGAGGGGGCAGCCTCCTGGGGTGCTACTCCCAGGTTCGGGCCCCTCTCTATTGGGCGGCAGCGGCAGCCTGGGAACCGCAGTGCCCTGTACCCTCTAGCACAGGCCCGAGCCCCATCTTGCCCTGGACCCACGATCTATGCCGACGGAACCTCTGCCACGCCTCCCCCCAGAAGTCTGCCACTAGGTAGTGGGGGCAAAGTTTTCTGGCCGCATGCCCTTGCTGGCGCCAACCCCTGTAACGTAATGGGATACCTTGTGTGAAATGTAAAGTGCATGTGGTGTAGTGCATAGATAGTTAGAGGAAATGTTTGGGAGAGTATGCTGGTCTACTCTCCATGTTACTGTCACACTGAAATAAAGGAACAGTAGCTGCTATGAACAAAGTTTATGCACTTCCTACTCCATTTTCCATGGCATTAGCAACCAAGGATGCTCAAACCTGTCTTGAAAAATTATATATATATATATTTATACAGTACATCCCCTTAGGACGCGAGTATATGGGCGGCAGAGGACGTCGCATACTATGAATTCGCGTACTGTGAATACATAAACTTATGGGAAAAATTACATATGGGCAGCAACCCCCTTCATGGGCAGCCCTTGAGACGCCTTTCAGACCTAAGTATTGTATTATACAGGGAAACTATCCAAGACATATTACCTAAGATAAAGTAAAGGTCTGTCAGATCATATGATTGTGGTATGCAAGATCCAGCTGAGAGGAGTGAGGTGGATCAAGAGAGATAGGAGTAGTCAGGGTGAAAGACTGAAAGTTGAGAAGCTGAGGATCAAAGAAGTGGCAGATGATTACAGGACCAAAGTAGAGGACGAGTTAGATTCAGTGAACTGGAATTAATTGAATCTGGACAGCCTGTGGAATGCATATAGGGATTGCTTAGTTAGGAATGCTAAAGAGGTGTGGTGTATCAAGAACATCAACAAAAAAGAAGGGTACGGCATGGTGGGATGTGGAGGTTAAGAGAGCGGTGGAGGAAAAGAGGAAGAAGTAGCTAAAATGGTTACAGGATAGGGGTTCAGTTGAAATAAGAACTGAGTATATCGAGAGCAAGAAGCACGTAAAGAGACTAGTGAAGAGGAAAAAGGAGGAGGTAAATGATGATCTGGGAAGAAAAATGAATGCGAACTACTCTGAAAATAGGAAGTTATTCTGGAAAGAGGTGCAGAAATGTAGAAGTGAAAGCAGAAAGAAATGTGATAGTGTGAAGGATGCAGGTGGTAGGTTACTAACCCATGGAGATGATGTAAAGACCAGATGGAAAGAATATTTTGAAAGCCTGATCTAATGGGAATAGAGAGAGCAGAGCGGCTGTAAACATTTTTTTTTTTTTTTTTTTTTTTTTTTAATAACAAATGAGGAAGGAAAAATAAATGAATAAAAAAAAACAAAATAATCCATACACCAGATTACTGGTGTCCTCTGTTCATAAAATATCTGTAACAGTTAGACTTGAACAGGTGTGGGTTGAAATTTGGAGGGAAACAACTCTGGGGAAGCGAGTTCCAGAGAGATGCAGTTCGGGGAATGAAAGAATTCTGCTTGGCAGAAGTTCTGCAATATGGGTGAGTGACATTCCAGTCATGAGTGCTACCAGATGCCCGTGTAGCATGATGGAAGGCATGGCGAGTTGGCATCATGGACGCAACTTTGTCTGAGCATTTGCCAAAAAAATATCTGTAAAATAATGTAAGGGAGGCAACATTCCTTCTCACTTGGAGGGGAGGTAGTTTGTAATGGCAGGGTTGTTAATAATTCTGACAGCTTTGTTCTGAATTATGTCTAGTTGTTTTAATGCAACCTCTCCACATCCATTTCATATGGGTGAGCAATATTCAAGCTGAGAGCGCACTTGACCCTCATAAATTATTGCTAACTGCTCATCAGCGAAGATTGGTTTTGGGGGTGTGCAGAGAAGGAATGCAGTGCCAGGAGATGTGACACTCGCACAGGTGAAGAGCACTGTGAAACGGCTGAAAAATGGGAAGGCAGCTGGGGTTGATGAGGTGTATGCAGAGATGCTTAAGTTGGAGAGAGTGGAATGAAGTGCTTGTTGGAGATATGTAAGAAGGGATGGATGAGTGAAACTGTGCCTGCAGAGTGGAAAAAGGCTGTGATTGTGTCCCTGTACAAAAATAAAGGTGAGCGAAGTGAGTGCAAGAATTATCGTGGCATATGTTTATTGAGTGTGGTAGGGAAGGTATGTGGAAGAATTATTATAGAGAAAGTAATAGAGATATCAGAAGTCCTGGTGAGTGATGAGCAGGGTGGCTTTAGGAATGGCAAAGGATGTGTGGATCAAGTATTTGCAGTGCGACAGATAGCGGAGAAGGCTTGTGAGAAGGACCATAAGGTGTTTATGGCATTCATGGATCTGGAAAAAGCATACGACAAAGTAGACAGAGAGGGATTGTGGATAGTTTTGCACATGTATGGTGTAGATGGTAAGCTGCTAGGTACTGTCAAGATTTATTATGAAGGTAACGAAGCATGTGTAAGGTTAATGAGCATCTATGTGAATGGTTTCACAATTGGTGTGGGCGTGCGACGAGGTTGTGTGACGTCCCCATGGTTGTTCAATATATATATAGATGGGATGATGAGAGAAGTGAAAACACGAGTAATGGAGAGAGAGATGGCGTTGGTGATGAATGGTGATGGGTGGAATATCTCAAATTTGTTGTATCCTGATGATGCAGTACTGCTTGCAGGTACCGGACGGGAACCTGATAGGCTGGTGCAGAGTTTTGCTGATGTCTGTGAGTGTCGTGCCTAGAGAGTAAATGTAGAGAAGAGTGAAGTGATGGTTATTGAGAGAGAAGGTTGTGATGTCACAGTGAATGGAGAAAGACTGGAATTGGTGAGAGAGTTCAAATACATGGGTACAGTGATAGAAAAGAAAGGAAAATTGTTTAAAAGAAGTTGAAAGTAGAGTGACACGAGGAAGAAAAGTAGCTGGTGCAATGAAGGTCTTGATAAGAAACAGAGGCTTGAGTGTTGCAGCTGCACGAGGCTTACATGAGGGAGTGTTAGTGCCAACTCCAACATATGGGTGTGAGACTATGGTGTGGCATGAAAATGAGAAGTCAGGAGTAAGAGCAGTGGAGATGGGACTGTTGAGGTATGTATGTGGAGTACAGAGGGTGGATAGGATACGAAATAGTGTGATTCATGAAAGGTGTGGAGTGGGGAAGTCGGTGGACACCAATCAAAGAGAGTGTCCTGAGATGGTATGGTCATGTGGAAAGAATGGATAACAATAGAGTGGTGAAAAAGGTTTACCTGAGCGAATTTGAAGGAGGGAGGAGACGAGGTAGGCCAAGGAGAAGGTGGAGAGATATGGTGGATGAGTGTTTGGGGAAGAGAGGTTCGGAAGTCGGTGAGGCTAGGGAATTGACAAGAGATCGAGCTGGCTGGATGAATGTTGTGAGGAGAAATGCATGATCAGGGATTTTGGCACCCCTTGTGAGCATGGCAGCGTCCGGATTGACTCAACCGGATACGTTTGTGTGAAGCTGCAAAATGTGGTGAATGTTTTTTGGTGCATCCGGTAGAGCTAGGATTCCAGGGGCTTGAATGATGAGTGAATGGAAGTGTGGCCTATTTGGATTGGGTAAGTTTGTGATGTCTGGACATTGCTACTCCTCACCCTGCACTAGGGTGGGAGAGGAGGTCTGGATGATGATGATGATAAAGTAAACCAACAAGATTATGGCTTTACTAGGTAAATCAACAAGGATATGGCTTAACTAAACCAACAAGATATGGCTGCTCACCTTTACCCAAGAGGACAACAGGCGTGATGGAGATAAGAAGAGGATCCGAGGCAGGATGAGGCACCAAGCGTGCATCTCCTGCATCACCCACCCCACCACCCAACACACCACCTTCCTCACCACTTTCGTCACCAGCATTTTCGACACTCACTAGCTAATGCACTCACTTCATTCATAAACCCTTCAAAGTCTATTTCTGACACCTCAGAGATCGAATCAGTCTCTTGATCCTCCTCAGGATATGGCTTTTCTGATGTTGAAGGGAGTGATTCCTCATTTTGTTCAAGCCGAAGGTAACGGTTAATGAGTGTTTGCTTCCGTCTGTTTACTTCCTGGTTGTACTTGTCGGTGTAGTAGCGGAAGGTTTTGTCCAGTGAAGACATCACCTCCTCCACTCGCAACTGAGAGCGTTCGATGTCCTTGAATTCTTCTTTGAATTTATCAAGGGCACACAATACCTCGCTGATCTCCATCATGGACAAATCTTCAGTCTCCCTCACTGGTGTTGCTGCCTTTTCTGCTGTGATCTCCTGCTCTGTGTCGGCCTTGTCCACTCGCTGCACGATTTCCTGGGGATCCTGCTCTGCTGCTGCCGAATGTAAACCCCTGATCTCCTCCAGCGAGACGGCTTGAAAGCCGGGCACAGCTTGTGCACTTGTGAGAGTGGCTGCCTCAGCAGCGGCCAGGGACTGAAAGCCGCTTTCCGGTGCGATTTCACACAGGTGAAGTACGAGGAGGCGCCAAGCATGGTTAATTGTTGCATTGGTTATATCTGCCCAAGAGGACAACAAGTGAGTGATGGCATCCTTGAGGTTGAATGACCACCAAAAAGCCATAATAGTCTTCTCAGGAGTTGAAGTTGGTTGTGCGGGTGCTGTGCGTGGTGAGGTTGAAGCGGGTAAAGCGGGTGGCGAGTCCAAACCATCCTCGGCGTCCATGACATCACTCTCAACTGTGTTCAAGTCAAGAATTGCTTGCAGTTCCTCACAGCTGTCGGTCTTTCTGCGAAGGTGATCATGGAGATGCTGGTGGTATAGCTGCTTGACCGTTGCAATCAACTCCTGGTCTAGCGGTTGGATGAGAAAGGTTGTTCTTTGGGCAGAAAAATGATCATGCATTCCATGCGGAGGTCTGCTAACCAGGTTGGGTGACGTGGGGCATTGTCGAGGATGAGAAGCACCTTGAAGAGAATGCCAAGTTCCCGGGATTTTGCCTTGGCATCAGGAATGAAATGCCACAACAACCACCCGGAAATGATGCTGCTCGTCATCCAACCATTGGAGTTGCTGTACCAGTATACCCCGTTGTTATCCATGCAGTGCAGATTCTTGTAACAGGTGGGGTGTGCTGCGGTATGCACCACAACGGGGCACATCTTGTGTGAGCCTGATAAGTTCACGGCGAACATGACTGTTATCCTGCTCTTGTCGATTTTTCTGCTCCGGGCCTGGCGCTGGTGCTTACTAATATAAGTACACTTCGGCATAGCCTTGTAGTACAGGGCTGTTTCATCAGTGTATTAAATTTGGTCCCTGCTGTAGCCGCCCTCATTGATTATCCCCTTTAGGATGGCTGGATAATCCCTGGCCGCCATTTCATCCGCTGATGCACGCTCCCCCCTGAGGCGAATGTAACGTAGCTCCTTCCTCTTCAGAAAGTGGCAAAGCCATCCCACGGAGGCTTTAAATGGTTTCTAGTAAGCAAGCAAGCTTCAGAGCTGCAGCTTTGTAGAAAATCTTGGCCTGGTCCCTGATGTAGCGCCCGTTCAGTGGAATCTCTTCCTTCTCCTTCCTCAGGATAAATGTAGCCAGATACTGCTCCATAAGGATTATAGCTTGGTTGGTCAGCCTGCTTCTCCCATCCAATGCCGCCGTCCCATACGTCTTCACAGTCTTCTTTCTTGCCTTCCTGTTAGCCCATATAGTTTGCACGGATGATTCTGCCAAGCCTACATCCTTGCCAATGGCCGTGTTACCTTTCCCACTCTCCTTCTTCCTAATGACTTGCATCTTCATGGCATGGGTGATGCACTTCTTCTTCCTGGAGGAGGGGGCAGACACCCTGGCTCACAAAAAAAATAGCCGCAGATTACATGGAGACGTACCTGGAACAGTGAGTGTACCCTCTGTGCGCGTGTGTTTCCTCTACTGGGACTCTCACCTTACCACCCTCCAAGTGGCGCATATGGGCATCACGTGACGAGTGAGCAGCATCGACGTCACAAGGTGGGCGGAGCGTAAGTAATCGTTATCGCTTCTTGGAGGCCAATGTCATGTAATCGGGGTAACCTAGGATATGGGCCACTCTTCTCTGCCCGTCTCACTTACAAGGAGTTCAGTTCGTGTACTAAAAAAAAAAAAAAAAAAAAAAAAAAAAAAAAAAAAGGTCCTAGCGTACAAGGGGGATCGTGTACTCGGAACTCGCGTACTGTGGGGATGTACTGTATACAGTAGGCTCTCAATCTTTGATTGGTTTTGGGACCGAAAAAAAAGATCGAAATGTGATTTATCGAAGTGTGAATTGATAAACATAAGGAAAATAAATAAATGAGACTGGCATGTCGCCGACAAACTACATCAACTTTTACATAAACATTTATACCCACCCAGAATCATAATACACCCATACATTTGCTTATATTTAGTACATATTTACTTACTATTAGCAATAAAAGCAAGAAATACAGGCTGCACACACTTTAATGTAGAGAGAATGAAGCTTATGTGGTAGAGTGTTGGGTTCCGAGACAAGTCAATTCGCCGTCAGACAGTTTGCCGTCAAAACATGGACGATTTCCCGTTAGGACAATTCGCACCCTGGACAATTTCCCGTCATTTAATAAATAGTAATCACTCCAATATCCGATGTAATAGAGCCATAGGCAGGTCTGGATAGTGGTCCTGTCCGGATATTGGGCCCCAACTTATGGACTTGTACTTATGGACCCTAACTCAGAGAAACACGTATACAACTCCCTCTGGACATGCATAGCACCAATTTAAGACCCAAATCACACCAATAAGACACATAAATGACTGAAATAAATGCAAAAGAAGCATAAAATGAGGGTTTAGAAGTAGGTTCATACAATATTAAACATTCTGGTGACTGGCTCCTGGACTGGTACTTATGGACCCTAACCTAGCCTAACTCAGAAAAACGCCTTCCTACTGCACATGCATAGCTCCTAACACCCTATTCACGCTAATAAAGGACATTAAAGAGCCAAATGAGGTAAGTATAGTATGGAAAAAAGTACAGTATGAAACATTCTGCCTGCTTACAGCAAGTCCATGGCCACCTCGATGGATAACCGCCTCCTCTCGGACTCTGACAGTAAGAAGGATTTCATGAAGCACATCCAGTACACTGTTCCTGAAGTCTTGCACTGAACTTAGTCAATCGCACACAGAAGTCCGTTCTCTTCACAGTGCGCACTCTTGTCTAACTAAAGCTCCATTGTAGCTTACTAAGTGTTGCACTCTGCACTTTAACTTTTCCCATTCTTCTAATAATTTTCCAAAGCAAAAACAAACAAGTCTGTTTATGTTAAATTTTGTTCCAAATGAGTCTTTTCTCTCACAACTGTAAATCCTTAACACAACACACTGTTTTTTTCACTGCACAACTCTGTAAATTCCCGTGTGGTCTAGTGGAGAAGTTCTTGCTGTTTATTCACTGTCAGAGTCCGAGAGTATCACTGGCAGGTGACCTAGGGGTGCGTCGCTGGGTCGTGGTGATGGCGTACCCACCGCAGACGACTCTGAAGACAGCCTCAAACTCACATCGAGCGGTGACTCCACCGTGGCTGATGTGCTGGGCTGTGGCTCAGAGCATGAGGGCCTGTCTTGGGGAGGCAACGGAGTGGAGCCAGGGCTGGGCACAGCGGGGGTCATGGGCCTGAAAAAACTGTCAGTGGTTGATTGACGCAATGACCGATGATTCTGACGATTGATGATGCACTGCCTGAAAGCACGTACGTCCTCCACAAGTCCCAAGGGCCCCATCTCCCTGTCGCAGTCCGGGTGTTCCAGGTAGTCTAGGACGAACTCTAGATGTTCCTGGAGTGCGCTCAGCTTGGGGATGGCTGGAGTAGTGTCCTGCTGAGAGGAGTCCGCATCATCGTCGCCTTTCTCGTCGGAATCTTCAAGCTGGGTACTGACACCTGCAACTGAAGACGTGATCTCGATATCAGACATTGTCTGATACCCAGGATCGCCCTCATCGTCATCCAACCAGTCACGAACATCGTCCACATCCACATCGTCGCCGTGCGTACGTAGCCGTGCATGGAAGTCATCCATGTCAAACCCTAGAAAATCGTACTCCACTTCCATTCCGAGAAGCAGACGAGACCAACCATTTTCCAGAGTCTTCACTGGGACTTCCTTCCATGCACTAGCCCAGTTGTAGATTGCAGACTTGATGTTGTAGCGGCGAAGGTTTTACAAAGTCCGCTGGCCTCATGTGTCCCGTCCCTCCCTGCGCTCATCCTCGTCCTCGAGAACAACCATCACCTCGTCCAGGAACTTCCTTCGGTATAGGCGCTTTGTTGCCACGATCACTCCTTGGTCCATTGGTTGGATGAGAGCAGTCGTATTAGGTGGCAGAAACATGCACCTAATCCGGCCATTCTCAGCCACCAAGTCCTTGTCGCACGGGTGGGCAGGTGCATTGTTGAGGAGAAGGAGGGCCTGTCTTCGTCTGGTAATTGATGGCCTCCTTGACGAAGTGGCGGTGGAACCAGTCTTTGAAGATCACGGCTGTAAACCATGCCTTCAAAGAATGGTACCAGACGACAGGAAGGACATCCATCACCCCATGAAGACACCGAGGCTGCTTTGCGTGGCCAACAACAACGGGCTTAAACCGGTGCATACCGTTAGCGTTGGCATAACACAAAGCAGATATCCGTTGCTTGGAGAGCTTGCGGCCAGGTACACGCTTCTCCGTCTCCTTGGCTAGAGTGTTCGTTGGCAGCGAGCGATAGAATAGACCAGTTGTAGACTTGACCGAGAGTTAGGCCCTCCCTGTCGATCAAGCCTTTCACCTTGTGCCGAAACTCGTCAACTCCATCCTCGTTAGTGTCCAAAGCTTCGCCATGAGCTTTATGGTTGGTAAGGCCATGCTGTAACTTGAACGCAAAGAGCCAACCCTCGGATGCCTTGAAGTCTAGGACGAGGTGAAGCCTGGCGAACTTCTCAGCAGCAGCCTTCAGCTCCGTTCCACGTACCATCACACCATCAGCACATTGCTGTTGATACCAAATCAACGTGGAGCGGTCGATTTCTGCAAACTTGGGGGTAAACATCACCTTCCTCTCCATGTTGCATTTGCTTCTCGACGAGAAGTCAGCCGTGTACTGCATGAGTTTGTTTCGGGATCTCTTAATATCGAACAAAGTAGATCGGGCCAGGTTAAACTCGCGGAGGATGCGGGAAGAAGACCACCCCGGATCTACTTTCTCCAATATCTCCCGTTTCTTCTCCAGAGTCAACACCACTCTCTTCCTTTTCTCAGGTGGCGGGGCCATCATCACACACACTAAGAGGAGGCCTAAGAGCAGCAGGAGTGCCTGCAGCAGGTAAGGCACCACCACAAAAGCGATCACGTGGGCAGCCATAACGATGAGCGTGCACTCGCGGCGAGAGAGAGGCAGAAAGTGGGGAGGATGCAGCGGCGCTCTATTGGACATCGGAGGAATGACGCGCCACAACAATGCTCTCCCGCGTCGTGCGCGGCAAGTTCAAATTACAGGCGGGAAAAATTCTTTTTTTTTTTTTTTTCCCCCCCGGACCATTTTGGGAATATTGCATCCCAGGACGATTAAGTCCGGTTAGTGGGGATGTTCGGATATTGGGCATCCAGATATTAGAGTGATTACTGTATACTTATTATTAATTAATCAATACTTTAATAACTATATTTCAGGGGGATCCATCAGAGTCTGTATTCAAGAGCATAGGCTTTGGATATTATTTATTACTTGCACCTTTAGTCAATAATTAACTTGTTTCTTTCTCGCTGTAATCGCCTTTGAATTATATTCTAGCGTCACCCATAGCTGTCTCCTTTAATTACGGCGAACTGTCTTGTTGTTGTTATGACGGCGAATTGTCCCGAACGGTTCTGAGGTGGTGGTTGAGTCCTTGTTGCCAGCCACCACTGCTACCCTCCCTGCCATCACTCGGGCTCACCCCAACCGCGCTTGAGTGAACACCTGCTTCCTTGTTCTTTTCCTAATCACCGTGGCCACTGTTGTTGATGCTTTCACTGCCTCTGTCATCACAAAAAAGATTTCAAACGTTTAAATGAGAGCAAGCCTCACCAAGTGGCTGGTAGGTGGCATGACAGATGAACAAATGAGCTTCGACTTGCGCTCGCAACCCAGCCTGAGTGATCGAATCACGACTTTTGAAATCGAATCATGAATTTTGGATGAGCAGGCGAGTCTGATCGAAGTATGAAATATCGAAGTGAGATTAATCAAAGATCGAGAGCCTACTGTATGTATATATATATATATACACAGGCATATCCTCCATCTATCCATCATCCAATCCTACGCTGCCCCATGAGGAGCGTAAGAGCCCGGGGCTAGGCAAGTTGGTCCTGAAATTAAAGATGAGAGTGACCAGCCTCACTCATCCCTGAGTGGCATTATGTGAGCAATAAACCCCAACCACCCCTTGGATATAAATCACACAGACTTAATCTGACTGGAGCACCTTAATTACCCACTAAACCACCAGGTGCCATAATTTGGTAATATGGTTACCACCCAGCATAGTAAATGGTTTCCTGGTGTACAGGAAACCATTTGGCTTATCACTCAGTCTAGAGTTACCCATAGGCAGAAGGAAGAGGAAAGAATGAAGAAGTGTAAAGTCACCCGTAGGCAGAAGGGAGAGGAAAGAATGAAGGAAAGAAAGACAGAAAAGGAAGGAAGGAAGAGAGGAAAGGGCAGACATTGAGGCACTTGGACATAATTCAAAATAAAACCATTTGATTAATCAATAATCCTGCCATAACGCAGGACCTTCCTCCATTATCAGTACGTAGAGATGTTGCTTGTTTAGCATTATTTTATTAATATTATTACCGTAAGTGCTCTGACGAACTGGCTTCAATTGTGCCTCCCCTTCACATTTTCTCCCGAAATACTCGGGCAGCTGGTAGCGCCCATGAACTCCCACTCTCTCCCCCACAATGCAGAACCTCTCCTCATCAAAATTCATTTATCCCCAGAACTACTACTCACTAGAATTCACTTCCTGGGAGTTGCTTCCCACATACATTTATCCTTTCGAATTTAAATCCAGTTGTTATAAGTATTTTATGAATGGAGGATGCCTTTAGGCACATGGACTTATTTTTTTTTCTTTGTTTTTCCTTCCTCTATTCATTATTAAAAAAAAAAAAACAAAAAACAAAAAAAAAACACCCAAAGCAGCACTATTTCAAGTAAGTGGATGGTGAGCTCCCCCACCTGCCATAAGGTATATATATATAGATAGATAGATAGATAGATATAGATATGTAGGGTAGATAGATAGATAGATGTACAGTATTATATATACTATATATATGTCATCATCGTCATCAGCCATTACAAGTCCACTGCCGAACAAAGGCCTCCCCCAACCTTCTTCACGAATTCCTTGACTGAGCCAATCTCTGCCGTGTTTTCCCTGCAAATTTCTCTATCTCATCTGTCCACCTTCTGTCTGACCTTTTTCTGCTATGCTTACTTGGTGTCCAGTCAGTCAGCCTCTTGCTCCATCAGTTATTGCTTATTCTTGCTATATGGCCTGCCCTCCTCCATTTCTGTTCATTTATAACTTCTATAACGTCTTTGACTTTAGTCTGCTCTTTCGCCCAGGTTGATCTTATCCTGTCACTTATGGATATTCCCAGCGTTTACCTTTCCATAGCTCTTTGAGAACAGATTAGCTTATTTTCCATCGATTTTGTTAGTTTCCAGGTCTCACGACCATACGTCATAGCTGGAATTATACATTTGTTACTGGGTATATACTTTTCATTTTCTACATATTGGCAAACTACTTTTCTTAACCCGTACCATCCCAGGCATTTTTGCAATTTCATATCCACCCAATCCCGGACCAAAAACAGAAAAAATTTTATTGCAAAAAACAATCCAAAAGGACACATAAATGAAGGAAAAGCAAAAAAAAGTACTCCTTATAGGAAAAGTAAGAGCAGGATGGCCATCCGTTGTGTTTTTAGCCCAGTTTCCCAAGCCATGAGTGCCGTTTTCCCGCCCACCTGGGAGGGATGAGAGAGAACAAGCGAGGAGAATGGGGGATTCTCCATTCTCAATATCCTCTTCCACTGGCTCATATTCCTCCCCAGAAGAGTCATCTAGGTCTTCCTCTTCTGAAGAATCACTAAATGAAGGGACAGAAAGGTCCATATGATGATTTCAACAGCCTCCTGTAGCCCAGTGAGGTGGAAAAGTGGTGTGATTTTTGCAGCATTCTGACTCTATGACGGACAGTGGTACATTGATGTTACTCACTCATGCAGAACCAAACTCATTGCTACAAATGCTGGGGCACAGTGTTGCCAATACGTTAAGCTACTCGTTAGCAAAAAATTAGCTAGATTGAAGCAGTTTGAGACACACTACAGTGCTGGAATTTAGCTGTTGGCACCATCACGTCGCTGGGATTAAGTGAGATGTTTTGTACTGTTGGCACCATGCCGATGGCAGGATGGTACAGGTTAATATACATATACAGTAATCCCTCCAATATCCGACGTAATAGAGCCAAAAGCATGTCCGGATAGTGATCCTGTCCGCATATTGGGCCCTAGCCTCCTGGACTTGTACTTATGGACCGTAACTCAGAAAAACACCTATACAACTCCCTCTGGACATGCATTGCGCCTATTTAAGACCCAAATCACACCAATAAGGGACATAAAAGACTGAAATAAATGCAAAAGAACCATAAAATGAGGTTTTAGAGGTGAGTTTATACAATATTAAACATTCTGGGTACTTACAAGTCCCTGGCTCCTGGACTGGTTTGAACTGCCAGGTTGCAGTCCACAGTTAATCCTCTGCACTTTAAATTCTAATTTCTTTTTACTGCACAACACTGTAAATTCCCGTGTGTTCTAGTGGCGAGGTATTGCAGTTTATTCACTGTTTATTCACAAAAAACAAGCACCTGTGGCTTGCACTGCTATAAGCATCTGCTCTTGATTGGAGTTTGGCTGTGGCTGCTGATGGCGGGGTAACAGAGTTGCCAGATCGCAACGGCCACATTACCAATCTCCTCAACTTTCATTACCAAATTTAACTTTTCATTACCAAATTCGTAAAGCTAGCATTTATTCTTCACTAATTATATATACAAGTGGAAATACATGTAATCACACTCCTTATAATTAACACCATGTTGATTATTTTCACGCTGTGTAGGGTAGCAGATTAATCAGAGAGAGCAAACAATCCACCATGTCCATCCTGTGTATCCTCATACATGTGAAAAATCCATTTGGTAATGCATTATTCTGATTCATTACCAAACGAATTTTTCATTACCAAATTGGCCCACACTTGGTAATGAAAAATACCAAATGGCAACCCTGACAGGGGAGGGGGAGGAAGGAAGGGGTGAAGGGACCATGGTGTAACAGCTGTTCGGTGCCACGCGGCAATTTCAAATTACGGGAGGGAAAAAAGTCAGATTTTTTTCGAATTTTTTGCGGTTTTTGGCCCATTTTGGGAATACCGGATCCCGGGATGATTATGTCCGGTTAGTGGGGATGTTCGGATATTGGACGTTCGGATATTAGAGGGATTACTTATATATATATATATATATATATATATATATATATATATATATGTGTGGTAGGTGGAGGCACTCACTATCCACTCACTGAATGCAGTGCTGCTCTTGGGTGTCTGCCCTGTCCTCTCCTCCATCCATCTTTCCTTCCATCTTCTGTCTTTCCTTCATTCTTTCCTCGTCTTTCTGCCTATGGGTGACTTTGCACTCCCTCTTCTGTCTTTCATTCCTTCATTCTTTCCTCTTCCTTCTGCCTGTGGGTGACTCTACACTGAGTGACAAGCCAAATGGTTTCCTGTATACCAGGAAACCATTTACTGTGCTGGGTGGTAACCATATAACCAAATTTTGGCACCTGGTGGTTTAGTGGGTAATTATTGTGCTCCAGTCGGATTGAGCCGGTGAAGGTTTATGTCCAAGGGTTGGTTGGGGTTTACTGCTCACGTAATGCCACTCAGGGATGAGGGAGGCTGGTCACTGTCATCTTAAATGTCAGGACCAACTGCCTAGCCCCAGGCTCCTACTCTCCTCATGGGGTAACACAGGATTGGATGATGGATGGATGGATATACTGTATATATATATATATATATATATATATATATATACAGTAATCCTTCCAGTATCCAATGTAACAGAGCCATATGCAGGTCCGGATAGTGGTCCTGTCCGGATATTGGGCCCCAGCTTATGGTCTTATACTCATGGACCCTAACTCAGAGAAGCACCTATACAACTGCCTCTGGACATGCATAGCACCTATTTAAGACCCAATTCACACCAATAAGGCACATAAAAGACTGAAATAAATGCAAAAGAAGTATAAAATGAGGTTTTTGAGGTAGGTTCATACAATATTCAACATTCTGGGTACTTACAAGTCCCTGGCTCCTGGACTTGTACTTATGAACCCTAACCTAGCCTAACTCAGAGAAACACCTTCTTACTTCACATGCATAGCTCCTAACACCCTATTCACACCAATAAAGGATATTAAAGAGTGAAATGAGGTGTTTGAGGTAAGTATAGTATGGAAAAAAGTACAGTATGAAACATTCTGCCTACTTACATATAGTCCATGGCCATCTCGATGAATAACCGCCTCCTCTCAGACTCTGACAGTAAGAAGGATTTCCTGAAGCACTTGCAGTACACTGTTCATGAAGTCTTGCACTGAACTTAGTCAATCGCACTCAGAAGTCTGTTCTCTTCACAGTTCGTACTCTTGTCTAACTTATTCTCCATTGTAACTTACTAAATGTTGCACTGTGCATTTTAACTTTTCCCACTCTTCTAACCATTTTCTAAAGCAAAAACAAACAAGTCTATTTACGTTAAATTTAGTTCAAAAATTGTCTTTTCATTCACAACTGTAAATCCTTAACACAACGCACTGTTTTTTTCACTGCACAACACTGTAAATTCCCGTGTGGTCTAGTGGAGAAGTTCTTGCTGTTTAATCACTGTCAGAGTCCGAGAGTATCACTGGCAGGTGACCTAGGGGTGCGTCGCTGGGTCGTGGTGATGGCGTACCCACCGCAGACGACTCAGAAGATAGACGAAAACTCACGTCTAGCGGTGACTCCACCGTGGCCGATGTGCTGGGCTGTGGCTCAGAGCATGAGGGCCTGTCTTGGGGAGGCAACGAAGTGGAGCCAGGACTGGGCACAGCGGGGGTCACGGGCCTGAAAACGTGTCAATCGTTGGTTGACGCAAGGACTGACGATTCTGACGATTGATGATGCGCTGCCTGAAAGCACGCACTTCCTCCACAAGTCCCAAGGGCCCCATCTCCCTGTCGCAGTCCGGGTGTTCCAGGTAGTTGAGAACGAACTCTAGGTGTTCCTGGAGTGCACTCAGCTTGGGGATGGCTGGAGTAGCGTCATGCTGAGAGGAGTCCGCATCATCGTCGCCGTCCTCGTCAGAATCTTCAAGCTACAACTGAAGATGCGATCTCGATATCAGACAATGTCTGATACCCAGGATCGCCCTCGTCATCATCCAACCACTCACGCACATCATCCACATTAACATCGTCGCCATGCGTACGTAGACGTGCATGGAAGTCATCCACGTCAAAACCTAGGAAATCGTACTTCACATCCGTTCCGAGAAGTAGACGAGACCAACTATTTTCTAGAGTCTTGACAGGGACTTCCTTCCATGCAGTGGCCCAGTTGTAGATTGCAGACTTGATGTTGTAGCGGCGAAGGTTTTACAAAGTCCGCTGGCCTTGCGTGTCCCGTCCCTCCCTGTGCTCATCCTCGTCCTCGAGAACAACCATCACCTCGTCCAGGAACTTCCTTCGGTATAGGCGCTTTGTTGCCACGATCACTCCTTGGTCCATTGGTTGGATGAGAGCAGTCGTATTAGGTGGCAGAAACATGCACCTAATCCGGCCATTCTCAGCCACCAAGTCCTTGTCGCACGGGTGGGCAGGTGCATTGTCGAGGAGAAGGAGGTCCTTTACCTGGTCGCATGGGATTCCCAGTGTCTCTGTCTGGTAATGTATGACCTCCTTGACGAAGTGGCGGTGGAACCAGTCTTTGAAGATCACGGCTGTAAACGATGCCTTCAAAGAATGGTACCTGATGACAGGAAGGACATCCATCACCCCACGAAGACACCGAGGCTGCTTTGTGTGGCCAACAACAACGGGCTTAAGCCGGTGCATGCCGTTAGCATTGGCACAACACAAAGCAGATATCTATTGCTTGGAGAGCTTGCGGTCAGGTACACGCTTCTCCGTCTCCTCGGCTAGAGTGTTCGTTGGCAAAGAGCGATAGAATAAACCAGTTTCGTCAGCATTGTAGACTTGACCGAGAGTGAGGCCCTCCCTGTCGATCAAGCCCTTCACCTTGTGCCGAAACTCGTCAACTCCATCCTCGTTAGCGTCCAAAGCTTCGCCATGAGCTTTACGGTTGGTAAGGCCATGCCGTAACTTGAACGCGAAGAGCCAACCCTCGGATGCCTTGAAGTCTAGGGCGTCGTGAAGCCTGGCGAACTTCTCAGCAGCAGCCTTCAGCTCCGTACCACGTACCATCACACCAGCAGCACGTTGCTGTCGATACCAAATCAACGTGGAGCGGTTGACTTCAGCATACTTGGGAGTAAACATCACCTTCCTCTCCACGTTGCGTTTGCTTCTCGACGAGAAGTCAGCCGTGTACTGCATGAGTTTGTCTCGGGATCTCTTGATATCTAACAAAGTAGATCGGGCCAGGTTGAACTCGCGGAGGATGAGGGAAGAAAACCACCCCGCATCTACTTTCTCCAATATCTCCTGTTTCTTCTCCAGAGTCAACACCACTCTCTTCCTCTTCTCAGGCGGTGGGGCCATCATCACACACACTAATAAGAGGCCCGAGAGCAGCAGGAGTGCCTGCATCAGGTTAAGGCACCACCACAAAAGTGAGCATGTGGGCAGCCATGACGACGAACGTGCACTCACGACGATAGACAGGCGGAAAGTGGGGAGGATGCAGGGGCACTCTATCGGACGTCGGAGGAATGAAGCACCACAACAAAGCTGTCCTGTGCCCCACGCGCCAAGTTCAAATTACGGGCGGGAAAAATTCGTTTTTGTTTTGTTTTTTAATTTTTTGCGGTTTTTGGACCATTTTGGGATTATTGGATCCCGGGACGATTATGTCCGGTTAGTGGGGATGTTTGGATATTGGGCGTTCAGATATTAGAGGGATTACTTATATAAAACGATTGTACAGTTTAATATATATATATATATATATATATATACAGGTTATCCCTTAATTCACGCGAACTTTTTTCACGCGATTTCGGTTATCCACGAATTTTTCGTACACTAATTAAAACAAAATTATAGGATTCAAATAAGTAATTTCAGTATACAAGAGAAATAAATAAAATATAAGAAATGCCTACCTGCTGCCCGTGTGCACACATATATGTATGTGTGTGTGTGTGTGGGAGCCTGGGAGATCGGTCTACCACGCACCACACAGTCAGTTTGAATCCGACGGTCGAATCATGCATGACTTGCAAATCGTTATTTGTGGCTTATTTTTCTGCCTTCCAGTAATTGCTTGCCTTGTCTGTCAACATGGGGCATAAGCGTAGTGCTAGTGATGCATGTGGTAACACACCAAAACTGACTTGTAAAGTGATGTTGCTGACAGAGAAAGTTAAAGTGTTGGACAAACTTCAGGGAGGAATGTCGGTGACAATTCTCCGTCAGGACGATTCCCCGTCATTTATTTACATACCAGTTTATTTAGCAAGTACAGTACACTAGTTTTTTACTTATATGAGTTATGAAATCCCCCTGAAAATTAGTTATTAAAGTATTAATTAATCAATAATAAGTATATTAATAGAATGACGGGGAAGTGTCCATGTTTTGACGGTGAATTGACTTGATGGTGAATTGTCTCAGAACCGTATGTTTGGGGTGAGTCAACTGTTCATACAATAAAGAAGGAGAACGTAGCATACGGAAGACAGTGAGTGCTAGTGCACCATACTGCTAAAGTGTCTCCACCTACGCCTGTGAATTGTCTTGTAACCGCATGTTTGGGGTGAATGAGTCAACTGTTCATACAATAAAGAAGGCAGAATGTAGCATACAGGAGGCAGTGAGGGCTAGTGCACCAGACTGCTGAAGTGTCTCCACCTACGCCTGTGCTTGTCAGGTTTCAGTTTTAAATTTGTTACATTTCTGTTGTTTTTAATACTTAATGCTAGTTTATAAGGTGTATGTAGTGCATAAACAGTATTATTCAGATGTAATATATGTATAGACATGCGTAATTTTGTGCACAGAAGGGCAGAACATATACGTGAATTTACCACATACGCGAAGGGTCTGGGAACCTAACCCTCGCGTGAATTAAGGGCTTACCTGTATATATATATATATATGAAGTTTCTGTGGTACTGTGGTAAAGTGTGCATTTTCGTACACTGAAGAATGAGGGTTCGTGCCCTGCCAGGGTATTAAACTTTGGGAGCGTTCTTCAGGCCATGTACTGCATTGGCAGACACAAGGGGAGCTGTGGTTGAACCAGTGTCGCATACTATAAAGTATGCTTGCACCCAGTCGGCTTGCGCGGGCCAATTACACTTGGTTCACAGACTACACAGACATCCAACGCCACTCCAACACTACAGTTACACTTACAAGCACTTGTCATCCTACATACAATCTTTACTAGACAGCCTAAGCCACTTGGTAGAGAAACATTGGCTGTATTGTCCCCACTTCGGTTGGGATAGGCCGGTCCTGCAGTGGACACACAAACGGCTGATGAGATGAGATGAGAGAGAGAGAGAGAGACACACACACACACACACATACACACACGCACACAGCCCTAGTTTTTCGACCAATCATTATTCGACAATTTGTTGTTTTGACATTCATAAATTTATACCCTTTTTTATTGTTTGACGTAGTTATCTCCCCATTTCGATAATTCGTACCGTGCGTTGTGAGACAGACTGGCTGAGCTGCCTCAGTTTCCTCTGCTCAGCCCTGCTGATCAGTTGTTTCTTCATCCATCTACACATCTGTTTGACCATGTGGAATACTACAGCACCACCATGACTCCATCCAAGCCCCCTACCTTTATCCCTGTCAAGTGCAGTCATGTGCTCAGCAACCTGAGTGAGTGTTTCACCATCGCATGGTCAGGTGATGATTGCGCCAGTGATTAACGAATACAGTCATCCCTTAACATCCACATTTTTAACATACAGTAGGATCTCACCAATAATGATCTCACCAATAACGTTTTTGGCAGTAACGGTGAGTTAAAATAAATACCCAGTTTCTGTAATAACATTTGGATTCACTTGAATAATGGTTATTTCGCAAATGCCAAGTTGTTATACTGCAAATATGTCCATAACAAGATGAGGAATGAAACAGACAAACAAGAAGAGATAAAGGAAATCGCCGAAAATGTGAGCAGTAGAGGAGAAGATGGAGGATCCTCCTCTCGCCACCTCCCCTGACTCACTCGCCAATCCCCTCCACCTCCACTACCCCACCTGACCCACAATCTGTCTCCCCCTCCACCTCCACAGCCCCACATGACACCTGCTCCACCTGGCATACCTACAACCCCCAACATAGTGACTGTTGCTGCATTTTGGAAGAAATATAACATTCAGCAGGCCGTAAATTTCTTCATCAATGCCTGGAATATTACAACACTGGCAACCATTACACATGCATGGTTGGCACTTCAGCCACAACTCAAGTCTGCTGAGACAGAGAGAGAGTGGCCATCAGAGTTACTGACTAATTATTGGACTTGTAAGTCAGATTTCAAGAAATACTAGAAACAGTATCACAATCGAGTGAATGCCCACAATCAATCACTCATCACTCACTCTCTTTCACAAAGCTAGCCAGCCAAGGAAGAACAACAGAGAAGGGTTGAGTACATGATGACATTGATGGCACTGGGGACTTTTCTGAAGATTTTGACTTTATGGGGTTTGATGAAGTGTTGATGGAAGTGGGTGACCCTGGCGTGAGAGGCAGGAGTGGGGATGAGGCCAGCAAGGGGTCAGAGGGGACGCTGCGGTAGCGTCCATGCGCAAGCCTCAAAACAATCATCATACCAAAAACCTCATAACTCCTTTAAGGTGAGTTTGATATTACTCATGATGATTTAATAACTAATCTTATTATTTCAGCTAAAAAAAAGTAGTGATAGAAGGGCTCCAGGTGGGTAAAGTGGATAAAAGTCTTGGAGTGGCAGCACCAATAAACCCTTTATACATGTATTTTAATGTCACGCAAATAATGTTTCGCTAATAACGGTGTTTTTCTGGCACCAATTAGACGTTATTGGGAAGATCCTATTGTACACGGTTTTAAATATCCGCAGGTGGATATAACATAAATGGTTTTAAATATCGATAGGTGGATACAGTACAGTTGACCCTAGAATCAACGGACTAATAAGGGAGGACAAGTGTCCGTTGCTTGAAAAAGTCCGCTACTTGAAAATGAAGGGAAAAATAGCCTAAAACTCGAAAAATAGCAAACGAAATACGATGGTATCAAAGATGAGGTGCAGCAAAGCTATCGCGGACTAGTTTACCTCACAGTACCCCATTTTGTAAGGACCCATTATACACTATTACGACTTGCTTCATGGTGTACAGTAGAGTCTTCATACAACACGAGATAGGTTATGCAGAACCTCGTTCAAATGAATTTTGCTTGAAAATATGACGTATTTACATGTAAAATAAGGGGTTAGGTTCCAGGAGCCCCATTTTTTTTTGTTGAAAATATATTTAAAGATACATTATTACAAATGTCTGCTGTAAGACATCCAAGACGTGTTTTTTAAATTTTTATTTATTTTTTTTACCGAACAGAGGAAGGAAAAACGAATGGAAAAAAAAAATCCATACACCAGATTACTGGTGTCCTCTGTTCATAAAATATCTGTAACAGTTAGACTTGAACAGCTGTAGGTTGAAGTTTGGAGGGAAACAACTCTGGGGAAGTGAGTTCCAGTGAGATACAGTTTGGGGAATGAAAGAATTTTGATAGGCAGAAATTCTGCAGTATGGCTGAGTGACATTCCAGTCATGAGCTCTGCCAGATGCCCTTGTAGCACGATGGAAGGCATGGAGAGGAGGCACAATGGACGCAACTTTGTCTGAACATTTGCTGTAAAAATGTCTGTAAAATACTGCAAGGGAGGCAACATTCCTTCTTACCTGTACAGGAGGTAGTTTATTAGTAATAGCAGGGTTATTAATAATTCTAACAGCTTTGTTCTGAATTTTGTCTAGTTGTTTTAATGCAACCTCTCCACATCCATTCCACAAGGGTGAGCAGTATTCAAGCTGAGAGCGCACATGACTCTTATAAATTATAGCTATCTGTTTATCAGTGAAGAAGTTATGGACTCTGTACAAAATCCAAGTTTCTTTGAGGCAGTTTAGCAAGTGATCTGACATGAGAGGTCCAGCTGAGGGCATTGTTAAGTGAGATGCCGAGAATTTCAGTACTTTTGGAAATGGGAATATTTGTAGCATTGAAGGTAATATATGATTCTGGCAATATCTGTCTATTAGTAAATTGTATATATTTTGTTTTACTAGCATTAAATGAGACAAGGTTATTTTGACCCCATTCACTGATCGTGGATAAGTCTTGATTTAAAGAGATGGCTGTACTGAGTTGAGAGTTTGAGATATCAGACTTTGTAAATGGATGTCTGAGTGTGAATGAACTATGATGTGTTGAGTCATCTGCATATGAATGGATGGGATCGTGGGTGACAGATAAGAGATCATTAATATGAACAAGGAACAGAGTTGGTTCCAGAACTGATCCCTGGGGCACGCCGGCGTTAATTGAGTGGAAATTGGAATATACATCATCAGCTTTTACTCTTATTTTTCTGTTGCTGAGATATGAGGAAATCAAAGGAACAAAAGAGTTTAGTCCATAGCAAGGGAGTTTGGACAACAGGGAACGGTACCACACTCTGTCGAAAGCTTTAGAAATATTCAGGGCTACTGCATAAGTTTCTCCATGTAGGTCAGCTGATTGATGGATGATATGGGTCAGGAGATTGAGTACGTCAATGGTGGATCTTTCTTGGTGAAAACCATATTGTCTATCACTAATTAAGTTGTTGGATTCAAGATGTTTAACCATGTGCTTATTAATTAGTTTTAAACACCTTACCAAGAGAAGATGTGACAGCTATTGGTCTGTAATCAGAGGGGTCAGAGGAGCTTCCTTTCTTTGGAATTGGGTGGATATTGGCTTCTTTCCATGAATTAGGGAACAAAAAGAATGTATGCACTGTCTGAATAATTTAGCAAGAACAGAGGCAAGTTCTGGGGAACACTTTTTCAAAACAATTGGCGGAATTCCATCTGGGCCTGGAGCTTTGTTGGTAGGTAAACTGTCTAGGATGGATTTCACGTACCTTGTCTGTATTTAAAGCGGAACAATTTCAGGATAGTCAAGTTCTAGTGCTGGGACGTTCTGGCTGCCTCTAAGGTAGACTTTCTTGCAAATGTACTGGCAAAGATATCTGCTTTCCCACGTGGGTCATGTGTAATGTTGTCATGTGGATATTTTAGTGGGGGAATGGATGATGACTTGTTAAAGTTATTGTTGAAAGAATTGAGAGTTGACCAGAATATTCTATTGTCATTAGAGTTGTTAAGTAGTTTTGATGCTTGGTTTTGAAGAAAGTGATTTAGCAAGATTTATTACAGCTTTTTCATGGTTTCTAGCAATTTTAAATTGAGAGAGTGATTCAGATGTTTTTGGTTTTAAGTAAGAGTTATATGCTAATGACTTTTGGGCTGTTGCTCTGGCACAGTTGCTATGAAACCATTTTGGAGAGTTCGATCTTTTAGTGAACTGTTGACTTGGTATGAATAATTCCATACCAGCTAGTATTAAGTTGCAAATGTGGGACTGGGTAGAATTGACATAAGTGCATTCAAACCTAGCCTAACTGAATAGTTTTGCCCCCTAATACTCCCCATAAAAATTTTAACTTCCAAGGATTGCCATGAAGCCTCTTGAAAGTCGTCATTACCATTTAAGCAAAAACTTCAGACCTAATCAACATGTGAATAATGGCCGCACAGAGTCATGTATATTTTGCCAAGAATCACTTCCGGCACACTCATTTAAAAAAGAAAAAGAAAGTGTGAAACTATTTTTGAGTCATTGGTCATGAACAATCAAGGAAAAGAAAACTATATTGAAGTTGTCAGCATGGAGTGATTGCATACTTCTCACTTCTCAGATACACACAAATGCTGTACTCGTAAATAAAAAACAAGTCAGCCAAGCAGTATAATTTGTATGACAGTACAGTATACAGTAATTCACCAGAACTGAACTCACATAATGATATTACCTATTTACGTCAACATGTAATGTCATCATATACCGTAAGAGTTGAATTTTCTCTACCAAAGACTGTCAGTTCGTAGCAAAGGTAGGGCATAAAGCTTTTTTTTTTTTTTTTTTTTTTTTTTTTTCCAAAGCGAAAACATGAATTTTACTGCTCTTTCATCATTTTTTTTTTTTTTCCAACTGATGTGGTGTGTGGGAGGAAGAGAAGACGGAGGGGGGTGTAAGGAAAAGCATGGTGGACTGAAGAGGTGAGACAGGCTGTGGCACAAAAGAAGAAAGCATACAATGAATGGATGAGAAATAGGGGCGTGGAAGAAGTAAAGAGGCGGAAGAGAGAGTTATATGTAGAAAGAAAGAGAGAGGTGAAAAGATTAGTAAGAGAGAGTAAGAAGAGAGTGGATGAGGAATTTGGAAGGAATTTGAGTGTAAAGTGGAGGGACTGTAAGAAATGTTCTGGAAAAAGGTGAAGAGAGTAAGACAGGGTGGAAGTGAGGTTAGCAGGGGAGTGAAAGATAAAAATGGTAGATTACTAATGGAGAAGGGAGAAAAAGTGAGCAGATGGAGAGAACACTTTAAGGAATTGTTGAACATAGAGGATGGAAGTAATGTGAGTATAAGTGGCTGGGGAATGGCTGGGAGAAGGAGGGAGGTGAGAAGACAGGAAGAAATCAGTAGGATAGAAGTTGTGGAAGCAATGAAGAAAGTTAAATTGGGGAAAGCCCCAGGAATTGATGGAGTGTGTGGTGAAATGCTGAAGCATGGGGGAGAGATAGTAGTAGAATGGATGTGGAAGATATGCAGATTGGCCTGGGAGGAAGGTAGAGTCCTGGAGGAAGTCAGGTATAATTATTCCCATGTACAAAGGAAAAGGGGAAAAAGAAGTGTGTGGTAATCATAGGGGCACTTGTCTTCTTAATATAATAGGAAAAGTGTATGGTAGGATACTTATTGACAGAGTTAGAGAAAGAACAGAGGAATTAGTTGGAGAAGAACAGGGAGGCTTTAGGAAGGGATGAGTTTGTGTAGATCAGGTATTCATTCTTAGATATTTAGTGGAAAAATTTCTAGAGAAAGGAAAGAAGTTGTATGCAGCTTTCATGGATTTGGAGAGAGCATATGACAGGGTGTATAGAAAAGGATTGTGGAAAGTATTAGGAATATATGGAGTAGATGGGACGTTGTTGAATGCTGTGAAGAGTATGTATGATGGTGCTAAGGCTGCAGTGCATGTGGATGGTGAACTAAGTGAATTTTTCTCTTTGAAGGTTGGGTTGAAACAGGGATGTGTCATGTCTCCATGGTTGTTCAACCTGTAGATGGATGGGGTAATAAAAGAGGTACAAGGTAGGGTAGTGGATATTGGAGTGGCCCTGGTGAGAGTACTGTTGTTTGCAGATGATACTGTGTTGTTGAGTGAAGACGAAGGGGAGCTGCAAGGCTTGGTGGATGAGTTTGGGAGAGTGTGTAAGAAATGGAATCTAAAGGTGAATGTAGGGAAGAGTAAAGTGATGGTCTTTGAGAGAGGTGAAGAATGTACAGCAAGGTTGGATGGTGAGGAATTGGAAAATGTGAGTACGTTTAAGTACATGGGTAGCGTGATGAGTAAGGATGGAGGTTTGGAGGGTGAAGTGCTTGAAAGGGTACAGCAGGGAAGAAAGGTTGCTGGTTCTTTGAAAGCAGTGATAAGAAACAGGGAAGTGAGCATGCAAGTGAAAAAGTTACTACATGACAGTATTGTGACACCTACTCTAACGTATGGAAGTGAAGCTTGAACGTTGTTGGAAGGACACAAATCAAGAGTGAGAGCAGTGGAAATGAGTTATTTAAGAGGGGCCTGTGGAGTCACATGGAGAGACAGGCTGACAAATGAGGATATAAAGGAGCGTTGTGGTGTGGATGTGGATGTGATAGGAAGAGTTATGAGGAACACACTGAGGTGGTTTGGCCATGTGGAGAGGATGGAGGGTGAGAGACTGACGAAGAGAGTGTATGTGAGTGAGGTGGAGGGGGGAAGAGGGAGGGGGAGGCCGAGGATGAGATGGAGGGTTGGGGTGGAGAGGTATATGAGAGAGGGGGGGGGTGAGTTGGGAGCAGGGCAGTGAAATGGCGGGGGACAGGGCGACGTGGAGGCGATTTGTTTGTGGCCACCCCAAACTGGATTGAGACGTCTGGCAGTAGATAGATAGATAGAAACTATCCACATCGTAAACACACCCGAGTCATTTCATGTCCATTCGTTTGCATATAAGCTCCCACACTACACACCATTTCATCCAACAGTATTACATTCTCCATTGAAATAAATGCTTTTCTAGTGTTCATAGCACTTTCAGGGTGCTTAGGCATAAATAAAGTTAGTTTGGAACCACGTGCTCAGAGTTCTGAGAGGAAATGAGGAGCAAGGAAATAAGCAAATAAACGCTTCTCATCACAGCGACGATACACACAAAACTGAGGCAGGCAGTGGCAGGTGTTATGGGACATGGGTCACGTGGATCAGGTTTGGTACTGTGTTACAGTAATTTTTATTTTCAACTACAGTATTATTTATTTTTGTACCTGTAAAGAGAAATACTGTATGTAGTTAGAAATGACAAACTTTCAAATAAGGGACAAATGATCGGTGTCTGGAGTGATTCTCTGCCAGCAGATACTGTCCGTTGCTTCCAAAATCCATTGATTCGGGGTCCGTAGAATCGAGGGTCGACTGTACCGGTGCCAGGTTCAATAAGGCAATTTACCTCATTGAACTCTGCTGACATTGTTCACTGCAAATGTAACATTATCCCAGGCACAGTTCATGGCTGTTTTATTGATGGCATTATCCAGTGAATCAAATATAAGATTCTTTATTTTGGCCATTTCATTTATTAATACCATTAATTGATCAAGGGAAAAGTTAAGATGGGCTGGGAAGAATTTCTTTTCTTCCATGTACCCTCGATGAGCTGGTCTAAACTGGTTTGCTGCCCCCCCCTCTGTCTCATAAATAATACGAAGCAATATGCACCCAAATTGCACTGAAATCATACGTGAGTGGCTGAAAGCGTTATTTCATATTATATTGTGAATTACTGTGATAAAATACAAGTGATTTAGTGATATTTTTGCGATAATCAGAGAAGTCATGATGCTAAGCAGCGGTTGCAAACTGTGCAGCAATGCTGTGAAATGACTCATGACATAATATCAATAAGCTTTATAAAAGTAAGTACAGTAGTAATAAAAGTCATTCATAAAGTTTCATAAAGTTTGTAATGATTTTCCTCACATCATTACCGTTTCGCTGAAGTCTAACGTAAATACTGGAATATCGTAACAAAATCATAGGAGACTGGCTAGAAGTGTTTTATTATTATTGCAATCACTGTGATGAGATAATGTGGCTGTAACCTTATTTTGTTTGGAAAAAATCTTGTGATTTGGTGGAAATTTCCACCTCCCTGGGTGGGCTTTTTCCTGCGTCAGACAGTCAAAACACACCTCGTATTCTCTCAAATCATTCTTCGTGCTTAGAGCGCCTATGGACATGCAGTTTGTTGCAAACGATAGTAGAAAGATTGATGTTTGTCAGACAAAAATTTTAGCTCAAGTTTAACGATAAGTGGGTTAAAACACGAGTTAAAAAGCAAATTTTTTGTCCTATTTCTCCGCAGTGAGCACAGTCAGTATGTTGTCATCACAGCTGTTGCAGCCAAAGAGATAAGGGGGGTCCGGGGGTGTTTTTAAGGGGGGCAGCAGATATCCGCGGATTTTTAACATACGCGGGGGTCTCTGTTACCTAAGCCCTGTGGATGTTAAGGGAGCACTGTACTTTTAATGCATGATACTGTTTCACCGCCAGTTTTATGTAATGCACATCTTAGTTTGCATGGGGGAGGTGGTGGCTCAGTCGGTAGAAAGGTGGCTTGCAGCCCTACCGGACCCAGGTTCAAATCCCCGCTGGGGCACAGAACAGTTTAAGGATTTCATTTTCATTACAGCAGACTTTACCAATCTACCAGAAGACCCGCCAACATGTCGTAAAAATACCCCCGCTAATACCAATACACCAGTCCTGTATGAGACAGCCATGGCATGTATTCAATATGGACGGTGGGTGTTAGTGCCAAAGTGGTGACATGTAGAGGTGTTTGATATGTAGGAGGACTACTGGCCCTTGGGAGCATGCTCAGAAGTCTATGCCCAGAGTCGGGGGGGGGGGGGAACTAGGTTAGGTAGGTTATAATCATTGGGGTGTCTTGGGGGTGAATCCCCCCAGTTAGGTTTCAGTGCTTCCACTTAGGCTTCCACTGCTATTTATGGTTTCAAATTGTATACATTTGAGTTTGTTATGGTGTGGTGACGTCATTTCCAGTCGGTGGGATCACCAGTAAACACGCTATTGGAGGCGTTTTTGCAGCTTCCTGTAGTATTGCCAAGTAGGTATACAAGGTGCAACCTAAAAGTTCCAGTAATTAGAACAGAGGGAGCCAACAGTTCACAGATTTGCCTTTTGTCGCTAGGAGGAGTCAGCAGCCATGTCTGCGAGCAGACATGTTGTTGAGCTACGCTTACTATTGTAATGTGGTGTGTAGGTGGCTTGGCAATTTTGCTATGGCAGACCAATGGCGCAGCAATGTCAGGTCGATATTGATCGTTTTCTTTGATATCCAAGGGATTATGCACAAGGAATTCGTCCCACCTGGTCAATCTGTCACCGGAAAGCTTTACTGTGAAGTTTTGCAGCGTCTGAGGGAGAACATCTGCTGCAAATGTCCAGAACAGTGGAAGAACAAGGACTGGGTCCTGGATCATGACAACGCCCCCACCCACACATCAATTGTTGTCCAGCAGTTCCTGGCTTCCACTAACATGGTAGTCTTTCTCCACCCACCCTGTTCGCCTGACCTTGCCACCTGCGACATTTTCCTGTTTTCCAAGCTGAAATTGCAACTGAAAGGGCGTCGATTTGACTTGATTGAGGAGATCCAGACAGAATTGCAGGAAGTACTCAAGACCATCACACCTGAAGCCTTCCAGGGATGCGTGGACTCGTGGAAAAAACACTGGGACCACTGTATACATGCCCAAGGAGACTACTTCAAAGGCAACAGTGAGAACTAGGAGGTAAGGTAACTTATTTTCCTGCAGTATTCAAATTACTGGAACTTCTGGGTACCACCTCGTATCTTATATTTTACAGAATACTGTATGATGTTATTTAATTTAATCATCATTTGTTTAGGTTGTCTGGTTTTACTTGATTATAATAAGTCTGTATGAATGTTCTAAAATTCTCACTGTCTGTTTCTGACAGTTGTGACCACTTTGAGTAACATTCATCTGTATTTTGTTGTTTTGTTTCTACTTCTAGAGGGTTATTTGTTAACTGATTTTGGTGGTCTGTATCTGCTTTTATTTCTACTTGTGTAGGGTTATTTGTTTCTTTGTGGTGGTTTACTGCTATTAATTTTGTTGGGCTATTAGATAATGCTAATGTGGGTTCTTTTGGCACCAAGCCCGGCAGCTTTTGAAACATGATATTACTCACCAGATCACGTTAGTTAATAATCATATTTTACAGTTTTCTTGAATGCTTACTAAATTAAAATGTTAATTTTAAAACAAGCACTATATATCAGTGTAAAGTGTGTATTGTCTTTCACTTTAGTTGTTATACATGAGTTCTATATGATAAGGAAATATAATTGAATGATATACATATAATTGTTAGTAAAATATGTTGATATTACTTTACTGTTGATAAATGAATTAATGTTAGTATATTATTTTATGAAAATACCTAACTTACATATATATATATATATATATATATATATATATATGTAAGTTGGGTATATTCATAAATGATGAAGTGCTAATAAAATAATGCAACCTTGAAAAGAATAAATATATAACTGTGATAGACAATATGGTAATTGTGGTAGGAATGCTTTAGTCGATGGTGGTACAGGTGGTGATGGTGATGGTAGTGGAGGTGGTGGTGGATCAGGGGATGTTATGATTTCATTAGCTGCTGGTGTTGCCACTGCATTCCTGCTGGGTCTGTAGTAGTTGTGGTAGATGTGATAGTAGTTGTTGTAGTAGAGGTGGTTGTTGAGTTGGAGTTAAGGTGATTTTGTGCTTACTTCAGCTGGTTGTGTCAAAACTCCATTCACTTGCAGGTCAACACAGCTCAGCTGTGCATATATTAATTCTGTACTTCTTACTTCTTTCATGCATCTTTCTTACTTCACTTCCATACTTCCTTTTTCTTCATGTGATTAACTTGTAGTGCTTGTTACTTGTAGAAGACTGCTGATAATTTGTTGTAGTTGATCATAGAGTTGCTTTGTAGATAGATGTTCTAATCTTCTTCTTTTTACTGCTGCCACCAGTGTCAATAAGTGGATCAGTAGGTAGGTAGGTGCCTATGTGGTAGAGTATTGTAGATTACTACTGATGCCAAATGTAGCTTAGGAGGTTGGGATTGTAGTTTTAGATTGGCAAGGCACCTGTGTCACCAGTGTAGATAAATGTGGGCTGTTACCATTGTAAAGAGTTGTGATGCATTGGATAGCGTGGCGATTGTGTATTTGTGGATTTTATCTCTCTGGTCTCGAGGTAGGTCTTTGTCTGTCTCACCCCCCCCCCCCTCATCTGTCTCGTATCGTAAGAGAAGGTGAGGTACAGATACCCTGGAGTTAAGGAGTTTTATTGTAATGCAGCTATATCGTTCATTGCCTGCCCCAACACTTGTGTGATGAACAGAGTTACGTGACCCAGTGATTGTCAGAGTGACAGCCAGTTGTGGGCAGGTTAATGAAAAACGTTACCCTCATTAACCATTATTCCATTAATGTGTCAAGTAGCTCCGTTAAAGTTAATCCACTCATTCCGCCGTAAAAGTAATGGAACTTAACCGTTAATCCATTAATCTGCTAGTTTTTTAAACGTCAACATGGTTAATTGCTAATTTGATAGTCTGCGAATCCGCTACTTGTTAATTTTTGTTTTTTACATATGAAACTTGGTTTTCCTTTATAAAAGACACTCTTAAAGCTAGAAAAGTTTTATTAATACCCCAAAGTATTTAAAAAACACAGTTAGAATTCAAAAGTAAGAGAAATGCAAATGACTTAGTCACTCACTTAGGTTATCACTACTCCTCCTGTGATTCTTCTTTGAGTCCTTCCTCACACGCAGACTCTTGCAATGTACTTGATAGACTCTTGATATGTACTTGCTTGAGATGCCATCACTATGAGTCTATGATCATTCCACAGTCCAAAGTTCTGTTGGCTTAAGAATCACTATGACTATCGATTTGATTGTTTAAATGACGATTTAAAACACTTCTGATCTAAAGTGACCTGTAAGAGAAAATAAATAATGGATTAATAGAAATCAATGGAAATTTTAACGGAAGTTAACAATTATCCATTAACTTAAAAAAAAATAATAATAATAATGTGTCAACAAAATAATGAGCTCGGTTATTAACGGATTAATGATTAATGCATTAATGCCCACCACTGGTGACAGCTAATCTCTTACTGGCTGCTAACCTCCTACTCTACTGCCTATGTCCTACTGTCCCTAGTCTCGTACTGACTCCTGCATCTGATTTCTGGGTATGCATTATTGCCTGGTGTCTGACTGGTTGACGAGTGTGTGTGTGTGTGTGTGTGTGTGTGTGTGTGTGTGTGTGTGTGTTTATAGTTTCTAGCACGCATCCGTCACGTGGCTAACTGGCTTCCCTGAGTTACATCATGTGTTTGACATTCTTGGTAGTCTGAGCCAGGGGATGTTTGTGTTTTACTTCCTGATGCGTCAGACATATCCACCTGCTTATTATCTATTGTGCTATGATTATATTAATGCCAATAATCTCAATCTATCTCTCCTCATCACAACACCAATACACTCCAGTCCCATCCTACCTCTCAACTCTTTGATTGTAAACCTAGCCTCCCCAGGCCTCACACGCATGGATGCTCTGCACATCCACCTAGTCATTGTCATTTCTGTATGTTTGGGACCGTGAGTATCCTCTTCCATTACTGCCCAGGTCTTAATACCAAACAGTATTACACTCCTAACACATGCCGCATGCAAAGATCCCTTAGCTTGGGGGGAAAGCCCTTTCAGTGTCAGGAGAGGCAACACCTCCCTGAACTTCTTCCACCGGTCTCATTCTAACCAGCCCCACCTCCAGCACATAACATGTCTCCCAAATAACAAAACTCTTCCACACACTCAAGGGTCTCACCAGCAAGATCAATCCTTTCACGCCTGATAATCTCTGCATTCTCTCCCCGACACACGGCACACATGTAATCAGCATTATATCGCAGTCTACCTCTAATATCACTACATCTCTTATGCACCCACTTATCACGAACACTGCACAAGGTGGAATTACTTCCCATGCCCTTGTGGCAAATGGCACATGGCCATTCTCCCTCTTCTTTGACAGTTCCGCCACCAGCTCTAGGTACTGTCACTTTTGTTTTATCTGCATTTACTCTTAAGCCCTTGTGCCTCATACCATTTCTTTGTTTCCTAAGTATTTCCTCTGCCTCCCATTCATTCACTGCAATCAACTCATCAGCATACAACATCTCCCCTTGGAGTCCGTTTCCGAAGCCAAGTGAAAGGGCATCAAGTACCATGATAAACAATAAGGGGCTCAAGACTGACCCCTCATGCACACCAGCATTCATGGAAAACTCATCACACAAGTCTCCATTCACCCATACCTGTGTGCAAACACCCACATACATAGCCATAACCACCCTAACCAGCCATTCCTCGAGTCCTAGCTTTCTCTTTGCCCATTGTACCACCTCTTTAAGGGCTTATGTTGAAGGCCTTCTCCAAAGTGACAGAAACATAGTACAGATCCATTTTCTCTCCTATATATTTTTCCTAAAGCTGTCGAACAAAGAGTACGGCATCAGTGGTCTCTGCCTGGCATAAACTCAAACTGCATCCCACCTAACCAGCCATTCCTCGATTCCTAACTTTCTCATTGCCCACTTCACCACCTTTCTAAGGACTCATGTCAAAGGCCCTCTCCAAATTGACCGAAACTTAGTACAGATCCATTTTCTCTCCTATATATTTTTCCTGAAGCTGTCAAACAGTGAATACGGCATCAGTGGTCTTTGCCTGGCATGAACCCAAACTGCATCTCATAAGTATTTACTCTTTCTCTAATCATACTTTCTAGACCTCCCTCCATTACCTTCCTTATCTGGTCCAAAAGCTTTATGCCTCTATAATTTCCTCTTCCTAGGGCATAACTTTCCCCTTGTACACATTTACAGTTACGCTCTTCAGCCAATCGTCTGGGACAACACACCCATATATTATTGTATTTATCACATTAGCAACTAACCCCACTCCTGTATCTCCTGAAGCTTTTAGCATTTCAGCAGTCAACCTAGACACACCTGCAGCCCTCCCCAGCTGCATCCTTCCTATTGCCCAGCTCACATTAGCAGCAATAATCAAAGGCCAAGGCCCAGACACTGGATTTACTGGCTCCAAACCTTCCTTGTCCCAGTCAGACTCCTCATTCAACAACCAATTTTAATGCTCTCTTCAGGCATCTTTAACATCTCTTCTGTTCACTAGTGCCTTTTGTTTATCATTCTTGACACACACTGCTCACCCATGGTGTCCCTATTCTCCTTCTTCATCTGAGTGCATTTCTCTAATGAGGGAAGGGACTGATTCAAATTGGGAATATTAGCTTATGGGCACTGCATTGTTAGGCCTTACATGTAGAACCATTATCCATTACATTCATCAGGGCACCAACTGGACACCTTCAAAAATAGTTGCTCGGCTGGGTGAAGAAATTGGGGACTCCTCCTGCATTGCCTACTGGGCAGCCAAGAACAAGATCCCTGTATTTAGTCCTGCATTGACTGATGGCAGTTTAGGGGACATGATGTACTTCCAGAGCATCAGATCTCCAGGTTTCAGAGTGGATATTAATGAAGGTGGGTAATGTGACCACAGTGCACTAGCTAAATATCTGACTGTTGCAGGGGAAAAAAAAAAAAAATTGTATCATACTGAAGGAGATAAAGGACACTAATGTTAAATCTTCTGTTACATGTACAAATAATATATAGAAACATGTCACTAAAAGACTAATGTGGCAGTTATAATATGGTACAGCATACAGTACATTCATGTGTGTAGTACCTGGTGGTGGGATGTGATACACAATCCAGAATGTGAGCCAGTAGTATATGGTGGGGGGATGTGATGCACATTCCAGAATGTGAGCTAAATTTTAATAGTTTTTTGGTGTTTTCAAGGTAACACACACCCAATTAGTCCCCCTCGCCCTCTCACTACTCACTCCCTATTTCCCCTTAACTAACCCTAACCCTTATCCTGCTCTTCACCTCTCCCTTCAACTGCTGATGTGGAGAGAGAGAGAGAGAGTTTGTGTTTGTGTTTGTGTTGTGTTGTGTTGTGTTGTGTTGTGTGTGTGTGTGTGTGTGTGTGTGTGTGTGTGTGTGTGTGTGTGTGTGTGTGTGTGTGTGTGTGTGTGTACCTGCAAGGAGGCAGGCAGATAAAGTAAATCCCATTGCATATATGTTACTCCCATTTACCCCTCACCCTCCTGCACTCACTCTGCGGTTCACTGAATGCCTGTTATCAGGTCAGTTATTTACAAGAGTAACTCTTCAATTTGCACGGCTAATATATACTGTAATTTAATTTTATCATGAATATCGGATCGCGCATGTGGTACAGTGGAAGCCCTCGTTATATGGCTAATTGGTATGATGAAATCCATAAAAAAATTTCCTATTTTGACCCTCCTGAAAATTTTTGACCTGCTGTGATCATTCCAGACATTGAAAATAGAGTATCAAGGAACATCTCTGAAGGAGGCAGGAAAACCCTTGGTGTCGGCCACATCTGCACCCCAGACATCACCACAAACTTGCACATGGCATTACTCCTTACAGGCACAGAACTTAGTGAACCAGCCCTTGCTTGCTGTTAGGTCTAGGCTGCAGCCACATCTGCACCCCAGACCTCACCACAAACCTGCACATGGCATAGCTCCTCTCAGGCACAGAAATTAGTGTACCAGCCTTTGTTTGCTGTGAAGGTTGGAGGATTCATCACTTTCGTTATTTGATCCACTTTTCTATAGATCTCATGAACCATTCCACTAATAGCATTACTGTCTACAGGCACATCAGGCTCACATTGGGTGCATATGTATTTGTTCACCACTTTTTTTTTATTTTCAGCAGCACTTGATTCCTCACATACAAATGCTTTCCAGCATCCTGGTCACCTGCTAGTTGCACAGCTCATTCCATTTTATCTTTGTTTTCCTGTATGGTGCAGACAGTAGACTCATTAATGTCATACTCTCTTAGCAGTGTCAGTCGTGTGCTGTTTGTCCTTGTTCCTGTTCAGCATCTCTTTTTTGTTCTAGTGACATGGGAACCTGTTGAGGCCTGTCTATATATCCATTGTTACCTGGTGTAGAAAGGGTGGAAGCCATTGTGTATAAGCAATATCAAGGTAACACAGGGTGAGGATAGCACGGGATATTTTTGAAACATGCCAGGGGTCAGGGCCTGGTTACAAACAGAGAGAGAGAGGGAAAGGGCAGGGGACACAGAATATGCATGCATGTCAGTTGTTTGGTGGTTGTGTTGACATACATCAGCATGCAGGACTTTCAACTGTCAGGGCTTGACAGCCCGTGTATTGGGGGCTGAATAGGAGTCTTGCAGCACATTCCTTTTTTTTTTTTTTTTTTTTTTTTTTTTTTTTTTTAGGGGGCGGGGGGTATGTATGTCAGCTCAAATGATGTGTAGCACATAAGTAACCTGGACACATGGTAAGGTTACTGTGTACTGTATATACCAGATATTTGTTACAGAGAGAGTGAGAGAGATAAAATATATATATATATATATATATATATACAGTATATATATATATATAGTAGATTCTCAGATTTAGACACCACTTGGTACTGTAAAAGCCTTGTGAAATTGAAAGACGTCCAAATTTAAATGAACTTCGTTTGGAGAAGAATAGTTTGTGTTAAGGACGATAGGTGACAACACAAGTAAAATATTGGCTTTTCTCTGTTAAGTGTCTCTTCTTACTCCTTCCATTGAACCTAAAAACAGTCCAAATAAATTTATAGCATATAATTTCCTCTACCTCCCTTTCAGTATAGTAGTATTACCAAACAAATAATTACTTGCCATTGGATTCTTAATAACAACTTCATTAAGAAGTCATGTTGTGGGAATGTTAAAAAATATAGAATAATAAGGCTGAATTGAGCCCATCATCTGGAGCATAGAGGCACCTCCCAGCTTCTGCTTCCGTCAGTGTCTGATCACCAGTTCATGTGGTCATATTTTTGCCTCCTGTAATTTTTAGTTGTCATGCATATCTCCTTTTATTTTGGCTCTTGAGACCAAGCATAGTTAATATCAGTGAAACATGGAGTAGGTAATGCAATTTTTATTTTATTCATATCCTCTTGAAAGCAGTCATTATCCACTAGATTAGGATCATTTGTCCTAGCTCGTGTCCAGTGACACATAAATAAATTGTGCCTTTAACCCCTTACCTGCGGGGATGGCTGGACCGCGCCATGCCCCTCTAGCAGGGATAGCAGGAAATCTAGACAATACACGATAAATTAGCAACTTCCAGGTCAATGGAAGTACCACTTAGCTTTTTTTTTTTTTTTTTTTTTTTTTTTTTTTTTTATAGTATGAGAATAGGTCATAAGGGACTTTTCAATGGGTAATGGACAGGGAAAATTAGCCATCAAGTGCACGTGGGGTGTTGCCAGGTGATAAATTAGCTACCTCATGGCCAATGGCAGTATCAATTAGCCTTTTCCCTTTTTTATATATATATATTTTATATTGAGAATAGGGCATGTGGCACATATCAATGGAATGAGTGAATGGAAAAAACTGGCCAGGAGTTGCATTGCGCGGCCAGGCTGTAGCTAGGCGGGGGAGGGGGTAAGGGAGGGGAGGTGGGGAGGCGAGGCAAACACAGAAAAATGGCTAAATTGGTAATACTGGATGCGAGTACTAGCAGTATTAGCATTGCTGCCTATAGCTACACACTGGCAGTACTGATAGATGATACGAGACTGCACTTGAAAGCCCGGGCGATATTAAAAATCCCTGGATCACAGAAGTGACACCCCACAGTGTGGTACTTATGTAACGAGTGTCACGGTAGTGACGGCCTGTGGGTAAGGGGTTAAAGGACTAATGCACATAACTGGTACCTGCACAGTTATTCACTCGATATCTTTATGACACTCATTTTCAATGTTTGGTTGCCTGTAAATAATGCAGGTTGCGATATATAACACCACAACTCACGTGTTATTTTGGCATGGCTAGATCAGGACTGAGGCATCTTAATTCGTAACTGAAAGGATACAAAGAGTGCGCACAGCTAATACCTGCACAACCTTTCACGCAATGTCTTTATTTAATTCTTTTTAATGCTGCCTTGTATAATGTGTGAATTGCTATTCACACTTTTTGGCGAGGCTAGAGCATCACCAAGTGAAGGCACGTGAAACTGTTTCCTTGATCATGGGAACAACTGAATCAGTACATGCCATATATGCAGCTCATGTTAGATTTCATTCTTCACTTAATTAATGGATGAATTGAAGAGTGAAATTTTGAATCATTTCATAATTTTGCAGTGTAAATCTGAATCATCACAGAAAAGAGCCATCATATCTGGAGGATTTCCTGTTTATAGCCAGTTCAGAACAAATAATGGCCATGATCTTTTTATCAGAAGATCCTTAATGAAGACCTGTGTTTATGTTTTGCGTGGCAGCTGTAATTTATAGGTTCTATGTAGCCAGACTGTGTTTGTGAACAGAAACCAAGTGGTCCTAGGTGCATTTTAAATCCTTAACTCTGGCCTCAGCCCATTGAAAACCATGAGTTTGTAGTATAAAATTGGAGATTGGTAGATTTATGATGTGCTCGAAAGTCACGTTGTCCAAATTTAACCCATCACGTCCATCATATTTCCTGCCAACCCTTCTCCTGGCCGGGCATTCATGAGAAAATCATCTATTTTTAAATCTTCATATCACAGCTAATATTTAACCAAAAATAAAAAAAGCTGTCATAATACTCATCAATCTTTCGACTTCAAGCTGATGGCCCCAAATTGTCTGTGAAGGGTGTGTAGTCAGAGAGGGTCATTGGGGAAAGGGGGCATTTTTTTTTTTTCCCCATATGCGTGACATGCAGTGACACAACGAAGGCTTATACTAGCCTGCCACAGTAATTACACTTCCAGAAGACTGCAGTCCACCACAAGCACCATTTCCATGTACGTTTTTCAAAAATGTGGCAGGAATGCTGCTGAGTCTGGTAACTATAGCAACAGCCTTGCGGCAGGCTGCCTCAGGTACAGCACTTGCACGTGCTCGTCTCACCACTGCTTCTTTACACACACACACACACACACATACACACACACACACAGATGTATGTTTGGCTTGCATTGTCGCTCGATTCTAGCACCGCTGTGCCTTTAGAAGTCTGGGTATTACAACAACTATTACAAATACTGCTACCACTATTACTGCTACAACTGCCATTACCACAACTGCTGCTACTACTACAACTACCACCACTACTACTACTACTACTACTACTACTACTACAACTACCACTACTACTACTACAACTACCACTACTACCACTACAACTACTACCACTACCACTGCAGTTACTAGTACTACTGCAACATAAAACCTTAAAAAAAAAATATTGAAAACAAAATAGTTATTCATGTACTGTCCATAATCAAAAATATTTTCCACTCTAACAGAATTTTTTTTCCTGTGATTTAAACTTTTTCATCATAATAAATATAAACACACAAAAACTTTCAATAAAAAATAAGGCACTGAATTCACCATGAAACAAACTTTCTGCTTCCATTATTCACACAAATACTGTAGACAAAGATGTGGTGCGAGTCATCGCGTTTCCTCCTCCCTCCTCCACTCCACAATATTTTCCACTATAACAGAAGTTTTTTCCTGTGATTTGTACTTTTTCATCACAGCAAACATACACAAATACTTTCAATAAAAAATAAGGCACTAATTTCATCATGAAACAAACTTTCTGCTTCCATTATTCACATAAATAGACACAGCGGTGGTGTGAGGCTTGACACACCGCGTTTCCTCCTCCATCCTCCCTCCCTCCACCACCTCCTCCCTTTCTCTACTCCCTGCCTCCTCTTCCATCTTTTCATCCGTGCCAATCCCCCTCTCCAGGATCGTCAATACCCTCTGAACCATTCCCATCATCGGAAGTAGCAGATGAACGTACAGGGGGAAACGATGGAGGCACAGTGGAGGACTCATCCTCCACCCTCCACATGCAACGCATAAATATCGACACTAATTATGGCGGTTGCTTTCCTCAGAGCAAGAGTCACATTCTCCACCCACAGCTGGTGATAATGTCACTTCGAGTTCTCTCCCTGTCGCGCTATCACTAAGGCCTTTTCTTTTTTGGCCTTTGGACTTCATTGGTGCAGAAGTTGGCAGTTGCGGATGCTTAACCAAGGATCTGGATACGGAAAATTTTTGTGTAGGTCTATCCATTACGGAGGTACGCAGGTAACTGGAGCATGACTTGGATGCATGCAGGAGGGTTGCCAGTGGCTGTGTGTGGTGAAAGTAACCTGCAGAATATTTAAACAATGCTGCAAAACACTTGATCATGTATACATGTCACCCAATGTCCCTGGGTCGTCACATATAAATGTCACCAAGACACGATGGGTTAATCACACTAAATTTCAGTTTCAACACTGTGTATGTATGTATGTTGTGTGTGTATGTAAATATATACACTATATATATGTACAGTCACCCCACAAAGTATTGTGCGGGTATGGCACGATGATATTGGAGATGATCATTATGGCTTATGAATTCACAGTAAGATTTATTTGTAATCATTTTGCCATACATATAATAATAATATGGACTAGAAAATATCACAGTCAAGCCATGTATAGCATCCTTGAGAGAGCAAGTTTATCAGCTTGGGGAAAAAATTATTGTTCAGTTTCCAGTAGCCATCATCTGGTGACTCAAATTGCTTCGCGTCAAGTGTACACCGATACTTTTTGGTGTGAGCGTACATGCTGTATGTATGTATGGATGGATGTATATACAGGGAGGTCCCAAAGATATGAGCAGTTAGGTTCCATTTGGCATAGTCGTATAATGAAATCTCATATAACAAAAGGCGTAACTAATGATTTAATATTGGTTGAGTTCAAGGACCCCATCAAAGATAAGTTTTTAAGCTAAAATATATGATACCAAATGCAACAAACATAGTGTATCTATATTTCTGAACTGCAGAGAAAGCAACCTGAAAGAGTAAACAGTATGCAATTTTTTTTTTTTTTTTTTTTTTTTTTTTTTTAAATAACAGAACAGAGGAAGGAAAAACAAATGAATAAGAAAAAAAAAAAAAAAAATCCATACTCCAGATTACTGGTGTCCTCTGTTCATAAAATATCTGTAACAGTTAGACTTGAACAACTGTAGGTTGAAGTTTGGAGGGAAACAACTCTGGGAAGCGAGTTCCAGAGAGATGCAGCACAGGGAATGAAAGAATTCTGATAGGCAGAAGTTCTGCAATATGGCTGGGTGATATTCCAGTCATGAGTGCTACCAGATGCCCGTGTAGCACGAGGGAAGGCATGGAGAGGTGGCACAATGGATGCAACTTCGTCTGAGCATTTGCCATAAAAATATCTGTAAAATAATGCAAGGGAGGCAACAGTCCTTCTTACTTGTTGGGGTGGTAGTTTATTTGTAATGACAGAGTTGTTAGTAATTCTAACAGCTTTGTTCTGAAATTTGTCTAGTTGTTTTAATGCAACCTTTCCACATCCATTCCACAAGGGTGAGCAATATTCAAGCTGAGAGCGCACATGACTCTTATAAATTACAGCTAACTGCTCGTTAGTGAAGAAGTTACGGACTCTGTACATTAATCTAAGTTTCTTTGAGGCGGTTTTAGCAAGTGATCTAACATGAGAGGTCCAGCTGAGGGCATTGTTAAGTGAGACGCTGAGAATTTCAATACTTTTGGAGATGGGAATATTTAACAGTACTGGAGGTAATATAGAAATCTGGCAATATCTGTCTACTAGTAAATTGTATATATTTAGTTTTACTAGCATTAAATGAGACAAGGTTGTTTTTTCCCCATTCGCTGATCGTAGATAGGTCTTGATTTAAAGAGATGGCTGTACTGAGTTGAGAGTTAGAGATAGCGGACTTTGTAAATGGGTGTCAAAGTGTGAATGAACTATGATGTGTTGAGTCATCTGTATTTGAGTGGATGGGATTGTGGGTGACAGATAAGAGATCATTAATATGAATGAGGAACAGGGTTGGGGCCAGAACTGATCCCTGTGGCACGCCAGCGTTAATTGAGTGGAAATTGGAATGTACATCATCTACTTTTACTCTTTTTTTCCTGTCACTGAGATATGAGGAAATCAAAGGAATAAAAGACGTTAGTCCATAGCAAGGGAGTTTGGACAGCAGGGAACAGTGCCATACTCTGTCGAAAGCTTTAGAAATATCCAGGGCTACTGCATGAGTTTCTCCATATAGGTCAACTGATTGATGGATTGTATGAGTTAGGAGGTTGAATATGTCAGTGGTGGATCTTTCATGGCGAAAACCATGTTGTCTGTTAGTAATTAAGTTGTTTGATTCAGGATGTTTAACAATGTTCTTATTAATTAAAGTTTCAAATACCTTACCAAGAGGGGTCAGAGGAACGTCCATTCTTCAGAATTGGGTGGATATTGGCTTCTTTCCATGAATTTGGGAATGAAGCAGTATGTTTGCATACAGTAGTCTGAATAATTTAGCTAGAACAGAGGCAAGTTCAGGGGAACACTTTTTCAAAACAATTAGCGGAATTCCATCTGAGCCTGGAGTTTTGTTGGTGGGTAAATTGTCTAGGATGGATTATACGTATCTTGTCTGTGTTTTAAGTGGAACAATTTTGGGAGAGTCAACTTCTAGTACTGGGACGTTCTGGTTGGCATTGTCTATGGTAGAATTTCTGGCAAATGTACTGGCAAAAATATCTGCTTTTGCACGTGATGCCACACTGATTAAACATATAAAACGTGCTTAATGCTCATCTAGAGGTGGTAATGTTGTGTTGAAGGTGGGAAGCTGGCCTGGCAGTCGCCAGCTGAGTAGCTTTGTCAAATTCCCAAACCCATATTATTGTACCTGGCATGTTAAAAATATCACTTTTTGATCAGAATTATCGCACTCATAAATAAAGGCATCTCTTCACATAAATCGGTACTTACTGTGGAAGTAATATACAGTATTTATACGTGGAGTGATTACTTTCCGTTATTGAATTTGTTTAACTGTTAAGTACCTACCAGATTATACTGTAACACTGGTTATCATAAAAGTTACTAAATCCTACTCTTGTACTAGTCTTACAGTAGACTTGTAAATTTTGCAATCCCAATTTATTTTTCAGATTATGAAATTATGGAAGTTACCGCATTATCGCATATCGCAAAGTGTGCCAAAATGTCTCATTTTGCAATAATTATCGCATGTTCTGGCAACGCTGCAGCTGAGCAGTTGCGCTATTTCTCTCTGAGGTTGAGAGAAAACGGCGGTGACTGCGTTTGCTGGGATGACTGAGTTGGAATCCTCACACCTTGCCCCAGACTGAATGTCGTATCGAGATTGTATTTTGAAAATACAGTAGTCCCTACTTTACCCAGGTCGTATCATCGGTTTCTTGTATATCGAGTGATCGTATAACAGGACCTACCCGTATGTGTATATATATATACAGTACCCTCGCGTCCAACACGGTAATATTGTCATGCATGGGTCCCGTGTTGGACCAAAAACATGTTGGACAAACAACAGAGCTTATGGGGAAAAATGAATTAGGTCAGCAACCCTAGGAAAAGTCACCCTAAATACCTACCATATACCTATACATATATCGGTACTACTGTAATCATAATAAATGGTACTGTGCTATGAATGATAACTAACCTTTTAGGATAGTGTTGGTGGGCTTGCTGGGAATGGAAGGTGGTATCCAAGGCTGTAGTTAAGTCCTACTGGGTCCCCGGAGGATGGCTGCTGGCGTCACTAGCAGGTAATGGCTGTTGCTCCTCCTCAACCTCCCTCATAAATCCTTCGAAATCACACTCAGAATCACTATCTTCGTCCACAGCCATGGAAGGTCCTGCTTCTGCCTGTCCTAGCATTCTGTAAGCCTTCACTGCTGCCAGGATCTTGTCTTGGTTTTTTATTATGGTCCTCACGTTGGCTTCATTCATGTCGTAGGCCTTGGCAATGTCAACTTTCCTCTCCCCTTTCTTCTTCCTCTCGATGCTTTCTAGCTTGGTGGCCTGAGTGAGGTGCCGCCGCTTCTTGGGGTTCTCAGAAGGCTTCCTAGGCATCGTGATCAGGGTAAAATGCAGTAACAAGGGCAGAAAATGCAGCAAGAAAAAAGCACCTTCCAATGCGAATTATGCGACTGAGTGGCGCTATGGCAGGAGAAATTTAAACAAAACATCACGTGAGAGCAGAAGCGTTTTTAATTGGGCGACATCACGATCACCTCACGATAGTGGGTGGGGGAGGCTACTTGATCGGAAGTTTTTATTGGCTGTCAGCATCACGGGAACGTCCAGTATGACCGTGTTGGACCAGGGGTGATCGTGCTAGAGGCGAACTCTGTGGATTTCGCCCACTTCTCAGAGCTCCATCCGTGTTATGCTAATGCACCCGTGTTACAGTAATTAAACCGAATTAATACCACATTGAGTACACCGCTTCCCATCCGATCAACGAAGTTAAGCAACGTTGGGTCTGGTTAGTACTTGGATGGGTGACCGCCTGCGAACACCAGATGCTGTTGGCATCCCTACGTGTCAAGTGGGGTTGGGTCAGGATTAGTGCCCCTCCCTGTAAAACAATTAACTCTAAGCCCTTGGCCACCCCGTTTGGGATACATGGCGTCTGGCAATGAATGAATGAAAAAATGAAACTCTTACTAATTATTGCTGTCCGTGCTGGACACGAATCGTACTGGACAAACGCGTGTTGGACGCGAGGGTACTGTATACACACACACACACACACACACACACACACACACACACACACACACACTGTGCTCTCCTAACTCACTGTAATTTCCATCTGAACTCATGCCGTGAGTTGGAAAAACGTGAGTTAAAAAAACACACCTTATGGGGAAAAATATATTTGATTCTGCCATGGTGTCAGGTAGCCTAGTACAGTATAACATTAACGGAATCCCTCTTAACACCACTTAACACTAACATCCAGTCTCAGAAGTATGTACTGCATATCTTATAATGATAATAAACAATATTAAAAGACATTATATATCCTTGTATGATAATAAAAAAACAGAAAAGCATTTACCTAAATCCTACTGATGACAATGCTTACGTCGACGAGAGACGGGTAGCAGTTTCGGCACACTAGCCTAGTTGCAGTACTGGCCACTAGGCGTAGGTGGCATGGGTGGAGAAATCATTGTTCTGATTGGCTACACAATTACATGGACTGTGTGCTTAAATATGATTGGCTTCCGGTCGCGAGTTGCGGCTACAACACCGTGAGTTAAACATCTCCTCAGAAAAAAACATTTTCTAGTGGAAAAAAGCAAATTAAAGCATTGTCCGTAAGTTTGGTGGTAATGGTGACTTAGATAAGGACACTGTGAGTTAGATAATTCATGAGTTAGAAGTCCGTGAGTTATGTGGGTGCACTGTATATGTGTATAAAAATATGTCTATCTATATCTATCTATCTATCTATCTATCTATATATACACACACACACACACACACACACACACACACACACACACACAGAGCAATACATCATTTATTCAGACATAATTGAGTCAAAGGCATGTCCGGATAGTGGCAGCATCCGGATAATGAACAATATTCCCCCACGATACCCAGACCCTCACCTATACCCAACCTCCAACCTATACCTAACCTATTAGTCTGATCATTCAGGCATATTTAGACATCAAAACACACAGGGGAATATCCTATATACCCAGCCTAACTATGGCCAAATCCGAGTTTAATGAGGGAATTTGATTTTTTTTTTTTTACCAATTTTGATGATATTTTAGATTGTACCCCTAGGCTAGGGTGGGCTCTGAGTTACATTGTGCCCTGGTGTGGTTACTTTGGGCAAAAATTGGTAATTTTCAACTCATGTTTGCTTATAGAGACAAAAAATAAAAGAAAAAGCAAATGCATCAGAAGTCGACACCTTTCTACTTACCTGTGAGCATGTTTGTGAAGAGGTAGAGCCCTTTATGGCGTCATGGGAATAGGTTGAAGAGAGGTCATTTTTGGCCATTTTTTCGGGTCACTGAGTCCGTGGCTGCCTCGCCATTTGTCCTGCACACTCGCCACCAGCCCTGTGACGCTGGGTGACTCAGAAAACCATTGTGTGGGTAACTGTGCTTGGGAGGGCTGATACGTACTGCATTCCCACCTAATTCAAAGGCACAGAATTTGAAATCAAAGGGCACCTTCTGAGAGGTCTGTAGTAGGCTATTGATAGGTCCGCCTCAGAGGCTTTTAACCCCTAAAAGACAGGCATCGTAATGTTTTGACACGCTCAGGACGGGCATAATCGACTGGTGCTGTATGGTGGGGGAGGTGTGGAGGGGTGTGGGGTGGTGCTGGGATGGGGACTTGGTGCATGGGGGAGGTGTGGAGGGGTGTGGGGTGGTGCAGAGATGGGGACTTGGTGCTTTGGGGAGGTCGTGGATGGGGTGGGGGGTGATGGGTGGGGGTGGTATTTGGGGGGTTAGGAGGGGGGTGGGGGAAAAGGGTGGGGGTGGTGGTGGGGGTTGGAGGGGTGGGGTTATTTGGGGGATGTATTGGGTTTGGGGGGGTGGGGGTTTGGGGAATATGGGAGTGGTGGGGATGGGGGGAGGGCAGTAGGGGGTGGTGGGTGGTGGGGGGATGGTGGGGGGTGGTGGGAGGAGTGGGGGATGGTGGGGAAGCAGCTGGGGGATTGGGGATTGTGATGGGCATGGGGGATGGGGGTTAGGGGTGGTAGGGGGCTGTGGAGGGTATTGGGGGGTCTGTGTGGGGAACTGGGGGGGTGGTAGGGGTTTGGGGGTGGAGTCATGGGGGTGGTGGGGGGAGGGAGGGGGGAGGGATAGTGGGAGGATGGTGGCAGGTGGTGTGTGTGGGTGTGGTGGTATGGGGATGGGGAGGGTCGGGTGGGTTTTGGGGGGTGGGGGGGCGACTGCATATGTGGACATCTGTCTTTTTGGCCCTAGTACCCTTGGACAGCATATGCGGACACCTGTCTTTTAGGAGTTAATGGCGAAGGGGTTAAGTTTTGTGTTTAGGTTGATTTATAAACTGTTTGTAGACATACACAGTATTAATGTGCTTTAGTCATATGTGGGGTAAACATTGTCAATTTGGGGACAGTTTACTAAGTTTTATTTTTTCCAGACATATTTGATGATTTTCAGATTTTATTTTAGGATTTAGGTGAGTTATAGACTGCTTTGAGGCTTAGGCCAGCTTGTTTTAAAGCAATTTTAGGGTTTAGGTGAGGTAGAATCTTGTTTTAGGACTCATTTGGGTGGGTTTAGGACTTGGTTGGGGGGGGAAACCCAAGGTGCAAAAACGCATCCCTATACGTTACATGTTAAATCTACCCCAATATACGATACCCTGCCTAGCAATGGGCTTTTACTTAACCAATTTCATTGTAAAACTGGGGTATACCTGTAATGCTAAACACCAAGAAAACCATGCAGAAAAACCACTGAAAACCAGAAAACACCCTACCTAAACACTATTGTATGAACAGTATCCCTCCTTATTTTGGCAGTGTTTTCCAGTCATTCTGCCATATTTTGACAAAAAAATACATAGGAATATTCAAAATAATTTTCAGCACCAAGAAAACCATGCAAAAAAAAAAAAAATAAAAAAAAAAATAAAAAAAAAAAAAAAACACCCAACCTATACACTAATGCATGTACAGTACCCCACCAAATTTTGGCAGTTTTCAGGTCAATCTGCCATATTTAGACATCAGAACACACATACGAATATCCAGAGTAATGCTGAACACCAAGAAAACCATGAAAAAAAAAAAAATGAAAACCAAAACACATCAAACCCATACACTTCTGTATGTACTGTACCCCCTCCTAATTTTGGCACCATTTTCCAGTCATTCTGCTATATTGAGACACATCAAAACACACATAGGATTATCCATATTAATGCTAAACACCAAGAAAACCATGAAAAATAAAACACTGAAAACCAAAAAACACCAAACCTATACACTATTGTATGTACAGCACCCCTCCTAATTTTGGCTCTGTTTTCCAGTCATTCTGCCATATCGAGACATCAAAATACACATTGGATTTTCCACATCAATGCAAAACATCAAGAAGACAATGCATAAACCACAAAAATTCACAAAGAACCTGACAACAGTTTGAAAATCTGTAGTCTCTGATGGGTGGTTGCTCCTGGGGCTCACCAAAAAAAAAAAAAAAAAAAAAAAAAAAAAAAAAAAAAACGGCCAAATATGCTACCGGAAATTGATTGCATTGTTATAAATAGTATACAGTACCGTCATCTTCCTTGGTGTTTATACTCTGTGATAAGCTGATAAAAACACACAAAACTTTTAAGTAAAAGGACAGAAATGCAGCAAGAATAAAAGTGTTCAGGAGTAAAACTGACCTTCATATAACTTCCCACCATTTAGTGCAAAATTTTTCCAAGAGTTAAGCATATATCTAGATGCAGAATTTCATGAGCTTACTCGTGATCACTTTGGAATTTTGATGCGGCCAATAGTAGTCGAATAAATCGCAAAAGACTTTGAAAACTCACGAGTCAGTGTTATCACCACGGAGGAGGGTAGTGACTGAGGGAGTGATGGGGGAACAGGGAGGGTATGGAGGAAGGACAGGAGGAGGGGAGAAGCAAGGATGTGGGCAGGATTCTCCCCCTTCAATCAATAGGCAGACAGGCATTTTTACTGTACGTTTAATCGTGGTTTTGCGGTATGTTAGACGCCAATTGACCATGGGGAAACACGACTCACTGTGACCGGGGGACTTTTTATGTTTGGTAGAGGGGCGGACGGTCGCTGTCGCCGAACATGTGCTCATGGCTTGTCGTCTGTGTTCGATGGCTGTGGCGGTTGGGAAAGACTCAGCTCGTAAACCGTGTGATATCGGACATTCGGTGGGGATGCATATGGATGATTTGACACTTTTGACATCGCTTGCGCGTTAGAGTCATATGGCTTGTATTACTTGAGTGCTGGAGGTTCTTTGGGAGTGATAGGATGAATGCACAACTTTGACCATTCAATACAGGGGCAGAGAGACATTTTATCTCTGGTTGTGGGTTATGGACTATTTCCTGCTCCCAGCTCGAGCCCAGCAGCCACAATGAGGAATGTTTGAACATGACGGCTGGCCAGCCGAAGTTCTCAGAGACTTTTACGTCTGGATAATAGCAAGTACTGTAAATCTGGATAATGGTTTAACCCCTACATGCCAGGGTTTTTCCAATGTTGCACATACCTCCCTATGGGTGATATCCATGATGGAAAAAAAATCCTTATTTCAGACCCTAATATCTGCCAGACTATAACAGCTAGAGGAAAAACTAAAGGTACTGTACTGTACATAAGAATCATCAACTCTTCCTCTTTCAAATGAAATTATCCCCATGTCTCCAGGTGGTCCCATTGATGAGTAACGATAAGTTAGAGTTCAAAGGTTGGGGGGATGATGCATGCGGTTATACAAGTCAACCGGCATTGATCCGCACCCAAAATCTTGACGGCTATACACGTCAGCCGGCGGTTAGGGGTTAATAGAGCCAAGGTCCAGCATCAGGATAATGAACACGTCTGGATACTGAGCATCTGGATAAATGAGGGACAACTGTATATATATATACACACAGTAAGACCTCACTATTATGGACTAATTGGGGCCCAAACCATTCCGAAAAATGTGAAATTCCGATAAAAGTGACATCCGGACTTCCCCCTGCTAATCCGGACTTTTTCCGATATATCGGACATTAGTCCGGATTGCGTGAACGGTTTTTAGATTGTTTTGTCTACCATTGCGATACTGTACTGTACCTTCATTACATTAATCAAATGGTATAATATATATAATAATACAGTACTGTACAGTGATAAAACATGTCTTATTTACCTTATTGTGGTGAACATAGCTAAAGTGGTCAGGCAGTCCAGACTGCTTCTGGCTGTATCGGACTTTTTCCAACATACAGTAATTTAGTCCAGTAGCTCCTAGAGTCCGATAAAAGCGAATTCCGGTCTACTGAAGTCCGTTATATTGAGGTTTTACTGTATATATATATATATATATATATATATATATATATATATATACATACGGTACCCACGTGTCCAGCACAGTAATATTGTCATGCATGGGTCACGTGTTGGACCAAAAACGTGTTGGACTAACAATAGAGCTTATGGGGAAAAATGAATTAGGTCAGCAACCCTCAGAAAAGTCACCCTAAATACCTACCATATACTGATACATATATTGGTACTATTGTAATTATAATAAATGGTACTGTGCTATGAATGATAACTAACCTTTTAGGATAGTGTTGGTGGGCTTGCTGGGAATGGAAGGTGGTATCCAAGGCTGTAGTTAGTCCTACTGGGTCCCCGGAGGATGGCTGCTGGCGTCACTAGCGGGTAATGGCTGTTGCTCCTCCTCAACCTCCCTCATAAATCCTTCGAAATCAAACGTCCCTCATAAATCCTTCGAAATCACACTCAGAATCACTATCTTCGTCCACAGCCATGGAAGGTCCTGCTTCTGCCTGTCCTAGCCCTGTAATCCTTGGCAAAGTGCATGCTTCTCACACTGTTGCCAGAGCCCCATTTCGTGACTGTGGAAAGTGATCGCTATCACTGACTCGGTAGAGAATAAGGAGAAGCAACTTTGTTTATAAACTGGTACGCACGCCGATGAGAAGGGTTTCAAAACGATTGATATTTATTCTAAAGTATTAATATGTATTCAGTGTCAGGCTAAATGTTCAATGCTGTAGTACGATACATTCTCTGTCGAGTCGCCTGGGTTTTGGTCACACTGTTTTCCCCATCGTATGCTTGGCAGGAATCCATCCAAATGAATTCCAAATGCCCGTGGTATCGTCGGCAATTTTACCATGTTACCGTTCTGATTTACCATCGTATCCTCGGCAAACCTGGTATGAAGTGCCGTGTGATAGCCTTCGGCTGCCAGGATCTTGTCTTAAGTTTTTTTATTATGATCACGTTGGCTTCATTCATGTCGTAGGCCTTGGCAGTGTCAACTTTCCTCTCCCCTTTCTTCTTCCTCTTGATGCTTTCTAGCTTGGTGGCCTGAGGGAGGTGCCGACACTTCTTGGGGTTCTCAGAAGGCTTCCTAGGCATTGTGAGCAGGGTAAAATGCAGTAACAAGGGCAGAAAATGCAGCAAGAAAAAAGCACCTTCCAATGCAATTATGTGACTGAGTGGCTCTGTGGCGGGAGAAATGTAAACAAAACATCACGTGACACCAGAAGCGTTTTTAATTGGGCGGCATCACGATCACGTCACGATAGTGGGCGGGGAAGGCTACTTGATCAGAAGTTTGTCATTGGCTATCATCATCATGGGAATGTCCAGTATGGCCGTGTTGGACCGGGAGTGATCGTGCTAGAGTGAACTCTGCGGATTTGGCCCACTTCTCGGAGCTCTGTGCGTGTTATGCTAACACACTCGTGTTGCAGTAATTAAATCGTATTTAATAATACTAATTAATTGCTCACCGTGCTGGACTCGAATCGTGCTGGACTAACGCGTGCTAGACGCGAGGGTACTGTATATATATATATATATATATATACTGTATATATCAGTAGGATAGAAGTTGTGGAAGCAATGAAGAAAGTTAAACTGGTGAAAGCCCCAGGAATTGATGGAGTATGTGGTGAAATGCTGAAGCATGGGGGAGAGATAGTAGTAGAATGGATGTGGATGGTGTGCAGATTGGCCTGGGAGGAAGGTAGAGTCCCGGAGGATTGGAAGTCAGGTAAAATTATTCCCTTGTACAAAGGAAAAGGGGAAAAAGAAGTGTTTGGTAATCATAGGGGCATTTGTCTTCTTAGTATAATAGGAAAAGTGTATGGTAGGATACTTACTGACAGAGTTAGAGAAAGATCAGAGGAATTAGTTGGAGAAGAACAGGGAGGCTTTAGGAAGGGAAGAGGTTGTGTAGATCAGATATTCATTCTTAGATCTTTAGTGGAAAAGTTTCTAGAGAAGGGAAAGAAGTTGTATGCAGCTTTCATGAATTTGGAGAAAGCATATGACAGGGTGGATAGACAAGGATTGTGGGAAGTATTAAGAATAAATGGAGTAGATGGGAAGTTGCTGAATGCTGTGAAGAGTATGTATGATGGTGCTAAGGCTGCAATGTGTGTGGATAGTGAACTAAGAGAATTTTTCTCTTTGAAGGTTGGGTTGAAACGGGGATCTGTCATGTCTCCATGGTTGCTCAATCTGTACATGGATGGGGTAATAAAAGAGGTACAAGGTAGGGTAGTGGATGTTGGAGTGGCCCTGGTGAGAGAGGATAGTGTTTGGAAACTCCCTGTATTGTTGTTTGCAGATGATACTGTGTTGTTGAGTGAAGACGAAGGGGAGCTGCAAGGCTTGGTGGATGAGTTTGGGGGAGTGTGTAAGAAAAGGAATCTAAAGGTGAATGTAGGGAAGAGTAAAGTGATGGTCTTTGAGAGAGGTGAAGTCAGCGAATGTATAGCGAGGTTGGATGGTGAGGAATTTTAAAATGTGAATACGTTTAAGTACTTGGGTAGCATGATGAGTAAGGATGGAGGTTTGGAGGGTGGAATGCTTGAAAGGGTACAGCAGGGAAGAAAGGTTGCTGGTTCTTTGAAAGCAGTGATAAGAAACAGGGATGTGAGCATGGAAGTGAAAAAGTTGCTACATGACAGTATTGTGATACCAACTCTAACGTATGGAAGTGAAGCTTGGATGTTGTTGGAAGGACACAAGTCAAGAGTGAGAGCAGTGGAAATGAGTTATTTAAGAGGAGCCTGTGGAGTCACATGGAGAGACAGGCTGACGAATGAGGATATAAAAGAGCATTGTGGCGTGGATGTGGATGTGATAGGAAGCGTTATGAGGAACACACTGAGGTGGTTTGGCCATGTGGAGAGGATGGAGGGTGAGAGACTGACGAAGAGAGTGTGTGTTAGTGAGGTGGAAGGAGGAAGAGGGAGGGGGAGGCCGAGGATGAGATGGAGGGATGGGGTGGAGAGGTATATGAGAGAGGGGGGTGTGAATTAGGAGCAGGGCAGTGAAATGGCGGGGGACAGGGCGACGTGGAGACGATTTGTTTGTGGCCACCCCAAATGGGATTGAGGTGTCTGGCAATAGATAGATAGATAGATATACTATATATATATATATATATATATATATATATATATATATATGTATATATATATTATATATATATATATGCACTATATATATATATATATATATTATATATTTATATATATATACTGTATATATATGTATCTATATATATCTGTCTATATCTATCTCTCTATCTATCTATCTATATATATATATATGTATGTATAGACAGTCAAGTTGTCTATGGCGCATGCTTCTATGGCACGGTTTCTATGGCACAACAAGGGGTATACCTATGGTGCAGGTGCATGAAGGTTTGAAACACCCCTCTTGCCTTGGAACCCCCCAACCCTACCCCTGCCACTTAAGCACTACCGTTGTCGGGGTCAGGTATGTACAGTAGTCACTACATGTTACAGTAAGACCTCACTATAATGGACTAATTGGGGCCCAAGCCATTGTGGAAAAAGCGAAATCCCGATAAAAGTGACATCCGGACTTCCCCCTGCTCCTCCGGACTTTTCCGATATATCAGACATTAGTCTGGATTGCACTAACAGTTTATAAATTGTTTTCACTACCATTGCAGTACTGTAGTGTTATACCTTCACTACATTAATCAAATTTTATAATATATATAATAATACAGTACTGTACACTGATAAACATGTCTTTTATTTGCCTTACTTTGGTGAATAGCTGAAGTGGTCAGGCAGTCCGGACTGCTTCTGGCTTCTTCGGACATTTTCCGATACAGTATATAGAAATTTAGCCCAGTAGCTCCTCGAGTCCAATAAAAGTGAATTCCGGTCTATTGAAGTCCGTAATATCGAGGTTGTACTATATGTTGAACCGGTATATATACGATAATTCGCAACAACGATAACAAAAAAGTTGCACCCCCAAATCCAGTTTGCAATGAATTTCCCACTACAATGATATTGCCGTCGGAAAATATCCTACAAAGCGCCAGGCACATGCAAGGTGACCGTCGCTTGTCTCGGGCAAGATGGTGGCCCCGGTGTGCAGTACATAGTTTTGGTTCAGTTGCATAGTCCCGCCATCCCTTCAAAGCCCTGTCTTTTTCACTTGTTCACGTGTGCCCCCCCCTTGCTATCAGCACCGCTCAGCCAGTATACATCGTGTAGCACCAGGCCAGTGTTATGCAAGTGTGATTATTGTGTTGTTGCAACAATTTACTGTACGTGAGTAACGCTGCCTGTATTGGTGTGATAGTGTTGGTTTTGGTCTTGGAGACGACTTGGAGTGACACAGGAAGTGATTAAGGTGGGTTGTCTTTTTTGTTTGACTGATTGCTTGATTGTTTGCATGTGGAAAGTGGGGAAAAATAGGGAAAAGTGGGGTGAAAAGGGGGACTTTGGGCAAACGTCCAGAACCAAATTGCATTTTTTCTGTATATTTATCCATTTGTATGGCGTGGTTTTCTGTGGCACAGGCTCGGTCCAGAACCATTTAGCCACGTCTTAGGCGACTTGACTGTGTGTATACATATATATATATATATATATATATATATATATATATATAAATACAGTAGGCTCGCACAGTGCGCGAGAGATTGGGTGGTCCACGACCTCGCGCACTGGGAATTCGCGTACTAGGAATACATAATCTTATGGGAATAATTACATATGGGCGGTACCCTCTCGTACCTGGACATTTTTTGGCCCTTAGAGACCTAATAAAGGTCATATGTTTCAGACATTGTACTAAACTATAGCTACAATAACAAAAATATGGGTAGTCACCTTAACAACAGTAGACAACAGGCCTGATGACATTAAATAACAGGGGTTCCGAGGCACGGCAACACCTACAGCGCCGCACTCCCTACCGCACCAACACTTCCCTCCACAGACTCCTCTTGATCACCTTCCCCAGGAACATCAAAGTCACTCACTTCGGCCATAAATCCTTCAAAGTCCAATGCTGACACTTCTGACATTGCATCCTCTTCATCCTCAGCAGGAACAGGAGCAGACGATGTCGCTGGTTCCGCAATTTCACCAACTTGAGCCCGCTGTGTGTAGCTTGTTATGAGCATCTGTCTTCTCCTGTTTATTTTTTCCCTGTGCCTGTCTGTTTAGAAACGGAAGAGTTTGTCGACACCAACCAGAAGTTCCTCCGTTCTTAGGTTGCTCACTTCCTGTTCCTTCGCCTCTTCCTTGAGCTTATCCACGGCAGCAAGGATCTTGCTTATGTTTGGCATACCCAGCTCAGTCCTGCCTTCCATCACACTAGGCTGCTCAACTTGACTCTGTCTGGCGTCGGGCTCTGCGTCAGCCTCATCTATCCGTTGCAACACTTCCTCGGGAGGCTGTTCCTCAGTAGCAATGTGCACTTCTTTTATGTCCACCAATGTAATGTCCTCGAAACCTGGTACAGCTTGTGCTGCTGTCAATGTTGTTGCCTCAGCCTCGGCCAGTGGTTGAACGGCCGTCTCCTGGGTGATGCATAAGTGAGGCACGAGCATTCGCCACGCGTGGTTCACCGTTGCAGGTGTAATCTGGTGCCAGGCTTGTAGGAGAAATTCAACTGCGTCCTTCACCGTAAAATTACGCCAAAATGCCTCAACAGTCATGGCATCTGTGGCAGGTCGCGATACAGGTGCTGGTGGAGGTGGAACGGGAGCAGATGCCTCATCAAGGTCTTCATCATGATCTTCTTGTAGGGCATGAAGCTCCTCTTGTGTATCGGTCTTCCTGCGTAAGTAGTCGTACACTTGCTATTGGTAGAAATGCTTCACAGTGACAATTAGTTCTTGATCCAGTGGCTACACTAGTGACGTTGTGCGGGGCGGCAGAAACACAACACAACAATCCTTATGAAGATCTTCAAGGTATGGAGGGTGACTTGGTGCGTTATCAAGCACAAGGAGCATCTTAAATGGAATGCCTGGTTCCCAACACTTGGCCCTGGCATCAGGGACACACCGCCTCGTTAACCAGTCTGCCATAATGTTCCCGGTCATCCAACCACTTGCGGACTTGTACCAATACACGCCACTTGCATCCATGTTCGTGAGGTTTTTGTAGCACCTTGGGTGTGAAGCTGTGTGTACAACAACTGGCCTCATCTTGTGGCTCCCAGACAGGTTTACAGCGAACATTATTGTCATCTTACACTTCTGGAGCTTGCGACCAGGGGCTTGTTTCTGTCTTTTAGCGATGTAAGTTGATTTGGGCATGGCCTTGTAATATAACGACGTTTCATCGATGTTGTAGATCTGGTCCTTGGTGTACTGTCCCTCTTCAATAATCGCTCGAAATATCGCAGGATAGTCTCTTGCGGCCAGCTCATCGGCAGAGGCACGTTCACCAGACACTTTCATGTAACGGAGTTCCTTGCGCTTGAGAAAACGGTCCAGCCATCCAACCGATGTCCTGAAAGGTTTTTCCACTTTTAACCTGCGAGATGCTGCCTTGTACAAGAGCTGGGCTTGGTTCCGAATAAATCTTCCATTCAGTGGAACACCTTCCTTTTCTTTCCTCATTATGAAGGTGGGAAGATAGTGCTCCATTAGTATCATAGCACGATTTCCCACCTGCGAAAGGCCATCTAGGTCAGAGGCACCGTACGTCTTCACTACAGCCTTTATGGCTTCACGGTTCTTCCACACAGTTCTCACTGTAGATTCAGCCAGTCCCAGGGTTCTCCCGATAGCAGTGTTTCCATGACCCTCCTCCTTCATCTTAATGATCTTTAACTTGGTGGCGTGCATCAGAAGTTTCTTAACTCTTGGGTTGGAACCATGGTGTGGCGAAGTACAGGCAAGGATGGAGAAGCACAAAAAACACCACACATTGTACATGACAGGTTAGCTGTAGAGAGCGGATCCGCACAGTGCACAAGCCAGGACTGTTATGGCGCACCGGCTCCCTTGTACCCCAAGCTGTGCAGTAGAATGCCCGGGAATTTCTGCGCATCAACATGACGACACATGACGCGCTGTGTGAGGGGTGGTTGCACACTAGTAGAAAATGGCATTTTTGAGCCACTCCTTGCCTCTGCCTCGCGTTCTGTGCGGTAAACTCGCGCATTGAAGGATTTTTGGTTATGATTTTTGGTCACTCGTGCACAATGCGAATCACGCACTGCGATGACACGCACTGTGCGAACCTACTGTATATATATACAGTATACATATATGTGTATATACAGTAATGCCCCGATATACAATACCTCTAGATGCGATACCTCGGCTTAGCGATGGGGGTACAAATTGCACCAGGCCCTGATACCTGATGGGTGAGCCCCGGTTTAACGATGGGCCCTCTGATGTCGTGCCTGCAGATGACGGGCCAACATTTTGAATCGTGCGTGTCCCCGCGCCCAGCTGAGCCCGCCCGCCTCCCAGGATGTGCAGAAACGCTTGCACAGGCCCCATACTCATCGCTTACCCCGCAGTCATCCATATCGCTCTTCTCATACCGGCCATCACAGAATGAGGATCTCCCTTACGCTCGCCCGCCACGTATCGTATTGCACCACCAACATTACGCAACTTGCTATCATAATGCATCATAATTGTGTTCGAGCAGTGCTTTGAGTAGAGCAGTGATTCTGATCGTGTGTGCGGTACGATATTGTGTGATTTTTAGGCAATATACTTGTAATCATGTCTGGTAAGGGTGCTGCACATGGTGGGGCTAGTGGTGGTGCTAGTGGAGGCCCTAGTCATGGTGGTAAGCGTCCTGCTAGTGGTGGTGCTGGTGATGTTCCCGCAAAGCATGTCCGAAAGACTGTGTCACTGGAGGTAAAATTGGACATCCTTAACCCCTAGGGTATGCAATTCCCCAGCCTCGACTGCCCCCCAGGACGCAAAAACCGGCCAATTTTTCGACTTCTCAAAGGTTAAAAGTTTTATGCCCGATTTATAGAGCTTGAATTTACACACCTGAAAACGCAAACCCCACCCTCCTAGACCCAATAGTTACCGAGCTATGGCCCGTCAAAGTTTATAATAGTTACCCGTCGCGGCCCTAGCGAGAAAGAAAATACACTGCTTGCACATGTTTTCTTCGCAACAATATGTACAAAAATCACCAAAATCAATTTTTTTTGGCGTGTATAGATGTTATAAACCATTGTAATGTGCATAGAAAAAAATAAAATAGTGACAAACCCCCCAAATAAATGATAAATAAAAATTATCCTTCCCTCTTCTCCTCTCCTCATACCTCCAATCCCCTCCCTCCCCTTCCCTTCCCTTCCTCTCCCCTCGCCTAACCTGCCCTCCCCTTTCCCCTCCCCCCTTCCTTCCCTGCCAAGCTGTCAAATCTAGCAAGGGAAATTGGTCATGAACCCCCCAATAAAAATATGATAAACAGTAAAAATTATCCTCCCTTTCTCTGCCCTCTTCAAACCTCCAATCCTTTCCCTCCCCTCCCCTTCCCTCCCCTCCTCTCTCCTTTCCTTCCCTCCCCTCCCCTCACCTAACCTCCCCTCCCCCCTCCCCTCCCCTCCGAGCTGTCAAATCTAGTTTTCGTTTCATTTCGTTTTGAAGGCTCCAACATGCTTCCATGCGTCGGCATAAATAAAATTTCTTTTTCAAGTGTGTTTCGACTAAAGACAGCTAAAATAATTGTGTGCATATCTGTATGCAGACACCAACAAATTACAGGTAATGATTAAAAATCACGTGCCATAAAGAGTAAAAAAAACGCAAAATATTCGAGGCCGGGGAGATGCTAGGGGGTGCGGGTGGGGGGGTGGGGGGAGCTGGTAAGGCCAGGAGGGGGTGGATGGGGATGGAGGGATGGGAGGAGACCACCACGAGACACAAAGAAAGGGTCGCCAAGTGGAGTACAGGGACATGGAGGGAGGGTAGGGGGGAAATACCCTTCCCCCAGTTGACTGGAAGGGGGACGTTGGGGGGATCCACATGGGAGGGGGGGGGATGCATGAGGAGGGGGTGGGAGGGGTTGTTGTGGTGGTGAGAATGGTGGGAGGTTGGGTAGTAACAAGGTAGTGGAGTAGAGGTACGTGGCGAGAGGGAGGTGGGGGGTACACCCCCCACCGCCTGGTTACGGGCCTGGATCCCCCCTCCGGTGCGTCCAACATCTAATTCTGATTGGTTAGAAGCCATCTACGTCACAGCTGGGGTGGAGCCAGCTGCCGCCAGTTTTTTGTGGATGTTGTACAATCGGTGTTGCTCGTCCTCTTAAAACATTGCGCAAAAAGCCCGATCGATGAGATTACCACTTGAGGGGTTAAGCGGCACAACAAAGGCGAAGGTGCGTGTTCTATCGCCTTGGCTCTCCACCTGGCTCAGTTGACTGTCTCCATCATCATCAGGAAGAAGGAGGCCATTAAGGTTGCTGCTGGGGAGGTTGCAACCTTATCCGCCTCCAGTATCACTCGCCAGCGAGAGTCTGCAGTGGAGGAGCTGGAGAGGATGCTGCACACATGGGTGGAAGATCAGAACCGGCGCAAGGCACCCATGAGCCAGGCTATTATTTGCACTAAGGCTCTCTCACTATGGGACGAACTCAAGGTAAGGCATGAGCTTGATGAAAGTGAGACCTTTAAGACTAGCCATGGGTGGTTTGACCAGTTTAAGAGGCGGGCTAATCTCCACCATGTGATGTACGGTGAAGCGGCAAGTGCAGATACAGTGGCGGCGGCTGCCTTTCCTGATGAGCTGAAACGCATCATCGCAGAGAGTGGCTGTAGTGCGAAGCAGGTCTTGAATTTTGATGAGACTGGGCTCTTTTGGAAGAGAATGTCCTCCAAGACATATCTTGCAATGGAGGAAAGGTCTACCAGGATTCAAGCCCTCGAAGGACCGGCTGACACTGCTGCTGAGGGGCAACGACGAGGGCAACCTCAAGTTGAAGCCGCTCCTAGTTACCACTCAGAGAACCCCAGGGCTCTGGTGGGGTATGTTAAGGAGAACCTTGGGGTTATCTGGAAGTAGAACAAGAAGGCTTGGTTGACATCAGATATTTGTTTGTCATATTTTCACTTGTACCTCTCTCGTGTGCTGAAGAGGTATGCGTCTCGTGAAAATCTGGCGAACAGATTTCTCCTGGTGGTGGATAATGCGCCTAGCCACCCGCCCGCAATGAAGGAATGGGCCAGCATTATTGAGGTGGTGTTCCTACCCCCCAACGCCACGTCTTTGTTGCAGCTAATGGACCAAGGGGTTATCGTTGCCTTTATAGCCTACTACCTCTGCCACACAATGAAGCAGTTGGTAAGGGCCTGCGACAGTGACAACAGAACAACTGTACAGCAGTTCTGGAGAGGGTACAACATACGCCACGCCCTGGAGAATATAACTGCAGCATGGGACCAGGTGAGCCAGGCGACGATAAACAGTGTGTGGCGGAAGCTGTGGCCAGAGTGCATGCACTCCTTCACCGGCTTCCCCGAGGGTGTGCAACCTCTGCCTGTCCAGGATGTGCGGCAGGACATTGTCGAGTTGTCACATGAGGCGGACTTTGGGGAGGTCGATGAGGATGATGTGGAGGAGGTTCTCGAGAGCCACAGGGAGAAGCTCAGCAAGAAGGAGCTCCTCAATATGGATATCGAGCGGGCACACCAGGAGGCAGAGAAGGAGGAGGTTGTGCCTGAGGTCCGAGCTCTCAACATCAAGATCCTCAAGGAGATGCTAACGAAGCTGGACGAGAAAATAGACCTTATGAAAACACACGACCCCCTCTCAGGACGAAGCAGGGACACAGCTAATCGGCTGGAGGAGGGGATGAAAGTGTACAGGATGATGCTGGGGGAGAAGAAGAGGGCAGCCAGGCAGACAACGATCACATCGTTCTTTAACCCTTACACTGCGGGCTTGTTTTGCTTTGACTTGCGGCTCCCGCGGGCATATTCGCGCTCCGACAGACTCTCTAAAAATATTTGCCAAAAATCAGTTATTAGTCCTAGAGTATTAAAATCACATATACTTATGGCACATACCTTCAGCTTTCTCCTTGGGTGTTTGTTGAGCCTTCGTCGAGTACCGTAGGACTTGTGGAGACCTCTGAAATTGGGTAACGATGTCTCCACTTTACACTTCCCAATAACCCGTAATATGATTACCACAGCCTGATATTATCACTAGAAACACTATTCTATGATTCTCAAATAGTTTGGAATCCATATTCCAAAAAAAAAAAAAACACTGTGAAAGCAATGAAAATTACGAGGGCGTATGACCATCCCACTTCCGATCGTTCGCCGCTAGTGTTGTCTATTATTCATAAAAACACTCACAGTTTATATTTCTGTTACTATATAACACTTATATATATCTACAGTCTTTATCCATAAGTTTCCTTCAGTAATAGTAGTTTATTGTCACTGTAGGGATTCAATTTCATTCAGTAAAATACGTAGCATTCACTTTCTCGTCCTGTATACTAGCATTGAGAGTGAATGTCACTTTTACCTTCACTCTCATAACTCATAGTATTCATACATGCTAGAGTGAAACTTTCTCTTTCATTACTCCTAGGGTATATACTCGTATTCTTATAATACTACTCATGTACATTTCTATTTACATTCTCTATTTTATTTACGTTATTTACATTTCTATTTTATTTATACTGTGTTATGCACTGTCACTTGAAGTAACTTATAAAACTATTTTCCACTGTTCACATATATTTACATTCATTACTTTCACTTGCTGTTTACACATTATTTACACGTTATTTACAATTCCACTTGCACTGTTTTACTTAGTAGAAAGATCGTGGTCACTCTTTTATCAATTGTCAGCCCTTTACCTCTTTCCACACGAGGTTTAGTAGGGGATAAAGGTCACAGGGCCCTTTGCATGGGGGTGAAAAGTGGCTGAAGTTAGCAGGAGCAAACAGACGTACCTTCACATTGGAAGATGACAGTGAACTGATAGGGGTGGGCCGGGGTGGCCTACTTAGGGAAATGCATTACTGCCAACGTCAGCCTCTTGACAGCAGCTAATATATAGCAGTGAAATGATTGGCAGGAAATCTAGACAATACATTATAAATTAGGTAGTTCCAGGTGAATGTAAATGTCACTTAGGCTTCTCCCTTCCCTCCTTATATGTATATTTATTACGAAAATAGATTATACGGCATTTTTCAAGGGGAAATAAGCAGCGAAAATTAGCGAACGAGTGCACGTGAGGTGTTGTCAGGTGATAATTAGCCAATTCCAGGTGTATGGCACTATCACTTACCTTATTTCTTTATTGTATATATTATTTGGTATAAGAATAGGGCATAGGGCTTATTTCAATGGATGAAATCAGTGGAAAATTGCAGGGAAGATTTACTTAGCGTAGAATACATTGTGGTGGCCTGCAATAATTAGGTAGTTCCAGGTGAATGTAAATACTGTATCACTTAGGCTTCTCCCTTCCTTTCTTATATATATTTTTATTACGAAAATAGATTATACAGCATATTTCAAGGGGAAATAAACAGCAAAAATTAGCGAACGAGTGCATGTGAGGTGTTGTCAGGTGATAATTAGCCAATTCTAGGTGTATGGTACTCTCACTTACCTTATTTCTTTCTTGTATATGTTATTTGGTATAAGAATAGGGCATAGGGCTTATTTCACTGGATGAAATCAGTGAAAAATTCCATGGAAGATTTACTTAGCATAGCACGGCCGGGCAGGTGAGAGGATAGGGTAATGGAGGGGGGGTAGGGAGGGGAGTCAAGAACGGGGAGAAATGGCTAAATTGTCAACAATGGATGGGAGTACAGATGAGATTAGGAGTGCTGACTAGTGTTGGACATTGGCAGTACTGGTAGATGATACAAGCCACCACTTGAAAGCCCGGGTGAATTCAAAATAACACAGAATCACAAAAGTGATGCCACGCGGTATGATCCCTTGCACCCAAGTGTCACGAAAGTGACGCCCCGCAGTTAAGGGGTTAAGCAGGCCCCCACCAGGCCAGCAAGTCGCACAGGATCTCCCCAGCCCTCGATGAGCAGAGCATCTCCCCAGCCTTCAACCAGCAGTTCATCTATCCAACCTTAAACCAGCTAAGAAACATTGAGGGAGACCTCCTGCCGAGGACGTGCTCTGCCCGTTGTGCTGGACCTAACCTCCAGCCGATTGACGTCTCCAGTGTCACCTGTGTCTGCAATAAGGCACTCTACCACTTCATCGCTGCCTTCCTTGTCCTACCCTCCATCTCCCACACCACTTCGGCCACTGTCTCTGTCTCCCTCGCCATGACGAGAGCCACCGCAACAGACTCCATCGCTACCTCATCATTCATCACAGCGGTCTCCCTCGCCACCTCACCGGACATTGCAGCTGTCTCCCACACCACCTCCTCTATCATCGCATCGCACTCCATCGCCACCCCCAGAGCCATCGCATCGCACCTCATCACCACTGCCTCAGCCAGCACATCACACCCCATCACTTCCGCCTGAGTCATCGCATCGCACTCCATTGCCTCCACCTGAATCATCACATCGCATTTCAACGCCAACCCCCTCTGACCCTCCTCTGGAGATAGGGTTTGAAGGCTTTGAAGAGGAGGACTGATTGTTGTGGAGCACCACATGCCCCCTAGCCTCGGGAGAGATAGCAAGGATGATGACCATGACTGGACATGGACTTAAAAGAAGTAAGTGATGAGAGGTGTTTGATATTCTCTAACCTATTCCTTGTGATTTTCAGGTTTTATTTGTTGCTTTCGGTGAGTTATTTACAGGTTTTAGGCATGGGTTAGTTTCCTTGACAGCTGTTAAGCCATTTAGATTGCCTTGAAACCTGTTTTTGGGCTCATCTGGGTGGGTTTTGGACTTGGTTTGGGGGGAAACCCAAGGCTGGTAAATGGTCCACATTGAAATACATATTAAAAGTACCCAGGTATATGATACCCTGCCTAATGATGGGGTTTTACTTAACCAATTAGATCGTTAAATCAGGGTATGTCATATATATATATATATATATATATATATATATATACAGTAATCCCTCTAATATCTGAAAGCCCAATATCCGAACATCCCCACTAACTGGACATAATCGTCCCGGGATCCAACATCCCCAAAATGGTCCGAAAACCGCAAAAAAAAAAAAATCGGGGGGGGGGGGGGGGGGATTTTTCCCGCCTGTAATTTGAACTTGCCGCGCGCGGCGCGGGACGGCTTTGTTGTGGCGCGTCATTCCTCTGACGTCCGATAGAGCATCACTGCATCCTCCCCACTTTCCGCCTGTCTCTCACCGCGAGTTTCAAGCTCGTCGTCATGGCTGCCCACATGCTCGCTTTTGTGGTGGTTCTTTACCTGCTGCAGGCACTCCTGCTGCTCTCGGGCCTCTTATTAGTGTGTGTGATGATGGCCCTGCCGCCTGAGAAGAGGAAGAGAGTGGTGTTGACTCTGGAGAAGAAACGGGAGATATTGGAGAAAGTAGATGCGGGGTGGTCTTCTTCCCGCATCCTCCGCGATTTCAACCTGGCCCGATCTACTTTGTTTGATATCAAGAGATCCCGAGACAAACTCATGCAGTACACGGCTGACTTCTCGTCGAGAAGCAAACGCAACGTGGAGAGGAAGGTGATGTTTACTCCCAAGTTTGCTGAAATCGACCGCTCCATGTTGATTTGGTATTGACAGCAACGTGCTGCTGGTGTGATGGTACGTGGAACGGAGCTGAAGGCTGCTGCTGAGAAGTTCGCCAGGCTTCACAGCGCTCTAGACTTCAAGGCATCCGAGGGGTGGCTCTTCGCGTTCAAGTTACAGCATGGCCTTACCAACCATAAAGCTCATGGTGAAGCTTTGGACGCTAACAAGGATGGAGTTGACGAGTTTCGGCACAAGGTGAAGGGCTTGATTGACAGGGAGGGCCTCACTCTCGGTCAAGTCTACAATGCTGACGAAACTGGTTTATTCTATCGCTCTTTGCCAACGAACACTCTAGCCAAGGAGACGGAGAGTGTGTACCTGGCCGCAAGCTCTCCAAGCAACAGATATCTGCTCTGTGTTGTGCCAGTGCTAACGGCATGCACCGGCTTAAGCCCGTTATTGTTGGCCGTGCAAAGCAGTCTCGGTGTCTTCGTGGGGTGATGGATGTCCTTCTTGTCGTCTGGTACCATTCTTTGAAGGAATGGTTTACAGCCCAGATCTTCAAAGACTGGTTCCACCGCCACTTCGTCAAGGTCATCAATTACCAGACAAAGACACTGGGAATCCCGCGCGACCAGGTAAAGGCCCTCCTCCTCGACAATTCACCTGCCCATCCGTGCGGCAAGGACTTGGTGGCTGAGAATGGCCGAATTAGGTGCATGTTTTTGCCACCTAATACGACTGCTCTCATCCAACCAATGGACCAAGGAGTGATCGTGGCAACAAAGTGCCTATACCACTGAAAGTTCCTGGACGAGGTGATGGTTGTTCTCGAGGACGAGGACGAGTTCAGGGAGGGACGGGACACGCGAGGCCAGCGGACTTTGGAAAACCTTCGCCGCTACAACATTAAGTCTGCAGTCTACAACTGGGCCAGTGCATGGAAGGAAGTCCCTGTCAAGACTCTAGAAAATGGTTGGTCTCGTCTGCTTCTTGGAACGGATGTGGAGTACGATTTTCTAGGGTTTGACGTGGATGACTTCCATGCACGTCTACGTACGCATGGCGATGATGTTGATGTGGACGATGTGCGTGAGTGGTTGGATGACGACGAGGGCGATCCTGGGTATCAGACATTTTCTGATATCGAGATCGCGTCTTTAGTTGCAGGTGTCAGTACCCAGCTTGAAGATTCCGACGAGGATGGCGACGATGATGCGGACTCCTCTCAGCATGACACTACTCCAGCCATCCCCAAGCTGAGCGCACTCCGGGAACACCTAGAGTTCGTTCTCGACTACCTGGAACACCCGGACTGGGACAGGGAGATGGGGCCCTTGGGACTTGTGAAGGAAGTGCGTGCTTTCAGGCAGCGCATCATCAATCGTCAGAATCATCGTTCCTTGTGTCAATCAACGATTGACAGTTTTTTCAGGCCCGTGACCCCCGGTGTGCCCAGCCCTGGCTCCACGCCGTTGCATCCCCAAGACAGGCCCTCATGCTCCGAGCCACAGCCCAGCACATCAGCCACGGTGGAGTCACCGCTCGACGTGAGTTTGCGTCTGTCTTCAGAGTCATCTGCAGTGGGTACGCCATCACCACGACCCAGCGACGCACCCCTAGGTCACCTGCCAGTGATACTCTTGGACTCTGACAGTGATTAAACAGCAAGAACTTCTCCACTAGACCACATGGGAATTTACAGTGTTGTGCAGTGAAAAAACAGTGTGTTGTGTTAAGGATTTACAGTTGGGAGTGAAAAGACTAATTTGGAACAAAATTTAACGGAAATAGACTTGTTTGTTTTTGCTTTAGAAAATGGTTAGAAGAGTGGGAAAAGTTAAAATGCAGAGTGCAACACTTAGTAAGTTACAATGGAGCATAAGTTAGACAAGAGTGCGCACTGTGAAGAGAACGGACTTCTGAGTGCGATTGACTAAGTTCAGTGCAAGACTTCATGAACAGAGTATAGGTTATCCCTTAATTCACGTGAACTTTTTTCACGCGATTTCGGTTATCCACGAATTTTTCGTACAATAATTAAAACAAAATTAGAGTATTCAAATAAGTAATTTTAGTATACAAGAGAAATAAATAAAATATAAAAAATGCCTATCTGCTGCCCGTGTGCACACATATATGTATGTGTGTGTGTGGGAGCCTGAGAGATCGGTCTACCACGCACCACACAGTCAGTTTGAATCCGACGGTCGAACCATGCATGACTTGCAAATCGTTATTTGTGGCTTATTTTTCTGCCTTCCAGTAATTGCTTGCCTTGTCTGTCAACATGGGGCATAAGCGTAGTGCTAGTGATGCATGTGGTAACACACCAAAACTGACTTGTAAAGTGATGTTGCTGACAGAGAAAGTTAAAGTGTTGGACAAACTTCAGGGTGGAATGTCGGCGACAATTCTCCGTCAGGACGATTCCCCATCATTTATTTACATACCAGTTTATTTAGCAAGTACAGTGCACTAGTTTTTTACTTATATGAGTTATAAAATCCCCCTGAAAATTAGTTATTAAAGTTTTAATTAATCAGTAATAAGTATATTAATAGAATGACGGGGAATTGTCCATGTTTTGACGGTGAATTGACTTGATGGTGAATTGTCTCAGAACCGTATGTTTGGGGTGAGTCAACTGTTTATACAATAAAGAATGAGAATGTAGCATCCGGGAGACAGTGACGGCTAGTGCACCAGTCTGTGCTAAAGTGTCTCCACCTACGCCTGTGAATTGTCTTGTAACCACATGTTTGGGGTGAATGAGTCAACTGTTCATACAATAAAGAAGGAGAACGTAGCATACGGGAGGCAGTGAGGGCTAGTGCACCAGACTGCTGAAGTGTCTCCACCTTCGCCTGTGCTTGTCAGGTTTCAGTTTTAAATTTGTTACATTTTTGTTGTTTTTAATACTTAATGCTAGTTTATAAGGTGTATGTAGTGCATAAACAGTATTATTCAGATGTAATATACGTATAGACATGCGTAATTATGTGCACACAAGGGCAGAACATATACGTGAATTTACCACATATGCGAAGGGTCTGGGAACCTAACCCTTGCGTGAATTAAGGGCTTACCTGTACTGGAAGTGCTTCAGGAAATCCTTCTTACTGTCAGAGTCCGAGAGGAGACGGTTATTCATCGAGATGACCATGGACTTGCTGTAAGTAGGCAGAATGTTTCATACTGTACTTTTTTCCATACTATACTTACCTCAAACACCTCATTTCACTCTTTAACCCCTTAAACGCGGGGCGTCACTTTCGTGACGCTTGGGAGCAAGGGATCATACCGCGGGGCGTCGCTTTTGTGATTCTGTGTTATTTTGAATTCACCCGGGCTTCCAAGTGGGGGCTTGTATCATCTATCAGTACTGCCAATGTCCAACACTAGTCAGCACTCCTAATCTCATCTGTACTCCCATCCATTGTTGACAGTTTAGCCATTTCTCCCCGTTCTTGACTCCCTTTCCTACCCCCCCTCCATTACCCTATCCTCTCGCCTGCCCGGCCGTGCTACGCTAAGTAAATCTTCACTGGAATTTTTCACTGATTTCATCCATTGAAATAAGCCCTATGTCCTATTCTTATACCAAATAATATATACAAGAAAGAAATAAGGTAAGTGAGAGTGCCATACACCTGGAATTGGCTAATTATCACCTGACATCACCTCACGTGCACTCGTTCGCTAATTTTCGCTGTTTTTTTCCCCTTGAAATATGCCGTATAATCTATTTTCGTAATAAATATACATGTAAGGAGGGAAGGGAGAAGCCTAAGTGATATTTACATTCACCTGGAACTACCTAATTTATAATGTATTGTCTAGATTTCCTGCCAATCATTTCAGTGCTAGACATAGCTGTTTCAAGAGCTAACATTGGTAGCTCTGAATATCCCCTAAGTAGGCCTCCACCCCGGCCCTCCGTTATCAGTTTACTCTCATCTTCCGAAGTGAGGGTACGTATGTTTCTTCTTGCTGACTTCAAGGACTTTTTCACCCCCATGCAAAGGGCCCTGTGACCTTTACCCCCTACTAAACCTCGTGTGGAAAGAGGTAAAGGGCTGACAATTGATAAAAGAGTGACTACGATCTTTCTATTGAGTAAAACAGTGCAAGTGGAATTGTAAATAATGTGTAAACAGCAAGTGAAAGTAATGAATGTAAATATATGTGAACAGTGGAAAATAGTTTTATAAGTTACTTCAAGTGACAGTGCATAACACAGTGTAAATAAAATAGAAATGTAAATAACGTAAATAAAATAGAGAACGTAAATAGAAATGTAAATGAGTAGTATTATAAGAATACGAGTATATACCCTAGGAGTAATGAAAGTGAAAGTTTCACTCTAGCATGTCTGAATGCTATGAGTTATGAGAGTGAAGATGAAAGGGACATTCACTTTCAATGCTAGTATACAGGACGAGAAAGTGAATGCTACGTATTTTACTGAAAGAAATTGAATCCCTACAGTGACAATAAACTAATACTACTGAAGGAAACTTATGGATAAAGACTGTAGATATATATAAGTGTTATATAGTAATAGAAATATAAAGTGTGAGGGGTTTTATGAATAATAAATGACAGAGTACCAAGAGCGAACTAGTGCCAGTGCGACGATCAGACGCGCTCGTAATTTCCAATTTCTTTCACAGTGTTTTTTTTTTTTGAGTATGGATCCCAAACTACTTGAAAACTGTAGAATAGTGTTTATAGTGTTTGTATCTGGCTGTGGTAATCATATTATGGGTTGTCGGGAAGTGTAAAGTGGAGACTTCGTTACCCTACTTCAGAGGTCTCCACAAGTCCTACGGTAACCGACGAAGGCTCGACAATCATTCCAGGAGAAAGCTGAAGGTATGTGCCATAAGCATATGTAATTTTATTATTCTAGGACTAATAACTGATTTTTGGCAAATATTTTTTGAGAGTCTGTCGGAGCCCAAATAACCCCGCGGGACACGCAAGTCATTGGTAAACAAGCCCGCGGTGTAGGGGTTAATGTCCTTTATTGGTGTGAATAGGGTGTTAGGAGATTTGCATGTGCAGTAGGAAGGTGTTTTTCTGAGTTAGGCTGGGTTAGGGTCCATAAGTACCTGTCCAGGAGCCAGTAACCAGAATGTTTAATATTTTGAACCTACCTCTAAACCCTCATTTTATGCTTCTTTTGCATTTATTTCAGTCATTTATGTGCCTTATTGGTGTGATTTGGGTCTTAAATAGGTGCTATGCATGTCCAGAGGGACTTGTATAGGTGTTTCTCTGAGTTGGGTCCATAAGTACAAGTCCATAAGCTGGGGCCCAATATCCGGACAGGACCACTATCCGGACCTGCCTATGGCCCTATTACATCGGATATTGGAGGGATTACTGTATGTTTTATAAAACGTCCTTCTGCCTTCGATTGACTGTACACTCCCTCTTCTGTCTTTCTTTCCTTCATTCTTTCCTCTTCCTTCTGCCTGTGGGTGACTCTACACTGAGTGACCAGCCAAATGGTTTCCTGTACACCAGGAGACCATTTACTACACTGGGTGGTAACCATATCACCAGATATTGGCGGCTGGTGGTCTTGTGGGTAATTACGGCACTCCAGTCGGATTGAGCCGGTGAAGGTTTATATCCAAGGGGTGGTTGGAGTTTATTGCTCATGTAATGCCACTTAGGGATGAGTGAGGCTGGTCACTCTCATCTTAAATGTCAGGACCAACTTGCCTAACTCTGGGCTCCTACACTCCTCATGGGGCAAAGTACGATTGGATGATGGACGGATGGATATATATATATATGTAGTCAAGTCGCCTATGTCACGGACTTCCATGCCGTGGTTTTCTGTGACACGGCAAGGTACCAGAACCAGAAAAAACGAACCACGCGCATGAAATACCTATGGTGCGGCAAGGTTTGAAATGCCCGGGCAAATTCCCCTGGCAGTCGGCATGCTTCCCTGTTTGTAAACAAAGAAGATGGCGACCATTTCAGCTCCATACTACAAATGCTCCAACTGCGGACTTTTTTCTCTCTTATGAAGAGGTTTAACATCACCAAATTCATTGTGTTAAGTAATGGAACATTAAAGTGCCATTGGGTGTTGTGACTAGTTTATAGGTTTGTTCGTAAAACCGCTACGAATGGGTTATTGACGAAGCACGTATCTCTGAGCTAAGATGAAATATAATGCCTCCCATCATCATCATCATGTACCCTATATAAGAATGATTATTAATGTGTTAAATGTGAGTTTGGTGGCACTTGAGCTTTTAAACATTATCAAATAAACTTCTTCAATCAGTGCTTGACCAGGCAGCCTCCGCCATCTTTAATGTTTTGTCGGTCAGCTCATTGCCCGTTATATCAAGAAGTCACATGACAAGCTTACGCCGTATGAACAAGACTTTGCTGAAAGCACATGTCGGGGTGACAGGAAGATAATGGCCCAGGCCTGGCACACCATTATCGACCAGTTGACATTGATGTGGTTTCGCCAGCAATGTGGCGCTGGTGTGGTAGTGCGTGGAACTGAGTTGAAGGCTGCTGCTGAGAAGTTTTCATGCCTTCCCAACGTGCACGATTTCAAGGTGTTCAGGGGATGGCTCTTCCCCTTCAAGCTTTGCCATGGACTTACAGCCTGTAAGGCACGTGTCGTGGCATTGGACACGGCAGCGGAGGAAGTAGACCTGTTTTGTCAGAAAGCGATGCACCTGATCAAGGAAGAGGGCCTTGCCCTTGGTCAAGTCTATAACACTGATGAAAATGGTTTGTTCTACCACTCCTTGCCTACCAACATCCAGGCTGAGGAAAAGGAGAAGACTGTGCCTGGTCAGAAGTCGTCCGAACAACGTGTCTCTGTTTTGTGATGTGCTAATGCTAATGGAACGCACCGCCTCAAACTCGTTGTTGTTGGGCGTGCAAACAACCATATTGTCTCTGTGGGTTGATGGATAACCTGCCTCTTGTGTGGTACCATTCTGTGAAGTCCTGGTTTACCGCTGAGATCTTCAGAGATTGGTTCCACAGAAATTTCGTCAAGGAAGGTACAGTTATCAGATGAAGGTCCTTGGTATCACTTGCAACCAGGCGAAGGCACTTCTGCTACTGGACAATGCCCCCGTGCATCTGTCTGAGAAGGATTTGGTTGCTTATGACGGGCGTATTAAGTGCATGTTTAAGCCACCTGGTACGACTGCTCTGATTCAACCAATGGAGCAGGGTGTAATCATGGCTGCAAGGAGACTGTACCGACAGAGGTTCCTGAACGAGGTGATGATGGTGGTGGAGGACGAGGACATGGTCGAGGACACACGTTGGGGACAGACCTTGCAGAATCTTTGATGTTACGACCTGAATTCTGCAGTGCTCAACTGGGCGAACGTGTGGAAGGAAGTCTTTGTGAAAAGCCTTGAAAGCAGTTGGTCTCGTCTCCTGCAGGGAATTGAAGTTGAGCATGACTTTGAGGAGTTTGATGTGGATGATTTCTACAGTCACCTTTGGACAGCAGGAAAGCAGGTGGACATCGACGACATGAGAAATTGGCTGGACGATGACAGCGGCGATCCTGGTTATCAGACCATGTCTGATGAGAAGATCACTGTTACCGCCTCTGCGGGCACGAAGAGGACAGCAGGAACGACGAGGACGAGAATGAGGACCCTGACTCGCAGCCCTCCGCACTTCCTTCAATCCCTCGTCTCAGTGTCCTCCATGGTTACCTGGAGGGGGTGCTGAAGTATGCCGAGCACCCGCACTATGACAGGGAGTTTGTGCCACTCCGCCTGATGATGGAAGTGAGGGGAGCCCAGGACATTGTCATCCTCCAGCAGAATTGTTGGTCCTATCATCAGACCAGGATCGACTCCTTCTTCAGGCCTGTGACCCCCACGAGTGCCAGCCCATTCTCCCCACCACCACAACCACCACCACCACCACCACCACCTCATTTCCCACCTTCACCATCAGACCTGCAACCGAGCATGTCGACAGCTTTTGAGTCTCCGTTGGACTTAAGTTTGCGGCTGTCTTCATAGTCTCCTGAGGTGGGTAGGCCACCATCACCACACGGTATATATATGGTCATCATGGTCATCGCTCAGCTCCAGCAGGATCAGGAGGAGGAGGAGCAGTTCTTGAACATTTGGTAAGTGCAAATGTTTGCCACAGAACTACATGGTACAACTCTACACCTGCTGGAGGTGTGTGGGTTAAGAAGCCCATCTGCGGTGCATGGGGTGGTAAATCTATTTATGTATCTATTGCCAGATGCCATAATCCCGTAAGGGGTGGCCATTTACTTTGAGTTATTTGTTTTACGGGGAGGGGCACTAACCGTCCACCAACCCACTTGTTGACACGTAGGGAGCATGTATGGTTTGGTTACATGGTTACCACCCAGCGTTGTAAATGGTTTCTTGGCTTACAGGAAACCCTTTGGCTTGTCACTCAATGTAAAGCCACCTGTAAAGGAAAGAAAAGCAGTAAGAAGTGACAGGAAAGATGTGAGAAATAGGAAGAGAGAAGGGCAGGCACAGAAAAAGAATGGGTAAAGGCTAAGGAAGAAGTAGGCAGCATTACATCAAGTGAGTGGATGATGGTGCCCCAGCCAAATGTTTTTTGGCAGGTAACTTTACGTTTCTTTCATAGTGTCTGTGGTGTTAAAATTTATTTAGGATAATCCTATGTATATTTTGGTGTTACAATATGGCAAAATTACCAGAAAACAGTGCCAAAAATAGGAGGGGTATTGTACATTCAGTAGTGTTTAGGTAGTTTTTTTTTTTTTTTTTTCAGTGTTTTTTTTTTTTTTTCATGGTTTTATTGGTATTGAAAATTATTTTGGATAATCCTGTGTATGTTTTGATGTCAATATATGGCAGAATGACTGTAAAACACTGCCAAAATAAGGAGAGGTATTGTACATACGATAATGTTTAGGTAGGGTGTTTTGTGGCTTTCAGTGTTTTTTTTTTTTTTATGGTTTTCATGGTGTTGCATAATATTATGGATAATCCTGTGTATGTTTTGATGTCAAAATATGGCACAATGACCTGAAAACACTGCCAAAAGAGGGAGGGGTACTGTACACACAGTAGTGTATATAGGTAGGGTGTTTTGTGGTTTTCAGTGTTTTTTCTGCCTTTTTTTCTTGTTTGTGTGTGTGTGTGTGTATGTGTGTGTTTACCACAACTTTGCATATTCCTATGTGTGTTTTGATATTTAAATATGTCTGAATGACCGGAGAACACTGCCAAATGAAGCAAGTAGGTTAGGTATAGGTTACAGGTGGGTAGAGGTAGGGTCTGGATATGGTTTACAGTCATCCCTTAACATCCACGTTTTTGACACACGATTTTCAATATCTGTAGGTGGATACAGTACTGGGGCTGGATTTACCAGAGTTATTTTTTATGTTGATAACTCTGTTGAAGAATAAAAGCTTGCTTCATTAAACTGAAGAAGTTTTTTGATGATTTTATAACTTAACTGTTTGTGTAATTTGACTGGTCATTTGTGAAGTACATGTCAGCTATATTGTCTGTCTATCTGTATATTGCAAGATACCTTAATCCCATAAGGGGTGTCCAGAAACAATTCACCTCTATGTCACCTGGTCACTGCCATTAACTGCCCTACTCCCAGCTCACAACCTCCTCTCTCATATACCTTTCCACTCCATCCCTCCATACCATCCTTGGCCTTTCCCTCCCCTCCATCTCACTCACACTCTCCTTGTTAGTCTCTTGTTCTCCATCCTCTCCACATGGCCGAACTACCTCAGTGTATTTCTCCTAACGCTTTTTCTATCACATCCACATCCACACCACAATGCTCCTTCACTTCCTCATTTGTCAGTCTGTCTCTTCATGTAACCCCACATGCTTCTCTCAGATAACTCATTTCCACTGCTCTCACTCTTGATTTGTGTCCTTACAACAAGGTTCAAGCTTTACTTCCATACGTTATTTTGGTATCACAATGCTGTCATGCAGCGACTTTTTTACTTTCATGCTCACTACCCTGTTTCTTATTACTGCTGTGTGAGGGGCAGTGTCCATATATCATGGACATCTGTTGACTGAATATTTGGTTCCTGGGCATTCCTACCTATAATGGATTTTATTTTTTGAAAGTCCACAATTTTGTAGTCAGGAACTTTTCATAGCTTGAATTTACACTACTGTATTGTCACTGAAACATAGTGGTAGGTAGGGGTGCTTGCCATCCACTCACTCGATGTAGTGCTGCTCTGGGTACCTGTCCTTTCCTCTCCTCCTTCCTTCTTTCCTTCCTTCCTCTTCTGTCTTTCTTTCCTTCCTTCTTTCGTCTTCCTTCTGTCTACAGATGACCACAATGAGTGACAAGCCAATTGGTTTCCTGTGCACCAGAATCATTTACTACGCTGGGTGGTAACCATATAACCAAATTATGGCGCCTGGTGGTTTAGTGGGTAATTACGGTGCTGCAGTTGGATTGAACTGGTGCAAATTTATATCCAAGGCGTGGTTTGGGCTTATTGACCATGTAATGCCACTCAGGGATGAGTGAGGCAGGTCACTCTCATCTTAATTATCAGGACAAACTTGCCTAGCCCCGGGCCTGTACACTCCTTATGGGGCAACACTGGATTAGATAATGAATGAATGAATGTCACTGAAATGCATAATGGACATCTGTTGACTGGATAATTTGTTCCTGGTCATTACTGTACTTCCTTTAATGAATTTTATTTTTTAGAAAGCCCGCCATCTTGTAGTCTGGGACTTTTTTTTTTTAGCTTGATTTACACTATTGTCATTGAAACAAAGGTTAAACGTGAGTATGCAATGATCACTGTTACTGAACTCATCTCCAACAAGAACCTTATCAACAAAGTTTTCTAATGCAGCCAATACAGGATCTAAAATATATCCTCCTCTTGTTGGTTGTTCAACAAATTGATGTAACAAACAATCCAACAAGTTATTGTGTAAGTCCAACCCTGTGTGTGGAGATAAGAATTCACTCCCTTGTTTTATAGGTAGATTAAAATCTCCATCATCATCATCATCTGAACCTCTTTTCTCACCCAAGGGCAGGGTGAGGAGTAGCAACCTCCAGACAGCCAAAGTTTGGCCAGTTCAATGGGCCACGCTTACATTCACTCATCATTCAAGCCCTTGAAATCCTAGCTCCATCAGATAGGCAAAAAAAAAAATTTCACCACATTCTGTATCTTCTTACATACCTATCTGATAGAGCCAGTCTGAATGCTTTCACGTTAAAAAAGGGTGCCAAATCCCTGGTTATGCACTTCTTTGCACAAAATTCATCCAGTCAGCTCGAACTCTTGTCAGTCTCTTAGCCTCACCAACTTGCATACTTCTCTTCGTCACACACTCATCCACCATATCCCTCCACCTTCTTGGCTTGCCTCGTCTCCTCCCTCCTTCAAATTTGCCCAGATATACCATTTTCACCACACTACTGTCGTCTGTTCTCTCCACATGACCATACCATCGCAGCACACTCTCTTCGATTTTGGTGTCCACAGACTTCATCAACGCAGCAACTTTAACGAATCACATTATTCCGTATCCTATCCACTCTGTACTCCACGTACATTCCTCAGCAGTCTCAGCTCCACCACTCTTACTTTTGACTCATTTTCATGCCACGCCATAGTCTCACATCCGTATGTTAAAGTTGGTAGTAACATTCCTTCATGTAAGCCTCGTCCAGCTGCAGCACTGGATCTTCTGTTTCTTATTAAAGCCTTCATAGCAGCAGCTACTTTCCTTCCTTGTGTCACTCTACTTTCCACTTCTTTGGCGCATTTTCCTCTCTTTTCTATCACATTACCCAGGTATTTGAACTCTCTCACCAATTCCAGTCTATCTCCGTTCACTGTAACATCACACTGGTAGTCACCTTCTCTCTCAGTAACCATTACTTTACTCTTTTCTACATTTACTCTCAAGGCATGATGCTCACAGGCAACAACAAAACCCTGGACTAGTCTACCAAGCTCTTGTCAGGTATTTGCAAGTAGAACTGCATTTTCAGCATAAGACAAGTTTGAGATATTCCATCCATCACAGTTCGTTACCAACACCATCCCTCTCTCTATTACTCATGATTTTACTTCTCTCTTCGCCCCATCCATATATATATATTGAACAACCATGGGAACATCACACAATCTTGCCGCACACCCACATTGATCATGAACCATTCACTTAGATGCCCATTTACCCTCACACATGCCTCACTACCATCATAAAAATTCTTGAGGGCACCTAGCAGCGTACCATCTACACCTTACATGCACAACACCTTCCACAGTCCTTCTCTGTCTACTTTGCCTTATGCTTTTCCCCGATCCATAAATGCCACGAACACCTTGTAGTCCTTCTCACAAGCCTTCTCCACTATATCACTGCAAATACTTGATCCACACTTCCATTGCCACTCCTAAAGCCACCCTGTTTGTCACTCACTAGGACTTCTGATATCTCTCTCATACTTTCTGTATAATAATTTTTCCATATACCTTTCCTAATGAAATTAAAATCTCCAAGACTTATTATATTTTGGGTGTGGCAGACCTGCAGTTTGTTTGTATAATGTCAGTTTTACTGGACTGAGCTGGCGGACGAAAAATCTGTTTGAGAGTCACCTTTCCATATGATTCATTCCTAAGCTGAACATAGATTGCATCAACATTATTGGTGGAAAGTTGTGGAGTTTACACTGGTTGAAAATTTTTTTTAATGTATGTCGATACACTGCCTCCCAATCTCCCATTTTTCTCATTACTGAAAATTGTGTAACCAGGTGGACTGTTTTCTGCTAAAAAGTCTCTGTTCATCATGTGACCAAGATTCAGTAATACTAGTTTTATTGTAGTCGTCAACAAGTGCAAGAGTCTACATCAATGAACTTATTTTGCAAACTCTGCATATTAGCAAGGAAAACAACTGTCCATATTTCTGACTAGTATCTGGTATAATGTGCTTTTTCTACTCTGATTGCAGTTTATTTTAGAGGGAAATATAGCTATTGATGAGTGATGATATGAAGTTTTTGAAAACTCATAGAATGAAGTTTAGGGCTAGAAATATGGCAGTAGGGGAGAAGTGGTCAGTTGCTGAAAGTGGACTGCATATCATAAGATTGCAGGATTGATTGACCTCTGGTAGGGAATTGTTCAAGGATTTGAATTTCATTAAAGCAGTTTACTGCTTCTCCATACTTACTGAGATGTAATAAAAACATTGTTCACTAATAACATCATGCCAGTCCTTTGTGAGATATCCGTAGTATATTTAGGTATACTTTAGGCAGTTTAGTATTGCATTAATGCAAAAATTTGTGATATGTGAAGGTATATGGGAAGACTTGTGGGCATCAAGGTGAATGGGGATGTGTAGGAGGATTGCTGGACTAGGTATATGAGGGTTTTGAAAACACTCATGGACCTCAGGAAACCAAGTGACAGGTCTGCGATGTTGTAAGTCTTATGCGTAATATATAAATAAAATTAATATATTGTATTATGAGCAGATGGGTGCTATTGTATCTGGCATGTTTCAACAGACCTGCGGCGCCTGAATCAGCTGGCCAAAAAATCCATTAACACTGGGATGATCATTGTGGGAGGTGGCGTCGTCAAACACCACATCTGCAATGCTAACCTCATGGTGAGATGTTCTACTTCCAGTATTAGCCACTTCACTCTGATTATGGATATTTTTCATTTTTGGTACCTTCAGAGAGTTTAATTCAGGAGAGTCTTAATAAACTGGAGAGGTTAGATGCCACTTCTATTAAACCTTTGGTAGAATATCTTCATAAGCTGAATAGTAATGTTATCATTTGAAAATAGCAAGAGTAAACTTTAAAAGTCATTAGTGTGTTGGGGTTCATACAATTGTTTGTGGTAGGTGGGGGTGCCCACCATTCACTAACTTGATTTAGAGCTGCTCTCAGGTGACTGCCCTTTGCTCTTTTCTTTCCTTCCTTCTTTCCTTCCTTCCTCTTCTGTCTTTCTTTCCTTCATTCTTTCCTCGTTCTTCTGCCTACGGGTGACTTTACACTCCCTCTTCTGTCTTTCTTCCTTCATTCTTTCCTCATACTTCTGCCTGTGGGTGACTCTACACTGAGTGGCAAGCCAAATGGTTTCCTGTACACCAGGAAACCATTTGCTATGCTGGGTGGTAACCATATAACCAAATTTTGGTGCCTGGTGGTTTAGTGGGTAATTACAGCACTCCAATCGGATTGAGCCGGTGAAGGTTTATATCCAAGGGATGGTTGGGGTTTATTGCTCACAAAATGCCACTCAGGAATGAGTGAGGCTGGTCACTCTCATCTTAACCCTCTCAGGCACAGGTGGTTTGAGTCGTTAGAGTGTTTAACCCGTACACCGTGGGCATGTTTACCAATGTTTTGCATGTCCCGTGGGGTTATTCGGGCTCCGACAGACTCTCAAAAAATATTTGCCAAAAATCAGTTATTAGTCCTAGAATATTAAAATTACATAAGCTTATGGCACATACCTTCAGCTTTCTCCTGGAATGTGGGTTGAGCCATCGTCGGTTACCATAGGACTTGTGGAGACCTCTGAAGTTGGGTAACGAAGTCTCCACTTTACACTTCCCGACAACCCGTAATATGATTACCACAGCCAGATATAAACACTATAAACACTACTCTATGATTTTCAAGTAGTTTGGGATCCATACTCCAAAAAAAACCCACTGTGAAAGCAATGGAAATTACGAGCGCGTCTGATCGTCGCACTTGCGCTAGTTCGCTCTTGGTACTCTGTCATTTATTATTCATAAAACCCCTTACACTTTATATTTCTATTACTATATCACACTTATATATATCGGGAGTCTTTCTCCATAAGTTTCCTTCTGTAGTATTAGTTTATTGTCACTGAAGTCATTCGATTTTTCATTCAGTAAAATACTTAGAGAGCCACGGATTCACTTTCACTGTTATAACATAAATTATTTGTACTCATATTCTTATATTACTAATTACTTACATTACTATTTACATTTTCTGTTCTATTTTCAATATTTACCCTTCTATTTTACTTACATTATTCACTGTCACTTTCAGTAAGATAAAACTATAATATACTGTTCAATCGTATGTACTGAACATCCATTGCTTTCACTTGCTATTTATACATTATTTACACATTATTTCCAAATTATTCTCCTTTCACACTTGCACTGTTAGAACTGCTTCTGGCTGTGGTAATCGAAGAAGCAGGTAACACAGAGGGGAACCTGGCACTCAGCTCACTGCCAAGAGGTGCGTTTGTGCTCAGGTGTGCGGTGGGTGGTATGTGCACAGACCTGACACCTGCAAATCGCGGCCTTCCTTTTCCCTGTGGCAGGCATAAGCTCAAGTCTGTGCCGATCCATATATGCCCTCTGCTCAAGTCGGTCGGGAAGTGTTACTGGATGGCGCCTTGGAGTTGCTGCTGTCACCCTACCATATCTTTCCAGCAGCTGCTGGACACAAGTCCTGGTGAACAACCTCAGGGAGAAGGACTTGGGTGGCTTGACCTTCATCTTGTTCAGGGTGAAGGCGTTCAGCATCGTCATATCTATGAGATGCAGAAAAACTTTCCTGTACCACCTAGTATTCTTCCTGAGGCAGTTGATCTCACCAATCATCATGTCGGACTTGTCCACCAGCCGCATGTTGATATTGTAGTCCAACACAGCATCAGGTTTCATCACAGGTTTGCCTGTCCTACGGTCGACCTTCCCACTGTCTGTCATCTCTCCCTTATGTACGGTGGTGAGCATGTGCACGACCCTCTTGTCATGCCACCGTGTTGCCAGCATCTTCTCAGACTTGCGTAGGTGCACGTCTCCTCGCTGCGAGGTTCCTGCCTCTGCGAATTTGGGGAAGTGGGCACAATTACTTTTGACAGTGCCGCAGGAGCCAATGCCGTGCTCAGAAAGGTATTTGGCAAGTTTCGGTGCTGTATAGTAGTTGTCTGTATACAGCACATGATTCCCACCAAAATACTTTTCTAGGAGCACTTTCACTACACAGCCTGAGAAGCCAAGGGGGTGTGTTTTATCCAGATCGACAGTGCTGGCTGAATAAATGACGAAGTCAAGGATGTACCCCGTCTTACAGTCGCACATTACAAAGAACTTAATTCCAAAGCGATGGCGTTTGCTTGGAATGTACTGAACAAACCGAAGACGTCCTCTGAACAAAACAAGGATTCGTCAATGACAACCTTCTGAAAGGGGTGGAAGAATGACATAAACTTATCCTTCATTCTGCTCAGAATCTCCCGGATCTTCCAGAGTGGGTCGGTTTGGGAAGGTACATCGTTGTCGGCAAAGTGCAGGTTTCCCATGATGTTCCGGAAGCGATCTCTGGCCATGTACTTATTGAAGGTGGGTGAGGGTAGTAAGGGATCCATGGACCAGTATTCTTCCAACTCATGCTTCTTGGAGTGTGGCATGAGAAGCATGAGGGCAAAGAACACATACAGCTCCTGCACTCCCAGCATGGACCACTGTTGCGTCTTGGCTGCACCTGTACCACTTGCAGCACGTTGTGATTCATACCTGTTGGTCTCATCACATATGTGCTGCATGACTTCGTCATCTAGGAAGGCCAAAAGGTAGTCCACACACTCAGCATTTTCGTCAATAGTGAAGGCAGGCTGAACTCCTGAGGAGCTCTCATCAAATACTAAATTTTCAGGCACAAAATCTGACCCTTCCGTCCTTGCGAAGGCGTCCAAGATTCCCTGTCGTGGCGGTGTAGGGCAGGTGGTGATGATGGTGGTGGAGGTTGGCTGTGAGGCAGATTTATCTCGTTCAAGGTCACTCGCACTGACCCTGGGTTGCCTTACAGCACTAGCAGCCCTTACCCTACTAACAACACTACTTTTCACAGTGCTTGATTTACCTCTTCCTCTACGTCCTACCTTCACTGTTGATTCTGGTGGTGACTCCAATGATGAAGACTCCGGAGATAACTCAGCCGACGATGAGGAAAAAATGAGTGAAGTGGGGCTTGGGGAACGGGGAGGTGAATGCACTCGGGACTCATGGCGGGCTGGGTCACGCGGGGGCATTGTTCTGGGGCTAACACGCCGCCTTTTCAGTCCCTTCCCAAATTCCTTGCCTTGCTGCACTAACTGCTCCTTTCCCTTGGAGCTAGAGACTACTTCTGACACTGAAGCACTCGTTGTAGCAGTTTCTGGCACGATAACCTCACCCGGTTCATCACACGATTCACCCGAATCGTCAAAATCACTGTCCATCATCACCATGGACAATTCTGCAAGTTCACGTGCCACTGCAGAGTCACTAAGGCCTTTCCTGCTTCCCTCACTACTTTTCTTAGGGGTAGAGGTCACGGGGCCCTTTGCAGTGGGCGCAGAAGCGGCAGGAATGGCGGGGCGCGAATGCGACATTGTTTCACTACAGCGGAGGACAAGGAACTAAATGCTGCGGCTTATCTGAGAAGGGAAGGGTTGACAATGACACTGAGGCTTACTGCTGCTAACTTACATGCTAATTTTTTATAGGTAGAAAATCTCGGCAATACATAAAGAAATAGGTAGGTCCAGGTGAATGTAAATGTCACTTAGGCTTCTCCCTTCCTTTCTGATATATATTTTTATTACAGACATCGATTACAAGGCATAATTCAAAGGGGAAATTACCGTGGTAATGTAGCGAATGAATGCACGTGAGGTGTTGTCAGGTGATAATTAGCCAATTCCTGGTGTATAACACTATCACTTACCTGATTTTTTTTTGGTATATATTATTTTGTATAAGTATAGGGCATAGGGCTTATTTCAATGGATGAAATCTGTGGAAAAATCCGGGGGAAATTTGCGTAGTGCAGCGCGGCGTGGGAGGTGAGAGGACAGGGTAATGGAGGGCAGGTAGGGAGGGGAGTCACGAAGGGGGTAAAATCGCTAAAATGTCAACAGTGGATGGGAGTACAGATGAGATTTGGAGTGCTGACTAGTGTTGGACATTGGCAGTACTGATAGATGATACAAGCCACCACTTGAGAGCCCGGGATAATTCAAAATAACACAGAATCACAAAAGTGACACCCCGCGGTATGATCCATTGTGGCCGAGCGTTACGAAAGTGACGCCCCGCAGTTAAGGGGTTAACAACCTGTAAAGCGCACCATGACACAAATCGGGAAAAAAAAAAAAAAATGACACCGGCAGGAAACTTGTGTCTTCCTATGTTTGACATGATGTGCATCATGGTGCATTGTACAGGATGGTATTTAATGACTCGATTGGAGTCCGTGCATGAAAGGGTTAAATGTCAGGACCAACTTGCCTAGCCCCAGGCTCCTATGCCCCTCATGGGCAACATAGGATTGGATGATGGATGGATGGATGGATTAATTCCCTTCCTCCTTTCTTGTACAGGCATACCCTGGTTTAACAGTGTAATTGGTTATGTAAAACCCCATCATTAGGTGGGTAATAGTATACTGGGGAACATTTAACATGTAAAGTAACATGGACCGTTTACCTACGTTGGGTTTCCCCCCAAACCAAGCCCAAAACCCACCCAAATGAGCCCATAAACAAGTTTAAAGCCAATCTAAATGCCCTAACATCTGTCAAGGAAGCTAACCTAAGCTTAACACCTGTAAATAACTCACTAAAACCAACAAATAATATCTGAAAATCATCAAATATAAGTCTGGAAAAAAATCAAGCTGAGTACTCTGTACCCCAAAATGACAATGTTTACCCCACCTGTGGCTAAAACACATTAATCTGAGTCTATAAACAGTCTATAAATCAACCTAAACACACGGTTTTAGTCTAGAATACTATCAAAATCGGTTTTTAAAAATCAAAACCCATTGTTAAACAGGGGTTTGGCCATCGTTAGGCGAAGTATGGTTGTATTTTTACTCCTATCGTTAAGCTGGGGTATCGCATCTGGGGCATCATATATCAAGGTATTGCAGTTTAAGAATATGGAACCACTCTGCATGGCAGAGGAGTGGGGAATGTGGCTGGTGTCTCCCTCAGTTTATAAAATCTAAACCAGCTTTTACACTGCAGCGTAATGGTGCTGACTACTCCGTCTTTCTGAACACGGCCAGTGAGTGGGATGGGAGTGACAGTGGTGCACGGCCAGATGAAGCTGTGTCATGGGGCAAGATTAGACCTAATGCAACTCCAGTCAAGGTAAGATGACAGGTGGCATGGAGTAGGATGGGAGAGATGAGATAATAGAGTAGAATAGGAGAGATGGGATAACAGAGCAGAATGAGAGAAATGGGATGGAGTAGGAAAGGATGATCTGAAATGGAATAGAGTAGTATGAGATGGGATACAATAGAGAAAGGGGAGAAAGGTTGAGTGGTTAGAATGGCGTTTCTTAACCTGGGGTGCTAGCACCCCCAGGGATGCTAAAATAAATTTTAGGGGATGCTGGAAAATGCTGCTTTATTGTTTTTTTTTCTTGGGTTTGCTTAGTATTGGCATCCTTTTTTTTTTTTTTTTTTTTTTTTTTTTTTTTTTTTTTGAGAATGTATAAAATAAACTTTTAGGCAGTACTTCACTTCATTTTACTTTAACCCTGCAGTAAGGTAGCAGCTGTAATCCCAGTAACCAGATGTAAAGGGGTGCTGGACTGAGACTTTATTGCAGGGGAGATGCTGAGGTTGGAAAAGGTTAAGAAACGCTGGGTTAGAAGAAGGGGATGGTGGTGTGGGTAAGGTAAGGATATGTGATTAGTGGAGTATGGCTTGTGGAGGTTCATTTACAGTACCGTAAAGCATGAAAAATAAGAGAGAACTCCTCGTGGAAGGAGATTCAATCACCCATTTATAAAGGCTCCAGCTGAAGTGGATTCCTACCCTTTGTATGGTTAAGGACCCATAAATAGTCATTTAAATACTTTTTTCTTTTATCATCTGTTAATTACTTATAACATTTTTTCTTCCTTCATCACTGACCTTTTGACCCTTTCATTATTAACATTAAACAGCTGCAAGGTTAAGTAAATTTGAACAGACACTATCACTAGAGTAGATGCCTCAATCCAAGAGGAGGCGTTCACAAAATACATTGCCTCCTTGTCATCTGCCATCTGTCTGCCCTTCCTCCAATTCACACTACCCTCATTTTTATGCCTTTCCACCCCACCTTGCTCAGTTACACTCTCCTAGTCAGTCTGTCATTCTCCATTCTCTCTACATGGCCAAACCATCTCAGAGTATTTCTAAAGCTTTGCAGCACACCACATCCTAAAAACACTTTAACCTCCTTAACCGCTACATGCCGGGGGTTTTCCGATGTCGCATGCTCCTCCTTACTGGGGATTTTGTGATTTTGGGAAAAGTACCCCTACTTCAAACCTTAATATCTGCCAAACTGTAACAGCTACAGAAAAAAATTAAAGATACATAAGACTCACCAACTCTTCCTTTTCAAATGAAAAGTCTTTAGTAATGGCCACTGCAATCTTACTATCAAATGAGATGGTGCCTCGGATTGCCACCACTGGCAGGTTAGGGCTGGCGGCCGGTCGCCATCAAGTGACTGTGCCGGCAGCGACTGTTGCTATTTCCGGGAATGCTCGTAGGCGAAGAAGTGACAGTACGGCCTTATTCTTTACCAACATCCGTGGCCTTACCACAAATTTAAACTCAGTTCATTTTTTCCCTCAGTCCATATCCCCTTTGGCCCTTTTCCTCACAGAACCACAAATCTCACCCTCTACCGATATATCTCCATTTTGTTTTCCCGGTTACCATCTCCATACAAACTTCCGTAACAAGGGCGGCACCTGTTGTTAATATCAATCCCAATATGCAGTTGACACTATTTTAAACTTCACTTCATCCAGTTTTGATTTCTCATTATATAAATTAAATTGTCAAAACATTACCAAATATATTTGTGTAGTTTATCATTCACCCAATGCTTCTTCGGAACCCAGTGTATTTGATTCCATATCCACTCAGTTGAGTAACCTTGACCTTGCCCTTGGCACCGAAATTACCATTTTGGGTGATTTTAACATACACAATGTTGAATGGTTATTGCATTCTGCCCGGACTGACGACGCTGGTCTAGAGTGCGTGCTGTTTGCGAATCATTTAATCTCACCCAGTTGGTAAAGCAACCAACCAGAATACCTGATAATCCTGACCATAATACCCATCTCTTGGATTTATTCTTGACAAATAATCCAGATCAATACAGGATAGAGGTACTGTCACCACTTGGATCCTCTGACCACAATCTCATCAAAGCCTCATTAGTTAACCCTCCCACACCTCCCCGTTCTGAACCTGTCAGGGTGACCTGATGGCACTTTGATAGGGCAGACTGGGATGGATTTAGAAATTATCTTGCTGATGTTCCATGGCAGTCTTTCTTCTTTAGTGATCCCAATTCTACCCGGTCCCACAATTGCGACTTAATACTAGCTGGTATGGATTTATTCATACCAAGTCAACAGTTCACTAAAAGATCGAACTCTCCAAAATGGTTTGATGGCAACTGTGCCAGAGCAACAGCCCAAAAGTCATTAGCATATAACTCTTACTTAAAATCAAAAACATCTGAATCACACTCCCAATTTAAAATTGCTAGAAATCATGCAAAAGCTGTATTAAATCTATCTAAATCAAACTTTCTTCAAAAGCAAGCATCAAAACTACTTAACAACCCTAATGACAATAGAATATTCTGGTCGACTCTTAATTCTTGCAATAATAACTTTAACAAGTCATCTTCCATTCCCCCACTAAAATCTTCAGATGGCGACATTACAAATGATCCACGTGGGAAAGCAGATATCTTTGCCAGTACCTTTGCCAGAAATTCTACCATAGACGATACCAGCCAGAATGTCCCAGTACTGGAACTTGATTCTCCCGAAATTGCCCCACTTAAAATACAGACAAGTTACGTAAAATCCATCCTAGACAGTTTACCTACCAACAAAGCTCCAGGCCCAGATGGAATTCCGCCAATTGTTTTGAAAAAGTGTTCCCCTGAACTTGCCTTTGTCCTAGCTAAATTATTCAGACTATGCATACGTACTTCTTTATTCCCAAATTCATGGAATGAAGCCAATATCCACCCAGTTCCAAAGAAAGGAAGTTCATCTGACCCCTCCAATTGCAGACCAATAGCTGTCACATCTTCTCTTGGTAAGGTATTTGAAACTTTAATTAATAAGCACATTGTTAAACATCTTGAATCCAACAACTTAATTAGTGATAAACAATATGGTTTTTGCCACGAAAGATCCACCATTGACATACTCAATCTCTTAACTCATACCATTCATCAATCAATTGATCTTTTTGGAGAAACTCATGCAGTTGCTCTTGATATCTCTAAAGCTTTCAACAGAGTATGGCACCGTTCCCTGCTGTCCAAACACCCTTGCTATGGACTAACATCTTTTGTTCCTTTGATTTCTTGATATCTTAGTGACAGGAAATTAAGAGTAAAAGTAGATGATGTATATTCCAATTTCCTCTCAATTAACGCTGGCTTGCCGCAGGGATCAGTTCTGGCACCAACCCTATTTCTGGTTCATATTAATGATCTCTTATCTGTCACCCACAATCCCATTCACTCATATGCAGATGACTCAACACTACATAGTTCATTCACACTCAGACATCCATTTACAAAGTCTAATATCTCCACCTCTCAACTCAGTACAGCCATCTCCATAAATCACGATCTATCTACAATCAGTGAATGGAGACAATACAACCTTGTCTCTTTTAATGCTAGTAAAACTAAATATATACAATTTACTAATAGACAGATATTGCCAGATTCATACATTACCTTCAGTGCTACTAATATTCCCATCTCCAAAAGTATTGAAATTCTTGGCATCTCACTTAACAGTGCCCTCAGCTGGACCTCTCATGTCAGATCACTTGCTAAAACCGCCTCAAAGAAACTTGGATTATTGTACAGAGTCCGTAACTTCTTCGCCGATGAGCAGTTAGCTATAATTTATAAGTCATGTGTGCTCTCAGCTTGAATATTGCTCACCCATATGAAATGGTTGTGGAGAGGTTGCATTAAGACAGCTAGACAAAATTCAGAACATAGCTGTTAGAATCATTAACAACCCTGCTATTACATATAAACTACCTCCCCTGCAAGTAAGAAGGAATGTTGCCTCCCTTGCATTATTTTACAGATATTTTTTTGGCAAATGCTCAGACGAAGTTGCGTCCATGGTGCCACCTCTCCATGCCTTCCCTCGTGCTACACGGGCATCTGGTAGCGCTCATGACTGGAGTGTCACTCAGCCATATTGCAGAACTTCTGCCTATCAGAATTCTTTCATTCCCCGAACTGCATCTCTGTGGAACTCGCTTCCCCAGAGTTGTTTCCCTTCAGATTTCAACCCACAACTGTTCAAGTCTAACTGTTACAGATATTTTATGAACGGAGGACACCAGTAATCTGGTGTATGGATTATTTTTTTTTACTCATTTGTTTTTCCTTCCTCCGTTCTGTTATTTATAAAAAAAAGAAAAAAAAAAAAATCCCCACACCTCCAGGTGGTCCCATCAATGAGTAAGGATAAAGTTAAAGTTCAAAGGGTGGCAGGAAGACACTTGCGGCTATACATGTCAACTGATGTTGCCCCGCACCCAAAATCATGACAGCTATGCACGTCGACTGGCATGTAGGGGTTAATCTGTCTGTTTGCCTCTTGGTATAGCTACATATGCCCCTAGCAGTTAAGATTTGTAAGAGAGAGTAAGAAGAGAGTGGATGAGGAATTTGGAAGGAATTTGAGTGTAAAATGGAGGGACTGTAAGAAAATGTTCTGGAGAGAAGTGAAAAGAGTAAGACAGGGTGGAAGTGAAGTTAGCAGGGGAGTGAAAGATAAAAATGGTAGATTACTAGTGGAGAAGGGAGAAAAAGTGAGCAGATGGAGAGAACACTTTAAGGAATTGTTGAATGTAGAGGATGGAAGTAATGCGAGTATAAGTGGCTGGGGAATGGCTGGGAGAAGGAGGGAGGTGAGAAGACAGGAAGAAATCAGTAGGATAGAAGTTGTGGAAGCAATGAAGAAAGTTAAATCGGGGAAAGCCCCAGGAATTGATGGAGTGTGTGGTGAAATGCTGAAGCATGGGGGAGAGATAGTAGTAGAATGGATGTGGAAGATGTGCAGATTGGCCTGGGAGGAAGGTAGAGTCCCGGAGGATTGGAAGTCAGGTATAATTATTCCCTTGTACAAAGGAAAAGGGGAAAAAGAAGTGTGTGGTAATCATAGGGGCATTTGTCTTCTTAGTATAATAGGAAAAGTGTATGGTAGGATACTTATAGACAGAGTTAGAGAAAGAACAGAGAAATTAGTTGGAGAAGAACAGGGAGGCTTTAGGAAGGGAAGAGGTTGTGTAGATCAGATATTCATTCTTAGATCTTTAGAGGAAAAGTTTCTAGAGAAGGGAAAGAAGTTGTATGCGGCTTTCATGGATCTGGAGAAAGCATATGACAGGGTGGATAGACAAGGATTGTGGAAAGTGTTAAGAATATATGGAGTAGATGGGAAGTTGTTGAATGCTGTGAAGAGTATGTACGATGGTGCGAAGGCTGCAGTGCGTGTGGATGGTGAACTAAGTGAATTTTTCTCTTTGAAAGTTGGTTTGAAACAGGGATGTGTCATGTCTCCGTGGTTGTTCAATCTGTACATGGATGGGGTAATAAAAGAGGTACAAGGTAGGGTAGTGGATGTTGGAGTGGCCCTGGTGAGAGAGGATAGTGTTTGGAAACTCCCCGTACTGTTGTTTGCAGATGATACTGTGTTGTTGAGTGAAGACGAAGGGGAGCTGCAAGGCTTGGTGGATGAGTTTGAGAGAGTGTGTAAGAAACGGAACCTAAAGGTGAATGTAGGGAAGAGTAAAGTGATGGTCTTTGAGAGAGGTGAAGTTAGTGAATGTACAGTGAGGTTGGATGGTGAGGAATTGGAAAATGTGAGTACGTTTAAGTATTTGGGTAGTGTGATGAGTAAGGATGGAGGTTTGGAGGGTGAAGTGCTTGAAAGGGTACAGCAGGGAAGAAAGGTTGCTGGTTCCTTGAAAGCAGTGATAAGAAACAGGGAAGTGAGCATGGAAGTGAAAAAGTTACTACATGACAGTATTGTGATACCAACTCTAACGTACGGTAGTGAAGCTTGGACATTGTTGGAAGGACACAAGTCAAGAGTGAGAGCAGTGGAAATGAGTTATTTAAGAGGAGCCTGTGGAGTCACGTGGAGAGACAGGCTGACGAATGAGGATATAAAGGAACGTTGTGGTGTGGATGTGGATGTGATAGGAAATGTTATGAGGAACACACTGAGGTGGTTTGGCCATGTGGAGAGGATGGAGGGTGAAAGACTGACGAAGAGAGTGTATGTGAGTGAAGTGGAGGGGGGAAGAGGGAGGGGGAGGCCGAGGATGAGATGGAGGGATGGGGTGGAGAGGTATATGAGAGAGGGGGGTGTGAGTTGGGAGCAGGGCAGTGAAATGGCGGGGGACAGGGCGACTTGGAGGCGATTTGTTTGTGGCCACCCCAAACGAGATTGAGGCGTCTGGCAATAGATAGAGATAGATAGATAGTTAACACATATCCACTCCTCTCTCTTGACTTGTGGTTTTCCAATGAAATCCAAGCTTCACATCCATGTGCCAGAATGAAGAGCACAATACTGTCGTGCAGCAACTTCTTTACTTCCATGCTCGCATCCCTGTTCCATATTACTATAGTTTAACCCCTAAATACCGTAATTTGATCTGGCTTGTCTGTCACTGGAGCCACAATTAGGGGGTGTTTTTTTGACTTTCACCAAGGGGAAAATCAGTAAGTTTTGGCTAAAGAGGAAGAATTTACACACCTGACAGCGCAATTGGCACTCCCCTAGGCCTAATGGTTACCGCACAAATGAGGGTCAAAGTTGAAAAAAAAAAAAAAAATAGTTACTCCCAAAATTTTCAAAAGCTCCCATAATTTTGATAACTAACTATTTCTATTACTGAAATAGGTCATTGAAATATCATATGTCACACCAAGCCCGAGAACAGGTGTTTTGGGGTGTGGGGAGATTACTTGCTTTTGGGGAGATAACATACCCTATGGGGAGAAGGTTTGTAGGTATGGAGGCTGGATAAAACCATCATTTCTCATCAAAGTAGAGCACTTTAGTTTGTTCTTGACCAACTACTATGAAAACAGATGTGTATGTACGTGTGGGGAGATAAAATTCGATCGGGGAGAAGGCCCACAACGAGTACATTGAACCCTGAGAGATCATTTATGGTAAGAACCAATTTGGCTAGTTGAAACAAACAAAATCTATGTGATTTAGCATATCAACCATGCAAACACAAGCAGGTGTGTTTGCAGGTGTGAGGAAATAATTCGTGTTCTGTATGGGGAGTAATCCTGCTGTGCCTCATAGTACTTCAGAAACTTTCAGAAACACTAAGTGTTTATATTGCCATGAAGGAAAACTGAATATTGTTCAATATTGTTGCAGATGCATGCAAGGGAAAAGGGAAAATGTAACACTCTTTACTGTATCGAGATGGAGGGGTGGTGATTGGGGGAGGGGGCTGGGTGGTATTGGGGGGGCTGGGGCTCAGATGCCTGTGATTGCACATGTTTGCATGTATAGAATAGTATACAGAGAAGCATTTATTATGTTCATGTACAAAAAGGCACAGGAAAAAAAAAAAAAAACATCGAGGCAGTACATATAAAGCATGTGTACATGTGTTGGGGGTGGGGGGAGTGGGGGAGGGGAGGCGTGGAGGGGAGAGCAATCCAAGCTGCGTGCTCGCTATCACACGATGGTTTATTGGGGGTAGGAGGGTAGTACGGGGCCGAAAGGGAGGGAGGGGGTAGGGTAGGTAGGGGTATACAAGGTAGGGAGGGAAGGTGGAGGGGGATGGAATGGGCCTCGTGGTTGGGGGAGGGGTAAACTTCGACTAATAACGTCCTACTGGGGCATACAGATGGGTGGGAGGGTCTTCAGAGAGGGTTATTACGTGACAGATGATGAAACATTCAGGCAATGGGTGGGCCGAGAGGGGGGTGACCCCCCCTGCCCTCAGTGTGGTCGGATCACCCAACCCAAGGCTGGAGGGGTTAGTTCTCATTGGCTTGAAGGGATATACGTCACAATCAGGGTGGAGCAATGTGCAGGCAGTTTTTTACAAGGTGCACCATATGGACGTGATTCAGCTCAGAGGGCTGAAGTGGTCAACATGTACATTGATGTGCTTCGGTATTTAGAGGTTAATTGCAACCTTCCATCGTTGCTGTACTAAGTCTTGCACTTCATCTTCTAAGTTCGTTTCCGTGCTTATCACACTACCCTCCGTGTATATTTGAAGACACTTTCTCTGTTTCTAGTCCATTCAGATTCACAATATACCGTGTAACTTAATTTATTTTAAATACGCCACACCATAACTCTACTCTGCTACATTCACTTTGAAATTTTGTTTCTTACATACACTTTCAAGCTATTTCATCTAGCCATGGATCTCTAGCTCACCAAGACACTTGCGTTTTCTGTTCCTGGACCATTTAGATTCACAATATACTGTGTAATTTCATTTCACTTATATATGCTATACCATAACTTACTCTTTGCCACATTGATTTTCAAATTTTGTTTCTTACATACACATCCAGGCTATTTCACGAAGCCATGAAACTCCAACTCACTGTTACTAACAAAACAGTTTCATTAGCAAACAACAGTACAGCCAGTTTCCCTACCCCATCCTTTCTTGCTAAGGACACTCCTATATCAGGTGCCCTATCTTGTATTTTGTCTGTAACACCACCCTCTTGTGATTGTACACTGATTGAGAATCTAAATGGTCTCCTGTAAACCAAGAACCCATTTGGTAAGTTGGATGATACCTGTAACCATATAATCAAACGCATGTGTACCCTCCTTATCATGGAAATCATGAAGGGGGTTTACAGAGGGATAGTGACATCCTGTAAAAAAATCCTAAGTAAAAAGAGAAATTGTAATTTCATTTATTAATTTTTGAAGGTTCAGTGGAGAGATTGTAATGAAATATCTGTTAGAGATACCATATTTTAGAATCCTTTAATGTGTGAAACTGTACTAATTTCTTCATTTGTTTATAAGGACTCCAGCATGCTGGCATGCGTCAGCCTTTATCAAATGGTGAATGTCCATGCAGCTCGAACTTTAGCTGCCTCTCAGTTGAGTCCTTTAACCTCGAGGTCACACTCTGTGACCCTGTCCCAGGTCTTTTTTGATCTGTTTCTTGCGGCTGCATCCTCAGCATTCACACCTCTCACCCTCTGCACCCAGTTCTCATCCTCATCCTTGCCACATGCCCAGATAATTTTAATACTCAACACAGCACTAGTACATTCAAGTCTTAACCCTCCTCTCACTCGTCATTTGCAATCCTAACTTCCACCCCAGGCCTGTCACTATAAGATACAGTGCACATCCATCAAATCATTGTCATCTCTGTACATTTGAGCATACAAATATCATCCTTCTTTTCTGCCCAAGTATCACTACTGTACAGCATTACACACCATTACACACCTTTCACATGCTTTATTCAAAGACCCCTTAGTACAGAGGGAGACCCCACTCAGTGTCAGGAGGGGCAACATCTACCTGAACTTCTTCCAACCACTCCTTACCCTAGCCACAAAGCTAGCTCCAGCCCCACTTCCAGCATGTATCATGGTCCTAAAATAATAACACTCTTCCACTCACTCAAGAGACTCGCCAGCAAGATTAATCATGCCTTCCTCTATATGCTTTCTTTATGTACTGTGCAAACAGTATCAGTTTTATTTTGCAGTCTGCGTCCAGTACCACAATGTCTCTTATGCACCCACATATCACAAACAATCCATAAGAGTTGCTTTCCACACCCTAGTGGCATATTGCACATGGTGCCACACTCCTTCTGCTTTGACAGTACCACCATCTACCCTAGATATGACCAGTTTTGTTTAGTCACATATGCACACAATCCCTTGTATCCCATTCCATCTCTCCACTTTCCAAATCTTTCCTCTCATTCTTCATGATCAGCTCCAAGTCATGGGCATGCAGTGCTTTAAAATGGGAGTCCAGTTTTGAAGTCATGTGAGAAAGCTACAAGCACCAGGATAAACAATAAGGGGCTTAAAACTGACCCTTGATTCATATCAACATTCATGGAAAACTCATCACTCAACCCTCCATTCACTTTTACCTTGGTGTATCTTTTTACATTGCCACAAACACTCTAACCAACCTCTCCTCAATCCCAAGCATTCTCATAGCTCATTTCATCACCTCCCTGTCCACTCTTTCAGAGGCCTCCACTAAAACAACAAAAACAAAGTACAACTGTATCTTCCTTCTTATATATTTTTCCTAAACCTGTAAGGCAATGAATATTGTATCAGTGTTCCCATTGCCTGGCATAAACTCATACTGCATTTCATTAGTATTCACTGTTTCCCCTGTCATACTTTCCAGGACTGTCTCCAATACCATCATCATCTCCAAAAGCTTTATCCATCCATCCATCCGTCATCCAATCCTGTGTTGCCCCATGAGAAGCGTAGGAACCCGGGGGTAGACAAGGTGGTCTCGATATGTAAGATGTGATTGACCAGCCTCACCCACCCCTGAGTGGCATTACGTGAGCAATAAGCCCTAACCATCCCTTGAATACAAACCTACACAGGCTCAGTGCGGTTGGAGCACCATAATTACCCACTAAACCACCAGGCACCATAATTTGGTTATATGGTTACCATCCAGTGTAGTAAATGGTTTCCTGGTGTACAGGAAACCATTTGGCTTGTCACTCAGTGTAGAATCACCCATAGGCAGAAGGAAGAGGAAAGAATGAAGGAAAGAAAGACAGAAAAGGGAGTGTGAAGTCACCTGTAGATAGAAGAAAGAGGAAAGAATGAAGGAAAGAAAGACAGAGGAGGGAGTGTAAACTCACCTTGAGACAGAAGAAAGAGGAAAGAATGAAGGAAAAATAGACACAAGAGGAAGGATAGAAGAGAGGAAACGGCAGACACCCAAAGCAGCACTGCATCGAGTGAGTGGATGGTGAGTGCCCCCCACATACCAGTACATAAGCTTTATACCTCAATAAATTCTTTCCAGGACATCACCCTTCCCCCTTATATAAATTTTTAGTCTCATTCTTCAGCAGTCATCGGGAAAACACATTCAGATAAGCAAATTGATCAAATCAGTAACTAAACCCACTCATCATCACAGCAGTCAACTGAGACACACCCACTGCGTTATTCAGCTGCATTCTGTCTATTGCCCTGCTCACGGTGTCAACATCAACCACAAGCTAAGGGCCAAACATTGGATCTCTTGTCTCCCAACCTTCCTTGTTCCAGTCAAACTCCTCATTCAGCAACTGGTTGCAGTGTTTTGCTCAAAGTATTCTTAATATGCTTACAATTTACTACTACCCTATCTTAATCGTTTTTCACACACTGCTTACCTATGATATCCCTGTTTTCTATCATCGTCTGTTCAGCCCACTTAAATACCACATTTCTTCTTTCAGCGCTATTTAAGCTATCCGGTAAAAGTCTCTGAGACACAGACTTTGTCCTGTATACCTTCATTCTGGCCATAAACATAGCAACCAAGTATTCCTCTCTGCTACTATCGCTTTTCTATTCATGAAAGAGCCTTCTTTTTGGTGTGGTTTCAGTGCCTTCATCCCACCATCACGTTACCTTATGTCTTGGAGGACCCCTTTTCCATCCACACACCGAATCAAGAACTGTCAAGAAATTGTTCTTGAGAGCGCTGTATCTATCTATCTATCTATTGCCAGACGCCATAATCCCGTAAGGGGTGGCCATTTGACTTTGAGTTAGATGTTTTACGGGGAGGGGCACTAACCCTCCACCAACCCACTTGTTGACACGTAGGGAGCACGTATGGTTTGGTTATATGGTTACCACCCAGCGTTGTAAATGGTTTCTTGGCTTACAGGAAACCATTAGGCTTGTCACTCAATGTAAAGCCACCTTTAAAGGAAAGAAAGGCAATAAGAAATGACAGGAAAGATGGGAGAAATAGGAAGAGAGGAGGGGAGGCACAGAAAAAGAATGATAAAGACTAAGGAAGACATAGGCAGCACTACATCAAGTGAGTGGATCATGTCAGTAATTTGTGTTGCTGCACACACTGTTTGCCCCCTGTAACTTTCACATCCAGTACTAGCCTCCTATTGGCCATCCTTACCTGGTAGAAATCAACCTGGATACTGTTATCCAGGCTCATATATTGTACAGTATAATCAATTTACTCTTTTTCATCCAAAAACTGTGTTGCACACAACCAGTAGAGTGCAAAAATAAAATCTGCGATTATACCCATGTACAAAAATAAAGGTGAGCGAAGTGATTCCACAATTATTGTGGCATAACATTCTTACGAGAAAGTATGGGATATATCAGATATCAGAAAGCCTGGTGAGTGATGAACAGTGCGGCTTTAGGAGTGGTAGAGGATCATCATATCCTATCATATTGTTTGTAAAGGTTCCAGCACGCTTGCATGCCTAATGGCGTATCCACATTGCTCAGTCTCTGGTAACTTCCCAGTTCAGTCCCTTATTCCTAAGGTCACACTCTGTGACCTCATCCCAGGTCTTTTTGGTCTGCCACTTGCAAGCCTACCCCTGATGTTCCCATTTCTGACCTTCCACACCCAGTTGTCATCTTCCATTTTTTCAACGTGCTCAAACCATCTCAGTCCACCCCTCCTCATCACAGCACCAGTACACTCCAGTCCCATCCTTCCCCTCAACTCTGCAATTGTGATTCTAGCACTCTCAGGTCTTGCATTGAAGGATGCACTACATATCCATCTAGTAATTGTCATTTTTGTACGTTTGAGCCTTCGAATATCCTCATCCTTTACTGCCCAGGGCTGGCTGCCATACAATATTACATTCCTTATACATGCCACATAAGCCAGAAGGGAGAGCCTTCTTAGAGTCATGAAAGGCAACAGCTCCCTGAACTTCCTCCAGCCACTTCATACCCTAGCCACAGAGCTAGTACCAGTCCCACCTCCAGCACATAACATGTCCCCCAAATAACAAAACTCTTCCACACACAGTCAAGAGACTCCCCAACAAGACCAATCTTTTCGTGCGTGACATTCTCCACATTTTCTCCCCGACACTGCACACTTGAAATCAACATTCTCTCACAGTCTGCCTCTAATACCACTACATCCCTTATGCACCCACTTGTCACAAACAGCACAAGATGGAATCCTACACCCTTGTGGCAAACTGCACATGGTCACAGTCCATCTTCTTTGACAGTACCACCACCGTCCCTAGATATCATCACTAATATTTCATCTGCATTTACCCTCTTGTGTCCCATTCCATCTTTTCATTTCCTAAATCTTTTCTCCACCTCCATTTCATTCTCCCCAATCAACACCAAATCATCAGCATACAACATATCCCTTGGGAGTCCATTTCTGAAGCCGTGTGAGAGCTTCAAGCACCTTGACAAACAATAATGGGATCAAGACTGACTCCAGATGTATACCAACATTCACAGAATACTCATCTCTCAAATCTTCGTTTACTCTCACCTGGGTGCATCCATCCACTTACACAGGCCCAAATTCTTGTTGGTAGAGGAATCATCCACCCACTTACACAGGCCCATATTCTTGTTGGTAGAGAAATCTCCCCAACACCCTTTCCTAAGCAATTTACTTTGTTTATTTCACCATTCTGCCTTTTTCTGTTACATAAATCGATCTAGTATTGTTGTATTCGGCATAAATACTATACAGAAGGATATTAACCACCCATATGCAAAAGTAAATTGCCAAGGAAGAGGTGCTAGGGAGCTTTCTTAACTGACAAGAATATGAGCCATAGTCATAACCACTCTGACCAGCCACTCCCTGATCCCAAACTTTCTCATTGCCCACTTCACCACCACTCTGACCGGCCACTCCCTGATCCCAAACTTTCTCATTGCCCACTTCACCACCTCCCTTGGGATTCTGTTTTTATTGATTTGGAGAAGGCCTTTGACAGGCTACAGCTCCCCTTTCTTACCAATATACGATAGTTTTCATGAAGTTGTCGGACAATGAATGTGGCATTAGTGGTCCCGTTGCCTGGCATAAACCCAAACTGCATCTTTCCAGGCAAAAGGACCATTGATGCCACATTCATTATCCGACAGCTTCAGGAAAAATATATAGGTAAACCCTGCCCTAGGGTGGGAAAGGAGATCTGGATGATGACGATGATGATCATGAAGAAAATGATGATGATGATGATGATGATAATGATGAAGAAAAGGGAGCTGTACTTTGTTTTTGCTGCTGTTACTCTGTTTATGGGCTCAACTTATACATCATATATATATATATATATATATACTGTATGTATATATATACAGGTAAGCCCTTAATTCACGCGAACTTTTTTCACGCGATTTCGGTTATCCACGAATTTTTCGTACAATAATTAAAACATAAAATTATAGTATTCAAATAAATAATTTTAATATACCCCCTGGGGGTAGGGTTTTTTTTCAAGAATACTCCTCCAGTATCCCTGCTTGTCGTAAAAGGCGACTAAAAGGGTTGGCGGAGGGTTAGTGCCCCTCCCCGGAAAACAACTAACTAAAAAAACAAACAATAAGCCTCGGACAATGACTGACCAAACAATGACGACCAAGGACCGGACAAAGGACATGGTTATCGGAACGTGGAATGTAAGGGGAGCGAATGATGAGGTGAAAGAGAGAGAGATTGTCCAGGTGCTTGAGGGTGCGAAAGTGGATGTATGTGGAATAACTGAAACAAAATGGCGAGGAGAAAGTGTGAGAGAATGAGAGTATGGATGGGGTATATGTGCAGGAGTAGGTGAGAATGAGAGGGCAAAGGAAGGAGTATGTATAGTTGGAAGAAGGAAGAGGAACAAAAGACAGTATGGATCAGTTGGGTCAAGGATTGTGTGGGTAAAGTTGAAAGTTGGAATACAAATGTGGGCAATTGTGTGTGTGTATGCGCCAATGCAAGATCGTGCTAGAAGAGTGAGAGAAGAGTTGTGGACAAATGTAGAAGTGTGCATGGAAAAGTTTGGAAGGAATGAGAGAGTGTTTTTGATTGGTGATATGAATGGTAAAGTTGGGAATGTGAAGGTGGATGGAATAGTTGGTGAGTGGGGTGTGCCTGCTGAGATAGATGAGAATGGGAGTGCGTTAGTGGACATTTGTGCTGGGAGGGGGTTAGTGATAGCCAATACCCTCTTCAGGCATAAAATGAACCACAGGTATACATGGCGAGTGATGAGAAGGGTGGGTGGTGAACTGAATGAAAGGAAGGCAATGATTGATTATATGTGTGTGGATGAAAGGATGCGAAGATGTGTAATGGATGCAAGAGTTTATAGAGGTTGGGGGAGTGGACTTTCTGACCACTACTTGGTGGTTGCCAGAATTAGAATTCAAGTAAGATGGAGGAATAGAAGAAGGGAAAGACGAGAGGAAGGAGTAGTTGCAAGGAGAGTGGAAAGGTTACAAGAGGATGAGAAAAAGGCAGAGTATAAGAGAGAAGTGGAGGAACGATTGGGCAAATATGAATTGGAGCAGATGGGAGACGTGGAAGGTGTGTGTAGGATATATACAGAAGAAATATGTGCAGCATGTGATGTGGTGTGTGGGAGGAAGAGAAGACGGAGGGGGGTGCAAGGAACAGCGTGGTGGACTGAAGAGGTGAAACAGGCTGTGGCACAAAAGAAGAAAGCATACAATGAATGGATGAGAAATAAGGGCGTGGAAGAAGTTGAGAGGCGGAAGAGAGAGTTATATGTAGAAAGAAAGAGAGAGGTGAGAAGATTAGTAAGAGAGAGTAAGAAGAGAGTGGATGAGGAATTTGGAAGGAATTTGAGTGTAAAGTGGAGGGACTGTAAGAAAATGTTCTGGAAAGAGGTGAAAAGAGTAAGACAGGGTGGAAGTGAAGTTAGCAGGGGAGTGAAAGATAAAATTGGTAGATTACTAGTGGAGAAGGGAGAAAAAGTGAGCAGATGGAGAGAACACTTTAAGGAATTGTTGAACATAGAGGATGGAAGTAATGCGAGTATAAGTGGCTGGGGAATGGCTGGGAGAAGGAGGGAGGTGAGAAGACAGGAAGAAATCAGTAGGATAGAAGTTGTGGAAGCAGTGAAGAAAGTTCGATCGGGGAAAGCCCCAGGAATTGATGGAGTGTGTGGTGAAATGCTGAAGCATGGGGGAGAGATAGTAGTAGAATGGATGTGGAAGATGTGCAGATTGGCCTGGGAGGAAGGTAGAGTCCTGGAGGATTGGAAGTCAGGTATAATTATTCCCTTGTACAAAGGAAAAGAGGAAAAAGAAGTGTGTGGTAATCGTAGGGGCATTTGTCTTCTTAGTATAGTAGGAAAAGTGTATGGTAGGATACTTATTGACAGAGTTAGAGAAAGAACAGAGAAATTAGTTGAAGAACAGGGAGGCTTTAGGAAGGGAAGAGGTTGTGTAGATCAGATATTCATTCTTAGATCTTTAGTGGAAAAGTTTCTAGAGAAGGGAAAGAAGTTGTATGCAGCTTTCATGGATTTGGAGAAAGCATATGACAGGGTGGATAGACAAGGATTGTGGAAAGTGTTAAGAATATATGGAGTAGATGGGAAGTTGTTGAATGTTGTGAAGAGTATGTACGATGGTGCGAAGGCTGCAGTGCGTGTGGATGGTGAACTAAGTGAATTTTTCTCTTTGAAAGCTGGGTTGAAACAGGGATGTGTCATGTCTGCATGGTTGTTCAATCTGTACGTGGATGGGGTAATAAAAGAGGTACAAGGTAGGGTAGTGGATGTTGGAGTGTCCCTGGTGAGAGAGGATAGTGTTTGGAAACTCCCTATACTGTTGTTTGCAGATGATACTGTGTTGTTGAGTGAAGACGAAGGGGAGCTGCAAGGCTTGGTGGATGAGTTTGGGAGAGTGTGTAAGAAACGGAATCTAAAGGTGAATGTAGGGAAGAGTAAAGTGGTGGTCTTTGAGAGAGGTGAAATCAGTGAATGTACAGCGAGGTTGGATGGTGAGGAATTGGAAACTGTGAGTACGTTTAAGTACTTGGGTAGTGTGATGAGTAAGGATGGAGGTTTGGAGGGTGAAGTGCTTGAAAGGGTACTTCAGGGAAGAAAGGTTGCTGGTTCTTTGAAAGCAGTGATAAGAAACAGGGAAGTGAGCATGGAAGTGAAAAAGTTACTACATGACAGTATTGTGATACCAACTCTAACGTACAGAAGTGAAGCTTGGACGTTGTTGGAAGGACACAAGTCAAGAGTGAGAGCAGTGGAAATGAGTTATTTAAGAGGAGCCTGTGGAGTCACATGGAGAGACAGGCTGACGAATGAGGATATAAAGGAGCGTTGTGGTGTGGATGTGGATGTGATAGGAAGCGTTAGGAGGAACACACTAAGGTGGTTTGGCCATGTGGAGAGGATGGAGGGTGAAAGACTGACGAAGAGAGTGTATGTGAGTGAGGTGGAGGGGGGAAGAGGGAGGGGGAGGCCGAGGATGAGATGGAGGGATGGGGTGGAGAGGTATATGAGAGAGGGGGGGTGTGAGTGGGGAGCAGGGCAATGAAATGGCGGGGGACAGGGCGACTTGGAGGCGATTTGTTTGTGGCCACCCCAAACGGGATTGAGGCATCTGGTAATATATAGATAGAATATAAGAGAGAAATAAATAAAATATAATAATGCCCACCTGCTGCCCGTGTGCATACATATATGTATGTTTGTGTGTGTGTGTGTGTGTGTGTGTGTGTGTGTGTGTGGGAGGTCGGTCTACCACCACACACCACACAGTCAGTTTGAATCCGACGGTCGAACCATGCGTGACTCGCGAATCGTTATTTGTGGCTTATTTTTCTGCCTTCCAGTGATTGCTTGCCTTGTCTGCCAACATGGGACCTAAGTGTAGTGCTAGTGATGTTTGTGGTAACACACCAAAACGGACTAGTAAAGTGATGTTGTTGACAGAAAAAGTTAAAGTGTTGGACAAACTTAAGGGAGGAATGTCGGCAACAATTCTCTGTCAGGACGATTCCCCGTCATTTATTTACGTACCAGTTTATTTAGCAAGTACAGTACACTAGTTTTTTACTTATATGAGTTATAAAATCCCCTTGAAATTTAGTTTAGTAATTAATCAATAATAAGTATATTTATAGAATGACAGGAAATCGTCCATGTTTTGATGGTGAATTGACTTCGTGGTGAATTGTCTTGGAACCGTGTGTTTGGGGTGAGTCAACTGTTCTTACAATAAAGAAGGCAGAACGTAGCATACGGGAGGCAATGAGGGCTAGTGCACCAGACTATGCTAAAGTGTCTCCACCTACACCTGTGAACTGGCTTGGAACCGTGTGTTTGGGGTGAATGAGTCAACTGTTTCCACAATAAAGAAGGCAGAATGTAGCATATGGGAGGCAGTGAGGGCTTGTGCACCAGACTGCTGAAGTGTCTTCATCTACGCCTGTGCTTGTCGGGTTTCAGTGTTAAATTTCTTACATTTTTGTTGTTTTTCATACTTTATGCCAGTTTATAAGGTGTATTTAGTGCATAAACAGTATTATTCAGATGTAATATACTTAGTAGACATGCGTAATTATGTGCACACAAGGGCAGAACATATACGCGAATTTACCACATACGCGAAGGGTCTGGGAATGTAACCCTTGCGTGAATTAAGGGCTTACCTGTATATATATATATATATATATATATATACAGTACCCTCGCGTCCAGCACGGTAATATTGTCATGCATGGGTCACGTGTTGGACCAAAAACGTGTTGGACTAACAATAGAGCTTATGGGGAAAAATGAATTATGTCAGCAACCCTCGGAAAAGTCACCCTAAATACCTACCATATACCTATACATATATTGATACTATTGTAATTATAATAAATGGTACTGTGCTATGAATGATAACTAACCTTTTAGGATAGTGTTGGTGGGCATGCTGGGAATGGAAGGTGGTATCCAAGGCTGTAGGTAGTACTGGGTCCCCGGAGGATGGCTGCTGGTGTCACTAGCGGGTAATGGCTGTTGCTCCTCCTCAACCTCCCTCATAAATCCTTCGAAATCACACTCAGAATCACTATCTTCGTCCACAGCCGTGGAAGGTCCTGCTTCTGCCTGTCCTAGCACTGTAATCCTTGGCAAAGTGCATGCTTCTCACACTGTTGCCAGAGCCCCGTCTCGTGACTGTGGAAAGTGATCGCTGTCACTGACTCGGTAGAGAATAAGGAGAAGCAACTTTGTTTATAAACTGGTACGCACACCGATGAGAAGGGTTTCAAAACGATTGATATTTTTTCCAGAATATTAATATGTATTCAGTGTTAGGCTAAATGTTCAATGCTGTAGTATGATACATTCTCTGTCGAGTCGCCTGGGTTTTGGTCACACTGGTTGGCCGTCGTATCCTCGGCAGGAATCCATCCAGATGAATTCCAAATGCCCGTGGTATCGTCGGCAATTTTACCACATTACCGTTCCGATTTACCATCGTATCCTCGGCAAACCTGGTATGAAGTGCTGTGTGATAGCCTTGGGCTGCCAGGATCTTGTCTTAGTTTTTTATTATGATCACGTTGGCTTCATTCATGTCGTAGGCCTTGGCAATGTCAACTTTCCTCTCCCCTTTCTTCTTCCTCTCGATGCTTTCTAGCTTGGTGGCCTGAGGGAGGTGCCGACGCTTCTTGGGGTTCTCAGAAGGCTTCCTAGGCATCGTGAGCAGGGTAAAATGCAGTAACAAGGGCAGAAAATGCAGCAAGAAAAAAGCACCTTCCAGTGCAATTATGCGACTGAGTGGCGCTGTGGCGGGAGAAATTTAAACAAAATATCACTTGACACCAGAGGCGTTTTTAATTGGACGGCATCACAATCACGTCACGATAGCGGGCGGGGAAGGCTACTTGATCAGAAGTTTTCATTGGCTATCATCATCATGGGAATGTCCAGTATGACCGTGTTGGACCGGGGGTGATCGTGCTAGAGTGAACTCTGCGGATTTTGCCCACTTCTCGGATCTCTGTGGGTGTTATACTAACACACTCGTGTTGCAGTAATTAAATCGTATTAAATAATACTAATTAATTGCTCTCCGTGCTGGACCCGAATCGTGCTGGACTAACGCGTGTTGGACGCGAGGGTACTGTATATATATATATATATATTTATACAGTAAAACTTCGATATAACGGACCTCAATAGACTGGGCTTTGCTTTTATCGGACTCGAGGAGTTACCGGACTAAATTTCTATATATCGGAAAATGTCTGATAAAGCCAGAAGCAGTCCGGACTGCCTGACCACTTCAGATATGTTCACCACAATAAGGGAAATAAAAGACATGTTTATCAGTGTACAGTACAGTATTATTTTATATATTATACTACTTGATTAATGTATTGAAGGTATAACACAGTACAGTACTGCAAAAACTGTTGGTGCAATCCAGACTAACGTCTGATATATCGGAAAAAGTCCGGATTAGCAGGGGGAAGTCCGGATATCGCTTTTATCGGAATTTTGCTTTTTTCGGAATGATTTGAGCCCCAATTAGTTGGTTACAGTGAAGTCTTACTGTGTATATATATATATATATATATATATATATATATATATATATATATATACTGTATATACACATACATACATACAGTACATATACGTATATACAGTAATCCCTCCAAGATCCGACATAATAGAGCCAAAGGCATGTCTGGGACTTGATTTTGTCCGGGACTTGGGAAAAATGCCCCTGGACAGGTACTTCTAGACCCCAACTCAACCTAACTTTGAAAGCCACATCAATAACTCCTTATCGGATATACACAGCACTTATGTAAGATCCTATGCACACAAATAAGGGAGAGAAACCATGAAATAAATGAAAAGGAACCAGAGAGTGAGAAATTGGAAGTGACTGTGGAAAATATTTAGCAGTGTACAGGGTACTTACGATACGTCTGCGGCCGTCGTGAGGATTAACCTGCCTCCTCTCAGGCTCTGACAGTTTTGAAGGTGCACTTGAAGCACGTACAGTATTCCAGTGTTGTGCTGCACTTATCCTTTGCACTGTGAATTAAAATTGTTTAACACTGCACATTCAGTTCTTACTTGCAACATGTCAGTGTTGCACTCTGCACTTAATCCTTTGCACTCTGAATTCTAATTTCGTAACACTGCACAACACTAAATTCCCATGTGATCTAGTGGCGAGGTATTGCAGTGTATTCACTGTCCACCACAAAAGCGAGCACGTGGGCAGCCATAGCGACTAGCATGCAGCCACAACGGTAGGTAGGCGGGAACTTGCGAGGATCCAGGGGTGCTCTCACGGATGTCGCCGGAACTACGCACCAAACTACAGCTGTTCATCACCACGTTTCAAATTTAGAGTAGGGATGGACACATAATGGCTTTTTTTTGCATATTGATGTTTTTTGGCCATTTTTGGTGTCCCAGATGTCCGGATGTCTTAGGGAATACAGTCATCTCTTAACATCTGCATTTTTAACATACACGGTTTTAAATATCCGCAGGTGGATATAACATACACTGTTTTACATATCCACGGGTGGATACAGTACAATACTGGGGCTGGATTTACTAAAGCATTTTATCTCGTTGAACTCTGCTGACACTGTTCACTGCAAATGTAACATTATCCCAGGCACAGTTCATGGCTGTTTTAGTGATGGCATTATCCAGTGAATCAAATATAACACTCATCCTTTTGGCCACTTCATTTATTAATGCCAATAATTCATCAGGGGAAAAGTTAGGATGGGCTGAGAGTATTTCATTTCTTTCATGTACCCTCGATGAGCTGGTCTAAACCAGTTTGCTGCCTTCCACCCCCCTCTCTTGTACCCCGCGATGAGCTGGTCTAAAACGGTTTGCTGTCCTCCCCCCCTCTCTCTCTCTCGTCAGTAATACGAAGGAATATGCTTCCAGATCGCACTGAAATCATATGAGAGTGGCCGAGAGTGTTATTTTATATTATATTTTGAATTCTATCTATCTATCTATCTATTGCCAGACGCCTCAATCCCGTTTGGGGTGGCCACAAACAAATCGCCTCCAAGTCGCCCTGTCCCCCGCCATTTCACTGCCCTGCTCCCAACTCACACCCCCCTCTCTCATATACCTCTCCACCCCATCTCTCCATCTCATCCTCGGCCTCCCCTTCCCTCTTTCCCCCTCCACCTCACTCACATACACTCTCTTCGTCAGTCTTTGACGCTCCATCCTCTCCACATGGCCAAACCACCTCAGTGTGTTCCTCATAACGCTTCCTATCACATCCACATCAACACCACAACGCTCCTTTATATCCTCATTCGTCAGCCTGTCTTTCCATGTGACTCCACAGGCTCCTCTTAAATAACTCATTTCCACGGCTCTCACTCTTGACTTGTGTCCTTCCAACAACGTCCAAGCTTCACTTCCGTACGTTAGAGTTGGTATCACAATACTGTCATGTAGTAACTTTTTCACTTCCATGCTCACTTCCCTGTTTCTTATCACTGCTTTCAAAGCAGTGATAAAATACAAGTGATATAATGATATTTTTGTGATAATCAGAGAAGTCATGATGCTAAGTGCATTAGCTAGCGAACATTTTTGCGGTTGCAAACTGTGCAGCAATGCTATGAGATGACTCATGACATCATATCAGTAAGCTTTATAAAAGCAAGTAGTAATAAAAGTCATTCATGAAGTTTGATAAAGTTTGTAATGATTTTCCTACATCGTTACTTTCGCTAAAGTCTAATATAAACACTGGAATATCGTAAAAAAATCATAGGAGACTGGCTAGAAGTATTTTATTTTTATTATTATTGCAATTACTGTGATGAGGTAACGTGGCTGTAACCCTATTTTGTACGGAAAAAATCTTGTGGTTTGGTGGAATCTTCTGCCTCCCTGGGCTATTTCTTGTGTCAGACGGTCAAAACACACCTTGTATTCTCTCAAATCATTTTCTGTGCTTCGAGTCCCTACGGACATGCAGTTTGTTGCAAATGGTAGTAGAAAGATTATCGTTTGTCTGACAAAAATTTTAGCTTTCAAGATTAACGATAAGTGGGTTAAAACACATGTTGAAAACACACAATCTTTTTTCCTATTTCTCCGCAGTGAGCACCGTCAGTACATTTTCATCAGAGCCGCTGCAGCCAAAGGGTTAAGGGGGTCCAGGGGTGTTATTAAGGAGGACAGCAGATCTCCATGGATTTTTTAACATATGCAGGTGTCTCTGTTACCTAACCCCCGTGGATGTTAAGGGAGCACTGTATTCCGAGACTTAGACTAATGAACACAAGCCCACTCTGAATTATAATTGTTTAACAGTGCACATTCTGTTCTTACTTGTGCTGCATTTGAAACACGCCAGTGTTGTACTCTGCACATAATCCTTTGCACTCTGAATTCTAATTTCTTAACTGCACATTCTTTTCTTACTTGTGCCACACCAGTTTCAACATGCCAGTGTTTCAATCTGCACTTAATCCTTTTGCACTCTGAATTCTAATTTCTTAACGTTGCACATTCTGTTCTTAACACTGCACAACACTGTAAATTCCTATGTGGTTTAGTGGCGAGTATTTGCTGTTTATTCACTGTTAGAGCCAGAGAGTAGGTGTTGCAGGTGGTCGAGGGGCGCGTCACTGTTATGTGGCGACGAGCTACCCACTGCAGATGACTCTGAAGATAGCCGCAAACTCACTTCCAGTGGAGACTCCACCGTGGCCGATGTGCTGGACTGTGGCTCGGAGGTGGAAGGCAGGTCTTGGTGAGGCACTGGTGTGGAGCCAGGGCTGGGCATTGCGTGGGTCACGGGCATGAAGAACGTGTCAGTGGTTGATTGGTGTAAGGAACAGCGATTCTGGCAATTGATGATGCGCTGCCTAAAAGCACACACTTCCTCCACAAGTCCCAGGGGCCCCACCTCCCTGTCACAGTCCGGATGTTCAAGGTAGTCCAGAACGAACTTGCGTGCTTCGGGAGTGTGCTTAGCTTGGGGATGGCTGGAGTAGTGGCGCGCCGAGAGGAGTCTGCATCATCCTTGCTGTCCTCGTTGGAATCTTCCAGCTGGGTACTTGTACTTGCAACTGAAGATACGATCTCAATATGAGACATGATCTGATACCCAGGATCGCCCTCCTTGTCATCCAACCACTCAAGCACTTTGTCCACATCCACCTTGTCGCCAGCTGCACCAAGACGCATATGGAAGTCAAAACCTAGAAAGTCGTGCACTACATCAGCTCTGAGAAGCAGACGAGACCAACCACTTTCCAGTCATGACAGAGTCTTCCCTCCATGCACTGGCCCAGGGGTGGAAATGAGTTATTTAAGAGGTTGTAGCGGCAAAGGTTTTCCACATTCTGCTGGCCTCGTGTGGCCCGTCCCTCCTTGCGCTCATCTTCCTCCTCTATTACAACCATCACCTCATCCAGGAACTTCAGACAGTACAGCCTCTTCGAAGCCATGATCATTCCTTGATCCATTGGTTGGATGAAAGCAGTAGTACTAGTTGGCAAAAACAAGCACCTAATGCGGCCATTCTCAGCTACCAACTTCTTGTTGAATGGATGCACAGGTGCAGGTTGCATGGGATTCCCAGTGTGTTCGGTTGATAATGGATGACCTCCTTGACGAAGTCCTGGTGAAAGCAGTCTTTGAAGATCTTGGCTGTGAACCAAGCCTTCACAGAATGGTACCAAACGACAGGAAGGACATCCATCAACCCACGAAGGCACTGAGACTGCTTTGCACGGGCAACAGTAACGGGCTTGAACCAGTACATGCTGTTAGCATTGGCACAACCCAAAGCAGATATCCGTTGCTTGGAGAGCTTACGTCCAGGTACATGCTTCTGTCTCCTCTGCTAGGTTGCTTGTGGGCAGTGATCAGTAGAACAGACCAGATTCACCAGAGTTGTAGACTTGACTGAGAGTGAGGCCCTCCCTGTCCATCAAGCCCTTCACCTTCTGCTGAAACTCTTCAGCTCCATCCTTGTTGGCGTCCAAAGCTTTGCCATGGGCCTTACGGTTGGTAAGTCATGTTGTAGCTTGAAAGCGAAGAGCCACCCTTCAGGTGCCTTGAAGTCTGGGGTGTCATGCAGCCTTGCGAACTTCTCAGCAGCAGCCTTCAACTCCGTACCATGCACCAGCACACCAGCAGCATGTTGTTGATGATACCAAATCAGCGTTGAGCGGTCGATTTCTGCAAACCTGGGAGGGTACATAATCTTCCTGTGCACATTGCATTTGGTCTTCGATGCGAAGTCTGCCGTATACTGGATGACTTTGTCCTGGGATTTCTCGATACTGAACAAGGTAGAGCGGGCCAGATTGAATTCTTGGAGGATGTGTTAAGTCGACCATCCCACTTCTACCTTCTGCAGTATCTCCCTCTTCTTCTCCAGAGTCAGATCCACTTGTTTCCTCTTCTCGGGCGGTGAGGCCATTGTCACACATGAGTAAGAGGCAGCAGAGGAACAGCAGGGCCTGCAGGAGGTAGGGCACCACCACAAAAGAGAGCATGTGGGCAGCCATAGCAACAAGTGTGCAGTCATGACAGTAGGTAGGTATGAAATGGGGAGGATGCAGGGGTGCTCTAGCGGATGTCGGAGGAAGTACATGCCAAAACACAGCTGTTCGTCACCGCACGGCAAATTCAAAGTATGGATGAAAAGTTTTTTTTTTTTTTCTTTTTTTTTCGGGGGGGGGGGGGGACCCGAGCCCAAAATGTCCGGGACTTGGGCATTCGGGTCTTACTGGGATGACTGTATATAAGTAAATATATAATAGGATGGAAGTTATGGAAGCTATGAAGAAAGTTAAAATGGGAAAAGCCCCAGGAATTGATGGAGTGTGTGGTGAAATGCTGAAACATGGGGGAGAGATAGTAGTATAATGTAGAAGATGTGCAGATTGGCCTGGGAGGAAGGTAGAGTCCCGGAGGATTGGAAGTCAGGTATAATTATTCCCCCGTACAAAGGAAAGGGGGAAAAAGAAGTGTGTGGTAATCATAGGGGCATTTGCCTTCTTAGTGTAATAGGAAAAGTATATGGTAGGATACTTATTCAAAGAGTTATGGAATTAACAGAGGAATTAGTTGGAGAAGAACAGGGAGGTTTTAGGAAGGGAAGAGGTTGTGTAGATCAGAATCATCAGATATTCATTCTTAGATCTTAAGTGGAAAAGTTTCTAGAGAAGGGAAAGAAATTGTATGCTGCCTTCATGCATTTGGAGAAAGCATATGACAGGGTGTATAGACAAAGATTGTGGAAAGTATTAAGAATATATGGAGTAGATGGAAAGTTGTTGAAGGCCATGAAGTGTATGTATGAGGGTGCTAAGGCTGCAGTGCATGTAGATGGTGAACTGAGTGAATTTTTCTGTTTGAAGGTTGGATTGAAGCAAGGATTTGTCATGTCTCCATGGTTGTTCAATCTATACATGGATGGGGTTATAAAGAGATACAAGGTAGGGCAGTGGATGTTGGAGCAGCCCTAGTGAAAGAGGACAGTGTTTGGAAACTCCCTGTACTGTTGTTTGCAGATGATACTGTGTTGTTAATTGAGGATGAAGGGGAGCTGCAAGGCTTGGTGGATGAGTTTGGGAGAGTTTGTAAGAAACAGAATCTAAAGGTGAATGTAGGGAAGAGTAAGGTGATGGTCTTCAAGAGAAGTGAAGTCAGTGAATGTGCAGTGAGACTGGATTGGGAGGAGATGGAGAATGTGAGTGCGTTTAAGTACTTGGGTAGTGTGATGAGTAAGGATGGAAATTTAGAGGGTGAAATGCTTGAAAGGGTGCAGAAGGGAGGAAAGGTTGCTGGTTCCTTGAAAGCAGTGATAAGAAACAGGCAAGTGAGCATGTAAGTGAAAAAGCTACTGCATGACAGTATTGTGATGCCAACTCTTATATATGGAAGTGAAGCTTGGACCTTGTTGGAGGGACAGAAGTCAAGAGTGAGAGCAGTGGAAATGAGTTACCTGAGAGGAGCATGTGGAGTCACATGGAGAGAGAGACTGACAAATAAGGAAGAGAAGGAGTGCTGTGGTGTGGATGTGGATGTGATAGGAAGCATTAGGAGAAACACAATTAAAGTGGTTTGGCCATGTGGAGAGGATGGAGGGTGAGAGACTGTATGTGAGTGAGGTAGAGGGGGGGGGGGGAAGGCCGAGGATGAGACGGAGAGATGGAGTGGAGAGGTATATGAGAGAGAGAGGTGTGAGCTGGGAGCAGGGCAGTGAAATGGCGGGGGACAGAGTGACATGGAGGCAATTTGTTTGTGGCCATCCCTTACGTGCTTAAGGTGTCTGGCAATAATATATATATATATATATATACTGTATATATATATATATATATATATATATATATATATTGTATAATATAGTGTGTGTGTATATATTATACACACACACCAATAAGTTCCTTGTAGGAGCAGGTTCACAGTTTTTATGGTAGTAGTAGTAGTAGTAGTAGTTGTTGTTCCCTAGGCAGTCTGGCTGAACAGCCCTGAGTCCCTTAGGAAGGCCATGGCTGAGACCGGGCTTTCCCACAGAGCTGTCAAAGAATGTATGTTGCATTGTTGGCGTAGGTGATTGTGTGCAATGCAGTCTTCATAATGTGCTTAGTATGGAGTGCTGCGTTGCATGCTGGACAGGCATCAGCGACGGAGTCATCCAGCCTCTTCTGGTAGCTTAAGAGGGCTGGATGGTGACCACATCACAGCCTGGCCAGGTGGACCCTGTCCTCACGAGGGAGATAGGATTCAGAAGGGTGGATGTCAGGAGGCCGTGCATGCAGCTGTATGTTGTCTTTAAGTGACTGAATGGAGCGGCGAGTGATCTGAGTGTGGATATGCTTCTGGAAGCTGGTCTGAGGTGGGCGAGGAGGGAGAGATGACAGTATTTGTGTATGGTATCATGTGCTGGGTGTTGTTTTGATGTTCCTTGGTGTGGGTGGATGTGCTGCCATGTAATATAGTGGATGTTGTGGGTTTGTGGAGGCTGCAGCAAGAAACTGGGTGCCTCTCATGTTTGGGTGATCCTTGACTTTGAGGACTTTGGTTTCTTGATGTAGGTGGTCTGTGGGTGTAGTAGCTGTGCAGCCTGTGATTATTTTTAGGGCCTTGCTCTTTATAGTCTGTAAAGTGTTGTAGTGTGTTTTGGTGAGGTTAGAAGCCCAGGCAGGGCTTGCATAATTCATCACTGAACGTATGTATTGTTTGTATACTGTGGTGGTGGTTTCTTTGTTGTGTCCGAATGTTGTATGGGCAAGTGACCTCAAAGCATTGAGTCTTGATGTTATTTTATTTTTAATGTTTGTGATTTGTTGTTTAAATGACATTGATGTATTGTATGTTACGCCAAGGATTTTGTGTGTGTGTGTGTGTGTGTGTGTGTGTGTGTGTGGTAGGGGAGTGTTGTTTATGGTGAGGTGTGGGATGTGACATGTTCTGCTGTCCAGTTTGTGAGAAGGGTCACTGTAGATTTAGCTGGGGCTATTTTGAGCCTGTTTGTGGTGAACCATTCGTGTAGTGTGTTGAGGTAAGGTTGAATGATGTGTGCAGCTGTGTTTGCATTTCGATGTGTACATGTAAGTGTTATATCATCTGCATAGGAAGCTATGTGTATCTGTGGTGTGTGGGGTGTGAGTATGTTGTGCTTGTATAGGTTCAAGAGTGTAGGGGACAAAACAGATCCTTGGGGGATGCCGTTTGTGAAGTTTCTGATGTTAGAAGACTGACCGTCAAATGTTATTTGTGCATATCTGTCTGCTACGTAGTTTGCTAGCCATCTTTTTGTGTTATTGTGCATGTTTGCATTGAGTATTTTGTTTATGAGGTTGTGGCGGGGGATGGCATCAAAAGCTTTGCAAATGTGGCGGGGGATGGCATCAAAAGCTTTGCTAATGTCTAGTGTGGTTAGGAGTGTTCTGTGTGGTGGTCAAGCTGAGTTCATGCCATCGAAAACTCTCTCTGTAAGGTCTGTAAGAAGGGTGTTTGTGGAATGTTGTGGCCTAAAGCCATGTTGTGACTGGGCTAGGGGAATGTGAGGTGTGACTAGTTGTAGTACCAGTCGTTCAGTGACTTTAGAGGGGGTGCAGAGGAGTGTGATGGGGCGGTGTGAGGAGGGTAACGTGGGGTCTTTGTTCGGTTTAGGGATAGTGATGATAATGCCATGCTTCCAGATGTTGGGTATTATGTTGTGTGAGTAGCAGTAGTTTGATATGTTGGTGAGTGCTTGTATGCCTTGTGGTCCAAGGTATTTAAGTTGAATGTTGCCTATGTTGTCTGGTCCACAGGCAGATGAGTGCTTGAGATTGTTAATGATGTGCTTCGTCTGGTTGTAAGTGAAAGGTGCGTAGTCTGGGTTTGTGGGGAACTGTCTCTTAAGTTGGTCTTCGGGATGGGGGTTTAGATGGCTAAATTCTGAAAAGTGATTGATGAGAGTGTTTGCTTGTTGTTTGTTTGAAGGTATGATGTCTGTTGTTGTGATGGCAGCGTGTGATTGTGTGGTGTTGCTATTGGAAAGTGTGATGCTGTTTAGTGTTTTGTAGAGTTTGCTGATGTTTGTTTTGTGGTCAAGTGTTTGGAGGTAATTTTTCCAGTTTAGTGTTTGCTGTTCTGATATTTTATTATTTATTTGAGTGTTGAGTTTTTGTATTTGTTGTACGATGTCTTGTGTATGGGGTGTTGGGGAGTGTCGCAGTGTGTCCCGTTGGCTGATGAGGCCTTGAATTTCTGGTGTGAAGTTGGGGTTGTCTCTCTTTCTGTTGCCTCTAGGGATGTCTCTTTTGTCTGCGTTTTGTATAATTGTATTGAAAGTGTGCACAGCGGTGTTGATGTTTGTGATGGGTGTGCTGTTTAGTGTTTCGAAATGTTGTTGTTTCAATTACAAAGGCCTCCCAGTTGGCTGTCTTAGTGTATGTGTGTTTGTGGCCAGCTGGGGTGATTCTGGTTTTGATAGTGATGATGATTGGGAGGTGATCAGAACCTAGGGTTTTAACTACTCTTCATGATGTGGTGGGGGCGAGGTTTGGGGAGCAGAAGGTGATGTCTGGAGATGATGGGAGGAAGAGGGCTTGGTGTGGGATATGGGTATGTTAGTCTAGATTGTTCAGTATGAAAAGATGATCTGTCTGGGAATATAGTACAAGCCCTATGTCTGTGTCAGGGTTGTTGACATGCCAGGCTGATGACTTGGCGTTGAAATCACCAACCAGGAGGATGATGGGTATATTAGTGATGTGGTGTTTCTGTGGAGAGTAATTGTGGGGGACAATCGGGGGGGAGGGGGAATGTATGTGTTAGTGATTGTTGTGTGATTTGTTACCAGTGCGTATTTTAATTGATTGTATTTTTGTTGTGGTGTCATGTGGGGGGAGAAGTGACTTTGTGTGTGTACTGGTATCTGCAAAGTTGATGAATTTGTGTACCAGGGTGATGAGTCCACCGCCATCGGCCTGGTCTTGTCGAATGATGGTGAAGTTATGAAATGTTGGTGTTTTCTGCGCTCTGTGTAGTTTTGTTTCTTGTAAGATGGCAGTGTGTATGTTCAGTTGTTTGATGAATTGTATGAGTTCTTGTTTTTTGGTGTTAATGCCATCTATGTTTAACTGAAGGATGTTTATGTTTTGTGTGCGATGTGTGTTGGCTGCTGCAGCACGGGGGGGGGAGGTGGTGTGGGTGGAGGGGCAGGGGTAGGAGAAGGTTGTGATGGAAGTAAGGGTTGAGGTGGATTAGGATGGGTTGGAATGGGAGGAGTTGGGGGACTGGATGGTGTAGGAAGGATTGGTGGGTTTGGCTGTGGAAGTGTGAAGGAAGTAGGAGTAGGATTGGTGGGGGAGTTAGTGGGTGGGGGGAAGGAGCATAAGGAGCAGGTCCAGGTGTTTGTGTAATGTTTTCTGGATGTAAGTGTTGTGCAGGTGTAATGGGTCCAGTTCTTGCAGGAATTGCACTGATCTGAACCCTTTGTCTGTCGGCTCGACGTGATAGGTTTTGAGCACATTGGACATATGTATTTGTTGGTGGGTCCTGGATTGCTCTCAATGTCCCCAGCTAGAAGAAGTCGTTGAGAAATGACAGCCGGGGAATCATTTCTCGGTGTAGAAAAAATAGTGTTGTTGTGTGTGTTGTGTTGGGAAATTTGGTACTTGCCTGGGCGACCGAAGCCACTCCCAGGTACTCAAGCCCCGTGAGGGGCCGGGGGGGTTTGCGGTGGTGTAGCCCCCATGCTGTCCTCCTTTTCTTTTCGACAGCCTTTGGGGGTAGACCCACGACGAAGATGCCACCGCTCCAGTTCCAGTTTTTATGGTATATTAGGGTTACCAACATCTCTCATCCCTATGCAGTGGCCAAACCAGTAGAGATGGTCTGCAGTCCTAATGGACTCAAGTTCGAATCCTTGCTCTGACGGGGAATGGTTTAAGGATTTAAATTTCATTAAAGCTGACCTAACAATCTACCAGAAGACCCACCTCCATGTCGTAAAAACACTGTCACTAATACTCTTACACCAGTCCTGTGTAGCATGTATTAAATATGGATAGTGGGTTTTAGTGCCAAAGTGGTGACATGTGGAGGTGTGTGGTATGTTCGAGGGCTAGTGGGCCTTGGGAATGAGCGGTGAAGCCTATGCCAACTCGAACACAGCATAGATATATAATGTGTTTGACTCTGGGCCTGTTCCCAAGGCCCACTAGCCCTCCAACATACCATACACCTCCACATGTCACCACCTAGATGCTAACATCCATCATCTATACTGAATACATGCTAGGGGTGTCTCACACAGGACTGGTGTAATGGTATTAGTGGGAGAGATTTTACGACATGTTGGTGGGTCCTCTGGTAGATCAGTTAAGTCTGCTTTAATGAAATTCAAATCTTTAATTTGCTCACTGTACCAGTCAGGATTTGAACCCGGGTCCATTAGGACTGCAAGCCATCTCTACTGGTTTGGTCACTGCATAGGGAAGTGAGATGTTAGAAAACCTAATATCCCTTAAAAACCATGTGAAGCTGCTTGTACAATAATCTTTCTTGTGTGTTTTTAAAAATCCTACTCAGATGAAGTAGGCTGCATGCCCCTATTGTGTACTCATGGGGCTAGTCACATGTCACGGGTTAAGAACTGCATGTTGATGATAATTTATATCTTTTGCTTCACTGGGTTGCTTTATTGTGTATTTTGTATGGGAAAATTGACTGTTACGGCCTTAACCCTTTCACTGCAGTACTATAGATGCCTTACTGTATGCCATGCTGGCTATTACAGGGTGAACTTTTATTTTGCTTGGAAAAATTCTAGTGATATACAGTATTTCAGTTTATCTTACTATGGACACATAGTACTTAGGTATAGTACATTACTTTGTTTAGGTTAATATCAGATTATTTTACTCAGCTAGAGAGAAATGACAGAAGTCAGTGCCTAATCTGTTTTGAAAATGTTTGGTCAGGGATTAAGTTAACAATGTTTTCTGTATTAACAACCCATAAATTTATGCAGATTTGCCTTGCCATCTGCAGGTATATGGTGAGGCATCATTGGTGTTTCCATTGTTGGTCGGGGAAACATTTGCCCGCCACCACCACACCATCTGTCTGACAAATCAACCAGCTTCATCAGCTTCATCATCATCATCTAAAGTACCAGTCAGTGCAAACCATTTCAGCTAGTTCCATAATTAAGTCAGAATTTACTAAATATGAGGCAGTCACAACCCTAAGTAGTCAGCCACCAATATGACCAAACTGAAAAAATGCATTTAAGATTTGGAAAGTTATAATGAGCTTTTGCTTGAATCAGAAGCTGCTGTAGTCATTCAAAAAGCAAAGTGTAGAACTAATAATGCCGACTCCAGTGATACCAAAAAGAAAGAATATGGTTACCACACTGCGGTGTTTGCACCCAGAAATATGTTTTAATAATACTGATTTAATTATTAGTATACAGTTATTATTCACAGGGAAATATTGAACAAAACATAGTCTAGAAAAAAATCACAGTGGAAACAAGACAGTTAAACTGTAAGTTGGTCTGTAAGGGCACATAATGAAAGACCACCTGAACATTGTAGACACAATGTTTAAAAAAAAAAAAAAAAAAAAAAAAAAAAAAAGCTGACTACAAATACCACATCAACCACTTGCACAAGCCCATCATGCTATATTTTGAACATATTACCTGTCTGTGGCACTGATAATGAACCAACACATGTTGCTGCTGTGCACCTTGGGTGGAGTAGCTGCACCATCCACCCAGGAGCCAAACCTTTTCAACACTTCCCAGCACCTCACCATGGAAAGGATCCTGGTTCAACCCCTATAAAGGTGCTGTCAGCCACAAGGGGATGCTGGATTTCTACACTGTATATGTACTGTACTGTTTCTGTAGCATGGCCCCACAGAAGCAGTAGCTTACCTGTGGCCGTTGGGTCTACTCTACCAGACAGACTGAGGTTAGGTAACACCACCACCTTGTCTAATATAACAGGAGTTTCAGCCTTATGCAGAATGCCCTATGAGGACCATTTCTTCCCAGATACAGGATACGTTAATGACTTGTAAAATACTATTAACTCAGCTTTGGTAGTTGACTCTTCATGGTTGTGTGCCTCAAATGGTTTTGTATAGCTTATGTACCCGCCGAAAGAGTGAACTCTGACTGTGATACAGTATTTTACTTGGAATACAACTAATTTTAGATGCAAGAAATTTTGGCAAGGAAAGGGTTAAGCTGTCTTGACAAGCCCATCAATTGCCCTGGAATGTCATAGGCATTTCATTCAGCCTCACCCTGCAGTGTATTCCTCAGTACATATATCAGTTGCTCTGTCAATAAAGCAGTATTGAGGTTTATAGTCATCATCATCATCTAATCCTGCATTGCCCTATGAGTAGCATAGGAGTCTGGGGCCAGGCAAATTGGTCCTTACATTTTAAGATGAGTGACCAGCCTCACTCATCCCTGAGTAGCATTACATGAGCAATAAACGCCACCCACCCCTTAGATATAAACCTGCACTGACCTAATCCGATAGGAGCGCCTTAATTACCCATTAAACCACCAGGTGCCATAATTTGGTTATATGGTTACCACTCAGTGTAGTAAATTGTTTGCTTGTGTACAGGAAACCATTTGGCTTGTCACTCAGTGTAGTCACCTGTAGACAGAAGGAAGAGGAAAGAAAGGACAGAGGAGGAAGGAAGAGAGGAAAGGGCAGTCACCAGAGAGCAGTGCTACATTGAGTGAGTGGATGGTGAGCGTCCCCACCTACCACCAAAAATACTGATATATACATAGCTTGCCTTGTATGTAAAACATTGTTTTATATATTAAAATTATGTAGGAAAAATACAACCACTGTAATTATAATTTGTTTATGTACAAGAAATTTGATTCAACCATATTACTATTGTTATTGTTATTGTTCTTGCACTGTGGCCAGTATTTTGATAACAGACAACTGATGACACAACAGGACACCTAACTACAGTATAAATGACTTAGAGAATACCATGTGAAAAGCATCAATATAGCATGGTTTAAGGAATTACTAACAAAATCAGCTATGTTCTTTCAAAACCACCTTAAGTAATTACTCAGTCCCTACGTAACATTATCTGATTTAACATCACAGGTACATAATTATATTAGAAAAACTAAATACTTGTACATGATTAACCCCATGTATACATTTTTTTTTTAAATAGTTCCACCAGACACCTTTATTCAGATAAATCACTTCACTATGAGGATGTCTTTTCTTAGTTTATATTTCTCTGCCCAAACTATTTTATTCAGATTGGAAGACACATTTCAAAGTGGAGTGGTCTGATACAGCCATTATTAAGTCTTTCCCAGCTAGAATAAAATTGTATGGCAGTACATTATCATGTTAAAAATTAAATATGTGTCACCCTAGTGAAGGGACATTACCCACAAGTCCGTATCTCAGAACATACAGCCACATTCAACAGGTTACTTCATTCAGGTCACTACAATAGAAAAGCCAAACTCGCCAGCTTTGCTCCTTCAGTTCCATGACATATTTCTCATTTATTTTTTTATCTTCTGACAGTTTTACTATGTTCAACTGAAATCTGACCTTTTGATCTGGAAAGGATACATATACAGTCTAGTTGCCTACGGTGCGTGCTTCTGTGCCATGGTTTTCTATGACACGGCAAGGTGCCAAACCCCAAAAAACAAACCACACACATAAACTATACCTATAGCGCAGGCGCGGCAAGGTTTGAAACATGGGCAAATTCCCCTGGTGGTTGGCGTGCTCCCCTGTTTTTAAACAAAGACGGTGACCAATTCAGCTCCAACTGTGGCCTTTTTTCTCTCTTATGAGAAGATTAAACTTCACCAAATTCATTGTGTTAGGTAATGAAACATTAAAGATTCTTTGGGTATTGTGACTAGCTTATAGGTTTGTTCATCAACCTGATATGAACGGGTTACTGACGAAGCACCTGTCTCTGAGCTATGACGAAGCACCTGTCTCTGAGCTAAGACGAAGTATAATGCCTTCCATCATCATCATCACGTGTATAAGAATAATTATTAATGTGTTAAATGTGAGTTTTGTTGACACGAGCATACAAACTTTTCAAATAAACTCCTTCAATCAATACTTGACCAGGCAGCCTCTGCCATTGTTAATGTTTTGGTCGCTTAGCTGATCTGTGTCTACTTGGCTGAGCTTTTTTTCGCTCGATCTGCAGTGCGTGGTATTGCCCACTTAGACACAAGACTGATCACTGTCCCGTTTTGTTGTGCCCATTGTTACATGTAATTGTACATTGACTGCTTGATTCTGAGCATGTGTAAAGTGGGGAAAAATGGGGTGAAAAGGGGGACTTTGGGCGAACATCCAGAACCAAATACCACTTTTCCCATAGGTTTAGTTATTTGTATGGCACGGGCGCGGTCCAGAACCAATCAGCCATGCCTTAGGTGACTAGACTGTACTGTATATAGCCGGATTACACTCCTTCAGTACCACAAATCCTTCATAAATTTAATAAAATAATCGGGTGACAGCAAGAAAAGTTTAATAAAATACGTCACCTAACAAGCTTAAACGATTTCAGTCTGATGATGTAGTCTTCATTTGAATCATTCTGCCACCACACAATCATTCTAGGAAAGGGTCTCTTGTTGTGAAAGAGTTAATGAATGCTATATAGAGCTCTACCAGTTGGAAGTCTCCTTAGCTGAATAATATTGTTTAAAGGTAGTAAAAATAAAATTATGTCCTCTGGTTGTAGAGAGTAACATCTTCAATCTGATTATTATTCTTGAAAGCTTCAAATTATTGCATATGCATAAGAAAGACTTCAAACTGGAGGAGTAAAAAATGTTCTTCATTACCTCCATCGGTATAAGAGTTCATTTGTAAGTTCAGTAAAATCATCTACAAGTACCAATTATAGAAGAAACAGAGGGCAGTTCACTATTCTAAGGCCCAGAATAACACAAGTATATCCGTTCGTAATGAATGAAACTGTACTTACCAACTGGTCTGTGTCAATCATATACTGCCTTTGAGAAACTTTCCAACACTTAAATTTACTGATATATATGCTGGAAAGGAAACTTTTCTTCCCCAGTGCAGTGCTGGAGTACACATCAGTTGGTTAACTGCACTGACTCAATGACCATGTCATACACAATAAACAACTACTGTACATATTTTTAATTTTCCTGATTTAACTTTTTTTTTTTCTTCTTCCCCTGGCTGTGGGGTCACCTTAAGAGAAAATTATTTAAAAACAAGCCTTACACATTTGATTATGGTAGTTAAAAGAAAACACTGTGAGAAAGAGTGCAACCATACCAAAGGATGTTTCACTGAAAATTTGCTGGTTTGGATCAGTGGGTTCAACTATACTTCGTTTTTTTTATTGAGGCAAAGATGCACTTGACAGGTTGATGATGATTGGCTAAATACAACATGTCCAAAAAATATTTACTAACCCAAATTTCCCCCTCAGATATTTGTTGTCAGTTAATAATGCAAGATTATGAAGTAATGTTGCATTCAGCCAGTAATCACCAATCTGTCGCCTCGATGAAAAAAACTGAGTATAAGTATCTGCACTGAAGGTTGGCACTTTCAAAACTTGCTGGAACTGTAGATAAATTTTAATGCAGTGAACAAAGTAAGAACAAGGTTTCATTTTACTGAATTCATTATGAAAATACTGTACTGAAATTATTCTGGGGCCTCAGAACAGTGAGTTACCCTGTACTACATCACCAGATTGAAGGAATTAAACCTTGTTTTCTTATGAACATGGGAAGTTCCCTAGTATCCGTTCAGATTTCATTATTATTTTTTAATACCTAAATATATCCAGGTATGCAGCCTTCCCTCCTCCCCTCTGCAACCCCTTCAATCCAATGATGTATTTCCATATTTCATTTTCTACAGGCAATTTTATTTCACCTGGAACAAACCTCTCCAGTTGTTGTTTATTGATCAACCCCAGTCTGTCTGACCTAACAGACCCATCAATCAGAAGCAAGCAACTGCCCCCGCAGTATCATTCCTTGCAGTGAACTGATGATTCCATATGGCTGACAACGCCTCACCAAAGCAAGGCGTGGGTAATAGTGTGGAGGTTTGGTTCCTGGATTGACTCTGCATTTGTCTCTCTCTACCCAGTTAACAGGGACACCATAGCAGGCTCCACTTCTCTGCACAATTCAACTACATGGGTATCGCCCAGCACTGTAAATGGTTTCCTGGGTTACAGGTAACCATTTGGCTTGTCACCCAGTGTACAGTCACCTGAACCACCTGAAGCATAGGGAAGAGTAATAAAGTAATAAATGTGGCAGGTAGGAAAGGGAAAAGCAGGAGGGGGGGGGGGGCAGACATCGAGAAAGAATCAGAATGAGGAAGGAAGAAGTAGGCAGCAGTACATCAAGTGAAGGCATGATGGTCACCAACACCCACCACTTTTACAGTAGTGATGAGGTAAATGAAGACTAATTCCTCTATTTCAAAAATTCTCTCCCAAGCTGCATAAAATCATGTGGTGGAAGCATTATACAGAATACATTACTGGAGTGAGGCAGCTGACTATCAAGCTGCATAAATAATTGTACAAGAGAAAATAACCCTGTCAGCCTGAAGATGTTATACAGTACCTTATTCTTACTATGTACAGATTATTTTATTTTACTTTGGAGTGTATTGGTACTGTGATGGGGGAGGGGTGGGGTAGATTGATGTAGTTTGGGCATGTGAAGAAGGAAGATGACCATTGGGTGTGGAAAATGAGAAGTGTGAACGTTGAGGGTAGGTTGCATGAGACAGATTGAAAAGGCTTGGGACGAGGTCACAGAGTGTGACTTCAGGGATGAAGAACTGAATAGGGGGGCTGCCAGAGGAGCAGCAGCACGGAGAGCCGTCATTAGTGACCAAAGCTGACGCTTGCAAGCATGTTGGTGCCTTTATAAATAATACAAAACAATCTCATCTTAAGTGTCAGGACCAACTTGACTAGCCCTGGGCTCCTACGCTCCTCATGGGGCAACGTAGGATTGGATGACGGATGGATGGATACAACTGGGCACCCTCTCACAATGAGGGAGATAGAAAATATGTCAAACTTGTGGACTTTCCACAGCTAAATAAAATGGTCAGGTGGTAGAGGGAGAAAAAAATTCCTCTGACTGAAGGGGTTATCAGGCCATATGTAAAAAAAAAAAACTTTTTACCCCTTACATACGATGACTTGGTTTACAGTTTATTGTTGCAACTACCATACAAAATAAATATGATTTTATTCAGTTTTGGGAAAAAATTCAAACTGGAGGACTTACATACAGCCTTCATTATCCCTTTAGTACTATAAATGTGTCGTAAGCTGAAAATTATTGTTTGGGTCAACAAAAAACAGGAAATACATCAAGGAAGTGACTAGGTGAAAAGGTGCAATGGAGTTTTGAAAGCCCACAAAAATACAATTCTTAATGGTGGGCTGACACATCCGTCATGGGTGATGCCACATTAAAAAGTTTGAAACACACAGTTCTAGTCCAGTGCATTTATGGGTAGATGATCAGCCTACTTCCCCAGGTGGAATTACATGGTTGAGTCATCTCTTGGGGATCAAACCTGTGGACAGTTGTCACTCCAACTGAAACTTTCACATCATTAGACTACCAGATGCCATGATACAATGTATTGGATCTATTGTAATTTACTAATGTAATAAATTACAAGCTAGAGACTGACTTTAAATACCTGTCCATCTCAGAACATGCTGAACTTCTTATGTAAATCACAAAAATCAGGACTGTTTTATACATTCTACTGACAACAGTGATACCTAACATACCAGGGCGGTAAAGCCATACATAGTATACCTCTTGTGTGTATTAAGCCTCTTACTGCAGTGGCAAGCTTAGGAAAATATTATGACCAAAAGCAGGTGCTTTCATTCAGCCATGCAGCCAATGAGTAAAAAAAAAATAAATAAATAAAAATAAAGAGTGAGCAGACTTGTCTAGCAGTTTTAAAATAAACAGTAGAAATTTTGCACAAATTTATACATATTCAAAAACCCAATTTTACTCTAACAGTCACTTTCTATGCACTTACATATGAGCAGTTTCAGTGCTTTTTCAATGAAAAAAACACAGGCAACAAGTTGAGGAATAGTGACAGAACAACTGCATTTGTAAAATGTTGTTGAAACTGCAACATTTATCACAATGGATGTATCTGCAACAAAAGATGCTTAGAGTTGTGGGTAGCCACTGGGTCTGGAATATCCCTCACTTTCCCTGACAATGTACCAAAATCATATTAAAGTATCACTCCATTTTAGTCCCAAAAGGATACTGTGGGGTGGAACAGTGGGTCATAGGAACCCATGGCAGAAATTTCCATCGCTCTCACAACTTCTTAATGGGGGAAAAATATGTTTTTGGCTATGCAAAATCCTGTTTTTCTAGTCCTATTGGAGGTTAAGCGTGTAAGAAAGATTGTAAAAGCAGGAGGCAAAGGCACATTTTTCTGTTTCCACTGATTATTCCTGTTGACCAGCATTATGGATGACAAGATCTAAACTGTATCTTGCTGGGAAACTTAAAACCACTGGAGTTCACCAAGAGCTGATCAAAGACTGACAGAACTTATCTCATAATTTGTGACGTTAAGAGCTGTGATGGGTTCATCATATAGTAACCCTTTCAAGAAGCTCTAGCCATAGATATTTCCTCAGTTTAATTTACCATCAATATGCAAGTTATCAAGGAGGCCCTTCCTGTCCTGGCACTTCAGTAATACTAGATTATGAATCACAGTGAAACTGTACCAAATCTCAAAGCTTATACATCAGTCTATGAGCTACATAAAATTTTAGTGTAATTTTGTTGGCATTTTACCAACACAATGGAATTCTAGCAACTGTCTCCTAAACTTATTGTATCTTTCAAGACAATCCTCTCACTCCCATCAAGCAAAGGAAGTACAGTATAGTCTTTAATGCAAACTTGTGGACTGTATTCAGATTGTTGCAATCACAATAATGGTAATTGTATGAACTCCCACATTAACACAATTTATTACCTGTATTCTGCCAGTAATTATAGGTTAATCTCAGCTGCTAATTATGATTAGACATAAAAATGCACTAATACAGTTTAGCAAATGCTGGTAGCAGTACAGTAGTACTAAAACATCAACTTAAATTTCGTAACATTCAAAAACAAACACTTAAACAAATGGCCTGACAGAAAAATATAAATGAATACTTGGCACAAAAAATAAAAAAATTTGAATATAAAAAATATGACCTAATTTTAAAAAAGTTAACAAAATAATTATGAACAGCCACAAATCAATCAATAACTGGTACAAAAATGTGTGTGTGTGTGTGTGTAGAAAAAAAAAGTTGATAGTGACTCCTTATCAACAATCCATTTGCATGTCTGAGAATCCAGACCAATAAAGTGAGCTGCCAGACCCGTGATTACTGCTGATTTGCAAGATCTCACATGAGTTTGACTGTTTTGAGAACTACTGTATAAAAGAATTACTGACCTCAACCTAACATTGCTTCATCATCATCATTCATTATCAACTTATATTTAACATGAAACAATGCCAAAGTAGCTGAGTACAATGATCTCTTGGTTATTATGCATAATAGGTACCATGCCTAGTGCGTGATAACAAAACTGCACAATAATGAAAGAACAAAATCAAAGGGATTTATCCTAACTGATACAGTACCAGGCACCCCACTTGTAACCCCGAATTTTCTCTTTTACAACATTTTAGACCCACTAAATACATAGCTACGTTATGATAAGGATATGAAACACACATATGCATGGTTAGATTAATGAAAAATAATGAAAATGGCACAATAAGGAAGAAATATGTACTATATAGGGGCCTGAGATGAGCTTGAGGGGAGGGGTTCTGAGGCTAGGGAGTGAAGAGTTGGTGGTCACCACCTGGGATTAATACTTAAGTTGTGCCTCAACTTTGAATCCCTCTAAGCCATTAGAAATCACAGATTTTGCAACATTACTGTGGGCAGAAACCAGTTCAGGTGTACAATATTAAATTGTCCCCCCCCCCCCCCCAAAATGCAATTTTCATCAACCAGTGATAACAAAAACCGCTGTAACCAAGTGTGCGATAACCAGGGGATCATTGTATAATACAAACAGATACAACTACAAGACAAGTTTTAGATCAGGACACATAACCATAAACCATTCTTTCTTTTTTTTTTCTGCCATATTGTCCAGTCACTTATCCTGAAGCAACTCCACAATGAGTTTTGAATTAGACTATAGTACACACCATATTGCAGTCAAGGGATAATACACTGAACATATAGTGTTTTCAAAAAGCACATGAATCAGTACAACGTACAATAAAAAAGTTCCGAGACTGTTCCTATTGTGAACGAATGGAGCACGGTACGATCATGTGCCTGCAGCAGGGGCGAGCAGTATCCTTCATGAGTCAGTATGGTGCGTGGTGTTGCGCTGTCAACATTGGGACCTGTGTTGCAAGTATCTTTGTGACCACATGCTTATGCTCATTTGTGATCTCACTAGGGACTTCAAACTTGAGCAGGGGGCAAACATCAAATTCTGCATCAAACTCAGGAAATCGGCAACAGAGACCCATGAAATGCTTCAGCAGGCCTATGGCAATGAAGCAATAAGCCAGGCAAGGTGTTCTGAGTGGCATTCATACTTCAAGAGGGACAGATCATCACTGGACGATGACAAGAGGTCAGGGCGACCCTCCACGTGCAGAATCTCTGAAAATGTCAAAAACATTCAACGAACTGTGCATGAGGAGCATCAGATCACTGCTTCATTAGAGCCCACACAAAATCCTGAAAGTTGCCAGTGTCTGCCGGATCACTAGATAGCGTAGGGTCACTACCCGCTCGGAGTTGGTGTACCTTCCTTAAAAAAAAATTCCTATTGGGATTATTCCTTATGCATAAAGCATTATACTAGTATTATATTCATCTTAGATATTTTACTGATGCTCTAAATGAGATTTACACTGAAAAGTTCTTCACCGAGTTTACTAAAAGCCATGAAAGCTTATTGTGTGTTTTCATTCAGGACATTTTTACCAAGTTTTATGAATCTCATTTGTTGGAAAAATTTATGATACAGTTTCCAAAGATCGTAATCTTTCATTTGGCAAAATCCTGACATGATTCTATTATAGTAAAAATTGTACGGCTACAGTCCATTTTTCCACACATATTTTAGCTGCGCAGTGGACCATGGCACCATGTTTTCTGGATTCATCAGCTGATTTCAAAAGGTGTGCGCATCAGGTGTGGTGTATAGAGATCATTAGCGCTGCCATGGGCCTCTGGCGGCGGGCACACAAACTACGCGGTGCTACCCATGAGAAAGCCCCTCCATATGAGCTCAGTGGGTTCACACAATCTGCGATTGTTTAAGTACCATATTTCCTTCATTTGTTATGGAAAATACAATTTCGTTAGACCCATTTACCATTTTTCCTTACAGACATACATCCAACACCTAAAAGCATAACAGTGATCAATAGTCAGGCAACATACTAATAATCACATGTAGGCTGTCCGTAAACTGAGATGGATGCAAATGACAACCGTCCACTTCTATTATATTCTGATAAATAAGCCATTTTTTTCTCCAGTATGATATGCAGATAGCTAAAAAATACCCTAGTTTCAGTAAAGTAACTGAACAGAGGGTAAGTCAAGTTGACCAAACTTTTGCATTTTAAATTAAGTTATCTGGTGAGCGGTGGCATCTTTTTCCAGTTTGTGGGGGCACCTATTGCCACTGGCCTACCGAAGCATTTCGAGGGTCTCCATTGCCGATTTCCCAAGTTTGACACTGAATTTGTTGTTTGCTCTCCACTCAAGTTTGAGGTCCATAGCGATACTGCAAATGAGAAAGTGCATGTGGTCACAAAAATGCGTTTAACACAGGTCCTGATGTTGAAAGCACAATGCATACTGACTCATGAAGGTCACTGCTCACCCCTGCTGTGCATGCATGATCATGCTGCGCTCTGTTTGTTTGCAGCAGGAACAGTCTCGGAACTTTTTGATCGTACCTCGTAAGTATTTAATAGGTTAATGCTTATGTTTCCAAGATTACAAATCCTCTTGTGCATTTTTGCCATGCCACATAATGTCTAACTTACAAGGGTTTCTGGATGCTGTATAAAACTCATATGTACTCTCTAAATCCTTTCAATCATTAACCCCTAAAGACTGATATCTGACGGTCATCAGTTTGGGTCTTGGTATGTACAGTAAAATCTTAATACTGACGATCATACACAGGCTGAATATATATATATACACACATATGGATATAGAGACTGTATAGATTTATACAGTACGTGTAGTTTTTGCTTTTAAATTTTTATTTATTTATTTTTTTACCTTCATGGCCATTCCTTCAACTTGTTTCACGCCTAGGTACATAATTCATATTGATTTCAGTGAACAGTGATTTCTGTATGGTTATTTGGCGAAAATAATGTACCTGTATTTTCCTTTTTACGCAACTGATGACTTTTTTTTTTTTTTTTTTTTTTTTTTTTTTTTTAAATAAATATTTGACGGTCGATAGTGCGGTAACCATTAAACATAAGAGTGAAATTTACATTTTCAGGTGTGTAAATTCATGCTCTTGAAATCTGTAAGACCAAAATTTAATTTGGTGACAGCTGAAAAATTGGACCCGGAATGCAGCTGAGGGGATAGTCAGGGTGGAAGATTTGATGTCTTTAGGGGTTAAGGGTCCATTCAGATGTTTTATTCTTGCTAATAACAGATGACACAATTCCACTGATGGAAAATCCTGCAAGCTAGTGTATTGGGTTACTGGTAAACACATAAAAAAATGTCATTTTTTAAACTACTGTGCCATATCACCACCACCAAACTATTCGCTTTGATTACCATGACTGACTAGAGTGACTGTAGATATGATATGGTACTCAATTACAAAAATTAGCCCACTACTACATTCCAACACACTGCACCTACTTCGCATTTTGGGTATGTTTGTCACTTTCCTCATTGGTGAATCATATCAGAAGGATTCATCTGTTGGCAGACAAACATACCAAACCTCTCCCAGTCTAGGAATATTATCCAGCTAAGAAGAATGTGAAGAGCTGAAATATTAGACCTCTTTTGTCAAAACTGTTCATCACTACACTTAGGTTCATATTAGCAACTTAAAAGAGGCTTTGTAGTACCTCTTTCTCACCAATTTATTTTCCGTATTACAGTAACCCTCAATATAACGAACCCTGGTATTGAGAATTTCGGATATGACGAATGGCCAAATTGCAACCAAATTTCCCCCAGATTTTGCAAACAAAGGTCACTAAATGAGGGGTAAGTTCGGGAATCAGCCCACGGTGACAACAGCATCCCTTGCTGGCACAGTAAGTGTACTTCAACAACATCCCTTTCCAGCACAGTAAGTGTACTGTAACCGTACTACATTATACTGTATTCTTATTATAGGTACTGTATTTAAATGTACAACTTCATACAGTATTGTATTTACATGTACAACTTCATAAACCATTGAATTCTCCAAGTAAAACATCTTAAGAGTCAGTTTAGCTTATGTTTGAGCACACAGGACCGAACGACTCCCCTTATATAGCGAACTGTTTGGTAATCCCTCGGAAATATCAACCCCTCTTATATAGCGAACTTTTGGATATAGCGACCCATCCCTCCCCCAATCAGTTCGTTATATGGAGGGTTTACTGTATACCTAAAATATTCTCTTGTATGCTGTTCACATCTTCATACTACAAACATTACATACAAGGGAACATTAATGGGCCATGTACAGTATGAGAAATGTGTCAGGGAGCCTCTTTAACCCTATCAATGCAATAACAATCTCTTATCACTTTATTCTGGCTATCTCCTGACAATTTTATACAAATTAGGGAGAGCTTTGCTAGTGGAGGGGGTAATGAATGCTGTATCTAACCCTTCCACTTGCAAAAGTCTCACATGACCTTAATAAAATCTCTGGTCACAGCAATAATAATACAGAAAAAAATACATGACTGGACTGCATACAGCCCTTGGACAAGCCACAGGTAACCAACAGTATACAATGTGTGTGGCTCTTGGATTACACTGACCACTTGCCTGGGCCAGAAAATGCAACAGCTGAACAAGGCACCAGTGGGAGATAAAACAATATTTGCCAGTCTCTAATTACCCTACCCCTTCTAGGTGTAGGGGTCCAATACTAGGCTACCACAGTCCAATACATATAAAGGCAGATGACTAGTCTACTTCCCTTGATGGGATTATATGATAAATTACCCATCACTTCTTGGGGACTGAATCTATGTGCATGGTTAGACTCACTTTGACTGGGGTACTACAATTAATTGACTACCAGGTGCTCAGTGGTAGGATTGGTTCATCTGTCTAAGAAATACAGGAAGCAGAACTGCTTCAATCCTGTCAAACATGGAAAAACTTAAGTAAGGTCTAGGCTTGGGACTGTTTTCTCTTCAGCTTAAGAATTTCTCAAACACCTCTTACCAGTTTGATTCTGCATATGACAAACTATATTCTCACTAAAAAGGAATACATAACATACAAAGCAATGTTATATGCATTATACACAACTAAGTAAGGTGTGGCAGAAAGCCACCTAAGCTCATTAAAGTATGACACTCAGAATCGTTCCACTTCACCTGAGGTCACTTTTTTTCTTTTTCTAATAAACTAGTTTTACAAACTGCATAAAGTATGATAGTTTAAATGTATTGCAATACACAGGTCGAAGTATATATTTCTGACAACTTACTAATTGTGATGGGCATGTCTTGAGACTCTCACCTGTTGTCAAACCCCCTGGGGAGAGGGGTAAAGAGTACTTCCTCAGTATCCCTGCTTGTTGGAAGAGGTGACTAAAAGGGGGCTTTTTGTCTCCATTCTTTCTCTCCTTACTGTCCTCTTGCTTTTTTCTGTCCTACCTCCCTTCTTGATATTTTCATGCTTCTTCCAGCCTTTTATTCCGTCTACTAGCAGGTGCTAGTTCGTCATTATTTCTTCATTCATTCTGGGGAGTCCCAGTACTTTTCTATAAATCATATTGTGTGGTTTCTACAAACAATCTATATCCCTTACATAATCTAAAATCCCCTCTTTAGCTTCTAATTATCCTCTGTCATGCCATCCCTACTCCTTACCACCTTCAAATCATAACGTGGTGCCATTATGATCTTTGCTATCTGGCACTTGGATTTCATTCACTCCCTCATTCACCTGTTGTCAATGAGCTACAACTGGGCATCCTTCTCTGAATAAGAGTTTAGTCCCATCTCCTTATTTCAGTTTGAGACAAACATCACACTATACTCCTCTTCTCTAACTTTACTCATGTACAAATCACCATTAGAGTCTCTTCCAAACCCCAACGTGGCAGATTTTAAAGCCTTTTACATCAAAGACAGGCTTGGTTTAACAAAAGTGCACATTTTGCAAATCCTTTTCATCTTAAGGGGAAATTTACATTACCTGTATACAGCATATAAAGAATATTCTAGTTTCTGGAGTTAGGCTCATTCTGACTATCACACAATTACCTACTTGGAAAAATAACTTTTGGACATATTAAGCACTGTCTCTCTTTAACTTTGAAAAAATAAATAGCACATTATGTACGTTTATATACAGAAGTGTACTGTAACCTATAATACGCATCAAGTGTAGCAGAATATTTCTACAGCATAATTAAAAATTCCACACATATACTTCATTTTTAAATCTAGTGTTGCAAAAGTAAAGGGATGCTATTTAAACAGGATAGTGCTTGATAAATGTCCACCTCAGAGTATTGCGTATTTTGAAGTGGTCAATAGGAGAAGGACAGTGACATGAGAAAGAGATGAAGAATCACACATACTGATTGAGGAGCAGAACAAGTGAATCAGTAACTAATGGATAAAAGGATATGGGGAAAATAGTAAGATACTGAGCAGTACGGTCAGTCCTTGAGTAACGTGCAGTTGAGTAACACATTTTTGTTCTAACACAGCCAGTATAATGTGACAGGTCATAATCACTACAGGGAAAAACTAAGGCTTATGCGGGAAGTCTGCTGGTCTGACGACAAAATTTGAAAGTAGCGTGCAGTGACATCACCTGCCACACTCGCCATGATTGGCCGGCTTACATCCAGGTACCTGTCCTGTCCACACTCAAGGCCATATGCTAAGATGAAAAGTTATGGGTTTTGCAATTTTAGGGAACAGAATGGAACCAAAACATTAGCTAATCAGAAAAAAATAACTCTTTCATCTATGTGTTCTCGTATGTAAACGTTCAGTTCCACAGTCTTCATTCGATTTCGCGCTTCCCAACACATTTTGGACCAAATGAGCATATGGCTATCGCTTTCTCGCATCTCACCAAGTTCTACCCATGCTGTGCAGCAAGAGTTTTTTGTGTGTTTGAGTGATGAGAGAGGACAGTGACTCAGTCATGCCGCATGCTCAGTCCCACCCACCCTGAAAGCGGCACATCTTCACGTATGCCCAAAAATATGAGAGTAAAGGAGTTACAGAGGGGAAAGAGGCAGGCAGAAATGGCAAAAAACATGGTGTGAATGAAAGCACCACCAGAGAGATCTGGAAGGACCGCGAGAAGAATAAGAAGATCGTGCATGGGAACCCTGGTGGTGCGAACCTGGCAGCAGCGAAAGTTCGTAATATTGTTCTGAAGCTGACTGAGAAGCTCACAGGGTGGCATGTGGAGTGCCAGAGAAAGAACAACATCCCTACCGAAGACTGCATGATATGAAAGAAGGCAAAGCTTTATGACAACAATAACACTGTGGGTGGGATGCAGGGGGGTGGGGTGGGGGAGCTATGCATCAACAGCACATGGGTACCCAGCCCAACTTTTGTTTTTGTTAATGCTATTTTAATACCACTCCTGTTCTTGATTACAATTGTTATATCTCTTTCAGTGTTTTACCTGAAGGTGGGTATAAGTAAGGGGTAATTTGTATGGGGTAGGTTGGTAAGAAGGGGTAAAAGTGACAGTTTCAGAAAGTCACCAGAACATGTTGTACCAGTATACATGCAAACATATTGTTTGAGTGACGCAGGTTTGAGCAGCACGGTCCTTAGCTAGTCCCTACTGTCCATGTTACTCAATGAGTGTATTAGCAAGGGCTTAGTAGGGTCCTTAATCCTCTCATGGTTTAAACAACCCAAATACAGCCCAGTACTGTACTCTAGTTCAGGTTATGCCAGACAATATACCTGAACTGAGGGCGAGTCAAAAAAGAGTGAGTGCTAATACTGTTACCAATACCCTCTCATGGCTGGGACAACTCTACAGTAAGACTTTCTCCTAGCTAAAGCCAGACAACATTCTTCAGTTGTGTCATAGTAGTCTGATTTTTAGAATCTCCTGACCGATAAATTCTGCATATTACACCTGAATACCACAGTATGAAAGAGCCCCTGTGAGGAATAGGATCTTCAGCTGACTACTGTACAGCATTTAAATATACTTGACCAGCCAATGCCACAAGTATACAACTAAATACTGCATAATCATATTCAGTCTGGTAATTTCTTAGAAAATATAATTCTTGTTTAACTTAATGTAATGGACACCTCATATGTAAGAGGTTAAGCACAACCTCCATTTACCTCTTGAATACAGCACTTTTTTTTTTTTTTTTTTTTTTATATATGTATACAGTATTTCTGCTTCCACCAGAGGATTTCATTCACATTGCTGGTAAACTCTCCTTGCAAAGGGGTAAATATGTCATATACTGTACAGTAGAAAACTGATAAGAAAACAGTACTAAAGAACTTCCAAGGCCCACGAGATTACAGTCCAGTGATAAAAGAAAGCAACAATCTGGGTATGAGAGTGAATACAGTACAGTCCATGATGAAGTGGACGAATCAGTAACTACTGGGTATGAGCTGTGTGTGTGTGTGTGTAATTCACCGGGTCGGTCAGGATCACATGATGGTCGTGATCGTCAGCTTTTACCCTCCCGGAAGGGAGCTGAGAGCTCATATAGTCCGATCTAAGGGAAAGGCTGTGACCTTCACACACACACACACACACACATGTCCCCTTGCTCGAGGGGGACAGTAACCACCCACTTCGTCAGTGAAACTTTTCGCAACCTGAGCGAGGCGCGAACTCTCGTCCACCAGTTGGCAAGCGAGAACGCTACCACTGCACCAGTGAGCGGTGTAAAAAGTAGGAGTAAATAAGTACAGTACACTGGATTGAACTCGGTACACCAGTAGTAGAGTCCCAGGCCGCTCCACATTACTGTCTCGCCTCGTGTGTGTGTGTGTGTGTGTGTGTGTGTGAAAATAGCCAATCCCATAATACCTCCTTTAAGGTGTAAGGGCCCAACACTAAGCTAACACAGTCCAGTACATGTAAGGATAAGTGACCTTCTTCCTTTGCCATGTATTAGGGATAATACCCACACACAGTGGTATGGCCGTCACTCTGACAGGGGTGTTTTAACCACTTGACCATCAGGAGACAAGACTTGAGAGAGAATAAAGAAAGATTTTGACACAATGAGGAAAGAAACTGCCACATAAATAGCAGAGTGAACATATTTCAACAGGTGTAGTTGAGCTGCCTTCTCAATTGTGCAAACTGGCCACTATGATAAATCTGTACAATGGAAAGAAGACCAAGGCCCGTAAGGAAGTTCTCTAACACCTTTTCCTTTGTGATTTATTTTTGGATATGAATGATTAATATCTATTTGTACAGTATCTACACAGAGTATGACAATATTGGAAGAATTTGTATAACACAAAAGAGGACAATAAGATGTAATTAAAAAACAAATCACTTAAGGAAAAAGTGTTGGGGAGTTCCTTAAACAAATGAGAATACCAATCCAAGCATTTGTGTAAAGATGTACATAACCCCTTCAGTCCGGTAATGTACACTATTTAATATTGTTACTGCTATCATCAAACAATTTTATTCAGCTTTGAATGACTTTTTGAACTGGAGAAGTTAGATATTGCAAAAATAATTTTCAAAAATTGTACACCAGGAAACCATTTACTGTGCTGGGTGGTAACCATAAAACCAAATTTTGGCACCTGGTGGTTTAGTGGGTAATTATTGAGCTCCAGTCGGATTGAGCCAGTGAAGGTTTATATCCAAGGGGTAGTTGGGGTTTATTGCTCACGTAATGCCACTCAAGGATGAGTGAGGTTGGTCACTCTCATTTTAAATGTCAGGACCAACTGCCTAGCCCCAGGCTCCTACGCTCCTCGTGGGGCAACGTAGGATTGGATGGTGGATAGACGGATGGATTATTAGATTGAATAGGGTAAACCTTATATTGTTAAGTGGAAGGCATGCCCCCAGTTGTTAACAGACAATTGTTTAGCCCAAATATTGAATTTGATTTGTCTGCATGTACAGTACATTACTGAAAATAGTTAGCAACCATACAAAGAGGCCAATCATTGTACATTCATCAGGTGCTTTAGAAATTGTGATAAAAATCTGGGGGCCTGCCTTCCCTGCTGTGAGTTAGGTTTTCAGCACACAGCTGTAAGAAAAATGTAAAGTGTGGAGGGCACAGTTATGAAATATGAGCTTCAGAGCTATGAGTCATGCGTAAATACAAATGAAGTAAGACCTGAAGGAAATGTAATGTCAATGAATAAAGAAGAAAAAAAAAAAAAAAAAAATCAGAGGCACAAAAGAAGAACTTTGGGAGAAACACACTGAACTGCATGATCAATGTTTGGATCTGTACTTAACTATCTGTTATTTACACACACACACGCACGCACGCATGCACGCACGCGCGCACACACACACACACACACACACACACACACACAAACCATAATGAAGTCTGTGAAGAGGAATATGAAGAGTAGAGGTAATGTCTGCATTTGTGGTCAACAAAATTTGTTCCTTACCATGTACTGTTCCTTATCCTGTTGTAAGGATCAGGAGGGCAAATGTCCGTGAGATAAGGAAAAGAAATTTGGTAAGCGGACAGGAAGACAACCAGGAAGAGGAATTTGAACTAGAATCAGTATGTCAATATGCACTTAGCTAACTCTTCCATACTAAGTAGTCACCAAAAAATCATTATTGTCACTTACAGCTACTTCACATTCTGAAACAAATGTCAACAAAAGTTCTGAAATACTGAAGTACAGTACGTCCTTTTTCAGTAAGTACCTATGACTGTCTAAAATGTCACACATTAACCCATTGAGTGTATTGAAATTTTCTCATGTTATTCTTCCCATCTCCTGATATTTTTATTCAACTAAAACTGGAGGGGTTACGTACAGCCTTAATGAATCCCTTACATGAAAGAGTCCTTTTAAAAGCTAAATACAGTAGAACAGTCTGACAGGAAAAATATGACTGAAGAGGGTTAAAGTAACATAAATGGCATCAATCGTAACTTTTAGTCAAACAGACTCTTACCAGAGTAAATGGAGCCACATCATTCAGCTCACATTGTTGAACCTATGACTAGAATCACTTTTCTGTTGAATATTCAGTAACTATATTAGAGTAATTCCTTACTAAACCTCATCAATACAATGACATACTACCAGATGATTTTATTCAATGACTTCATCCAGAGCTAGTACTGACAGAGTTGATTATGGCTATATCTACCTTCTCTAGCTTGCAATCTCTCCTCAGTTCAATAAAATCATCTGGCAGTATACAGAATATGATACAAAAAGTCATACATCACCAGACTGAAAGGGTCAACATTATAGTTGTGTGCCTAGAAACTACTGCAGTTAATGATAATCACTATCAGTGAAGGTTATGTTCTAGGAAGAATGTCTTGTCAAATACTAAAAAATCATATTCAAGATTGCAAATAAGGCAGCAGGTGTGTCTGGATTGACTGCCGAAATGTTGAAGGCCTCAGGAAATATAGGGGTGAGGTTAGTCACTGACCTGATAAATATGATTATTTATGAGTGTGTTGTCCCAGATGATTGGTTGAAGAGTGTAATTGTGAATGTGTATAAAGGGAAGGGTGATGCCCTGGAAAGAGGAAATTATAGAAGTATAAAGCTTTTAGATCAGATAATGAAGGTAATGGAGAGAGTTTTAGAAGGTATGATTAGAGAAAGGGTGAATATTGATGAGATGCAGTTTGGGTTTATGCCAGGTAGGGGGACCACTGATGTATATTCATGGTTCGACAGCTTCAGGAAAAATATATTGGTAAGAAAAGGGATCTGTATATTGCTTTTGTTGATTTGGAAAACGCCTTTGACAGAGTCCCTAGAGAGGTGGTGAAGTGGGCAATGAGAAAGCTTGGCATGGAGAAGTGGCTGGTTAGGATGGTTATGGCTATGTATGTGGGTGCTCGCACCCAGGTCAGAGTGAATGGAGATTTGAGTGTTGAGTTTTCCGTGAACGTTGGTGTGCATCAGGGGTCAGTTTGAGTCCTATGTTGTTCATCATAGTACTTGATGCCCTCTCCTGTGACTTCAGAAACGGACTCCTGTGGGAGATATTGTATGCTGATGATTTGGTGTTGATTGCAGAGAACGAAAGGGAGGCGGAGGAAAGATTTAGGAAGTGGAGAGATGGTATGGGGCACAAGGGCTTAAGAGTAAATGCAGATAAAACAAAAGTGGTGATATCTAGGGTTGGTTGTGGTACTGTCAAAGATGGGGGAGAGTGGCCATGTACAGTTTGACACAGGGTGTGGGAAGTAATTCCATCTTGTGTGGTGTTTGTGATAAATGGGTGCACAAGAGTTGTAGTGGTATCAGAGGCAGACTGCGAGATAAAGCTGATTTTATGTGTACAGCGTGTCGGGGAAAGCTGGTGGAGATTGTCAGGGGTGAAAGGATTGAACTTGCTGGTGAATCTCGTGAGTGTGAGGAAGAGTTTTGTTATTTGGGAGACATGTTGTGTGCTGGAGGTGGGGCTGGAGCTAGCTCTGTGGCTAGGGTAAGAAGTGGTTGTAAGAAGTTCAGGGAGCTCTTGCCTCTCCTGACATTGCGAGGACTCTCACTACGTGCTAAGGGGTCTTTGTATGCAGCATGTGTTAGGAGTGTAATGCTGTATGGTTGTGAGACCTGGGCAGTAAAGGAGGAAGATATTCGCCGGCTCAGATGTACAGAAATGACAATGATTAGGTGGATGTGCAGTGCGTCCCTGCGTCCAAGGCCTGGAGGGGCTGGGTTTACGATGGAAGAGTTGAGAGGTAGGATGAGACTGGAGTGTATTGGTGTTGTGATGAGGAGAGGTAGATTGAAATGATTTGGACATGTGGAGAGGATGGGGGATGATAATTGGGTGAGGAGGGTGAGAAGTGTTAATATTGGGGGTGGGGTTATGAGGGGTTGACCAAGAAAGACATAGGACGAGGTCATTAAGTGTGACCTCAGGGTTAAGGGACTGAACAGGGAGGCTGCAATGGATCGTGCAGCGTGGAGAACCGCCATTAGGTGACCAAGACCGACACATGCAAGCATGTTGGAGCCTTTAAAAACGAAAACGAACGGACCTTTAGTAGTCAAGGGATTTGCGAAGTCTCTCCCGGCCTGAGTAAAACCATCTGCAAATGTCAGGAATAAAATGAAAAACAGATCCCTGTATTGACGGGGTTAATAATGAACAATGGTGTGCTAACTGTTACCTGATAATTTTTCTGTGTTAATTAACAGCTTTTTAGTGTGAGGGCAGAGGGGGGGGGGAATGTTAAATGAGGAATTACTGAATTTGCTTTTAAGACATAGTCAGGAAATACAGATAACATCACTCATTTAAGAAAATGTTTGCACCACATTAAGACTATATTTTCATTCATCCATCGATCATCCAATCCTATGTTGCCCCATGAGAACTGTAGGAGCCCAGGACTAGGCAAGTTGGTCCTGACATTTAAGATGAGAGTGGAAGCTTCACTCATCCCTGAGTGGCATTACAGGAGCAATAAACCCCAACCACCCCTCGGATATAAACTTACACAGACTAAATCCAATTCGAGAGCCTTAATTACCCACTAAACCATCAGGTGCCTTTCCCTGGGCTTATAACTCAACTTTCTAATTATGAACAGTTTCTGGCTATCTTTCACATTTTACATTTCATAATTTTCAGATTTCCCTTAATTTGGATTAATTATTTACCTCCTTAATACAATGATGCACATTTTACTTTATTCTTCCTATCACCAGACACTTTTATTCAGATTAAGAGACCCCTGTAGTAAAGAATAAGTTAATGAATGCTTTATTTAGCCACTGCAGTTTGCAACTCATTCCTAAGGTAAATGAAACTCCCTGGAGAGCAATAATAAAGTTAACAATGTGTTATGGGACTGTAGAGGTTTTTTCACACACTCTTCTGATCTCTTTTATACTTTTAGTTTATTCTTGCTATCTTCAAATACTTTTATTTAAATTCAGAATTATGTCTATTGGTGAAAGGGTCAATGAAGGCTGTATTTAACCTCTTCAGTCTAGCAAAGTGTTCCCTAAATCATCTGGAGATGGCAAAAGTAAACTTTAAAAGACATCACTGCATTTACAAAGTTAACAACTGATATGCAAACAGCACTTTTGGTGCCACAATTTCACTCACCTGAAGAAACACCTTTCACACTGACAGGATTAGAAACTATCTATTGCCTATTTCAGAAGGATGATTTTTTTTTTTTCTTTTTTAATTCAGTTCTTGCTAATGCCAGAAAATTGTACTCATCTTAAGACTGGCTCCTCATGATTTTAAGTGGAGAAAAAAACTCAATTTGTTTTGTTATGTCTGATACTTGATACAGTACCCTCGCGTCCAACACGGTAATATTGTCGTGCATGGGTCCCGTGTTGGATCAAATACGTGTTGGACAAACAACAGAGCTTATGGGGAAAAACGAATTATGTCAGCAACCCTAGGAAAAGTCACCCTAAATACCTACCATATATCTATACATATATTGGTACTACTGTAATTATAATAAATGGTACTGTACTATGAATGATAACTAACCTTTTAGGACAGTGTTGGTGGGCTTGCTGGGAATGGAAGGTGATATCCGAGGCTGTAGGTAGTCCTACTGAGTCCCTGGAGGATGGCTGCTGGCGTCACTAGCGGATAATGGCTGCTGCTCCTCCTCAACCTTCCTCATAAATCCTTTGAAATTCCTCTCCCCTTTCTTCTGCCTCTCGATGAATTCTAGCTTGGTGGCCTGAGGGAGGTGCCACTGCTTCTTGGGGTTCTCAGAAGGCTTCCTAGGCATCGTGAGCAGGGTAAAATGCAGTAGCAAGGGAAGAAACTGCAGTGAGAAAAAAGCACCGTCCAATGTGAATTATGTGGCTGAATGGCACTGTGGTGGGAGAAATTTAAACAAAACATCACGTGAGAGCAGGTGTTTTTCATTGGGCGACATCACGGTCACGTCATGATAGCGGGTGGGAGATTCTACTTGATTGGAAGTTTTGATTGGCAGTCAGCGTCACGGGAATGTCCAGTATGACCGTGTTGGACCAGGGGTGATCGTGCTAGAGGCGAACTCTGCGGATTTCGCCCACTTCTCGGAGCTCCGTCAGTGTTATGCTTACGCACCCGTTTTACGGTACAGGTACTTAAATCGTACTAATTTTTTGCTCTCCGTGCTGGCCACGAATCGTGCTGGACAAACACGTGTTGGACACAAGGGTACTGTACTTGGAGTCTGGGCCTAAACTACCACAGCCCAGTACTGCATATTTAAGGGTAGATGATCAGCCTACTCCCTTTGATGGCATAATGTGATTAAAAAATCTCCAGTTACCCCATGGTACTCTAGCTCAAGCTTGTGACATGACTGCCACTAACTGGGAACTGGGGCACTCTAACCACTATACAATGCTCAATTTTACTTGATCTGAAACTGACACCTTTCCATCATAAACACTCAACTATGATAAAATGTTAACACTACAGTACTGTGCTTATCATGAGGGAAGTGGGATGATTATAGCCCTGGATAGAAATGGTATGGATACAGAGCCACAGTACTGAGTACTGAGTTATGGTATTTTGCCAGTGAGCAAGAGGAAATATGTTGCAAAAGTATGAAAACCTTTGCCAAGTTAAGGTATATAAGTATAGACCACTAAGTGCTTAAATTATTTTCAACGAGTAGCAGGAACTCTGTTACTCAGATAAAATGGACAAGGTATCTCTAATCCTTTCAATCTCATGAGGCATTTTAAAATGTATTCTTGCCACCTCGATTCAACTTAAATTTATTCTTGTACTCCCCAGATTCAATTCAGGAGAGGCATTATGAAAGTGAGAGTTAGGTTCAGAATTCATTAGCTGCTTCACTATCTGAGGGCCTTTCAGACTTGAATGAAACTGTCTGGCGATAACATGAGTAACTATAAAATTAAATCACTACACTGAAGGAATTAAAACAGTCCCAACGACAACAAACTACAGTCCTCCTGTAGGGTCATATTAAAAGTCAACCCTATTTTACCCTCTTCAAAAAGTAAGGTCTTGATGCTAGGCTACCACAGTTCAGTACATTTATGGATATATCACCAGACTACTTCCCCCGGTGGCCTTACACGACTGAAGAGCCTCAAGCCACTTCTTAGGAATCAAACCTATGGATGGCCATCATTCTGACTAGGGTATTTTTACCACTAGACCGACAGCCACAAGTAAACAATCTGAAAGCTGATAATGTCAAGAGGGTTATCAATTTTAATGGACGGTTAATGTGCCTACCTGAAGCAAATACAGTCTCTAGCTATTGTACATACTGAACTGCTAATCCTAACAGATTTACCAAGGACACCAGTTACAAAAATACCTTGGTAAAAATATGCACTGCTTTTACTCAGTAACATTCCAAATTTTATTAACCCTTTTGGTGCTACGGATTTACAGTCAGGGCTATAAGATCTTCCAGTAATCCACCACATCTACTTCACACTTACAGCAAGTCTTGACTTTTCTACTAGAAGCATGTCAGAGAGATTTATCTTTGCACAGGAAAACACACAAGTATAGTAATAAACCCTTCTCAGCTTTGGAGCGGTGGCCATCAGAAGGTAGTGACAAGCAGAGGTGGAGTACCAGGTGAACTAAGTCCCAGATAACTTATCCAAACTAGCACAAAATGACTTTACTAGACTCAAGGAAATCCAAGTAGTCTAAAAGCTCTCCCTTAATCCTTTCTTAAACAGGTATATTATTCAGGATAACACCACACCCTTTAGATAAGTTGACTGAAATCCTAGCAGCCAAAGAGTTAATGTAGTATCCATCTTTCCATTTATGGTAATCCTAATAACAACAAAATTTCACATCATGTTGCTGTCCACTACTTCCTAATATTTCCAGCTTTTTTTTTTTTAACTTTGCATTTCTCACTATGTACAGTCAGACAAAATATATCTAAACACTCTAAACTTCTAACAACAAACAAATAAAAAATTCTGAACATAGCTCTATAAGACAATCAATTTCAAAGATTACGGTGCTTTTAGCTCAAAGCACCATTAACCCTCTCGCGGTTTTCATAAGTGTTTGATGTGTATGATCTACTTACGCCCTTCACGGTTTTCATACACGTATGAACCACTGCATGAAAAAAGCACAAGAAAGAAAAGGCGTATAATCTGCTTTCATACGCATTATAGGCTCGTATGTCTGGCAATGGTGTGCCTAACTGTAAACAGGCTTCTTGCTGGTGCAAGTTGCAAGTGACAATCTTTTACTTTTTGTGGCTAATACCATATATTACAATAAATCTTGCTTTGACTACAGCAAAAAAATAGTACTACAGCAAATTTTCATGTGCTCTATACACTATATCATAAGATATTTGATAACATAATGCAAAATAGGTCAAACAGAAGAGTCTATCTATCTACCTATTTCCTGACACCATAATCCCATAAGGGGTGGCCATTTGACTCTGAGTTATTTGTTTTACGGGGAGGGGCACTAACCCTCCACCAACCCACTTGTTGACACATAGGGAGCACGTATGGTTTAGTTATATGGTTACAAGCCAGCGCTGTAAATGGTTTCTTGGCTTACAGGAAACCATTTGGCTTGTCACTCAATGTAAAGCCACCTGTAAAGGAAAGAAAAGCAATAAGAAGTGACATGAATGATGGGAGAAATAGGAAGAGAGGAGGGCAGGCACTGAAAAAGAATGATAAGGAAGAAGTAGGCAGCACTACATCAAGTGGGTGGATGATGGTCACCACCACCTACCACAAAACAGAAGAGTGATTGTATTTAATATAATGTTATTTTACTTCCTCAAAAAGTTCCAATTTCTTCGTGAGTGAAGGCAACATAGTAATCACACGCTTATTTCTACATAAATTTATAAGTTTACAAATTTACAGCCCATGAACAAAACAAAGCTACACCTTTTGGCTTTCCAATGCAACAAAAGAATAATTGACATCTGTCTTAGGTCCTGCTCTGTAATGAAAAGTATAAACTGTACTTTAGGTGCGGGGGAAATATCTGGCTGGGCTGAAACCGGGTGGGGGAGTAGGGGTGCGTGGGCCAGGTTTCCTGAGAGGGCTAAAATCAGGTGCATACAATATTGTGAACAAATGCATCTCACAACCAGACATAACAACCACTCTCATACGACCAAAGCCTTGTGCTCATTCTTTTATCTCTCAAGTATACAGTACTCCAATACCTTATTTTGCCAACACTTCAATAAACCTTCATTATATGCCAAGAATGTTCCAATTTTTTTTTTTTTAAATAAAACCATTACTGCAAGTTGGGGTAATTATTAATTTAGGTTCACACCAAGCAATGGAACTTTAATAACAATTTACCTCTACTGTATCACGAAGAAGATCACTGAAATAAATCAGAATGTACTGTAATACTGGTACAGAGCACTGCTACCCATTCAGACATCTGAAGTGTTCTCACTGTCTGCAAAATGGAAATATTTGACATTCGTGTTAGAAGTGTTTGATTGTATGGCAAGGGGATTAAATGTCGTGGATGCAAAATTTTCACAAGAACTTAGAAAATGGTTGGGAATGAAAATAACAAAAAAGGATGTAGAAAGGTGGAGACATGGTTTGGACAAGTCAAGATGACAGACCAAGGACATGAGGCACTGTGGAGAGTGCTGACTTCAGATCTAAAGGTACAGTACTATGACAAAGTTGGTGCAAAACACATCAAGAGGGATGAGTGTTATCAGGTGACTTCTGTCTGACCGATACTACTAGGAAAAGAAACATAAAACCAAAAATGATGATGATGACCACGATGATACAGACATCCTGTATTCTTCAATTTTGCACTACAAAACAAACTTTCAGATGTGAGGACATCTGTCAGAAGTGTGTATGGGCCAATGTAAAAATGTTGCTTCTGCCACAGTAAAACTCTCTTAGGTGCAGCATGAAGAGCTAACATCAGGTGTACAAGGCTGACACATGCATGCAAGTACAAAAGCCATTCAAAAGAAAACAAAATAATGAGCTCAAAGAGGTAAGTTAAAGGATTACAATGATATGCTTAACTCCTTTTCTGTTTATGTTTTCCTGGTATGTATAGTACAACATTCTCCACCTGGCAAAGTCAACCAGCATAGAAACCATGCTGGCTAAAAAACAGCTTAGATAGGTTGGACACGTGCTCTGCATGCCTGAGCATTGCTGCCTTCTCTGACATGCTCAATATGGCCAACTCCCTGCAGAACGTAGCAACCCGGAGAGTCAGAAGAGGTATAAAGATTATACAAGGACAACCCTGAAGAAATGAAACATCAAACCAAAAGATCTTGAAACAATGCCTCTAACAGAAAACAATGACAAACCTTCTTCAGTGAAAGAACTATTCATCTCGGAGAAGCTCGGAAGCTGGCCAGAGAAGAGCATAGATGACGGAGGCACAACCAAAACAAAGTTCTCCCAGTAAACCCGGACTCTGACATGTCAACTGTGTGGCAAAGTTTGCAGATCCAGAACTGGTCTGTACAGTCACAAACAGTGGCACCAAAGAAAGAGAAACACACCATCTTAGTGAGTATAGCAGCCGTCGTCTTCTATAACAGAAGGACAGCTTTAAGTATAACATCATAACAATCCTCCATTCTATAATGAACTGAACTGTAAAATAAGTTATCAGGATGTTGCCCCCCTTCTTCCCTTACTGTACAGTACATTATTTCTTTCATTTATTTATTCAACTTATTTTTTTTCTTCTTATTGTGTCACAGTAATTTACAAAATAAATGCCAATTAAACATCTACTGCTTCTATACCTCTTAGGCAGATTTGCCAATTTCCCCTGATTTGCAGTACCAACTAAAAAAAAAAAAAATACCAGTAGTGATATTTTAGAACACAGTGATCTCTTGGTTACCGCACATAAGTAGTACCAAGCCTAGTAGGTGATAATGAAACTAAGCGGTTACAAAAGCACAGAAACTATGGACTTTATCCTAATTAGTACCAGGAACCTAACTCATGAACCCCAATTTTCTCTTTTTACAACAATTTATACCCACTAAATACATACATGTTATCATGGTAAGTATCAGAAACACACACAGGCATGGTTAGGTTAATGTGATGCGGTGATAACAAAAACTGCTGTAACAAAGTAAGCAATCTCCAAGGGATCACTATAATCTAGACATATAAGGACTGCCTGTATATAAATGCAATTTATCAAAAGCTTTCAAATACTATGAAAACTATATGAAGATTTGTCTAGTTTGCCAACTGGATCAGCTTGACTATCAACCATTTGCTTGAATTTCAACTGCCTGCTTGAATTAACAAAGTACACTACAGTAGTCATCAAACACAACTCTACAATTCACACTCACTGCTTCTACCAGAGACTGGGAACTGTATATAAGGAAGGAGGAGGGTTACAAATGGTAGTTATAGAAATATTAACTGCTTCATTGTAATTACATTTTTTTTTTTCTTAACTTTTGCTACCTTCAGACTATTTCATTCAGCTCTTGGGATACCTCTTGTAATGGAAGAGTTACTGGCAGTTAAAAATCTAACCATTCATTCATTAAAAAAAAAAAAAAAAAAAAAAAAAATCTTAAGATGAATAAAACTGTCAGGGGTAGCAAGAAAATGTGAAAAATATGTTATGGTGCACACAAGGCTAAGGGTATAAGTGTGTGATCTTTAAGGGCAAAAGGGTTCTACACTAAGTAATATAAAAAGGGTATATTAAATTTTACATGGAAGAATATCAGAGGAACTGCTGAAAAAGATACATTGTTCTACTATAAGAGAAGAGAGAATAATAAATCACTGCACTAAATGAACTACAGAGATCAAACTAAAATATCACTGATTAAATCAAAGACCAGAGAATCAAAGGGGAACAACTACTGAAATTGAGGATTTGGGAGACAATCAGAAGAATATGTCAAGAACTAAAGATGCGGGCTGAATCTTAGAGTGTTTTGTGACAGGCTGAATGCTAGATGGAGTGTCCTGTGACAGACTAAACGTTAGATGGAGTGTTGTGTGGCAATACTGATGAAATAAGATGGAGTACAACCAACATAAAATAAGATCTGACTTAAAGAAGCATGGATTAAAGATGGGAGTTGTATGATTTGTATTCTCACTTAAAAGTGGGGGTGATGTATGGGAAGGTCTGTATATTGCATCTTTGAAGTCTGTGTTGCAAGGACAGCTCAAGCTGCTGGTGGAAAGAATAAGACATTTTGGATGCATCACAAATTTTCCAATTATTAATGGATGCAGAGAAGATTATAAAGCTTTAAAAGAGTTATGAGATGCAGAAAATGAATCACTGTTGACTTTGGTAATGCTCACTAAGCTGTCCCCACAATACTTGAGAATTTGCCAACTAAAACAAAAGGGCACAACAGCTATATGGACTACCTTGTACATGCTGGATGGCAGCATGGAGTCACATTACATAAAAGATTTCATTATCCAAACCCAGTTTTCCAAATTCAGTTGATATACGACAATTTTGAGAAGAAAGGAGGTCCCTGCTACAATCTTCCCTCCACATGTGCTGGACAGTGGGGGTTGCCTTATCCTTGTGCCAATACAGTAATCACAATTTCCAGCACCTTTCTTTCCCCATACCTTTAATGCACCAAAAGTAAAACATACCAGTACAAAAAATAACATTAATTAAATGCAGCAAATATTAACTTGAGCAACACATAACAAAACTCTAAATAAAAAGACAGACAGGTAAGTAAAGGCCTACTATGGGTCTGGTGTGATGAGTGACAGTGTGTTGATGAGGAGGTAGCGCGAGAATGCCACATACAGCCACCGGAACCACACAAATTGACTCTTGTGGGCTCGCATCGCTCTCTGAGGATAGACAGAATGGAAGAAAAACATACATATGATATCCCAAGGAAGAAGGAACCAAACTTAAGCTATATATATATATATATATATATATATATTTTTAAATTCTGGTTGGCAATATACAGAAGACTCTCATCATAATGGACTAACTGGGGAGATGCCTGATCCAATAAAGCCAGTGGTCTGTCATATCTAATGGTCCCCCCTTGAGGTGGGATTTCAAGCACATAGTTGGGAACAGATGAGTACAACAGCATATTCTACCACTAAAAATTAAAACTATACCCATTTTACACTAACTTGGCCCATAATTTCACCCTTTTGCAGCTTATTTCATATCCTTGTCATTTAACTTCATCAAGACTTGTACAGCATTACCAGAGCTTATTATTACAACTCAAAATCACGACGGGGAGAGGGCAATTTAAGGCCAGGCTGGAGTAAAAATGGTAGGAAACATATGTACTGCACCCCATTTAATGAGCACTGTTCATTTTAACCGACAGAAACCTGGAGGCCTTTGTAGTGTCTGTTAAATCTGATATCCAGTCTAATGAGGTCCTTAAATGTGAGGGTCTACTGTATCATTTTCCACAGAGATGCTACAGACTCTATGAATATTTTGTTACTGATTAAAAGTGAGAATGAGATTTGTAATTTAATGCAAATGAGTGGAGCTGAAAGCAGGTGACAGGCTACATAACACATAGGAGACATGTTGTAAAAATGTCCCTGCTAATACCAATACACCAGTCCTGTATGAGACAGCCCTAGCATGTATTCAATATGGACGGTGGGTGTTAGTGCCGAAGTGGTGACATGTAGAGGCGTATGGTATGTAGGAGGACTGCTGGGCCTTGATAGCAGGCTGTGAAGTCTATGCCCAGAGTCAGACACATTATTTAAAAAAAAATTTACATAAACATTTAATTATTTTTCAGAGAGGGAACTACAAACACTGAGAATATTTTGTTATTTATTAAAAGTGAGAGAGATGCGTAGGTGAATATGGGTAGAGCCAAATGCAGGTGACTGGTGGGTTGGTGAGATGTTACTATAGTTGTGGTGCACGACTCTGGGGTCGTCATTATCGTACTCTGGCACCTTACCTTTCAACAGAGTGTATGATCTCGTATCATATACACGAATCATATTGTTATACACGAATATTATTAAACACTAACATATTATACATGAATCACACGTGTATCATATAATTGAAATCAGACACACTATACTATAAATGGGTAGGATGCCAGGGCACGACAATGACAACCCCTCAGAGTTGCGTGCCGCATCTATAATGTCTGCTTTGGAAATGATTATGAAATAATTCCCAGATTTATTATTTTTTATTTTATTTTATTTTATTTTTTCTTTGTGTCCGACTCCGGCCAAAGGCTTCAGAGCCTATTTCTCGGGGGCAGTTGCCTATCCCAAAGCTCAGTAGTCCTCTTACACAATGGAATAAAAATCCGTTTATAGTCAAAACCGTCCATAAAAATCCTTTCATAACAAGGGAGTACTGTATCACACATCCATCGACACAATTCCCACTACCTCGCACTCACAATCTCAAATCCATCTGCGCACACTCCATCATCCTTGCTATTCTCTTTGGCTTCTCTCCCATCTTTGCCATCCTCTTTCCTTCTTCCACTCTCATCTATCTTCGTACAACCTCTCTGACTTCCATCTTCCTCCATTCTGATGAATATTACCTGGAGAATGGACCACTGTGGGCGTGTTACTGTGAAGGCACAGGAAGAGAGGGTGTAGCTCAATGGTACATCCAAGAGGGACAAGTACTTCCGCAGAATTGATACTGTGTCCAGTTGGTACGCCTCACAGCCTGAAAATAAAAACGGGGAAAATAATTACATCTGTGACCCCCCTAATCTTGTCCTCCTCTCTCTCTCATCTAAACATGACCAAACTATCTCAGCATACCAATTCACATAATTTTTTTTGCTATTACTTATGCCAAATCTCTTTGGCACCACACTGAGATCAGTTCTGTCACTCTGTGAGACCCTACTCATTCAACTCAAGACTCTCTCATTTCTGTGTATTCTACTGTATCTGCATGTTTCATCCTCTCTCATGGGCCAAGTCTTACTGTCATGCAGCATAACACTTCTAACATGGTTGTAGAGTACTCCTGGTATGAAAGAAGAATCCCTTCACACTTAGAAGAGGTAACAATACTCTAAATATCTTCTATCCACTTCTCATTCCAGCAATGGAGATGGTCTGTTAATCCATGCATTCCAACTGTCTCCCAAATTCACACTTTCTTTTCTATTATTCACAGCTCTGAAAATTTCTCAAATTCTGCAGTGCCACTCAATATACTGGCTCTTTCATGAGCCCATCTGTTACAAGTTGCACACAGAATATAACAGAAATGAATATTAAAGTGAAAAATACAACTAAACAATATGACTTCTGGAAATGAGTACAGTACTATGGAAATTTGATTGTTGTAGACTGGTTAAGATCCTTTATAAACAGTGTAATACCTCTTTAAGCCTGAGTAACCGGGTTGGGGGGGGTGCCAAGATGTCTGTAATAAGAGGTTGTTCATCATCATCATCATCACCTAAGCCTGTGTTGCCTCATGAGGAGCATAGAAGCCCAGGGCTAGGCAAGTTGGTCCTGGCATTTAAGATGAGAGTGATCAGCCTCACTCATCCCTGAGTGGCATTTCATGAGCAATAAACCCAAACCACCCCTTGGATATAAACCTGCACAGACTCAATCCAATTGAAGCACCTTAATTACCCACAAAACCACCAGGCGCCATAATTTGGTTACAGTATATGGTTCCCACCTAGTGTAGTAAATGGTTTCCTGGTGTACAGGAAACCATATGGCTTGTCACTAAATGTAGAGTCACCTGTAGACAGAAGGAAGAGGAAAGAATGAAGAAAAAAAAGGCAGAAGAGAAAGGCAGGAAAGAAGGAAGGGAGGAATGGGCATTCAACTGAGGGCAGCACTACATCAAGTGAGTGGATGTCAATTTTAGAGTAAATTTATCACATAGTACCAGAATTTTGCAGCTTACCTGTATACCAATTCACTTATCACTGTATTATTTAATACCACTTTTCATTAATCAAAATAAGATGACATAGTGTTTTACCTGATCAGCAACATAAGAATAGGAAAGTAAACAAACAGTGGTAAGGTCTTGGGTCGCTGTTTAATGCCCTGATTCAGGCTATATTTATGCATTCTGGAAATGTCAAGTCCACCATAACAGACGTTCACCTTAAAGGGTTTTGTTGTACTTCCCCAAGTTTACTTACACTCCGGCAGCAGCTCTTCTTCAACCAGGTGCTGCACTGCCGAGTGTAGGGACGTGTGGTTGATGTGTCCACTCACCCCACCACAGTCAAACGTCACCACCTGTATGGATAAACAGTGTGCATAAACTGTCAGGCAGGCATAGCATGGTAGCTGAAAAGATATAATAAAAGCACTACTGTGACAATGAGACACTAAACCCCTTCAATCACAGGACGTATTATATTTATTTATTCTTGCTACTTCCAGATGATTACAGGTACACCTCGATATACAAAACCTCTAGATGTGATACCCTGGCTTAACAATGGGGGTAGACATACCACCATACCCTGCCTACCAATGCCCAAACCCAGTTTAATGATGGATTTTGATTTTTTAAAATCAATTTTGATGATATTTTGGACTAAAATTGTGTGTTTTGGTTGATTTATAAACTGTATTTAGACTTAGATTAATGTGTTTTTGCCATAGGTGCGGTGAACCATGCCATTTTGGGGTACAGTTTACTAAGCCTGATTTTTTCAAGACTTACATTTAATGATTTTCAAATTTTATCTGTTGATTTTAGTGAGTTATTTACTGGTTATCTTCTTTTACAGCTGTTAGGCCATTTAGATTGGCTTTAAAGTTGTTTCTGGGCTCATTTGGGTGGGATTTAGACTTGGTTGAGGGAAAACTCAAGGCTGAAAAATGCATACCATTACTTTACATGTTAAATCTACCCCAATATACGGTATCCTGCCTAATGATCGGTTTTTACCTAGCCAATTGATTCGTTAAACCAGGGTCTATCTATCTATCTATTGCCAGGCGCCTCAATCCCGTTCGGGGTGGCCACAAACAAATCACCTCCACGTCACCCTGTCCCCCGCCATTTCACTGCCTCACTCCCAACTCACACCCCCCTCTCTCATATACCTCTCCACCTGTCACGAGTCGGCGCGATTTTGTATTTGAATAAACTCGTGACATCAACTTTGGTGGGAAACCGCGAACACTAGTGGAATCCCAGTATTTATCACTCAGTCAACCGCTACGTATTCACCCAGTCGGGAGTGTTTTCAGAACAATTTTTCACTGTGTCACAAATGATCGTCTTTGTGCGAGACATTAGCACTTCCACTGAGCGATTTATTATGGGCGTGTTTCACTCATTCTAGCCATTAGCAATGCAGTCACGACACTCTCCTCTCTCCCACAATTTGAATCAGTCAAGATTTGAGCACCGTGAAAGCAGGTTGGGCCCAGTGCGTAGCAGTGCCGCCGTTGTCCAGTTCCTGAATTTCCACCTAGCGTGATTGGCGAGAGACTTAGCGTGTGCAGTGTCCTTCCTCAGTAACGACACCCAGTCATCCGCTTTGTCCACTTTTCTGACCAGTATTTTCTTTTAATTTTTTCCTAGGTTTAAAAGTTAGCTTTTGAGTGTGCGAGTGAGTGCGATCTCCTTATTTTGAATTCATTTTGAAATGTAACGTAAATTTATTTTATTGTAATCAATAAATTTAACAGTTCTTTTTCTTGAGCTTAATGTAATGTAAACTCGTGTTTTATTTTCCATATTAAGCTTATTTCACTTATAGCTCCTAGTCTGCATAAACGCTTTGCTATTCATAACTGATCCTTTTGTATTAAGCTTAAAATCCGTTGTGCAACCAGGAGTTAATGCATCAGCAAGAACCTGTTATCATTAATATCATTAGGTATTGATTGTCAGGGGTGAAGTCACTTTCTCCAGAGGCTAAAGTACTAACAAACAGCAATTGTGAGGAATTAGACTCTGCTGTGTACTGTTGAGAAAGTTTATAAACTCTCGTCCTTAGAGAATCGGCGAAGTAAGCCGGAATAAAGTAATCATTGCTTGATTTTCACAAGACAATTCATTGTCCTGTTCTCAGTATTATTGAAATATTATCCTTTAATATTGCATATATACTTAAAAAACCCCGTGACAATTGGTAACCTCATTCCAGGATATTAACTCCTAGCTCTAAAGCTATTCACGAGATAATACTCACTCACTAGCTGTGGCTCAGTGGGTTAGAGCGCTCCGCTCTGACCGAAGGGTCGGAGGATCGAATCCACCCAAGGGTCATTGGTAGACATCAGGAAGGGCATCCGGTCATAAAATGCTACACGCTCCAAACCAAAGTCCTCTACCCAGGGGCAACGCCTTAGCCCTTATCCAAAAAGGGGGTACCTGGTGTAAAACTCACTCACTCATACTTGGGTATTTATCATTAGTCTATAAACTCAACCCTCGGCTATCACTCCCAATTGGTCCCGCTATGGCTGCGCTATAGCCAAAACCGTGATAGCCGAATTGAAGAACTTATGGTAATAATTCTAATTGGTGCCATGACCTCAATATTTACCCGTAAGATACGTTTTTTGTACCACATATTAATATATAATAGTCTAAAAATGAGCATGTTTTATGATGTGATCACGATTCTTATAAATACCCCTCACAGTTGATTCACTGATGTTATGTTTCTTCCCCACACTTCGCTTGGTCTCACCATTCTCTATAAGTTTCACATTTCCAGTTTATCTGCCTAACTTAGGTTCTTCCTCTTCTTTATTTCCCTGCCAGGTCCCGCAGCATTATGTTGGGTGATGGTAGGGGGATGGGGACGGGGTATGTTGGCCATGATCATATCATAAAAAAAGTTATTGTTCTCACTATCACTGTTCACGGTCTGAGGGCACGCACCTGAATGGTTTAGCGGGCAGGAGACTCGGTCAGGCGGCCAATCAGCACTCGGCTGGCGCTGATGTCACACGACCAATCATGGAATGAAGCTTTTGTTGGCTGGGCGGAGCACTGGAGCCTGGCCTTTTTGAAATTTTCGAACATTTGCGATGCGCAATAGCAGGCATTTAGTGCATGATAAAGGTATTTGGGTAGTTTTTTATATAGGCGTGATAGTGAGATACGCTATAGCGGAACCCGTGATAGCCGAGGGTTGACCGTAGGCACTATCTTACTGGTGATTATTAATTAATAGTTTTCACAGTCAGTTATTTGTTTAATTTTCTTTCTTTACCAGTTTAACCCGTCACGTCCCGAGGTTTTCCGCACCTCCGACATCCCCCAGTCCCGAGGTATTTTCGATTTTTTTTTTTTTGGCTAAAACCTTCGCTTTTGGTGAGAAACATCGAAAATTCATAGAGAAATCGCTCACCTGAGGTTTAAAGTGCCCAATCCAGGTAGGAGTTCCTCCTTACCTGAGTGGGTTTTCTAACATGCTGGCACCAAAGAAAACGAGTTCTATGGGAGGGTAACTATTTTATCCACTCATAAACGGTATTTATTTATTTACTTGGTACGAATGTATATGTAGTATGACAGTATATTGGTTTTCAAGCAGTAATAAAGGCATTATAAGCATTGTTTCACTCACTAACTAATCACCATACCTGACCTATTTTTGCCACACTACCTGATCATTATTTCTGGCTGTTTCTTCTTCTAATGCTATGTAAACATTGTCCTCCACATTGTCATCGATTGGGGAATCACTCTGGCCCTGAATAACTTTACTAGCCAGGTCACTGGTAACAGGTCCTTTGCCAAGACAATGGCGTGAGGGGGGGAGGGGGGAGGTTATGCAGTGTAAGGCATTGTCCCTGCTTGGTATCTTGTACAGGAATAGAGGAAGGTGTCCCGTGTATACATACGAAAAATCACGTGCGAAAATTGAAAATTGTGCAAATTAGGTACCTTGCAATTGCACGACGTACTGGTACGTCGCCGGGACTGGCAAATGCAAATCGTGGTGACGTACCCATACGTCGTCGGGACGGGGCGGGTTAATCAGATAAAACTGGTCACCACTAACCTGTGCCTATATTCTTTATTTTTTATCATTGGCATCTCTCTTTGCAAAAATCGCAGTCAGTACTGAGTCGCTAGTTCATTTAGATTGAGTTAGTATCATGGCTGCCAATGTCTATGTACAGGAAGCTAGAGATATGGGGCTTAGCGACACCGAAAAAATTCAAAACTACGTTCTCTCACGGTTTAATTACGAGCAACAACGTGAGAAAGATGCTCGTGAAGAACACGAAAGTGAACGTGAACATGAGCGAAAACAATGCGAGGAACGTGAGAGAGAATGTGAACACGAGCGACAACAACGCGAATACGAGCAAAAACAACGCAAACTCGAGTTAGAACAAGAGCGAGAACAACGTGAATACGAGTGAGAACAACGTAAGAGAACGTCAACTCGAGTTAGAGCAACGAGAGAGAGAACGTGAATACGAGCGAGAACGATGAGAACACGAACATGCCAAACGAGAAGCACATGAAAAACATGAAATTGAAATGTTGAAGCTCAAGCGAGATTCCTTGGCTTCAGACACATCTGGTGCAGCTGGCCCAAGCTCCACGAGCGCTCTCCCTGCACATGTTATGGCGACCCCACACATCAAGCTTCCCCCATACAAGGAAGGCGAGCGAATCGAGCCATACATAGCTCGTTATGAAGACATGGCTCAACTTTACCAGCTGGATGATGCAGCTAAGCGGCTTCAGTTTCTTAGCCTGTTTGAGGGCCCTGCCCTCGATATTCTCCACAGAATTCGTGGAGACAATCTCATGTATGAGATGATGAAGGCCGCACTCGTCAAAGCGTACGGTCTCACAGTTGACGACGCCAAGAGTCAGTTCATAAGGGCGCGTTTACAGGAAAAAGAGACTGCTGTTCAGTTTCTTGACTGGCTTACTGCTTATTTAGGTGAGTGGATGGAGAAAGATGAAACTCCTTCCACGTGTGAGGGGATAATCGACCTTATGCTGCGCACGCAGCTAGAAAAGTCATGGCCTACTGAACTTATGGCTCAGCTTAAGATCTGCCAGGTAAAGGATGCTAGCCAAATGGTGAGAAGGCTGATGCATTCTTTACTGCATACGGGTATCAAACTCGCAAGCAGCATACCTGGAACAGAAAACCTGATAAATCTGGGAAACCGTCTCAGACTGAACCCCAGCAACAAGGCCGTTCTCAGAATAATGGCCAAGGTCCAAAACTGCAGAAGAAGGACCAGAGGCAAAACACTCAGAAACCTGAGTGGAAACGGTACGATAAGCAGAACCCTAACCAGCAGCAGTACCGGTATTTCAAGCAGCAGCAGAAGGGCACGGACAAACCACATAACCCTCAGTCAGGACAATTGACTTTAGTGTATCGGAGGCAGGATGCAAATGCAGCCCTCATGCCACAACAAGCATACAGTGGTGCCAACCCCACCAGTACAGGTACTTCCCCGCAGTTCACTAGTTCCCCAGCGACAGTGAACCCTCCTCCACAGGTGGTCAATGCTCCAGCTCCTCAGATGGTGAGCACGACCCCTCAGGTATCAAGTTCTCAGGGCACCACATTTGCTACATCGTTTGTTCCGCAGTCTCACCAATGACTGGCTGCTACCTCCTCAGACCCTTCCACCAGTAACACTGCCTTTCTTGTTCAGCCAGGGTTTGTGGGAGGTGTTTCTGTAAATGTCCTGAGAGATAATGGTTCCTCAGGTTGCTCTGTCAAGCAAAGTTTAGTTCAGCCCGACAAGTACACGGGTAAGCAGATCCAAGTTAGACTTATTGATGGGTCAGTGAGATTGTTCCCTGAGGCACGTATCCAGGTGGCATCTCCTTTCTACACTGGCTTGACAGCTGCTGTTGTCATGCCAGAACCCTTGTTTGACCTCATTATCGGCAACATACTGGGCATCAAAAACAGTTGCGTTGTAGATGTTGCTACTCAGACTTCGGCTGTTGCAGTAACACGAGCCATGGCCAAGGCTCCAAATCGTGTCACCCTGCTGACCGTCGCAACGCCGCAAGATTTGATTCATAGTCAAGACGTTGTCTAAGAACAACAGTCTGACCCGACACTTGCTTCAGTGCGTAAGAAGCTGAAGGGTAAAGTGATTAAGTATTCACCGGGAGGTCAGGTCAGGTTCCTTCGCAAGCGAGGACGGCTATACCGTTAGTCACAAACACCCCAGGGCGAGGTTTGACTGCAGTTTGTCATTCCCGTGAAGTATCGCCAGGCAGTGTTTGAATTAGGTCATTGTTCAGTCATGGGAGGTCACATGGGTCAAAAGAAAACCTCTGACCGCATCCATGCTGACTTTTTCTGGCCAGGAATGGGACAGGAAATAAAAAGGCCTGAACGTTCCTGCGATGTGTGTCAGCGTACCACTGATCGGGGACGTGTCCGTCCTGCGCCATTGAAACCAATGCCTGTAATCTCTGAACCGTTCGAGAGAGTAGCAGTTGACAATGTTGGGCCAATCTCTCCTACGGCAAGTGATGGATCAAGGTATATCCTCACTATTGCTGATTTCAGCACACGGTGGCCTGAAGCCGTGGCCCTTAAGAATATAGAGGCCGTCACTGTCGCTGAGGCATTGATCGAAGTGTTCTGTCGCGTAGGTATCCCCAAAGAGGTCTTAAGCGACCGGGGTTCGCAGTTCACCTCTGCAATGATGAACGAAGCATTCAGGTTGTTGTCCATCCAAGGCCTGCGAACTACGCCTTATCATCCCATGTGTAACGGGCTGTGTGAGAGGTTCAATGGGACTCTCAAGAAGATGTTAAAGCACATGGCCGCTGAACAGCCAATGGAATGGCCGCGGTTCATTGCTCCTCTTCTGTTTGCTTATCGAGAAGCCCCACAGCACTCCTTGAAGTTCTCACCCTTTGAACTGGTGTATGGAAGGTCGGTCCGTAGTCCACTTCAAGTCCTTCGTGAGTTATGGGACAATGAGGAACCCGACCCTGAAGTCAAGATCACCTACACCTACGTCCTTGATCAAGCTGACCGCCTCCAGTCGATGTGCGAGTTAGCTAAGGAAGAATTGATTAAGGTGCATGAAGTTCAGAAAGCCTATTATGATAACGCAAAACTTTGGAAGTTTAGTCCAGGCAATAAGTGCTTGGTGTTACTCCCCACTGCCCAGAACAAGTTGTTGGAGAAGTGGAAGGGTCCATTTGATGTAGTAGAGTGCATTTCAGACCTCAACTACATAATTCAGATGGGGAATCTTCGCAAAAGGTTTCACATTAACATGTTGAAGGCTTATCATGAGTCAAACCCCGAGGAGACTGGCCTATGAGTAGCTGATGATAGTGACCAGCCACTGGAAGAAACCGGGGCAGCCGCGGTGATCCCAGATGATGACCATGATGATGAGCCCTTAACCGCTCAGTCCTGTCAGGAAGAGACTGTCGGAGATGTTTTACTTAACACTGACTTAGCATTGGGTGATCAGAATGCCATAAGGTCACTGCTCTGTCAGTATGCTGAGGTCTTCTCTGACCAACCTAGACTTGCAAAGGTTGATTGTCACAAAATTGAGTTGACCAGTGATACTCCTGTAAAGGTTAAGCCATATCCGATTCCCATGCGACTACTGAGCGCAGTAGACAACGAAATTGCTGACATGGAGACTGCAGGTATTATTGAAAAGTCCTCATTTCTTTACTGCAGTCCAATGGTAGTAGTTCACAAGAAAGATGGTGGAGTCAGGATTTGTGGCGACTATAGGAGGCTCAATCCAATCACCAAAGTGGATGCTGAGCCGATGGGTGACCACACTGCCATCTTCTCCAAGCTGGCAGGGTCACGATATTTCACGAAGCTCAATTTGGCGAAGGGATTCTTCCAGATTCCCCTTCACCCCGAGAGCCATCAGTTCACTGCCATTGCTACTCCTAGGGGGTTGTATCAGTATAAAGTCCTCCCATTTGGACTTACCAATTCCCCAGCAGTATTCAATCGTGCCATGAGACAAGTGCTCCGTGGTATTGTAGGAGTAGAGATGTTTATTGATGATGTCCTCGTTCATTCTGCCACGTTGGAGGAGCACCTCAGACTCTTGGAAATTGTCTTCAGTAGACTCCAGAGTTTCAACATGACTGTGAAGCCTAGCAAATGTAAGATTGCTCACAGTGAGGAGGAGTTCCTCGGACATATTGTTGGCGACAATCACTGCAGGTGTCAGGGTGACAAGATCAGAAAGGTTAGAGAAGCCCCGAGACCCGTGACCAAGAAACAGGTTAGGGCATTCCTTGGCCTACTGGGGTATTATAGGAGTTTTATCCCCAACTTTGCTCCCATTGCCCAACCGTTGTACGAGGTGCTATGGAAATATGCTCCAAACACCATTGAATGGGGAGAAGCGCAAGAGAGATCTTTTGCTGCCTTTAAGCACATGTTGTGCAAGGAGCCTATCTTGCAGTTGCCTGATTCCAACAAACCTTTCATACTGCGCACTGATGCTTCACAAGATGGAGTAGGTGCCGTATTGATGCAGGAATCGGAAGGTGGAATCTTCCCAGTGGCATACCACAGCCGTAAGCTAAAACCCGCCGAGAGGAATTACAGTACTGTTGAGAAGGAACTCTTGGCCGTGGTTGATGGTGTTAAAAAATATCATTATTATTTATATAGGGCACCATTCACTCTGGAAACTGATCATATGCCACTCACTAGTCTCAGCATGACCAAGACGGTTAATGCAAGATTGACACGCTGGACACTGTATTTGCAGCAGTTTAACCTTGTTGTGAGATACATCAACGGAAGTGACAATGTAGGCGCAGACCTCATGTCTCGCCTGCTAACTGATAACTAACACGGGTCCCATTAGCAAATTGCAGCGTTTGATGTCCTGCAGAAACGCCCAGTCTTTTCGTTAATTAGGGATAGGGTTTAACCAGTAAATCAGGTTCCATTAGCGAATCGCAGCATCTGACGTCCTGCACAGACGCCCAGTCTTTTCGCTCATGACCACGTTCCCTGGTTAATTTAGCGAATTGCAGCGTTTGATGTCCTGCACAAACGCCCAGTCTTTTCGCTAATTAGGTATAGGGTTTAACCAGTAAACCAGGTTCCATTAGCGAATCGCAGCATTTGATGTCCTGCATAGACGCTCAGTCTTTTCGCTCATGACCACGTTCCCTGGGTAATTTAGTGAATTGCAATGTTTGATGTCCTGCACAAATGCCCAGTCTTTTCGCTAATTAGGTATAGGGTTTAACCAGTAAACTGGGTCAGCGTTTGATGTCCTGCAGAAACGCCTTGACTACGTTTCCTGGTTAATAATGTAAATAGTGTACTTTTTGTAACATAAGTACTGATTGCTAAGCAGAGAGAGAGAAATGACAATTTTGATGCTCCACCTTGATTGTTTTCGCAGGTGCAGCTGGCAGGTGCAGCTGGCAGGTGCAGCATTGCCGTGCAGAACAGCTGATCGTCCCTGACGCATGCTGACGCCTCTTCTCTTCTGCCTCGTCGTCATCATTTACTATTGATTTGCATTATGTAATTTTACACGTAGGTACAGTTACACCACAACTGTCACACCTACGCCATGTATAACATACATTACGCTACATAACAATTAGTTGTTAATGTAAATGTAGCGAACTTTTCCCTCAGTTTGACCTGAGTACATGATTTTTCACCGTCGTCACGGAGTTTTTCCCTCAAGCTTGCTTCTATTAACGTAAATACAAGTTTTTTTTCGCTCACTGGTGACTGTGACTTTCTCCTGTAGCAGGATAGCACACACACACCACAGTGTGAATCTTGTGTGACTGAGTTAGGATTTATATGTATGTATATTGAACAAATTTTTTCTGAAGAAATTTTTTTTTTTTTTTTTCATGGGGCGTAATGTCACGAGTCGGCGCGATTTTGTATTTGAATAAACTCATGACATCAACTTTCATGAGAAACTGCAAACTCTTGTGGAATACCAGTATTTATCACTCAGTCAACCGCTATGTATTCACCCGGTCGGGAGTGTTTTCAGAACAATTTTTCACTGTGTCACAAATGATCGTCTTTGTGCGAGACATTAGCACTTCTGCTGAGCGATTTATTATGGGCGTGTTTTGCTCATTCTAGCCATTAGCAATGCGGCCACGACACTCGCCTCTCTCCCACAATTTGAATCAGTCAAGATTTGAGTGCCGTGAAAGCAGGTTGGGCCCAGTGCGTAGCAGTGCCGCCGTTGTCCAGTTCCTGAATTTCCACCTAGCGTGATTGGCGAGAGACTTAGCGTGTGCAGTGTCCTTCCTCAGTAACGACACCCAGTCATCCGCTTTGTCCACTTTTCTGACCAGTATTTTCTTTTAATTTTTTCCTAGGTTTAAGAGTTAGCTTTTGAGTGAGTGAGTGAGTGCGATCTCCTTATTTTGAATTCATTTTGAAATGTAACATAAATTTATTTTATTGTAATCAATAAATTTAACAGTTCTTTTTCTTGAGCTTAATGTAATGTAAACTCGTGTTTTATTTTCCATATTAAGCTTACTTCACTTATAGCTCCTAGTTTGCATAAATGCTTTGCTATTCATAACTGATCCTTTTGTATTAAGCTTAAAATCCGTTGTGCAACCAGGAGTTAATGCATCAGCAAGAACCTGTTATCATTAATAGCATTAGTTATTGATTGTCAGGGGTGAAGTCACTTTCTCCAGAGGCTAACAGTACTAACAAACAGCAATTGTGAGGAATTAGTCTCTGCTGTGTACTGTTGAGAAAGTTTATAAATTCTTGTCCTTAGAGAATCGGCAAAGTAAGCCGGAATAAAGAAATCATTGCTTGATTTTCACAAGACAATTCATTGTCCTGTTCTCAGTATTATTGAAATATTATCCTCTGATATTGCATATATACTTAAAAAACCCCGCGACACCACCCCATCCCTCCATCTCATCCTCGGCCTCCCCCTCCCTCTTCCCTCCTCCACCTCACTCACATACACTCTCTTCGTCAGTCTTTCACCATCCATCCTCTCCACATGGCCAAACCACCTCAGTGTGTTCCTCCTAACGCTTCCTATTACATCCACATCCACACTATAATGCTCCTTTATATTCTCATTTGTCAGTCTGTCTCTCCATATGACTCCACAGGCTCCTCTTAAATAACTCAATTCCACTACTCTCACTCTTGACTTGTGTCCTTTCAGCAACATCCAAGCTTCACTTCTATACGTTAGAGTTGGTATCACAATACTGTCATGTAGTAACTTTTTCACTTCCATGCTCACTTCCCTGCTTCTTATCACTGCTTTCAAGGAACCAGCAACCTTTCTTCCCTGCTATACCCTTTCAAGCACTTCACCCTCCAAACCTCCATCCTTACTCATCACACCACCCAAGTACTTAAACGTACTCACATTTTCCAATTCCTCACCATCCAACCTCGCTGTACATTCATTGACTTCCTCTCTCTCAAAGATGATCATTTTACTCTTCCCTACATTCACCTTTAGATTCCGTTTCTTACACACTCTCCCAAACTCATCCACCAAGCCTTGCAGCTCTCCTTCGTCTTCACTCAACAACACAGTATCATCTGCAAACAACAGTACAGGGAGTTTCCAAACACTACCCTCTCTCACTAGGGCCACTCCAACATCCACTACCCTACCTTGTACCTCTTTTATTACCCCATCCATGTACAGATTGAACAACCATGGAGACATGACACATCCCTGTTTAAACCCAACCTTCAAAGAGAAAAATTCACTCAGTTCACTATCCACACGCACTGCAGCCTTAGCACTATCATACATACTCTTCACAGCACTCAACAACTTCCCATCTACTCCATATATTCTTAATACTTTCCACAATCCTTGTCTATCCACCTTGTCATATGCTTTCTCCAAATCGAGGAAAGCCGTATACAACTTCTTTCCCTTCTCTAGAAACTTTTCCACTAAAGATCTATGAATGAATATCTGATCTACACAACCTCTTCCCTTCCTAAAGCCTCCCTGTTCTCCAACTAATTCCTCTGTTCTTTCTCTAACTCTGTCAATAAGTATCCTACCATACACTTTTCCTATTATACTAAGAAGACAGATGCCCCTATGATTACCACAAACTTCTTATTCCCCTTTTCCTTTGTACAAGGGAATAATTATACCTGACTTCCAATCCTCCAGGACTCTACCTTCCTCCCAGGCCAATCTGCACATTTTCCACAGTCATTCTACTACTATCTCTCCCCCATACTTCAGCATTTCACCACACACTCCATCAATTTCAGGGGCTTTCCCCAATTTAACTTTCTTCATTGCTTCCACAACTTCTGTCCTACTGATTTCTTCCTGTCTTCTCACCTCCCTCCTCCTCCCAGCCATTCCCCAGCCACTTATACTCGCATTACTTCCATCCTCTATGTTCAACAATTCCTTAAAGTGCTCTCTCCATCTGCTCACTTTTTCTCCCTTCTCCACTAGTAATCTAGCATTTTTATCTTTCACTCCCCTGCTAACTTCACTTCCACCCTGTCTTACTCTCTTCACCTCTTTCCAGAACATTTTCTTACAGTCCCTCCACTTTACACTCAAATTCCTTCCAAATTCCTCATCCACTCTCTTCTTACTTTCTCTTACTAATCTTTTTACCTCTCTCTTTCTTTCTACATATAACTCTCTCTTCCACCTCTCAACTTCTTCCACGCCCCTATTTCTCATCCATTCATTGTATGCTTTCTTCTTTTGTGCCACAGCCTGTCTCACCTCTTCATCCACGCTGTTCCTTGCACACCCCTCCGTCTTCTCTTAATCCCACACACCACATCACATGCTACACATATTTCTTCTGTAAATATCCTGCACACACCTTCCACGTCCCCCATCTGCTCCAATTCATATTTGCCCAATCGTTCCTCCACTTCTCTCTTATACTCTGCCTTTTTCTCATCCTCCTGTAGCCTTCCACTCTCCTTACAAATACTCCTTCTTCCCGTCCCTCCCTTCTTCTATTTCTCCATCCTAATTGGACCTTGATTCTGGTCACCACCAAGTAGTGGTCAGAAAGTCCACTCCCCCAACCTCTATAAAGCTCTTGCATCCATTACACATTTTCGCATCCTTTCATCAACACACACATAATCAATCATTGCCTTCCTTTCATTCAGTTCACCACCCACCCTTCTCATCACTCGCCATGTATACCTGTGGATCATCTTGTGCCTGAAGAGGGTATTGGATATCACCAACCCCCTCCCAGCACAATTGTCCACTAATGCACTGCCATTCTCATCTATCTCAGCAGGCACACCCCACTCACCAACTATTCCATCCACCTTCACATTCCCTACTTTACCATTCATATCACCGATCAAAAACACTCTCTCATTCCTTCCAAACTTTTCCATGCACACTTCCACATTTGTCCAGAACTCTTCTCTCACTCTGCTTGCACGATCTTGCATTGGCGCATACACACACACAATCACCCACATTTGTATTCCAACTTTCAATCTTACCCACACAATCCTTGACCCAACTGATCCATACTCTCTTATGGTCTTCTTCCATCTTTTACTCACAACTATACATACTCCTTCTTTTGCCATCTTATTTTCACCTATTCCTGCACATATACCCCATCCATACTCCCATTCTCTCACACTCTCTATCTATCTATCTATAGCCCGACACCCTAATCTCGCAAAGGGTGGCCGCAGACAAAACGCCTCCAAGTCGCTCTGTCACCCACCATTTGACTACCCTCCCCCTAACTCACCCCCCCCTCCCTCATATACCTCTCAACTCCATCCCTCCACCTCATCCTCGGTCTACCTCTCCCTCTCCCTCCCTCCACCTCACCTACATACACCCTCTTAGTCAGTCTTTCATTCTCCATTCTCTTCACATGTCCAAACCACCTCAGTGTATTTCTCCTAATCTTCTCAACCACATCCACATCCACCCCACAGCGTTCCTTCACTTCTTCATTCGTCAACCTGTCCCTCCACGTCACTCCACATGCTCCTCTCAAGTAACTCATTTCCACTGCTCTCACTCTTGACTTGTTCCCCTCTTGCAAGGTCCACACCTCGCTTCCATACGTCAGGGTAGGGATCACAATACTATCATGCAGTGACTTCTTAACTTCCATACTCACCTCCCTATTTCTCATCACTGCTTTCAGTGTACCAACAACCTTCCTTCCCTGCTGTACCCTTTCACGCACTTCATCCCCCAAAGTTCCATCCTTACTCATCACACTACCCAAGTTCTTGAATGCACTCACATTCTCCATATCCTCACCATCCAACCTCACTGCACACTCTGTGACTTCATTCCTCTCAAACACCATAACTATACTTTTGTTTACATTAACTTTCAGATTCCTCCTCTTACACACTGTCCCAAATTCATTCACCAAACCTTGCAACTCCCATTCATCTTCACTCAACAATACTGTATCATCAACAAACAGCAACACCGGAAGCTTCCAAATCTCACCCTCATTCATTAGAGCCACCCCCACATCCACTGCCCTACCCTGCACCTCTTTTACAACCCCATCCATGTATATATTAAACAGCCATGGAGACATCACACAACCCTGTTGCAGTCCCACACTGAGATCAAAGAACTCACTCAGCTCACCATCCACTCACACCGTAGCCCTAGCTCCTTCGTACATACTCTTCACAGCACTCAACAACTTCCCCTCCACTCCATATATTCTTAATACCTTCCACATACCTTGCCTATCTATTCTGTCATAAGCTTCCTCCAAGTCTGTGAAGGCAGCATACACTTTCCTTCCCTTCTCTAGATACTTCTCCACTAAACATCTTAGAACAAATATCTGATCTACACACCCTTTTCCCTTCCTAAATCCCCCTTGTTCTTCTCCAACTAGCTCCTGTGTCATATGCCTAACCCTATCAATGAGTATTCTACCATATATTTTACCAGTCACACTAAGAAGGCAAATACCCCTATGGTTACCACATACTTCTCTCTCCCCTTTTCCTTTGTATAAAGGAACAATTATACCTGATTTCCAGTCCACTGGAACCCTTCCCTCTTCCCAAGCCAATCTACACAACTTCCATATCCACTCCACAACAATCTCACCCCCATACCTAAGCATTTCACCACCCACTCCATCAATTCCTGGGGCCTTTCCCAACTTAATCTTCTTCATTGCTTCCACTACTTCCGCCCTACTGATCTCTTCCTCCCTCCTCTCATCTCTTCTTCTCCCAGCCATTCCCCAACCACTTATACTCGCACTGCTCTCACTCTCTACATTCAACAAATCCTCAAAGTGCTCCTTCCATCTCGTCAATTTCTCTCTCTTCTCCACACACAATCTATTATTCCTATCTTTCACTCCCCTACTATTTCTCCTTTCACAATGCCTTACTTTCTTTACCTCCTTCCAAAACAATTTCTTACTCTCACCTCTCCATTTCGTTTCAGTTATTCCGCATACATCAACTTTCGCACCCTCAAGCACCTGGACAATCTCTCTCTCTTTCACCTCATCATTCGCTCCCCTTACATTTTAAGTTCCAATAACCATGTCCTTGGTTATCATCTTTTGGTCAGTCCTTGTCCGAGGCTTATTGTTTGTCTTTTTAGTTAGTTGTCTTCCGGGGAGGGGCACTAACCCTCCGCCAACCCTTTTAGTCGCCTTTTACAACAAGCAGGGATACTGGGGGAGTATTCTTGAAGAACCCCCCTACCCCAGGGGGTAAACCAGGGTATACCTGAATATTCAACTTAGGACAGACCTCTAGTAGTGAAGGAGTGACTGAAGGCTACATCTAACTTCTCCAGTTACAAATCTCTCCAAACCTGAACAAAACTGGCTGATGGTAGCAAATAATACAATACAAAATACTGTACATCACCAGACACTGAATTCATTCATTCATCGCCAGACGCCATGTATCCCAGACGGGGTGGCCAAGGGCTTAGAGGTAATTGTTTTACAGGGAGGGGCACTAATCCTCCACCAACCCCACTTGACACGTAGGGATGCCAACAGCATCTGGTGTTCCCAGGCGGTCACCCATCCAAGTACTAACCAGACCCAACACTGAATTGCTTGCATATAAAAAAAAAAAAAAAAAAAAAAACTGTACGTCGCATCTAGCCCGGCATGTGAATTACAGTCAAGTCGCCTATGGCACGGCTAATTGGTCCTGGGCCAAGCCCGCGCCACAGAAAACCGTGCCATACAAATAACTAAACCTATGGAGAAACTGGAATTTGGTTCTGGACATTCGCCCGAAGTCCCCTTTTTCACCCCACTTTGCCCCATTTTCCCCCACTTTACACAGGCACACAATCAAACAATCAGTCAATGCATGTACTGTATTATACACAAATTAATCCCTAAACAATAAATAATAAAGGGCTTTAAGGGCATAAAACACTGAACGTACCTAACTCCAACGACGATAATACTAAAGTGGAAGAGGTAGGGCTGGGGGTTCCGGGGCAAGAGGCGTGTTTCAAATCTTGCTGCGCCCCCACTCCATACGTATTTTATGTGCGTGGTTCTTTTTTTCTTTTTGTTTGTTTGTTTGGTTCTGGCACCTTGCCGTGTCACAGAAAACCGTGGCATACAAGTCCGCGCCATAGGTGACTTGACACTATGTTGCTAATCACTGTGTTCAACAACTATACTCATAATTATAGCCTCTGATGGACTCATAAATGTATCAAACTCAGGTAGCTGTGTGAGAGTTAAAGAAGCCATTTACAAGCAAGATCCTGAAGCATTCTTCAGTTGGTGAAATATATCATTCTGGTGAAAATGGGTACAGTATACAGAGTATGGTACTTCTGTCTCTGCATTAACCTGTATGCAATCCACTGCAAGAGTGGTTTTTCATCTCCAAATCGAAGAGATAAAATTAAACTTTTCCTGTTCTGATCAAATATGAGTAAGAAAAAAGTACAGTGGACTCGCACAGTACGCGTCATCACAGTACATGAATTGCATAGCACATGAGTGACCAAAAATCATGACCATAAAACTTTGAATGCGCAAGTTTAACCCATAATACCCGAGGCAGAGGCAAGGAGTGGCCCAAAACTGCTATTTCCCTGACTACACCCCCCCTCCCCATGTGATGCGTCCATCGTGACTTACAGGCTTGTGGGGAAGGAGCTCAAGAGGAGTCTACAGTAAGATCTCGCCCAATAACAACTTCGACAATAACGTTATGTTAGAACAGATACCAAGTTTCTATAATAACATCTGAATTCACTTGAATAACGGTTATTTCGGGAATGCCAAGTTGTTATACTACAAATACGGCCATAAAAACATGAGGAATGAAACTGACAAACAAGAAGAGATGAAAAAATTGCCAAAAATGTGAGCAGTAGTAAGGAGGAGATGGAGGATCCTCCCCTCACCACCTCCCCTGACTCACCCAATCCGGTCCCCTCCACCTCCACTGCCCCACCAGCCACCTCCCCCTCCACCTCCACAGCCTCACCTGACTCATCTGCTTCACTTGGCATACCTGCAACCGCCACCATAATAACTGTTGCTGCATTCTGGAGGAAATATAACATTCGACAGGCCGTAAATTTCTTTGTCAAAGCCTGGAATAATACAACACTGGCAACCATTAAACATCCGTGGTGCGACCAGGGTGACAGAGGCACTCTATCTGTGTTGCTGTGCCTCAGAACCCCTGCTATTTAAGTCCACCAGGCCTGTCATCTACTGTTTTTAAAGTGACTGACCATATTTTTGTTATTTTAGCTGTACTTGTGGTATATGCCTTTCCCTTTACTATATCTCTAAGGTTAAAAATATATCATGGTTTGAGGGGGTCCCGCCCATATGTTATTTTCCCAGAAGATTATGTATTCACTGGACCGCCCATCCACTCACGCACTGTGTGAACCCAGAGTATAAAGAAACCAAAACCCCTTCTTTAAGATTCTGAAACTGAGAAAACCACTGAGTGTGGCTGACCCAGTCACCGTAATTTTGATCCATTAGGACAAGGGCTCCGCCAGCAAAGATCAAGGGGCCGGGGTGAGATCGGGCTCCAACCTGTGCTAGAGGGTACATGGCACTGCAGTTCCCAGGCTGCCACTTCCACCCAGTAGAGAGGGGCCCGAACCAGGAAGTAGCATCCCAGGTGGCTGCCCTATCAATGGGTGTATAATGGCCGGGCAGTAGCTGTCCTGGCAGGGTGCACTGAGGCCACTACCACAGCCACTGGTCAAGGCTGGTGGACTAGGGGTCCCAGATCCATTGCCTGGGCCTGGGACTGTGCAGTGGGTGGGGCCTATGGCATGTCTCTCCCCTTCTTATTTTACTGATTATGACCAAGTTAAAGAATGTAATTCAAAGCAAGCCTGAGGACATTAAATCACCCAGGGGGATCAGAATGGCTTCGTGGAATGTGGGAAGTTTGAGAGGCAGAATGTGGGAAGTGGTTCGGGTAGTGAGTAGGAGGTGGGTGGATGTGGGATGTGTGCAAGAAGTCTGGTATAGGGGTAGATCAGCCAGAAAGATTGCTGGGAGGGATTGTTACTATAGGTTGTTTTGGGAGGGTAGGATAGATGGATACGGGGGTGTGCGTATGTTGGTTAGGAAGAAATGGTTGGAATATGTCATGAATGTTATGAGAGTAACTGAAAGGATAATAGTAGTGAAAATTTTGTTCGGTGGGATGGTGTCTGCAATTGTATCAGTGTATGCTCCACAGACAGGCCTGGATGAGGCAGAGAAGGATAGATTTTGGGACGACTTAGTATGTGTAGTACATAAGTGGTACTGGGGATGATGAAATTGTAGTATTAGGGGGGCATTTCAGTGGCCATGTAGGTGAAGCAGTTCAAGGATATGAAGAACATGGGGGATGTGCTTATGGTACAAGAAATGAGGAAGGGAAAGGATAGTTGAGTTTGGGGAGGCAATGAACATGACTATGTGCAACACATATTTTATGAAAAGAAAGAGTAGGTTGATTACATACGGGTCTGGGGGAAACAGTAGCCAGACAGACTAGTTCCTGGTCAGGAGGGCTGAAAAGAGGTTAGGGAGGGATGTTAAAGTTATAGGGAGTGAGAAGTGTGTGCAGCAACACAAGTTATTAATATGTGACATGGCGCTTAAGGAGCGGATGATGAAAAAAGAGGTCCTATGCACCTAGGAGGAAAATATGGAAGTTGAAAAATGAAGAGGTGAGAGTGTGAGAGAAAGGGAGTATGGATGGGGCACATGCGCGGGAGTGGATGAGAATGAGAGGGCAAAAGAAGCAGTGTGAACTGCTGTGTGCAAGAGATAGGAGAATATAAGAGACTATGGATCAGTTGGCTCAAGAATTGTGTGTGCAAGATTGAAAGTTGGATTACAAATGTGGGTGACTGGGTGCATGTATGCACCAATGCAAGATTGTGCAAGCAGAGTGAAAGAAGAGTTCTTGACAAATGTGGAGGCATGCATGTAAAAGTATCAAAAGAATGAGAGAGTTTCTATTGAAGATATGAATCGAAAAGTAAGGAATCTGAAGGTGGATGGAGTAGTTGGTGAGTGGGGTGTGCCTGCAGAAATGGATCTGAATGGCAGTGCTCTAGTTGACATTCATGCCGGGAGGGGGTTGGTGTTAGCCAATACCCTCTTTAAACACAAAATGATCCACAGGTATACGTGGTGAGTGATGAGAAGGGTGGGTGGTGAACTGAATGAACAGAAGGCAATGATTGATTATGTGTGTATAGATGAGAGAATAGGAAGATGTAATGGATGCGAGAGCATATAAAGGTTGGAGGAGTGGAATTTTTGGCCACCACTTGGTGGTGGTGAAAGTCAAAGTCGAAATAAAGTGGAGGAATAGAAGAAGGGAAAGACAGGAGAAAGTAGGTTTTACAAGGATGGTGGAAAGGTTACAAGAGGATGGAAAAAGGGCAGAATATAAGAGAGAAGTGGAGGAGCAATTGGGTAAATATGATTTGGAGCACATGGGGGATGTGGAAGATGTGTGCAATATACTCATGGAAGAACTCTGTGCAGCATGTGAGGTGAAGAGAAGACGAAAAGGTGTGCAAGGAACAGCATGGTGGAATGAAGAGGTGAGACAGGTTGTGACACAAAAGAAGAAAGCATATAGTGAGTGGATGAGAAACGGGTGTGAAGGAAGTTGAGAGACTGAAGAGAGAGTTATACTGTATGTAGAGAGGAAGAGAGAGGTGAAAAGAAAGTGGATGGAGAATTTGGAAGGAATTAGAGTGTAAAGTGGAGGGAATGTAAGAAAATGTTCTGGAAAGAGGTAAAGAGAATTAGACAGGGTGGTAATGAAGCTAGTTGGGTGGTGAAAAATAAAAATGGTAATTGCTAATGGAGAAGGGAGAAAAACTGAGTAGATGAAGAGAACACTTTAAGGACCTGCTGAACAAAGAGAAAGAAAGTAATGTGAGTATTAGTGGCTGGGGAATGGCTGGGAGAAGGAGGGATGTGAGAAGAGAGGAAGAAATCAGTAGGATGGAAGTTGTTGAAGTAATGAAGAAATAGGGAAAGCCCCAGGAACTGGTGGAGAGTGTGGTTAAATGCTGAAGCATGGGGGAGAGATAGCAGTAGAAATTATGTGGGAGATGTGCAGATTGGCCTGAGAAGAGAGTAAAGTCCCAGAGGATTGGAAGTCAGGTATAATTATTCCCCTGTACAAAGAAAGATGGGAAAAAGAAGTGTGTGGTAATCATAAAGACATTTGTCTTCTTAGTGTAATAGGAAAATATATGGTAAGATACTTAATCACAGAATTAGGGAAATAACAGAGGAATTAGTTGGAGAAGAACAGGGAGGTTTCAGGAAGGGAAGAGGTTGTGTAAATCAGACATTCATTCTTAGGTCTTTAATGGAAAAGTTTCTAGAGAAGGGAAAGAAGTTGTATGCAGCCTTCGTGGATTTGGAGAACGTATATGACAAGGTGGATAGACACGACTTGTGTAAAGTATTGAGAATATATGGAGTAAATGGGAAACTGCTGAATGCCATGAAGTGTATGTACGAGGGTGCTAAGGCTGCAGTGCGTGTGGATAGTGAACTGAGTGAATTTTTCTATTTGACGGTTGTATTGAAACAAGGATGTGTCATGTCTCCATGGTTGTTCAATCTGCATATGGATGGGGTTATAAAAGAGATGCATGGTAGGGGAGCGGATGTTGGAGAGGCCCTAATGAGAGAGGGATGTGTGTGGAAACTCCCTGTACTGTTGTTTGCAGATGATACTGTGTTGTTAAGCGAAGACGAAGGGGAGCTGCAAGGCTTCGTTAATGAGAGTGGGAAAGTGTGTCAGGAACGGAATCTAAAGGTGAATGTAGAGAAGAGTAAAGTTATGGTCTCTGAGAGAAATGAAGTCACTGAATGTACCGTTAGGCTGGATGAAGAGGAAATGGAAAATGTGAGTGCATTTAAGTACATGGTACTGTGATAAGTAAGGATGGAAGTTTAGAGGATGAAGAGCTTGAAGAGGTACAACAAGAAAGAAAGGTTGCTGGTTCTTTGAAGGCAGTGATAAGAAACAGGGAAATAAGCATGGAAGCAAAAAAGCTATTGCATGATAGTATTGTGATACCAACTCTTACATATGGAAGTGAAGCTTGGACCTTGTTGAAGGGACACAAGTAAAGGGGGAAAGAAGTGGAAATGAGATATCTGAGGGGAGCATGTGGAGTCATATGGAAAGACAGACTGACAAATGAGGAAGTGAAGGAGAACTGCGGTGTGGATGCGAATGTACAGTAATCCCGCATTTTTTGCGGATTTTTTTTTTTCTACGGTTTTGCCCTCTCGCGGATTTTCTTAGCATTAATAAGTTCAACTAAAATATCCTTGAATACACAGAAAACAAAAAATTTGAAATTCCCGCCGCTTCCAATTGTAGCGCAGTAAACTCACGCCACCCTCTGTACCTTTCCCGCGGCCCCTCTGCCAGTGTTACCATATCTAGCATAATTTTATTCTTTTAGCATAATTCTAGCATAATTCAGAATGGAATGGAATATTTTTGGAATAATTTTATAAAAGCTACAAATCAAAGAGAGAGAGAGAGAGAGAGAGAGAGAGAGAGAGAGAGAGAGAGACGAATAAGGTAAGAAGATGTAAGGTTTGAATAGTTGGTTACTTTCAGTTTGGGCTTGGTTGGGTTGGATTAGGTTAGGTCAGGTTAGGTTAGGTTCGGTTAGGATAAGTTTGAGCTTTGTATTTTACCCATGAAACCTAGGTTTTTCCGATGGATTTTGGTATGATTCATTCGATTTTCAGCTTCATTTCAGCCGGAAATGACCATTTTCTGTGTTTCGCCCCCTCCCTATAACCCCCGATTCCCCAAAGATCCCCCATTATTGCAGGGGGATGGGGGGAGGTCATATCTCAAAATCTGGTTATTTCCGACGGAAATGATGCTCAAAATTGAATGAGTCACATCAAAACCCATCAGAAAAACGTAAGTTTCGTGGGAAAAGGCAGTATGGGCAGAAAACCGATATTTACCCTCTTACTGTATGTAGGTTCATTTTAATATTTTCATAGTAAACAATACATAATTAATATGTAGCATGAATATGTATAGAATTTTATCATTTAGCTTCAAGTTTGTATAATTCATTTTTTACTTGGAACAAATTTGCTCAATCTAGCATAATTTTATCATTGCCCTAGCATAATTTCGTTGTTTGGATATGGCAACACTGCTCTCTGCCCTGCATTCCTCAGTCCACGCCTGCCTGCCTCACGTGCCTGGTGTACTTGTAACCGCGCTACGATACGAGCCTCTTGCCTCCCACTTGCTTTCCACATGGCCCCAGGACGTAAGCCAGCCTCACCGAAGGCTAATAATACAATTAGTAAGAACTCCAAAGTGACAAAACGATCAAGAAAAGTTATGACCTTAGCAGAGAAAATTGTGTTACTGGACAAGCTAAGAAGCGACCGTGCGAGTGTTTGCTATCACCAGTTACTGCATCTCTTTATTTTGTACTGTTTTGTGAATAAATGTGTAGATAATTGTGTATTACTGTACGGTGTTTACGTTTTTCCTTTATAATGGAGTATGTGCTTTCAATCTTGTAAGAAGGTATTTCGGGATGAGTATGGAGGTTTCGGGACAATTCGCAGTCACAACAAACACAAGACAATTCGCCTTCATTAATGAAGATAGCTATGGGTGACGCCAGAATATAATCCAAAGGCGACTACAGCGAGGAAGAAATAAGTTAATTATTGACTAAAGGTGCAACTAATAAATAATATCCAGAACCTACGCTACTGAACATAGACTTTGCTGGATCCCCCTGAAATACAGTATAGTTATTAAAGTATTGATTAATTAATAATAAGTATATTTATAAAAGTACTGATTAGTATATTTATAGAATGGCGGGGAATCGTCCAGGGTGCGAATTGTTCTGAAGGAGAATCGTCCATGTTTTGACGGGGAATTGTCTGACGGCGAATTGTCTCGCAATCAGTATGGACATGGACTGTGTGATGGGCAGCATGGTGGACACAAGTGCAAGATTCAATTGTTAATAGAGTATTCGCGAATTTGACTTTTCGCGGGGGTTACAAGAACGTAACTACCGCGAAATATGCGGGATTACTGTAATAGGAAGCGTTAGGAGAAACACAATGAGGTGGTTTGGCCATGTGGAGAAGATGGAGAGTGAGAGACTGACGAGGGGAGTGTATGTGGGTGAGGTGGAGGGGGAGAGAGGGAGGGGGAAGCCAAGGATGAGATGGAGGAATGGAGTGGAGAGGTATATGAGAGAGGGGGGTGTGAGCTGGGAACAGGGCAGTGAAACGGCAGGGGACAGGGTGACTTAGAGGTGATTTGTTTTTGGCCACCCCTTACGGGATTAAGGCATCTGGCAATAGATAGACAGATAGAAAAACCAAGCAGTAAAGGAAGCCTTCTATGCTGAGATGATGAGAGTGGTGGCTGAACATGGAGATGTGGACTGAAGTGTTAATGAACAATGCAGAGCACTCAAGGCCAACCTCTTGAGCTGATTCAAAATGAGGATCGACAAGAGGCCCACCAAGACATAAAGTGACTTGGTGGTGGGATGAGGGTGTAGAAGTCGCAGTTAAGGAGAAAAGAAGGCTCTTCCGGGAATGGAAGAAGGGTGTTAACAAAGAGGAATACTTGGCTGCAAAGCATAGGGCTAGAAAAGAGGTTTACAGGGCAAAGTCTGAGTCACACAGACTTTTACTTGATAACCTAAATCGTGTGGATGGGAAAAGTATGATTTTTAAGGGGGCCAATCAGATGAAGAGGGAGAACAGGGATATCATAGGTGAGCAGTGTGTGAAGAATGATGAAGCAAAGATTGTCGTGAACAGTGGGGAAATTAATGACGCATGGAGAGAGCATTACAGCCAGTTGTTGAAGGAGCTTAACTGGGACAGGGAAGGTTTGGAGCCAGTAGATCCTGTGTTTAGCCCTTGGCCTTTGATTGATACTGCTTTTGTGAGCGGGGCAATGGGCAGGATGCAGGCGGGGAAGGCAGCAGGTGTGTCTGGGTTGGCTTCAGAAATGTTGAAAGCCTCAGGAGATATAGGAGTGAGGTTAGTCAATGACCTGATAAATATGATTATATGTGAGTGTGTTGCCCAAGATGATTGGCTGAAGAGAGTACTTGCAAATGTGTACCAGGGGAAGGGTAATGCCCTGGAAAGAGGAAATTATAGGCATAAAGCTTTTAGACCAGACAATGAAGGTCATGGAGAGAGTTCTAGAAGATATGATTAGAGAGAGAGTGAATACTGATAAGAATAAGTTTGGGTTTCTGCCAGGCAAAGGGACCACTGATGCCATATTCACTGTTCAACATCTTCAGAAAAAATATATAGGAAAGAAAAGGGAACTGTACTTTGTTTTTGTTGATCTGGAGAAGGCCTTTGACAAAGTCCCTTGAGGGGTGGTGAGGTGGGCAATGAGAAAGTTTGGGATCGAGGAGAGGCCGGTTAGGGTGGTTATGGCCATGTATGTGGGTGCTTACACTCAGGTAAGGGTGAATGGAGATTTGAGTGATGAGTTTTCTGTGAATGTTGGTGTGCATCAGAGGTCAGTCTTGAGCCCCTTGTTGTTCATCATGGTACCTGAAGCCCTCTCAATGGACTCCCGTGGGAGATGTAGTATGCTGATGATTTGGTGATGGTTGCAGAGAATGAAAGGGAGGTGAAGGAAAAATTTAGGACACAGAGAGATGGGGGCACAAGGGCTTAGGAGTAAATGCAGATAAAACTAAAGTGATGGTATCTATGGCTGGGGGCATTACTATCAAAGAAGAGGGAGAATGGCCATGTGTGATTTGTCACAAGGGCATGTTAAGCAACTCCACCTTGTGCTAGGGTGGCTAAGTTTACAATGTTAGCATTGAGAGGTAAGATAGTACTGGAATGTATTGGTGCTGTGATGAAGAGAGGTAGATTGAGATGATCTGGGCATGTAGAGAGGATGGGGGACGATAACTGGGTACAGAAAGTGAGAAGTGTTACTGTTGGGGGTACGGTAGTGAGAGGTAGACCGGAAAAGACCTAGGACGAGGTCACTATACGTGACCTCAGGGTTACAGGACTTGATAGGGAAGCTGACAGATACTGAACAGCATGGACAGCCGCCATTAGGTGACCAAGGCTGATGCATGCAAGCATGTTGGAGCCTTCAAAAATGAAAACGAAAACGAGGAATAGTTTAGGGCCATTCAAGTTCAAGTTGTCCATTCAAGCCCTTAAACATCCCTTCCAGCTCAACCTAGTCTGGTCAATTCTGGTCCAATTAAATCAATTCAAGAGCAGTTAGGTAATATTAAGATCATCAAGGCATTTCACATACTACCATTCTTGTGCAGTCGTCAACTGAGGCAGATGGGTCATTTCAGGGCCATTCATTTCCCCAAAGGCCTATCCAAGGTCATTTAATGTTCATTAAAGTTCATTCACATCCATTTAGACAACTTCAGATTCCTTCATCCCCAGTTTACTCACTGTGCTTAGCTTAAGATCCTTTCCACATGTTCTTCTTCATCTCAGTCATGTCCAGATTGAAGCAGACTAGTCTAGGCCTTTTTTGGCTAATTTATGTCACTTCAGAACACTTCAGGTCACTTGTGGTGCATCATATCAACTCAGGTCTGTAAACTGTATACTGTATACTCCTGTCCTTTGTTGAGCACAGGTAATTCATTAGTATGATTAATTACGCGTGCAACTGAAGGCCATGCCTCTGAAGTACTGGAAGATAATTATTAATATCTAAATATTTCCAGACACTCAGCTAAAGTCATTATTTTTACTCATACCTCGATCAAATACTACCCTAAACACCTTGCCAATACACGTTATAACAATGCACACACACACACACACACACACACACACACACACACACACACACACACACACACACACACACGAACGAACGAACGAACGAACAGCCGGAGAGAGCAGACGTCCCAGCCATCGCTGCTAACCTTAACTATTTAGGTACTTGACCAACATTAAACATGGCCGAAAATGTAAACAATGAGGGACTCGAATTTCAAGGATTTGATACAAATACCAATGTCATGGACCTGGTTAAAACATTAATTATGAGGATTAGTGAACTTGAAAAGAAAGTAGAGAATCTAGTGATAAAGGATGTGTCTGAAAATATGGATACTACCATACAGAGTCTGATCCAATCCAATGAAACAGCGAATGAAGAGATTCGAAATTTGAAGCGGGAAAATGTTGAACTGAGGAGGAAACTAGAAGAGAGTACTAATAAAACGGAGAAGGTGAGTAATGTATTAGAAGAGCAGAAGGCAAAGTGGGCACATGTAGAAGAAGAACAGAAAAAAGTGGTCCGCTTAAGAGAGATCATCCAAGAAGAAAGGGAAATGAACAAGAAAAAAATGGAAGAAAATGTAGTGAAAATACTGAAGAAAAAAGAGAAAATAGAGAGAAACTGTAGAAAGGAACAGATGTGTAGTAATATTTGGAAACAGGGAAGAGGAAGAAAAGGTTAGGTTCGTAAGACTCGAGAGAGACATGAACCTGGTGAGAGGAACATTAGGCAAGATTGACCCCGAAGGAGACAAGTGGGTAAAAGAAATTGAGGAAGTAAGGAGGACGGGGCCTTATAAGAAAGGGGAAACAAGACCAGTGAGAGTCAAGTTTACATCAGAAAGTGTAATAAATGAGATACTTAAAGTGACTTGGAAATTAAGCAAAGAGGCGGGGATGGAAAATATAATAATAAGAAAAGATCTGAATGAAGAAGAAAGAGAAGTTTTAAAATCATTAAAGGAAGAAGTAAAGGGAAAAAATGATAAGAGAAGAGAGGAAGAATGTAATACTTTTTTTTGGAGAGTATTGGATATGAAAGTAAGGAAGTGGTATTTAAGGAAATAGAAGTGAAGGAAACTAAGGGGGATGGCTGTGAAAGATCAGAAGTTGAGGAAGTGGTACGGATAGAGAGTAGGAGAGACGAGGGTATTAAAAACATCAAAAATAATTTGAAGGTGATATATACTAATGTTGATGGTTTCATATTGACAAGGATCGAAATTAACGATTTCTTGAGAGAACATGAACCTGATGTCATGTGCCTTGCAGAGACCAAATTAAGAGAAGATATTGATGTTCATTTGGTAGATGGTAAATACAAACTATGGAGAAAAGACAGGAAAGAAAAAAAGGGAGGAGGAGTGATGATAGCAGTGAAGAACAACATAAATGTAGATACTGTGGAAATGGGAGAAGGCAGGGCTGAAGTGATATATATGAAATTAGAAACTGGAGAGCATGTTAAGAGAGATATGGCGGTAGCGTATGTTCCCCCAAAGACGAGAGCATGGAAGGATGACGAATACCATGAGATGTTGTCAGATATGGCTAGCTATTTGCAAAAAATAATTGAGAAAAGCAATAATATAATTTTAGTGGGTGACTTTAACTGTAAAGAGGTGAACTGGGAGGAATGGTACTCAGAAGGCAGCGAGGATTCATGGGGCACTATGTTATTAAATATAATAATGAATAATGTGATGACGCAATGGGTCAAAGAAGAGACACGGTTTCAAGGTGAGGACACACCAGCAAGGTTAGATTTACTGTTCACCAAAGAACCCGATGTAATAGAATCATTGAAATATCTCTGTCCTTTAGGAAAAAGTGATCATGTGGTCACTGAGTTCCAGATGTTAATAGGGAACGTCGTGCCAAGAGACAAGATTCATAGACAGGGAAGATACAACTTTGGGAAAGCAAATTTTACATGACTGAGAAACTTTTTTGAAAATGCGGATTGGAGAAAATTCAGAGAAACAAGAGAGATACAGAAGAAGTGGGATATCTTTCTAGACCTCTATAATTTGGGAGTGGAAAGATTTGTACCAAGAGTAAGAGGGAAAGAAAACAGGAAAAAGGAGTGGTTTAATAGAAGGTGTATGATAGCAAAAAAAGAGAGAGATAAGGCATGGAACAATTGGAGAAAGAGAGGTAACAACAGAACAAAGGAAGAATATAAAAGAACAAGAAATGAATACACAAGAATACGTAGAGAAGAAGAAAGGAATTTTGAAAAAGGTATAATAGACAAATGCAAGGATGAACCCAAACTGTTTTATAGATTTGTTAACGGCAAACTGAAACAAAAGGAAGGAATCACCAAACTGAAAGTAGAAGGAGAGGTCTTTAAGGATGCGGCAATGCAAGCAGAAATAATGAACAAACGTTTCCAGTCAGTTTTCATTAAAGAAAAGGAGCTTGTGGAAGGGGAGGGAGTGATTAGAAATGTTCCGGTGATAAAAGATATAAAAGTGGAGGTACAGGAAGTGTATAAATTACTGGAAACTCAAGATGTAAGGAAAGCCCCAGGACCTGATGGAATTTCTAATTGGGTACTGAAGGAATGCAGAGAACAACTGGCGGATAAAATTCACAGTTTAATCGTATGCTCACTGGAAGAGGGGAAAGTGCCACAAGAATGGAAGAGGGCAAATGTGGTACCAATTTACAAGGGAGGAAACAGGGAAGAACCCCTGAATTACAGACCAGTGTCCCTAACCAGCATGGTCGCAAAATTGTGTGAGAGAATCCTGAAAGACAGATGGATAAGATATCTGGAAGAGATGAATATTTTGGCTGAATGTCAGTTTGGATTCAGAAGTGGAAGGTCATGTGTTTCTAACTTGTTGAGCTTTTACTCAAGAGCGATTGACGTGGTACAGGAGAGAGATGGTTGGGTGGATTGTGTGTACTTAGACTTAGAGAAGGCCTTTGACAAGGTACCTCATAAAAGACTAATGTGGAAACTAGAATATATAGGAGGACTGAAGGGGAAACTTCTGGAATGGATGAGAGACTTTTTGAGAGACTGACAAATGAGGACAGTAATAAAGGATAGGATGTCTGGATGGAGGGAAGTAACAAGTGGAGTCCCTCAAGGCTCGGTGTTGGCGCCAGTAATGTTCCTGATTTACGTAAATGATATGGTAGATGGAGTGAACAGTTATGCAAGTCTGTTTGCTGATGATGTAAAGATCTTGAGGAAGGTAGAGGTTGAGGAGGATTGTAAAATACTGCAGGAGGATTTAGATAGGATACACAATTGGAGCCGGAAGTGGGAAATGAAATTTAATGTAAAGAAATGTAAAATATTGGAAATGGGTAAAAGTACCAGGAGGCCATCACTGAATTATTTGTTGGGTAATGAATTAATCACAAAAAGGAGAGAAGAGAAAGATTTGGGAGTGCTGGTCCAAGATAGTTTGTCACCAGTAAAGCACATGAACAAGATAGTTGGAGAGACTTATAAACTCTTGACTAACATAAGAGTAGCATTTCATTATATGGATGAGGAGATGATGAAAAAATTGATAGTGGCAATGATCCGCCCCAGGTTAGAATACGCAGCGGTAGTGTGGTCCCCACACAAAAAGAAAGATAAAAACAAGATTGAGAGAATACAAAGAACGGCAACCAAGATGGTCCCCAGTCTGACAGACCTGTCATACAGAGAGAGGCTGGAAAAACTGGATTTGCCTTCCTTAGAGGAAAGGAGAAAGAGGGGAGACATGATTGCAGTGTTCAGGACCATGGTGGGAGTTGATAAAATTGACAAAGAAGATCTGTTTGTATGGGATAAGAGAGCAACAAGAGGACACGGAATGAAATTGAAAAAGTCAAGCTGCTTGAAGGATATCAAGAAATATAGCTTTCCTTACAGAAGTATTGACTTATGGAATAGCCTGGACAAAGAGACTGTCCAGTCTAAAAACTTAAACGAGTTTAAAGCCAAATTTGACTTATTGAGAAACAGCGATTGAAACCCACGAGCATAGTACATTCCATGTATATCACAATTAGGTATATTAGGTAAATACTTAAATATTTGGAACGACTTAGACAAAGAGGTGGTGCATGAGAAAAACATTCATGTGTGTAAAGGTAGACTTGATAAATGTGGATATGGAGACAGGACAACACGAGCATTGCTCAATTCCTGTATACTACAAATAGGTAAAATACACACACACACACACACACCTTTGGTTCCTTCTTCCTCATAAAAAAAAAAACACACACACACACACACACAGACATTTAAAGCTGTCCTACTACAGAAGATGATGGCTACTATACTCATTATGATGGTGTGTTTCTCAGTCTTTCCTGCCAACATGTGTGACTGCGCAGACCAATTCTGGATCGCAAACTTTGCCACACAGTTGGCATGTAAAGTCTGGAAGAACTCTGTTTTGGTATGCCTCCGTTGTCTATGCTCCTCTCTGGCCAGGTTCTGAGCTTCTTGAAGATGAATGGTTCCTTCGCTGCAGAGGGCTCACCATTGTTTTCTGTCACAGGCACTAGTTTCAAGATCTTTTGGTATGATGTTGCATTTCTTCAGAGTTGTCCTTATATGATCTTTATATCTCTTCTACTGTTCCTCTGGGTTATGACGTGCTGCAGGAAGGTGGCCATACAGAACCTGGCGGGAAGGCGGTGCTCAGGCATGCGGAACACGTGTCCGACCTATCTAAGATGTTCTTTAGCCAGTATGGTTTCTGTGCTGGTCAACTTTGCCTGCTGGAGAATATGTGAGTGAGGGATTTTACCCTCCCATGTGAGTCCAAGGATGCACTGTAAGCATCAGATATGAAATGACTCAAGCTGTTCAATGTGATGCAGGTAAGTAGCCCAGGATTCAGCACTGCATACAGTGAGAAGGTGGAGAGGTATATAGCTGTATATACTGATATCTTTGTCTTGATTTTCAAGTTGGTGTTTTCAGAGACTCTGGATCTGAGATGTCCAAAAGAGGCTGAGGCGAGGTTGATTCATTCAAGGCCTTCTGCATCAATGTTATGTTTATATGTGAGCACACTTCCATGGTAGGTAAAATTTTCTACCTGTTTTACATTTTCCCCATCTATCTTTTTTTTTTTTTTTAATGTGAGGAAGAAGGAACCAAAGGCTGAGCCTGCAAAACATTCCTTCCACAAAAATAAATAATAATAATAATAATAATAAAAAAAAACAATGTAAAAGAGAGCCAAATTCAAGATCCATTCATTTCGAGATGCTTGGACACACTGTGTTTGAAAGACTGGAGATCATAGGAAATAGGAAATACAGAGGAAGACAGTTCCAGAGTTGACCTGCTGCATAAATGAAGGACTGGGAGTAACGGTTAACTCTGCATTAGAGAGAGCCAAATTCAAGATCCATTCATTTCGAGATGCTTGGACACACTGTGTTTGAAAGACTGGAGATCATAGGAAATAGGAAATACAGAGGAAGACAGTTCCAGAGTTGACCTGCTGCATAAATGAAGGACTGGGAGTAACGGTTAACTCTGCATTAGAGAGCTGGACAGAAAAGGGATGAGAGTTTGTTGCTAGGCGGGTGCTACGTGCCCATCGCAGAGGTGGAGGGATGCAAGCAGACAGTTCAGAGGAGCAGTGACCATTGAAGTACTGACAGAAAAGAGATAAAGAGGCAACAGTGCAGCAAAGAGACAGAGGTTGAAGGAAGTCAGTGACAGGAGGAGAGTTAATGAGACGAATAGCCTTTGACTCCACCCTACTAAGAAAAGCTGTATGTGGGGAGCCTCCCCACACGTGAGAGTTGTACTCTAACGGGAGAATAAAACCTGTGTACAGTATAAAGTCAACAACTGTGCAAGGGTAAAGATGGCAAGGAGTCAGCTTAGCACGCCTAATCTCTTGGAAGCAGAGGCTCTGCTACATTGTTTCTCTGAGATATCATTTGTTATACTGGCATTAATTCAGAGCTCCATTGCATGGCTTATTCTGGAAACAATGGTGAGTCCATTGTAAGGATTCTGGGATATATGCAAGGACAGCACAGTAATCAGCACATTGCAGCTCTAGGAAATGAGCTATTTCAGTCTCTGATTATGCTTTAAGATGTCTGAGATTAAATAAATTACCAACTTGATGGAACTGAATTTTTATTCCATCATCAGGGTTCATTTGTTGGTGACTTAAAATGGTCACTGCAGTGACACACACACACACACACACACACACACACACACACACACACACACACACACACACACACGCCAGGGCCGCCGCTTTCATTAGGCGAAGTTAGCAAATGCTAGGAGCACTAAAGATCTAGGGGGTGCCAGCACCCTCTGCCCTGTGCACATCTATTAGTTGATAGCATTATGTAAGAACATGAAAAACATTAAAATATCACCACATATTTTCATGCTTTTGACACAAATTCAAAGTTTTTCTGAAAATTCTGAGCCTTTTATTATTTCAATATGTAATCACCAAGTAACTATCTACCCTGCAAACAGTAATCGACAACTACTTTCAGTCACGAGTAGTAATCGATTTACGCCCATTCCTAGCGTGAACTTCAACACAAACAAGGTCTGGATCGGTGCAGTGATTCTCAACTAACCTCGTATTATATCTATAATGTAATTTGTAACCTCAAGTTATTCTATGAGGGTAAAGATAAAGAGGAAAGAGGGGAGACATGTTCGAGATATAGAAATACATTGGCAAATTAGGTAGGGATAGGTTATATGCTGGGACTGAGAAGCATAGACAAATGATGAAAGGTACGTACACCAGTTTCGCTTGACTGATATACACATGATAATTAACTTATTAGCCTGTGGATTGTGAGCCACAGCTCAGGCTGGATAGCATCGCACTGTGAGCCACAGCTCACGTTGTGCTGGCCGTGCATCACTGTACACAACTCGACACCTAAGCAAATTTACACATGGTGCTACGCAAAAACGGAGAGAGAGAGAGATTTTTTTCTTTTCGCCAGATGATGCCTTGGATGTTCATCTTCAAGTTTATAATAAAAAAAAAAAAAAAAAAAAATCATTTTTTCACTACTCCCATATGTAAATTTATGCATGGCCCTAAGCAAAGACGGAGAGAGAGAGATTTTTTTTTTTCCACCAGATGATGCCCTGGATGTTTATCTAAGTTTATAATAAACTAAAAAAAAAAAAATTTTTTTTTTTTTCCTTTCATTTTTTGTGCACCACAGGGTGGGATAAATAATAGTGCAATCCATGGGTTAATCTTACTGGGTCCGGCCACTGGAAAACTTTCAGTATCAGTATCTTCGATTTAGCTTTTTTTTTTTTTTTATGCAAGGAAGAAGGAACCAAAGGCCATGAGCCCACATTAACAGTTCCCTCCAAGAGAAAAACAAAATACAAGAGAGCCAAATTCAAGATCCGTTCATTTCGAGATGCCTGGACACACTGTGTTTGAAAGACTGGAGATCATAGGCAGCAGGAAATATAGACAGAGGGAGACAGTTCCAGAGTTGACCTGTTGCATAAATGAAGGACTGGGAGTAACGGTTAACTCTTGCATTAGAGAGTTGGACAGAAAAGAGATGAGAGTTTGCTGCTAGACGGGTGCTACACGCCCGTCGTAGAGGTGGAGGAATGCATGCAGACAGTTCAGAGGAGCAGTGACCATTAAAGTGGCGATATAAAAGAGAGATAAAGATGCAACATTGCGGCGAAGAGACAGAGGTTGAAGGGAGTCAGTAAGAGGAGGAGAGTTAATAAGACGAAAAGCCTTTGACTCCACCCTACTGAGAAGAGCTGTATGTGGGGAGCCTCCCCACACATGAGAGTTGTACTCCACACAGGGGTGGATAAAACCCCTGTATAGTCAACAATTGTGCAGGGGTAAAGAAAGAACAGAGTCAGCTTAGCACACCCAATCTCTTGGAAGCAGATTTTACAAGAGATGTGATATGATCTTTCCAAGATAAGTCCCGAGTAAATGAAACCCCAAGCATGTTCAAGGATGATGCAGGATTAAGCTGAATATTATTAAACATTAGTGGGTATACCTGTGGAAGATTTTGACGGGTTGATAGGTGTAAGAACTGAGTCTTAGATGCATTAAAAACAACAAGATTATTTTTACCCCAGTCAGAGATTCGAACCAAGTCAGACATTAGGTGTGCCATAGCCTCATCCCTTGTTTGTTGAAGTAACTGCTGAGATGGGCGTTGCGGGAACCGGATGGAAAGGTGAAGGGTGGAGTCATCAGCATATGAGTGGATAGGGTTAGATGTACAGCTAAGAAGGTCACTGATGAATAAAAGGAAGAGAGTTGGTGATAGGACAGAGCCCTGAGCAACACCACTGTTGATAGATCTAGGAGAAGAACGATGGCTGTCTACAACAGCGGCTATAGAACGACCAGAAAGAAAGCTAGCGATGAAGGCACAGATAGAAGGATAGAAACCGTAAGAGGGCAGTTTGGAAATTAATGATTTATGCCAGACTCGATCGAAAGCCTTTGAGATATCAAGTGCAATGGCAAAGCTTTCGCCAAAGTCCCAAAATGAGGATTACCAGGAGTCTGAAAGGTAGGTGAGAAGATCGCCAGTGGAGCGTCCCTGACGGAACCCGTACTTACGATCAGAAAGAAGGTTGTGATAAGAAAGATGCCTTAAAATTTTTCGATTGAGAATTGACTCAAAAACTTTTGAAACACAGGACATTAAAGCCATTGAACAATAGTTGGAGGGCTGGGAGTGGTCACCCTTCTTTGGGACTGGCTGAATGAGAGCAAACTTCCAGCAAGAAGGAAAGGTACAAGTTGACAGACAAAGGTGAAACAGTTTGCGTAGGCAGGGTGTAAGCACAGAAGCACAGTTCTTGAGAACAACAGGAGGGACTTCATCAGGCCCATATGCCTTGTTAGTATTGAGGCCCGTGATGGCAGAAAATACATCAGCTGAAGAAATTTTAATGTCAGCCATGAGGAAGTCAGAGGCGGGAAGTGATGGAGGAACAGCACCGGAATCGTCTAAAGTGGAATTGGAGGAGAAAGTCTGTGCGAAGAGATCTTTATCAGTAGAAAAAATAGCTACAGAACCATCAGAGTAGAAAAGAGGAGGGAAGGATGATGAGGTAAAGTTGTTAGAAAGGTTTTTGGCAAGGTGCCAGAAGGAGCGGGAAGAATTCGAGTTAGAGAGTTGAAAGCATTTAGTACGGATGAAATTATTTTTTGCTTAGCGAAGAACAGACTTAGCACGATTCCTGGCAGAAACGTAAAGATGATGTGATTCTGGGGTGGGTTGGCTCCGGTACCTTTTGTAGGCCCTCTCTTTGTTGCGAACAGCATTAGAACAAGCGTGATTAAACCAAGGCTTTCTTGCGTTAGTCAAAGGATATGAGAAAGGAATGTATGCTTCCATGCCCGAGAGAATAACCTCCGTAATGCGCAAGGCACATTCAGATGGCTCCCGGCCATGGAAGCAATAACCATTCCAGGGAAAATCAAAGAAGTACTGCCTGAGGGCCTCCCAAGCCGCGGCTCCAAAATGCCACAGATGACGTTTCCCTGGAGGGTCCACAGGCCGTGCCGGAGTGATAGGACAGGTTAACGTGATAAGGTTGTGATCGGAGGAGCCCAACGGAGCGAAAAGATTAACAGTGTAAGCAGAAGGATTAGTTGTAAGGAAGAGGTCAAGTATGTTGGAGCTCTCTCCAAGGCGGTCTGGGATAAAGGTAGCGTGCTGTACAAGCAAGCTGCTCTAGGTCATTAAAGATAGAAAAGATGTAGGCTTGTTCACCAGGTGGATCAGTGAAAGGAGAGGAGAGTCAAATGTGGTGGTGAACATTGACATCTAGAATGGAGATTTCAGAGAAAGGAGAAATGGATAGAATGTGTTCCATCGTAGAAGTAAGATAGTCGAAGAATTTTTGATGGTCAGTAGAATTAGGGGATAAGTAAATAGCACAGATATATTTTGTCAGAGAATGACAGGAAAACCGAAGCCAGCGTGTAGAGAATTCAGAAGAATCGAGTTCAGGAACACGAGAGCAAGATAAGTCGTTGCGTATATATACACAACTGCCACCTTTGGCTTTGAAATGAGTATAGAGAAAGTTGGAGGATACAGAAAAGGGTTTGCTGTCAGTTGCCTCAGACAGCTGAGTCTCAATTAGAAAAAGAAGGTGAGGATTAGAGGAGGAGAGGTGATGTTCAACAGAGCGAAAGTTAGAGGAAAGGCCGCGAATGTTGCAGAAATGAAGAAGAAGAGAGTCAGACAGTGGTTCCAGGAACCTCGAGTCGTCACCGGGAGAGGGGCGGAAGGTGGGGGCATTTATGGTCCCCCCCCCTGGGGACTCTGAGGCTGGGTGATGAGACGCCATGATTTTTTTTTTGAATTTTGGAAAAGGAAGTGTAGAGTGTACTGTGCATGTATTTTGGTGTAGATAGTTAGAGAAATTTGTGTTGGAGAGCATGCTGGCCTACTCTCTGTGTAACTGAGACACTGAAAAAGTTCAGCAAAGGGGAATGGTCAGGAACTAGTCCTGAGGGCTGATGAAATGGGAGCTCCAGCACTCCCTGTCATCAGCTTTCCATCCACCTCGGGAGTACTGACCTGCTTGACTGGTGCTACAGTCTACTCCTACCAATGACATCAGGTGAATGACATCAGTTGCATATTCTGTGTATGAGCACAGATATGTGAAATGAAGAAATAAATACAGTAATCTTTTTAATATCTGGATGCCCAGTAACCGGACACCCCAATGTCCAGACATTTTGGCCCAGCCCTTCGGAACCCCCCCCCCCAAAATACGAATTTGTTTTCAACCGTAATTTAAACTTGGCACTTAGTGCCAACCAGCTGTGTTTACGTGTGGCCCCTTCACCCCTTGCTTCCTCCCCACTCCAGTTACCGCCTAACTACCACCGTGACTAGACGCTCATTGCAATGGATGCCGCACATGCTCGTTTTTTGTGAATAAACAGTGAATAAACTGCAATACCTCGCCACTAGACCACATGGGAATTTGCAGCGTTGTGCAGTGTTAAGAAATTAGAATTCAGAGTGCAAAGGATTAAGTGTAGAGTGAAAACTGGTGGTTGTAACTGGCATAGCACAAGTAAGAACAGAAAGTGCAGTGTTAAACAATTACTGTATAACTTACAGTGGAAAGGATTAAGTGCAGCATAACACTGGATTACTGTATGTGCTTCAAGAGCATTTTCACCACTGCCAGAGCCTTAGAGGTGGCGGGTTGATCTTCGTAATGGCCACGGACGTGTTGTAAGTACCCTGTACACTGCTAAATATTTTCCCTACTCACTTCTAATTCCTCATTCTCTGGTTCTTTTTCATTTATTTCATGCTTTCTGTCCCTTATTTGTGTGAATAAGGTCTTAAATAGGTACTGTGAATGTCCAGTAGGGAGTTATGTAGGTGGTTTTCTGAGTCAGGCTGGGTTAGGGTCCATAAGTACCAGTCCAGGAGACAGGGTCCCAGTATCCGGATGATCCCACTTCCTGGACATGCCTTTGGTTGTATTACATTGGATACTGGAGAGATTACTGTAGTGCACTTTCCTTGCTTGGTAAGTTGGTATTAATAGTTATTGTGGTTATGTTCATGCTGCTGAAATGTCAGAAAAATTAATGACTGCTGAATTCTTTCTGGTGTGTTAATAAGTACTGGTTGAAAACTACAAATTATAAAGTAGCTACTGTGTCAGAATGTCAAGACAAAAGCTATCTAGTGCTCAGGGAGAGAAAAGCAGAAAAGAGGAAGAGGAGAGGTGGGCAAAGGATAAAGGTATGCTTATCTTATTTATCTTTAACCAATAAGGCAATCAAGAGTCTTGTACCACTCTAAATTATTATCACCTGATTTTTCCTGTGTTAACTTGATGATGTTAGGGGACTATACCTCATACCAATTAATCTGGCCAGGCATGTATGGCAACACTGTTCCTGCCGAGATTCTGATTGGCTATATGTGTTTGTTCGATTTTGTAGTTGTTTAAACCGATACTCTCTTTATTATCAGATGTGATACTGAGTTTGTCGACGATACGATCGTCATAAGCAATAAGAAATACATTATACATATACTTAACAACAATGAAATTTTCGTAGGAAGATAGAAATATGAGTCAATGAGTCAACAAAGTATTATAACTGTCCAAGTCGAGGTCAGCACTCGAACAATTCCTTTAAATCTCCAAACTCCATAACATAACAGAAAATTAATGAAACCTGCTTAATCTAAGCATTGGTGTAACACATTTAAATTTTAAGATAAGTCCGTACTGTAATAATAGAGGAGCTATAATGAAATAGTTTTCCTTTGGCCTACTTTGATTTTCGCAATTTTTTCAAACCTCTCTCCCCACAGAACTCATCTTTTCATTGGAATTTTTAATTATTCAGAGTTGTGGCACAATTTAAGGGTGCGGACTGATCTTAAAATTTAAATGTGTGTTATACCAAAGCTTAGATTAAGCAGGTTTCCTTAATTTTCTGTTATATTATAGAGTGTTGGAGATTTAAAGGAATTGTTTGAATGCTGACCTTGACTTGGACTGTTATAATACTTTGTTGACTCATATTTCTATCTTTCTACAAATATTTCATTGTTGTTAAGTATATAATGGATTTCTTATTTCTTTTGATGACTGTATTGTCGACAAACTCAGTATCACATCTGATGATAAAGAGAGTATCGGTTTAAGCAACAACGAAATCGAACAAACACCTCCAGCCAATCAGAATCTTGGCAGGAACAGTGTTGCCATACATGCCTGGCCAGATTAACTGGTATGAGGTATACCTATGTTTATTGAATTTTTAATGTATTTCATGATAAATCAAAGAAAGAATGTGCATACTTTACAGACTTGGACATACAAAATGAATCACTTCTTCATTTGCACTCTTAATAAATTACTGTTGTCTTTGTACTGTATAATCATGGGCTAATATCAACATCCTATTTTTCTCTTACAGGTGCCCTCCTGAAATTTTTATGTCAGCGTTCAACTGGAAATTCTGACAGTGATGGGGTTCCCACCAGCTATGACACCGCCTCAACACAGCCAACAGATCTAGTGTCACCACCACAGCTCCATTCTTCACAGCCAACAGATCCATTCTTCACAGCCAACAGATACAGTGTCACCACCACAGATCCATTCTTCACAGCCAACAGATTCAGTATCGCCACCACAGATCCATTTTTCACAGCCAACAGATACAGTGTCACCACCACAGCTAGAATGTGCTACATCCAGGGCTGCACCTGTTGATCCCACTGACTGGCCATCCTTAATGTCCAACCACAGAAAAACAGAACTTGTTCATAGAGGACCTTACCAGGTTGATTCTAATTATGTGTTTCCAAAAAAGGCTGGGAGATGTCAACATGATTACTTTTGCTGAATCTTTGTAAACGGAGAGAATCCAAAGAAGTTGGCTGATTTATTTAAAGAAACAGGATAAACTTTTTTGCTTCTGTTGCAGAATCTTTTCTACGAAGCATGTTAGAATGGCTGAAGAAGGCATCAATGATTGGAAGAATGCCAGCCATTTGCTCAGTACACATGAAAGCACCATAGAACACACTAAAAACATGACCACATGGAAGGAACTGGAGGTCAACATTGCAAGAGGAAGGACGATAGACCGATGGGAAATTGAACTGTTAATGGCTGAGAGGAACAGGTGGTGCAAAGTCCTCGCTAGCCTAGTGGCGATTATTCAGTCTCTAGCTGAAAGAAATATGGCTCTGAGAGGGTCAACCAAAAATCTTAACTGTCCATCCAATGGTAATTTTCTCAAAGAAGTGGAACTTTTGGCTAAATTTGATCCAGTTATGAAGAATCATTTAAGCAGGGTTGAAAGTAATGCAGGCAATCTTACTCACTACCTTGGCCAAATGATCCAAAATGAACTGATTAACATTATCAGTGCAAAGATTACTGACAGAATCATGGACGATATCAAAGCATTGATATACTTCCCTATTATTTTAGACTACACTCCTGATCTGAGTCACAAAGAGCAACTTTGTGTCATAATCACGGTAGTGGCACCTGAAGACAAGCCAACAATAAAAGAGCATTTCTTGGGGTTCCTTGAGGTAGAGAAGCCTACAGGGCTAAACTTGTCATGCCTTCTACTCGGAAGACAGAAAAACTGAAGATTTCTTTTGAGGACTGCCGAGGTCAATCTTATGACAATGGAGCCAATATAAGAGGAAACATCAAAGAAGTTCAGGCCAGGATTCTTCAACAGAATTGTCGGGCCTTATTTGTTTCGTGTGGTGCCCATAATTTGAATTTGATGTTAGCTGACGCTGCCAAGTGCTCCCTAGATGCAACTTGTTACTTCGGATATTTAACAAAAGTATTCACATTGTTTTCAGTCTCTTCTCAGAGGTGGCAAGTTCTGTTAAAACATGTCAATATTACTCTGAAATCGTGGTCAGATGGGAAAGCCAAGTAAAAAGTGTGAAGGCAATCAGATATCAACCTGCGCAAATCAGGGAAGCGCTTTTGGAGTTCAGAGAATCTGCAACTGACCCTGTCATCAAAACTGATGCTCAATCATTGGCAGAGAAAGTGAGGTCATACCGTTTTGCCATTTGCTCAGTTGTGTGGTATGATATACTCAGGAGAATTCAGTACGTGAGCAAGCTAATCCAGTTGACTACGATGCAGCTCGGCGTGGCTGTAGACCTGCTTAAGATGACCAGAGATAATACTGTCAGCTACAGAGATACAGGTTTTGCTGATGCACTAACTATCGCTAAAGAAATCTCTGAGGCGATGAATGTAGACACTGTGCTGAAACAGGCGACTAAGAAGTAAAAAATGCCACTTTAGCTATGAGTGTGCAGACGAGCCTGTCAGCGATGCACTCATGAGGATTGAGACTACATTTTCCAATGTGGTAGTGGACGTTGTGATTTCCTCTCTTAATGAGAGGTTCAAGACCATAGGTGAGATGAATGAAAAGTTCAAGGTATTGTTAGGGTTCATGGACATGTCTGATATAGACATCGTTGATCACTGCCAAACCCTCAGCAACACGCTTACTCATGAGGGACACTCAGACATTGATGGAAGGGAACTGGCCATGGAGCTGCAGAGTGTCCCAGATTTGCCTTCCAATAAAATGACGACAATGGATTTTCTCACCTTCCAGCATGAAAAGAAACTTACTGAAGTATTCCTGAACTTGTGGGTAGCTCTACAGATCTGTGCAACTCTGCCTGTAATGGTGTCGGCAGCAGAGCAGAGCTTTTCTTAGTTAAAACTGATAAAAACTTATCTGTGATCCACAATGGAGCAGGAACGTCTTAGTGGGCTGGCCATCATTAGTGTGAACCAAGCAGTGTCTATGGAGTCATCATATGATGATGTAATCAACGAATTCGCTTCCAGGAAGTCGAGAAGAGTCAAGTTATAAGCAGGCACATAGCAAAGAGAAGAAAATGACAGAATCCAGAATGTCATGGCATACGGTAACTGAATTGCTCATTGTTTAACTACAATGGTAGTTTGATTCTGAGTGTTTGTTACGGTCATTTTTCATGCCACTATTTTATGTTGCTTGTATTGTGCTTTGGATATCCACAGTTTAAGAGGATTTGCTAATTATGCATGCATTAGCATTAGCATTAGTATGCATTGGCAAATTAAAATAAATCAGTGTAATGTTAACAGTTTCAATATGGTACCTCGATAACTTTGTGGGCAAACCCAGTGGTGAAGTGAGAGGTGGGCGGGGGCACCAGCTGCAGTCCTGCTAAGGGCGCCAACTAGGCTGGCATCAGCCCTGCCACATGCACACACACATACTTCCCCAAAATACCACCACAGTACCCAGTTCTACAACAGCACCTGGTATAGCATTATGAAATACAAGGTCTATCCACAAGAAACCAAAGTTTTTAAATATCGTACCAACTAGACAACATAGTATGATTGCGACAAGAGTGCTGCGTAGTGACGACTTTGAGCTTTAGTCTAACAACAGTTGCATCATGTCATATCACTTAGTCATCAACATACATGTGCTGGAGTGAATGTGTGCTTAGTGCACTATGCAAATTTTCTTCTATTGTCTGAAATCAGTGACCTTTCTGAGTGAATTTCAAAAGGATGGGGGGGGGGAGTCCACACGGGCCAAATTTGGACAGCAAGGCTGCTGGCGGACAACAGTCATCTTATGCTTCACCAAAAAGTGACGGATAACGGGTGCCGCATGAGCAGATGCACTGTCATGATGCAGCATCCAGGTTTTGTTTGTCCACGACTCAGGTCCCTTCATCTGTACTGCCTTCCTCAAATGCTTCAAGACCAAGGAAAACTCTTTACTGACTGTCTGAGCACGTGAAACAAACTCTTGATGAACGAAATCCACCCTGATAGGACGTCGATTTCAGAGGATAGATGAGACAGAAGAAAATTCACTAAGTGCACTAAATACATGTTCACTCAAAAGTGTGTACCTCAATGACTAAGTGAAGCGGCATATGCTGCTAGTGTTAGACTAAAGCTCAAAATCACTGCTACACAGCACTCCCATCATGACTGTGCAATACTGCCTAGTTAATGGGCTATTAAAAAGTTCAATCTCTTTTTGAACATACCTCATACTGTAATAACAACTCACTTATCAAGAGACTCAAATAAGGCAGTGGTCAATATATGGGTGAATAAGTATTTCTTAACCACTTAAACGCGGCTGTGTACAGTCGATCCCCCCCGAGTGGCGGGGTTGTATCGCAGTCTGAGTACCTGTAGGAAAATATTCGCCAAAAATCAGAGATTAACCCTAGAACATTATACTTGGTATGGCAGATAGTACTTACATTCAGCTTTCTCCAGAGACAGGTGTTGAGCCGTCGTGGACTACCCAAGGACTTGTGGAGACTTGCAAAGTTGGGTAACCAAATCTTCACTTTCACACCTCCAGCAACCCGGTTTCCCCTCTACCACAGCCTCATTCTGTCACAGTAAACTTTATACTACAATGTAAAGGTAGTTAGGAATCCGTATTTGTACAATAAGCACTGAAAATAAGGCTAAAATCAACGGAGCGTACGGCCGACATGCACTGTGGCGGCAGTCTTCCCGTCACTCAACAAACATTTCCATTTTCACAGCTAAAAACATGTATACTACATTATTTTCAATCATATTACTTCCCAAAAGATCACTACGGCGCGCTTTTTATTCTGCCTTACGTCCGCCACTTTATTCTCGTTCCTGTCGGCCGCTTGCACTGACTGGGAAGAGCTAGAACTCGCCATAATCTCACTTTGAAAGCCTGCAGTAAACTGACGCTAAACAGGGGCAAACCGTGAGAAAAAAAAGCTAGTGTTACAACTGGGGAAACAAGCGTTTCCTAGTAGCATAAACTGCTTGTGAGAGGAGATCGCAGATTTAAAGTTCTGAGCGCTCAGAGCGCTGCCATGTATCACAGCCAGGCTGGCCGGGCCGTGGTGGGGGGGGGGACGGGGGGAAAACGCGATATTTGGCAACAACTGAGGTCAGTAGTACAAAGGTAAAGTATGCTAGTTGTAGCTAGAGGGTGGTGGTACTGATAGACAATACCAGCTGGAGCCTGCTTGCCCGCGGTTATTCAAAATTTACTCAAATCGCAAACGCGACGATCTGCCGTTCTGTCCTTTGGGCCGACCGTCGCAAATGCGACGATCCGCGTTTAAGGGGTTAATAGTCTCACACTCCACATAACAATATGGTGCAGCAATTCCCCTCCCTGGGGGTAGGGGTTTTTTTCAAGAATACTCCCCCAGTATCCCTGCTTGTCATAAAAGGCGACTAAAAGGGTTGGCAGAGAGTTAGTGCCCCTCCCCGGAAAACAACTAACTAAAAAAAACAAACAATAAGCCTCGGACAAGGACTGAGCAAATGACGACGACCAAGGACCGGACAAAGGACATGGTTATCGGAACGTGGAATGTAAGGGGAGCGAATGATGAGGTGAAAGAGAGAGAGATTGTCCAGGTGCTTGAGGGTGCGAAAGTGGATGTATGTGGAATAACTGAAACAAAATGGAGATGAGAAAGTGTGAGAGAATGAGAGTATGGATGGGATATATGTGCAGGAGTAGGTGAGAATGAGAGGGCAAAGGAAGGAGTATGTATAGTTGTGAGTAAAAGATGGAAGAGGAGCATAAGACAGTATGGATCAGTTGGCTCAAGGATTGTGTGGGTAAAGTTGAAAGTTGGAATACAAATGTGGGCGATTGTGTGTGTGTATGCACCAACGCAAGATCGTGCTAGAAGAGTGAGAGAAGAGTTCTGGACAAATGTAGAAGTGTGCATGGAAAAGTTTGGAAGGAATGAGAGAGTGTTTTCGATTAGTGATATGAATGGTAAAGTTGGGAATGTGAAGGTGGATGGAATAGTTGGTGAGTGGGGTGTGCCTGCTGAGATAGATGAGAATGGGAGTGCGTTAGTGGACATTTGTGCTGGGAGGGGGTTGGTGATAGCCAATACCCTCTTCAGGCATAAAATGATCCACAGGTAAACATGGCGAGTGATGAGAAGGCTGGGTGGTGAACTGAATGAAAGGAAGGCAATGATTGATTATGTGTGTGTGAATGAAAGGATGCGAAGATGTGTAATGGATGCAAGAGTTTATAGAGGTTGGGGGAGTGGACTTTCTGACCACTACTTGGTGGTGGCCAGAATTAGAATTCAAGTAAGATGGAGGAATAGAAGAAGGGAAAGACGAGAGCTAGGAGTAGTTGCAAGGAGAGTGGAAAGGTTACAAAAGGATGAGAAAAAGGCAGAGTATAAGAGAGAAGTGGAGGAACGATTGGGCAATATGAATTGGAGCAGATGGGAGACGTGGAATGTGTGTAGGATATTTACAGAAGAAATATGTGCAGCATGTGATGTGGTGTGTGGAAGGAAGAGAAGACGAAGGGGGGTGAAAGGATGAGAAAAAGGCAGAGTATAAAAGAGAAGTGGAGGAACGATTGGGCAAATATGAACTGGAGCAGATGGAAGACGTGGAATGTGTGTAGGATATTTACAGAAGAAATATGTGCAGCATGTGATGTGGTGTGTGGAAGGAAGAGAAGACGAAGGGGGGTGAAAGGAACAGCGTGGTGGACTGAAGAGGTGAAACAGGCTGTGGCACAAAAGAAGAAAGCATACAATGAATGGATGAGAAACAGGGGCGTGGAAGAAGTTGAGAGGCGGAAGAGAGAGTTATATGTAGAAAGAAAGAGAGAGGTGAAAAGATTAGTAAGAGAGAGTAAGAAGAGAGTGGATGAGGAATTTGGAAGGAATTTGAGTGTAAAGTGGAGGGACTGTAAGAAAATGTTCTGGAAAGAGGTGAAAAGAGTAAGACAGGGTGGAAGTGAAGTTAGCAGGGGAGTGAAAGATAAAAATGGTAGATTACTAGTGGAGAAGGTAGAAAAAGTGAGCAGATGGAGAGAACACTTTAAGGAATTGTTGAACGTAGAGGATGGAAGTAATGTGAGTATAAGTGGCTGGGGAATGGCTGGGAGAAGGAGGGAGGTGAGAAGACAGGAAGAAATCAGTAGGATAGAAGTTGTGGAAGCAATGAAGAAAGTTAAATCAGAGAAAGCCCCAGGAATTGATGGAGTGTGTGGTGAAATGCTGAAGCATGGGGGAGAGATAGTAGTAGAATGGATGTGGAAGATGTGCAGATTGGCCTGGGAGGAAGGTAGAGTCCCGGAGGATTGGAAGTCAGGTATAATTATTCCCTTGTACAAAGGAAAAGGCGAAAAAGAAGTGTGTGGTAATCATAGGGGCATTTGTCTTCTTAGTATAATAGGAAAAGTGTATGGTAGGATACTTATTGACAGAGTTAAAGAAAGAACAGAGAAATTAGTTGGAGAAGAACAGGGAGGCTTTAGGAAGGGAAGAGGTTGTGTAGATCAGATATTCATTCTTAGATCTTTAGTGGAAAAGTTTCTAGAGAAGGGAAAGAAGTTGTATGCGGCTTGCATGGATTTGGAGAAAGCATATGACAGGGTGGATAGACAAGGATTGTGGAAAGTGCTAAGAATACATGGAGTAGATGGGAAGTTGTTGAATGCTGTGAAGAGTATGTATGATGGTGCGAAGGCTGCAGTGCGTGTGGATGGTGAACTAAGTGAATTTTTCTCTTTGAAAGTTGGGTTGAAACAGGGATGTGTCATGTCTCCATGGTTGTTCAATCTGTACATGGATGGGGTAATGAAAGAGGTACAAGGTAGGGTAGTGGATGTTGGAGTGGCCCTTGTGAGAGAGGATAGTGTTTGGAAACTCCCTGTACTGTTGTTTGCAGATGATACTGTGTTGTTGAATGAAGACGAAGGGGAGCTGCAAGGCTTGGTGGATGAGTTTGGGAGAGTGTGTAAGAAACGGAATCTAAAGGTGAATGTAGGGAAGAGTAAAGTGATGGTCTTTGAGAGAGGTGAAATCAGTGAATGTACAGCGAGGCTGGATGGTGAGGAATTGGAAAATGTGAGTACGTTTAAGTACTTGGGTAGTGTGATGAGTAAGGATGGAGGTTTGGAGGGTGAAGTGCTTGAAAGGGTCCAACAAGGAAGAAAGGTTGCTGGGTCTTTGAAAGCAGTGATAAGAAACAGGGAAGTGAGCATGGAAGTGAAAAAGTTACTACATGACAGTACAGTATTGTGATACCAACTCTAACGTACGGAAGTGAAGCTTGGACGTTGTTGGAAGGACACAAGTCAAAGAGTGAAAGCAGTGGAAATTAGTTATTTAAGAGGAGCCTGTGGAGTCACATGGAGAGACAGACTTACAAATGAGGATATAAAGGAGCGTTGTGGTGTGGATGTGATAGGAAGCATTATGAGGAACACACTGAGGTGGTTTGGCCATGTGGAGAGGATGGAGGGTGAAAGACTGACGAAGAGAGTGTATGTGAGTGAGGTGGAGGGGGGAAGAGGGAGGGGGAGGCTGAGGATGAGATGGAGGGATGGGGTGGAGAGGTATATGAGAGAGGGGGGTGTGAGTTGGGAGCAGGGCAGTGAAATGGCAGGGGACAGGGCGACTTGGAGGTGATTTGTTTGTGGCCACCCCAAACGGGATTGAGGCGTCTGGCAATAGATAGATAGATAGATAGATAGAATTCAAACAACGCTAAAAACCTAGCCACAGTTTCAGTGGGTCATACCACCACTGTGGAACTGAGCTGGACTTTGCAGGTTAGATCCCTCCTCTCTTGACACATTTTCTCTAATGTTATCATGACCTACTGTGAGAAATAAACCCCTCTCTCTCTCTCTCTCTCATTTCCTACACCCATTCCCCCTCCTCACCCTCACCCTCCCTACCTCCCCACTTCCTATTTTCTCATTTAGTTTTGTATACATTTCTAGCTGACATGGCTCAGTGGGTTAAAGCACTCCTATCTGGCCGAAGGGTCAGAGGTTCAAGTCCACCCAAGAGTCATTGGTTGACATCAGGGATGGCATCTGGTCATAAAGTGCTACATGCTCCAAACCTAAGTCCTCTACCTAGGGGCAATGCCTTTGCCCTTATATTTAAAAAAAAAAAAAAAAAAAAAAAAAAAAAAGCTGGGGAGGGCAGGGGGCAAGGAGTAAAACTCAAAAAATAAATAAATAAATACAAACATAATTAAAAATAAAAATACATGCACAATTCTTCCAAAGCTAAGTACATCAACTACCTAAGAAAGTGCTGATAGGTTATGCTAAGAATCCTCCTTTGAAAACTGAAACCTCTGGTCAGGTACTGACCATGTCAATGTCGAGTGCATGGAGGTACTGGTTGATGATGTTGGCAGTCCTAACAGTGGGCCAGGCCACACTAGGGTCATCCGGCAGCTGGTCACATCGAAACAGCAACACATTCTCTCGCGCCACACCCAGGATCCCACAGCTGGTCAAGAGTTCACGACAACGCACTTTTCCCTCTCCATAGTAGTTTCCTGAGTGTGGTGTGATAATGTGGAAGAACATAATGTACTATTAATATCAAATATTTGCTGATGGAAGGTGTTTATTTGATAACATATTGAAGCACATAACAGAAGAGCATGAGAAGGAAGGACACTCTGACAGTAGGTGACATGTGAGAAATATGGAAGCCAGGATGCAATACTGACATGGATCTTGTTTTGAGAGAGAGAGAGAGAGAGAGAGAGAGAGAGAGAGAGAGAGAGAGAGAGAGAGAGAGAGCAGTCATCATTAAAAGCAAGTTGTGTGTTCCATAACCGTTTCCATAAACTAATACTGTAAGTCAGCTTTACTATGGAGGTAGCAATGAAACATAAGCACAGTTGTTTTATAATTTACTATAATCTTAATAACAAGTAAGTAACTAAATAATACTGTATACAAGATGCGGTGCCAAGGCACAGCAAACCCGTCCCCAGCACTCATTTCAGTGCTGATGTATAAACACAACAGGATATCAAATCAAAGATGTCATATATCAAATATGGAGTAAGTCTGGTGAAAATTGACAATTTTATGCCCATTTGAAATTTTAGGCACTACCCACCTGACACTGATCCCCCTACCACTAATTGTAGAGTGACCCCCCCTAATGTAACGAGGCATGTTATGGGATGCAGATTTGAAAGATGTACCTTTAGGTTTTGGTTTCATGTTAATATGACAAATCTGAAAGGAGTTACGGTGAAATGATTTTTTTTTTTTTTTTTTTTTTTTTACATTTCTGAGGCCTACAGACTAGGCCTTGGCCCAGTTTGGTCCAAAATTTAATCAGGTGATCAGGTCATAGTCCATCATCCCTGTAATTTTAGTCAAAATTGCACCATATGTTTTCGCGTAAAGCTGTTAACAGATAGACAGACAAACAAAGAGACAAACCGAGTGAAAACAATACCCGTGGGGGACAGGTTATAAATAAAACAAGGTGACATAACAAGGGCCTGGAATGGAGGCTGCTGAAGCGGTGGAGGACAACAGCATGGGGGTTGAACCACCATAAACCCCCATGGCCCCTCACAGGGCCTGAGAACTTGGGAGTGGCTGTGGTCGCCAGGGCAAGTACCATATCTCCCAACACAACAACACTGTTTTTTCCACACTGAGAAATAACTCTCTGGTGGTCATTTCTTGAAGTCTTCTTCTAGCCGGTGACACTGAGAGCAACCCAGGACCCATCAACAAATATATATGTCCAACATGCTCAAAACCCATCACTTCGAGTTGACAGACAAAGGGTTCAGCTCAGAGCAATTCCTGCAAGAACTGGCCCCATTTCACCTGCACAACACTTTCATCCAGGTACCTGAACCTGTTCCTTATGCTTCTTCCCCCCACCCTCCAACCCTCCCACCAGCCCCTCTCCTACTTCCTCCACACCTCCTCAATCTAACTCACCAATCCTTTCCTCACCATCCAATCCCCCATACCTCCCATTCCAAGGCCTGGAGTGGTGGGTCTACCCCCTAGGGGATGTCAAAGCAGAAGAGGAGGACAGCATGGGGGCCAAACCACCACAAACCCCCCAGGCCCCTCACAGGACCCAAGAACCTGGGAGTGGCTTCGGTCGCCCAGGCAAGTACCACATCTCCCAACACAACACATACAACAACACCATATTTTCTACACTGAGAAATGACTCCCCAGTGGTCATTTCTCGACGACTTCTTCTAGCCGGGGACATTAAGAGCAATCCAGGACCCATCAACAAATACGTATGTCCAACAAGCTCAAAACCTATCACTTCAAGCCGACAGACAAAGGGTTCAGTTCAGTGCAATTCCTGCAAGAACTGGACCTATTACACTGGTACAACACCTGCATCCAGGAAACATTACACAAATACCTGGACCAGCTCCTTATGCTCCTTCCCCCACCCACTAACTCCTCCCACCAACCCCACTCCTACTTCCTCCACACCTCCTCAGCCTAACCCACTGATACTTCCCACTACATCCAATCCCCCTGCCCTTTACATTTCACCCCAGTCTAATCCACCCTAACCCTTACCTTCATCACAACCTTCTCCCACCCCTTCCCCTCCAGACCCACACCCCCACCTCCCCCTTGTGCTGCAGCACCTAACACACATCCCACACACAACATAAACATCCTTCAAATAAACACAGATGGCATAAACGTCAAAAAACAAGAACTCACACAATTCATCAAACAATGAAACATACACATTGCTATTTTACAAACAAAACTACACAGAACACAAAAAACACCTACATTTCATAATTTCACAACCATTAGACAAGATCAGGCCGACAGCGGTGGCAGTGGACTCATCATCCTGGTACACAAATCCATGAACTTTACAGATACCAGTGCACACACAAAGTCATTTCTCCACCCACATGACACCACAACAGAAATACAATCAATTAAAATATGTCTATCTATCTATAGCCCGACGCCCTAATCCCGCAAAGGGTGGCCGCAGACAAAACGCCTCCAAGTCGCTCTGTCACCCACCATTTGACAACCCTCCCCCCAACTCACCCCCCCCTCCCTCATATACCTCTCAACTCCATCCCTCCACCTCATCATCCGTCTCCCTCTCCCTCTCCCTCCCTCCACCTCACCTTCTTAACTTCCATACTCACCTTCCTATTTCTCATCACTGCTTTCAGTGTACCAACAACCTTCCTTCCCTGCTGTACCCTTTCACGCACTTCATCCCCCAAAGTTCCATCCTTACTCATCACACTACCCAAGTACTTGAATGCACTCACATTCTCCATATCCTCACCATCCAACCTCACTGCACACTCTGTGACTTCATTCCTCTCAAACACCATAACTTTACTTTTGTTTACATTAACTTTCAGATTCCTCCTCCCTACACACTGTCCCAAATTCATTCCCCAAACCTTGCAACTCCCATTCATCTTCACTCAACAGTACTGTATCATCAACAAACAGCAACACCGGAAGCTTCCAAATCTCACCCTCATTCATTAGAGCCACCTCCACATCCACTGCCCTACCCTGCACCTCCTTTACAACCCCATCCATGTATATATTAAACAGCCATGGAGACATCACACAACCCTGTTTCAGTCCCACACTGAGATCAAAGAACTCACTCAGCTCACCATCCACTCGCACCGTAACCCTAGCTCCCTCGTACATACTCTTCACAGCACTCAAAAATTTCCCCTCCACTCCATATATTCTTAATACCTTCCACATACCTTGCCTATCTATTCTGTCATAAGCTTCCTCCAAGTCCATGAAGGCAGCATACACTTTCCTTCCCTTCTCTAGATACTTCTCCACTAAACATCTTAGAACAAATATCTGATCTACACACCCTTTTCCCTTCCTAAATCCCCCTTGTTCTTCTCCAACTAGCTCCTGTGTCATATGCCTAACCCTATCAATGAGTATTCTACCATATATTTTACCAGTCACACTAAGTAGCCAAATACCCCTATGGTTACCACATACTTCTCTCTCCCCTTTTCCTTTGTATAAAGGAACAATTATATCTGATTTCCAGTCCTCTGGAACCCTTCCCTCTTCCCAAGCCAATCTACACAACTTCCATATCCACTCCACAACAATCTCACCCCCATACCTAAGCATTTCACCACACACTCCATCAATTCCTGGGGCCTTTCCCAACTTAATATTCTTAATCGCTTCCACTACTTCCACGCTACTGATCTCTTCCTCCCTCCTCTCATCTCTTCTTCTCCCAGCCATTCCCCAACCACTTATACTCGCACTGCTCTCACTCTCCACATTCAACAAATCCTCAAAGTGCTCCTTCCATCTCCTCAGTTTCTCTCTCTTCTCCACCAACAATCTATTATTCCTATCTTTCACTCCCCTACTATTTCCCCTTTCACACTGCCTTACTTTCTTCACCTCCTTCCAAAACAATTTCTTACTCTCCCTTCATATGTACTGGTAACAAATCACACATAACAATTGCCAATACATACAATCCCCCCCAGTCGTCCTACACAGTACCACACGATCACTCTCCATAAATACACAAAGTAATGCGAGTATAAGTGGCTGGGGAATGGCTGGGAGAAGGAGGGAGGTGAGAAGACAAGAAGGAATCAGTAGGATGGAAGTTGTGGAAGCACTGAAGAAAGTTCAAATGGGGAAAGCCCCAGGAATTGATGGAGTGTGTGGTGAAATGCTGAAGCATGGGGAGAGAGAGTAACAGAATGGACGTGGAAGATGTGCAGATTGGCATGGGAGGAAGGTAAAGTCCCGGATGATTGGAAGTCAGGTATAATTATTCCCTTGTAAAAAGGGAAAGGGGAAAAAGAAGTGTGTGGTAACCACAGGGGGATTTGTCTTCTTAGTGTAAGAGGAAAAGTATACGGAAGGATACTTATTGACAGAGTTAGGGAAATAACAGAGGAATTAGTTGGAGAAGAACAGGGAGGCTTTAGGAAGGGAAGAGGTTGTATTGATCAGATATTCATTCTTAGATCTTTATTGGAAAAGTGTCCAGAGATGGGAAAGAAGTTGTATGCGGCCTTCAGGGATTTGGAGAAAGCATATGACAGGGTGGATAGACAAGGATTGTGAAAAGTATTAAGAATATATGGAGTAGATGGGAAGTTGTTGAATGCTGTGAAGAGTATGTATGAGGGTGCTAAGGCTGCAGTGCGTGTGGATGGTGAACTGAGTGAGTTTTTCTATTTGAAGGTTGGGTTGAAACAGGGATGTGTCATGTCTCCATGGATGTTCAATCTGTATATGGATGGGGTTATAAAAGAGATACAAGGTAGGGTAGTGGATGTTGGAGTGGCCCTAATGAGAGAGGGCAGTGTTTGGAAACTCCTTGTACTGCTGTTTGCAGATGATACTGTGTTGTTAAGTGAAGACGAAGGGGAGCTGCAAGGCTTGGTGGATGAGTTTGGGAGAGTGTGTAAGAAACGGAACTTAAAGGTGAATGTAGGGAAGAGTAGAGTTATGGTCTTCAAGAGAGGTGAAGTCAGTGAATGTACTGTGAGGTTGGATGATAAGGAAATGGAAAATGTGAGTATGTTTAAATACTTGGGTAGTGTGATGAATAAGGATGGAATTTGGAGTATGAAGTGCTTGAAAGGGTCCAACAAGGAAGAAAGGTTGCTGGTTCCTTGAAAGCAGTGATAAGAAACAGGGAAGTAAGCATGGAAGAGAAAAAGCTATTACATGACAGTATTGTAATACCAACTCTGATGTATGAAAGTGAAGCTTGGAGGTTGTTGGAGGGACACAAGTCGAGAGTGAGAGCAGTGGAAATGAGTTATTTGAGAGGAGCCTGTGGGGTCACATGGAGAGACAGACTGACTAAGGATGTGAAGAAGCATTGTGGTGTGGATGTGGATGTGATAGGAAACATTAGGAGAAACACACTGAGGTGGTTTGGCCATGTGGAGAGGATGGAGAGTGAGAGACTGACGAGGAGAGTGTATGTGAGTGAGGTGGAGGGGGAGAGAGGGAGGGGAAGGCCAAGGATGAGATGGAGGGATGGAGTGGAGAGGTATATGAGAGAGGGGGGTGTGAATTGGGAGCAGGGCAGTGAAATGGTGGGGGACAAGGTGACATGGAGGCGATTTGTTTGTGGCCACCCCTTATAAGGGATTAAGGCGTCTGGCAAAAGATAGACAGACAGAAATACACAACATCACAAACATACCGAACATCATCTTGGGTGGTGATTTCAACACCAAAAGGTGTCAGCCGGGCATGTCAACAATCCTAACACAGACAGAGGGCTGGTACTACAATCCCACACAGATAATCTCTTCATACTCAATAATCTCCATCAACATACCCATATCACACACCAAGCCCTCTTCCTCCCATCATCCTCAGACATCACCTTTTTGCTCCCCAAACCTCGCCCCCACAACATTCTGGAGAGTGGTCAGAGCCCTTGGCTCTGACCACCTCCCAGGCATCATTACTACCAAAACCAGAATCACCCTAGCTGATACAGACACACGTACACTAATTATAAGACAGCCAACTGGGAGGCCTTCACAACTGAAACAGAGCACCACTTTGAAACATTAAACAGTACATCAAACACACACATCAACACCGCTGTGCACACTTTCAATACAATTATTTAAAATGCAGACAAAAGACACATCTCTAAAGGCAACAGAAATAGACACAACCCCAACTTCACACCAGAAATTCAAGGCCTCATCTGTCAAAGGGACACACTATGACACTCCCCAACACCCCATACACAAGACACCACACAACAAATAAAAGAACTCAACTCACACAAATAAATAATAAAATATCAGAACAGCAAAAACTAAACTGGAAATGGGAAGGTTTGGTGTCAGCAGATCCAGTGTTTGGCCCTTGGCCTTTGATTTATGCTGCTACTGTGTGGAGGGCAATAGGCAGGATGGAGATAGGAAAGGCAGCAGATGTGTCTGGGTTGACTGATGAAATGCTGAAGGCCTCAGGAGATAGTGGTGTCAGTTACTGATTTGATAACTACGATTATAGTCTATAAGAGTGTGTTGTCTCAGATGACTGACTGAAGAGTGTGATTGAAAATGTGTACAAGGGGAAGGGTGATCCTCTGTAAAGAGGAAATTATAGAGCCATAAAACTCTTGAACCAGATAATGAAGGTAATGGAGAGAGTTCAAAAAGGTATGATTAGAGAAATAGTTAATATTAACGAGATGCAGTTTGCGTTTACACTGGGCAAAAGGATTACTGATGCCATATTCATTGGTCAACAGCTTCAGGAAAAATATACTGTATAGGAAAGAAAAGAGATCTGTACCTTGTTTCTGCTGACTTGGAGAAGGCCACTGACAGAGAGCCTAGGGAGGTGGTTAAGTGGACAGTGAGAAACCATGGGATCGAGGAGTGACTGGTTAGAGTGGTCATGACTATATGTGGGTGCTAGCACTCAGATGAAAGTGAATGGAGATTTGAGTGGTGAGTTTTCCGTGACGGTTGGTGCGCATCAAGGGTCAGTCTTGAGCCCCTTATTGTTTACTATGGTTACTGAAGCCCTCTCATGTGACTTCAGAAATGGACTCCCATGGGAGATGCTGTATGCTGATGATTTGGTGTTGGCTGCAGAGAATGAAAGGGAGGCAGAAGAAAGATTTTGGAAATGGAGAGATGGCATGGGACACAAGGGTTTAAATGTACAGTATATACAGATAAAGCAAAGGTAATGGTATCTAGGGTTTGTGGCAGTAACATCAAAGAGGAGGGAGAATGGCCATGTATGGTTTGCCATTAGGGCATGAGAAGCAATTTCATCTTGTGCTGTGTTTGTGAAAAGTGGGTGGATAAGAGATGTAGTGGTATTAGAGATGGACTGCAAGATAATGCTGATTTCATGTGAGTGGTCTGTCAGGGCGAGCATGAGCAGAACATATCCTCAAAACATATCCTTTACCTCCTCATTCAATCCACACTGAGGAGCATAATAATAAATACTATGCTTCATCCAACTGCCATCTTCAACATCCTTCTCTGTGGACCAGACATCATCACCTGAATAACCCCGTCTACTAATCTTGCAGCTAATTTTAACAAATTTCTGCTTAAAATTCTATTGCTATCTATGTAGTTGGTTTGCCAGTAGTCCCCAATTTACAGCAGCAACTGTAGGCAGAAAGGTATGACATATAAGTACATTCTTGACACATACTTAAGAATGGTGGACAGAGTATACTGAACTGACCAGTAGAGAGACAGAGGAGGTAGACAGTGGTGTGTGGGCGCTGGGTGAAGTGCAAGATGGTGGGACCAAAGAACATAACCTCATCATCCGGGTGTGCTGTCACCACCAACACCCTCCTGCGTCCACTGCTCTGACCCTCATTGCTCTCAGGGCCTAGAACAAAATGTAAAAGAGCTGGATAGAAAACATAATTCTCTGCAGTGTTCACTTTTTTTTTCTTGCTGATGGCACATATAACTTACTAAAGGTCTTTAATATGTCTGGCACAACTTAAATTCCCGAATATAATTGTTTCGTTTTGTTTAATTTCATTTTTGAAGGCTCCAACATGCTTGCATGTGTCAGCCTTGGTCACCCAGTGGTGGCTCTCCATGCTGCTTGATATCTGGTAGCTTTCTTATTTAGTCCCTTATCCCTGAGGCCACACCCAGTAACTTCATCCCAGGTCTTTTCCAGTCTACCTCTTGCTACCCTACCCCTAACATTAAAACTTATCACTTTCTGCACCTAATTATTATCCCTTATCCTCTCCACATGCCCAAACAATCTCAATCTATTCCTCCTCATCACAACGCCAATACACTCCAGTCCCATCCTACCTCTTAACTCTTCCATTGTAAACCTAGCCTCCTCAAGCCTCGCACTCAGGGATGCACTGCACATCCACCTAACCACTGCCATTTCTGTATGTGTGAGCCTGAGTATACCCTCTTCCTTTGCTGCCATGGTCTCACCACATCACTGTGATAAAAAGTTTCTACAGCTTTCTTCCTACCCAGGCAGTAGGTGGTGGTGACCATCACCTACTCACTTGATGTACTGCTGCCTGCTTCTTCTTTCACCTTTGACATTCATTTGATATGTCTGTTCTCTTGTATTTCAATTTCTCTCATCCTTCCTCACACTTTTTATTACTCTTCATTCCATGCCAAGTGGCTCGGTACTGAGTGACAAGACTAATGGTTTCCTGTAACCCAACAACGGGTGGTAACCATAAAACCAAATAACAAGGTGGTGCACTCTCATCTTAAACGTCAGGACCAACTGCCTAGCCCCGGGCTCCTACGCTCCTCATGGGGCAACGTAGGATTGAATGATGGATGGATGGATGGATGAAGAGCACACTATGGTACCCCTGTTAACTGGGCTGCGATGTGCAAATGTAGCATCCATCCACAAATCAAACCTTCACACTCTTCCCATGCCTTGCTGTGGCAAGGCACTGTCCACCACAAGGGAACATCAGTTCACTGCAAGGGACAGCCATACAGGGGTGACTGCTTGCCTGCAATTGATGAGTCTGCTCGGCCAGACACATTGGAGTTGCTCAACAACAGTAACTTACCATCCGCATCAAAATAAAAAAAATTGATAGTTATGACAATTAAATTTGCCAAATGAGAATGAATGACATCTAAAGACTTTATTCCTTTGAATAACAATTTACAGATTGCCATTTCTGTATGTGTGGGCCTGCAAATATCCTCATTCTTTACTACCGTGGTCTCACTACATCATTGTGATAAAAAGTTTCTACAGCTTTCTTCCTACCCAGGTAGTAGGTGGTGTGCAACACATATTTTAGGAAAAGAGAGAGCAGGTTAATTACGTATGATTCTGGGGGAAATAGCAGTCAGATAGATTATTTTCTGGTTAGGAGGGCTGATAGGAGGTTAGTGAGGGATGTTAAAATTATAGGAAGTGAGGAGTGTGTGCAGCAGCACAAATTATTGATTTGTGATATGGTGATTAAAGAACGAGTGATGAAAAAGAGGACTTACAGTATGTAGACTGTAGCACCAGTCAAGCAGGGCAGTACTCCCGAGGTGGATAGAAAGCTGATGACAGGGAGTGCTGGAGCTCCCGTTTCATCAGCCCTCAGGACTAGTTCCTGACCATCCCCCTTTGCTGAACTTTTTCAGTGTCTCAGTTACACAGAGAATAGGCCAGCATGCTCTCCAGTACAAATTTCTCTAACTATCTACACCAAACTACATGCACAGTACACACTACACTTCCTATTCAAAATTTAACAAATGGCGTCTCTCTACCAAAACTCGGAGTCCACAGGGGGGGGGACCATAAATGCCCCCACCATCCGCCCCTCTCCCGGTGATGACTCAAGATGCCTGAAACCACTGTCTGACTCTCTTCTTCTTCATTTCTGCAACATTCGCGGCCTTTCCACTAACTTTCGCTCTGTTGAGCACCACCTCTCCTCCTCTAAACCTCACCTTCTTTTTCTAACGGAGACTCAGCTGTCAGAGGCAACTGACAGCAAATCCTTTTCTGTATCCTCCTACTTTCTCTATACTCATTTCAAAGCCAACGGTGGCTGTTGTGTATATATACACAACGACTTATCTTGCTCTCGTGTTCCTGAACTCGATTCTTCTGAATTCTCTACACTCTAGCTTCGGCTTTCCTGTCATTCTCTGACTAAATATATCTATGCTGTTTACTTATCTCCTAATTCTACTGACTATCAAAAATTCTTCGACTATCTTACTTCTACAATGGAACACATTCTATCCATTTCTCCTTTCTCTGAAATCTCCATTCTAGGAGATTTCAATGTTCACCACCACCTTTGGCTCTCCTCTCCTTTCAGGGATCCACCTGGTGAACAAGCCTACATCTTTTCTATCCTTAATGACCTAGAGCAGCTTGTACAGCACCCTACCCGTATCCCTGACCGCCTTGGAGAGAGCTCCAACATACTTGACCTCTTCCTCACAACTAATCCTTCTGCTTACTCTGTTAATCTTTTCTCTCCGTTGGGCTCCTCCGATCACAACCTTATTACCTTAACCTGTCCTATCACTCCGGTACGGCCTGTGGACCCTCCAGGGAAACGTCGTCTGTGGCATTTTGGAGCCGCGGACTGGGAGGCCCTCAGGCAGTACTTCTTTGATTTTCCCTGGAATGGTTATTGCTTCCATGGCCGGGAGCCATCTGAACGTGCCTTGCGCATTACGGAGGTTATTCTCTTGGGCATGGAAGCATACATTCCTTTCTCATATCCTTTGACTAACGCAAGAAAGCCTTGGTTTAATCACGCTTGTTCTAATGCTGTCCACAACAAGGAGAGGGCCTACAAAAGGTACCGGAGCCAACCCACCCCAGAATCACATCATCTTTACGTTTCTGCCCGGAATCGTGCTAAGTCTGTTCTTCGCTCTACTAAAAATAATTTCATCCATACTAAATGCTCTCAACTCTCCAACTCGAATTCTTCCCGCTCCTTCTGGCACCTTGCCAAAAATCTTTCTAACAACTTTACCTCATCATCCTTCCGTCCTCTTTTCTACTCTGATGGTTCTGTAGCGATTTCTTCTACTGATAAAGCAGATCTCTTCGCACAGACTTTCTCCTCCAATACCACCTTAGACGATTCCGGTGCTGTTCCTCCATCACTTCCCCCCTCTGACTTCCTCATGGCTGACATTAAAATTTCTTCAGTTGATGTATTTTCTGCCATCACTGGCCTCAGTACTAACAAGGCATATGGGCCTGATGGGGTCCCTTCTGTTGTTCTCAAGAACTGTGCTTCTGTGCTTACACCCTGCCTAGGCAAACTCTTTCGCCTTTGTCTATCAACTTGTACCTTTCCTTCTTGCTGGAAGTTTGCTGTCATTCAGCCAGTCCCAAAGAAGGGTGACCATTCCCAACCCTCCAACTATCGTCCAATTGCTTTAACGTCCTGTATTTCAAAAGTTTTCGAGTCAATTCTCAATAGAAAAATTTTAAGGCATCTTTCCTATCACAACCTTCTTTCTGATTGTCAGTATGGGTTCCGTCAGGGACACTCCACTGGCGTCTTCTCACCTACCTTTCAGACTCCTGGTAATCCTCCTTTCGGGACTTTGGCGAAAGCTTTGCCATTGCACTTGACATCTCAAAGGCTTTCGATCGAGTCTGGCATAAATCTTTAATTTCCAAACTGCCCTCCTACGGTTTCTATCCTCCTATCTGTGCCTTCATCGCTAGCTTCCTTTCTGGTCGTTCTATAGCCGCTTTTGTAGATGGCCATCGTTCTTCTCCTAGATCTATTAACAGTGGTGTTCCTCAGGGCTCTGTCCTATCACCAACTCTCTTCCTTTTATTCATCAATGATCTTCTAAGCTGTACATCTAACCCTATCCACTCATACGCTGATGACTGCACCCTTCACCTTTCCATTCGGTTCCCGCAACGCCCATCTCAACAGTTACTTCAACAAACAAGGGATGAGGCTATGGCACACCTAATGTCTGACTTGGTTCGTATCTCTGACTGGGGTAAAAATAATATGGTTGTTTTTAATGCATCTAAGACTCAGTTCTTACACCTATCAACCCGACAAAATCTTCCACAGGTATACCCACTAATGTTTAATAATATTCAGCTTAATCCTGCATCATCCTTGAACATGCTTGGGGTTTCATTTACTCGGGACTTATCTTGGAAAGATCATATTACATCTCTTGTAAAATCTGCTTCCAAGAGATTGGGCATGCTAAGCCGACTCCGCTCTTTCTTTACCCCTGCACAATTGTTGACTCTATACAGGGGTTTTATCCGCCCCTGTGTGGAGTACAACTCTCATGTGTGGGGAGGCTCCCCACATACAGCTCTTCTCAATAGGGTGGAGTCAAAGGCTTTTCGTCTCATTAACTCTCCTCCTCTTACTGAGTCCCTTCAACCTCTGTCTCTTCGCCACACTGTTGCATCTTTATCTCTTTTCTATCGCTACTTTAATGGTCACTGCTCCTCTGAACTGTCTGCTTGCATTCCTCCACCTCTACGACGGGCGCGTAGCACCCGTCTGGCAGCAAACTCTCATCCCTTTTCTGTCCAACTCTCTAATGCAAGAGTTAAACGTTACTCCCAGTCTTTCATTTATGCAACAGGTCAGCTCTGGAACTGTCTCCCTCTGTCTGTATTTCCTGCTGCCTATGATCTCCAGTCTTTCAAACGCAGTGTGTCCAGGCATCTCAAAATGATCGGATCTTGAATTTGGCTCTCTATTGTATTATGTTTTTCTCTTGGAGGGAACTGTTACTGCGGGCTCATGGCCTTTGGTTCCTTCTTCTTCACATTAAAAAAAAAAAAAAAAAAAAAAAAAAAAAAAAACCACCTAGGAGGAAAATATGGAAGCTGAAAAACCACGTAATAAGGGATGCCTTCTATAGCGAGATGAGGAGAGTGGTGGGTGAACAGGGAGCTGTAGACAGAGGCGTTAATGAAGAGTACAGAGCCCTCAAGAACAATCTCTTGAGAGATACTGATGTAACATGCGGTTGAACAAAAGGACCACCAAGACATAAAGTAATTTGGTGGTGGTATGAGAGTGTAGAAGCTGCAGTTAAGGAGAAAAGAAGGCATTTCTGGGAATGGAAGAAGGGTGGTAGCAAGGAGGAATACTTGGCTGCCAAGCGTAGGGCTAGAAGAGAGGTATACAGGGCGAGGTCCGAGTCACAGAGACTTTTACTTGATAACCTAAATCATGGAGAAAGGAAAAATATGATATTTGAGGTGGCAAATTAGATGAAGAGGGATAATCGGGATATAGGTGAGCAGTGTGTGAAGAATGATGAAGGAAGGGTAGTGGTGAACAGTGAGGATATTAAAGATGCATGAAGAGAGCATTATAGCTGGTTGTTGAATGAGGAGTTTGACTGGGACAGGGAAGGTTTGGAGCCAGCAGATCCAGTGTTTAGCCCTTGGCCTTTGATTGATACTGCTACTGTGAGTGAGGCAATACGCAGGATGAAGGTGGGGAAGGCAGCAGGTGTGTCTGGGTTGACTGCCGAAATGTTGAAGGCCTCAGGAGATATAGGGGTGAGGTTAGTCACTGACCTGATAAATATGATTATTTATGAGTGTTTTGTCCCAGATGATTGGCTGAAGAGTGTAATTGTAAATGTGTATAAAGGGAAGGATGATGCCGTGGAAAGAGGAAATCATAGAGGTATAAAGCTTTTACATCAGATAATGAAGACAGAAAGATAGAATATTGATGAGATGCAGTTTGGGTTTATGCCAGGTAAGGGGACCACTGATGCTATATTCATTGTTCAACAGCTTCTGGAAAAATATATTGGTAGGAGAAGGGATCTGTATTTTGTTTATGTTGATTTGGAAAAGGCCTTTGACAAAGTCCCTAGAAAGGTGGTGAAGTGGGCAGTGAGAAAGCTTGGCATGGAGGAGTGGCTGGTTAGGGTGGTTATGGCTATGTATGTGGGTGCTCGCACCCAGGTAAGAGTGAATGGGGATTTGAGTGATGAGTTTTCCGTGAATGTTGGTGTGCATCAGGGGGCAGTTTTGAGTCCCATGTTGTTTATCATGGTACCTGAAGCTCTCTCACGTGACTTTAGAAACGGACTCCCGTGGGAGATGTTGTATGCTGACGATTTGGTATTGATTGCAGAGAATGAAAGGGAGGCGGAGGAAAGGTTTAGGAAGTGGAGAGATGGTATGGGGCACAAGGGCTTAAGGGTAAATGCAGATAAAACAAAAGTGATGATATCTAGGGTTGGTGGCAGTACTGTCAAAGACGAGGGAGAGTGGCCATGTGCAGTCTGCCACAAGGGCATGGGAAGTAATTATATCTTGTGCGGTGTTTGTGATAAATGGGTGCATAAGAGATGTAGTGGTATCAGAGGCAGACTGCGAGATGATGCTGATTTTATGTGTATGGTGTGTCGGGGTGAGCAGGTGGAGATTGTCAGGCGTGAAAGGACTGAACTTGCTGGTGAATCTCTTGAGTGTGTGGAAGAGTTTTGTTATTTGGGAGACATGTTACGTGCTTGGGGTGGGGCTCTGTGGCTAGGGTGAGAGGTGGTTGGAAGAAGTTCAGGGAGCTCTTGCCTCTTCTGACATTGAGAGGGCTCTCCCTATGTGCTAAGGGGTCTTTGTATGCAGTATGTGTTAGGAGTGTAATGCTGTATGGTAGTGAGACCTGGGCAGTCAAGGAGAAGGATATTCGTTGGCTCAGACGTACAGAAATGACAATGATTAGGTGGATGTGTAGTGCGTCGCTGCGTGCAAGGTCCTGGGGGGCTGGGTTTACCATGGAAGAGTTGAGAGGTAGGATGGGACTGGAATGTATTGGTGTTGTGATGAGGAGAGGTAGATTGAGATGGTTTGGCATGTGGAGAGGATGGGGGATGATAATTGGGTGAGGAAGGTGAGAAGTGTTAATATTGGGGGTGGTGTTATGAGAGGTAGACCAAGAAAAACATGGGACGAGGTCATTAAGTGTGACCTCAGGGTTAAGGGACTGAACAGGGAGGCTGCTATGGATCGTGCAGCATGGAAAGCCGCCATTAGGTGACCAAGGTCGATGCATGCAAGCATGTTGGAGCCTTTAAAAACGAAACGTGCCTCTGGAAGCTGTGTATGGTCAAAAATAATTTATTATAGGAAACCTCCAGTATCTGAATGACCAATATATGTCAAAATTTTAACTTATCTGAATCATCCTTTTTGTCACACCAGTTTTGATTATATGACAGAATATTCCTGTTTACATGAATTCTAATATGATTTGTTGTTGCTGTTGCTCAAACCCAGTAATGTCTGGCCCAGTTGGCCCACTGACCACAAGTAAGCAACTACCCCTATGGGGCTGTCCCATAGGGTCCCTATAAGACTTATACAGTACTGTGAATGGATCTGTGTGGCAGGTATTGTGCAGTAGCAGTAGCAGTTGTAACCCCAGGTTCTTCTGAATGTGAACCCAATAAACTGCAGGCTGAAGTTGCCTCCTTTCTGCAGTCCACCATCCCCCTTCCAAGGGATATGGAGAGAGTTGAGGGGTACTTGCATAACCACGAAGTGAAGTTATCCAGCTCTGTCAGTGCTACCACACGAAGGTGCCCTTTTCCAGCACCATGTGTTGTGCAGTGCTTCAAAATACGAGTTATGTTGTGTGGAGCAGTTCTACAAGAGGGGAATGTGTGTGTCATCTGTGACTCCACTCACCCCAAATTTATGCTAATAACTGAGGGGGGGCTGGGTGATGTCCCGATCTAAGCTGTACACAATAAACTCAATCAGCTCTATCTGGAGATACCTCTGATATGAGGATGTCAAATCAATATCCCTACATAAGAGTTTTCCAAACTTATGCAAACTATTTGATGCAAAGGAATGCCCAGCTGACTTCCTCACAGTCAAATGTGTTTATCACTAGGCCTCTCATGTTGGCATCACCCACTACACAATTCTCTACATGGCTCTGTCTACTCAGACCATAAATTGCTGAGTTACTTCTCCTGCAAGCGTTTATTAAGTGCTGTTATTTTTGTTGCAGGTACAGTACTTTACTTTCATATTTCACCAAGCTTATCAGCCAACAATAAAGTTTAGGTTTGTTTAAAGCTACCACCATCCTGCTCACATTATCAATGCCCGCTACACAACTCATCACACGACTGTACGTTTATATGCAGACCATGAAATGCTGTATTCTTTGTTTCTGCTCTTGTGCGCTGTGTGTAATGAGTATAGTATAAAAAAATATGAATAAGGGAGTGATTAAAGTCAAACAAGAATAAACCTCTATGACCACTTGACATAACCCCAGGGAACCCATGTTATAACACTGTTAAAATCGCTATTCAAAAGGACTTACTGTAGCACAACCCTTTTGGATAAAGGGGAATTTCTGCGTGAAAAATTTCTATCTGTAGTGACAAAATACTGTACAGCAGGTCCTTAACCCGCCGCATCCCGTTGACGTATATATACGTCCACATGTTTTGTCACTGTCGGTCCTGTTGACGTATATAAACGCGCATCAATTGCAAGGTCCCTAATTTGCACAATTTTCAACTTTCGCGCATGATTTTTGGTACGTACATACAGGACACCTTCCTCTACAAGATGCCAGGCAGGGACAATGTCTTACCCCGCACGACCTCCCCCCCCCCTCGCACGCCATTGTCTTGGCAATTCACCTGTTACCAGAGTAAAGACATGTCGTGCCATGATACGAAATTCAGGGCCAGAGTGATTCCCCAATCGATGACAATGTGGAAGACAAAGTTTACATAGCATTAGAGGAAGAAACAGTTAGAAATGATGATCATGTAATGTCGCCAAAAATGGTCAGGTATGTTGATGTGTTTGGTGAGTGAAACAATGCTTATATTGCCCATATTACTGTGTGAAAACCAATACAGTATAACCTCGATATAACGGACTTCAATATAGCGGAATTCGCTTTTATCGGACTCGAGGAGCCAAGTGGATTAAATTCTTATGCGTCAGGAAAAGTCCAATAAAACCAGAAGCAGTCCTCTCTTGGAATAAGCGAATAAACAAACAAACGGAGCAGATACCATAACATCGGTCCCTCCTCTCTCCTCCTCCATACCTTCTCTTCCTCCCCATCCCCTCTCCGGTGAGAGAGAGAGAGAGAGAGAGAGAGAAAGGTAAAATTGAAAATGAAAATAACTGAAAATGAGTGTAAAAGTGAGAGTGAAAGAGAGCACACAAGTGAATATGGGATGTTGAAGTCAACAGAGAGAGAGTGAGATAGAGAGAGAGAGAGAGAGAGAGAGAGAGAGAGAGAGAGAGAGAATAAATACAGATATGACAAGTGGTGTCCCCTTTGCATAAACAAATGAGGGAGATAGGCATAACCTTGGTCCCTCCTCTCTCTCTCCTTCTATATATCCTCCCCTTCTCTCTCTCTCCGGGAGAGGTGAAAGTGAATGAAAAAATGAAGGTTCATGAAGGCATTGTGAAGGTGAAAGTGAATGTAGTGTGAGAGTGAAGGTGAAAATGAAGGAAAAAGTAAAAGTGAAGGTGAAGGTTAAAGTGAAGTCAAAAGTGAAAGTGAAGGTGGAAGGTGAAAATGAGGGTGAAGGTGAAAGAAAAAGTGAATGTGAAAGTGACGGTGAAGTCAAAAGTGAAAGTGAAGGTGAAGATGGAAGGTGAAAGTGAAGTCAGAAGTGAAAGTGAAAGGTGATAGTGAGGGTGAAAGTGAAGGTGAAAGTGAAGTCAGAAGTGAAAGTGAAAGGTGATAGTGAGGGTGAAAGTGAAGGTGAAAGTGAGGGTGAGGGTGAAAGTGAGGGTGAGGGTGAAAGTGAGGGTGAAGGTGAAGGTGAAAATGAATGTAAATGAAGGTGAAGGTGAAAATGAAGGTGAAAGTGAGGGTGAAAATGAATGTAAAAGTGAAGATGAAGGTGAAAAAGAAGGTGAAAGAAAAGTTAAAAGTGAAAGTGAAGGTGAGAGAAAGTGAAGGTGAAGCTGTGAGTGAAGGTGGAAGTGAATGTGATAGTAAAAGAAGGGAGGGCAAAAGTGAAGGTGCGTGAATAATTGTAAAGGTAAAAGTGAAAATGAGAAAGTAAGGCTGCAAGTGAAGGTGAAAGGGAAATTCAAAATGAGTGATACTGAAAGCGAGTGTGAAGGTGAAAATGAATGTGAAATGAGCATGGAAGAGGATATGAAAGTGAATGTGAATGTCAGAGTGAACTGAAAGTGAAGGTAAAAATGAATGGGAAGGTGAAGATGAAGGTGACAACAAAGACAAAAATATGTGAAGTAAAATAGAAGTGCCCAGTGCGGGGAGAGAGAGAGAGAGAGAGAGAGAGAATAAATGCATGAATGACATGCAAGCCTCTGTGCATAACAAAAGGAGGAGGATGTCGAGGGGGGAGTCCTGATGTCGCTTTTATCGGACTTTCGCTTTTTTCGGACTGGCTTGGGCCCCAATTAGTCCGATATAGTGTGGTTTTACTGTATACTCTCGTACTGCACATAACTTCGTATCAGATAAATAAATATAGTAATCACTCTAATATCCGGACGCCCAATAACCGAACATCCTCACTAACCGAACCTTATCGTCCTGGGATCAAACATTCCCAAAATGGTCCGAAAATCCAAAAAAATTAAAAAAAAAAAATCGATTTTTTGCCGTCCGTAATTTGAACTTGCCGCGCGCGCCGCGTGAGAGCATTGTTTTGGTTCGTCATTCCTCCGACGTCTGATAGAGCGCCGCTGCATCCTCCCCACTTCCCGCCTGTCTCTCACCGCGACTGGACCTACGCTGTTCGCCATGGCTGCCCACGTGCTCGCTTTTGTGGTGGTGCCGTACTTGCTGCAAGGCCTCCTGCTGCTCTCTGCCCTACTCTTAGTGTGTGTGATGATGGCCCCGCCTCCTGAGAAAAGGAAGAGAGTGGTGTTGACTCTGGAGAAGAAACGGGAGATATTGGAGAAAGTTGATGCGGGTTGGTCTTCTTCACACATTCTCCGCGAGTTCAACCTGGCCCGGTCGACTTTGTTCGATATCAAGCGTTCCCGAGACAAGCTCATGCAGTACACGGCTGACTTCTCGTCGAGAAGCAAACGCAACGTGGAGAGGAAGGTTATGTTTACCCCCAAGTATGCAGAAATCGACCGCTCCACGTTGATTTGGTATCGACAGCAACGTGCAGCTGGTGTGATGGTACGTGGAACGGAGCTGAAGGCTGCTGCTGAGAAGTTTGCAAGGCTTCATGACGCCCTAGACTTCAAGGCATCCGAGGGTTGGCTCTTCGCGTTCGAGTTGAGACATGGCCTTACTAACCGTAAAGCACATGGCGAAGCATTGGACGCTAACGAGGATGGAGTGGACGAGTTTCGGCACAAGGTGAAAGGCTTGATCGACAGGGAGGGCCTCACTCTCGGTCAAGTCTATAACGCTGACGAAACTGGCCTATTCTATCGCTCGGTGCCAACGAACACTCTAGCCGATGAGACGGAGAAGCGTGTACCTGGCCGCAAGCTTTCTAAGGAACGGATATCTGCTTTGTGTTGTGCCAATGCTAACGGCATGCACCGGCTTAAGCCCGTTATTGTTGGCCGTGCAAAGCAGCCTCGGTGCCTTTGTGGGGTGATGGATGTCCTTCCTGTCGTATGGTACCATTCTTTGAAAGCATGGTTCACAGCTGTGATTTTCAAAGACTGGTTTCACCGTCACTTCGTCAAGGAGGTCATCCAGTACCAGACGAAGACACTGGGAATTCCTCGCGACCAGGTAAAGGCTCTCCTCCTCGACAATGCACCTGCCCACCCGTGCGACAAGGACTTGGTTGCTGAGAATGGCCGTATTAGGTGCATGTTTCTGCCACCTAATACGACTGCTCCCATTCAACCAATGGACCAAGGAGTGATCGTGGCAACAAAGCGCCTGTACCGTCGGAAGTTCCTGGACGAGGTGATGGTTGTTCTCGAGGATGAGGACGAGCGCAGGGAAGGACGTGACACTCGAGGCAAGCGGACTTTGGAAAACCTTCGCCGCTACAACATCCAGTCTGCTCTGTACAACTGGGCTAGTGCATGGAAGGAAGTCCCTGTGAAAACTCTTGAAAATGGTTGGTCTCGTCTGCTTCTCGGAACAGATGTGGAGTACGATTTCCTAGGGTTTGATGTGGATGACTTCCATGCACGGCTACGTACGCACGGCGACGATGTTGATGTGGATGATGTTCGTGAGTGGTTGGACGACGATGAGGGCGATCCTGGGTATCAGACATTGTCTGATATCGAGATCGCGTCTTCGGTTGCTGGTGTCAGTCCCGAACTTGAAGATTCCGACGACGAAGGCAATGATGATGCGGACTCCTCTCAGCAGGACACTACTCCAGCCATCCCCAAGCTGAGTGCACTCCGGGAACATCTAGAGTTCGTCCTAGACTACCTGGAACACCCGGACTGCGACAGGGAGATGGGGCCCTTGGGACTCGTGGAGGAAGTGCGTGCTTTCCGGCAGCGCATCATCAATCGCCAGAATCGTCGGTCCTTGCGTCAATCAACGATTGACAGTTTTTTCAGGCCCGTGACCCCCGCTGTGCCAAGCCCTGGTTCCACTCCGTTGCCTCCCCAAGACAGGCCCTCATGCTCCAAGCCACAGCCCAGCACATCAGCTACAGTGGAGTCACCGCTCGATGTGAGTTTGCGGCTATCTTCAGAGTCTTCTGTAGTCGGTACGCCATCACCACGACCCACCGATGCACCCCTTGGTCGCCTGCCAGTGATACTCTCGGACTCTGACAGCGAATAAACAGCAAGAACTTCTCCACTAGACCACACGGGAATTTTGAGTGTTGTGCAGTGAAAAAAACGGTGTGTTGTGTTAAGGTTTTCGAAATGAGAGAAAAGACTCAGTAGAAAAGAAATTTAACGTAACTAACCTTCTTTGTTTTGGCTTTGGAAAATAAAAAAAACTTGGGAAAAGTTAATGTGCAACACTTAAATTTAATGGAACATTATTTGGACTAAAGTGAACACTGTGAAGAGAACGGACTTCTGTGTGTTATTGACTAAGTTCAGTGCAAGACTTCAGGAAGAGTGTAGTGCAAGTGCTTCAGGAAATCGTTCTTACTGTCAGAGTCCAAGAGGAGGCGGTTATTCATCGAGGTGGCCAGGGACTTGCTGTAAGTAGCCAGAATGTTTCATATTGTACTATTTTCCATACTATACTTACCAGAATGTTTCATATTGTACTTTTTTCCATACTATACTTACCAGAATGTGTCATACTGTACTTTTTCCGTACTATACTTACCTCATGCATGTGCAGTAGGAATGTGTTTTTCAGAGTTAGGTTCGGTTAGAGTCCATAAGTACCAGAATGTTTATTAATGTATGAACATACTTCTAAACCCACATTTTATGTTTCTTTTGCATTTATTTCAGTCATTTATGTGCCTTATTGGTGTGATTTGGGTGTTAAATAGGTGCTATGCATGTCCCGAGGGAGTTGTATAGGTGTTTCTCTGAGTTAGGGTCCATAAGTACAAGTCCATAAGCTGGGGCCCAATATCCGGACGAAACCAATATCCGAACCTACCGATGGCTCTATTGATCCGGATATTGGAGGGGTTACTGTAAATACCATTTATGGGTGGTGTGGAATAGTTACCCTCCCATAGAACTCATTTTCTTTGGAGCCAGCCTGATAGAAAACCCAGTAAAGTAAGGAGTATTGCTACCTGTATTGAGCATTTTAAACCTCAGGTGAGCGATTTCTCTAAGAATTTTCGATGTTTCCCACCAAAAGCGGAGGTTTGAGCCAAAACAAAATTTTGCCAAAATTGGTCGGGGTTGAGGGGAGTCAGTGGTGGAAAATTGGTCGGGACGGGGCGGGTTAATTTACATGGCATATGTATCTGGGAATTTTACCTCGCAGAGCAAAATGCACAAATTAAATCACTGAAACCCACCTTACATGGCTAAATGATATGGGGAAACTCCAAAATTTTCCTTAAATCCCCCCCTTTGACCCTCTTGAAAAACTTCTACCCCCTCTTGATCATACCTAACATTCATTATATTACACATACAACCTCTACGAACATCTCTGGGGATAAAAAGAGTTGGAGTGTACAAAGTGGTAAATAAGTTATCAATTACTATGACAGGGATGGAGTCAGGTTTGGGTGTCAGGGAAGGGGATATCTTAAGATGATGACTTATCTAGCTAGAGGTAGGTGAAAAAGTACTGTATTTTGAAAGCAAAATGTAACAAGAAACTTAGCTGACAGAAGAAAAAGTATATACAATAATGAGAGGTATGGGAGAGGGGGAGCAGATGACTGAGCGTAAATAGACCATTTTATGATCCATAATTTTTGTTGTGTTGATTTATGATTACCTGTTTTAATACAAAATTTGTCTGAAGGAAGAAAAAGTGTTGACGATGAGGTGCGACGAGAGGTAGTCGGAGAGTGACGTGTGTGTGTGGGGGGGGGGGGCAGCTGTTCGCGAGTATGTAAGCAGACCATTTCACATCCCATTATTTTAGCCATACTGAATTAAAATAATTTATTTTTGCAAAATTCTACAAAAAGGGAATATTTTGTTTAGGCTAGGTGGGACCAGCATTCTACATGGTCTGAGTGTGGAACTTTGGGGGGGATGGCTGCAGATGGAGGGCCAACTCCTGGGTCGGATCATGGTTTATTCTTCCACGCAAGCCGTGTTAGGTGCATATTGGTCGCATGTAAACTGAGGGTCTCTTGTATTGCTAAGACACTAACTTCAAGAAAAAGTTAACTTTAACTACTGTATTTTACTACAGTAACAAGCCACAAAACTAAATTTTAAGAAATGCTAATTACTGAGTTACACAATGCCAAAACCACCCCCTAAATGAATAACGGATCACAAATATCACTACAATGACTGCATGTGGTGAAGGAGGGAGTGCTGAGGGGTTATACAGCTAGTCTACAATCTTTTGTATTCACTCCCTTCTGCCAGTAGTTTTCGACAAACCTTCCAAAACAAACACCAACTGTGCTTTCTGATGCAGATGTCAACAGTTATATCAATGGCAGTTATATTGTTAACCATATTATTTCTTCTGCAATAGTTCTTATAGTTAAAATATGCCTTATGGACATCACAGATGAGGTAATATTTCCAAAGTGTTAGATTTGGTGTATAAATTTTGCCAAACAAGCACATATACGGTACTATCCTTCCCAAGTTATTAGGATCTGTAGCTGCTAAAAAATACTGTATAAGGAAAGGAAATGAGCCAAGTCATCCTCTGCAAAACCATTCTGAAAATCTGTACTTTCACATTGTTCTGGTCCCATTTTCCATACAAGCACCAATCTTAGTGTGCTGTACTGATAATCATCTCTGTAATACTGTCTTTAGCTTGTTTAAATAAACTCAAATTGAATATTTAATGACATTCATAGTATGTGGTGTTGGAGGAATATATGATGAAATATTATCAACATACTGTACAAAAATTCAGCAAGATTGTAATAGCAAAAATGCATCTCTGCCACCCTCATGACATGATATCAAAATATATGATAATGATACAACAGAAAACATACCTGGATTGTGGTGGCTGGCATTAGGGAAGCGGTGGGAGCCCAGTGTGAAGTAAGAGAGAGTGAGACCCAGTCCAGCACAACATGCCACCACCACCACTGGATCCAACATCACTACGACAAAACTGTTACCATACACCTACAAGGATTACCACCAGACTACACCTGTTCCTACTGGTGATAACACTAGCACAAACACACACACACATACACACACTTCCCCAACCACCTCAAACTGTTAAAAAAAAACACACACACTTCCTACTGCTGCTACAACAAATACACATGCACACACACACACACACACACAAACATACACATACACACACACCTCACATTCGCCTTAAACTGTGAGCAAAGTAAAGCAAAACTCAGCCTACTACATGCACAGCACTAAGTTACACTGTTACAATACCACACCAATACTAGGAACACAAATGAGACAACTCAAAGCTATACAAGGTGGATATTCCACTTCTTTCACAAGTTTCCACCAATGCCACCATCTGCAATGCAACCACAACTGGAACTATTAAACAGAGGCCTGGACTCACCATTGGCCCCTTCCAGATTCCTGAATCAGTACAGCATCTACACCATAATGAAATCACCTTTATTGCAACCAACACCAAACTGCAGTCACCTTTACTTTATCCTTCAAACTAATGCAACAATCACCACTACCACTACAATCACTGCTCTTTTTCACTCTCACACCCAGCATCACCACGCTGCTGCCACCGCTACAGTTACCGCACTGCAACCTGCATCATCCTGTAAACAAAATAGTTCTATAGATTCGTTGGTAATGGTCATGACTCATACCATTCATTTAACCTATGCAGATCAATGCACAGTTGTTCAGCCATTCCAAAAATGCTTATGATCACTCTTAGTTTGAAGTCATCTTCAAACTTCGAGATCTCACTTAGCAGGATGTTAACTTATTCACTGATACTGAATTTAGCATTTTTGCAGTTTATTTCTCATCCTTGTCATAGCACTTCTTCACGACTTGTACAGTAATACTATACAGTATCGGTAGTCCGTTATTAAATCTCATTAATCACAATGGAGGAGAGGGCAATTTTGGGCCAGGATGGCATAAGAAGAGTAAGAAACACGTGTATTGTGATCCACTGCACCCTATTTAACACAAATTGTTTGCTATAGCGGTGGCCTTTGTAGTTTCTCTTAAACCCGATATCCAGTCTATCAAGATCCATTGAAGCGAGGGCCTACTGTATTCGAAATGTGGACAACTATTTTTCCTCATGCCCTTAGCAAGTTTTTTTTTACATAGGCACACTTTATTCTCCTTCATACTTTTTTAGTTCTGTCTCTCTCATTAACATATTCCCTGTGGTCATCATCCAATTCTGTTAAATAATTTCCAAGCACATCTCTTGCATCAAACTGTCTTATTTGCCTTCTTATTTATTCAAATGTTATTCATAATAGTTTCGCTCTTCTCTACCTTTGAAGCATATTATACTGTATCATACTCATATTCTGCTTCCTTAAATATTGGTATATCCCATGCAATATGCATCTAAGTAACCCAGTAGATTTAACTAGTTTCTTCTGAAGTGCTGTCAAATCTTTTTATAGTTGCCCTTATGAAAATTTACTTAGTAGGTACAGTGTACAGTGGGATGAATGAATTCTACACTCTATGGATAGGTTAGTACAGCCTGGTCACTGGATCCAAGTGGGTTCTCTACGGCAAAGATTTCAACAGATTTGTTATTTCTAGTGGCTAAGTATAAGATCAATGGCACTGGGCTGATGGCTACCTCTGGTAGCTACTTATGATTTATACAACATGCACTTTATTAGACAGTGTCAAGCACTGTTTGAATGAACTGCTGTGGGTATCTACCAGGCCCCTTTGGTGGTGGTGGTGGTGGTGGTGGTGGTGGTGGTGGTGGTGGTGGTAGTAGTAGTTGTTCCATAGGCAGTCTGGCCGAGCAGCCCCGAGTCCCGTAGGAAGGCCATGGCCGAGACCGGGCTTTCCCACAGAGCTCTCAAAGATTGTACAGTATGTTGTGTTGTTGACGTAGGTGATTGTGTGCAATGCAGTCTTCCATAATGTGCTCAATTGTATGGGGTGCTGTGTTCCATCCTGGACAGGCATCAGCGACGGAGTCATCCAGCCTCTTCCGATAGCTTATGAGGGCTGGATGGTGCCCACATCTCAGCCTGGCCAGGTGGACCTTGTCCTCACTAGGGAGATAGGATTCAGAAGGGTGGATCTCAGCAGGCTGTGCATGCAGCTGTGTGTTGTCTTTAAGTGACTGAAAGGAGCGGCGAGTGATCTGAGTGTGGATATGCTTCTGGAAGCTGGTCTGAGGTAGGCGAGATGACAGTATTTGTGTATGGTATCGTGTGCTGGGTGTTGTTTTGATGTTCCATGGTGTGGGTGGATGTGCTGCCATGTAATATAGTGGATGTTGTGGGTTTGTGGAGGCTGCAGCAAGAAACTGGGTGCCTCTCATGTCTAGGTGATCCTTGACTTTGAGGACTTTGGTTTCTTGATGTAGGTGGTCTGTAGGTGTAGTAGCTGTGCAGCCTGTGATTATTTTTAAGGCCTTGTTCTGTATGGTCTGCAGATTGCTGTAGTGTGTTTTGGTGAGGTTAGGAGCTCAGGCAGGGCTTGCATAATTCATCACTGAACGTATGTATTGTTTGTATACTGTGATGGTGGTTTCTTTGTTGTGTCCGAATGTTGTATGGGCAAGTGACCTCAAAGCATTGAGTCTTGGTGTTATTTTATTTTTAATGTTTGTGATGTGTTGTTTAAATGACACTGATATATTGTATGTTACACCAAGGATTTTGCATGTGTGTGTGTGTGTGTGTGTGTGTGTGTGTGTGTGTGTGTGTGTGTGTGTGTGTGTGTGTGTGTGTGTGTGTGTGTGGTAGGGGAGTGTTGTTTATAGTGAGGTGTGGGATGTGGCTGTTCTGCTGTCCAGTTTGTGAGAAGGGTCACTGTAGATTTAGCTGGGGCTATTTTGAGCCTGTTTGTGGTGAACCATTCGTGTAGTGTGTTGTGGTAAGGTTGGATGATGTGTGCAGCTGTGTTTGCATTTTGGTGCATACATGTGTTATATCATCTGCATAGAAAGCTATGTGTATCTGTGGTGTGTGGGGTGCGGGTATGTCATGCATGTATAGGTTATAGAGTGCAGGGGACAAAGACAGGTCCTTGGGGGACACCGTTTGTGAAGTTTCTGATGTTAGAAGACTGACCGGCAATTGTTACGTGTGCACATCTGCCTGCTAAGTAGTTTGACAGCCATTTTTTTGTGTTATTGTGCATGTTTGTGTTGAGTATTTTGTTTTTGAAGCTGTGGCGAGGGATGGCATCAAGAGCTTTGCTGATGTCTAGTGTGATTAGGAGTGTTCTGTGTGGTGGCCTAGGTGAATTCATGCCAACGAAACCTCTCTGTGTAAGGTCTGTAAGAAGGGTGTTTGTGGAGTGTAGTGGCCTAAAGCCATGCTGTGATTAGGCTAGGGGAATGCGAGGTGTGACTAGTTGTAGCACCAGTCGTTCAGTGATTTCAGAAGGGGTGCAGAGGAGTGTGATGGGACGGTGTGAGGAGGGTAACGTGGGGTCTTTGTTGGGTTTAGGGATAGTGATGATAATGCCATGCTTCCAGATGTTGGGTATTATGTTGTGTGAGTAGCTGTAGTTTGATATGTTGGTGAGTGCTTGTATGCCTTGTGGTCCAAGGTGTTTAAGATGAATGTTGCTTATGTTGTCTGGTCCAAGGGCAGATGAGTGCTTTTTTTTTTTTTTTTTTCTTTTATGCGAGGAAGAAGGAACCAAATGCCATGAGCCCGCAGTAACAGTTCCCTCCAAGAGAAAAACATAATACAATATAGAGCCAAATTCAAGATCCGATCGTTTTGAGATGCCTGGACACACTGCGTTTGAAAGACTGGAGATCATAGGCAGCAGGAAATACAGACAGAGGGAGACAGTTCCAGAGCTGACCTGTTGCATAAATGAAAGACTGAGAGTAACGGTTAACTCTTGCATTAGAGAGTTGGACAGAAAAAGGATGAGAGTTTGCTGCCAGACGGGTGCTACGCGCCCGTCGTAGAGGTGGAGGAATGCAAGCAGACAGTTCAGAGGAGCAGTGACCATTAAAGTAGCGATAGAAAAGAGATAAAGATGCAACAGTGCGGCGAAGAGACAGAGGTTGAAGGGAGTCAGTAAGAGGAGGAGAGTTAATGAGACGAAAAGCCTTTGACTCCACCCTATTGAGAAGAGCTGTATGTGGGGAGCCTCCCCACACATGAGAGTTGTACTCCACACAGGGGCGGATAAAACCCCTGTATAGAGTCAACAATTGTGCAGGAGTAAAGAAAGAGCGGAGTCGGCCTAGCACACCCAATCTCTTGGAAGCAGATTTTACAAGAGATGTAATATGATCATTCCAAGATAAGTCCCGAGTAAATGAAACCCCAAGCATGTTCAAGGATGATGCAGGATTAAGCTGAATATTATTAAACATTAGTGGGTATACCTGTGGAAGATTTTGTCGGGTTGATAGGTGTAAGAACTGAGTCTTAGATGCATTAAAGACAACCATATTATTTTTACCCCAGTCAGAGATACGAGCCAAATCAGACATTAGGTGAGCCACAGCCTCATCCCTTGCTTGTTGAAGTAACTGTTGAGATGGGCGTTGCGGGAACCGAATGGAAAGGTGAAGGGTGGAGTCATCAGCGTATGAGTGGATAAGGTTAGATGTACAGCTTAGAAGATCATTGATGAATAAAAGGAAGAGAGTTGGTGATAGGACAGAGCCCTGAGGAACACCACTGTTGATAGATCTAGGAGAAGAACGATGGCCGTCTACAACAGCGGCTATAGAACGACCAGAAAGGAAGCTAGCGATGAAGGCACAGATAGAAGGACAGAAACCGTAGGAGGGCAGTTTGGAAATTAAAGATTTATGCCAGACTCGATCGAAAGCCTTTGAGATGTCAAGTGCAATGGCAAAGCTTTCGCCAAAGTCCCGAAAGGAGGATGACCAGGAGTCTGAAAGGTAGGTGAGAAGATCGCCAGTGGAGCGTCCCTGACGGAACCCATACTGACGATCGGAAAGAAGGTTGTGATAGGAAAGATGCCTTAAAATTTTTCTATTAAGAATTGACTCGAAAACTTTTGAAATACAGGACGTTAAAGCAATTGGACGATAGTTGGAGGGTTGGGAGTGGTCACCCTTCTTTGGGACTGGCTGAATGACAGCAAACTTCCAGCAAGAAGGAAAGGTACAAGTTGATAGACAAAGGCGAAAGAGTTTGCCTAGGCAGGGTGTAAGCACAGAAGCACAGTTCTTGAGAACAACAGGAGGGACCCCATCAGGCCCATATGCCTTGTTAGTACTGAGGCCAGTGATGGCAGAAAATACATCAACTGAAGAAATTTTAATGTCAGCCATGAGGAAGTCAGAGGGGGGAAGTGATGGAGGAACAGCACCGGAATCGTCTAAGGTAGAATTGGAGGAGAAAGTCTGTGCGAAGAGATCTGCTTTATCAGTAGAAGAAATAGCTACAGAATCATCAGAGTAGAAAAGAGGAGGGAAGGATGATGAGGTAAAGTTGTTAGAAAGATTTTTGGCAAGATGCCAGAAGGAGCGGGAAGAATTCGAGTCGGTTGTTAATGATGTGCTTCGTCTGGTTGTAAGAGAAAGGTGCGTAGTATAGGTCTGAGGGGAACTGTCTCTTACGTTGGATGATGTCAGTCTTCGGGATGGGGGTTTAGATGGCTGACTTGTGAAGTGATTAATGAGAATGTTTGATTGTTGTTTGTTTGAGGATATGGTGTCTGTTGTTGTGATGGCAGTGTGTGATTGTGTAGTGTTGCTGTTGGAAAGTGTGGTGCTGTTTAGTGTTTTGTAGAGTTTGCTGATGTTTGTTTTGTCGTCAAGTGTTTGGAGGTAATTTTTCCAGTTTAGTGTTTGATGCTCTGATATTTTATTGTTTATTTGAGTGTTGGGTTCTTGTATTTGTTGTACGGTGTCTTGTGTACGGGGTGTTGGGGAGTGTCGCAGTGTGTCCTGTTGTCTGATGAGGCCTTGAATTTCTGGTGTGAAGTTGGGGTTGTGTTTCTTTCTGTTGCCTCTAGGGATGTGTCTTTTGTCTGCATTTTGTATAACTGTATTGAAAGTGTGCACAGCAGTGTTGATGTTTGTGATGGGTGTACTGTTTAGTGTTTCGAAATGTTGTTTTGTTTCAGTTACAAAGGCCTCCCAGTTGGCTCTCGTGTAACTAGTGTATGTGTGTTTGTGGCCAGCTGGGGTGATTCTGGTTTTGGTAGTGATGATGACTGGGAGATGATCAGATCCTAGGGTTTTGACCACTCTCCAGGATATAGTGGGGGCGAGGTTTGGGGAGCAGAAGATGATGTCTGGGGATGATGGGAAGAAGAGGGCTAGGTGTGGGATATGGGTATGTTGGTCTAGATTGTTCAGTATGAAAAGATGATCTGTCTGGGATTGTAGTACCAGCCCTCTGTCTGTGTCAGGGTTGTTGACATGCCAGGCCGACAACTTTGCGTGATATACCCTTCCAGTTGATGTCTGAGAGTGTGTGGTTGCCAGCCTGCCAGGTATAGGTTAATTAAATGGCTGCTGTCTGTTAATGCAGCTTTTTGGATAATGTCTAGGTGTATTGTTATTCCTTTCATGAACTGAGTTTCTCCAGGATATTAATCTAGGTTATATTTTGGCATTTTCTATTTCCACTCATACCCATAAATATTCAACAGAGTGGAAGTGATTAATATACTGAAACCCTTCATGTACACACATACCGTAAGTAAATTTCCTTTTATTTGATGGCTACCCTTCCTAAACAGATTATTGTCTGATATTTGTACTATAACATCACTTACCTCCTCCTCACCAAAATTCACAAATACAGTAATCCCTCAATTACCCGAAGTAATAGAGCCAAAGGCATGTCCAGGTAGTGGCAACATCCGGATAATGAACAATACCCCCCTTACTATACCCAGACCCTACTAATACCCAACCTCTAACCTATACCTAACCTATTTGTACAGTACCTTTGCTTACTTTGGCAGAGTTTTCCAGTCATTCAGACATATTTGGACATCCATCGCATATAGGAATATCGAAAATAATTTTTAACTCCAAGACAACCATTAACCCGCCCCGTCCCGACCACTTTTTCACCACTGGTACCCCCCAATTCCGACCATTTTTCGACCCTTTTTTTTTTTGCTAAAACTTTCGCTTTTGGTCAGAAACAATGGTCAGTGACAAAATAATTGTTCCCCGAGGTCCATAATTACCCTAAACAGGTATGCCTTGGTCCCACCTGGCCCCGTGTTCTCCATAGGCGGTCTGAGCCTCTAACGTTTTCTATGGTATTATAAGTCTGGGAAACCAATGAAAGTAAGTAGATATGTATTTATTACAAACATAAAAACATGTCATAAAAGAGTATATTGGATTTTATACAAAAATAGAGCAGAAATAAGCATTGTACCATCGTGCGAAACGAGCAAAATCGGGCAACTTGGTCACGATGAATCGCTAACATTCGAAAATCATGATACATATCATTTTTTTTACTTACATAATACTTCTACAATAACATTATACCATTTTACATTTTATTGAACTGTTTTTACGTATTCACAGGCCTTTTGATAACATTTAGCGTAATGTTAGCGCTTATTTACGTAGTGAGTGAACTCGCTGTGACTGTTGTTTCAACTCGTATTGTGTTTTTTCTACTTACATAATACTTTTCTAATAACATTATACACTTTTCAACTTTATAGAACTGTTTTGAGATAATTTCAGGCCTTACGTAAATATATAGCGTAATAATAGCGCATAATAACACACACGGTGAAGTCGCTATGACTACTATTTCAACTTACAACCTATTTTTGTACTTATATAATAATTCTCCACTAACATTGCACATGTTTACACTTGATATAATTGATATCACATAATTTCAGAACTTACGATGCAACTGAGCGTCATATTAGCGCGTACTTACACAGGGAGTGTTATCGCGATATCATTTGTTTCATCTTACACTAGTATTCAACTTAAAAAATACCTTACTACTAAAATTACAACAAATTCCACTTTATATAATTCCTATCACATACTTACTGACCAGAATGTGGGTGTACTCGTGACATCAATTATTACAACTTACACTATTGTTCAACTTATACGTTTTATTCATGCTAACATTACACCCGTTTCCACTTTATATTCTTGCTATCACATATTTACTGACCAGAGTGTTATACTGAGCGTCATATTTTCGCAGATTTACACAGTGGGTGTACTCATGACATCAATTATTACAACTTACACTATTTTTCAACTTATACGTTTTATTCATGCTAACATTACACCCGTTTCCACTTTATAATCTTGCTATCACATATTTACTGACCAGAGTGTTATACTGAGCGTCATATTTTCGCAGATTTATACAGTGGGTGTAGTTTTCATATCACTTCGTTCAACTTACACTATTTCTCAACTTATACATTACTTTCCTGCAAACGTTACACCCGTTTCAAGTTTATATAAGACTTGACACATACTGACTGGTCTTACCATTATACTGAGCGTCATATCGCCATCCCACACAGTTTCAGTAGTGTAGGAAGTTATGGTACTCTCTGAAACATGGCTGAAGGCACAACGCAACATTGGTGGTGGTGGGGGAGGTGGAGAGCGGCGCCTTTCATCACTCGCACTTCTCTTCCCTCTCCCTTTTCCTTTACCCTTCCCCTTCCCTTTCCTTCCTTTCCCCACATCCTGGGGCTGTGTGGAGGAAGTTTGGGAATATTGTATGGCGAAAGACATGCTGGGGAGTGGCTCCACCTCCTCTCCCCTACGCCCACGTGCACCACGTGCTCGTGCTGCCTCCCTCACACCACTTCCATTTCACCCCGCACTCCCACCACACCACTTTCGCCTTCCCCAGACAAAACACTAGGCCATACTTTATTTGCCTTCTCGCCCCACCTTCTGATCCTCGGGGTGAGATTTTTTCCTTCCCCAACCACGAGGCAACATCACGTCCTAAGCCGCCGCCATCGTCATCGTCCTCATCCTCGCCCTCATCAGAATCTCTCTCTAGGGGATGGAGAGAGGTCCATGCAGGTGTTTTGGGTGCAGGCTGGCCTTCCCTTGCCTTACGATACGTGACATACCGCTTTTTCTGGGGCGAAGGGACCTCCTCATCACTGCTTGTTATTTCCTCCTCAGGCTGCACATAATCTCGATCCACCACATCATCATCAAGTGGAGAATCACTATCTCCAGTGAAGGCATCCAGGGCGGATTGTATTTCGTCGTCTGAGAGACCTTTACGCGCCATGTCTGACCTGGGTCACTGCTATCAGGTGAGTGACCGAGACAAGGGCGAGCGCAGGTCACGCGGGGTCTGGGACGCTGCCCGCCTGGGGGCAGGTAGGGGAGGCTTGGGTACGTGGGCGAATCGAAAATCTCGCGCGAATTTTGAAAATTGTGGAAATTATGAACCTTGCAATTGCAGGACGTTGAAGTACGTCAACGGGATTGGCAGTGACATAACGTGAGGACGTGGAAGTACGTCGACGGGACGCCGCGGGTAAAAAAAAAAAAAAAAAAAAAAAATCACCCAAGTTATACACTACTGTATGTTCAGTATCTCTCCTAATTTTGGCAGTGTTTTCTGGTCATTCTGTCATAGTTGGAAATCAAAACACACACAGGAATATCCATTTAAAAAAAAAAAAAATAAAAAAAAAATAAAAAAAGCTATACACTACTGTATGTACAGTACCCCTCCTAACTTTGGCAGTGTTTTCCAGTCATTGTCATATTTGGACATCAAAACACACATACGAATATCCATAATAATTTCAAACACCAAGAAAACCATGCAAACAAAAACACTGAAAACCAAAACACACCCTACTGTACAACATGTAAAGTAGCCCTCCTAATTTTGGCACCGTTTCCACGTAAATCTGCCATATTTAGACATCAAAACACACACAAGAATATCCAAAGTAATGCTAAACACCAAAAAAAACATGCAAAAAAATATACAGTATATATATATATATATATATATATATATATATATATATAATATATATACAATGGTTTCTCGAATTTCGACGGTTTAGAATTCCATCCATCCATCCATCCATTGCCAGACGCCATGTATCCCAAACGGGGTGGCCAACGGCTTAGAGTTAATTGTTTTACAGGGAGGGGCACTAATCCTCCACCAATCCCACTTGACACGTAGGGTTTAGAATTCAATGAATCAAATTTCGATGCATTTTGGAGTGGTCTGGCTACCTCAGGTTTCGATGCAAAATCACATATTTCGATGCTCTCAGGGCCAGACTCCAACCAAAACAAGCAAAGATAATATTTTTGATGCGAACCAAAATGCTAGAAGTGAAGGAAAATTATAAGAAAAAGTATGAGCCTAACCTAATATCATATGTGACATGTGCTCTCAAGTCAAGACTCCAACCAAAACAAGCAAAGATAATATTTTTGATGTGAACCAAAATGCTAGAAGTGAAGGAAAATTATAAGAAAAAGTATGAGCTTAACCTAATATCGTTTGACATGTGTCAAGAAGAGAATGAAAATCAACATCATTTATTCATATGTGGAGCACACAATGATAAGGTTCCAAGACAATTCATCGTCAAGTCAATTCGCTGTCAGATAATTCACCGTCAAATCAATTCGCCATCAGATAATTCCCCGTCAAAACATGGATGATTTCCCGTCAGAACAATTCGCACCCTGGACTATTCCCCGTCATTATATATATATACTCACAGTATTATTAACTAATCAATACAGTAATCCCTCCAATATCCAATGTAATAGGGCCATAGGAAGGTCTGGATAGTGGTCCTGCCCAGATATTGGGTCCCAGCTTATGGACTTGTACTTATGGACCTTAACTCAGAGAAACACCTATACAACTCCCTCTGGACATGCATAGCACCTATTTAAGACCCAAATCACACCAATAAGGCACATAAATGACTGAAATAAATGTAAAAGAACCATAAAATGAGGGTTTAGAGGTAGGTTCATACAATATTAAACACTCTGGTTACTGGCTCCTGGACTGGTACTTATGGACCCTAACCTAGCCTAACTCAGAAAAACACCTTCCTACTGCACATGCATAGCTCCTAACACCCTACTCACACCAATAAAGGACATTAAAGAGTGAAATGAGGTGTCTTAGGTAAGTATAGTATGGAAAAAAGTACAGTATGAAACATTCCGCCTACTTACAGCAAGTCCATGGCCATCTCGATGAATAATCGCCTCCTCTCGGACTCTGACAGTAAGAAGGATTTCCTGAAGCACTTAAGCAACGTTGGGTCTGGTTAGTACTTGGATGGGTGACCGCCTGGGAACACCAGATGCTGTTGGCATCCCTACGTCAAGTGGGGTTGGTGGAGGATTAGTGCCCCTCCCTGTAAAACAATTAACTCTAAGCCCTTGGCCACCCCGTCTGGGATACATGGTGTCTGGCAATGAATGAATGAAATGAACTTCCAGTACACTGTTCATGAAGTCTTGCACTGAACTTAGTCAATTGCACTCAGAAGTCCGTTCTCTTCACAGTGCGCACTCGTCTAACTTATGCTCCATTGTAACTTACTAAGTGTTGCACTCTGCACTTTAACTTCTCCCACTCATCTAACCATTTTCTAAAGCAAAAACAAACAAGTCTATTTACATTAATTTTTGTTCCAAATTTGTCTTTTCACTCACAACTGTAAATCCTTAACACAACACAGTTTTTTTCACTGCACAACACTGTAAATTCTTGTGTGGTCTAGTGAAGAAGTTCTTGCTGTTTAATCACTGTCAGAGTCCGAGAGTATCACTGGCAGGTGACCTAGGGGTGCGTCGCTGGGTCGTGGTGATGGCGTACCCACTGCAGACGACTCTGAAGATAGACGCAAACTCACGTCCAGCGGTGACTCCACCGTCGCTGATGTGCTGGGCTGTGGCTCGGAGCATGAGGGCCTGTCTCGGGGAGGCAAGAGAGTGGAGCCAGGGCTGGGCACAGCGGGGATCACGGGCCTGAAAAAACTGTCAATCGTTGACTGACGCAAGGAACGACGATTCTGATGATTGATGATGTGCTGCCTGCAAGAACGCACTTCCTCCACAAGTCCCAAGGGCCCCATCTCCCTGTCACAGTCCGGGTGTTCCAGGTAGTCGAGAATGAACTCTAGGTGTTCCCGAAGAGCGCTCAGCTTGGGGATGGCTGGAGTAAGGTCATGCTGAGAGAAGTCTGCATCATCGTCGCCGTCCTCGTTGGAATCTTCAAGCTGGGTACTGACACCTGCAACTGAAGATGCGATCTCGATATCAGACAATGTCTGATACCCAGGATCGCCCTCATCGTCATCCAACCACTCACGCACATCGTCCACATCAACATTGTCGCCATGCGTACGTAGCTGTGCAAGGAAGTCATCCACGTCAAACCCTAGAAAATCGTACTCCACATCCGTTCCGAGAAGCAGAGGAGACCAACCATTTTCTAGAGTCTTGACAGGGACTTCCTTCCATGCACTGGCCCAGTTGTAGATGGCAGACTTGATGTTGTAGCAGCGAAGATTTTCCAAAGTCCGCTGGCCTCGCGTGTCCCGTCCCTCCCTGCACTCGTCCTCGAGAACAACCATCACCTCGTCCAGGAACTTCCGTCGGTATAGGCGCTTTGTTGCCATGATCACTCCTTGGTCCATTGGTTGGATCAGAGCAGTCGTATTAGGTGGCAGAAACATGCAACTAAACCGGCCATTCTCAGCCACCAAGTCCTTGTCGCACGGGTGGGCAGGTGCATTGTCGAGGAGAAGGAAGGCCTTTACCTGGTCGCACGGGATTCCCAGTGTCTTTGTCTGGTAATTGATGACCTCCTTGACCAAGTGGCGGTGGAACCAGTCTTTGAAGATCTAGGCTGTAAACCATGCCTTCAAAGAATGGTACCAGATGACAGGAAGGACATCCATCACCCCACGAAGACACCGAGGCTGCTTTGCACGGCCAACAATAACGGGCTTAAGCTGGTGCATGCTGTTAGCACTGGCACAACACAAAGCAGATATCCGTTGCTTGCAGAGCTTGCGGCCAGGTACAGCCTTCTCCATCTCCTCAGATAGAGTGTTTGTTGGCAAAGAGCGATAGAATAAACCAGTTTCATCAGCATTGTAGACTTGACCGAGAGTGAGGCCCTCCCTGTCGATCAAGCCCTTCACCTTGTGCCGAAACTCGTCAACTCCATCCTTGTTAGCGTCCAAAGCTCCGCCATGAGCTTTACGGTTGGTAAGGCCATGCCGTAACTTGAACGCGAAGAGCCAACCCTTGGATGCCTTGAAGTCTAGGGCGTCGTGAAGCCTGGCGAACTTCTCAGCAGCAGCCTTCAGCTCCATGCCACGTACCATCACACCAGCAGCACGTTGCTGTCGATACCAAATCAACGTGGAGCGGTCGATTTCAGCAAACTTGGGAGTAAACATCACCTTACTCTCCACGTTGTGTTTGCTTCTCGACGAGAAGTCAGCCATGTACTGCATGAGTTTGTCTTGGGATCTCTTGATATCAAACAAAGTAGATCGGGCAAGGTTGAACTCGCGGAGGATGCAGGAAGAAGACCACCCCGCATCTACTTTCTCCAATATCTCCCGTTTCTTCTCCAGAGTCAACAACACTCTCTTCCTCTTCTCAGGCGGCGGGGCCATCATCACACACACTAATAAGAGGCCCGAGAGCAGCAGGAGTGCCTGCAGCAGGTAAAGAACCACCACAAAAGCGAGCATGTGGGCAGCCATGACGGCGAGCGTGCACTCGCCGCGAGAGACAGGCGGAAAGTGGGGAGGATGCAGCAGCGCTCTATCGGACGTCGGAGGAAAGACGCGCCACAACAAAGCTGTCCCGCGCCGCGCGCGGCAAGTTCAAATTACGGGCGGGAAAAATTCATTTTTTTTTTGTTTTTTTTTGCGGTTTTCGAGCCATTTTGGAAATATTGGATCCCGGGACGATTATGTCCGGTTACTGGGGATGTTCGGATATTGAGCATTCGGATATTACAGGGATTACTTTAATAACTCGATGATATAACAAGAGAAATTAAAGGAAAAGAATCAATAATAGAAATACTAAAACAAAATGAATTATAGGCGGTAGCAAATACAGTAGGCAGAATACTGAAAAGAAGAAAAGTACAGTACAATCATTATGAAAAAAAAAAAAAAAAAAAAAAAAAAAAAAAAAGTCATGTTGTTTAAAGAACATGAAAAACTCCCCTACCCCCTGGGGGTAGGGTTTTTTTTCAAGAATACTCCCACAGTATCCCTGCTTGTCGTAAAAGGCAACTAAAAGGGTTGGCAGAGGGTTAGTGCCCCTCCCCAGAAAACTATCTATCTATCTATAGCCCGACGCCCTAATCCCGCAAAGGGTGGCCGCAGACAAAACGCCTCCAAGTCACTCTGTCACCCACCATTTGACTACCCTCCCCCCAACTCACCCCCCCCTCCCTCATATACCTCTCAACTCCATCCCCCAACCTCATCCTCGGTCTACCCCTCCCTCTCCCTCCCTCCACCTCACCTACATACACCCTCTTAGTCAGTCTTTCATTCTCCATTCTCTCCACATGTCCAAACCACCTCAGTGTATTTCTCCTAATCTTCTCAACCACATCCACATCTACCCCACAACGTTCCTTCACTTCTTCATTCGTCAACCTGTCCCTCCATGTCACTCCACATGCTCCTCTCAAGTAACTCATTTCCACTGCTCTCACTCTTGACTTGTTCCCCTCTTGCAAGGTCCACGCCTCGCTTCCATACGTCAGGGTAGGGATCACAATACTATCATGCAGTGACTTCTTAACTTCCATACTCACCTCCCTATTTCTCATCACTGCTTTCAGTGTACCAACAACTTTCCTTTCCTGCTGTACCCTTTCACATACTTCATCCCCCCAAGTTCCATCCCGGAAAACAACTAACTAAAAAAAACAAACAATAAGCCTCGGACAAGGACTGACCAAACGATGACGACCAAGGACCAGACAAAGGACATGGTTATCGGAATGTGGAATGTAAGGGGAGCGAATGATCAGGTGAAAGAGAGAGAGATTGTCCAGATGCTTGAGGGTGCGAAAGTGGATGTATGTGGAATAACTGAAACAAAAAGGAGAGGAGAAAGTGTGAGAGAATGGGAGTATGGATGGGGTATATGTGCAGGAGTAGGTGACAATGAGAGGGCAAAGGAAGGAGTATGTATAGTTGTGAGTAAAAGATGGAAGAAGAGCACAAAACAGTATGGATCAGTTGGGTCAAGGATTGTGTGGGTAAAGTTGAAAGTTGGAATACAAATGTGGGCGATTATGCGTGTGTATGCGCCAACGCAAGATCGTGCTAGAAGAGTGAGAGAAGAGTTCTGGACAAATGTAGAAGTGTGCATGGAAAAGTTTGGAAGGAATGAAAGAGTGTTTTTGATCGGTGATATGAATGGTAAAGTAGGGAATGTGAAGGTGGATGGAATAGTTGGTGAGTGGGGTGTGCCTGCTGAGATAGATGAGAATGGGAGTGCGTTAGTGGACATTTGTGCTGGGAGGGGGTTGGTGATAGCCAATACCCTCTTCAGGCATAAAATGATCCACAGGTATACATGGCGAGTGATGAGAAGGGTGGGTGGTGAACTGAATAAAAGGAAGGCAATGATTGCTTATGTGTGTGTGGATGAAAGGATGCGAAGATGTGTAATGGATGCAAGAGCTTATAGAGGTTGGGGGAGTGGACTTTCTGACCACTACTTGGTGGTGGCCAGAATTAGAATTCAAGTAAGATGGAGGAATAGAAGAAGGGAAAGACGGGAGGAAGGAGTAGTTGCAAGGAGAGTGGAAAGGTTAAAAGAGGATGAGAAAAAGGCAGAGTATAAGAGAGAAGTGGAGGAACGATTGGGCAAATATGAATTGGAGCAGATGGGAGACGTGTAAGGTGTGTGTAGGATATTTACAGAAGAAATATGTGCAGCATGTGATGTGGTGTGTGGAAGGAAGAGAAGACAGAGGGGGGTGCAAGGAACATTGTGGTGGACTGAAGAGGTGAGACAGGCTGTGGCACAAAAGAAGAAAGCATACATTGAATGGATGAGAAATAGGGGCGTGGAAGAAGTTGAGAGGCAGAAGAGAGAGCTATATGTAGAAAGAAAGAGAGAGGTGAGAAGATTAGTAAGAGAGAGTAAGAAGAGAGTGGATGAGGAATTTGGAAGGAATTTGAGTGTAAAGTGGAGGGACTGTAAGAAAATGTTCTGGAAAGAGGTGAAAAGAGTGAGACAGGGTGGAAGTGAAGTTAGCAGGGGAGTGAAAGATAAAAATGGTAGATTACTAGTGGAGAAGGGAGAAAAAGTGAGCAGATGGAGAGAACACTTTAAGGAATTGTTGAACATAGAGGATGGAAGTAATGCGAATATAAGTGGCTGGGGAATGGCTGGGAGAAGGAGGGAGGTGAGAAGACAGGAAGAAATCAGTAGGAGAGAAGTTGTGGAAGCAATGAAGAAAGTTAAATCGGGGAAAGCCCCAGGAATTGATGGAGTGTGTGGTGAAATGCTGAAGCATGGGGGAGAGATAGTAGTAGAATGGATGTGGAAGATGGGCAGATTGGCCTGGGAGGAAGGTAGAGTACCGGAGGATTGGAAGTCAGGTATAATTATTCCCTTGTACAAAGGGAGGGGAAAAAGAAGTGTGTGGTAATCATTGGGGCATTTGTCTTCTTAGTATAATAGGAAAAGTGTATGGTAGGATACTTATTGACAGAAAAAGAACAGAGAAATTAGTTGGAGAAGAACAGGGAGGCTTTAGGAAGGGAAGAGGTGGTGTAGATCAGATATTCATTCTTAGATCTTTAGTGGAAAAGTTTCTAGAGAAGGGAAAGAAGTTGTATGCGGCTTTCATGGATTTGGAGAAAGAATATGACAGGGTGGATAGACAAGGATTGTGGAAAGTGTTAAGAATATATGGAGTAGATGGGAAGTTGTTGAATGCTGTGAAGAGTATGTATGATGGTGCGAAGGCTGCAGTGCGTGTGGATGGTGAACTAAGTGAATTTTTCTCTTTGAAAGTTGGGTTGAAACAGGGATGTGTCATGTCTCCATGGTTGTTCAATCTGTACATGGATGGGGTAATAAAAGAGGTACAAGGTAGGGTAGTGGATGTTGGAGTGGCCCTGGTGAGAGAGGATAGTGTTTGGAAACTCCCTGTACTGTTGTTTGCAGATGATACTGTGTTGTTGAGTGAAGACGAAGGGGAGCTGCAAGGCTTGGTGGATGAGTTTGGGAGAGTGTGTAAGAAATGGAATCTAAAGGTGAATGTAGGGAAGAGTAAAGTGATGGTTTTTGAGAAAGGTGAAGTCAGTGAATGTACAGCGAGGTTGGATGGTGAGGAATTGCAAAATGTGAGTACGTTTAAGTACTTGGGCAGTGTGATAAGTAAGGATGGAGGTTTGGAGGGTGATGTGCTTGAAAGGGTACAGCAGGGAAGAAAGGCTGCTGGTTCTTTGAAAGAAGTGATAATAAACGGGAGTGAGCATGGAAGTGAAAAAGTTTTCATGACAGTATTGTGATACCAACTCTAAAGTATGGAAGTGAAGCTTGGACGTTGTTGGAAGGACAAAAGTCAAGAGTTAGAGCAGTGGAAATGAGTTATTTAAGAGGAGCCTGTGGAGTTACATGGAGAGACAGGCTGACGAATGAGGATATAAAGGAGCGTTGTGGTGTGGATGTGGATGTGACAGGAAGCGTTACGAGGAACACACTGAGGTGGTTTGGCCATGTGGAGAGGATGGAGGGTGAAAGACTGACGAAGAGGGTGTATATGAGTGAGGTGGAGGGGGGAAGAGGGAGAGGGAGGCCGAGGATGAGATGGAGGGATGGGGTGGAGAGGTATATGAGAGAGGGGGTTGTGAGTTGGGAGCAGGGCAGTGAAATGGCGGGGGACAGGGCGACTTGGAGGCGATTTGTTTGTGGCCACCCGAAACAGGATTGAGGCGTCTGGCAATAGATAGATAGATAGATAGTTTAAGGACAAGAGCACCTGGATGGGAGTAGGCACCAACAACAAGCCATGTGCAAGGTGATGTTCTGTTGTCAGCGGCCATTTTGTGACTGTCCTGCCAGCAGCCAGCCCTCTACAGCCAAGTGCCGCACTTTCAACCTGTACCTTCCACGTGTGGACATGCATTTCACTGCAATTTATTTGTATGTATATTCTTTGTATTTTCGTCGCAACTTACCTGTTCCAAGATGGCAAGCAAGAGTGGTTTTTCAGGTAGCAGTGGTAATGGACAAGAGCAGCCTGGCACCTTTAAATCTTCGCAGCCAAACGAGAATTGGCAATACAGGAAAGGGCAGAAATGCACCAAGTATACACTTGCTGACAGTATAGCAACACAATGCAGAACTACAGTTACTTAACCACAATTATAGTTCATAAGTTTACAGGGGGTGTGGGCAAAAAATCATGATTTTACGTAGTTAGGTTCAGAGGGCCCGGACCCAAACTAATTTTTCCCATAAGAAATTCAATTTAAATTTCGATGGTTTGAAATTCGCGGTGAATTTTAGGTATCCATGCCCATCGAAATTCAAGAAACCACTGTATATAAATAAATAAATAAATAATACATATATATATATATATATATATATATATATATATATACAGTAATCCCTCCACTATCCGATGTAATAGAGCCAAAGGCATGTCCGGAAAGTGGTCCCATCCGGAAAGTGGGCACCTGCCTGCTGGACTGGTACTTAAGGACCCTAACCCAGCCTAACTTTGAAAGCCACCTAAATAACTCCCTACTAGACATGCATAGCACCTATTTAAACGTATTTAAGACCCTATTCACACCAATAATGGACAAAAAGCATGAAATAAATGAAAAGGAACCAAAGAATGAGGAATCAGAAGTGACTGTACCTCAGCCAGGGTACTTACAGCATGTCTGGCTTTGGCAGTGGTGAAAATGCTCTTGAAGCACGTACAGTAATCCAGTGTTGTCTTGCACTTACAGTAATTCTTTGCACTGAGTTATAATTGTTTAACACTGCACACTGTTAACTGCACCACGACAGTTTCAACTGCCAGTTTGCACTCCACAGTTAATCCTTTGCACTCTAAATTCTAATTTCTTAACACTGCACAACACTGTAAATTCCCGTGTGGTCTACTGGCGAGGTATTGCAGTTTATTCACTGTTCATTCACAAAAAAACGAGCATGTGTGGCATCCACTTTGATAACCATCCATTCGTGATCGTAGTTAAGCAGTAACTGTTGGAGTGTTGGTGACGGGGAAACAGAGTTGCCAATCGCAACAGCCACATTACCAAACTCCTCAATTTTCATTACCAAATTTAACTTTTCATTACCAAATTCGTAAAGCTAGCATTTACTCTTCACTAATTATATATACAAGTGGAAATACATGTACAGTAAACTCTCATTATACGATGCCTCTTTGTACGATATTTCGCTTATACAATGTCAAAATTTTAGTACCCTATGCCCACTATACAATGGGAACGATTTGCAACAACAATGGATCATCTGCGGCTCAGTGAACAGCAAATGTGCAAACGCAACAAAAACGTCCTCACACTGCCGGCATTAGACCACACACACTTGTCCACTGGTCCAGCCTCATTAGCTAGCCCTGCCCAGCCAGGCAGTTCTGACATTGATGAGTGAGGGCTGTGAGTCCCTGTGACTGTGAGGCCGAATCGGGACAATTCGCCGTCAGGACGATTCCCCATCATTTATTTACTTATCAGTTTATTTAGCAAGTACACTAGTTTTTTAATTATGTAAGTTATAAAAGTGATGGTGGTTTATTGTTTATATAGTAAATGTAAAATATGGCATCAAATCATGGGCATTAAGTGAAAAATAATAATATATTGAAACGTGAATCAGCTGATTGAAGATCGATCCTTCATCTTAGCATAAGGCTACATACAAGACATTGGCATTTATATAAATGCCTAATTACCTTAAGTGAACGATCGACATACTTTGGAATTATACAAATAATCTTCATGTTACGTCTATATAAATGTTTCGGGATATTTCGCCATCAAGTCGATTCGCCATCACAACAATAACAAGACAATTCGCCATCGGGACTTTTCGTCGTCAGGATGATTCCCCGTCGTTTATTTTCATATCAGTTTATTTAGGAAGTACACTAGTTTTTTAGTACTGTGCTTGTACCTCTTCAAAGTCGTTTTAAAATATACCCAGGATGTTGTAGTACCAATGGAAATTAATGAAAACAGCTGTGGGTGATGCTAGAACATTATTCAAAGTCAACTACAGCAAGGTAGAAACAAGTTAAATATTGTCTAAAAGTGCAACTTACAAATGATATCCAAAGCCAATGCTATTGAATGAAAATAGACTTTGATAGATCCCCCTGAGAATTAGTTATTAAAGTATCAGTTAATCAGTAATAAGTATGTTAATAGAATGACGGGGAATTGTCCTGACGGGGAACGTCCATATTATGACGACGAATTGTCGACTTCGTGGCGAATTGTCTAGGAACCACATAAACAACCGTTCCCTGCTTCAGTAAAAGTAAGATCTAATGTATACTGTAGTTTTCATGCTTTTTTCTCTTTATTCACTATTAATGTGTTACTTTAAATGTTTAAACATAAGGATATTTCATGTATGTGAGTGCTAAGGTGTGTGTATGTGAGAGTTTAGGCACGTCTGGGAACGTATCCCCATTGACACCATGTTATAATGGGATTGCTATACAATGGATTGCTTTACGATGGGGTTTTCAGGAACGGAACCCCATCGTATAATGAGGGTTTACTGTAATCACTCCTTATAATTAACAGTATGTTGATTATTTACACGCTATGTAGGCTAGCAAATTAATCAGAGAGAGCAGACAATCCACTATCTCCATCCTGTGTATCCTCGTACATGTGAAAAATCCATTTGGTAATGCATTATTCTGACTCATTACAAAACAAATTTTTCGTCACCAAACTGGCCCACATTTGGTAATGAAAAATACCAAATGGCAACCCTGACAGGGAAGGAGGGAGGGGGGAGGAAGGAATGGGTGAAGGAGTCATGGTATAAACAGCTGTTCAGCACTGCACAGCAATTTCAAATTACGGGAGGAAAAAAAAAATAGTATTGGGGGGGAATTTTTTTTCTTTTTTTGGTCATTTTTGGGATCTGAAGGTCCAGGTCCACAATGTCCAGTATGTAGGGTGTCCAGAAAGTGGGTGTCCGGATAGTATAGAGATTACTGTATGTATACATACTGGTATATATATAAGTAATCCCTCTAATATCCGGACGCCCATTTTCCAGACATCCCCAATAACCGGACATTTTCGTCCCGGGATCTGATATTCCCAAAATGGGCCAACAGCCGCAAAAAATTTGAAAAAAATCCGACTTTTTCCCGCCAGTAATTTGAGTTGGCGAGCGCGGCGTGGACCAGCTGTGTTTTGGTGTGTTGTTCCGCCAATGTCTGCTAGAGCGCCCCTGCATCCTCCCCACTTACCGCCCGTCTCTTGTTGTGTGTGCACGCTCGTCGTCATTGCTGCCCACGTGCTCACTTTTGTGGTGGTGCCTTACCTGCTGCAGCCTTCCCTGCTGCTTTCGTGCCTCTCCTTCGTGTGTGTGATGATGGCCCCGCCGCCTGAGAAGAGGAAGAGAGTGGTTTTGACTCTGGAGAAGAAGAGGGAGATATTGGAGAAAGTAGATGCGGGATGGTCTACCTCACGTATCCTCCATGAATTCAACCTGGCCCGGTCTACTTTGTTTGATATCAAGAGATCCCGCAACAAACTCATGCAGTACACGGCTGACTTCTCGTCGAAAAGCAAACGCAACGTGGAGAGGAAGGTGATGTATACTCCCAAGTATGCAGAAGTTGACCGCTCCACGTTGATTTGGTATCGACAGCAACGTGCTGCTGGTATGATGGTGTGTGGCACGGAGCTGAAGGCTGCTGCTCAGAAGTTCGCAAGGCTTCACGACGCCCTAGACTTCAAGGCATCCGAAAGTTGGCTCTTCGTGTTCAAGTTACAGCATGGCCTTACTAACCGTAAGTCTCATGGCAAAGCTTTGGACGCCAACGAGGATGGAGTAGATGAGTTTTGGCACAAGGTGAAGGGCTTGATCGACAAGGAGGGCCTAACTCTCGGTCAAGTCTACAACGGTGATGAAACTGGCTTATTCTATCGCTCTTTGCCTATGAACACTCTAGCCGAGGAGACGGAGAAACGTGTACCTGGCCGCAAGCTCTGCAAGCAACAGATATCTGCTTTGTGTTGTGCTAATGCTAACGGCATGCACCGGCTCAAGCCCGTTATTGTTGGCCATGCAAAGCAGCCTCGGTGTCTTCGTGGGGTATTGGATGTCCTTCCTGTCGTCTGGTATCATTCCTTGAAGGCGTGGTTCACAGCCCAGATCTTCAAAGACTGGTTCCACCGCCATTTCGTCAAGGAGGTCATCCATTACCAGATGGAGAAACTGGGAATCCCACACGACCAGGTAAAGGCCCTCCTTCTCCTTGACAATGCACCTGCCCACCCATGCGACAAGAAGTTGGTGGCTGAGAATGGGTGCATTAGGTGCATGTTTCTGCCACCTAATACGACTGCTCTCATCCAACCAATGGACTTAGGAGTGATCGTGGCAATGAAGAGGCTGTACCGACGGAAGTTCCTGGACAAGGTGATGGTTGTCTTCGAGGACGAGGATGAGCGCAGGGAGGGATGGGACACGCAAGGCCAGCAGACGTTGGAAAACATTCGCCGCTGCAATATCAAGTCTGCCATCCACAACTGGGCCCGTGCATGGAAGGAAGTCCCTGTCAAGACTCTAGAAAATAGTTGATCTCATCTGTTTCTCGGAAAGGATGTGGAGCATGATTTCCTAGGTTTTGACGTGAATGACTTCCATGCACATCTAAGTGCGCATGGCAACAATGTTGATGTGGACGAAGTGCGTGAGTGGTTGGATGATGACGAGGGCGATCCTGGGTATCAGACATTGTCTGATATCGAGATCGCATCTTCAGTTGCAGGTGTCAGTACCCAGCTTGAAGATTCTGACGAGGACGGCGACGACGATGCGGACTCCTCTCAGCGTGACACTACTCCAGCCATCCCCAAGCTGAGCGCACTCCGGGAACACCTAGAGTTCGTTCTGGACTACCTGGAGCACCCGGACTGTGACAGGGAGATGGGGCCCTTGGGACTTGTGGAGGAAGTGCGCGCTTTCAGGCAGCGCATCATTAATCGTCAAAATCGTCGTTCCTTGCGTCAATCAACCATTGACAGCTTTTTCAGGCCCGTGACCCCTGCTATGCCCAGCCCTGGCTCCACTCCATTGCCTCCCCAAGACAGGCCCTCATGCTCCGAGCCACAGCCCAGCACATCAGGCACGGTGGAGTCACCACTCGACGTGAATTTGCGCCTCTCTTCAGAGTCGTCTGCAGTGGGTACGCCATCACCACGTCCCAGCGACGCACCCCTAGGTCACCTGCATGTGCTACTCTCAGACTCTGACAGTGATTAGACGCCAAGATCTTCTCCACTAGACCACACAGGAATTTAGAGTGTTGTGCAGTGAAAAAACAGTGCATAGTGTTAAGGATTTAGAGTTGTGAGTGAAAAGACAAAAATTTAATGGACTGTAAATGTAAGGTAAATTAACTTGAGTGTGTTTTGTTTAGAAAATGGTTTCAAGAGTGGAAAGAGTTAAAGTGCAGAGTGCAACACTTATTTCATTAAGGTACAATGAAGCACAAGTAAGACAAGAGTGGCAGTGTTAAGAGAATGGAATTCTGAGTGCAAATGACTAAGGTCTGTGCAAGACTTCATGAACAGTGTACTGCAAGTGCTTCAGGAACTCCTTCTTACTGTCAGAGTCTGAGAGGAGGTGGGTTATTCATCAAGATGGCCAGGGACTTGCTGTAAGTACCCAGAATGTTTCATATTGTACTGTACTGTTTTTTTCCATACTGACCTCTAACACCTCATTTCACTCTTTTATATCCCTTATTGGTGTGAATAGCGTCTTAGGTGCTATGCATGTGCAGTAGGGAGGTGTTTTTCTGAGTTGGGCTAGGTTAGGGTCCATAACTACCAGTCCAGGAGCCAGGGACTTGTTGTATGTACCCAGAATGTTTAATATTGTATAAACCTACCTCAAAAACCTCATTTTATGGTTACTGGTGTGATTTAGGTCTTAAATAGGTACTATGCATGTCCAGAGGGAGTTGTATAGGTGTTTTTCTGAGTTAGGATCCATAAGTACAAGTCCAAAAGGCTGGGGCCCAATATCCGGACGGGATCAGTATCTGGACATGCCGTTGGCTCTATTACATCGGATATTGGAGAGACTACTGTATATATATATATATATATATATATATATATATATATATATATATACAGTACCCTCGCGTCCAACACGGTAATATTGTCAAGCATGGGTCCCGTGTTGGACCAAAAACGTGTTGGACATACAACAGAGCTTATGAGGAAAAATGAATTAGGTCAGCAACCCTAGGAAAAGTCACCCTAAATACCCACCATATACCTATACATATATTGGTACTACTGTGATTATAATAAGTGGTACTGTACTATGAATGATAACTAACCTTTTAGGATAGTGTTGGTGGGCTTGCTGGGAATGGAAGGTGATATCCGAGACTGTAGGTAGTCCTACTGGGTCCCTGGAGGATGGCTGCTGGCGTCACTAGCAAGTAATGGCTGCTGCTCCTCCTCAACCTCCCTCAAAAAATCCTTTGAAATTCCTCTCCCCTTTCCTCTGCCTCTCGATGAATTCTAGCTTGGTGGCCTGCGGGAGGTGCGGCCACTTCTTGGGGTTCTTAGAAGGCTTCCTAGGCATCATGAGCAGGGTAAAATGCAGTAGCAAGGGAAGAAAATGCAGCGAGAAAAAAGTATCGTCCAATTCAAATTATGCGACTGAGTGGCGCTGTGGCGGGAGAAATTTAAACAAAACATCACGTGAGAACAGAAGCGTTTTTCATTGGGCGACATCACGATCTTGTCATGATAGCGGGTGGGGGAGGCTACTTGATCATAAGTTTTGATTGGCTGTCAGCGTCACGGGAATGTCCAGTATGACTGTGTTGGACCGGGGGTGATTGTGCTAGAGGCGAACTCTGCGGATTTCGCCCACTTCTCAGAGCTCCGTCAGTGTTATGTTTACGCACCAGTTTTACAGTACTTAAATTGTATTAAATCATACTAATTTTTTGCTCTCCGTGCTGGATGCGAATCGTGCTGGACAAACGCGTGTTAGATGCGAGGGTACTGTATATATATATATATATATATACACTCAATCCTCGTAAATCACGGCAATTTGGGTCTGAACCACTGCTGATTTACGAATTCCATGATTTATGAATAATAACTCTTATGTGAAAAATTAATTTGGGTCTGGACTTTGGCCAACCCGCCCCCACAGCACCCTACCTACACCTATCTAGGCACCATCAAACACTATCTATCTATCTATCTATCTATTGCCAGACGCCACAATCCTGTAAGGGGTGGCCATTTGACTTTGAACTATTTGTTTTACGGGGAGGGGCACTAATCCTCCACCAACCCACTTGTTGACATGTAAGGAGCATGTATAGTTTGGTTATATGGTTACCACCCAGCATACCAAACATCCAAATTTAGGAATATTCAGTGCATGTATCAAAGAGAAATAAGCCATGTTAAGGGATCTCACCTTAATCCTATGATGAAACTGCTTAAGTGAATGGAGTGGGGTGGTGTTGGGAAGAACTTAGACCCTCTCAGCACTTGTTCTTCCCAAACTCTTTCGCCAGCTTTGAAAACATCTCTCCCCTCTCAACACGACGAATGAGCTCCAAACGTTGACTGTACAGCAACTGCGGTAGCTTCTTGACGCCACACTGCTTAGAGCACTTCATCGGGGGGTCGGGAGGGGCCATGGCAGGTAGGAGGCGGGCGGAAGTTGCACAAAAAAGGCAGATAACTCTCGTACTCCATGGCGACGGTCTGTAGTGTGTGGACTGGCAGGACAAGAACAACAACAACATGGCAACATTAATATGCACATATGCCACCAGGGACGCGCTGTGATTGGTTGTTGGGTCGCGATTTTCAGTTTGAATGCCGCGGTTTACATTTCTCCTCGGAAAAGGCCCACTTGGGTGCCCAGATCCGCGATTTTCGTGACTTAACAGTGATTTAAGGTTGCTGGCAGTCTGACGGGCACCTAGCCGTGATTTACGAATCCATGATTTATGAACACGTGATTTACGAGGATTGAGTGTGTATATATATACAGGTAGGCCCTTAATTCAGGCCCTTCGCGTATGTGGTAAATTCGCGTATATGTTCTGCCCTTGTGTGCACATAATTATGCATGTCTACTAAGTATATTATATTTGAATAATACTGTTTATGCACTACATACACCTTATAAACTAACATAAAGTATGAAAAACAACAAAAATGTAAGAAATTTAACACTGAAACCTGACAAGCACAGGTGTAGATGAAGACACTTCAGCAGTCTGGTGCACAAGCCCTCACTGCCTCCCATATGCTACATTCTACCTTCTTTATTGTCCAAACAGTTGACTCATTCACCCCAAACACACGGTTCCAAGCCGGTTCACAGAAGTAGGTGGAGACACTTCAGCACATTCTGGTGCACTAGCCCTCACTGCCTCCCGTATACTACGTTCTGCCTTCTTTATTGTAAGAACAGTTGACTCACCCCAAAAACACGGCTCCAAGACAATTAACCACGAAGTCAATTCACCATCAAAACATGGACGATTTCCTGTCATTCTCTAAATATACTTATTATTGATTAATTAATACTTTAATAACTAATTTTCAGGGTGATTTTATAACTCATATAAGTAAAAAACTAGTGTACTGTACAGTGCTCGTCAGAAGGATGGGGCGCCCTGCGTCCCTCCTGAGAAACAAACCTTTCAACATTGAAAAAACATATAAATAATGCATTTTATTTACCTCTAGTGCTTCGTAGGGTAGCCTTTACGTTTCTTCACGGACCTGAGACGTCTTGGAAGTGAAAGGGCGAGGCTCCTGAGGTGCTGGAGGGGTATTTTGTCCCAGGAGTCACGAATGGCGGCTTCCAGCTTGGGCAGAGAGCTCACGTCCTTCCCTTGGAGACTCTTCTTTACGAGGTACCAGAGGTTTTCAATCGGGTTGAGGTCTGGGCTATTTCCTGGCCAGTCTGTCATGAATGATACCTCGCAGTCACGAAGCCAATTGGTGACCGATTTGGCCTTGTGAGCAGGTGCACCGTCCTGCTGAAACACTCGTGCACCTGTTAGCTCGAAGGAGTCTGGTAAATGATCACACAGAAGCTCCAGGTAAACATCCTGATTCACTCTGAGGTTCTTGGGAAGTACAACAAGCTTCCCCAAACCCTTCCCTGAAAAACAACCCCATACCATGAGTGAATAAGGATGTTTAACTGTGCTTTCTACATACCGTGGGTCAAGTGGGTCACTACCTTTGCATGCTCCTCTGTTACAGGTAACACTAAACGTTGCCTCATCAGACCACAACACTGACAACCATTGCTCCTCACCCCAATTTAGATATTTATTAGCAAAGGCAAGCCTACGAATTCTCTGGCTGCTAGAGAGAAGAGGCTTTTTCACAGGCCTGTGACTTGTGTAACCAAGCTCATGCACCCTACGAGACACTGTTCTCACTGACACCTCACCAAACACTTCTGGGTTGCTCTCCTTAATTTTCCTTGCACTCACACGAGGATTAAACTCCACTGCACGTTTTAAAACATTAACAGACCTTGGGGAAGTTTTCCTAGGCCTACCAGACCTCGGTTTCTTTGTGGGAACTTCACCACTGTTTTCCTCCCGAAACCGCGCACACCAACGACGCACTGTCGATCGTGCCACACCAACCAATTCACTAATTTCCTTTGTCTGGTGGCCTGCCTCCTTTAGAGCAATGATCTGGGATATGATTTCACTCGATAGTTCACGGGTAGGTGCCATAACAAAGTTTTGAAGGCCAAAACACTGCGGGACACTCGGTAAAAAATGGCGCAATTTGAGAGGGACACTCGGCGGAGTTCCTCTCTCTCAGGCAGCCCGTGGGCGACTGAGGCGGGAACCAACCAGCGCGTCAGAAGGCCTCAGGCTACCGTGACGTCATGCTCGGAGCTCAAACTTGTGGCTCAATTCTTACCCCCAAAAATGGGTGATTCTTTTTGGGCCATAAGTATTGCGCGCCCGGCGGACAACGCTGAATACTTCTGACGAGCACTGTACTTGCTAAATAAATTGGTATGGAAATAAATGACGGGGAATCATCCTGACGGAGAATTGTCGCCGACATTCCTCCCTTAAGTTTGTCCAACACTTTAACTTTCTCTGTCAGCAACATCACTTTACTAATCCGTTTTGGTGTGTTACCACACGCATCACTAGCACTACGCTTAGGCCCCATGTTGGCAGACAAGGCAAGCAATCACTGGAAGGCAGAAAAATAAGCCACAAATAATGATTCGCGAGTCACGCATGGTTCGACCGTCGGATTCAAACTGACTGTGTGGTGCATGGTAGTCTTTGGTAGACCGACCTCCCACACACACACACATATGTGTGCACACGGGCAGCAGGTAGGCATTTTTATATTCTATTTATTTCTCTTGTATATTAAAATTATTTATTTGTATACAATAATTTTGTTTTAATTATTGTACGAAAAATTCGTGGATAACCGAAATTGCGTGAAAAAAGTTCGCGTGAATTAAGGGCTTACCTGTATATATATATTCAATATATATACCGTATATGTACAGTGCCTCCAAAGTTTGGCAGTGTTTTCTGGTCATTCTGCCATACTGAGACATCAAAACTCACAAAGGAATACAGGTGGCCTTCCACATTTCCAGGGGTTAGGGGACACAGACCCCTGCAAATGTGGATTTTCCGCGAATGTTTGGTGCGCCTTCCGGTAAATGCCTCTACAGCCGCAAATCGCCCCCTGTGAGCAAGTGTGCACAGACTGAACCTAATAAATCATATCTGGGACCTGAAAGCAGCATAAAATATCACAAATAGCTGATGACTTGCTCACACTTGAGTGTGGGCAAGTCATCAGCTACATATTTACCCCAACCTCTTACAACCATACCCATTAAATTTAATCCTTTCTCCACAGAGTGGCAATGCACGAATCTGCAAGACTCGTGAAAGATGATTCTGCGAATCTGGAGGGTCACCTATACCCATAATAATGGTAAAAGTCAAGAAAACAATGCATAAACAACAGAAATCCACAAAATTCCTGACGATGGTTGGAAAATCAGTTATCTTTGTGATGAGTGATAGCTGCTCCTGGGGCGGGCACACACACACACACACACACACACACACACACACACACACACACACACACACACACACACACACACAAAAGCCAAATATGCCACCGGAAATTGGTTATATTGGTATAAATGGCATACCATCATCTTTGCTGGTATTTATACTAAAATATAAGCTAATAAAAACACAAAAAACTGATGAGTAAAACAAAAAACTGCTGTGAGAATAAATGGTGTTAAAGAGTAAAACTTACCTTCACATAATTTCCCACCATCCTAGTACAAAATTATGCCAGCACCTCTCTCCTTTACAGTTGGCTTTACATTGAGTGACAAGCCAAATGGTTTCCTGTAAGCCAAGAAACCATTTACAATGCTGGGTGGTAACCATATAACCAAACCATAAGTGCTCCCTACATGTCAACAAATGGGTTGGTGGAGGGTCAGTGCCCCTCCCCATTAAACAAATAACTCAAAGTCAAATGGCCACCTCTTATGGGATTATGGCATCTGTCAATAGATAGATAGATAGATAGACAAACCTTGCAAAAGTTAAGTACAGTGGAATCTCAAATTTCAACAGTTTAGATTTGATGAATCAAATTTCAATGCATTTTGGAGTGGTCTGCCTACCTTACTTTTTGATGCAAAGTCACATATTTTGATGCTCTCAGGGCCAGACTCCAACCAAAACAAGCAAAGATAATATTTTTTGATGCAAACCAAAATGCTAGAAGTGAAGGAAAATTATAAGAAAAAGTATGAGCCTAACTTAATATCGTGTGACATGCGTCAAGAAGAGAATGAAAATCAGCATAATTTATTCATACAGTACATGAAGCATGCGATGATATGGTTCCAAGACAATTCACCGTCAAGTCAATTCACCGGTCAGATAATTCCCTGTCAAAACATGGATGATTCCCCGTCATTCTATAAATATACCGGTACTTATTATTAATTAATCATTACAGTACTTTAATAACTCGAAGATATAACGAGTAATTAGAGGAAGAAAATCAATAGTAGAAATATGCAAACAAAATGAATTACAGGTGGTAGCAAATACTGTACAGTAAGCAGAATACTGAAACGAAGAGAAGTAGAGTAGCCTAATTATGAATATAAGGAGCAACATAGAAATGAACAATAGAGACTGAGAAAAAAAATAGTCATGTTGTTTAAGGACAAGAGCTCCTGGATGGGAGTAGGCACCAACAACAACGAGCCACGTGCAAGGCGATGCTCTATTGTTGGTGGACATCTTGCGACTGTCCTGCCAGCAGCCAGCCCTCTACAGCCAAGTGCAGCACTTTCAGCCTGTACCTTCCATATGTGGACATGCATTTCACTGCAGTTCAATTGTATGTATTTTCTTTGTATTTTCATCACAACTTACCTGTTTCAAAATGGCAACCAAGAGTGGTTCTTCGGGTAGCAGAGGTAATGGACGAGAGCAGCCTGGTACCTCTAAATCTTTGCAGCCGAAGGAGAAATGGCAATACAGGAAAGGGCAGAAATACACCAAGTATACACTTGCTGACAGTATAGCAATACAATGCAGAACTACAGTTACTTAACCACAATTATACAGTAGTTCATAAAGTTTACTGGGGGTGTGGGCAAAAAAATCATGATTTTACGTAGTTAGGTTCGGAGGCCCTGGACCCAAATTAATTTTTCCCATAAGAAGTTCAGTTTAAATTTCAATGTTTTCAATTTTGATGCGTTTTTTTGGCACATATCCCCATCGAAATTTAAGAATCCATTGTATAAGTCTAGATGCAGAATTTCATGAGCTTTCTTGAGGATTTTGCAGAATTTTGATATGACCAATAGTTTTTTATTTAAATTGCCAAAAACTTTAAAAACTCAAGAGTCAGTGCTTTCAGCACAAAGGAGGGGAGGGACTGAGAGAGTGAGGGGGGGAGCCGGGAGGCCTGGCTAGCAAGGCAGGGAGCATGGGAGGGTATGGAGGAGGGACGGGACAGGGGGAGAAGCGAGGCTGTGGGCTGGATTTTCACCCTTCTGCCATGAGGTGGATGGGCACTTTCACCTGAACTGTGGCTTGTGGTCTGTCTTACACATGTGTTGTCTGTTGGGAAACATAACTGGTGATAAGGCGACCTTGGGCATTTGGTGTAGAGGCAGATAGGCACTTTCACCTGACTCATGGCTTGCGGTCTCTGTTAGATGTGTGGCGGCAGTTGGAAAAGGCTAATTTCAGTGGCTGCGCGACTTAGGACATTTGGTGGGGATGGGTATAGATGTATTGACACCACTTGTGGGTTACAGTCGGTATTACTGTACTCGGATGCTGACGGTTCGTAGGGAGTGATCAGATCAATGCGCGACTTTGATCATTCAGTACAGGGTGGACAGACACTCAGGGTGTGGGTTACGGCCTATTTCCCGTGCACGGCTAGAGCCCAGAGGCCACAATACCAAATGTTTGAACATGTTGGTTGGTCAGCCGAAGTTCTGGGGGACTTTTACGTCCAGATAATAGAAAGTAAATTTGGATAATGGTTTAATTCCTGCCGTGCTCATCATCTCATATGAGACGATATGCAGGCCACCCCTGCGTGCTGATAACCCCATATGAGGCGATAGGTCTCCACACCATAGCCTAATTTCAAGCATGAGGAAGCATCAGTGGTTTCCAGGGGAACACTGACTCTCCCCCTACGCCATCAGAGCAGCTGCCAAGCCCTGCCACACCACAGTTGCCAAATACTGTATATTTAGTAATTCAGATATGCAGGCCACCCCTGGCTGTGCTGACTGCCTCATATGAGGCGATTGGTCTCCAAGCCATAATTTCAAGCACAAGGAAGCATTGGTGGTTTCCATGGGAACGTTGAGTCTCCCTCTACGCCATCAGAGTTGTTGCCAAGCCCTGCCACACAGCAGTTGCCAAATACCGCATATTTAGTAATTCAGTTCTAACTTGTAGCCCACCGATGGCAGATTCACACCCACCTACCTCCCACGGTGCTGGTGACTTACTGCCACCCTCACACCCACCCAAAAGGCATAAATCACAAGAAGACGAGGGTGATGAAAAGTCCGAGCTCTTGAAAAACTTGATCTGATGACAAAAATCAACTTTATATTAAAAAAAAAAAAAAAGTTCCAAAACAATGACTCAGGGAAGATAATCGGGTTGATAAGAATTAGCACGGTGGGGGCTAATACAGCCAAGGTCCAGTACACCAAACTCTTGTTTTTCGACCAATTGTTATTCGACAATTTGTTATTTCAACATTTATAAATCTATACCCTATTTCATTGTTCAACATGGTTATTCCTGCCACTTCGACAACTCCAACCATGTGTTGCCAGACAGACCAGCGGAGCTGCCTGTCTCCTGAGCTCTGCCCTGCTGATCAGTTGTCTCTTCATCTATCTGCATTTCTTTTTGGCCTTGTGGATTACTACAGCACTACCATGGCTCCACCCAAGACCCCTACTATTACCCCTTTCAAGCACAGTCATGTGCTCACCAACCTGAATGAGTCATGTGCTCACCAACCTGAATGAGTCATGTGCTCACCAACCTGAATGAGTGTTTCATCATCGCATGGTTGGATGACGATCAGGGTTGCCAGATCTGAATTCAACCACATTACCAAACTCCTCAATTTTCATCACCAAATTCTTAAAGCAAGCATTTATTCTTCACTAATTACTTACAAATGGAAATAATCACTCATTATAATTGGCAGCATGCTGATTATTTTCATGCTATGTACGCTAGCAGATTAATCAAAGACAGCACACAATCCACCATCTCCATCCTCTGTATCTTCATACATGTGAAAAATCCATTTGGTAATGGATCATGCTGATTCATTACCGTACCTAACAAATTTTTCATCACCTAATTAGCCCACATTTGGTAATGAAAACTACCAAATGGTAACCCTAATAGTGGTAGGTGGTGGCGACCATCATCCACACACTTGATGTAGTGCTGCCTACTTCTTCCTTAGCCTTTATCATTCTCTTTCTGTGCCTGCCCTCCTCTCTTCCTTTTTCTCCCATCTTTCCTATCACTTCTTATTGCTTTTCTTTCCCTTACAGGTGGCTTTACATTGAGTGACAAGTCAAATGGTTTCCTGTAAGCCAAGAAACCATTTACAACACTGGGTGGTGACCATATAACCAAACCATACGTGCTCCCTATGTGTCAACAAGTGAGTTGGTGGAGGGTTAGTGCCCCTCCCCATAAACCAAATAACTCCAAGTCAAATGGCCACCCCTTATGGGATTATGGCGTCTGGCAATAGATAAATAGATGGTAACCTTAGTGATGACTGCGCCATTCATTAATGAACGCTCTTAACGTACGACACTGTTTTGTTGCTAGTTTTATGAAATGCACATCTTAGTTTGCACTAGGTTTGGTAGGTTATAATCATTGGGGGGGTCCTGGGAGCAAAACCCTCCAATTAGGTTTCACAGCTTCCAGTTAGGCTTCCACTGCTATTTATGGTTTTAAACTGAATACATATAAGTTTGTTTGGAGTGGTGACATCATGTCCAGTCAGCGGGATCAGCAATAAACACGCTATCAAAGGCGTTCAGGCGGCTTTCTTTAATATTGCTAAATAGGTATATTTCATTTACTCTCCAATATTTTTTTGACTGAAAATCAAATGTCAATCATCTGAGATGTGTGTAGTACTAAAATAATATTCCTTGAGAATGTAGGTCTATAAGGTAACACTTCAAATCCTTCTGTCACTTTTGTTCATATTTCCTGGTATTTTTTCCATCTTTATTGAATATTTTTTGAAGGACGAAGGTGGTCAGGAACCTAACCCCCATATTTCTTACCAATCTTATGTAAAAAATCAGTTTGTTATTTGACCAATTCTTTATTCAACCACTTTTTACAGAACGCATCTCTGTCACATTGTGGGGGATAGATGTATCCGGATAATGAACAGGTCCGAATACCAGTACTACATGTCAGGATAAATGAGGGATTACTGAAATTATACTAATAACATCCAATTTATATGACTTTCTTTAAAAGTATCTGTTGGCTACATGTTGCTTCTGTCCTTTAGTTATCTCCTCTTTGATGATGAAAGTTGCTCCTAATCTTCACCACACTGAAAATTCTGATCACAGTACAGTATCTTGTTCTCGTAACTATAATTCCACATATGCTTTTTTCTGCATGGTTCTTAGCATGAATATGTAGTAAAGAGCATTATATACCTTGTTCTTCCATTAATGTTCGCCCCCTGCTTTTCCCAAGTTTTTAGCTGCAGCCAAGTTTTCTCTTTTTTTTCCCTACATTTTTCAACTTCATGTAGAGTAGCCTTTTTTTTTTTTTGGTCAAAGATGCTTCTTCCCTAGCCTATATATCTTTTCAATTTCTGATGGTGAATTCCTAATAGGTGGGCGACGTTACGTAACGTCCGTGTGGGAGGAGGCAGGCATCATTAAGTAGTGTCTGGCCATTTTCTGTCCAAATTTATTGGTGAAATTGGGCAATATGGCATCCTTGTCACCTACTGTCCTGCCTTCTTCCCACCCAAGCCTTGAAACAAGTAAAATAGAATATACACACAAGTTCATTCATTCATTCATTCATTGCCAGACGCCATGTATCCCAAACAGGGTGGCCAAGGGCTTAGAGTTAATTGTTTTACAAGGAGGGGCACTAATCCTCCACCAATCCCACTTGACACGTAGGGAGAACGTTATGCCAACAGCATCTGGTGTTCCCAGGCGGTCACCCATCCAAGTACTAACCAGACCCAACATTGCTTAACTTCACTGATCGGACGGGAAGCGGTGTACTCAACGTGGTATGGCCGTTGGCTCAAGTTGCAGTGTTATAAGTGTTCAAGCAAAATACCAACAGAATACAGTAATCCCTCCACTATCCGACGTAATAGAGCCAAAGGCATGTTCGGATAGTGGGCACCAGCCTCCTGGACTGGTACTTATGGACCCTAACCAGCCTAACTTTGAAAGCCACCTAAATAACTCCCTACCGGACATGCATAGCACCTATTTAAACCTATTTAAGACCCTATTCACACCAATAATGGACATAAAGCATGAAATAAATGAAAAGGAACCAAAGAATGAGGAATTAGAAGTGATTGTACCTCAGCCAGGGTACTTACATCACGTTTGTGGCTGCCTTTCTAAGGTTTTGGCAGTGGTGAAAACGCTCTTGAAGCATGTACAGTAATCCAGTGTTGTGCTGCACTTAATTCTTTGCACTGTGAGTTATAATTGTTTAACACTGCACATTGTTCTTAACTGCACCACTGCAGTTCTAATCGCCAGTTTAAACTGCCAATTTGCACTCGACAGTTGATCCTTTGCACTCTAAGTTCAAATTTCTTAACACTGCACAACACTGTAAATTCCCATGTAGTCTAGAGGCGAGGTATTGCAGTATATTCACTGTTTATTCACAAAAAACGAGCACGTGTGGCTTCCAGTGCGATAAGCATCTATTAACAATCGAAGTTAGGGAGTAACTGTTGATGTCGGAGAAACAGAGTTGCCAGATCGCAACGGCCACATTACCAATCTCCTCAACTTTCAATACTAAATTCGTAAAGCTAGCATTTATTCTTCACTAATTATATATACAAGTGGAAATACATGTAATCACTCTCCTTGTAATTAACAGCATGTTGATTATATTCACACTATGTAGGGTAGCAGATTAATCAGAGAGAGCAAACAATCCACCATCTCCATCCTGTGTATCTTCATGTGAAAAATCCGTTTGGTAATGCATTATTCTGATTCATTACGACACAAATTTTTCATTACCAAATTGGCCCACATTTGGTAATGAAAAATAACAAACGGTAACCCTGACAGGGAGGGGGGAGGGGGGAGGGGGGAGGAAGGAAGGGGTGAAGGGGCCATGATGTAAGCAGCTGTTTGGGCCGCACAGCAATTTCAAATTACGGGTGGGAAAAAATTCGGATTTTTTGAGGATTTTTTCCTTTTTTGGCCATTTTTCGGTTCCGATGGTCCAGGCCCACAATGTCCGGTAAGTGGGGATGTCCAGAAAGTAGAGGGATTACTGCATTCGTTTTGTTTTGTTTTTAAAGGCTCCAACATGCTTGCATGTGTTGACCTTGGTCACCTAATGGCAGCTTTCCACGCTGCACAATCCATTGCAGCCTCTCTGTTCAGTCCCTTAACCCTGAGGTCACACTTAATGACCTCGTCCCATGTCTTTCTCGGTCTACCCCTCATAACCCCACCCCCAATATTAACACTTTTCACCTTCCTCACCCAATTATCATCCCCCATCCTCTTCACATGTCCAAACCATCTCAATCTACCTCTCCTCATCACAACACCAATACACTCCAGTCCCATCCTACCTCTCAACTCTTCCATCGTAAACCCAGCCCCCCCCAGACCTTGCACGCAGGGACGCACTACACATCCACCTAATCATTGTCATATCTGTACGTCTGAGCCGGCAAATATCCTCCTCCTTTACTGCACAGGTCTCACTACCATACAGCATTACACTCCTAACACATGCTGCACACTAAGACCCCTTAGCATGCAGGAAGAGCCCTCTCAATGTCAGAAGAGACAAGAGCTCCCTGAACTTCTTCCAACCACTTCTCACCCTAGCCACAGAGCTAGCTCCAGCCCCACCTCCAGCACACAACATGTCTCCCAAATAACAAAACTCTTCCACACACTCATGAGATTCACCAGCAAGTTCAATCCTTTCACGTCTGACAATCTCCACCTGCTCTCCCTGACGTGCCGTACACATAAAATCAGCATTATCTCGCAGTCTACCTCTGATACCACTACATCTCGTCACCAATTTATCATAAACACCGCACAAGATAGAATTACTTCCCACGCCCTTGTGGCAAACTGCACATGGCCACTCCCCCTTGTCTTTGACAGTACCGCCACCAACCCTAGATATCATCACTTTTGTTTTATCTGCATTTGTCCTTAAGCCCTTGTGCCCCATTCCATCTCTTCACTTCCTAAACCTTTCCTCCGCCTCCCTTTCGTTCTCTGCAATCAACACCAAATCATCAGCATACAACATCTCCCAAGGGAGTCCATTTCTAGTCACATGAGAGGGCTTCAAGTACCATGATGAACAACACGGGACTCAAAACTGACCCCTGATGCACACCAACATTCACAGAAAACTCATCACTCAAATCTCCATTCACTCTTACCTGGGTGTGAGCACCCACATACATAGCCATAACCACCCTAACCAGCCACTCCTCCAAGCCATGCTTTGTCACTGCCCACTTCACCATCTTTCTAGGGACTCTGTCAAAGGCCTTTTCCAAATCAACAAAAACAAAATAAAGATCCCTTCTCCTACCAATATATTTTTCCTGAAGCTGTCGAACAATGAATATAGCATCAGTGGTCCCCCTACCTGGCATAAACCCAAACTGCATCTCATCAATATTCACTCTCTCTCTAATCATACCTAAAACTCTCTCCATTATCTTCATTCGTACCAATATTCGTACTTAAGTTTTACTGTTATAAGTGTTCAAATAAAACAGAAAACACTTACATAAAATTTTGAAGACACTGAACTGTGTAAAGACTGTATAAATGATAAATTTAGTGTTCAGTGGTGAAGAAAAAGAAAATGAATGAAGAGTCCACTAGCCTTCTCCCAGGAGCATCTGGTGATAAGCTGCCTGCCTGCGCTCCTCCTTGAGCCAGCAGAGACATATTACCACATAAGTACAGTAGAAGTCCGAATTTTCGGCATCTATGGGACCAGGCAAGTGCCGAAATATCAAAATTGCCGAATTATCGAAAACCCTACCCACTCAGTACCTTATATGTTTCGGTGAACACTATCATCATTACTCACATCATTACAAATGTGTTTGGAGAGAGTACTGTATACTGTTTGATACTGTACAATACTGTAATGAATACAGTACTATACATGAATATGAAAAATAAAGAAATTAGTGAACATACTGTATATAAATGTAATGGTACAGTAGGCCTACAAGTTCACATGCACTTACCTAAACTTATAGTAGGTTCCTTATTTACATATGTACAATAGAAGGGGTTGATTGGAGTCTGCTACTGCTGGAAGAAGTCCCCAGCAGTAGAGGGTCCTGCAACAGGCTCTAAGGACTCTTCTCCCTGTTGCTGCGGCAGCAGAGCTTGAGGTTCAGAGACTGCTGTTGGTGATGGAGAGGAGGGAGCAGAGGAGCTTATGTTAAACTCATCCATAATCTGTTTCCTACTCATGCCAGCCTCTAATTTTTTCAACAGCTCAATTTTCCGAGCAATAGTCAACATCTTATGTGTACACTTCTTGCTAACACCAGTTAACTTTCCACACGTGGAGGCCATTTTCAAAGCACGCAGAAGATGTTTATACTATTCACAACACACGGCTGGTCCACTCAGGTGTTACAAAGCTCCTGTCTGATGTTACGGTGCTTACAGCACACTCGAATAGTAATTTCAGAGGTATTTCGGTACGAAGTTCACAAAGCACACAGAAGAATCAAGAGAAGTCGGCAGCAGCACGGCAACAACTCGGAAGAATGGCGGAAGAATGGCGAAACAGATTCTCTTTCCCATGCTAGACTCACTACATGTTTGTCCTCTCTTTATGCTATAGGAGAAAGAGCTAGCCTCTGAGCTTCATGGCAGTGGTAGACTCGTTCCATCACTTTCACTATCTCACTCACTAAGGCGGGTAAAGGCGGGTAGCTAGCTGGCGAGCCTCATGGAGAATTTCAAGACTGACGAAAAAAATCGGAGAATCTGCCGAACAATCGGAGATTTTCGTAAATGGGACTATTTCTCAAAACTGCCGAAATGTCAGATTTGCCGGGGATTTGGATGCCGAAATATTGGACTTTTACTGTAATACCTCTTACCTTTGTTTTTCATCCATTTTAATCGATTTATGCATGTTTAGGCTTATTCCTTGATACCATATTTTTCCAAAAATATGCCACCCCACACGGTCATATAAGTGATAAGTCGCCGTCCCATAGAGGGTTTAACTTTAGGGTCATTACCTATTTTCTTATGCAGTTCCACCTTGGCTCTTGGATTTAGCCTATTGTAGTGGGGAATAAGAAGACAACTTTTCTTGTAGTGTCTCACCCCCTAGACTTGTGTCGAACACATATTTGCCTAACATATATACCGTACTCACCATACCTTGTGGTAGATGGGAGAGCCCATCGTCCACTCACTTGATGTAGTTTTGCCTATTTCTTCATATCTGTCATTCTACTTCTGTATCTGTCTTCCTCTTTTTACATTTTCTCCCATCCTTCCTGTCACTGTATTACTCTTCTTTCCAGTTCAGGTTAACTCAAGAAACCATTTACATTGCTGGGTGGTAACCACATGACCAAATAATCAGTTGATGTGAAGCCTACTATGATGCCCCAGTCAACTGGCTGTAGATGCAAATAGTGTCCACCCAGGAATTAAACCACACTAATCCCTGCTGTCAGTTGCACGTAAACATCAGTTCACTTCATGGGAGAGTCCTGCAGGGACAGCTGCCTGCCTGTGGTTGTTGGGTCTGTTTGATCACACAAAATGGGGTAGCACAACACCAACTCATTATTTCTAGACTCGAAAGTGGTTATTGTTGCTGTTACCACTCTCTGAGAGTCCAATCCAGTAATTTTTTACTTAAACTGAAAATCTGTTTCCTTTTACTGTTGTCCTTTACTAGGCGGGTTTAGAAAACTTAAATACATCCTCTTAGATGGTCAGTGCTCCTCTGAAAGAAGTTGAAATAAGGGATGTCCTCATTTCTTGGGAAAAGTCTAAGTTTCTATCATATCTCCCCCTCTTCCTTCTGTCATACAAAGTTTGCAGTCCTAGTCTCTTGCATCACTCTTCATATGATGGTTGTGATATATCTGGGAATAGTTATCTTACCCTACAATGCACCCTTTCTAGTAAGCAAATATTTTGAATCAGATGAGACCAACACTTCACTCCATAGTCATACAAGGGACAAAAAACGAGGCAGTACAATTTCCTTGTTTCAGTAATGCATATTTCTTTGGATTACCCCTAGTCAGCTGTTGGGTTTTGCTGCAACCTCTGCAACGTGATGAAGATTTTAAATCTAAGATCTTTCTCCAGACTAGATTTCAGTGATGTTGGTGTCTGTCTGCTCAGCTGGTGCTCTGCCTGTTGTTTTTTTACTCCCAAAGTACACTGTCCTGCATTTTTCAGCATAAAAGGTGAGCAGCCAATTCTTACTCCACTCTTCCAGTCTCTTCATGTCTCTCTGCTGCACTTCAATGTCCACCTGGGTGTTGATGACTTGATAGATCTTCGCATTGCCTACAAAGGGGATTGGTGGTAGATTCCAAATTGACTGTCAAGCCATTTCTATACATGATGAAGAGGACTGGGCCCAGTATTGGCCCCTGACATACCACTATGGATTGGTGACCAATTCAAAACTTTGCCTCTCATACTGACCCTATGACACCTGTCAAATACGAAATTCTTGATCCACTCCAAGATTTCACCTCCTAATCCCATGACCTCTAACCAACATATCAGCCTTTGGTAAGGAATCCTGTTGAATGCCTTTTTTCTGTCCAAGTACACACAGCTTTTGTTGTCAACAGTATTTATCATATCATCCAAGTAATATACCAGTAACATGTTTGTGAAACATCCATTGTTCCTGAACCCATGTTGTGAGTCATTTATGAGGCTGTTCCCATCCAGGTGCCTTAAAAGCTCTTGCATTACTGTACTGTATTATGCTTTCCATTACTATGAAGAATATGCTGGTCAATGACACTAGTCTGTAATTTAGAGGGTCACTTTTTCTTTCACTTTTAAAAAATTGGTGTAATGCTAGCCCTCTTCCAATCACTGGGAAGTTCACCTGTTGCTAATGATGAGCAAATTAAATCCAGTGTCTCTTCTTCATGTTCTTGATTTCCAAATATCGCTGTATTCTATTTTCTCTCAAATTGTTGTTCCATGCACTCTGTTACTTTTCTTTTCACTTAAGTATCCTGGTGCGACAAATCATTGAATTGGCACCAAATCTGGTCAATGACATTGGTTGGTACTTTAGAGGGTCAGTTTTTCTTTCTCTTTTTAAAAATTGGTGTAATGCCAGCCCTCTTCCAATCACTGGGAAGTTCACCTGTTGCTGCTGAAGAGCAAAATATATCCAGTACCTCTTCTTCAGGTTCTTGATTTCCAAAAATCACTGTATTCTGCTTTCTCTTTTCTCTCTCGAAATTTTCTTCCATGTACTCTGTTACTCTTCTTTGTCCTTTTGTATTATGGTGCAATGAATTACCCAATCAGCACTTTTACTTGGAAAATATCTTTTTTTTTCACCATATAGGTTCATGCACACCTAAATACAGTATCTGAAATCCAGTCAGAAAATTGTGCTTAATATGACTACCGGTACTAATGAAAAATCAGGTTTCAAAGCTAAATCATGCTAAAGCTAGAGGATATTTCCCCTTCAGATCATCAACATGCCCTGACAGACCTAGCTTTTGCATAAATATTGGCATTGTAGCTAAATCAATGTTTACAGTATGCAAGACAGAAGTCTATCAAGGGGAAATGCTTCTGCTAACTTTTGCAAATTTTCACTCTGAATCCTGCTTTATTGTTAACAGTTAAATTCATCGTACCTTACCTGTATTTTTTTTTATCGGATATCAGATAATTAGGTGTGTATGAACCTGTATGGTGATAAAAATGATATTTTCCAATTACAAGTGCCAATTTGGTAAATAAATGCCAATTCGGTATTTCACCGTACCCTTAGTATCCATCTCTTCCTCCGACAAATGAAGTCTATGATCCGGTTCTTGCATTAATAACTTCACTGTCACATGATTTTCAAAACTCTCTTATGATATCTTTTGCTGTCTCAATCTTTGTACTAGTTTCTATGTGCAAACATCCACAGTGAAACCGTTTATTGCAGGCCCCACACATCAGCACATTATCACTTGCTGTAACAGGCCTGCCATACTTCCCACAATTTTCTCTTTGTTTCCACTTCACTGTCAGAACTATCTGGTCTACAGAGGCTGGTTTCAGGTTGTGTACCTGTTTCCTTTCTCCTCACATTTAGGCTACATCTTTTTTAAAGGGTGACATCACTGCCATAATGATATCTTCTGCACCTTCAAGTTTACTTTGAGTATTCTCCTTACACTGGCTGCACTTCTCATTGTGCTAAAGACAAGAGACAAGTTTCAAGCTCACACAAGGTACCAAATGATGGTTTTGCAGAAATAATTATCCACTGGTTTAGCAGGAGCTCCTTTAACCCCTTAACCACGGGGTGTCACTTTCATGACGATTGGGAGCAAGGAATCATATCGCGGGGCGTCGCTTTTGTGATTCTGTGTTATTTTGAATTCACCCAGGCTTCCAAGTGGGGGCTTGTATCATGTATCAGTACTGCCAATGTCCAACACTAGTCAGCACTCCTAATCTCATCTGTACTCCCATCCATTGTTGACAATTTAGCCATTTCCCCCCATTCTTGACTCCCCTCCCTACCCCCCCTCCATTACCCTATTCTCTCGCCTGCCCGGCCGTGCTATGCTAAGTAAATCTTCTCTAGAATTTTTCACTGATTTCATCCATTGAAATAAGCCCTATGCCCTATTCTTATACCAAATAATATATACAAGAAAGAAATAAGGTAAGTGAGAGTGCCATACACCTGGAATTGGCTAATTATCACCTGACAACACCTCACGTGCACTCGTTCGCTAATTTTCGGTTTATTTCCCCTTGAAATATGCCGTATAATCTATTTTCGTAATAAATATACATATAAGGAGGGAAGGGAGAAGCCTAAGTGATATTTACATTCACCTGGAACTACCTAATTTATAATATATTGTCTAGATTTCCTGCCAATCATTTCACTGCTATATATTAGCTATGTCAAGAGGCTAACGTTGGCAGTAATGCATTTCCCTAGGTAGGTCACCACCCCGGCCCACCCTTATCAGTTCACTCTCATCTTCCAATGTGGAGGTACGTCTGTTTGCTCTTGCTAGCTTCAGGGACTTTTCACCCCCATGCAAAGGGCCCTGTGACCTTTACCCCTTACTAAACCTCGTGTGGAAAGAGGTAAAGGGCTGACAATTGATAAAAGAGTGACTACGATCTTTCTATTGAGTAAAACAGTGCAAGTGGAATTGTAACTAATGTGTAAACAGCAAGTGAAAGTAATGAATGTAAATATACATGAACAATGGGAAATAGTTTTATAAGTTACTTCAAGTGACAGTGCATAACACAGTGTAAATAAAATAGAAATGTAAATAACGTAAATAAAATAGAGAACGTAAATAGAAATGTAAATGAGTAGTATTATAAGAATACAAGTATATACCCTAGGAGTAATGAAAGTGAAAGTTTCACTCTAGCATGTCTGAATACTATGAGTTATGAGAGTGAAAGTTAAAGTGACATTCACTCTGAATGCTAGTATACAGGACGAGAAAGTGAATGCTACGTATTTTACTGAAAGAAATTGAATCCCTACAGTGACAATAAACTAATACTACTGAAGGAAACTTATGGATAAAGATTGTAGATATATATGAGTGTTATATAGTAACAGAAATATAAAGTGTGAGGGGTTTTATGAATAATAAATGACAGCGTACCAAGAGCGAACTAGCGCAAGTGCGACGGTCAGACGCGCTCGTAATTTTCATTGCTTTCACAGTTTTTTTTTTTTTGGAGTATGGATCCCAAACTACTTGAAAATCATAGAGTAGTGTTTATAGTGTTAATATCTGGCTGTGGTAATCATATTACGGGTTGTCGGGAAGTGTAAAGTGGAAACTTCGTTACCCAACTTCAGAGGTCTCCACAAGTCCTACGGTAACCGACGAAGGCTCAACAAACATTCCAGGAGAAAGCTGAAGGTATGTGCCATAAGCATATGTAATTTTAATATTCTAGGACTAATAACTGATTTTTGGCAAATATTTTTTGAGAGTCTGCTGGAGCCCGAATAACCCCGCGGCACACACAAAACATTGGTAAACATGCCCGCGGTGTAGGGGTTAAACACATCTACCTTCTCTCCTCCAACTTTATCATTTATACTGGTACTTGTATGTACCTACTTTAAGCCACGTTTTTGTCGTCCAAGCTGGAGCTTGGGATTCGAAGCGCATCTTGGGGCACTTGGTTTCTGTCCGCAAAAATAGTCCAGGATACGCAGAACCGAAAAATTACGTGCCAATCACAAAGTAAACAGAGGGGTTTGCTGAAGAAGATCTTCTGACGAATATGCAACTTACATGCAGCTGTTATTTGTGCTGAACTGGCTCCATATGTCGTTAATATTAGCCACCTGCACCCTAATTTTATGTACATACTGCTAATTTCTGGATATTTATCATTTACATGTCCTTGGTGGCCAATCTCACTCTCTTCAAGCTACACCAAGACTGCTCCCGACCATGCCTGGGTGAGATATGAAGACGGTCTTGGTTTTGACAACAAACCCTTGGGCTGGCTTCGAATCCGATCCGTCAGCTTGGACGACAAAGACGCGGCTTTAGTGATTTGTATGCCCTCATAGACTGATGAACAGCCTATATAGGTACTGGCCACAGTTGTCCGACATGTAAGAAAAAGCATACTCAAAGGTATGCCATCCTCTAAACTCATGTTTCCAAAATTAGCTGTTCATTAACTTTCAGACTGTTTTGTGTGTTGCTGAGAACTCCAACTAGTATTCAACAGTGACTACCTATACATGAGACAATATGAAGCTGGCAATGTTCAGCCCATACAGCTGCACGTCCCATTCCCCAAAATTTGCCCGTCTCCATACCATGGCTCTACCCTCAAAAATTATACCTATAGTACTAGGCCTAGAAAAATTTCTGCCACCAAATGTAGGGAATTTCAAGTTCTGATATACTGTAAGTTAATATGAGATGGAAATAAGCTCATGAATGCTGTTTACAGTTTATGAAATAAAGGGGTACTGAGACAGACTTGCATCACTGCTTCAGTAACCTACGTTTGTGTATGCAGTGTATCAGATTTTCTCGTTATTTATTAACTGAAATTAAATACTTTAGTCCTATACACTGGTTACGTATTTACCTCCGGCATCAGGCTACAATACATATCTTAACAGCTGGTGGTGAATAACCAGCTTATGGTTATGCACAAATTTGGTTTACAAAAGTTTACAAGACCCGAAATTGTTCAATCGCACCTACCCCATTAGCTATCCTTATCCGTCCTTCTCCTTTCACACACACTAATGACACTACATTATCTTCCCTCTCACTCCTTACACCATCAAACTGTAGCATAGATTAACAGGTCCATTTTAAATTACCATCAAATACAAGGAGAAATGAAAACACCGCTAGCCGAAGTTTGTAAACAATGAAGCTCTCGAAAGGACAGTCTTAACTTCCGCACTGTTCGTAGGTTCCATGCAGAAATAAATGAGCGGTGGTGTGTTGGAAAATGACGAGAAGTGAAGACAAAAATGCCTTGAGCCTCTGTCTAGTAGGATTGACAGTCCCGGACTTATTGGACGATCTATGGAAATGAGCTTGAGTTCCGAAGCGCTCAGAGTTTCACAGTCTGTGTATATAACACATATCGTTGGCTTATGACAGTATTCAGTTGTCAGACTAAATGTAATTTCTCAAGCAAACGAAGCAAGCAAGGACACAAATTTTAACCAATTATTGAGCTGTCAGACTGATGGTATTTTCTCGAGCGAACAAGGACACAAATTTATACGTGTCAGCTGGAGCCTGAGTGGTTGGTGGTTAGTAACTGCAGGGATATGTAGCACAGCAGTGGCAGCACGAACTCGGTTATTTCAGAAACTAATAATGAAGACTGATGACTGAATATTTATTGCTGTAAAGGTATTCGGATTACTTATACAACAAAAGCAGGTGGTGGCAATGGGTGGTGGGTCATAAAGCTATAGCGGATCTGTGCCCACCCTTACGAAAAAGTGTTAAGCGACTTACTCAAAATTCGCGACCGAATTGCTGGGGGGGGGGAGCTAAACCCCGTCAATCTGAGCGCAAAGAAAAAAAAAAAAAAAAAAAAAAAGGCTAATCTCCGAAACTTCAACATCGGAGCATTGTCGCTAGAAAGCCCATGGAAAAGTAACTGATGCCATATCAGTGGAACTTCTCAAAATTTGTCATCATATTGCTGGAAAAAGCCAAAATCGTGATGATCTTGGAAATTATCAAAGCTACAACGGACCTACGCATATCATCCGAACGGAACATGTTACTTGGGCGAATAAGGAACTTTCAGGTGTCGTCTCGGTCTTTTACCTGAAAAGTAACATAACTATTATGACTACTCTATATGTGTTATGCTGAGTGTTTTTAGGTCGACTTCTCGTCCTAAAAGCACTAGCGACTGAGCGGGGTCCTCTTTCCGCACCGGAAGTAAAGCACCCACAAAGGAACAGGACATAAAAAATAGTATACCTTAACACATCTATTGCCTTAATTCTACACCGTTACAATGCAACACAGAGTATAATATTTGATATACAGGAGACAGGGACACAGAGTTAGCCTTTGACACCACAATGCACAGTCACACTTAACACACGATATAATGCATGTACACTAATGTCATGAACTATATTGTAATGCTGAGTAGAATTTGGCTCGACTTCTCGTCCCAAATCAACTCAACACGGAGCGGGGTCCTCTTTCGAGACCGGAGCTAGTGCAATGAAGAGAGGCAGGACATAAAAACTTTCGGCAACACCATACACGTGTATTATTTCAGTTAGGCACAAGACATTTCAGCAGACATTACATCACAATATAGAGCAATACAAAACCTTATCTAAAATATTGTGTATCTCGCAGGATACTAGCTTCCTAGATATTAATGACAATACAACAGATCTTAGTATTAGGAGTACAGTAAATACCCGTGCGCGCGGAGCGCGTGAGGGGAGAGGGGGGGGGGGTTGTGATCTGCCAGGAGGGGGGGGGGAAGTAGGGAGACACGGAGAGTGACTTAGAACGGCGAGGGGGAAGTTATGGTAATATTTAATGAGGCCCGATATTAACAAGGGAGTTTAGGTGTTTTCTGTTGGCAAGAATTCTTTGACAATTAACTCTGGTTCTTATTTGGATTTTAAGAGCGGGGGTGAGGAGTGGAGAGAGTTTTTTTTAGGGATAGCGTGCGGAACAGGGGAATATAGTTATTACTCGTTGTCCTCGTTGTTTTGGTGACACTAGGTTTCCGTCGGCACAGCTTATATATTACACATCTCCCCGGTAGGTTATGTAGACTCGCACTTCCCAACGCGTAACAAAGTCGGAACCCTCGTAAATTCTATTCCACTATATTACTCAGAGCTTAGCCAATAGCACTCCAATAATGTGTTAGTCTTTCTTTGGGCTCTAGAGAGAAGTCCTTAGAAAACTTCGGGATGACACTCGCACGTATCTTCACTTGAGGTCTCTACCCACATTCTCGCCCGTTAATGGAGCATTATGTCCTGGTTTACCCCAATGGAAATTACATGAAATTACTGCACTAGTCTTATTCTAAGAGGACAGGAGTCACACTTAACCTACTTCACGATTATTACAGGATCACTCGTATCTCTCGTGGAGAGAAACACGGTTACCTCAGTGATGATCCGGTCGGCCTGAGGGTGTCGTCAGGGTAGGGCGAGCCGGGAGGGCACGGGGCGACTCGCTAGGGCGTCCTCTCACGTCCGGGGGTTCCCGGACTGGGCTCCGGACTGGGGCCGAAGAGGGCTAGGAACCTCTGGGTCAGGTCCCGGCGTCGCGGGGGCGTGGTGAGGTCTCGCCCGGGTGTCCTGGGGCGGGTCGGAAGAGGCGACGGACTGCGGTCTCCTATGAGCAGGGGCGCCGACAGGGGAGGACTGCGGCAGCGGCTGTCACGGGGGCCCGACAGGTGGGTCTTCTCAAGGGCCTCGCGCAGGGAACAGAGGCCGGGGGAAACAGGGAGGTCTTTCCTCCTTACTATACCCTGGGAGCGACCATCGATCGTCTCCACCGGGGTGCTGAGGGAGCGACCGTGGATCGTCTCTACCTGAGCTTTCAGGGAGCGACCATTGATCGTCTCTACCTGATTTTTATGGGAGCGACCATAGATCGTCTCTACCTTGTTTTTATGGGAGCGACCATTGATCGTCTCTACCGGAGTGCTGAGGGAGCGACCGTTGATCGTCTCTACCTGAGCTTTCAGGGAGCGACCATTGATCGTCTCTTCCTGATTTTTATGTGAGCGACCTGTAATGCTGTGTTTTTAAGGCGACTTCTCGTCGTAAAAACACGAGCACTGGACGGGGTCCTTTGGCTAGACCGGATGTAATGCACTAACAAAGGAACAGGGCATAAAAAGAGACAGTACACCGAATCACATCTATTGCTTAAATTCTATCCCTTACAGCGCTACATACACAACATTTGGTACACAATTACACAGAGATACAACAATACACTTATAATTGGATCCAATCTACTTTTGCACAGGGCACAGGGCAGTCAGGGATATGGGTTACTGTTATTGAGGAGAGATATCACTTCACTGCGATGGTCAGTCGAGAACACTGGTCGTGCCACTGGTGGATAATAATAAACGGGGGAGTCTCACTTATATTCACTGTGATCGGGAGTCTGTGGGGGATATGATACTATAATAAAGGTAGGGTGCGTGTGGCGACATCCGACACCGTCACCTAGTCGCAGGGAAGCACTTCATTAGCTTTTCGGCTCGTTCACACACCAACCTTCGACTCCACAGAAAACTCCCCGCTTCCTTTCTGAGAGGGGGAACTGAGCTGTTTAATGTTCAAGCACGACTTACTCCGATATCACTGTTTAACATAACTTTTATTTGTCACTGCCACTGTGCATTGGATCACTGTCACTGTATTAGGGGCCACTGTCACTATCACTGTTCTACCCGTGTTTCCTGGGTAGTTGGGTCACTAGTACTTACTGTCCAGGGAGGTTCCCTTGTTTAGGGCCTCGACCTGAGGGGCGGCTCCTTCCTAGGGCCGCACTGGTGGGGTGCAGGGAGGCCTCGTAGTCTGGGGGCCTTGACCTGATCGGGGGCCCTCGGGACTAGGACCGAACAGGTGGAGGATTCGGGCCTGCTTCTTCTTCTGCCGGGGCGTGAGAGAGCCTAGGTCGCCGTCGTCGGGGAACGTGGTGGAAGGCCTGGGCATCCGGGGTCTGCAGGTGCTCAGGGGGAGAGGCGCCGTCAGGGCTGGGCTGCGGCAGCGACTCCTGTAGGGCTCCAACAGTGCTAAGGAGCGTCCGGGTGTGGGCGGTAACTCCGCAATCGGGCCTTGCCACCACTCTAACGCCTCCGCTTGGCCAAGAAGCCTGGATGGCGACGAAGGGCTCCCCGGAGGGAAAGAGGCTTGAGGGAGACTCACGCTCTTCGTGGTTCCCTGAGTGTGTTCACTGGGCTGAGGTGGGGCTCCACTTCCCCTAGTATGGACTTTGGCTGGTGCCGTGAACTTGTCCGGCGTGCGAGGGACACCAGTAGGGTGATCGGGGTCGCCCTTTCGCCGAGGCAAGCGGCCGTCAGCGTGGTGTTCCTCCCGCAGTAGGGAACAAGCCGGAGTGAGGGGCACGAGGGCCGCACTCTCTCCAATACGGACAGATCCTACCGTCAGGGAATTCTCCACCCTGGTACGTGCCCCAGTCGTAACTGAGTGTCCGCCCGTACGGGAAACGACTAGCGGAGAAACGGGATCACCCGTCTGCTCCGGCGAGAGGCCGGCCCCGAGTCGCCGCTTCCGTAATTGGGTAGCGCTACACGTACGGTAGCAGGGTCTATCTACCCTGGACCGTATTCTGGCCGTAGCCAAGGTACAACTGGAGAGGGATGCACACAGGCAACTCTCTCTCCTCAGCGTGTTAAGGCCGGAGCCTGGGGTCACCTTCCCCTTTACACACTCTGTCAGGCCGTAGCCTGTGTCTATCTCTCTTTTAAGGCCGTAGCCTTGGGCCTCTTCCTGCCCTTGGGCCTCTTCCTGCCCTAGAGGGTGTAGCAAGACCGTCAAGACGGTGTTACTTGGGACTGACCTCTTTTCAGTCCCACCCCTGGTCTAACGGTCACTACCCCGCCCGCACAGTAGTTCAGGTTGTCTGAACGCCTGGGGTTGGGGCACTTGCGAGGAATAGGGGCTCAGGGCCGGGATGTCCCGATGACCCTCTTGCCCGAGGTCACTAGCCTCACCTGTGTGTCCTCCTGGGGTGGTGGTGGGGTGGCGGCTCGGCGGTGGTGTGGGGGGTGGTGAGGTGGGAGGTCCTGTGGCGGTCTCGGCGGGCATTTTACGACCATAGATCGTCTCTATCTTTTTTTTATGGGAGCGACCATTGATCGTCTCTACCGGTGTGCTGAGGGAGTGACCGTTGATCGTCTCTACCTGAGCTTTCAGGGAGCGACCATTGATCGTCTCTTCCTGATTTTTATGTGAGCGACCATAGATCGTCTCTACCTGGTTTTGATGGGAGCGACCGTTGATCGTCTCTACCTTGACATTATTAGAGCAACCATACATCGTCTCTACCTTAGGGGCGCTGACTGGAGTATAGTTTCTGACTCCACCCCTAGCTAACTCGGTGATTCCGCCACACAAAGGTAGTGTCTTTCGCCTACGGTGGCAGCGGCGTGGTGGTTGAGTGTCACAAGGGCGCACGGCCCGGGCTGACGTACGCCGCTGTTGCCCGGAGTGGTGGTGGCTGGCGGCGGCTACCCCGGGGGGTCCGAGTGGGGGTGTCAGCATTCTTGAGGGCAGACTCCACTGCTCCTGGTCCGCCTCGATGTCGGGGATACTGCGGTATTCTCCGGAATATTCCGGAGAATCGTATCGGTCAAAGCCACGTATTTCATATATGTATTGATACCCGTATTTCATCTTTAGGCAGAATATATATTTAATTGGAAGCAAGGGGAATAAACAAGATTAAGAGTCCGTGGGGGGAATGCTACTATAAATAAGACAGGGTGCGGATCGCGACACTTGATGTAGTCACTTAGTCGCAGTGGCACTTACACACAGACTTTTGACTCGCCCGTGCACCCTAGTCTCCGTTCACAGTTACTGAAAGTTCTTTTATTTGGGGACTCACACAATTACTATAAGTTCTCTTACTGAGGGTTTAAATTATTTTCTGTTCTCCCGGGTATCAAGTTCTTATAGACTAATAGTAACTGTCACTGGCTTTACATTGGTCTTCACTTTGTCACTGTTCACTGTTACTTTCCCCTGGTTTGTTCTCGGTACAAGGGGCGTCACTATGTTACCCGTGTTTCCTGGGTGGAGTTCACTCTGTCGTATGGGCGTGAGAAGAGGGCCCTAGGGGGACCCTGCCTGCAAGGGGCAATACACTACCTGCAGGGGAGTCACTGCCCGGGTCCTGATCGTCGGTGAGGTGCAGGGAGGCCCTCCTGTCTGGGGGCCTCGACCTGAGAGGTGGCCCTCGGGACTGAGGCCAAACAGCTGGAGGAGGCGGGCCTGTCGTTTCTGGCTCCGTGGCGTGAGGGAGCCTGGGTTGCCCTCGTCTGGAGTCTGCTGGTTGGGCCTGGGACTGCGGTCGCCTATGGGGAAAGGCGCCGACAGGGTTGGGCTGCAGCACCGTCTCTGTCTGGCAGTGTTGCCAGGTCAGTGGGTGCTGTTGGCGCCCAATCCATCCCGAAAACGCGCCCAAAAAGCGCCGACAGCAAAATGACACACACACACACACACACACACACACACTTCTCCTCCATCAGTCTTGGAAGAGGTGAGAGACAATTATAGTAATTCTTCTCTATTATTAACCCGTAAAGGTGTGTGTGTGTGTGTGTGTGTGTGTGTGTGGTAGTAATAGTAGTAGTAGTAGTAGTAGTAGTAGTAGGTGGCGATCAGAAAGTCAGACCAAAGAAAAGTGGGGTCAGGTGAGAGAGAGTCAGACGGCCTCGCCTGTGTAACATTTACAAGGAGGTGGCAATTGCTCTTTGGGGAAGGATAGGGAGATAAAAGGATGAGTGGAGACGGTTTAATCTGGATGAGAGAGAGAGAGAGAGAGAGAGAGAGAGAGAGAGAGAGAGAGAGAGAAGGATGGTACAGAAAGCATGGAGTGGTAGATGGGGTAGAGGGAGAGAGCTTTGCATTGTCAGTAATTATGGGATCAGGGTTGGGTTGGGCAGGCTTGGTAAAGGGTGTAGGGGAGGAACTGGGTGGTCATTATGACTCTGGTGCTAACTGTACTGCATATCAGTGATGGACATTAGCACTGTAGTAGCAGCATATAGGAGTGGATATAAATTCGTTCGAAAATGCTGACAAGAATGACAAAAATGAGACATGATATTCGGAACCTTCCATATGAAGACAGACTAACAAGACCAGCTTTGCACTCACTAGAAAGGCGTAGCCTTGCGCCTTGAGGACTTAGGATTAAAACAAAAGGCACACACACACACACACACACACACACACACACATACACACTTGGGGTCATGGAAACGCAGGTCAGGTAGAGATGCTAATTAAAGTAGCTGAGGCTTCACAATGCGTTTGGGGAGTGGCAGGGAAATGATTGCTGAGTCATACGAGTATTAGTACATCATGCATACGCCATGTCTTCTTACTTCTTTTTTTTTAACATTGCATCCATATAACAAAATCGCCTAATATGCTCATAGTCACTTCAAAAATCGCCCAAAAAAGCGCAATGCGCAGCCGTTCAAATTTAAGCGCAAATCATCTTCCAAAGTCACCCAATCTGGCGCGAAACGCGCGCACCTGGCAACCCTGCCGTCTGGTGTCTGGCAGGAACAGAGATTTCCCAGGCGTGGGAGGTAGGTCCGGTTTCGGGCCTTGCCACCACTCTGGCGACACCTCCGGGGTAACACTCCCGGATGGTGACGAAGGGCTCCCACAGGGGGAAGAGGCAGGAGAAGGATTCACAGAGTCCGTGTCCTCTCTGGTACGTGGAGAGGGATGCACAGAAGCAACTCTCTCTCCGGTGTATACTAAGGCCATGGCTAAGGGTCCCCTTACCCTGGTGCACACTTCTGGCCGTAGCCTTGGGCTTCCTGCCCTTGGAGTGGCTAAGGGTCCTCTTACCCTGGTGCACACTTCTGGCCGTAGCCTTGGGCTTCCTGCCCTTGGAGTGGCCTAGGGTCCCCTTACCCTGGTGCATGCTTCTGGCCGTAGCCTTGGGCTTCCTGCCCTTGGAGTGGCTAAGGATCCCCTTACCCTGGTGCACACTTCTGGCCGTAGCCTTGGGCTTTCTGCCCTTGGAGTGGCTAAGGGTCCCCTCACCCTGGTGCACACTTCTGGCCGTAACCTTGGGCCTCCTGCCCTTGAGGTGGTAACAATAGCCGTCGACACGGTGTTACCTGGGACTGAAGCTTGTTCAGTCCCACCCCAATTCTGGAGATGGTTGTCCCGCCCGCAAGGTCGTTGGCTTTTTCCGGTCACCTGGTGTTGGGGTAGTTGCGGGGGAAAGGGACTCAGGACAGTAGTGTCCCGGTGACCCTCTTGACCTGGGTCACTAGCCCCACCGTTGTTTCCTCCTGGGGTGGTGGTGTGGTAGCGGCCCGGTGGTGGTGTGGGGGATGGCGGGGTGGGGGGTCCGGCGGTGGGCATTTTACTACCAAACGATTTTTACCATTTAGAATGCTGGTACTGAAAGGAATTAATGAAGCCGTATCATCATCCAGTCCAGTCTCCCCTGAGCTGAACACAGTCGTCAGAATAAAGAATAAAATTATTTACGTTCTCCGAGTGAAGGAAGTACAGTAATCACACTCATGTAGCAGAACGCGGTCTTGTAATATTTTTTCTCTCATTGTATAAATCAAGGTACATCATACGAATCAAACAAACATTGGACTTCAAAACCTTGCTTACCTGCCACAATGGTCTAAATGAACCCTATGTACAACCGCGCCTTCTCCGACGGCTAGCGAAAAGTGAGCTACAGTGCTCATCAGAATTATTGAGCGCCCTGCGTCCCTCCTAAGAAACAAACCTTTCAACATTGAAAAGACATATAAATAATGCATTTTATTTACCTTTAGTGCTTCGTAGGGTAGCCTTTACATTTCTTCACGGACCTGAGACGTCTTGGAAGTGAAAGGGTGAGGCTCCTGAGGTGCTGGAGGGGTATTTTGTCCCAGGAGTCACGAATGGCAGCTTCCAGATTAGGCAGAGAGCTAACGTCCTTCCCTTGGAGACTCTTCTCTACGAGGTACCAGAGGTTTTCAATCGGGTTGAGGTCTGGGCTAATTCCTGGCCAGTCTGTCATGAATGATACCTCGCAGTCACAAAGCCAATTGGTGACCGATTTGGCCTTGTGAGCAGGTGCACCGTCCTGCTGAAACACTCGTGCACCTGTTAGCTCGAATGAGTCTGGTAAATGATCACACAGAAGCTCCAGGTAAACATCCTGATTCACTCTAACATTCTTGGGAAGCACAACAAGCTTCCCCAAACCTTGACCCGAGAAACAAGCCCACACCATGAGTGAATCAGGATGTTTAACTGTGCTTTCTACATACCGTGGGTCAAGTGGGTCACTACCTTTGCGTCGATACACACGTGCTCCTCTGTTGCAGGTAACACTAAACGTTGCCTCATCAGACCACAACACTGACAACCATTGCTCCACACCCCAGTTTAGATATATATTAGCAAAGGCAAGCCTACGAATTCTCTGGCTCTTGGTGAGAAGAGGCTTTTTCACAGGCCTATGACTTGTGTAACCAAGCTCATGCACTCTACGAGACACTGTTCTCACAGACACCTCACCAAACACTTCCGGGTTGCTCTCCTTAATTTTCCTTGCATTCACACGAGGATTAAACTCCACTGCACGTTTTAAAACATTAACAGACCTTGGGGAAGTTTTCCTAGGCCTACCAGACCTCGGTTTCTTTGTGGGAACTTCACCATTGTTTTCCAACCAAAACCGTGCACACCAACGACGCACTGTCGATCGTGCCACACCAACCAATTCACTAATTTCCTTTGTCTGGTGGCCTGCCTCCTTTAGAGCAATGATCTGGGATATGATTTCACTCGATAGTTCACGAGTAGGTGCCAAAACAAAGTGGTGAACCCCAAAACACTGCGGGACACTCGGTAAAAAAATGGTTCAATTTGAGAGGGACACTCGGCGGAGTTCCTCTCTCTCAGGCAGCCCGTGGGTGACTGAGGCGGGAACCAACCAGCGCGTCGGAAGGCCTCAGGCTACCGTGACGTCATGCTCGCAGCGCAAACTTGTGGCTCAATTTTTACCCCCAAAAATGGGTGATTCTTTTTTGGCCATAATTATTGCGCGCCCAGCAGACAACGCTGAATAATTTTGACGAGTACTGTATATGTTTTATGCCGCCCTGGGAACCAGTGTAGCTATATCCGAACAAAGAAATTATGCTAGTGTAACGACGGGTTTTGGGATCTTTCCCCGCTTGTTATTGTTCCATCAGTGTAATGTTAGGATTTATAATCTTACCGGTTGTTGGTTATGTTCAACTTACCCATTGATAATACAAATGGAACTCGACTTAGTCTCCCCTCCTTGGTTGATAGAAAATTCACTTCAGTAAAACAAAAGGGGGTAGGGGGTGGTGTTTTGACTTGGTATGGTAAAGGATAATTGTTTAAGATAGTTTTGGTAGCGTTTGTAGTTTTTGGCCGAGTCGAGATTCAGTCAGTACCACGTGTGGTCGTCGTTCCCAAAGCGAAGGAATCTTGAATTGGAAGGGGAGTGAGTTAGGCATGAGAGGACATAATTCCCATGATTGGGTAGAAAAATGACATATACTTTAATAATTCTATACTGGTTTTCAACAGACATTTTTAATTACATGACCTTTAGTCATATAGAAAAGGGTTGTAAATTAAAAACAAGGTTTGGGCGACCATCATACAATATTGTCACCAAGCGAAAGAATTGGAATATTCAAGTGGTTTCTGAGGACATCATACCTCACTCTTTATTGTCAGTTATTCTTGGGCTCGACAATAGTCTCAAGACTGGGACATTTTTGAGCTTGGGTTGTCTTTTCGGGCTGGCATAGCCTCGAACCAAAAAACAATATATCACTCGTGTTCTATTTCGTCCGTGTAGTATATCATCATCATGCAATTCACTATAATTCACAAACACTATCAATTCATAATTATTAATAATGCATAATCACCAAAAATACATAATCACTCGGGCTTCCGTAGCCTCGAGGAACAACTCAAAATCGCATAATCACCAAGAATACATAATCACTCGGGCTTGTTTAGCCTCGAGGAACAATTCAAAAATCACATTTTTTGCTCACAACCACTAAGTTTCCTTCCACGCTCCTAATTTTCTAACATATTAATATAAGAGAATGAAAACGGTTAATGAATTTGAATTTCGCCTTTCCGCTACATAATCACATCACTTTTCAAATTTCTATTCCTTATCTACAAAAAAAAAGTTCACCTGATAAATCAATAATACCATTTCAACTACATTCAGTTTATAAAATAATTCATGGGTAGTGTAAGTGTGTATGTAAGACGAGTCTATGGGCAATACCACGAGATGGCCTCGTGCACACTCTGACGTCGCCGGTGTCTGGGGACTGAACCAACGTCCATTACACACGATGTCTGAGCAGCGAGTCTTTACGTTAAGCTTTTAGCAACATTACTTCATATGGTTCACGCCAAGTAAGGATTAAACAAGAAAAGGGGGGAAAAGGAGGAATGTGGACAGCTCACCTGAACCAACGTCTGTTACACACGATGTCTGAGTAGCGAGTGGGCCTCCCGGGCACGCCAGAGACGCCACTGCTAGGTCAAATGATATTGTGTTTTTGCAATATGGTGGGTTTTAATTCTCTTCACTATTTATATAGTAGTGTACACATGACGTTTGATTGAATTGGGGAAAATTTGGGATTCAACCCTTACTTAATTTAAATACTGTATTTACTACTATCCCGCCTTGAGTTTGGGGCAGCTTATACCATCTAGTGACGGCTAAGGCAAGCGGGACTATTTAATCCCTCACAAATGACATTATTTAGGCCTTTTTGACTGTTAAACTTAAATATTTGGGTTCTAGCAGCTTCATTAGTAAGCATTTCACAACTAGGATACGGAGAGACTTGTATACCCATCATTACTCTGTTTAAGGTTTAAACTTGGCGCCCTACAACGACGCACAAACAAGGAGAAAGGCTGCTCGCATCTGTTATTCATCACTCGACCAGATGGAGGAATTCCCATAGCTCAACACTCACAATTACATCACCCAATGCATAGACACAGAGATGTATACAAATAAAAATAAAGTTAACCCTACATCAATCATTAACATATGAATTACTACTTAGGACAGGAATTTACAGACTAGTATTCAGATTACACCCTATCTAACTTAGAAATTACAGTACCTCTAAACACATACATGGATACTAAATTTGTGGCATTACACTAGGACAATGAAAAAATTATGCTAGATTGAGCAAAATTATTCTAAGTAAAAAACGAATCATGCTAACTTGAAGCTAAATGATAAAATTCTATATTTATTCATGTTACATAATTATGTATTCTGTTTACTATGAAAATATTTAATTGAACCCTACATAAAAGAATACGTTTCTCTCTCTCTCTCTCTCTCTCTGAGCCTTGATGACACGTATCTGTGGCTGAATAGAAGCACTGCACCACTTACAAAATGCTTTGTTTTTCCTATATCTGGCGAGCCACTCTGAATCCACTTTCAGCCAGCCATTCTGGGAGAAAAGTTTGGTTGTAACTTTTTTTTTACTAGCTTTTTTCTCGGGTATGTCAGAATCATGGTCACTACTACTCGAGGAATCGCTGCCTAATAAAGCTTTTGAAATACTAGGTCCTGGATCGTCATAAATTTTCTTCCTCTTACTCGAGAAGTCGACCTAAAAACACTCAGCATAACACTAGTGGCAAGCGGTGGTTCTGGATCCGAATAAAGCACGGAGGAACGATAAAGGAAAACTTGCACAATGGCAGCCAAACCGCACATTCAGTTGCCGCAATTCAACCCGGACCAATGTGACATTGATGTGTATTTAGATATGGTTAAACCCCTCTTAGACATAGGGTTCGACTCGGACAAAGAAAAGATTGCAGTCACATTACCTAACTTGGGTAAAATAATCGCCACTGTCGCACCAAAAATCGTCCCAGAACTGACGTGGGACCAATTCTCACAAATTGTGAGACAGGCTTTCATGCCTTCCATGGGCAGAGTTGTCGCTCTCTCTCAACTCGACGCCCTCACCTACGACGGTAACCTAGACAACACTTTCGTCCAGGCTCGGCGCCTCGTCAGCGCCGCTTATCCCGAGGCAGCCACAAATACTCGGGATATTCACACATTCAATGCCCTGCTGAGGATTCTCCCTAGCACAGTCAGGGAGCATTTCTCCATCTATGATCCCTCAGGGAACATGGACCAGGACCTGCAACTCGTCCGACGTCTCCTCGCCACCCGTCCCATGCCACAACCTCTTCACGCGGTGACAAGACTCCCCACAAACCAGAACCCCCCACCAAAACCAAAGCCGCCGCCTCACCAGTCACCCACAGAGCCGCCTCCTACTGTGCCCAGGGCTTACCCGCAGAAGAAACGCCCCAACCCCAGGGATCAAGGCAACCTCGTCACCATTAATCCTTGGGAGTTCACGGCCTGCAGTCGCACCTGCCCCCTGCACGACATAAGAGAGCAGCTCAAGGCAAGCAGGTGCAGGAACTTTCACCAAGGGCGTAAGAAGGTCTCCTACTTGGACGCCGCCGCCCCGGAAGACGACGTGCCACCACTAGCCTACCCAGGACAGGACGATGAGGAACACGACAACCACGGCCAACCTCAGCAGATGGATTTTTAGGCCCGCCCCCGCACCTCCCCACGGTGGCGGGGGCCACCTCACACAACTACAGACCCCCAGTCTATGACAAGATTTGGCTGAACGGGGTCAAGGCGAGACTACTGGTACACACGGGAGCAGCCAGGTCATGCCTCTACTCCCACTTCTACTCCCGCCACTCCTCTGCTTTCGGCCCTTTTCTCCCCACCTCAGCCAACCTCGTAGACACAGGGGATGGCCCCCTACCCATCCGTGGGGAAACCCGGGCCCTTCAAACGAGCACTCACCAACGAGTGTCCACCAACCACCCCTTCATCATATTAGATTCCACATGTAATCAATATGATGGATACCTTGGGCTGGACCTCCTCCAAAAACTCCATGCGACCATCGATTGTCATCAGCGTCGCCTCCACTTCAGTCCAGCCTGCCCCAACCAAGCATCAATCAACAAAGGAAAAAAAAATCTAGAAGAAAAAAGAAAAACAACACCACCTCCCCCACACCACCCCCCCACACACACTCCCCAGACACTCACCTGCCCCAACCCACCTGTACATGTAACCCCACCCCAACCTCACTCAATGCCTCACTTCATTCCCCTCCATCCCCATCCCCCACTCCACTTCTACTGGCCCCCTCTCCATCTTTTCCTGCCACTATCGCTTCCACAATCACCATTCCACCCCACCACGAAGCTTGGGTGAAACTGAACAGACCCTCAGGTACCTCCGTCCTTTTTTCACCATTCTTACCCACCAGACCCCTCGTCCTGTTTAGTGTCCCCCACCTTCCTTCCCCTCTATGCCCAAGAGATCCGTATCGCAAACCTCGCCACAACACCACTAACTCTACCGCGAGGACTCATCATTGGCAACACGGAAGAAGCCAAACCATGCCAAGCACCACCCCGTAATCACCCCACTCTCCCCGACCTACCATCACATCTATCCCCTTCCCAAACCAACAGCCTCCGACAACTACTCCTGGACTTTCAGGACCTATTCTCCTCCGGCCCAACAGACCTTGGCCACACTACTCACCTCAGCCACGAGATACATACTACCGGACCTCCCATTCGCCAACCATCACGCCGAAAAAATCCTAAACAACGGGCAGAAGAAGACTGGCAGGTCCAGGATATGCTTGATGCCGGTGTCATCTCCAACTCCACTAGCCCGTGGTCCTCACCTGTTGTACTCGTGCGTAAAAAAGACGGAACCATGCGTTTCTGCGTCGATTACCGCAGAGTGAACAACGTTACTACGAGTATCAAAGACGCTACGCCCCTACCCAGGATCGACGACTCTCTTGACTCCCTGCACGGATCGACATGGTTCTCTACCCTAGACCTGCAATCAGGCTATTGGCAGGTCCCTGTCCACCCAGATGACATGCACAAGACCACCTTCTCAACATCGAACGGGAAGCATTACAAATTTAACATCCTTCCCTTCGGACTCTGCAACGCCCCTGCCACATTTTCCCGCCTCATGGAATCTGTTCTGAGCGGGCTGACCTGGGAGACCTGTTTGGCCTACCTGGATGACGTCATCGTCTTCAGTCACACCTGGGCCGACCACCTCCACCGCCTCAAACAGGTGTACCAACGCATACGCCAGGCCGGGCTCAAACTCAAACCCACAAAGTGTGTTTTGGCCGAACGATCAGTCTCCTTCCTTGGACACCTGATCAATGCCGAAGGCATCTCTCCTGACCCCGACAAGCTACGTGCGATCGCCGACATCCCCTTACCTCACGACGTACACGAAACCAGAGCCTTCCTAGGCCTAACCTCATATTACAGGCGTTTCGTAAAAGGCTTTGCAGACATCGCCAAACCTTTACACGACCTGACAAAAAAGGCAAACCATTCATATGGACAGAACCAAGAAAAACCGCATTCACCACCCTCAAGTCCAAGCTGACCTCCGCCCCCGTCGTTGCATTCCCAGATTACAACCTCCCTTTCTGTCTATATACCGACATCTCACTCATTGCCATAGGGGCTGTCCTTGCCCAAGTGCAAGACGGCCGCAGGCATATCATCGCCTGTGCCAGCCGCACCCTAAATCCTGCGGAAAGGAATTACGCGGCCACCAAACACGAGTTCCTCGGAATCATCTGGTCCCTCGATTACTTCCGTTCATATATCTCAGGCACCCAGGTGATTGTCATTACTGACCACCAATCCCTACAGTGGTTACGCCAGCCCAACACCACCAACACACAACTCATACGATGGCGAGAAGCACTCAAGGAGTATGATTTTAAAATATCATACCGACCAGGCAAGCTCCACACGAACGCCGACGCCCTTTCCCGTCTACCCATCAATGCCATTTCCACGGAACCAGACCTTATCCAAATGTGGCACAATAAACAACGCCCTACCTGGATCCCGCCGAGCACATTCGCCAAACTCCACCTTCACGGCGATCACCTGTTCGATCCCAACGGCCACATCGTCCTAAGCCCTACCATCGCCCACAACACTATGCTGCACCTTCACACCAACAATGGCATCCACCTGGGGACTAAGAAACTCTTACAAGTCTTCAGTGATATGTACTGGACACCTAACCCATCCACCATTGCCAAGAACATCATACAATCCTGCCGCGCCTGTGCTTTGGGGAAGGACATCACTCACACACCCGGCCCTTCAGGAAAACTAACAGCACAGAAACCTTGGTAATTGCTTTCCCTAGACGTCGTCGGCCCCCTCACACCCAAAACAGGGTACAAATACATTATCACATTCTTGGATGTGTATTCAAAGTTCATCATCGCATGCCCCGCCAAAGATCACAGCGTGGTATCTGTTGCCGACGCCCTAACTCGCCACGTCTTCCCATATTTTGGCATTCCCCAAGCACTGCACTCGGATAATGCCCCAGAATTCACTGGCAAAGTCTGGGAAGAACTGGCGAATATATTCGGGTATCATATCTCCCACTCATCCCCCTACTGGCCCCAATGTAACAGCATCTGCGAGAGGAGCCATCGCTCCCTCATGAATCAGGTCTGCACATGCATCATGCAAACAGGGAATGACGATTGGCCTGCCCATGTCAAGATTGTCCAATGGGGCCTGCATACATGCCCACGAGAGGACGGTATAACACCCCATGAGAGAGTTTTCTGGGAAACCCTGCTCCTCCTACCCCTCCGCCACCACCTCCACCCACCCACCCCGCCCTTCACTACTGACCCTCTCCACCACCTCAAATGCCGCCTCCACCACCTACAAACCCAACAGGATCTGGTGCCCGACACCAACCACTCCAACCCATACAAACCTGGCCAGTTCGTCGTCGTAGCACACCTTCCCGCCCCCACCAAGACCTCCCCCCGGTTCAATGTCCTCTTCAAAATAATCCGAGTCCCTAACCCCTACCAAGAAATCATTGACCAACAAGGACAACAACGCACGTACCGAAATCGCCACGTGCGACCCTTCCACCCACCCAACAATGACCATCCCCACACCCGCGCGCCCCGCACCTCTTCCTGCACACCTGTCCACACTGAGCCTCCCGAGAATTACCCCCCCGACTCCTACTCTTACTCCTTCTCACCCCCACCCTCCACCTCATCGACGACCACGCCACCTCCCAACACACCCGATCCTGACACACCACCTCCACCGCCTACATCACCGCCACCGCCCAACGCCACCACCTCCTCACAGCCTACCACTCACCTCCCTACCACCTGTCCACCCACCACCTCCCACACCACACCGCCTCCACCGCTTACATCACCACCACTGCCCAACGCCACCACCTCCTCACAGCTCACCACTCACCCCCCTACCACCTGTACACCCCCACCCCCCACACCACACCACACTCCAGCCCACCACGCACAGACACCACCCACCCAAGCTCACCCCTCCTCCCCCATGACCATTCACATTATACGCGCCACACCGCATCCCCACCCGCCTCCTCCCCTAACGGCCGCACACCCTCACCACCACCACATACACAACCACCCTCACCACCCACACCCACACTCACTACCACCACCACCAGGTCAGGATGCCTTTCACGCCCACCTTCCAGATACACTCCAACACCACCTCCCATCGCACACCCATCCCGCCACCCACCACCACAAACCCCCCCTACCCCAAACACCTCCCCCATAACCCTCCCTCTCCACCAAGCACAATGGAATCCTCCCAAATCCCAATTCCCCAAAGTACAACGCTCCTCCCACAGACCCATCCCCCATAAAAGCACCAATCTCCCGTCACTCTCCAGCATTCAGCTTCTATCTCCTCACCAGGCACCATTCCCCAAGATGAAGATCACCAGAGTGCACTGGCTACCCCACGACCGCCCACCTGTCAGGATTCGGGAGACCCACCACCTTCTCCGTCTCCTATGCCAGACCGACCACCCGTCCTCCATCCGGCTCACTCTCAACCCTTATCGGGAGCCTAACCCCATCACCTATCACTGGACCAGCCTCCAACAATGCCTCACCCCAGCCCACCAGACATCCACCTCCACAACATACCACCCCCAGTCACGGGGTCGTGACTTTTCTACCACGGAGGGTGGTAAAATGCCCGCCGCCGGACCACCCACCCCGCCACCCCCCACCCTGCCACCAGGCCGCTACCACACCACCACCCCAGACTGCGGGAGGAACACCACGTCGGCGGTACCTTGCCACGGCGAAAGGGCGACCTCGATCACCCTATAGGTGTCCCCCCCCACGCCGGGCAAGTTCACGGCTTCAGCCAAAGTTCACAATAGGGGAAGTAGAGCCCCGACTCAGACCTATGGACACACTCAGGGAACCACGAAGAGCGTGAGTCCCCCTTTAGCCTCTTTCCCTTCGGGGAGCCCTTCGTCGCCATCCAGGCTTCTAGGCCAGGAGGAGGCACTAGAGTGGTGGCAAGGCCCGATAACGGACTTACCGCCCACACCCGGGAGTTCTTTAGCCCTGTAAGGAGCCCTACAGGAGACGCTGCCGCAGCCCAGCCCTGACGGCGCCTCTCCCCCTGAGCACCCGCAGTCCCAGGACGCCCAGGCCCTCCACCGCAGTCTACAACGACGGAGATCTAGGCTCCCTCACTCCCCGGAAGCAGAGGAAGCAGGCCCGACTACTCCGGCTGTTCGGCCCTAGCCCCGAGGGCCCCCGATCAGGTCGAGGCCCCCAGACCACAGGGCCTCCCTGCACCCCACCCGCGCGGCCCTAGGAAGGAGCCGCCCCTCAGGTCGAGGCCCCAGACAAGGGAGCCTCCCTGACAGTAAGTACCAGTGACTTAATAACCCAGGAAACAAGGGTAAGACAGTGACAGTGACCCAGAATACAGTGACAGTGATCCAAGGCACAGGGACAGCGTTTTATAAAAGATATATTAAACAGTGGCATAACAGAAATTCGTGTGTAAAGTGTTAAATAACTCAGTCCCCCCTGCATCAAGGAACCGGGGAGTTTTCTGTGGAACTAGAGGTAGGTGCGCGAGTGAGCCGAAAGACAAGTGAGGTGCCCCCCCCCCCCCGCGACATGGTGACAGTGTCGAGTGTCGCCATCCGCACCCTACCTCTATTATAGTAATATCTCCGACACAGACTCCCAATCGCAGTGATCCAAAGTGAAACTCCCCCATTTATTATTATCCACAAGTAACATAATAATTAATTCAAACTAACAATCACAGTGAGGTGATATTCCATTCAAGCAACAGTAAAGAATATCCACGATTGCTCTGTGCCACGTGTTAATATATATTGGATCAGTCTATGTAAACGAGTGTAAAATTGTATCTCTGTTCTCCTATGTACCAAATATCGTTGTATGTACGCTGTAATGAGTAGAACTTAAGCAATAGATGTGATACGGTATACTGTCTCTTTTTATGCCCTGTTCCTTTGTTAGTGCATTACATCCGGTCTAGTAAAAGGACCCCGTTCCAGTGCTCGTGTTTTTACGACGAGAAGTCGCCTTAAAAACACAGCATTACATTAATGCCAACACAATTAAGCCTAGTGTATTCAGGGTACAGTGAATATAGGCGCGCGCGTGAGGCGCGGGGCTTGTCTCACACAAGGGGGGGGCGGGGGGGCGTGACTTGTGACGGCTAAGACGGAGTTATGGTAATACTGGAGAGAGGTAAGTATTAACAACGGGAATTACACGTTTTCCAATAGCAAAGGGACTTTGGTAATTTATTCTATTCCTGGTTTACACTTACACTAGGTACTGGGACGAGGGAGTGTCATACAGGATTTACGGGTAGCGTGAGTGGGGGAATATCATTAACACTTTCTCGTATTATTTCTTTAGAGTTTACAGCAGTGGGGGTGTATTACTACGGAGGGATTTCCAGGCGGCACAGTCTTACTTATTGTATATCGGGGACATCACTTATAAATCTAGTTCATCAGATCTTGGTTCACACACTCGTCCTTTATTCTCTCACTGTGATCTTACTTGCCCCGATATTCACTATATTGTCTGCACGATATTACACTGGGTTCGGCAAAGTCACACTTAACCTAAATCACTTGTGCTGTTTCTGGGCATCATCACACGTATTCATCGTGGGGGGGGGGGGGCAGGGGCAGGAACACGCCGTCGGCAATCCTGCCGGGCTAGGGGCACCGCCAAGGGGAGGCGTGCCGAGAGAGCGCGGGACGACTCGTAGGGGCGTCCTCTCGTGTCCTGGGCTACCCGTGGCCTCCGGGCTGCATATTTACCAAGTCTGGAAAGGTTCGCGTTATGGGGGAAATTAGGACCAATCACAGCTCGAGCTGAGGCAAGCCAAGTGTTACCAGCTCAAGACGTCATCACTTACCTTATGACGTCATCACTTACTTTATAAACATACAATTACTTTAAGTACTTCTGAACTTATCAGTAAAAGAATGTATATACAAGGCACGTAATTGACATTTAACAACATTGTAGGCAGGTGAGGCAAATATGACACCGTACTGGAATATAAATGAAGGCTAAGACTACGTAAAGTATCTGGTAACATATCTACACACTTGTACGTCTTTCGGTATTCAAATAATTTAGTTCCTCTCCTAAAAAAGATGTATGGACTTACAAAAACATAGGTATTACTTTGTATATCACACGTATATCAAGCGCAGAACTGAATGAAATGGCTAAGCATATCAGTTTGCGTACTCGTGGTAATAATAGCAGCCGAACCGAAAAGCACCTAAGAAGACAATAATATTGCGACCGTATTCTTAAACATTTCCTTCCCTTGTAGAGGCATGGGAAGGAAATCTTTAGCCGAATTGGTATTCTTTAAAAATCCTTCCCTTCCTGGGCCGTGCGAAGGAAAGATTTTCCTCTGGGCAGCAGAAATTGTTGGAACTTGAAGGAATTCCTTGACCCTTCTCTTCAAAAATTCCTTCATAAATTTTGTGCTTTCTGTTGTGGTTCATTGCTTATATATATTTAAAATGTTGACAGAAGTTACTGTATAATTTTATTGATGCAGTTTACAACGCTATACTAATGTTTAAGTGCTATTTGTGTCTCTTTAAAAGTGTTACCCATGTCGGCTGAGACAATAAGCCAGACATAAACAGAGTAGACGACGTACTACCTCCGATATTCATCCAGTCTTTTATGATCTGACACTGACAAATCTTATACATTATGGCCAGGGTCAAACGAGGATTCATTTCAAGAAACATTTTGGTTGTTAATTTGCCTGAAAAAGGAAAATCTGCCGTCAAGGTCACACGTGTGGTTCGGCTCATGTCTTCCAGCAGGAAAAAAACAGGTGAGCGCCGCCATGCGAGGACACGAGACGGACGTTAACAAGTGATTCTTACTCTTACTAATAACAACATTAAGCGTAATAATATTCCTCGAATATAATTTATCAAAATATTGTCTTGAGGAGTGAACACGCTGCGGTGTTGGCCAGAATGGCATTTATGGCTGAATACAAACCAACAGTATACTGTAGATGTGATGGCGACCTCCCACGTCTCAAATGTGTTGTGCTTTCATTATCCAGCACGAGATATGCGTGTTTTGATGTATTAGTTTATAAATTTAACGCTCCATCATACCAAATATCAGCAGGATGGGTCATTTTAGTTAATCCTGCTGATATTTGGTATGATGGAGCGTTAAATTTATAAACTAATACATCAAAACACGCATATCTCGTGCTGGATAATGAAAGCACAACACATTTGAGACGTGGGAGGTCGCCATCACATCTACAGTATACTGTTGGTTTGTATTCAGCCATAAATGCCATTCTGGCCAACACCGCAGCGTGTTCACTCCTCAAGACAATATTTTGATAAATTATATTCGAGGAATATTATTACGCTTAATGTTGTTATTAGTAAGAGTAAGAATCACTTGTTAACGTCCGTCTCGTGTCCTCGCATGGCGGCGCTCACCTGTTTTTTTCCTGCTGGAAGACATGAGCCGAACCACACGTGTGACCTTGACGGCAGATTTTCCTTTTTCAGGCAAATTAACAACCAAAATGTTTCTTGAAATGAATCCTCGTTTGACCCTGGCCATAATGTATAAGATTTGTCAGTGTCAGATCATAAAAGACTGGATGAATATCGGAGGTAGTACGTCGTCTACTCTGTTTATGTCTGGCTTATTGTCTCAGCCGACATGGGTAACACTTTTAAAGAGACACAAATAGCACTTAAACATTAGTATAGCGTTGTAAACTGCATCAATAAAATTATACAGTAACTTCTGTCAACATTTTAAATATATATAAGCAATGAACCACAACAGAAAGCACAAAATTTATGAAGGAATTTTTGAAGAGAAGGGTCAAGGAATTCCTTCAAGTTCCAACAATTTCTGCTGCCCAGAGGAAAAATCTTTCCCTTCGCACGGCCCAGGAAGGGAAGGATTTTTTAAAGAATACCAATTCGGCTAAAGATTTCCTTCCCATGCCTCTACAAGGGAAGGAAATGTTTAAGAATACGGTCGCAATATTATTGTCTTCTTAGGTGCTTTTCGGTTCGGCTGCTATTATTACCACGAGTACGCAAACTGATATGCTTAGCCATTTCATTCAGTTCTGCGCTTGATATACGTGTGATATACAAAGTAATACCTATGTTTTTGTAAGTCCATACATCTTTTTTAGGAGAGGAACTAAATTATTTGAATACCGAAAGACGTACAAGTGTGTAGATATGTTACCAGATACTTTACGTAGTCTTAGCCTTCATTTATATTCCAGTACGGTGTCATATTTGCCTCACCTGCCTACAATGTTGTTAAATGTCAATTACGTGCCTTGTATATACATTCTTTTACTGATAAGTTCAGAAGTACTTAAAGTAATTGTATGTTTATAAAGTAAGTGATGACGTCATAAGGTAAGTGATGACGTCTTGAGCTGGTAACACTTGGCTTGCCTCAGCTCGAGCTGTGATTGGTCCTAATTTCCCCCATAACGCGAACCTTTCCAGACTTGGTAAATATGCAGCCCGGAGGCCACGGGTAGCCCAGGACACGAGAGGACGCCCCTACGAGTCGTCCCGTGCCCTCTCGGCACGCCTCCCCTTGGCGGTGCCCCTAGCCCGGCAGGATTGCCGACGGCATGTTCCTGCCCCTGCCCCCCCACAATGAATACGTGTGATGATGCCCAGAAACAGCACAAGTGATTTAGGTTGTGTGACTTTGCCGAACCTAGTGTAATATCATGCAGTGACTTAATATAGTGAATATCGGGGCAAGTAAGATCACAGTGAGAGAATAAAGGACGAGTGTGTGAACCAAGATCTGATGAACTAGATTTATAAGTGATGTCCCCGATATACAATAAGTAAGACTGTGCCGCCTGGAAATCCCTCCGTAGTAATACACCCCCACTGCTGTAAACTCTAAAGAAATAATACGAGAAAGTGTTAATGATATTCCCCCACTCACGCTACCCGTAAATCCTGTATGACACTCCCTCGTCCCAGTACCTAGTGTAAGTGTAAACCAGGAATAGAATAAATTACCAAAGTCCCTTTGCTATTGGAAAACGTGTAATTCCCATTGTTAATACTTACCTCTCTCCAGTATTACCATAACTCCGTCTTAGCCGTCACAAGTCACTCCCCCCCTCCCCCCCCTTGTGAGAGACACTCCCCGCGCCTCACGCGCGCGCCTATATTCACTGTACCCTGAATACACTAGGCTTAATTGTGTTGGCATTAATGTAATGCTGTGTTTTTAAGGCGACTTCTCGTCGTAAAAACACGAGCACTGGAACGGGGTCCTTTTACTAGACCGGATGTAATGCACTAACAAAGGAACAGGGCATAAAAAGAGACAGTATACCGTATCACATCTATTGCTTAAGTTCTACTCATTACAGCGTACATACAACGATATTTGGTACATAGGAGAACAGAGATACAATTTTACACTCGTTTACATAGACTGATCCAATATATATTAACACGTGGCACAGAGCAATCGTGGATATTCTTTACTGTTGCTTGAATGGAATATCACCTCACTGTGATTGTTAGTTTGAATTAATTATTATGTTACTTGTGGATAATAATAAATGGGGGAGTTTCACTTTGGATCACTGCGATTGGGAGTCTGTGTCGGAGATATTACTATAATGGAGGTAGGGTGCGGATGGCGACACTCGACACTGTCACCATGTCGCGGGGGGGGGGGGGGCACCTCACTTGTCTTTCGGCTCACTCGCGCACCTACCTCTAGTTCCACAGAAAACTCCCCGGTTCCTTGATGCAGGGGGGACTGAGTTATTTAACACTTTACACACGAATTTCTGTTATGCCACTGTTTAATATATCTTTTATAAAACGCTGTCCCTGTGCCTTGGATCACTGTCACTGTATTCTGGGTCACTGTCACTGTCTTACCCTTGTTTCCTGGGTTATTAAGTCACTGGTACTTACTGTCAGGGAGGCTCCCTTGTCTGGGGCCTCGACCTGAGGGGCGGCTCCTTCCTAGGGCCGCGCGGGTGGGGTGCAGGAAGGCCCTGTGGTCTGGGGGCCTCGACCTGATCGGGGGCCCTCGGGGCTAGGGCCGAACAGCCGGAGTAGTCGGGCCTGCTTCCTCTGCTTCCGGGGAGTGAGGGAGCCTAGATCTCCGTCGTTGTAGACTGCGGTGGAGGGCCTGGGCGTCCTGGGACTGCGGGTGCTCAGGGGGAGAGGCGCCGTCAGGGCTGGGCTGCGGCAGCGTCTCCTGTAGGGCTCCTTACAGGGCTAAAGAACTCCCGGGTGTGGGCGGTAAGTCCGTTATCGGGCCTTGCCACCACTCTAGTGCCTCCTCCTGGCCTAGAAGCCTGGATGGCGACGAAGGGCTCCCCGAAGGGAAAGAGGCTAAAGGGGGACTCACGCTCTTCGTGGTTCCCTGAGTGTGTCCATAGGTCTGAGTCGGGGCTCTACTTCCCCTATTGTGAACTTTGGCTGAAGCCGTGAACTTGCCCGGCGTGGGGGGGGACACCTATAGGGTGATCGAGGTCGCCCTTTCGCCGTGGCAAGGTACCGCCGACGTGGTGTTCCTCCCGCAGTAGGAGACAAGCCGGAGTGAGGGGCTCAGGAGCCGCACTCTCTCCAATACGGACAGATCCTACCGTCAGGGAATTCTCCACCCTGGTACGTGCCCCAGCCGAAGCTGTGTGTCTGCCCGTATGGAAAGCGACTAACGGAGGAACGGGTTCACCCGTCCGTTCCGGCAAGAGGCCGACCCCGAGTCGCCGCTTCCGTAATTGGGTAGCGCTACACGTACGGTAGCAGGGTCTCTCTACCTTGGACCGTATTCTGGCCGTAGCCAAAGAACAACTGGAGAGGGATGCACACAGGCAACTCTCTCTCCTCAGCGTGTTAAGGCCGGAGCCTGGGGGTCACCTTCCCCTTTACACACTCTGTCAGGCCGTAGCCTGTGTCTATCTCTCTTTCTCTCTTTTGGCCGTAGCCTTGGGCCTCTTCCTGCCCTAGAGAGTGTAACAAGACCGTCAATACGGTGTTACCTGGGACTGACCTCTTTTCAGTCCCACCCCTGGTCTGACGGTCACTACCCCGCCCGCACAGTAGTTCAGTTTGCCTGAACGCCTGCGGTTGGGGCACTTGCGGGGAATAGGGGCTCGGGGTCGGGATGCCCCGATGACCCTCTTGCCCGGGACTACTAACCTCACCGGTGTGTCCTCCTGGGGTGGTGGTGGGGTGGCGGCTCGGTGGTGGTGTGGGGGGTGGTGAGGTGGGAGGTCCTGCGGCGGGCACGGCGGGCATTTTAATTAATATCAGATAAGCAAGTATCCTGCGAGATACACATATCCTAGATAAGGTTTTATTTCTTGCTATATATTATGTAATATCTGCTGATTTTGTCCTGTGTCTGACTGTGGTACTATACGTGTAAAGGTTATTGCCTGAAGTTTTTGGGCCTCCCTTATTGCACTAAGCTCCGGTCTCGAAAGAGGACCCCGCTCCACGTTAGGTGTTTTAGGAACGAGAAGTCGAGCCTATTTACACCTAGCATTACACTACTAACCATATCTAGACCTAAGAGTTTACAATCGTCCAGTATACTTGTAACATCTACTGATTCCCTTGTCCAACTAAGCAATAAACGTGTAAGGTTGTTGCCTAGAGTTTCTGTGTCCTGCCTCTCTCTTGTTTGTTTAAGCCCCAGTCTAGAAAGAGAGCCCCGCTATACACTATGCGTTTACAGAATGGGAAGCCGAACCAAAAACACCTAGCATTACAGTAGTAGTACCCATCTGTTCATCATGGTCTCAGCTGTCAACTTTGAAGGCTTTATGGCACCTCCAAGAGACCTAAGCAGTGACAGTCAACGGAACGCCCCACCCTGCGGGCCAAGAGTAGACACCCCGAGTCTCATATAACCAGCCGCTTCCCTTCTTAACAAGCCCAGAAGCCACTTAAATAAAGGTACATGGTGTTCTATTTGTTGTTTCAACTAGATGTGCTATTAGACAAAGTATTAGCTGGGAAGAGTTGGCTGTAAAGGGACGCGAAGACCAAGCCCTGGGTGGGTTGTCCACCATATACCATAAGTTCTTTGGTTTACACAACGTGAAATCGTTGAATGCATGGGTTTCTGCCACCCATAAACTCGCACTGTGTTAGAATGCACTGTAGACTGAGATAATACGTACAAAAGGAGACGGTGGAGATGGTCACACTGTTGTACAGTAGTTGTCGAATGACTGGGGGGGGGGTGAGGGGGTGAGGAGGGGATGAAAGGTAAGGGGAGGAGCAGCTTGCTGTGATATGGGAAGGGGATGAGGATGGAGGTGGAAAGAGGAGGGGCACATTACGTAGAACCAATCTATCTATCTATCTATCTATAGCCCGACGCCCTAATCCCGCAAAGGGTGGCCGCAGACAAAACGCCTCCAAGTCACTCTGTCACCCACCATTTGACTACCCTCCCCCCAACTCACCCCCCCTCCCTCATATACCTCTCAACTCCATCCCTCCACCTCATCCTCGGTCTACCCCTCCCTCTCCCCCCCTCCACCTCACCTACATACACCCTCTTAGTCAGTCTTTCATTCTCCATCCTCTCCACATGTCCAAACCACCTCAGTGTATTTCTCCTAATCTTTTCAACCACATCCACATCTACCCCACAACGTTCCTTCACTTCTTCATTCGTCAACCTGTCCCTCCATGTCACTCCACATGCTCCTCTCAAGTAACTCATTTCCACTGCTCTCACTCTTGACTTGTTCCCCTCTTGCAAGGTCCACGCCTCGCTTCCATACGTCAGGGTAGGGATCACAATACCATCATGCAGTGACTTCTTAACTTCCATACTCACCTCCCTATTTCTCATCACTGCTTTCAGTGTGCCAACAACCTTCCTTCCCTGCTGTACCCTTTCACGTACTTCATCCCCCAAAGTTCCATCCTTACTCATCACACTACCCAAGTACTTGAATGCACTCTCATTCTCCATATCCTCACCATCCAACCTCACTGCACACTCTGTGACTTCATTCCTCTCAAACACCATAACTTTACTTTTGTTTACATTAACTTTCAGCTTCCTCCTCCTACACACTGTCCCATATTCATTCACCAAACCTTGCAACTCCCATTCATCTTCACTCAACAATACTGTATCATCAGCAAACAGCAACACCGGAAGCTTCCAAATCTCACCCTCATTCATTAGGGCCACCCCCACATCCACTGCCCTACCTTGTACCTCCTTTACGACCCCATCCATATATATATTAAACAGCCATGGAGACATTACACACCCCTGTTTCAGTCCCACATTGAGATCAAAGAACTCACTCAGCTCACCATCCACTCGCACCGTAGCCCTAGCTCCCTCGTACATACTCTTCACAGCACTCAACAATTTCCCCTCCACTCCATATATTCTTAATACCTTCCACATACCTTTCCTATCTACAGTATTCTGTCATAAGCTTTCTCCAAGTCCATGAAGGCAGCGTACACTTTCCTTCCCTTCTCTAGATACTTCTCCACTAAACATCTTAGAACAAATATCTGATCTACACACCCTTTTCCCTTCCTAAATCCCCCTTGTTCTTCCCCAACTAGCTCCTCTGTCATATGCCTAACCCTATCAATGAGTATTCTACCATATATTTAACCAGTCACACTAAGAAGGCAATGCCTTTCAATATTCTCTCGTCTCTATGCTGTATATTTGTGTATATCTTTGTGCTTAACATATCAAGTACAAATGCACTGTCTGCTTTTCTGAAATGTGTTTTTGTCATTTTCTGTTGTCATCCTCCCCTGGTACTCCATAACGACCCGTTACATCATTCGCAGGATTAACGTCAACTCTCCCATTCTTGTTGTCACCCATCACAAACACTTTGTAACTACTAGGCATCTTGTCTATCCTTTTCTCACATATGCTGGTTAGATCTTCAGTTGAATCAGCTCATTGTCCAACAGATAACCTTGTTATAAGCCTATAGACCTCTTGTTACTTTTACTCTCTATGTACTTTCACCCTCTCAAACTAGAACTTGGAATATACAGTGATCCCCTGGTTATCGCGCATAACTGGTACCATGTCTTGTATATGATACTGAAATTGTGCAATAATGAAAGCACAGAACCTAACTGGTATTAGGCTTCCCAATTGCAAACCCAAATGTTCCCTTTCACACTTTATACCCACTGAATCCATACATACTGTTAAGGTATGTATCAGAAACACACACAGGCAGAGTTACGTTATTAGATGATGATGAAAAGGGTACAGTAAGGAAGAAACATTTGCCATATAGAGACCTGAGATAGTTTAAGGTAAAGGATTATGAAGTCAGGGGGGGGAGAGTTAGTGGTTTCCATCACTGGGGATTAACTTTTTTTTTTTTTTTATGCAAGGAAGAAGGAACCAAAGACTGGGTCTGCATGAAAGCTCCTTCCAAGAAAAAAACAAAAACAATACAAAGACGAGCCAAATTCAAGATCCATTGAATTCGAGATGCCTGGACACACTATGTTTTAAAGACTGGAGATCATAGGAAGCAGGAAATACAGACAGAGGGAGACAGTTCCATAGTTGACCGGTTGCATAAATGAAAGACTGGGAGTAACGGTTAACTCATGCATTAGAGAGTTGCACAGAAAAAGAGATGAGAGTTTGTTGTCAGACGGGTGCTATGCGCCCATCGTAGAGGTGGAGGGATGCAAGCAGACAGTTCAGAGAAGCAGTGACCATTGAAGTAGTGATAGAAAAGAGATAAAGAGGCAACAGTGCAGTGAAGAGACAGAGGTTGAAGGGAGCCAGTAAAAGGAGGAGAGTTAATGAGACGAATAGCCTTCCCTATTGAGAAGAGCTGTATGTGGGGAGTCTTCCCACACATGAGAGTTGTACTCTAAACAGGGGCGAATAAAACCTGTGTATAAAGCCAACAACTGTGCAGGGGTAAAGAAGGCATGGAGTTGGCTTAGCACACCTAATCTCTTGGAAGCAGATTTTACAAGAGATGCAATATAATCTTTCCAAGATAAGTCCCACGTGAAAGAAACCCCAGGTGTTGTTCAAGGATGATGCAGGATTGAGCTGAATATTATTAAACATTAGTGGGTACTTCTGTGGAAGATTTTGATGGGTTGATAGGTGTAAAAACTGAGTCTTTGATGCATTAAAAACAACAAGATTATTTTTACCACTGTCAGAGATACGAGCCAAGTCAGACATTAGGTGTGCCATAGCCTCATCTCTTGTTTGTTGAAGTAACTGCTGAGATGGACGTTGCGAACCGAATGGAAAGGTGAAGGGTGGAATCATCAGCGTACGAGTGGATAAGATTAGATGTACAGCTTAGAAGATCATTGATGAATAAAAGAAAGAGAGTTGGTGATAGGACAGAGCCCTGAGGAACACCACTGTTGATAGATCTAGGAGGAGAACGATGGCCGTCTACAACAGCAGCTACAGAACGACCAGAAAGGAAGCTAGAGATGAAGGCACAGATAGAAGGATAGAAACCGTAAAAGGGCAGTTTGGAAACTAAAGATTTATGCCAGACTCGATTGAAAGCCTTTGAGATGTCAAATGCAATGACAAAGCTTTCGTCAAAGTCCCGAAAGAGGATGACCAGGAGTCTGAAAGGTAGGTGAGATGATTGCCAGTGGAGCGTCCCTGACGGAACCTATACTGACAATCAGAAAGAAGGTTGTGACAGGAAAGATGCTTTAAAATTTTTCTGTTAAGAACAGACTCGAAAACTTTTGAGACACAGGATGTTAAAGCAATTGGACGATAGTTATAGGGTTGGGAATGGTCACCCTTCTTTGGGACTGGTTGAATGAGAGCAAACTTCCAACAAGAAGGAAAGGTACAAATTGAAAGACAAAGGCGAAAGAGTTTACCTAGGCAGGGTGTAAGCACAGAAGCACAGTTCTTGAGAACAACAGGAGGGACTCCATCAGGCCCATATGCCTTGTTAGTATTGAGGCCAGTGATGGCAGAAAATACATCAGCTGAAGAAATTTTAATGTCAGTCATGAGGAAGTCAGAGAGAGGGAAGTGATGGAGAAACAGCACCGGAATCGTCTAAGGTGGACTCTTCTTTTAATCTCTGAAAGCCATCAGAAACCACAGATTGTGCATCATCACTGTCAGGAGAAACGAGCTCTTGTGTATGGTGGCGAAGCTTTTTAGCCGAAAAATGTGTGATGATGGCAGGAGTACAGATTTTCACCTAGCAGTGAAAATTCAAACTGCTGTAACCAAGTGTGTGATAACCAGGGAATCACTGTATACAGGTAGAGCTGACACATTTCTAGTCTTTCATTCCTCTCTTCATTCATCATTCTTCAAAAAAGCCCCTTCCATACACTGTCCAAGTGCTCTCATACCTGACCTGACACACTGCCTATCCTCCCATTCCTCCAGTTCACACTTTCATCTTTGTCTCACACAACTCTATCACAACATACCTTGCATTCTTGAACACATTCACCACTTCCTTTTTCATCATCACACCCCTTACATTCCAACAGCTCACACAAACTTGCATAATACTGGTGCACGACCCAGATCTGTGGTCTCTGTAACACTGCCAGCCAGTAAGAATATAGGGTATGGGAATACTAATCCGTGTCAACCATCTCCCTTTTAATTGTCAGGCCTAAAGGAAATATGAGGGACAATACTTTCTTCCTTACCTTAGGGACTGGTTATAATTTCATCAACCAGTGTAGTAACTGATTTCCTAGGTTACAATAAACCATCTGGACTGTGATTCAGTGGACTGCTACCTTCATGTAGCAGTACATTAAGTGACTGGATGGTGGGCACCCCCACCTAACACAATCTACCATTTATGCTATTTATTTTATTTAATAAGGGCTCTTGAGACAGCTACTTATCCCTACACCATTTCTCAAGCTCTTCATTTGGCTACAAGGTTCTCTGCATGAACATGGTATATACTGGAAAAAAAATATATATCACGGCATAGAAGTCAATTCATCACCAAAACACTTTATGGTTCAGTGGACTCCTTCTCCAGCCCAGTATCAACACAAAATAAAATTCACAATCCACAATGCCCTCACTAATGCAGCCCTTTGTTGTATAACACACTTACTATCTCAACTTCATTTCACACACAGATAACCCAGTAATCCTTCATCATAGCCTCAATAAAAGACTGTAAGAGTACCTGGCTGGAGTGACCAGTTTCCAGCAGTCCACATACAGTAGAACCTCATTGGTCCGGACCCCTTTGATCCGGATTTCTGTTAATTCGGACAAAATTTTAAAATAATAAGCTCCAAAAATATGTTGAAAGTAATTCTAAAGTCATTTTCAGTATCGGCGTGGAAAACGATCGTCATTCGTTTGGTCTCGGATCACGCTAGGTCGCAACATGGGCGCCTGTTTAAACACACGCTAGCATTCGTTCCATCAACTAGTTCACCAACCATTTATATTTTTACGCTGTATTTCAAAAGTTAATCCTCCTTACCATGCCCCTTAATGCAAGTGTAGCTTCTGCAATGAATAAAGGTGTTAAAAGAAGGAGTTTGCTTACACAAAAATGGGTCAGAATATTCTGCGGTGTTTAATGATTACTGTAGGTTATTTTTTGTACTTAAATGTGCTTTACTTGTACATCAAACATTAGCTTCTTGCCCATATGGGCGTTATCAATATGCCAAAGATGACAATGTAGTTTTTGCCTACAAAGTTTTATTTTTTCCCAAATATTACAGTTAATTTATTTTTTTGCCTACACGGGCCTTAGTCACTTACTACAATTTAAAATGTAGGCTAGTTTCTTGTCATGGCCTTACCTGTAAATTATGCAATACAAAACTATCATACATGATTAGTTTGGTTATTTTAATATCCTTTCATCTTTTGCAGTTACGCAGGGTTGACATATGCCACATATGTTAATAATTAACAAACATACCATATGTAGATAGTTTTTGGTATGAACTGGAGATTACCCTGATGGTCCGGACAATCTGCTAATTCGGACAACCGTTCCCTCCATACAGTCCGAATGAGAGAAGTTCTACTTTTATGTCCAGATGAACTTGGAGCAACAACAAAAACATACTTACATACAACTGACAATTTTAAAACATGACCTCTACTGTGGATTTCTGGGAGCATCCAAATGTTATGGACAGATATCGTATCTGCAGTCCATCGGGTCAGTGACAAAACCGAGCCACAGGTCAAAGGAACAATCTAACGTTCCATTCCCATCTGAAAGCAATACTATCAAATTATAACTTAAAGGAAAACACAATCAAAGCATCATATTCCAAATTTATTTCTTGACAGCGAGATCAATAGGATTGTTTAGAGGGTATTAATAAAATAACATAGTGGTTAGAATAACAACTAAATTACCTCCAATTTAAATTACTAAAAAAAAAAAAAAAAAAAAAAAAAAAAAAAAAAAAAAAAAACACCTTAGCCAACTTACCTTACATTCCTACTCAAATTTTTAAAAGGGTTTGTGGTCATATATTAATCTTGCAATTTTTTCCAATGGTTAATTTCTATATAAATTACTATATCTTTTAAAATTATTAAAATACCTGGTTCCTCATGCATAATTTCCAAAGATATTTTTAAAAAGCCATAATTTATTTAGTTATTTTTCTGCAGTCTATGAACTAGTCCACTTTGTAAACAAGTAGTATAAAGCATTTCTTTCCTTTCCTAACAATCAGGACAGCTTCTTTAGACCTCAGGTCTGCATGTTTTTAATTGTATTACTCATACCAGTATTTTTTTAGTTTCTTATACCAGCTCCCCCTTTTTATTCTAATAAATCTAAGCAAATCTGACCATGTAAAGCCATCTATGAAAGTTGTTTGTTAATTGCAACCTGCACCTCTACTCCAAACATCTATGATAACCCTCCTCCCCTTCAGGCTCTCACTAACTCAAAGTCCTGTTTACACTGTTATCATAAAAATGCTTCTCTCTCTCTCTCTTATGTTTCAAATTAACTGTCTTCTTGCAGCAGACCAGGCACCACATGATATATGGATGACAGCACCTGTCAGGCCCCATCCTAGCTAGCATACATGCCAACAGTATACCTGTACTTCAAACAAGTGATCCCTTTGTCATCTGTTTATAATTTTCAAACCTTTTTAATTTTATAATTTAGATGGCTAGCAGTGGCCCTGGTCACTCGTCCTCTTCCTTGGTGCGGCTTTGATGATGTCATCTACCCTCAATATCATCTCAGCAGCTTCAGATGCTGAGAGCAGAACTTGGCGTTTAACCTGATAGCTCTCAGTGATACCAACCGCCTCCATGCAGTCAACTGTTCCTGTAATAAAAACCATTACACTCATGCCATGTAGAGTATGCTTAACCCCTAAAAAACAGGTGTCTGCATATGCTGTCCAAGGGTACTAGGGCCAAAAAGATGGGTGTCTGCATATGCGGTCATGTCCCCCCCACCCCCCCAAACCATCCCCACCTACCCCACCCCCTTACAACCACAACCACACACCACCACCCTCACCTCCCAGGACCCCCACCCTGACCTCCTGCCCTCCCCTCACCACCCAACCCCCAACTCCCCAACTGTCCCCCCGATAGCCACCACCGCCCCCTACCAATGCTAACCTCCACTCTTCCGCCCCCCTCCCCTCCCCACCCCCACCCCCATGCCCTCCACAACCCCCAATCCCCTAACCACTTCCCCCATCTCCCCCTATCCCCACTCCCTACTCCCTCCACCCTCTCCCACCAAACACCTCACACCCCCCAAACACCACCACCCCTCCAACCCCCACTGACACTTCTTTTCCCCCATGCCCCTCCCCATCCCCCACTTGCAACCCCTACCCATCACCCCCTACCCCCACCTCCCCCAAGCACACAGTCCCTATCCCCACAACACCCCACAATCCCCACACCTCCACCCCACAAATCCCCCACCATATCACACACCCCAATTATGCCCATCCTGAGCGTAGGACAAAACATTCCGATGCCCGTCTTTTATTGGTTAAACAAACTATGGCATCCACATCTGAGTGATCATTGGATACTAAAATTACAGGGGAATAACGTGAAGTAGCCAGATGGCGCACACGTGTATGTGCGCGTGCACACACACACACACACAAAAGATGAATTACTGTACTATAAAACTACTTCTGTTGAACCATCAGGCTTACCAATCTCATCCATGTCATAACAATGGCTAACTCACAAATTAGTGGAATCCACTTGTGGAGTGTGCCAACTGCACATGCACGGAATGCCACAAAAATCTCTTAATCCTCTGGCCGCATTAGGTGACTGTGGTCACCTTACTAATTATTCTTCATGAAGTGTCAGGCGACTATAGTCCACAGCTGACAAAAAACTTTTCCGTCCACACACATTATTTTTGTACAAATATGGTAATTTTTTATTTTTTATGTGACAACAAACACTGTATATGTGTTTAGTGTACATATACAAATGAAAACCTTGTCTGATGTAATCTCATCACTGCAAAATTAGACAATGGCAAAAATTAATTATTTTTGCATTTTTTCTCAGAAAATGAAAATTTTCTCATAGAAAGGTGCATTTTTTACTATTATCACAGTAAAAAATGGAAACTTTATGGTAATTTCCTATGAGAAAAGTAGCAACAAAGTCATATGGTAGTTGGCATTTTCATATTTTAGGGACATAGGCCGCGTCCAGGGGAATGACCAAGAAACTCTACGCCACAGCCAAAGGGTTAAGCATACAACTGTTAAAGTGAAATGCTTCAGTGGCTGAAGGGTCATTTTAAAACATACCACAAGTGTTAGATGACTAAAGCTTGTGCAAAGGAAAAGGTATTTATGCATTAATGGATCTGGAAAAAGCATACAAAAAGGTAAACTGAGAAAGATTATAAAAGGCTTAGCATGTACAGTAATCCCCGTACTATCCTGATGCACACTTTCCGGACACCCCACTTACTGGACATTTTGGCACCAGGATTTAAAAAAAAAAAAAAAAAAAAAAAAAAAATCGACATTTTCCCCCCTGTAATTTGAACTCGGCACACGCAGCGCAAACCAGCTGTATTTTGGTGCGTAGTTCCACCGCCGTCCGCTACAGCGCCCCTGCATTCTCCCCTCTTACTGCCTGTCTCTTGTTGTGAGTGCACGCTCGTCATCATAGCCACCCAATGCTCGCTTTTGTGGTGGTGCCCTACCTCCTGCAGGCTTTCCTGCCTCTTGTTAGTGTGTGTGATGATGGCCCCGCCAGCTGAGAAGAGGAAGAGAGTGGTTTTAACTCCAGAGAAGAAGAGGGAGATATTGGACAAGGTGGACGTGGGATGGTCAACCTCACGCATCCTCCGTGAATTCAACCTGGCCCGATCTACTTTGTTTGATATCAAGAGATCCTGCGACAAACTTATGCAGTACACGGCTGGCTTCTCATTGAAGAACAAACGCAAAATGGAGAGGAAGATGATGATTACTCCCTGGTATGCTGAAATCGACCGCTCCACATTGATTTGGTACTGAGCGCAACGTGCTGCTGGTGTACTGGTGCGTGGCATGGAGCTGAAGGCTGCTGCTGAGAAGTTCGCAAGGCTTCACGACGCCCCAGACTTCAAGGCATCCGAGGGTTGGCTCTTCGCGTTCAAGTTACAACATGACCTTACCAACAGTAAGTCTCATGGCGAAGCTTTGGACGCCAACGAGGATGGAGTAGAGGAGTTTCGGCACAAGGTGAAGGGCTTGATCGACAGGGACGGCCTCATTCTCGGTCAAGTCTACAACGCTGATGAAACTGGTTTATTCTATCGCTCTTTGCCAACGAACACTCTAGTCAAGGAGACAGAGAAGCGTGTACCTGGCCGCAAGCTCTCCAAGCAACGGATATCTGCTTTGTGTTGTGCCAATGCTAAAGGCATGCACCGGCTTAAGCCCGTTATTGTTGGCTGTCCAAAGCAGCCTCGGTGTCTTCGTGGGGTATTGGATGTCCTTCCTGTCGTTTGGTACCATTCTTTGAAGGCATGGTTTACCGCCCAGATCTTCAAAGACTGGTTCCACCACCATTTCGTCAAGGTCATCCATTACCAGATGAACACACTGGGAGTCCCACGCAATCACGTAAAGGCCCTCCTTCTCCTCGATAATGCACCTGCCCACCCATGCGACAAGGACTTGGTGGCTGAGAATGGCCGCATTAGGTGCATGTTTAGCCACTTAATACGACTGCTCTCATCCAACCAATGGACCAAAGAGTGATCGTGGCAACGAAGAGGCTGTACCGAAGGAAGTTCCTGGACTAGGTGATGGTTGTTCTCGAGGACGAGGACAAGCGCAGGGAAGGACGGGACACTCGAGGCCAGCGGACTTTAGAAAACCTTCGCCGCTACAACATCAAGTCTGCAATCTGCAACTGGGCCAGTGCATGGAATGACATCCCTGTCAAGCCTCTAGAAAATGGTTGGTCTCTGTCTGCTTCTTGGAATGGATGCGGAGCACGATTTCCTAGGTTTTGACGTGGATGACTTCCATGCACGTCTACGTGCGCACGGCGACGATGTTGATGTGGACGAAGTGCGTGAGTGGTTGGATGATGACAAGGGCGATCCTGGGTATCAGATCACGTCTGATATCGAGATCGCATCTTCAGTTGCAGGTGTCAGTACCCAGCATGAAGATTCTGACGAGGACGGCGACGATGATGCAGACTCCTCTCAGCGTGACACTACTCCAGCCATCCCCAAGCTGAGCGCACTCCGGGAACACGTAGAGTTTGTTCTTGACTACCTGGAACACCCGGACAGCAACAGGGAGATGGGGCCCTTGGGACTTGTGGAGGAAGTGCGTGCTATCAGGCAGCACATCATTAATCGCCAAAATTGTCATTCCTTGCGTCAATCAGCCATTGACAGCTTTTTCAGACCCGTGACCCACGCTGTGCCCAGCCCTGGCTCCACACCATTGCCTCCCCAAGACAGGCCCTCATCCTCCGAGCCACAGCCCAGAACATCAGCCATGGTAGAGTCACCACTGGACGTGAATTTGCGCCTCTCTTCAGAGTCGTCTGCAGTGGGTAGTCCACCACCATGTCCCAGCGACGCACCTCTAGGCCACCTGCATTAACTACTCTCGGACTCTGACAGTGAATAAACAGCAAGAACTCACCACTAGACCACACAGGAATTTACAGTGTTGTGCAGTGAAAAAAAAACAGTGGCAGAGTTAAGAAATTAGAATTCTAAGTGCAAAGACTTAGAGCAGAGTGCAACACTGATTTTATTGACATTCAATGAAGTGCAAATTAGACTAGAGTGTGTAGTGTCAAGAAACTGGATTTATGAGTGCAAAGACTTAAGTGCAGAGTGCAACACTTATTTCATTAAGGTGCAATAGAGCACAAGTAAGACTAGAGTGCGCAGTGTTAAGAGAATGGAATTCTGAGTGCAAATGACTAAGTTCAGTCCAAGACTTCATGTACAGTGTACTGCAGGTGCTTCAGGTACTCCTTTTCACTGTCAGAATCTGAGAGGAGGCGGGTTATTCATCGAGATGGTCAGGGACATTTTGTATGTACCCAGAATGTTTCATATTGTACTGTATTTTCCATACTTACCTCTAAAACCTTATTTCACTCTTTAATGTTCCTTCTTGGTGTGAATAGGGTCTTAGGCGCTATGCATTTGCAGCAGGGAGGTGTTTTTCTGAGTTAGGCTAGGTTATGGTCCATAAGTACCAGTCCAGGAGCCAGGGACTTGTAAGTATCCAGAATGTTTAACATTGTATAAACTCACCTCTAAAACCTCATTCTCTGGTTCTTTTGCATTTATTTCAGTCTTTTATGTCCCTTATTGGTGTGAACTGGGTCTTAAATAGGCGCTATGGATGTCCAGTAGGGAGTTGTATAGGTGTTTATCTAAGTCAGGGTAGGTTAGGGTCCACAAGTACAGGTCCAGGAGGCTGGGGCCCACTATACGGATGGGACAACTTTCCGTACGTGCTTTTGGCTCTATTCCATTGGATAGTAGAAGGATTACTGTATATGGCATACATAAGCTGCTGAGTGCCATTAAAAACTTTTATGATGGTAGTGAAGCATGTGTATGGGTAGGTGGACATCTAACTGAATTATCTGAGATCAGTGTTGGCATCAGACACGGTTGTGTGATGTCCCCACAGCTGTTCAATATACATATGGATGGGGTTAAGAGAGGTATAAACATGAGTGATGACAGGGATGGTGTTGGTAATGAATGGTGAAGGATGGAGTACAGTATTTCAAATCTGATGCATGCTGATGATGCAATGCTGCTTACAAATATCTGACAAGAGCTTGGTAGACTGGTGCAGAAATTTGGAGATGTCTGTAAGCATTATGCCTTGAAAGTAAATATAGATGAAAATAACCTGATGTTTGATAAGAAAAAAGGTGACTCATAGTGTGATGTTACAGTAACTGGAGAGAGACCTGAAGAACCTGGGTGTCATGAGAGTAAAGAGAGGTCACATCAAAGAAAAGTGGCTGGTGCTATGAATCCCTTAATAAAAACCGTATGTGTGTGTCGCAGCTGCAAGTGGCTTCTATGAAGGAGATTTAGTGCCAACTCTAACATACTGGTGTGAAACTATACTATGCATAAAAATGAAAAATCATCCATAAGGGTAGAGGAGACAGGGCTGTTAAGGAATGTGTGTGGAATGCAGAGAGTGCGGGAAGGTTGTGAGCAAATTTTTCACCAAAATTTCAGTTTAGTTTCTTGTGCCCAAGCGCTTTGTCTGTGACTGCTCCGCATATTTAGATATATATGGCTGTTGTATTTCAATTATAAGCAGGTGATCTGGCCCCTTTTCTCACCTGAGTCGCAGGAGGTGAGTCGAGCCGTACGTGATCGAGAATTAAAAGAAATGATATGGGTCTCTTGCTTCAAATACTTTTCTTTTAGTTATCCCTATGATGTTTTCCTCGATGTGTGACTCAGAGAAAACTGTAAATAAAGTTCAAGGCAGTGAGTCACCTGATTTAGTGCCGGTAGGGTACAATTCAGGTTGGGGGGGTATTTAGTTCATTTCTATCGATATTTTGATGAATATAAGTGTGCTGAGGATTACCAAAGCTTCCACGATGAGACTGGAGTACCTGCAGCGTGGCTCTAGGGCAAAGAGCTTGAAGAAGGCCACCAAATTAGCAGAGGTTGGAAGCACAGTACCTGCAGGTGAGCTGGCATATTTCATAGGTTTGTTTTCGTAAATAAATCAAATACAGTAATCACTCCAATATCCGGATCAATAGAGCCATCGGTAGGTTCGGATACTGGTTTTGTCCGGATATTGGGCCCCAGCTTATGGACTTGTACTTACGGACCCTAACACAGAGAAACACCTATACAACTCCCTCCGGACATGCATAGCACCTATTTAACACCCAAATCACACCAATAAGGCACATAAATGACTGAAATAAATGCAATAGACACATAAAATGTGGGTTTAGAAGTATGTTCATACATTAATAAACATTCTGGTACTTATGGACTCTAACCGAACCTAACCTAACCGAACCTAACCGAACTCTGAAAAACACATTCCTACTGCACATGCATGAGGTAAGTTTAGTATGGAAAGAAGTACAGTATGACACTTTCTGGTAAGTATAGTATGGGAAAAAATACAATATGAAACATTCTGGTAAATATAGTATGGAAAATAGTACAACATGAAACATTTTGGCTACTTACAGCAAGTCCCTGGCCACCTCGATGAATAACCGCCTCCTCTCGGACTCTGACAGTAAGAACGATTTCCTGAAGCACTTGCACTACACTCTTCCTGAAGTCTTGCACTGAACTTAGTCACTAACACACAGAAGTCCGTTCTTTTCACAGTGTTCACTTTAGTCCAAATAATGTTCCATTAAATTTAAGTGTTGCACATTAACTTTTCCCAAGTTTTTTAAGTTTCCAAAGCCAAAACAAAGAAGGTTAGTTACGTTAAATTTCTTTTCTACTTAGTCTTTTCTCCCAACTTGAAAACCTTAACACAACACACCGTTTTTTTCACTGCACAACACTCAAAATTCCCGTGTGGTCTAGTGGAGAAGTTCTTGCTGTTTATTCACTGTCAGAGCCCGAGAGTATCACTGGCAGGCGTCCAAGGGGTGCATCGGTGGGTAGTGGTGATGGCGTACCGACTACAGAAGACTCTGAAGACAGCCGCAAACTCACGTCGAGCGGTGACTCCACTGTAGCTGATGTGCTGGGCTGTGGCTCGGAGCATGAGGGCCTGTCTTGGGGAGGCAACGGAGTGGAACCAGGGCTTGGCACAGCGGGGGTCACGGGCCTGAAAAAACTGTCAATCGTTGACTGACGCAAGGACCGACGATTCTGGCGACTGATGATGCGCTGCCGGAAAGCACGCACTTCCTCCACGAGTCCCAAGGGCCCCATCTCCCTGTCGCAGTCCGGGTGTTCCAGGTAGTCTAGGACGAACTCTAGATGTTCCCGGAGTGCGCTCAGCTTGGGGATGGCTGGAGTAGTGTCCTGCTGGGCGGAGTCTGCATCATCATCGCCTTCGTCGTCGGAATCTTCAAGTTCGGGACTGACACCAGCAATCGAAGACGCGATCTCGATATCAGACAACGTCTGATACCCAGGATCGCCCTCGTCGTCGTCCAACCACTCACGAACATCGTCCACATCAACATCGTCGCCGTGCGTACGTAGCCGTGCATGGAAGTCATCCACATCAAACCCTAGGAAATCGTACTCCACATCTGTTCCGAGAAGCAGACGAGACCAACCATTTTCAAGAGTTTTCACAGGGACTTCCTTCCATGCACTAGCCCAGTTGTACAGCGCAGACTTGATGTTGTAGCGGCGAAGGTTTTCCAAAGTCCGCTTGCCTCGAGTGTCACGTCCTTCCTTGCGCTCGTCCTCGTCCTCGAGAACCACCATCACCTCGTCCAGGAACTTCCGACGGTACAGGCGCTTTGTTGCCACGATCACTCCTTGGTCCATTGGTTGAATGAGAGCAGTCGTATTAGGTGGCAGAAACATGCACCTAATACGGCCATTCTCAGCAACCAAGTCCTTGTCGCACGGGTGGGCAGGTGCATTGTCGAGGAGAAGGAGAGCCTTTACCTGGTCGCGAGGAATTCCCAGTGTCTTCGTCTGGTAATGTATGACCTCCTTGACGAAGTGATGGTGAAACCAGTCTTTGAAAATCACAGCTGTGAACCATGCTTTCAAAGAATGGTACCATACGACAGGAAGGACATCCATCACCCCACGAAGGCACCGAGGCTGCTTTGCACGGCCAACAATAACGGGCTTAAGCCGGTGCATGCCGTTAGCATTGGCACAACACAAAGCAGATATCCGTTCCTTAGAAAGCTTGCGGCCAGGTACACGCTTCTCCGTCTCATCGGCGAGAGTGTTCGTTGGCACCGAGCGATAGAATAGGCCAGTTTCGTCAGCGTTATAGACTTGACCGAGAGTGAGGCCCTCCCTGTCGATCAAGCCTTTCACCTTGTGCCGAAACTCGTCCACTCCATCCTCGTTAGCGTCCAATGCTTCGCCATGTGCTTTACGGTTAGTAAGGCCATGTCGCAACTTGAACGCGAACAGCCAACCCTCGGATGCCTTGAAGTCTAGGGCGTCGTGAAGCCTTGCAAACTTCTCAGCAGCAGCCTTCAGCTCCGTTCCACGTACCATCACACCAGCTGCACGTTGCTGTCGATACCAAATCAACGTGGAGCGGTCGATCTCTGCATACTTGGGAGTAAACATAACCTTCCTCTCCACGTTGCGTTTGCTTCTCGACGAGAAGTCAGCCGTGTACTGCATGAGCTTGTCTCGGGAACGCTTGATATCAAACAAAGTCGACCGGGCCAGGTTGAACTCGCGGAGAATGCGAGAGGAAGACCAACCCGCATCAACCTTCTCCAATATCTCCCGTTTCTTCTCCAGAGTCAACACCACTCTCTTCCTTTTCTCAGGAGGCGGGGCCATCATCACACACACTAAGAGTAGGGCAGAGAGCAGCAGGAGGCCTTGCAGCAAGTACGGCACCACCACAAAAGCGAGCACATGGGCAGCCATGACGAAGAGCGTAGGTCTTGTCGCGGTGAGAGACAGGCGGGAAGTGGGGAGGATGCAGCGGCGCTCTATCGGACGTCGGAGGAATGACGAACCAAAACAATGCTCTCACGCGGCGCGCGCGGCAAGTTCAAATTACGGACGGCAAAAAATCGATTTTTTTTCCAATTTTTTTGGATTTTCGGACCATTTTGGGAATGTTTGATCCCAGGACGATAAGGTTCGGTTAGTGGGGATGTTCGGTTATTGGGCGTCCGGATAATAGAGGGATTACTGTGGAATGCAGGCTAGTCTTTATAATTTTTTTTTTTTTTTTTTTTTTGCACAGAAGAATGTTTGATAGGTATGAAGGTGAGAAAAACTTAGCAGAGATCTTGGTGGGGGTGATGCCAAGTCAGGTCACAGGTCTCGTAGCAGGTCTACTACCTGAGCCTACAGGTGACTAGTAATGTAAATAACATGATACAAACTACAGGTAGTCTTTATTTATTTATTTTTTCCCAGACGAATGTTTGATAGGTGTGGAGGTGTGAAAAACTTGGTATATATTTCTTGGTGGTGGTGATGGAGTGTCTTGTATTTCTGCCACTTTACCTGTGCCTACACGTGACTTGTAATGTAAATGACATGATAAAAACTAGTCATTATATTTTTTTTGCACAGAACATTTGATAGGCAGAAAGGTGAGAAAAACTTAGTACAGTAAAAGTCCCATTATTCGGCATCTGTGGGACCAGGATGATGCCGAGATATTGGATTTACTGAATATTCAAAAACCTACCCACTCAGTACCTTAAATATACTGGTGAACACTGTCATCACCACTTATGGTATTACAACTGTTTGGAGAGAGTATACTGTACAATACTGCAATCAATACAGTACTGTACCTGAATCTGAAATATATATATACAGTATATATAAATTAGTGAACATATACAAGTGTAATGACACAGTAGGCATACAAGTCATATAACACTTCCTGGATGGCCGAAATGATAAGTAATATTACCTACCAGCTCAGTACATCACTTGTATTGGTGAACTCATCACTACTTATGTTATTACAAACATGTTTGGAGTGAGTGCTGTATATAGTATTTTTTCCAAACACAAAATAAAATAGTCGGAAAATTGCATAAAATAAAGTGAAGGAATATGAATTGGTAAGGTCTTTCTGATGAAAGTTAATCATACATTAAGCATTCATTCTTTTCTTCGTTTTTTTTGTTTACATGTGAAAGGGAGAGTATTGATGGAAACAGTAATGTATTCTATTAACCTCTTAACCTCCAGCATTGAAGAACCCATTACAGTAAAAAACTGTGAACAATTATGGGAAGGGAACGAAGGTCACTGGCACTCTACGATACGATTCCAAGCAGTCAGAGGGTCGGTTAATCTCAGATGTTTTCGCCCATTTGGTAAATGCACCGTAACTTTGTAACTTCTCCCGTGAATCATAGCATGGGTTTAGGAAACTAAATAACACATTGTTAGGTGCGCCAGATGATTATCTTCACATCTTTAAGAAAATGGAAGAAATTTAATCCCTCTGAGTACATAGAGTAAGTTTCTTCCATTCTTCTATCAATTTGTTTTTCTTAAAGACGTGAAGATAATCGTCTGGCTCACCTAGCAATGTTATTTAGCTTTCCAAACCCATGCTATGATTCGCTATGAGTCACGGAAAAACTTATAAAGTTACAGGGCATTTACCAAATGGGCGAAAACATCTGAGATTAACCGACCGCCTGACTGCTTGGAATCTTAGCATAGAGTTGTGTAAACGTACCAGTGACCTTCGTTCCCTCCCCATAATTGTTCAGTTTTCTTTATAGCTCACACTGACTTGATATCACTGACATCGGTACTGTAAAGGGTTGTTCAGTGCCGGAGGTTATTAAGGGGTTAATGGGATATATTACTGTTTGCATCAGTACTCTTTCACATTAAACACAAAAATGAACAAAAGAATGAACGCTAAATGTACGTTTAACTTTCATCAGAGAGACCTTAGCAATTCATATTCCTCCAGTTTATTTTTAAGTATTTTTCTGACTTTAGGTTAGGCTAGGTATGGTTAAATTATTAGGTACAGTTAAACTCAGTTGGAATAGGTTTAGTTAAACAGGACAGTCCCTTCCTCCATTATGCTGAGGAATAAAAACACTAGAGCTGTCACAGCCATACAGCAAAAACAACGGGGAAACTAATTTAACAAGCAGCATTATTTATGGGTAATGCATTACAGTATCAGTGGTTCATGGGCTACGCAATTACCAGTAAATGACACTTTCAGGAATGCGTCAAGAATGAACGAATTTCAAGAATTAGCGAGGGGGCTTGGAACGTGACCCTCGCTAATTTGGAGGGGGTGGTTACTGTACTGTATGATACTATCCAATATTGTAATCAGTATAATACTATACCTGAGTCTGAAAAAATATAGAAATTAGTGAACATACAGAAGTGTAATGAAACATTAGGCCTACAAGTCACAGATAACACTTCCTGGACTGCTGAGATGATTCCGGACATCTGCTGAACAATCAAAGATTTTCGTAAATGGGACTATTTCTCAAAACTGCCGAAACGTTGGATCTACCGAATAATCAGCTGCCGAATAATGGGACTTTTACTGTATATATGTGGTTCTAGTGCCACTGTACTAGAGTTACAGTACTGCAAAGTATTCCAAATTTCAAATGTCTGTACTGTAAAATTGCAAAAATTTGCACATGAGCAGTACTTCCTTGCTTATTTCTGGACGGATTTTCATCAGGTGGGGGGGGGGGGGGGAATGATCAGCATGTTATGCTGCATATGAGAATGTTTTTTGGATAAGTTCAGTACTTTCTGCCCTATCTGCATTATATGTTGGTTGTTTTTGCACTTCAGATTTTCTAATTTTACATCACAAATACAGTGTTAAAAGAAAAAAGTTTCCTGTCATTTTGTTCTCCTGCAAATTCTGAACAAAATGATGTTTGAATGGTAGAAATTGATAAAAAAATAAGGGAGAAAGTACAGAAAATGTTAACATGTAGTTTCAATTACTCACAACCCCCCCCCCCTTAATTAAGATGCAGAGTAAAGAAGTCTGCGGACACCAAGGTCAAAGAGGGCAGGTGGAGAGCATGGTTATGAACAGAGTGGTGAAAATGGTATATCTGAGCAAATCTGAAGGTGAAAGGAGATGTGGCACTCCAAAAATAAAGTGGACAGATATGGTAAATCAGTGTGTGAGAAAGTGAGATAATGAAAGCTGATGAGGATAGGGAACTGACACAGGACTGAGTTAGCTGGATGAATTTTGTGTAAAGCAATATATAACCACGGTTTTGTTTCATTTTGTTTATAATGGCTCTAATATGCTTGCATGCATCAGCCTTGGTCTCCTAATGCTAGCTCTCCATGCTGCTTGATCTCTGGCACCTTTTTCTTAACTTGACTGTCACTGGAATGACTTCGTTAAATGTGTGAAGCTATGGTTTGTACCGTATCTATCACAAGGTGCAAGGATTCCAGGGGTTTGAATGGTGAGTGAATGGAAAAGTGGCTCATTCAACTGGGTAAACTTTGGTGAAAATCTCTTTCTATTAATTTTTTTCTGGGCCTCTCAATCCTACCTCAACTCACTCTATGGTGGGAAAGGTCTGGATGATGATGATTATGATGATGATGATGATGACAATGAAAATTTTTTAATGAAAGGCTGTGAATACTGAGAAATGAATGAGGGCTGGAAGGGTTGTATTCCTGCCACATCATGCATATTTTTTCTTTAAAATCCTGGGTGTTTCAAAAGTCCCTCACTAATTTGATTTTCAATTTTCTTTGCAGGCAATTGACCAATGACGTTCATCTTGTGGTAAACTCTTACTCAGTAGCTGAGAATTTTTTTGAGCCTACATTTGAAGTTTTGCACCATTTTCTTCTGCTACCAAGCTGACTCTATAGAAGAGGTGTAAAATCGCTGCATGGCAGGAGGTTTTCAATCTGTGGTTGAAGTGCAGTGATGATTCCGGGCAGTCTACGGACAGCATTATGCACCAGATGGGAACACCATCATAGCCACCCACCAGAAGTTTATGGAGACTGGATCCGTTAAGGACAAACCCTGATCAGGTAGACCTCGAAGTGGGCGGAGTGAGGAGAATGTCAAAACTGTCCGTGAGGCTTTTGCTCAGAGACAAGGAAAGTCCATTCGGTGAGCAGCTGCGGAACTGAACATCAGCATGACATCTATCCAATGTATTTTGCGGCATCATCTCAAGCTGTATCCATACAAGATCCACGTGGTTCAGAAGCTGGAACCTCAAGACTACGATTGACGGGTGGAGATGTGTGAGACACTACTGCATCACTACCAAGGAGACCCATCGATCCTGGAGCTCATGTGGTTCAGTGAGGAAACTCTCTTCCACCTTTCTGGTCGCGTCAATAAGCACAACACCTGCATCTGGGGAACTCACAATCCTGTGGAAATCCACGATCATGAAAGGGACTTGCCGAAATTGGTTGTCTAGTGTGCCATTTCCTCAGCTGGGCTGATTGGTCCATTCCTCTTCCAAGATAAAGATGGAAATTCCATGAACATCAATGGAGACAATTACCTTTGTATGCTGCAGGAGTTCTGCATCCCCCAACTGTCAGCTGTAGCCGACATCCAGGAAGTCATTTTCCAGCAAGACGGTGCCCTTGCTCATTACTTGTGTGAGGTTCGCTCATTTCTGAATAAGCAGTTCTCAGATTGGTGGATTGGTCGCCATGGTCCCATCGAATGGGCTGCTTGCTCACCGGATCTTACACCATGTGACATCTTTTTGTGGGGCTATATTAAGAGCAAAGTGTACGCCACCAAGCAGCGAGACCTCCCCACACTAGAAGAACAGATCAGGGATGTGTGTGCCTCTCTTACTCCCAAAATGTTGTCCAATCTCGGCCAAGAATGCACAAAACGGTGGATCGCTTGTTTCAAAAATGGCAGTGCCCACGTTGAGGTGTACCAGTGACTTTCCAGTAGACTTATGACGCCAAGTTTGATGCCACCAAAATTCTCGTGAATCGTAGACTCAGCAACCAAATTGTCATTTGGTTCCTCTTGTACTATAATTACAATTTTAATAAATCTTAAAAAATAATAAGGGACTTTTGAAACACCCAGTTCTGTCTTTCAAGAATCACCCTTTGTCTATCATGTTGATGGAGAGGTCTACGATGCCAGTGTGGAGGGTCATGTAGTGGTTGAGAATACAGTATACTGTACTGTGTCCTTCATTTAAGTAAACAGTATAGTGTGTCCCTCAGTTAAGTCTTTTCTAGGAAAGGAAAAAGGGTGATAACAAAGAGGAATACTTGGGCTACCAAGCGTAGGGGTAGAAAAGAGGTTTGCAGGGCAAAATCTGAGTCTCAGGGACTTTTACTTTATAACTTAAATAGTGTGGAAAGGAAGAATATGATATTTAAGGTGGCAAATCAGATGAAGAGGGACAACAGGGATATCGTAAGTGAGCAGTGTGTGAAGGAATGGCAGTGGTGAACAATGGGGATATTAAAGATGTCGGGAGAAAGCATTATAACCGGTTGTTGAGTGAGGAGTTTGACTTGAACCACAAGGTCCTAGATGCATTCTGCATCCCAAAAACCAGCCTTGACCCATCAAAAATAGCAAGTTTGTGGTCAAAAATTGCGAGCTAGTACATATTTGATATGCAGTCGAAAATTATGTTGGTGAAATTTCACCACACTAATATTCTACTGTTCTGTATTAGTGGTTGTACATCCTACAGTATAGAGAATTGTTATTAAGAATGCAGCATAAATAATGAGTCAGGAGAAACAACACCATAAAGAAACATTAATGCAGTACACAGAAAAACCCATGCAAGTTAAGATGAATGGAAGATCAAACTTCCACACCAGAAGAAGTCTAAATGGTTTCAAAAGTAAACAGACTGTCCACAGACGCATTCATTCACTAACCACACTTGTAAAAGCTAAATATATCCAGCCAGCTCTAGAATACCATTCCAAATTCAATCAATTCAAGCACTGAAGCATACACCCACCCACTGACTCACACATCCACATACTCTTTGGTAAGAACACAGAGAGAGAGAGAGAGAGAGAGAGAGAGAGAGAGAGAGAGAGAGAGAGAGAGAGAGAGAGACACCCACAAGCTGACTGAAAACACCCATCTGGCTCCTTACAGCATGGTCGAAGTCCCCAGGCCGGTCGGATCAATGGAAACCTCAAGGTAAACTACCAGATATTTGGAAGAAAGCAAACATTGTTCCCCTATTAGACAGAATCCATTCAGTATCCCTGACCAGGGTTGTAAGCAAGGTACTAGAAAAGCTAGTATGAAAAATTAGGGTAAACCATCCGGAAAAAATACAGTATGATAACAGAAAGACAGTTTGGTTTTAGAATAGGAAAATCATGTGTTACAAATCTATTAAGCTACTATAATAGAGCTGAAGAAACACAACATAAAAGAGAGGGATGAGTGGACATTAACTATTTAGATTTTAAGAAAGCATTTGACAGAGTACTGCACCAAAGACTTCTGTGGAAACTATACCATCAAGGAGGAATCCAAGGTACTCTGTTCTGTTGGATGCAAGATTTTCTCAGAAAAGGGGAAATGAGAACAGTACTAAGGGGTAATTACTCATCATGGAGGGAAGTGACGAGCCGAGTTCCACAGGGCTCAGTGCTGATGCCAATTATGTTTTTGGTATATATAAAAGATATAGACAGGAACACTGGAAATGGAAGCTTATCTAAATATGTCTGCTGATGATGTAAAAATACAAAGGAGAATTTCAAACACAGACCCTTGCAGAGAGCTACATGAAAAATTAAATAAGCTTCATGAATGGAGTAATTGATGGCAAATGAAATTCAATGGGGACAAATGCCATTTAATTAAGTTTGGTAAAAGTGGAAAAAGACCAGATTGGTATTACAGTATAAGCTAGGAAGTTCAACCCTACACATACCAGAAGAGGAGGACCTAGGAGTGATTATCAATAACAGACTATCTCAGGCTGACCATACAAATGAGAAGGTACGAAATATGCACACACTGCTTGCTAATGAGAATAGCATTCACATACTGTATATAAATGAAGACATGCTGAGAGATAACATCATTCATCAGACCAACTGTGGAACATGCATCAATGGTCTGGAATCCTCATCTCAAAAAACACAAAGATAAGATTGAAAAAGTACAAAGGGCTGCTACAAGATGGGTACCAAGCTTAAAGAATCTAAGCTATGAAGAAAGACTAGAAAAACTGAACCTACCAACATTACAAGAAAGAAGGAAAAAAGGAGACATTATTACACTAGCCTATATAAATGCATCTTAGGGAAAGAGAAAATAGACATCAATTTTGGGCTTTCCAGCAGACCCTGGTGAAAAAGTAGGTAAAAAATAGGAACAGAATTTCTCAAAGAATAGGAAAAAAGTAGTAACTGGGAGGCAAAAACTAGGAAGAAAGTAGGACAGATGCATCACACATATAAACAAAAGAATATCAAGGACAACCATGCTTTCATTTTAAATGCAGTTAAGTGTAATATCATACAAATCAGGCAGATATTTATTGGGCAGGCAGATTCTGTAACCAAAGACAAATAATATTACAGAGTAAAAGGGTAAATAAAATGTAAGAATCATGACCAGTTACACATATTGCAATGTACTGACTGCACTACCACTGACTAGTTTAACTTACTGAATATGACTAGGCACAAAAATTAATTATAAATTAATACATGTACTGAATACTGCTACAATGATATGGTCAGAGCATCAAACATTTAAACTAAAGAATATCAAATATGGTCAGAGCATCAAACATTTAAACTAAAGAATATCAAAGACAACCCTGCTTCCATTTTAAATGCAGTTAAGTGTAGTAGTGTTCTACTAAATAGTGTATTCATACAATAAGAGGTGCTACCCGAAAGTTCCAGTAATTTGAACAGAGGGAGCCAACCATTTGCAGTTTTGCCTTTTGCTGCTAGAAGGTGTCAGCAGCACCCCTTGTGCGTCAGTGTGGCCCCGGCCATGTCTGTGAGTGGATGTGTTGTTGAGCTACGCTTACTATTGTAATGTGGTGTGTGTGTGGTTTGGCGGTTTTGCAATGGAGGACCTCACGGAACAGAGAACCTGCATCAAGTTCTACTTCAAGATCAACAAGACGGCTGCAGAAACTCACCAGTTGCTTCAGCAAGCCTTTGGTGACAATGTAATGTCCCACAGCAGAATATTTTTCTGATACAAGCAGTTCAAGGAAGGACAATGTCCACCGAAGACGATGACCATTCTGGACGACTGTCAACGGCAACAACACCAAAAAGCATCGGAAATGTTCGTCACGCTATCCTTGCAGATCGTAGATGAACTATCCATGATGTTTGTGATATCGTTGGACTGTTGTACAGGAGCGTGCAACGCATTTTATCGGAAATGTTGGGTGTGAGACGCATCGCCGCAAAATTTGTGCCAAGACTGCTGAGTGACGAACAGAAGGCACATTGCGTTGCAGTTTGCAGTGAGCTCAAGAATCAGGTCACAGATGATGCCGCCTTCATCTCCAAGGTCATAACTGGTGAGGAATCATGGGCTTATGGTTATGACCCACAGACAAAGCAGCAGCAATTGCAATGGAAGTCTCCCAATTCACCGAGGCCGAAAAAAACGTGTTAAGTTCGCAGCAATGTCAAGTCGATGTTGATTGTTTTCTTCAACGTCCAAGGGATTGTTCACAAGGAATTCGTCCCACCCAGTCAATCTGTCAGCGGAAAGTTTTACTGTGAAGTTCTGCAGCGTTTGAGGGAGAACATCTGCCACAAATGTCCAGAAGTGGAAGAACAAGGACTGGGTCCTGCATCATGACAGCACCCCCACTCACACATCAATTGTTGTCCAGCAGTTCCTGGCTCCCACTAACATGGTAGTCATTCCCCACCCACCCTATTCACCTGACCTTGCCCCCTGCAACTTTTTCCTGTTTCCCAAGATGAAATTACAACTGAATGGGCGTTGATTTGACTCGATTGAGGAGATCCAGACAGAATCACTGGTGTTCAAGACCATCATGTCCGAAGCCTTCCAGGGATGCACGGGCTCATGGAAAAAACGCTGGGACCACTGTATACGTGCCCAAGGGGACTACTTCAAAGGCAACAGTGAGAACTAGGAGGTAAGGCAACTTATTTTTCTACAATATTCAAATTACTGGAACTTAAGGGGAGCACCTCGTATGCCGAACAATATAACGAGCAGTTAAAATAAATGTTTTAAACATTTTCAAATACAAACAACAGTTTTTAACTTCTACAATTTGTTACAGTTGACATAAACAGGCATGAGGACTCATGACTCTGCTAAATTGGCCACAAAATTATGGCTAGAATTCATCTGTTACTTAATAAACTTAGCATGAGTAGCTTCCCATCATCTTCGTGTGCTTTCTATCAAGATCCTGTTTTTCTTTCTGATTTTTCTCCAGATTCTTTCGAGCTGACTCCATTTTCTTGGTTGCTACCTCCACCAAGCTTTGAACAATAGTGACCTCTGCCATGTTCTTGTCTATTATATATTTCTGTAGCCTTCCGTTTGCCTCACTCAGCCACCATCAGTTTTTCCTTGCTCTTCTCCTGCTCCTTCCTGACAAATTTCTCTCTGTCCTCCAGCTTTCGCTGCTTCATCTCCAAAGAACTGATGGCTTCTTGCTGTTCTTGGACTTCCTTTTCTTTCTGCTCTTTCAGACTCTGTTTCTTGGCCTTCTTCTCTCTCTCCCTTCGGCAATTCAAGTGTTGTACGCACAGTAAGCAGATCTGCTGGCCTGCATCAAAGCATAGCATGGACATGGCCATGTCCAATAACTCTGACAGAATCTTTGGTTGTTCTCAGTGCATTTACTGACTCATTGGACAGCACGGTGCATTCACTGGTGACAGTTCTCTTGTTTTCTGACAGGGAAAGCTCAACTTCAGCATTGCCATAGGCAAGGCATAAACATGCTTTCACTGGTTTGGGCAAGACTGTGTACTGTGCTGATCCCATAGAGTTTTTCTGTTTGAGTGCCCTCTACCAGTAGTGTTCAATGTGTAGATATTCCTCCAAACCATCCTCTAGGTACCAGCTCTCTGGGATCTCTTGTGCTTGATAGAGCTTCTACTCATCTGTCAGTAGGCTGATCTTTTCTTGCCTGATGACCTGTGGCATCTTCTTGGGAGTTCTTTCAACAACATGTACCCCACATTCAGCCTTCTGAAGCAGGAGATGCAGTGATGCCAAGTCTGTCAGGATCTCACTTCCAAGAGGAACCTTACTGACCAGATATTTTGTGACAGTTTGATAGAACTTCCTCATTTCTCTGATTGGTGATTTCTGCTGCTCAAGCTTCATCTTTGTCAATGCTGCACGAGTGGACCTGCCAACCACAAGCATCTGATCAGGTAAATGGTTCTCTGGCTTGCTGACATCTACCGAGAGCAGCTTCTTGCCAGTTTTCTCTCCCATTGCTTCTGTTTTGAGAAAGCGCAGCATCAAAGTGCGCGCCAGTTCTGACAGCTGATCATGGAGAATGTGAACGAGTGGCTTCTCTTTCTGGAAGAGAGTCTGGAAGCTGCTGAACACCGGCTTCGGGCTCTCAAGAAACCAGAGTTGAACCCCTACTACAGGATCCTTCAGTTTCTGGCAGATCCTTTTATACCTTCATTGCTTTCCAGGGTTTTCTCTGTCTTGCTTTCCTTTGCAGCCTTTGGTACATCTTTGAAGAAGTACTGATGGACTGCATCTAGTTTGCCTGTGACTCGTTTCACTGCTGGGATAATCTGCAGTGGATGTGTTGGATGAACATCTCTTTGTCCAGCCCAAGACCAAGCTGAGTCTCAAAGAAGTCTTCCTTGCAGCATGAGGAGGCTCTCAGGTAGTGGAAGAGATCCAGTACCAGTCACTCAGCATCTTCTCTAAATACATTCAGACCCTGGTGGAATGCACTGTGCACAACTTGCAAGTTGCAGGGTATGAATAAGAGCTTACCAAACAGACCACTTTCTTTCATGCGTTTGTTGGTGAAGTTCCAAATAGTTCTGTTGACATTTGGGCCATCCAATCCAAGGATGAGGTGGACCAGAGGTACCTGGTATCCGGTGGACCAGAGGTAGGTGGTATCCATCTTCTAGCAAGGCATCCAGTATTGCTTGTGCAACTGCCTTACCAGGAGCATGACAAAACATCAAAGCCTTTAGGAACCTGACATAGACCTGGCCCATGTCTGGAGACCAGTATCTGATGAGGAGGTCACACTGCTTCCGGTTCTGTGAATTGCCTGTTTCATCATACTGTAGAGTGTAAGGAATGACTGCTCCATGTATGGAGTTGCACATCTCTTTTCTGTAGTAAGGTCTCAGTCTATCAGAAAGCAGGTAGGAGACTTTGGTCCTGCTTGCAGTGAAGCATTCAGCTGTCTCTCCTGGAAACATCCTTCTGAAAAGTGTAGCTGTAGTTGATCTGAGCAACTTTCAGAGCCGAGAGTTTTTCTTCGGTTGCCAATTTCTCCAGCTCACTAGGCTGTAGTCCACAAGCCCCACTGCTGCCCTGTACTGGGGATGCTTTCTTGTAGGAGTGCTGAGACACCTCAGTCTTGTGGTTGATCTCACTGAACAAAGTACACTGGTGCTGGTAAAGGTCCTTTATGCAGACTAAAGAGGCATACTCTGTGAGGACCTGCAATGACTGCTCACTACTCCTGCAGGATAGCTTTGTACAATTTTTTTGAGTTGTGGGACAAAAAAAAAGTAGGAAAAGGTAGGAAATACTAGGAATTTCAGGGTTAAAATTGGAATAGTAGGAACAGGGACAAAAAAGTATGAAGAACTAGGAAAATGAGGAATGCCTGAAAGCCTGCAATGAGTATAACCTATGGGGTGGCATCAGCAAGAGGACACTGCAAAAAAAACTGCATAAAAAGAGAGGTGACAAAGACGTAGGGAAATTCAGCTTCCCAAATAGGGCAAATGATCAGTGGAATGCTCTATCGATTGAAAGATGTGTGCCAAAACTATCATAAATTTAAGGATAGGTATGATAAAAATGGTTTAATACACGGGACAGTACAAGCCTTACTCATTCCTGTAAAGATACAATTAGGTACGAACAAGGATAAAAATAACCAGCATGCTAGGTGTTGCATACCCTGTTCCATGTTCAGTCCTGCAGTGGTGCGACCCTCAGCATGTGCTGCCTTGAGTTCTGAAACCAGTTGAGCAGAGTCATATCCAGCATTGTCTGCAATGATGGTTGGGATGGCCAGGAGGGACCGGGCAAAGGATTCCATGGCAAGAGCTTCCTTTCCAGGGACATGAGTAGCCGCTTCCATTACTGCTCTCGCCATTAGGGTTTCACTACATCCTAGAAGAAAAATGGGCCAGTTTACAGAGGAAAGTGGAGGTAAGGAGCAATAACAGAGAAGGGAGAGCAATTTCTTGGGCAGGCTATGTATTTTAGAGAAGAGGCCGACAACTTTAATAATTACCAATGTTGTTGTTTATGTTGTGGTCCCAGACTTGTCTGGATGAGAGATATATATATATATATATATGTAATATAATACTGTATATACAAATACTGTATATATAAACTGTGACGTTTCGACAAGTCATTTATCATTTTCAAATCTATGGAAAATACAATAGAACCAAAGTAAACACCAAGTCTATGACAAAAACACAAGAAATTATTAGGAAACCAAAGAAAAACACCATGTCTATGATAAAAATACAAACAAAAAATGATTATTGTAGGATGAGGAAATAAATCATTCTAAGCTAATGCTGGTGGAATGTAATATGGAAAATTTTTAAAAATCTAGTCAGACAATACATCAGACAAACCTTAAAAACAGAGAAGGGGCATGGAGCAGTCGTGTGCACCCAGTGTGTGCTGTATGTGGTGAGTGAGGAGTGATTCAGCCAGGAGATGTGTTATCTCGTCACGACAAGTGTGAACAACGAAAAATCTGATTCGCTTATGGGGTGGCCTAAAACTTCACAGAAATTTTGGATGGCAGAGAAAGGTGGAAATTGCTCTACAGCTTCAGGCCACTCCATAAGCAAATCAGATTTTTCTGTTGTTCTTACTTGTTGTGATGAGATAAAATGCCTCCTGGCTGAATCGCACCTCACCCACCACCTACAACACACACTGGGTGCACATAACTGCTCCACGCCCCTTCTCTGTTTTTAAGATTTGACTAATGTATTGTCTGATTAGATTTTTTAAAATTTTCTGTTGTACTTAATAACATTCCACCAACATTAGCTTAGAATTATTTATTTCCTCATCCTACCATAATCATTTTTTGTTTGTGTTTTTATTGTAGACATGGTGTTTTACTTTGGTTTCAAAATAATTTTTTGTATTTTTATCATATATATATATATAGTCGGCGCAATGGAAGTCTGGACCCTCTAATTCGCACCATATATTTGGTAGGGTCCAATAAACATTGTAGGAAACTTCCTGTAGTCGGTGGATTTTTTTCTGGTGGCTTCTAGCAACTTTACAGGCTTACCACCACATGCTGTGAGATTATTAGCTCAGTGCCTGCCTGACTTTGGATGGGAGAGCACATCAGATTTTCTTGTCCTGCCTGGCCCTTGTTAATTTCAAAGCTCTTGTTTTCACACGCTCCTCTACCTTAGTGAATCATTGGAGATGGGTCTGAAGCCACTAACTGATGTAGGAAAAGCCCGAATTTTAACTATGAGCGAGGAAAATGTAAAAATTAAGGAGAGGCTTCAGTGCAGCAGTACGGCTGGGGATCATGAAGTCTCTCTGAAGTCGATGCTGTATGGTTCTTTCAGATACATCTTTCAGCAATTCTGGGTACATATCTTTCAGCTGTCTAGCAGTCAAATGTGGGTCTTTTATCACAGCTTGCTTCAGTAACCTGTCTGTAGTTGGTGATGTCTTCCTTTTAGGTCTCAGCCTGTCTTCATGTTGGGGAATTGTGTTTTTTGGCAGGTGGCGGGCAGCAGCGAGGAGTGCCATAACGGTAGATTTTCCTCGCTCAGTTCGAATACAAATATCCATAATTTTTACATTTCCCTCTCTCATAGTTAAAATTCGGGATTTTTCTACATCAGTTAATGGCTTGGGACCCATCTCCAATGATTCACTAAGGCAGAGGAGGGTGTGAAAATGAGAGCTTTGAAATTAACAAGTGCCAGGCAGGACAAGAAAATCTGACGTGCTCTCCCATCCAAAGTCAGGCAGGCACTGAGCTCATAATCTCACAGCATTTGGTGGTAAGCCTATAAAGTTGCTAGAAGCCACCAGAAAAAAATCCACCAACTATAGGAATTTTCCTACAATATTTCTTGGACCCTACCAAATATATGGTGCGAATTAGAAGGTCCAGACTTCCATTGCGCCGACTGTATATATATATATATATATATATATATATATATATATACTGTATATGGTGCGTATGTATGTGCCAACTCAAGATCGTGCAAGCAGAGTGAGAAGAGTTCTGGACAAATGTGGAAGCATGCATGGAAAAGTTTGACAGGAATGAGAGAGTGTTTTTGATTGGAGATATGAATAGAGAAATAGGGCATGGGAAGGTGGATGGAGTAGTAGGTGAGTGGGGTATGCCTGCAGAGATGGATGAGAATGGCAGTGCTTTAGTGGACAACTGTGCTGGGAGGGGGTCAGTGATAGCTAATATCCTCTTCAGGCACAAAATGATCCACAGGTATACATGGCGAGTGATGAGAAGGGTGAGTGGTGAACTGAATGAATGGAAGGCAATGACTGATTATGTGTGTGGATGAGAGGATGACAAGGTGTGCAATGGCTGCAAGAGTATATAGAGGTTGGGGGAGTGGACTTTTGGACCACCACTTGGTGGTGGTCAGAATGTCCAAATAAAATGGAGAAATAGAAGAAGGGAAGGACAGGAGGAAGTAGCACATACAAGGAGAGTGGAAATGTTACAAGAGGATGGAAAAAAGGCAGAATATAAGAGGGAAGCAGAGGGTAAATATGGATTGGAGCACATGGGGGACGTGTAAGGCATGTGCAAGATATTCACAGAAGAAATCTGTGCAGCATATGAGGTGGTGTGTGGGGTGAAGAGAAGACGAAAGGGAGTGCAAGGAACAGCATGGTGGACTGAAGAGGTAAGAAAGGCTGTGGCATAAAAGAAGAAAGCATATAGTGCATGGATGAGAAGCAAAGGCATGGAAGAAGTAGAGAAGAAGAGAGAGGTGAAAAGATTAGTAAGAGAGGGTAAGAAGAGTGTGGATGAGGAATTTGGAAGGAACCTGAGGGTAAAGTGGAGGGAATGTATGAAAATCTTCTGGAAAGAGGTAAAGAAAGTTAGACAGGGTGCCAAAGAAGTTAGCTGGGGAGTGAAAGATATTACTAGTGGTGAAGGGAGAAAAAGTGAGCAGATGGAGAGAACACTTTAAGGAACTGTTGAACAAAGAGAATTAATGTAATGCAAGTATAGGTGGCTGGGAGAAGGAGGGATGTGAGAAGAGAGGAAGAAATCAGTAGGATGGAAGTTGTGGAAGCAATGAAGAAAGTTCAAATGGGGAAAGCCGCAGGAACTGATGGAGTGTGTGGTGAAATGCTGAAGCATGGGGGAGAGATAGTAATAGAATGGATGTGGAAGACGCACAGATTGGCATGGGAGGAAGGTAAAGTCCCGGAGGATTGGAAGTCAGGTATAATTATTCCCCTGTGCTATGGAAAAGGGGAAAAAGAAGTGTGTGGTAATCATAAAGGCATATGTCTTCTTAGTGTAATAGGAAAAGTATATAGTAGGATACTTATTGACAGAGTAAGGGAAATAACAGAGAAATTAGTTGGAGAAGAACAGGGAGGTTTTAGGAAGGGAAGAGGTTGTGTAGATTAAATATTCATTCCTTAGATCTTTAGTGGAAAAGTTTCCAGAGAAGGGAAAGAAGTTGTATGCGGCCTTCGTGGATTTGGAGAAAGCATAAAGAATATACGAAGTACATGGGAAGTTACTGAATGCCAAGAAGAGTATGTATGTGGGTGCTAAGGTTGCAGTGCGTATGGAGAGTGAACTGAGTGAATTTTTCTATTTGAAGGTTGGATTGAAACTGGGATGTGTCATGTCTCCATGGTTGTTCAATCTGTATATGGATGGGGATATAAAAGACATACAAGGTACGGCAGTGGATGTTGGAGTGGCCCTAGTGAGAGAGGCACTGTTTGGAAACTACCTGTACAGTTGTTTGCAGATGATACTGTACTGTGTTGTTAAGTGACGACAAAGGGGAGCTGTAAGGGTTGGTGAATGAGTTTGGGAGTGTGTGTAAGAAACAGAATCTAAAGGTGAATGTAGGGAAGAATAAAGATGTGGTCTTCAAGAGAAGTGAAGTCAGTGAATGTACAGTGAGGCTGGATGAGGAGGAAATGGAAAATGTGAGTGCGTTTAAGTACAGTAACCCCTCCAATATCCGGATCAATAGAGCCATCGGTAGGTTCGGATATTGGTTTCGTCCGGATATTGGGCCCCAGCTTATGGACTTGTACTTACGGACCCTAACACAGAGAAACACCTATACAACTCCCTCCGGACATGCATAGCACCTATTTAACACCCAAATCACACCAATAAGGCACATAAATGACTGAAATAAATGCAATAGAAACATAAAATAAATGCAATAGAAACATAAAATAAATGCAATAGAAACATAAAATGTGGGGGAGGCAGTGGCCGAATCGGTAGACAGGCGGCCTGCAGTCCTAATGGACCCAGGATCGAATCCCGGCTGGGGCAGGGAACAGTTTAAGGATTTGAATTTCCTAAAAGGCAGACTTTCCTGATCTACCAGATGACCCGCCGACATGTCGTAAAAATACCCCCGCTAATACCAATACACCAGTCCTGTATGAGACTGCCCTAGCATGTATTCAATATGGACGGTGGGTGTTAGCGCCGAAGTGGTGACATGTGGAGGTGTAGGAGGACTACTGGGCCTTGGGATAGGTGACTGCCCCCAAGAAATAGGCCCTGAGCCTTTGCCCAGAGTCGGACACGTAAGAAAATAAGAAAAATGTTCATACATTAATAAACATTCTGGTACTTATGGACTCTAACCGAACCTAACCGAACTCTGAAAAACACATTCCTACTGCACATGCATGAGGTAAGTTTAGTATGGAAAGAAGTACAGTATGACACTTTCTGGTAAGTATAGTATGGGAAAAAATACAATATGAAACATTCTGGTAAATATAGTATGGAAAATAGTACAACATGAAACATTTTGGCTACTTACAGCAAGTCCCTGGCCACCTCGATGAATAACCGCCTCCTCTCGGACTCTGACAGTAAGAACGATTTCCTGAAGCACTTGCACTACACTCTTCCTGAAGTCTTGCACTGAACTTAGTCAATAACACACAGAAGTCCGTTCTTTTCACAGTGTTCACTTTAGTCCAAATAATGTTCCATTAAATTTAAGTGTTGCACATTAACTTTTCCCAAGTTTTTTTAAGTTTCCAAAGCCAAAACAAAGAAGGTTAGTTACGTTAAATTTCTTTTCTACTTAGTCTTTCCTCCCAACTTGAAAACCTTAACACAACACACCGTTTTTTTCACTGCACAACACTCAAAATTCCCGTGTGGTCTAGTGGAGAAGTTCTTGCTGTTTATTCACTGTCAGAGCCCAAGAGTATCACTGGCAGGCGTCCAAGGGGTGCATCGGTGGGTAGTGGTGATGGCGTACCGACTACAGAAGACTCTGAAGACAGCCGCAAACTCACGTCGAGCGGTGACTCCACTGTAGCTGATGTGCTGGGCTGTGGCTCGGAGCATGAGGGCCTGTCTTGGGGAGGCAACGGAGTGGAACCAGGGCTTGGCACAGCGGGGGTCACGGGCCTGAAAAAACTGTCAATCGTTGACTGACGCAAGGACCGACGATTCTGGCGATTGATGATGCGCTGCCGGAAAGCACGCACTTCCTCCACGAGTCCCAAGGGCCCCATCTCCCTGTCGCAGTCCGGGTGTTCCAGGTAGTCTAGGACGAACTCTAGATGTTCCCAGAGTGCGCTCAGCTTGGGGATGGCTGGAGTAGTGTCCTGCTGGGCGGAGTCTGCATCATCATCGCCTTCGTCGTCGGAATCTTCAAGTTCGGGACTGACACCAGCAACCGAAGACGCGATCTTGATATCAGACAACGTCTGATACCCAGGATCGCCCTTGTCGTCGTCCAACCACTCACGAACATCGTCCACATCAACATCGTCGCCGTGCGTACGTAGCCGTGCATGGAAGTCATCCACGTCAAACCCTAGGAAATCGTACTCCACATCTGTTCCGAGAAGCAGACGAGACCAACCATTTTCAAGAGTTTTCACAGGGACTTCCTTCCATGCACTAGCCCAGTTGTACAGCGCAGACTTGATGTTGTAGCGGCGAAGGTTTTCCAAAGTCCGCTTGCCTCGAGTGTCACGTCCTTCCCTGCGCTCGTCCTCGTCCTCGAGAACCACCATCACCTCGTCCAGGAACTTCCGACGGTACAGGCGCTTTGTTGCCACGATCACTCCTTGGTCCATTGGTTGAATGAGAGCAGTCGTATTAGGTGGCAGAAACATGCACCTAATACGGCCATTCTCAGCAACCAAGTCCTTGTCGCACGGGTGGGCAGGTGCATTGTCGAGGAGAAGGAGAGCCTTTACCTGGTCGCGAGGAATTCCCAGTGTCTTCGTCTGGTAATGTATGACCTCCTTGACGAAGTGATGGTGAAACCAGTCTTTGAAAATCACAGCTGTGAACCATGCTTTCAAAGAATGGTACCATACGACAGGAAGGACATCCATCACCCCACGAAGGCACCGAGGCTGCTTTGCACGGCCAACAATAACGGGCTTAAGCCGGTGCATGCCGTTAGCATTGGCACAACACAAAGCAGATATCCGTTCCTTAGAAAGCTTGCGGCCAGGTACACGCTTCTCCGTCTCATCGGCGAGAGTGTTCGTTGGCACCGAGCGATAGAATAGGCCAGTTTCGTCAGCGTTATAGACTTGACCGAGAGTGAGGCCCTCCCTGTCGATCAAGCCTTTCACCTTGTGCCGAAACTCGTCCACTCCATCCTCGTTAGCGTCCAATGCTTCGCCATGTGCTTTACGGTTAGTAAGGCCATGTCGCAACTTGAACGCGAAGAGCCAACCCTCGGATGCCTTGAAGTCTAGGGCGTCGTGAAGCCTTGCAAACTTCTCAGCAGCAGCCTTCAGCTCCGTTCCACGTACCATCACACCAGCTGCACGTTGCTGTCGATACCAAATCAACGTGGAGCGGTCGATCTCTGCATACTTGGGGGTAAACATAACCTTCCTCTCCACGTTGCGTTTGCTTCTCGACGAGAAGTCAGCCGTGTACTGCATGAGCTTGTCTCGGGAACGCTTGATATCGAACAAAGTCGACCGGGCCAAGTTGAACTTGCGGAGAATGCGAGAGGAAGACCAACCCGCATCAACCTTCTCCAATATCTCCCGTTTCTTCTCCAGAGTCAACACCACTCTCTTCCTTTTCTCAGGAGGCGGGGCCATCATCACACACACTAAGAGTAGGGCAGAGAGCAGCAGGAGGCCTTGCAGCAAGTACGGCACCACCACAAAAGCGAGCACGTGGGCAGCCATGGCGAAGAGCGTAGGTCCAGTCGCGGTGAGAGACAGGCGGGAAGTGGGGAGGATGCAGCGGCGCTCTATCGGACGTCGGAGGAATGACGAACCAAAACAATGCTCTCACGCGGCGCGCGGCAAGTTCAAATTACGGACGGCAAAAAATCGATTTTTTTTCCATTTTTTTTTGGATTTTCGGACCATTTTGGGAATGTTTGATCCCAGGACGATAAGGTTCGGTTAGTGGGGATGTTCGGTTATTGGGCGTCCGGATATTAGAGTGATTACTGTACTTGGGTAGTGTGATGACTATGGATGGAAGTTTAGAAGGCAAAGTGCTTGAAAGGGTGCAACAAGGAAGAAAGGTTGCTGGTTCCTTGAAAGCAGTGATAAGAAACAAAGAAGTATGCATGGAGGTGAAAAAGCTACTACATGACAGTACTGTGATAACAACTGTAACGTATGGAAGTTCAGCTTGGACATTGCTGGAGGGTCAGAAGTCAAGAGTGAGAGTAGTGGAAATGAGCTGAGAGGAGCTTGTGGAATTACATGGAGAGACAGACTGACAAATGGGGCATTGAAGGAGTGTTGTGGTGTGGATGTGAATGTAATAGGAAGCTTTAGGAGAAACTCACTGAAGTGGTTTGGCCATGTCGAGAGGATGGAGAGCGAGAGACTAACGAGGAGAGTGTATGTAAGAGGTGGAGGGGGGGAGAGGGAGGGGGAGGCCAAGGATGAGATGAAGGGATGGTGTGGAGAGGTATATGAGAGAGGGGTGTGTGAGCTGGGAGCAGGGCAATGAAATGGCAGGGGACAGGGTGACATGGAGGCGATTAGTTTGTGGCCAACCCTTACGGGATTAAGGCGTCTGGCAATAGACAGATAGATAGATATATATATATATATATATATATATATACATAAATCTATCTATCAATCTATCTATCTATATATATATACACAAAAATATATATATGTATATATATATATATATTATATATATATATATATATATATATTGTTACATAGCCTATGATTTCATCATCCTTTGTGTAATTTTAACGCACAGTATGCTGCATGTTTGATCACGAGCGTGTTCTGCCTCAGTCCCCCCTTCTACCGTTATAGTACAGTAAGTCGTCCTTTCTGTTGTTCAGAGCAGGATTGTCAACTCTTTGTCCCCTCTAGCTTCATTTGCGCGTCCTTCTTACAAGTTGTATCAGGCTCTGCTGGACCCTATATAATGAGCTCAGTCTCTGCATTATTGCCACTTAGATCTGCTCCTCATTTTGTTCACATCTCTGTCCACCCCTGTACAGTTATTATTATTGTGAGTGCTCAGGAAGTCTCCAACCATCTGGCAGCTGTGTGTAATTTGAGTATAACTATTGTTGCATTTTTTCTTGTACTGTGTAGCATAAGGTTAATTCTTAGGCCTAGTAAGGTTTTTGTAATTCATGTAAGGTTCTTATTGTCAGCCATCATTAATAATATTTTGTATCTGTAATAATATATCTTGCATTCACTGAGTATTATCCAGCTTTCTCATTTTATCAGGGCTGACTTAGATAAATTTACTCTTGCTAATTTCGTGTTAATAGAGGCTATTGCAGTTAACCATATATTTAACCTGTTTTTGCCATTACATTATCCTTATGAGTCCTGAATGTTTTGTTGTTAGTTTGAGCATTAAACTTTAACTTGTAATTTTACCTAACTGTTTTTTGAACCTGGAACTTTACAGGACTGTAGTGATTTTTAGTATTCTCACTTAAAGTGTACATTATCTTTCTCTGTTCCGTAACATAAATTTGGCGACCTCGCCAGGATATTCAGGATATTATCATAAGGATATTGCTTGATATTTTGTGACTGTGATTTATTCATGATGTCTTCTATTACTACGCTTGATGAAGCCAAAGATTTTTTGCCAAATGTGCAAACAGTGTGTGATGTAGAAAACAGAACAAAGAATGAACTTAAGCTTGTTGCTCAACAACTGGGAATTGCTGTTCGCTCTCATCATTCTAAAGATCAAATTGTTGGCATGATTAATAAAAGCTTGTTTAATGTAACTCCTCCAAATGAGCAAAAGCAGATTGAATTAGCTAAGTTACAGCTAGCCCTGCAGGAGGCTCATGTTAAGGAGGCTGAATTTCAAGCACGTGCTAAGGAGGCTGAGTCTCAGGCTAAGGAGGCGGAGTCTCAGGCTCGTATTCAGGAGGCACAGATACAGGCACAAATTGAACTTGCCAGGATTCAGGCAGACCATGAGTATCGCATGAAACAAGGTGGAACTGGATCATCTAGCTCTGATGATTTTGATGTGGCTAAAAATGTTAAACTTGTCCCTCCTTTTAATGAATCTGATTTAACAAAGTATTTTCAGTTGTTTGAGAGGGTAGCTACAGGTTTTAATTGGCCCAAAAAGTATTGGCCAGTACTCCTTCAAACTGTTCTCACTGGTAAAGCTCAAGTAACTTATGCATCTTTCCCCCAGGATCAATATGATAATTATGATGTAGTTAAGAGCTTGATTCTTAAGGCCTATGAGCTTGTTCCTGAAGCCTATAGAGTAAAATTTAGGACAACTTACAAGCAAGATAAGCAATCCCATGTTGAGTATGCAAAAATCAAAGAAGATCTGTTAGAGCAGTGGTTAAATTCTAAGAATGTGGATTCTGATTTTGGTAAATTTAAGCAGATGATTTTGCTGGAGGACTTCAAAAGGTGTGTTAATAAAGATGTAAGCCTATATCTTGATGAGAAAAGAATAGATAATTTGTCTGATGCTGCAGTTTTAGCTGATGAATATGTTCTCACTCACAAGAGATATTCTAAAGAAAAAAGGAAAGCTGAGAGTAAGTACGTTGCCTCTACTCAGAGTACAGGTAACAGGAAAGAGAATAAAGATGATGTTCCTCAGGAAGTAAATACCAGCTTCACCTCTAGATTTCAGAAAAGTAAATGTACATATTGTAGTAAGCTTGGTCATACTACAGAGAAATGTTTCAGGAGACAGTGTGATGTGAACAAAAAGGAGTCTTTAAATATTCAGTCAATTGGTCTAGTGTCCACCCTTGAGAGTTCCCAGAGTTCTTTAACCGAGTTAACTGAACCTGCTTTGAGGGGTAACTTAAATTCTCATGATGGAGCTCCTCTTTTGAGCAGTAACGTGGGTGACACTCTCAAGAGTTCATGTGCTAATTTCCTGTCTGATGGTTTTGTCAGTCCTCTGGACAGTAATGACAAGAAATCAGTTAAAATATATCGTGATACAGGTGCTTGCCAATCCCTTATGCTGACCAGTGTTCTAGGCTCTAATGTTAATTCCTCTGACGAAACTGTAATCTTACAAGGTGTAGGGAATAATTACTTCTCTGTCCCTCTGTGCAGAGTGAATTTAGAGTCTGGTTTTGTTAATGGTTCCGTTATGGTTGGGTTGGTTGAGACACTCCCAATGTCAGGTGTAACTTTCTTACTTGGAAATGATATTGGTGGAAGTCAAGTGTGTCCAGCTCCTCAGTTGTCTAGTGAGCCGGTGGCTGCGGCCCAGGGTTGTGATGTCCCTGATGTGTTCTCTGCATGTGCTGTCACTAGGGCTAAGTCTAAAGTTACTGGTGACTTAGAGGATAATGATGATGATGATGTTATCCTAGCTGACACTTTTCTTGCTAATTTGGACCACTCACCAGATGAGGCAGTACCCCGTAGTGTTGATAATTTGTCTCGTCAAGAGTTGGTTGAGTTGCAGGTTGCTGACCCTGAGTTGAAAGGTCTAGCTAACTCTGCTTGCAGTGAGGAAGAGTCAGCTGGTGCTTCTACTTGTTATTATATAAAGTCAGGAGTACTTATGAGAAGGTGGAGACCCCCAACAGCATCAGCCGACTGTGAATGGGAGGTTGTACATCAAGTTGTCATCCCTCGTGTTTGTAGGCAGGATATCATTAGAGTGGCTCATGATTCCAGTTTGGCAGGACACCTTGGAGTGAGGAAGACTGTGGCACGCATTTTGAAACACTTCTACTGGCCAGGTATCTTCAGGGATGTTTCCTGGTATTGTAAGTCTTGTCACACCTGTCAAGTTGTGGGGAAGTGTAATCAGACCGAAAAGGTTGCACCTCTAGTTCCCATTCCTCCTTTTGAGGCGCCATTCACCCGTGTGTTGGTGGATATTGTGGGCCCTCTTCCTAAGACTTCTTCAGGATTTTCTTATGTGTTGACCCTGATTGATATGGCTACTCGTTATCCTGAAGCCATTCCACTTAGAAATATCTCAGCAAAGAACGTGGTTAAGGAAATGCTGGGGTTCTTCACAAAGTTTGGTCTGCCCAAGAAGGTACAGTCAGACCGGGGAAGTAATTTCATGTCAAATGTTTTCAAGCAGTCTCTGAAAGAGTTGGGAATCACCCAGAGCACATCTTCAGCTTACCATCCCCAGACCCAAGGAGCGTTGGAGAGATATCATCAAACACTCGAATCGATGCTCAAGAAATACTGTTTGGAACATCAGAAAGACTGGGATAAAGGTCTTCCATTCATTGTGTTTGCTGCAAGAGAATCTCCAAATGAATCACTGGGCTTCTCACCTTTTGAACTACTGTTTGGCCATGAAGTAAGAGGACCCCTTAAGTTACTCAAGGAATGCTGGCTGTCGGAGGAAGATGACGTCAACCTGCTGGAGTATGTGATGAAGTTCAAAGAACGGCTGACCACTGCTTTACAGCTGGCGAGAGAGAATTTAGGAGCTGCTCAGGAGAAGATGAAGACTTGGTATGATAAGAAGTCCAGGTTACGCCACTTTCAGCCAGGAGATCAGGTTTTGATTCTGCTACCAGTTCATGGGCAACCTCTTCAAGCCAAGTTTAGTGGTCCTTATTTCGTGGAGAAGAAACTCAGTGATGTCAACTATGTCATCGCCACACCAGATTGTAGAAAGAACAAGCAACTTTGTCACATCAACATGTTAAAGTTATATCACAGGGGGGACGAAAATAATCCAGTCTGCACCGTAGCTGTTCCACCCGAGTCTGCAAGTGAAGCTCTCCCATGCAGTATGAGCCTGAGTGATAGTTTGGGGAAGAATCCTGATATCATGAATGATCTCCAGACTAAGCTTTCTCATCTACCTCCCGAGGAAAGGCAGGAGTTTTCGGCATTACCGCAGGAGTACCCGCAAGTGTTCCGTGCCACTCCAGGAAGAACCACTGTGTTGATGCATGATGTCGATGTTGGAGACGCAAAGCCAATTAAATTGCCTCCTTACCGTGTGAACCCAGTGAAAGTTCCTCTCATCGAGAAGGAGCTTGGCTACCTGTTGGACCACAAGATGATTGAGCCCTGTCAGAGCGAGTGGAGTTCTCCTGTTACTCTAGTCGCTAAGCAAGGTGGGTCACAGCGGCTTTGCATCGACTACAGACGTGTTAATCAGATAACCAAAACAGACACTTACCCTCTCCCTCGCGTGGAAGATTGCATAGACAAGATCGGAAAGGCTGGGTACATAAGTAAGTTTGATTTGTTAAAGGGATACTGGCAAGTACCTATGACTGAACGTGCTAGGGAGATCTCATGTTTTGTAACGCTAGGAAAGACTTTTGCATGTTCTGTAATGCCATATGGTATGAAGAATGCACCAGCCACATTTCAGAAGCTCATGAATGTTGTAACAGAGGGTTTGGCAGGGTTTGTTGTTTATACTGATGATGTATTAATCTTCAGTGACAACTGGAAAGATCACCTATGCCATGTCAGTAAATTTCTTGAGCGTTTGGTTCAGGCTAATCTTGTAGCTAATTTATCAAAGTGTGAGTTTGGTCAAGCTAAAGTTCAGTACCTTGGGTACGTAATTGGTGATGGACATGTTGCACCACCAGGAGCTACGGTTCAGGTTATAAGTGATCTTCCCAGACCTAAAAGTAGGAAAGAGCTACAAAGATTTTTGGGAATGGTAGGTTATTACAGGAGATTTGTTCTTAACTTTTCAATTCTTGTATCACCACTTACAGACCTACTGAAAGAGGGAGTTAAATTTGTCTGGACCGATAACTGTGAATCCTCTTTCAACAAACTTAAAGCTATCCTATTAAGTCAGCCAGTGCTCGCTACTCCAAATTTTGCTAAGCCTTTTAAGATGGCTGTTGACGCAAGTGATACAGGAGCTGGGGCTGTTTTGCTGCAAGAGGATGATCAGGGTATTGAACACCCTGTATCTTATTACAGTAAGAAGTTCACTCCACCTCAAAAGAACTACTCAACTATTGAGAAAGAGCTTTTGGCCTTGATTTTGGGTTTACAGCATTTTTCATTTTATTTGTGTTCTGGTTTTGACCCCATAGTCATTTATACCGATCATAACCCACTGAAATTCCTTAGTAAGTTTAAAGATAAAAATCAGAGATTGACAAGATGGAGTCTACTTCTTCAGGAGTATTCATTAGACATACAACATGTCAAGGGGAAAGAAAATGTTATTGCAGATTGCTTATCTAGACTTTAGACAGATTGTTTTAGAGTAATAAGAAATTTCCTTTGTAAATTTCTTTTTCTTTGTGGGGAGGTGTTACACAGCCTATGATTTCATCATCCTTTGTGTAATTTTAACGCACAGTATGCTGCATGTTTGATCACGAGCGTGTTCTGCCTCAGTCCCCCCTTCTACCGTTATAGTACAGTAAGTCGTCCTTTCTGTTGTTCAGAGTAGGATTGTCAACTCTTTGTCCCCTCTAGCTTCATTTGCGCGTCCTTCTTACAAGTTGTATCAGGCTCTGCTGGACCCTATATAATGAGCTCAGTCTCTGCATTATTGCCACTTAGATCTGCTCCTCATTTTGTTCACATCTCTGTCCTCCCCTGTACAGTTGTTATTATTGTGAGTGCTCAGGAAGTCTCCAACCATCTAGCAGCTGTGTGTAATTTGAGTATAACTGTTGTTGCATTTTTTCTTGTACTGTGTAGCATAAGGTTAATTCTTAGGCCTAGTAAGGTTTTTGTAATTCATGTAAGGTTCTTATTGTCAGCCATCATTAATAATATTTTGTATCTGTAATAATATATCTTGCATTCACTGAGTATTATCCAGCTTTCTCATTTTATCAGGGCTGACTTAGATAAATTTACTCTTGCTAATTTCGTGTTAATAAAGGCTATTGCAGTTAACCATATATTTAACCTGTTTTTGCCATTACATTATCCTTATGAGTCCTGAATGTTTTGTTGTTAGTTTGAGCATTAAACTTTAACTTGTAATTTTACCTAACTGTTTTGTTTTGAACCTGGAACTTTACGGGACAGTAGTGATTTTTAGTATTCTCACTTAAAGTGTACATTATCTTTCTCTGTTCCGTAACAATATATACATAAATCTATATATCAATCTATCTATCTATATATATACACAAATATATATATATATATATATATATATATATATATATATATATACACAAATACATATATATAATATATCTATATCTATCTATCTATATATATATATATATATATATATATATATATATATATATATGAAGCCTCTGTGGTACAGTGGTCGTGAGTGCGTTTCGTACATGGGTGAGCCAGGGTTCGCACCCTGCCAGGGTAATAAACTATGGGAGTGTTCACCTGGCCATGTACTGCATTGGCAGACACAAGGGGTGCTGAGGTTGAACCAGTGTCATTTACTATAAAGTATCCTTGCACTCAGTCAGCTTGTGCAGGCCGATTACACTTGGTTCACAGACTACACACACATCCAAATCCACTCCAACACTACAATTACACTTACAAGCACTTCTCACCCTACAAACAATCTCTACCAGGCAGTCTAAGCCACTCGGTAGAGATACATTGGCTGTATCGTCCCGACTTCGGTCGAGATAGGCAGGTCCTGCAGTGGATACTCAAATGGCTGATGATGATGATGATATATATATATATATACAGTCAACCCTTGGCTATCACGAGTAATTGGTACCCTAGGCGACCCGCCATAGCCAAAATCGCGATAGACATACTTAAGAACTAATGGGAAAAATTCTAATCGGTTCCCCGACCTCCAACTTTACCCAACCTTACCCTATTTTCACATCTCCTTCACTAAAATACCTGGGATTACAAACCAATGCTGCAAATTAACAACAGTACAGTACATAAAGGTTATAAATAAAACAGAATTAACTGTAATAAGCCATTTTACTTAACATTTTTGGAGAGGATGAGGGGCTTGAGTGGGTTGAAGGGGTTCCGAGGCTGGGGTGGAGTATTACTGGCCACCCTCCGACGTTCTATCTCGTCTAGGAATTGATCAGCTTCATCAGGAGTCTGGAAGGGACCCTGAGCATAAGGCAGGTTCTTCCTCTTCCTCACTTGCCGTCCTGGGTTAGCCGCGTTACGTGCACCAATGGTAGGAGGGTTGGATGGGGTATTGGTGGCCATTGTGGTTGAACAATAGGTCTTCACGGCTATAGCTGCTGTCGACTGGTAACGCTGACTCTCTCTGAACCTTGGCGGGAAGGATGGGTAGCTGTAACCATGTCTTGGGCCAATCAGCGCTCGGGTAGCCTGTGACGTCACGCCAATCACGTCGCGAGTATACGCATGGGCGGAGCCTGCGCGATTTGAATGTTTCTGGCCGACCATTGTCCGCGATAGCAGTATTTGAGGTCGCGATAAAGGTAATCGTGTTGGATTTCACCTGTCCGTGATAGCCATGAAACGCGATAGCAAAACCCGTGATAGCCAAGGGTTGACTGTATATATATATATATTTACACATCCACAGTAAAAGTCCTCCAATTTGGCAACCAATAATCTGAAAATCCTAATTCTCTGAATTTGTCAAGGCAATTTTTTAAAAATTTTTTCTGGGCTTTATCTAAGGATTTATCTGGCTTGGACTTGCTCTTGGACTTGGATGTACCTGACTACAACTATTCATCAACACTTCTATGGATTGCAGTGAGTAAAACAATAACCCATATTAATTTAACTGTTCATTTAATGATCGTGTACACATGATCACAAATATCTGCACAGGGGTGCCCTCTTCGTACCCCTATATACCCAGGGAAGACAGCAGGGGGGAAGAAACAAGCTCCACCCGCCTCTACTCCAGCTCCCAACCCTCCCCCATATCCCTACCCCACCCAACCCACCACTCGTCATTCTTAACCCCTGGGATACGCAATTCGATTGACTGTACCGGCATGAAAATCTGTATATGGAGTCAATTTTCTTTACCCTTACAAAAGAAAAAAAGTGTTATGCCCAAGGTTTAGAGCTTGAATTTACACACCTTATGCTGCAAACCAGGGCATTTTAGACCAACTGGTTCATAAGCTATAGCCTGTCCAAGATGAAAAAAAGTTACCCTTTCAGGCAGAGCGACTCCAGATTTCTATGCGCCCACACCCCATTCCTCCCTCATTCCTCCCCCTCCATGACCTTCCTCACCCACTCCCATCACTCCCCCCTCTCTTCCTTCCCTCCCCCCTATCCCCCTTCAGATTTTTTTTTTTTTAAATCTCCCAAACAATAGCTTGCAAAATAATCATGTCAGTGTTCCTCACTTACTTCCAACACCCTTCCCCCCAACAGGTCTCCCCTTCCCACCTTCCCTCCCTGTCCCCTTCCCTCATAGCTGTGTAGCTGTCATCCTTGGTGCTACACACTCCAGCACCCACTCCCCCTCACCCCTCTTCCCTCAACCCTTTCCCCCCATCTTCTCCCCTCAAAGTTGTCAAATCAAGTAGCTGTAAGAATTTCAAGCAGAAAAAAAGATAAAGCATGCAAAATAATGATAATCGTGTAAGAGAAAGAGAAACAAGCAAATATAGTCATTATTATGAAAAACAAACATTACTAACATTTACAGGAAACTTTACGGTATATATACGGAGATTCATTTAAAAAAACATGAAAAAACATACATTCTATGTTTTGTGCGTCAGTGCATACATTTACACAAACAATAATCTGGTATCGAACGAAAACACGCAACATGAATGGGGGGGGGGGTGAGTTGTAAGCGGACAGCATACTACAGGGGGTGGGGTGGGGAGAGGCCTGGAGGGGTGGTACAGGGGCATACAGGTAGGAGACAGACACCACAAGACAAAGAGGGATGGCAGAGAGGGAGTACAGATGTATGGAGGGTGCGTAAGGGGGATATTACCCTCCCCAGTGAGGCAGGGAGGAGGGGAACCACGGTGGCATGATGGAGGATGGTGGGGAAGGGGGAGGGAGGAAGCAGGAGGCAGTCAGAAGCGAGGGAGGGGGAAAGGGAACAAAGACATTGGGGTACAGGAAGGAGGCGAGAGGGCAGTGGGGGAATCACCCCCTCCCACCAAGGGTATGGAGCCGGATCCTCCCTCCTCCCTATTCAGGACTTAGCTCTCATTCGTTTGCATCGATATAAGTCACAATCGGGCCAAAGCCTAGTGTCTACAGTTTTTCCCAAAAGCCCCTCTATCGATCACATTCGGTATCTTGTGTAATTGCTTAATCTTGAAAAAGGATCGATCAATCCTGTTAGCACTTCAGGGGTTAACTGGCAGTTACATCTCAAGCTAACCACATAATTTACACAGTCACATTACTAATACACAAACAAAACACTAGGATATGTAAAAAGTATACAGTATAATTTAACTACGAACATGCTGCAGGAAGAAATTAATGCATTATAAGGTTGACAGTAAAACAAAAACGTTAACAGCATCCATCCCAGTGTGTGTGTGTGTATGTGTGTGTGTGTGTGTGTGTGTGTGTGTGTGTGTGTGTGTGTGTGTGTGTGTGTGTGTGTGTGTGTGTGTGCGCGCACCCAACACATGGAGCCTGAAAGTGGCTGTTGTTAACATTTTTGTTTTACTTTCATCATAATGCATTAATTTCTTGATGCAGTGTGTTCATAATTATATATGTTTAACCCGTACAGCGTCGCGGTGGTATATATACCACCTGAGCTCCCAGTGACTAGAGCGTCGCGGTGGTATATATACCACCTCATATTCGCACACTTGTAGTAAGTCTTTACATGTCGTGACAGTGTGAACGCGACCTTCTATGAACACCATTGTTTTATTCCACTGTCTCACTGTACAACCTGACCCCTCCAGGCCTCCCTTACCCCCTCCTTGGCCTACCTAGGCCATCACTCTGAGTTGAGCTTTTACGCTGTCAAGATGTCTCAAGCTCGTCGTTCCGGTCTCTCCCAAGAAGAAATAGACAAAGCTCTAGACGATACTGTATCGTCTAAGATGAGTGAAAGTGTGGTATATGCTGATAGCGATGCATCATTAGTGGATAGTGATAGTGAGGATGAGTATTTACCTCCTAATAACGAAAGTGAAACATCAGAATCTAGTGGTACTGGCAAACGAGTAGAACTGATGAAAGGTGAAATAACTTTACCAACAGTAACAGGGGTTGTTTATGTATACATTGAATATGAAAATGTAAACCTATAATTGTCATAACTGCATTTTTATTTTCCCCCACCAAATATACGTAAAATCTCTGAAGTCTACGGGATGGGAATGAAAAGTAAACATTCTTATATACGAAAAAAAAAAGTATTTCCTTGTGGATTTGAGTGACTTGATCTGTGAAACTCATGTTTTTTTTTTTATTTTACCTATTTATTAGTATTCTTTTTTTTCCAAATACCTTACTTTTCTGTTACAGTAACTTTTCTCTAATTTCTATACCTTTCATATGCATTTTATGTTACATTTTTCTGCCTACAATATATAATATATCAAGATATGTATATTTTGTGAATAGTTTAGTCTATTGTAAGTATTTTGGTATCTTAGACATGTGTAGTAAATGGATAAGGCTTACGAAAATCGTTGTTGACTAGCCGCGACCGAATTACGTAAGGGTTGTAAAACTCTATGGGGGGGAAAACGTAATTTTCGGCAATGCCCGACATGGGGAAAAAAAAATAACATTCGAGTTGAAAACGAACGTTTTCATGAATGAAACTCATGTTTTTTCAGCATTTCTGACCCATCTAGCCAATAAAAATTTTTTCCATAGTCCCGACGCTGGGCGTGTACATATAAGCCAAATCGGCCGACGCTGTACGGGTTAACATACCCTAGTCTTCTATGTTTGTATTAGCAGTAAGACCAAGAATGTTGAGCATGAAATCAGCTTGAGATGTAACTGCCAATTAAGCATGAGGGTTGGGGTGGGGGGTTGGGTAGGAGTATGGGGAAGAGTTGGGAGCTGGGGTAGAGGCGGGTGGAGCTCATTTCGTCCCCCCCATCCCCTTTCCCCTGGGTATACAGGAGTAGGAAGGGGGCACCCATGGGCAGAAATTAGTGATAATGAGTGTACATATTTCTAATGTTTTCAGAGGTCCCACCCAAATCCAAAAAAAACAATAGTCCGAAAGACCCTCAGTCCTCTGCCATTCAGATTACAGGACTTTTACTGTATATGAGACATCTAGAGCCACAGGGGCATCCCTGCCAATATACTGGTTTTGAGTTATTCAGGGGAGACAACAGGCTTAACCCACTTCTCAGTGATAGCACTGGTTGCTGTACAAGATTCGGCCTTTTGGACGGTGGTAGAAGGGCTCAAAGTCATGTGGAGGAGCAGATCAGAGCCAGGCAGGCATCCACGCTGCACAGCCCAAACCAATCAGCATTCTTGCTCTCTGCCACTCCCCCAGAGCAGCCAATCAGTGAGCATGTGGCCAGCCCGGCATGCCAGTGAGGCTTTCCTCCCGTGTTTACCGAGGCGTATAATTATTATGTATTGGATTTTTACCCCATTTATCATGGATTATTGGTGACAAGATGAGCTGTTGTTATTGAGGTTGAAGTGGGGGGTGACGAGTTCATCACGTTGTGACAGTGAGGAGGTGGTGCCTATAACTTCCCGTAAGCGTCAGAAGTGTGTGGAGAAGTGGAAAAAGGTAGAAAGGAAGAGGAAAAGAGACAGTGGTAAGAAGTATACGTCTGTGAGGGGAAGAGTAATGGCTGTGGGGAGGGGGCATACCTTTCTCCTTCCTATTTTGGTCCTGGCATTGGTCTTCTACTTATTGTGGTCTTGTCCTATGTTTGCGTTTGGGGCTACTATCTATGTGGCCAAATGAGAAATCCACTAAAACCATGGGTCCGTACTCGCGGATTGCAAGTAGACTTGCCTGCATAGTTAGGTATCCTACACATTGGTTAGGGTACACCCCGGACACGTTCTCACTGAATGTGCTCGCAATCATACACAGTAAGTGCTGCGATACGTTTAAGACAATGAAAGATTAAAGAACCATTACAACAACTATAAATTTCCGAAAAGGCGGCCTTTGAAAGGCCAGATCCTCGAACATCAGCGCAGCACCACGCACGGTTTGTTTTGATCACGTGATCGTGTCCTGCTTTTCCACAGTACTGTATTTGTAAGTTAAATATTTACATTACTGTTCTGGTACGTTTATTGCAAGTTAAAGTACTATTAACCCTTAAACCGCGGGGTTGTTTTGGCGCTCCTTGCGTGTCCCGCGGCGATATTCGCACTCCGACAGACTTTGTAAAAATATTTGCCAAAAATCAGTTATTAGTCCTAGAATATTATAATTACATATGCATATGGCACATACCTTTAGCTTTCTCCTGGGATGTTTGTTGAGCCTTTGTCGAGTACCGTAGGACTTGTGGAGACTTCCGAAGTTGGGTAACGAAGTCTCCACTTTACACTTCCCGACACCCAGTAATATGATTACCACAGCCTGATATTATCACTAGAAACACTACTCTATGATTTTCAAATACAGTAGTTTGGAATCCATACTCCAAAAAACAAAACAAAACACTGTGAAAGCAATGAAAATTACGAGCGCGTACCAGTTTCCCACTTGCGCTTGTTCGCCACTGGTATTCTGTCATTTATTATTCATAAAAACACTCACACTTTATATTTCTATTAATATATAACACTTATATATATCTGCAGACTTTACCCATAAGATTCCTTCAGTAATAGTAGTATATTGTCACTGTAGGCATTCAATCTCTCTTTCAGTAAAACGTATAGCATTCACTTTCTCATCCTGTATACTAGCATTGAGAGCGAACCTGCCACTTTCACTTTCACTTTCATAACTCATAGTATTCATACACGCTAGAGTGAAACTTTCACTTTCATTACTTCTAGTATATATACTCGTATTCTTATATTACTACTCATTTACATTTCTATTTACATTCTCTATTTTATTTACATTATTTACATTTCTATTTTATTTACACTGTGTTATGCACTGTCACTTGCGGTAACTTATAAAACTATTTTCAACTGTTCACTTATATTTACATTCATTGCTTTCACTTTCTGTTAACACATTATTTACATATTATTTACATTTCCACTTCCACTGTTTTACTCACCAGAAAGATCGTAGTCACTGTCCATCATTTTCACTGATAAATTAGCCAGTTCACTTTCCACAGCAGTCACTTAGCCCTTTACCTCTTTCCACATAAGGTTTGGTAGAGGCAGAGATCACAGGGCCCTTTGCATGGGGCTAAAAAGCGGCGGAATTGGACACGCGCGAATCCGACGTGGTTTCACCTTGAAAGACGACAGTAAACTGAATGCTGTGGTGGCCTAGGGGCAGTGAAAGGCTGCCAATGTCAGCGTGGTGACAGCTGCTAATATATACGCTATGAAATGATTGGCAGGAAATCTAGACAATGCATAATAAATTAGGTAGTTCCAGGTGAATGTAATATCACTTAGGCTTATCCCTTCCTTTCTTATATATATTTTTATTACGAGAATAGATTATACGGCATATTTCATGGGGAAATAAACAGGGAAAATTAGTGAATGAGTGCATGTGAGGTGTTGTCAGGTGATAATTAGTCAATTCCAGGTGTATGGCACTATCACTTACCTTATTTCTTTTCTTTTTATATATTATTTTGTATAAGAATAGGGCATAGGGCTAATTTCAATGGATGAAATCAGTGGAAAATTCCGGGGAAGATTTACTTAGCGCAGCGCGGCCGGCAGGCGAGAGGAGAGGGTAATGGAGGGGAGGTAGGGAGGAGAGTCAAGAACAGGGAGAAATGGCTAAATTGTCAACAATGGATGGGAGTACAGATGAGATTTAGAGTGCTGACTAGTGTTGGACATTGGCAGTACTGATAGATGATACAAGCCACCACTTGAAAGCCTGGGCGAATTCAAAATAACATAGAATCACAAAAGTGACGCCCCGCGGTATGATCCCTTGCTCCCAAGCGTCACGAAAGTGACGCCCCGGGGTTAAGGGGTTAATAATGTTAAAGCAAGAAATAGTTTTATAACCAGTTTACATGATAGGCATCGGAATATTGCCTTTTCTATTTGTTCGTTAAATACTTGCTGTACTGCTTTTCCACAGTACTGTATTTGTAAGTTAAATATTGACTGTTCTTGTGTGTACTTGTAAGTTAAAGCACTTAAATAAATTTAAAGCATTAAATAATGCCTTGTAACCAGTTAACCTGATTTATATGACTACCCATGATCGGCATCAAGTCAATTCCCCGTCAAAACATGGATGATTTCCCCTCAGGTCAATTCACACCCTGAACGAATCCCAGTCATTCTATAAATATTTATCTATCTATCTATTGCCAGACGCCATTATCTCGTAAGGAGTGGCCATTTGACTTTGAGTTATTTGTTTTACGGGGAGGGGCACTAACCCTCCACCAACCCACTTGTTGACAAGTAGGGAGCACGTATGGTTTGGTTATATGGTTACCACCCAGCGTTGTAAATGGTTTCTTGGCTTACAGAAAACCATTTGGCTTGTCACTCAATGTAAAGCCACCCGTAAAGGAAAAAGCAATAAGAAGTGACAGGAAAGATGGGAGAAATAGGAAGAGAGGAGGGCAGGCACAGAAAAAGAATAACTTATTATTAATTAATCAATACTTTTATAAATATACTTATTATTAATTAATATTTTATTAACTATATTTCAGTAGGATCCATCAAAGTCTATGTTCAATACTGTAGGCTTTGGATATTATTTATTAGTTGTACCTTTAGTCACTAATTAACTTGTTTCTTCCTCGATGTCGTCGCCTTTGTCTCGTTATTATTGTGACGGTTCTGAAACCAATCGGTGTCGGAATGTTGCCTTGTGTTTATGTATTTGTATGTTGAAGTTTTGCTGTGCAGTACTGTATTTGTAAGTTATAATATTAAATAAATCTTCTAACCACTTAAAGTGCTTCATAATGATTAACAATGGCAGATAACAGCAAAACACCACATTTAGGGTGTCTAGGGAGCAAAATAAGGAGTAGTTAAAACTTAAGCTGTTTTGCACTGAACCCGCCACGTTAGGAACGAAACCCTCCCGTTAGGGGCGGGCTTGCTGTAGTTAGGACAACAATGTCGATGGGGACGTTGAAAAGGTGTGGCGGAGCAATGTTCTGGTGCCAGACATCGTTTCCATGATGAGTTGTAGTCTCACACTATTTTTACATATTACATACAAAGGTGTTTAAACATAACTAACGAGTGTGTAATAGAGTGTGATGATAATCAACCAAACACCATCTTACTATAAGTGTGGCATGGGAATGGATGAGCGATCAGACTTGCAAAGCCCAGCATTTTCTGTCATAAACAATAAGGGTAAAGGGAAGGCGACAGAGAATTATGAATTGTGTATATGTTTAAAGTCTTGGGGAAAATATTTACCCTGTTGGTATACTTCAATGTAATCAATACCCGAGGTGTATAATGTGGATGGTAAAGTTGTGATGCTTCTATTCACGTATAAATCCCAGTTGTCTGTGGGGTTTGGCACCTCTGTATTTATGCTGACCTAGGGCCACTCCCAGTGGGGAAACCGGCCAACTAGAGGAGAACGCACCTATCATTCAAACGAGAGGGACATATTTACTCTGGGCTCTCTCTGTGTCGCAGCTGTATCTTTCTGTGGCCAATAATAAAGAGAGAGAGAAATCTGCTCAGTTTTCTGTCACCTGCACATGCTACCTCTACCATTCCTTCAGGATCTACACCGACTTCCCACCATCTCCAGTGTGTGAGAAGACATTTGGTGGAGTGTGTCAGCCGGAAGTGACTTCGACCAGGCGGAACATTATATCTTGATAACCTTGCTTGGAACAGTGCAGTCATGTCTAAGCTGATATATAAATTGGTGATCAGCTGTGGGGTTCGAATAAGCTGATATTATTAGTGACTAGTTGAGGAATTCCTACAAGCCGACACAGTGGTAAAAATTGTGCCCACTGTTTACTTTCACCACACAGTTTCCAAGAGTGTTGGTGGAAACCCCCTCCCGGACACTGTTTTGACTGCCGTAGACCCGGATGTCGTCGTGGAGACCGTGAGTGTCCTGGACATAACTATAAACCTCCAGAACAAAATGATTCTAAATCTAAAGATTCACAAAATCCACCCCATAAGGTATGACTAACCGGTGGTCATACATCCCCCACCATTAGTGTAGTGATTAACAGAAAGATAGTAGAAGCTATAGTTGATACCGGGAGTAGCTACATTCTAATTAAGGAATCAGCTGTCAAGCGAATTGGGGGAGAAGTAAATACACGGCGAAACCCGCCTCGTTTGCATGGAGTCACAGGCACCCCTTTGAGAATTATGGAAATGTTGAGGGCAAAAATTGGAGCTGGAGATGAGAAGATCCATAAACAAAGGTTCCCGGTAGTGCCACATTCTTACATTAATATGGATCTGCTCCTAGGCTGCGATGTACTAGGTCAAGCTCCTCTCATGTGGGATGAAGTAAGGAGCGTCATGGTATGGGTAGGTGCCCCTTATGTTGTGAATCATATGACAAAGGAACAAAGTTGAAAGAGTGAAGGCTGAACCAGTCGAACCCTCCAACTCACACTTCTCGCAAATCAATCTTCTTACCACCATGAAAGTAGATCCATGTCAGTTGAAGTTTATGCCCATTTCTGTAAGACAAGACCCAGGCACTAACCTTATCATTTATCCTCAACCTAAGGTCAGTCATAACAGTCACCCATATTTGGTCGAAGTCAGTTCTGAGAATTCAATCTACTTCCCTCTCGCTAATACGACTAAGAAGGAGAAGGTATTTCGTAAGGGCACAATTATTGGACTGTACGAGAGAATTGATAATCCACCTTCTGGTGGATGAACTACTCCCAGAAAATGATCAAATCAGACAAAGCGGGACACGTGTTCAGAGGTTGAAAGAATTGACTGGAGAACTAAACTGGCAACACCTCACTAGTGCCCAGCAAGAAGACTTATCTCAGTTAATCCTTAAACATGACCCTCTCTTTATTCTTGACAAAACTGAGTTAGGACTCATCAGTGGCCCTCCTGCTCATATCAAAGTAGCTGATCCTCAACCCAGTCGTGGACCCATGTACCGCTATCCCAAACAAGCGAAGCAGATCATTGCGGATATGCTAAAAGATAAGGAGGACAGAGAAATCATAGAACAATCTACTGCAGCCTGGCTGTCACCTACTGTACTTGTAAATAGGCTGGATGGTGGCAAACGTATGTGCCTCGATTATTGTTATGTGAATCAACACCTCGCGACAGACATTCACCCCCTCCCACGATTTTTTTTTTTTTTTTTTTTTTTTTTTTTTTTTTTTTTTTTATGCGAGGAAGAAGGAACCAAAGGCCATGAGCCCGCAGTAACAGTTCCCTCCAAGAGAAAAACAAAATACAATAGAGAGCCAAATTCAAGATCCGATCATTTTGAGATGCCTGGACACACTACGTTTGAAAGACTGGAGATCATAGGCAGGAGGAAATACAGACAGAGGGAGACAGTTCCAGAGCTGACCTGTTGCATAAATGAAAGACTGGGAGTAACGGTTAACTCTTGCATTAGAGAGTTGGACAGAAAAGGGATGAGAGTTTGCTGCCAGACGGGTGCTACGCGCCCGTCGTAGAGGTGGAGGAATGCAAGCAGACAGTTCAGAGGAGCAGTGACCATTAAAGTAGCGATAGAAAAGAGATAAAGATGCAACAGTGCGGCGAAGAGACAGAGGTTGAAGGGAGTCAGTAAGAGGAGGAGAGTTAATGAGACGAAAAGCCTTTGACTCCACCCTATTGAGAAGAGCTGTATGTGGGGAGCCTCCCCACACATGAGAGTTGTACTCCACACAGGGGCGGATCAAATCCCTGTATAGAGTCAACAATTGTGCAGGGGTAAAGAAAGAGCGGAGTCGGCTTAGCACACCCAATCTCTTGGAAGCAGATTTTACAAGAGATGTAATATGATCTTTCCAAGATAAGTCCCGAGTAAATGAAACCCCAAGCATGTTCAAGGATGATGCAGGATTAAGCTGAATATTATTAAACATTAGTGGGTATACCTGTGGAAGATTTTGTCGGGTTGATAGGTGTAAGAACTGAGTCTTAGATGCATTAAAGACAACCATATTATTTTTACCCCAGTCAGAGATATGAGCCAAGTCAGACATTAGGTGTGCCATAGCCTCATCCCTTGTTTCTTGAAGTAACTGTTGAGATGGGCGTTGCGGGAACCGAATGGAAAGATGAAGGGTGGAGTCATCAGCGTATGAGTGGATAGGGTTAGATGTACAGCTTAGAAGATCATTGATGAATAAAAGGAAGAGAGTTGGTGATAGGACAGAGCCCTGAGGAACACCACTGTTGATAGATCTAGGAGAAGAACGATGGCCGTCTACGACAGCGGCTATAGAACGACCAGAAAGGAAGCTAGCGATGAAGGCACAGATAGAAGGATAGAAACCGTAGGAGGGCAGTTTGGAAATTAAAGATTTATGCCAGACTCGATCGAAAGCCTTTGAGATGTCAAGTGCAATGGCAAAGCTTTCGCCAAAGTCCCGAAAGGAGGATGACCAGGAGTCTGAAAGGTAGGTGAGAAGATCGCCAGTGGAGATTCCCTGACGGAACCCATACTGACGATCGGAAAGAAGGTTGTGATAGGAAAGATGGCTTAAAATTTTTTTATTAAGAATTGACTCGAAAACTTTTGAAATACAGGACGTTAAAGCAATTGGACGATAGTTGGAGGGTTGGGAGTGGTCACCCTTCTTTGGGACTGGCTGAATGAGAGCAAACTTCCAGCAAGAAGGAAAGGTACAAGTTGACAGACAAAGGCGAAATAGTTTGCCTAGGCAGGGTGTAAGCACAGAAGCACAGTTTTTGAGAACAACAGGAGGGACTCCATCAGGCCCATATGCCTTGTTAGTACTGAGGCCAGTAATGGCAGAAAATACATCAACTGAAGAAATTTTAATGTCAGCCATGAGGAAGTCAGAGGGGTGACTTGATGGAGGAACAGCACCGGAATCGTCTAAGGTGGAATTGGAGGAGAAAGTCTGTGCGAAGAGATCTGCTTTATCAGTAGAAGAAATAGCTACAGAACCATCAGAGTAGAAAAGAGGAGGGAAGGATGATGAGGTAAAGTTGTTAGAAAGATTTTTGGCAAGGTGCCAGAAGGAGCGAGAAGAATTCGAGTTGGAGAGTTGAGAGCATTTAGTATGGATGAAATTATTTTTAGTAGAGCGAAGAACAGACTTAGCACGATTCCGGGCAGAAACGTAAAGATTATGTGATTCAGGGGTGGGTTGGCTCCGGTACCTTTTGTAGGCCTTCTCCTTGTTGCGGACAGCATTAGAACAAGCGTGATTAAACCAAGGCTTTCTTGCGTTAGTCAAAGGATATGAGAAAGGAATGTATGCTTCCATGCCCGAGAGAATAACCTCCGTAATGCGCAAGGCACACTCAGATGGCTCACAGCCATGGAAGCAATAATCATTCCAGGGAAAATCAAAGAAGTACTGCCTGAGGGCCTCCCAGTCCGCAGCTCCAAAATGCCAGAGACGACGTTTCCCTGGAGGGTCCGCAGGCCGTACTGGATGAACTAGTTGAACTAGTTGAACAAGCGGCCGGACATCAGCATTATGTCACTCCTGACATGCGTGAGGCCTATTTCCGAATTCTGTTAGATGAAGAAAGTCGTGACCTCACAACCTTCAGTGACGGGGTCGCACTATACAGATTCAGACAACTCCCATTCGGACTTAATTGCTCCCCTGCGATCTTTTCCAGGTGAATGAGTTCAATACTAGCACCCCTCTTACAGAAAGGGTGGGTCAGAAATTACTTAGACGATTTGATCCTTTGGGCTCCAGACTTCCCAACTTTACTTGACTGTTACTGAAAACGGAGTGAAATTAAATCCCAGTAAATGCAAGTTCGACCTTGATGAAGACACCTTCCTAGGTCATCAGATTTCTGCCGAAGGAAGCAAACCTGATCCAAAGTACGCTGAATCAGTCACAAAGATGAAACCTCCCACCACAGTAAAGGAAGTAAGGCGATTTCTAGGAATGTGCGGGTTTTGCAGAAAACATGTTCCACTGTTTGCAAAAGTTGCGAGGCCCCTCAACAACTTAACTAAATCTCGAGTAACATTTATCTGGACCGACGAACGCCAGAAACCCTCTGAATATCTCTAAGTCTTGCCTCATGAATGTTCCGATCTTAGTTAGAGCTCAGGTAGAACTACCACTCATTTTCACTACAGATGCTAGTAACACTCATGTTGGTGGAGTTCTGAGCCAGATTCAATCAGATGGTTCCAACAAGCCGACTGGGTATTTCTCTAAAACATTGAACCCCTGTGAGACTTGATATTCAGCATCAAATAAAGAGGCCCTAGCTGTTGTCCTTGCATGCCGTAACTTCCATCATTATCTGTGGGGTATCCGTTTTACCATAGTTACTGATCAACCACTCACTAGTATATTCAAGCGGAAGACTAGATTGCCTCGAATGAATTGGTGGATCTCAGAAATGCGAGAATAAACTGTGACATCCAGCATCTCAAGGGTAAGAACAATTTCGTAGCAGATCAGTTGTCACGCTCAGTTTGAGTAGTAGTCCGTCCACCTGAAGCCACCTGGCTCGGGTTAGATCGAGAACAAATGAAGGCCAGTCAAAGAGAAGAACTTGTATGGGGAGAACTAGCGCAGTATCTCGAAGGTGGTAGAGTTCCCGCCAAAAGACTAGCAAATACCACCTTAGATCAGTTTGCCTTAATAGACGAAATGTTATACAGTATTCAGTGCGGGAGAAGGCAGATGGTAGTCTTCATTATAGCCTCATAGTTTCTCGTGCCTTAGTTGTACAGGCCCTTCAACATGCACATGAGTTAACTGGTCATCTATGACAAAAAACTATCAAGAAGGTAGAAGAACTGTATTACTGGCAAAATCTTAAGGTTGATGTGTGTGAATGTCAAAAAATGTGTAACTTGTGAGATTCAAACGGGACACTGGATTGCAGCAACAGTGGAAGGAATTACCTCCAGTGAATAAGCTGCTGGAGAGGATTGGGATAGATCTTACTGATATGGTTGCTGGAGTCCAGGGTTACAGTTATTTTCTTACAGTAGTGGACCATTATAGCCGATTCGTTAGGTTCTGCCCCCTCAAAACAAAACAATCCACACACACCACAGACAAACTTGGGCAGAATGTGGCAGACTATGGGACACCTCACAGTATCGTCCTGGACAACGGAGGCAAGTTCACCAGCAGAGACTTTCAGCGATTCTGCCAGTGACACCGAATCACCTTCTACTACACAACCCCCTATCATCCCCAAGGGAATGGCGTCACCGAGCGGATGCATCGGACCCTGAAGTCAGTCCTCTCCACCCTATGTCAGGGCCACCCTCTTCGATGGCCCCAACTGCTCCAACCATGTCAGATTCCCATGAATTAGGCAGTTCATTAATCCATGGGACAGCAACCCTACTTCGCCTTCTTCTCTCGCCATTCACCTAGGCTGGTCAGTGCACCCTTACCCTCTGTTGACGGTGAGGAAAACGAGATGGCTGTCACCCATGCTCTTATTTGGGAAACGCATTGGAAGATGAAGCGTCAGTATAGAGACGTCGCTAACCGAAGGCGGAAGAATCAAACAGTTGGAGTTGGAACCCTTGCGTGGATTAAGAAGGAAACTGTGGCACCTGGTACGTGTCGAAAACTTAATGTGAAATGAGATGGTCTGAACCGTGTAGTGGAAGTGTTGATGGACGGAAGTGTGTAAGTGGTAGAAAATGTGTTCACAGGGAAAAGGGTACAAAGAGTCACAGGACAAGAGAAACCTTACTATGGAGGTGAAAAGTGGCTCTTAGAACCCTTGGATGAGGTCTTTGAACCTGACCTGATTGATGAACAATTACCACCCCGTGAGAGACGCCCTCCCCAGAGACTTATTGAAGAATGTTGAGTGCTGAAGGTGGTTATTGCAGTATTAAGAGATGGTTAGGGAAAAGTGTGCAAGTCAGACTGTCCGACAGTTGACTGTGACAATTTAGAGTTCAAGAGAAGTTTCATCTAACGAGAATTCAGAAAGTTTCATCTTGTAGAGAGTTTCATCTTGTGTCTAGGGCACAGCCCAGTTCAGTGGGAAGGTTACCTTAATTCAAGGGACAGTGTGCACCTACCCCCTCAAGTTACAGTCAACATGGTCTAGGGTGAAAGTGACTTCAGGACCTGACAGGCACTCGTCAATTGCTAGGTGGTGAGCTGGAAGCGTAAGGATGAATGGATGTGAGTGTGAATGTGATTAGTCTGTATGTGGTGTGAATGGGAAGCACCCCTGGGACAATCCCGGCAGCGAGAGTACAGGTTAGTCCAGGTGAGACGACCATGTTGCCACCCAGGCAGGAGGTTGGCTGGGGCACACCTCTCCACTGGGTTTCGAAAGTTTACCGTGACAGAGAAGTAACCCCCTGGGGTACGTGTTTTTACTTGTGGACCGACAGGTGCCACTTATTGGAATTAGAGTCGGGGAAATCTTTGTTCACAGAGTTGTGTTCACAGTCAAATTTGGGAAGTCCGTCCCGTCTACACACACGTCCCTAGGAAATGTAGATGAATGATTTGAATGTTGACTTCTGATGTTAAAATTTTTTTTTTCCAGAGGCAGGACCCGTGTACTTCCATAATTTTAAGTATACGTTAGTATAAGCTAGTATTGTAAGTGTAATTTTAAACTTAGGTAATGTTATAAATATAGTCAGTACAGTTCATGATTTAACTGTTACAAGTTCTATATTTAAGTCTAGTCTTAACTGATATTCATAATGTGAGCATGATTCTGTTACTGATAGTACCAAATTGAGTATTGGTGTGAATATGATTAATGTTTATCTATAATGAACCAGCCGTTATTAACAAAGAAGTATAACCACGGAAGTTTTAGTAGGGATTAACAATCGCGAAATGTCTTGCTTTATATTCTGATCTAGAGATTTACCTGCCGAAGTTAGTAGCATTCCCCTTTTGAACTATGCAGTGGTGAATTGATAATGTCTGAAGTAAGACTGCTGATGACAGTCATCTGTGAAGCGTAAAATTCATGTTATTGAGTCCTGTTTACAGTCAAGTAGGCATATGTAAACAACATGGGTAATAAAACTGTTCGAATTCCTAATTAATCTGGCTTCGTTATGATTAACCCCTTAACCGCGGGCTTGTTTTGCTTTTTCTTGCGGCTCCCGCGGGCATATTCCGCTCCGACAGACTCTAAAAATATTTGCCAAAAATCAGTTATTAGTCCTAGAATATTAAAATCAAATATGCTTATGGCACATACCTTCAGCTTTCTCCTGGGGTGTTTGTTGAGCCTTCGTCGAGTACCGTAGGACTTGTGGAGACCTCTGAAGTTGGGTAACGAAGTCTCCACTTTACACTTCCTGACAACTCGTAATATGATTACCACAGCCTGATATTATCACTAGAAACACTATTCTATGATTCTCAAATAGTTTGGAATCCATACTCAAAAAAAAAAAAAAAAAAAAAAAAACACTGAAAACAATGAAAATTACGAGGGCGTATGACCTTCCCACTTCCGATCGTTTGCCGCTGGCGTTCTGTCATTTATTATTCCAAAAAAACACTCAGTTTATATTTCTATTACTATATAACACTTATATATATCTACAGTCTTTATCCATAAGTTTCCTTCAGTAATAGTAGTTTATTGTCACTGTATGCATTCAATTTCTTTCAGTAAAATATGTAGCATTCACATTCTCGTCCCGTATACTAGCACTGAGAGTGAATGTCACTTTCACCTTCACTCTCATAACTCATAGTATTCATACATGCTAGAGTGAAACTTTCATTTTCATTACTCCTAGTACTGTATATATACTCGTATACCTATAATACTACTCATTTACATTTCTATTTACGTAATCTATTTTATTTACATTTCTATTTTATTTACACTGTGTTATGCACTGTCACTTGAAGTAACTTATAAAACTATTTTCCACTGTTCACTTACAGTTACATTCACTGCTTTCACTTGCTGTTTACACATTATTTACAATTCCACTTGCACTGTTTTACTCAACAGAAAGATCGTAGTCACTCTCTATCAATTGTCAGCCTTTTACCTCTTTCCACACGTGGTTTAGTAGGGGGTAAAGGTCACAGGGCCCTTTGCATGGGACTAAAAAGCGGCGGAAGTTAGCAGGAGCAAATCCGACTTACTTTCACCTTGAAAGACGACAGTAAACTGATAGGGGTGGGCCGGGGTGGCCTACCTAGGGAGAATGCATTACTGCCAACGTCAGCCTCTTGAGAGCTGCTAATATATAGCTGTGAAATGATTGGCAGGAAATCTAGACAATACATTATAAATTAGGTAGTTCCAGGTGAATGTAAATATCACTTAGGCTTCTCCCTTCCCTCCTTATATATATTTTTAGTACAAGAATAGATTATAAGGCATATTTCAAGGGGAAATAAACAGCGAAAATTAGCAAACGAGTGCACGTGAGGTGTTGTCAGGTGATAATTAGCCAATTCTAGGTGTATGACACTCTCACTTACCTTATTTCTTTTTGGTATATATTATTTGGTATAAGAATAGGACATAGGGCTTATTTCAATGGATGAAATCAGTGGAAAATTCCAGGGAAGATTTACTTAGGATAGCACAGCCGGGCAGGCAAGAGGAGAGGGTAATGGAGGGAAGGTAGGGAGGGGAGTCAAGAACGGGGAGAAATGGCTAAATTGTCAACAATGGATGGGAGTACAGATGAGATTAGGAGTGCTGACTAATGTTGGACATTAGCAGTACTGATAGATGATACTTGAAAGCCCGGGTGAATTCAAAATAACACAGTATCGCAAAAGTGACGCCCCGCGATATGATCCCTTGCTCCCAAGTGTCACAAAAGTGACGCCCTGCGGTTAAGGGGTTAAGACTCCTGTACGCTTATTACAAAAATTTTAAACATCTTAAGTCATTTATCTACGTATGTTGAGCGCAAATGTATATCTCATATTCTTTGGAGATCTAGAGACAAAATATTACAAAGTAATCACTTAAAGTTTCAACCGATTCCCAAACACTGTCTTGATGCTTATAAAAGGCGAGGAGCCGCGCTGAATATTTCAGATCATTGCTCCTCTTCATCGTTACAAGTTAGTGCCCGAACTCTCAACCCCCCCTTCTCTCCCTTGTGTGATAAGTCGTCATATACAGTACGTAAGTTAAATTTGTGGTATTTCCCTTGATCCTTCTTGTACTGAATAATGAGATCATCGTTCCTCTTTATCATTACAGACTGTCTGTTCAAGCCACTGCCAAACGCATCACACTAAATCACCCCCCCCCCTTTTTTCCCTAGTTCATGTAGCCTAAGTAACGAATAAATAAGCTGGTCCATTTTGATTACAATCCGTTTGATCAATGTTCATATAATTACTGTAACTTTACTACATATGATTCTTGAGTTATACGAGTTTAATCTTAGGAGAATATCTTGGTGGTAATCTTTAATTCTTCGAATCTTCCCGAGAGTCCAACTGTGACCCCAGGATTAATATATTCACGTGTATCAGTATTCTTTGAATCTTCCTGAGAGTCCAACAGTGACCATAAGATTAATATATCCATGTGTACCAGTATTCTTTGAATCTTCCTGAATGTCCAACTGTGATCATGCGATTAATATATCCATGTGTATCAGTATTCTTTCAATATTAACTTAGCTTGTAAAGTTTCATAGTTCTAGTGATGTAGGTCTATCTATATCTATCTATCTGCCAGACGCCTGAATCCCGTTTGTGGTGGCCACAAACAAATCGCCTCCACGTCGCCCTGTCCCCCGCCATTTCACTGCCCTGCTCCCAACTCACACCCCCCTCTCTCATATACCTCCCCACCCCATCTTTATTTCGTTTGGGTTCATTCACAGTTTGAAGAATAATCTGTCTCAGTTCTTGATGCTCAGTTAATCTTAGGTTATTTCGAGTTCAAGTTTTGCTATCCTTTAAGGAGTGGTACAGACGAGATCAAGTGGCCCGCATGGTGTGCTAATATCTAACTATTCACGCCCTCTCAAATAAGACCACGCTACCAAATTGCCCATAAACTCTAAGATCACGCTACCTCATTTCCCATAAATTCTCAAGTAAGATCATGCTACCCTATTTCTCTTAATCTCTAAAATTCTCCAATAAGATCACGCTACCCCATTTTCCATAATCTCTAAAATTCCCAGCATTACACTGGTGTAATTTATTGATGACCAAAATTTCTTGTGTTACACTGGTGGCCAAATTTCTCAGTATTACATACTGTATATATAATCACTCTAATATCCGGACGCCCAATATCCGAACATCCCCACTATCCGGACATAAGAATGTTTCATACTGTACTTTTTCCATACTATACTTACCTCATTTCACTCTTTAATGTCCTTTATTGGTGTGAATAGGGTGTTAGGAGCTATGCATGTGCAGTAGGAAGGTGTTTTTCTGAGTTAGGCTAGGTTAGGGTCCATAAGTACCAGTCCAGGAGCCAGTCACCAGAATGTTTATTATTGTATGAACCTACTTCTAAACCCTCATTTTATGTTTCTTTTGCATTTATTTCAGTCATTTATGTGCCTTATTGGTGTGATTTGGGTCTTAAATAGGTGCTATGCATGTCCAGAGGGAGTTATATAGGTGTTTCTCTGAGTTAGGGTCCATAAGCACAAGTCCAAAAGCTGGGGCCCAATATCCGGACCTACCTATGGCTTTATTACGTCGGATATTGGAGTGATTACTGTATATATATATATATACAGTATATATATATATACAGTAAGACCTCAATATGATGGACATCAGTAGACCGGAATTCACATTTATCGGAATCGAGGAGCTACCAGACTACCTGACCACTTCAGCTATGTTCACCATGGTAAAGTAAATAAAAGACATGGCTATCAGTATTATTACATATATTAAACCACTCGACTATTGCAGTGAAGGTATAATACAGTATAGTACTGTAGTGGTAGTGAAAACAGTTTAAAAACCGCTGGTGCGATCCGGACTAATGTCTGATATATCGGAAAAAGTCTGGGTTAGTAGGGGGAAGTCCGAATGTCTTTTTAATCGGAATTTCGCTGTAATCGGAATGACTTAGGCCCAAATTAGTCCGTTATAGTGAGGTCTTACCGTATATATGTAAGTGTATATATATATATATATATATAGATATACAGATATATATATATAGATATATATATATATATATATATAGATATATATATATATATATATATATATATATATATATATATATATATATATATATACAGTAATCACTCCAATATCCGGATCAATAGAGCCATCGGTAGGTTCGGATATTGGTTTTGTCCGGATATTGGGCCCCAGCTTATGGACTTGTACTTACGGACCCTAACACAGAGAAACACCTATACAACTCCCCTCCGGACATGCATAGCACCTATTTAACACCCAAATCACACCAATAAGGCACATAAATGACTGAAATAAATGCAATAGACACATAAAATGTGGGTTTAGAAGTATGTTCATACATTAATAAACATTCTGGTACTTATGGACTCTAACCGAACCTAACCTAACCGAACCTAACCGAACTCTGAAAAACACATTCCTACTGCACATGCATGAGGTAAGTTTAGTATGGAAAGAAGTACAGTATGACACTTTCTGGTAAGTATAGTATGGGAAAAAATACAATATTAAACATTCTGGTAAATATAGTATGGAAAATAGTACAACATGAAACATTTTGGCTACTTACAGCAAGTCCCTGGCCACCTCGATGAATAACCGCCTCCTCTCGGACTCTGACAGTAAGAACGATTTCCTGAAGCACTTGCACTACACTCTTCCTGAAGTCTTGCACTGAACTTAGTCACTAACACACAGAAGTCCGTTCTTTTCACAGTGTTCACTTTAGTCCAAATAATGTTCCATTAAATTTAAGTGTTGCACATTAACTTTTCCCAATTTTTTTAAGTTTCCAAAGCCAAAACAAAGAAGGTTAGTTACGTTAAATTTCTTTTCTACTTAGTCTTTTCTCCCAACTTGAAAACCTTAACACAACACACCGTTTTTTCACTGCACAACACTCAAAATTCCCGTGTGGTCTAGTGGAGAAGTTCTTGCTGTTTATTCACTGTCAGAGCCCGAGAGTATCACTGGCAGGCGTCCAAGGGGTGCATCGGTGGGTAGTGGTGATGGCGTACCGACTACAGAAGACTCTGAAGACAGCCGCAAACTCACGTCGAGCGGTGACTCCACTGTAGCTGATGTGCTGGGCTGTGGCTCGGAGCATGAGGGCCTGTCTTGGGGAGGCAACGAGTGGAACCAGGGCTTGGCACAGCGGGGGTCACGGGCCTGAAAAAACTGTCAATCGTTGACTGACGCAAGGACCGACGATTCTGGCGATTGATGATGCGCTGCCGGAAAGCACGCACTTCCGCCCCCCCTCCCAAGGGCCCCATCTCCCTGTCGCAGTCCGGGTGTTCCAGGTAGTCTAGGACGAACTCTAGATGTTCCCGGAGTGCGCTCAGCTTGGGGATGGCTGGAGTAGTGTCCTGCTGGGCGGAGTCTGCATCATCATCGCCTTCGTCGTCGGAATCTTCAAGTTCGGGACTGACACCAGCAACCGAAGACGCGATCTCGATATCAGACAACGTCTGATACCCAGGATCGCCCTCGTCGTCGTCCAACCACTCACGAACATCGTCCACATCAACATCGTCGCCGTGCGTACGGAGCCGTGCATGGAAGTCATCCACGTCAAACCCTAGGAAATCGTACTCCACATCTGTTCCGAGAAGCAGAGCGAGACCAACCATTTTCAAGAGTTTTCACAGGGACTTCCTTCCATGCACTAGCCCAGTTGTACAGCGCAGACTTGATGTTGTAGCGGCGAAGGTTTTCCAAAGTCCGCTTGCCTCGAGTGTCACGTCCTTCCCTGCGCTCGTCCTCGTCCTCGAGAACCACCATCACCTCGTCCAGGAACTTCCGACGGTACAGGCGCTTTGTTGCCACGATCACTCCTTGGTCCATTGGTTGAATGAGAGCAGTCGTATTAGGTGGCAGAAACATGCACCTAATACGGCCATTCTCAGCAACCAAGTCCTTGTCGCACGGGTGGGCAGGTGCATTGTCGAGGAGAAGGAGAGCCTTTACCTGGTCGCGAGGAATTCCCAGTGTCTTCGTCTGGTAATGTATGACCTCCTTGGAAGTGATGGTGAAACCAGTCTTTGAAAATCACAGCTGTGAACCATGCTTTCAAAGAATGGTACCATACGACAGGAAGGACATCCATCACCCCACGAAGGCACCGAGGCTGCTTTGCACGGCCAACAATAACGGGCTTAAGCCGGTGCATGCCGTTAGCATTGGCACAACACAAAGCAGATATCCGTTCCTTAGAAAGCTTGCGGCCAGGTACACGCTTCTCCGTCTCATCGGCGAGAGTGTTCGTTGGCACCGAGCGATAGAATAGGCCAGTTTCGTCAGCGTTATAGACTTGACCGAGAGTGAGGCCCTCCCTGTCGATCAAGCCTTTCACCTTGTGCCGAAACTCGTCCACTCCATCCTCGTTAGCGTCCAATGCTTCGCCATGTGCTTTACGGTTAGTAAGGCCATGTCGCAACTTGAACGCGAAGAGCCAACCCTCGGATGCCTTGAAGTCTAGGGCGTCGTGAAGCCTTGCAAACTTCTCAGCAGCAGCCTTCAGCTCCGTTCCACGTACCATCACACCAGCTGCACGTTGCTGTCGATACCAAATCAACGTGGAGCGGTCGATCTCTGCATACTTGGGAGTAAACATAACCTTCCTCTCCACGTTGCGTTTGCTTCTCGACGAGAAGTCAGCCGTGTACTGCATGAGCTTGTCTCGGGAACGCTTGATATCAAACAAAGTCGACCGGGCCAGGTTGAACTCGCGGAGAATGCGAGAGGAAGACCAACCCGCATCAACCTTCTCCAATATCTCCCGTTTCTTCTCCAGAGTCAACACCACTCTCTTCCTTTTCTCAGGAGGCGGGGCCATCATCACACACACTAAGAGTAGGGCAGAGAGCAGCAGGAGGCCTTGCAGCAAGTACGGCACCACCACAAAAGCGAGCACGTGGGCAGCCATTACGAAGAGCGCAGGTCCAGTCGCGGTGAGAGACAGGCGGGAAGTGGGGAGGATGCAGCGGCGCTCTATCGGACGTCGGAGGAATGACGAACCAAAACAATGCTCTCACGCGGCGCGCGCGGCAAGTTCAAATTACGGACGGCAAAAAATCGGTTTTTTTTCCAATTTTTTTGGATTTTCGGACCATTTTGGGAATGTTTGATCCCAGGACGATAAGGTTCGGTTAGTGGGGATGTTCGGTTATTGGGCGTCCGGATATTAGAGTGATTACTGTATATATACAGGTAACTCGAACGGAACACGATCTCACGGAACGCGCTCGCAATTATACACGGTTAGGGCTGGGATACATATAATACAACGTAAGATTAAAAAACCATTATGAAAACTACAAATTAACGCAGGAGAGGCCTTTGAAAGATCAAATCCTCGAACGTCACCGCAGCGCGCGGTTTGTTTTGATTACGTGACGATCTAGGTGGGAAATTATTCAGTGAGTGAGACATTCCCGAGTACAGTAGCACAGTATTTGTAAGTTAAATATTTGCAGTACTGTACTGTTCTGGTAAGTTTATGTGCAACTTAAAGTACTATTAAATAACGTTAAAGCAAGAAATAAAGTCTTATATCCAGTTTTTTTTTTTTTTTTTTTTTTTTTTTTTTTTTTTTAAATGCGAGGAAGAAGGAACCAAAGGCCAAGAGCCCGCAGTAACAGTTCCCTCCAAGAGAAAAACAAAATACAATATAGAGCCAAATTCAAGATCCGATCATTTTGAGATGCCTGGACACACTGCGTTTGAAAGACTGGAGATCATAGGCAGCAGGAAATACAGACAGAGGGAGACAGTTCCAGAGTTGACCTGTTGCATAAATGAAAGACTGGGAGTAACGGTTAATTCTTGCATTAGAGAGTTGGACAGAAAAAGGATGCGAGTCTGCTGCCAGACGGGTGCTACGCGCCCGTCGTAGAGGTGGAGGAATGCAAGCAGACAGTTCAGAGGAGCAGTGACCATTAAAGTAGCGATAGAAAAGAGATAAAGATGCAACAGTGCGGCGAAGAGACAGAGGTTGAAGGGAGTCAGTAAGAGGAGGAGAGTTAATGAGACGAAAAGCCTTTGACTCCACCCTATTGAGAAGGGCTGTATGATAGGCGTCAGAATATTGCCTTTTTTATTTGTTCGTTTTTTCCTCAGTACTGTACAGTATTTGTAAGTTAAATATTTAGTGTTCTCGTATGTACTGTACTTGTAAGCACTTAAATAAAGTTAAATAATTAAATAAAGCCTTGTAACCAGTTAACCCGAATTATATGATTACCCATGATCGGCGTCGGAATATTGCCTTTTTTGTTTGTTCGTTAAACTCTTACTGTACTGCTTTTCTACAGTACTGTATTTGTAAGTTAAATATTTACTGTTCTGGTATGTACTTGTAAGCAATTAAAGCATTAAATAAAGCCTTGTAACCAGTTAACCTGATTTATATGATTACCCATGATCGGCGTCGGAATATTGCCTTTTTTGTTTGTTCGTTAAAGACTTATAATAAGAGAAAAATACATTTTTGTCTTGGTATCTTTACCTATTTGCTCAGGTTTGCTGTAATGGTTTGGATCATTTGATGTAATGCAACGTGTAGAAAACTGTGAAAACTTTCGGGAAGTGAATGAAAATCTGGGACATGAGACTGACCTTGACTTCACCCTCTCATGTATCATCTGTCAGCTCATCATCTGCTATCGTGATGAGTGGATGTACGATTTTTCGCTCGTGGCCATTCCTAACCATACATAGTTACATCCATTATCTCGACCCAGACAGAAAATACAATCTTTTTCCTCCCTTGCAAAACACAAACAACTACCCTGTTTACGAGACAGCAATATATATTGCGAAAATAACAAGGTAAAATGATAAAGATGAACGTAAAATGATAAAGATGAACATGTTATGACGGAAGAAGTACGTTTTCCCCGTCTGTAAACGTATTTATTTCTGCTTTGTATCTGTATTCGTAATAATTAGACTTAATGTTAGTTCTGAAACTGCATTACGATTCTGTTTTTAGCCATTCTCGTGGTGTGGGAGCTGGAAGTTGTGACACAACTTCCTTATTGCAAATCGGACTGACCCTCCACTTCATTCTCCCGTGGCAGAGTCTAGCCTTGGAGGACGTGCAGTTTTCTCATTTAGGACTGAAAATTCAACTCTTTCGCTCCCTTTTCCAAGCATGGGCACAACGATGACGTAAAAAATAACTCGAAACTACCATAAACGTAAATCAAAAAGGTCAAAATGTATTCATAACATTTTTTTTTTTTCCAGCCATTCCTAACAGATTATGTACTGAAATCATTCGATATCACAGTACTGCATTTCTAAGTTAAATATGTACTGTTCTGGTATGTACTTGTATGTTAAAGCACTGGTACCAGTTAACCTGATTTATATGATTACCTATGATCGGCGTCGGCATGTTTCCTTGTGTTTACGTACAGTATTTGTGTGTTGAAGTTTTGCTGTGGAGTACTGTATTTGTGAGTTATAACATTAAATAAACCTTCTAACCACTTAAAGTGCTTTCTAGTGATTACCAGTGACAGATAACAGAAAAAACAACACATTTGGGGGGGTCTAGGGAGCAAAATACGGAGTAGTTTAAATATACGCGATTTCGCACCTAACACGGCACAGTAGGAACGAAACCCACGTGTTCCGTGTGAGTTACCTGTATATATATATATACAGTAATCACTCTAATATCCGGACGCCCAATATCCGAACATCCCCACTATCCGGACATAAGAATGTTTCATACTGTACTTTTTTCCATACTATACTTACCTCATTTCACTCTTTAATGTCCTTTATTGGTGTGAATAGGGTGTTAGGAGCTATGCACGTGCAGTAGGAAGGTGTTTTTCTGAGTTAGGCTAGGTTAGGGTCCATAAGTACCAGTCCAGGAGCCAGTCACCAGAATGTTTATTATTGTATGAACCTACTTCTAAACCCTCATTTTATGTTTCTTTTCATTTATTTCAGTCATTTATGTGCCTTATTGGTGTGATTTGGGTCTTAAATAGGTGCTATGCATGTCCAGAGGGAGTTGTATAGGTGTTTCTCTGAGTTAGGGTCCATAAGTACAAGTCCATAAGCTGGGGCCCAATATCCGGACAGAACCAATATCCGGACCTACCTATGGCTTTATTACGTCGGATATTGGAGTGATTACTATATATATATATATATATATATATATATATATATATATATATACACACAGTATATCATACATGTATGTTTGTGTGTGTCTGTGTGTGTGTTAACAAAATATTCATGAAACAAAAATACTGGGATGGAATATGAATGAAAATATCTTTGATGCAAAGAAAATAAAGTGTAACTGAAAAGCATTTTAAAGAAAAGGAGTGACAAATTAAGATGTATCTAAAGTGTACAGAGAAAAATTAATGAATCAGCTCTCTCTCTCTCTATCAACATTTCATTAAAAATTGCTAGTCTGGACATGAACAACTGGGCTAGGCAGCAAGTATTTTTCAAACAGCCAGGAAATACTAAATAGTGAGAGAGAGAGAGAGAGAGAGAGAAAGAGATGGGGAAAGAGCAATTAAGAGACTGGTCCCTCTCCCCCCCCCTCATACTCAGCCCCCTCCCCACCAATACCCCACCCATCTCTCTCTTTACACTAGTGTCAAATATATGGGTAGCCACAGGGCAGCTGCCGAGCTTCTCAAAGAGCCAACTCTACTGCTTCGTATCCTTAAGCTGCTTCACCTACAAGATCATTTTAGTCCCCACCCAAAACTACAATGTCATCATCCCCCATACCTACCTTCTACATTATTCAATCCAGCCTGTGGAGCATACAGGTATTCGATATACATGAAAACGTGTCCCCACCGAACAAAATTTTCCTTACTATTATCCTTCCACTCACTCTCAATAAATTCATGACATTCCACCCTTTTCTCCTTAGCCAACAACCCCATACCACCATATCCATCTGCCCTACTCTGCCAAAATATCTTGTATCAACAATCCCTCCCCGCAATCACTTTGGATCTTCCCCTGTAGCTAACCTCCTGCACACATCCAACATCCATCCCCCTACTCAATGCCTCAATCACTTCCCCTGCTCTACCCCTCAAACTGCCCACTTTCCAAGATGCCACTCTGATTCCCTTGGGTGATTTAGTTTCCTCAGGCTTGCTCTGATTTTTCTGTCATAATTGGTACAAAGTAAAGGGGAGAGACAGACCACAGGCCCCTTTCACCGGTACAGACCGAAGTCCAGGCATGGGACCTAGGACCCATAGCCCACCAGCCATGACCAGTGGCTTTGGGGCTCCCTGCCAAGACTGCTACAGGGACACCCTCCAAGCGCACCTTGGCACTGTAACTGACCCGCCATTATTGACCCATTGATAGGGCAGCCTCCTGGGGCACTACTCCCAGGTTCAGGCCTCTCTCTATTGGGTGGAAGCGACAGCCTTGGAACTGCAATGCCCTGTACCCTCTAGCACAGATCCGAGCTCCATCCCATCCCGGGGCTCATGTCACACCTCCCCTTCTTTTCTTGTTTGCCTCTGCCTCTAGCACAATATATGACCATTAGACAATTCTGTGACTGTACCACCTGGTATTCTGATCTCGCTAAGATCTACGACACCCCAACTTACATACCTCAGTTCTTCAAGAGGAATAGCTAAGTTAGCTTCACTAGCAAGAGTTTGGACATCGAAAGTCACAAGTTTCAATTTCCAAAGGCGGTGTGCAATGACATAATTTTCCCTACAACCATAGATACTAAATGGAAAAAGGTCAGAAATCGAAGGATGAATGTCAGATCTGACCCCTAATTCTATCAGTCACCATTTATGACATGCATGGAATTAATGTACTGTATATAGGTACAGTATTCTTTCCTCTCCTATCATCAGTATAACTAATTTTATCCAAGTGAGCATGCTTACCTCCACCATAAACAGTTCTGGTTTCCTTGACAGTCTGTGTGAGGACACAGAGGGCATCGTGCAGAGAACGCTGAGCCTCTTCCAGAATCTGTGTGGTGGCTCCTCGTAGCACCACCGTACATGCCTCACCCAGTGCCACACCTCCCAGTCTGATCATACGGTCCTCACCAATCATCACCTACAAAAATACATGGAGGTCCATAAACAAATTTTTTTCCAATATATGTGACATGCTAAGAAAGCTAATCAATGATCTACTATAAACTTGTAAAAAAACAAAACAAAAATAATTAAACAAATAAAACTTCTGGCTGGTCAACAAAGGTGAGGTTAGAAGTCACTTATTACCATACACCTATTTAACTTCACCACCCTGCATACTCCTGGGAACCCCCATTAACCCGCCGCATCCCGGCAGATTTTTCACCAATGAACCCCCAATCCTGGCAGATTTTTTTTTTTTTTTTTTTTTTTTTTGGCTAAAACCTCCGCTTTAATGAGAAACACTGAAAATTCAGAGAGACAGTGCTCAGTTGAGTTTAGAAATACAGTAGTGCACCAACTTTCGCTACAGCAGGATTCGCGGAATCCACTTTCGCGGCATGCACCAAATATTCCCTAACTTCCACTTTCGCTTGAAAAAAAAAATCGATTTTCGCACACAAATTTTGGGTTTGGGACAATATTTTGAACTTTGAATTTCCTGCACCGCCCGCCCGCAACCCACCGCCATCTTGAATGACGTCATGTCAACACTCTGTCCACCCATTCCCGCCATTGTGTACGAGCGTGCTAGCTCCATTGTGTTGGATTCTCACGGTTCAATGGCCTCTACTATACCTGGTAGTGTGGGGAAAGGGCCTGGTGGTGTGGGGGGAGAGCCTGGTGGTGTGGGGGGAGAGCCTGGTGGTGATAAAAAGTGGCCGGGACATTCAAAGTCAGGAGGAAAGGCCAAGGCTAAAAGAGAGTATCGTGTTGGAGTGAAGAAACCTCAACCTGGTCTCTGTGGTATGTTTCTCCTCATATAATGTGTACTGTACAGTTTTTATTGTTTGTATCTCACAATGCAATGTACAATAGTGATTTGATGTACTGTATTGCAAGTGAAAATGAAAATCTGATGTTACTTTAGGATAACCGGGAACCAATTAGCCTTTTTGCCGTAAAGACAATGCCCCAACTTTCGCTAATTCCACTTTCACGCATTATTTTTGGACCCAATTAGGCGCGAAAATTGGTGCCCCACTGTATGGTAGAAGTAATAGCACCTTTACCTTGTTTCTGTGTTCTCTCAGGCCAGGCTCGAGAGAAAATGTTTTCTATGAGAGGGGTGGCTATTTCAAACCATTCATAACTGGTTAGATATTTATTTATTTGGTACGAATTTATAGGTAGTACAAGAGTATACTGGTTTTCTATCTATCTATCTATTGCCAGACGCCTCAATCCCATTCGGGGTGGCCACAAAAAAATTGCCTCCACGTCGCCCTGTCCCCCCGCCATTTCACTGCCCTGCTCCCAACTCACACCCCACTCTCTCATATATTGGTTTTCAGACAATAATACAGGAAACATAAGTGTTATTCACTCACTTTGGGGGAGGCGGTGGCTCAACCGGTAGAGAGGTGGCGTGCGGTCCTAACGGACCCAGGTTCAAATCCCGGCTGGGGCAGGGAACAGTTTAAGGATTTGAATTTCATTAAATCAGGCTTTACTGATCTACCAGAAGACCCGCCGACATGTCGTAAAAATACCCCCGCTAATACCAATACACCAGTCCTGTATGAGACAGCCCTAGCATGTATTCAATATGGACGGTGGGTGTTAGCGCCGAAGTGGTGACATGTAGAGGTGTATGGTATGTAGGACTGCTGGGCCTTGATAGCAGGCTGTGAAGCCTATGCCCAGAGTCGGACACACACACACACACACACACACACACACACACACACACACACACACAAAAAATCAACATATGGCACCTTCTTTTACAACGTTACCGCCTCATCACTTCTGCTTGCTTCTTCCTCTGGCTTATTTCTTCCTCTGTCCTCCACCTCAGGAATCACTTTTGCCTTGAATTTCATCATTGGAGAGACCGTGGTGCAACATGTTTTTACTGGCGGGCGGGGGGGAGGGGGGGGTATCTCTGCCTGGCGTTGGGTAGAGGTAAGTCTCCCACATATGCCTACCAAAAATCACCCGTGAAACTTGAAAAATGTGCAATTGACAGACCTCGCAACTGCATAACGTATGGATATGTCATTGGGTGTCATTGTGACAAAACGTGGTGACGTATCCATACGTCGTCGGGACGTGGCAGGTTAAAGCCACTATCACACAGGGACTTGTGGACATCCGATTTGCTACTGCCTGAGTGTTGTGGATAGCCAAGCACAGAATGCCACCAGACCTATTTGTAGATATCCATGCTCACTGACGCAATCCAAAACACCTTAGTCTCCACTTTCTCTATAGAGTTTATCCCTAGTAGTGGTCAAATACTGTGCATCGTCTGCTAGCTTGAATTTCACAGTACCCTCCTTCTCCTCCTCCTCTGTTTTCATGCAGAGGCTTCTTCCTTTTCCCGCAGGGTGAGGACTGCAATACACATTGCAAAAGTCATTAGCTGGTTCATGTTCAGTGTGGTTGTTGATAAACACATCATCTGCTATGGAGTCAGAACATGTGATTTAGGCTGTGGCCATCTGAGTGGGATGAACTTGATAAAGAAGGTGGCTTCTTCAAATGCACACACTGTGATAGGGAACGCTATTTTTGAACGTCTATTCTGTTCTGAACATTATATACAGTGCCCATGTGAGAGTGGCTTAACCCGCCCCGTGCCAAAGCCGTTTTAAAACAGCGTTATGCAACTGCGTGCTCAGTGCCAGTGCCATTTCAAAATGTCATTTTTTTTCCAAAAATCATGGAGAGCGCAATTTTTAAACTAGGCTCACAAAAATTGGTGAGGATGTACGTTAACTCTTCCACCACCCTGCCTCAGGCGCTCAGGCCTATACACCCACACGCTTAGTCATCGCCCTCGCTCTGCCTCACTCTGCTTGTACCACTCATACTGTACAGTCATGTCTTGTCACAGTATCTCTGACAAGGAGATTCAGGAGCTCCTGAAGGTGCCCTACACTGGCAAAAGCGATGTTGATGACGACATGCAAGATAAGGATTATGTGCAACAGGAAGATGAAAGTACTAGTGAGGAGGAAATACCCACAACAAGGAAATCCAGGTATGTGGGGTATGCTAGTACCCGAGGGATGAGGCCATCAGCACGTCGTCGCCTAGCCCTACATGACGAGGAGGAGGATTCAGAGGAGGAAGGTGAGGCTTCTACAGTAGTATTCCTGGGTGGCTGGGGAAGCCGAGGATTTCCCCACGTGGGGTTGGAAGTGTTAAGGGGAAGAGAGGGAGATTTGGGAATACAGTATTCCACTGGCTGGGGATGGGGGGGAGTCATCTCGCCCGTGCTATCTCTCGCACCCACGTGACCCAGTCCGCCCTAGCACCTCAGGACAAAGTGTTCCCTCATTCCCAAAACCCAGCATATCCACAGATATTGTTCCCCAATTTCCCACACCCAGCACATCTCGTGAAAGTGTTCCTCCTTTTGCTACATTTCCCAGCACATTGAGGGAAAGTGTTCCCCTATCCCCCACACTTCCCAGCACCTCCAGTGAGACTTTTCCCTCCTTCCCCACGGCCTTTGGATGAGGGAGGTGATGAAGTAATGTTGTTATCGTAAGTGTAAGACAATGTATTCACAGTGAGACACTCAGAAATACTCTTACAGTGTCTGTGTATACTGAAAGCATGTTGTAAATTATTTACCGTAAGTGTAAGTGCAGTACATAGTGAAGAAAAGTTGTATGAAAGTTACCGTAAATGTAAGATGAAGGATGCACAGTGAGAGAGATACGTGACAGGTGACAGGTGTTGCAGTACTAAGTGATTTATATGGAAAAAAAGATGTTTTCTGTATGAAATCCAGTGAAAAAAAAAATTCTATGCATATGAAGTGAACTGAAAAGTGTAAAAAACATTCCTAGACCTTCCCAGAGTAATGTTGGCCAGAATACCTGAGTTTACCTTCAGAGAAAACGAGTTTTTCTCTCACCTTTGCTGCAGTTCTTCTGGGAAACCACACCTGGGGGGCAGACCAGGGACTTCCAGAAAATGCAGTTCAAGCCTCCGGTGAGTCTTTTAATGGTCATATTCCTTTTTTTTTCCACATCAAAATCTATCATTTAAGCCTATTAAAAAAGGCTGGCACTGGCATGCCATTTTATGTCTGGGGTGCCCGGCACGCGGCGGGTTAAATGGAAGTTAGACCAGATATGAAGTACTATGTAAAAGGTTAATACTATACAGCATTAAGAGGCAGTAAATGATTACAGTTTTTCAGAGAGATATGCAGTAATATGTACAAGGGTCATGAATTCTTTAATTCTGTAGGAACATTAGATTACATTTTGAAAGGATGAGGAAACTGATTTACCCCACCTATTACTGTATCATGAATTACTAACATAAAAACACAAATCATGGAGTTACTGTGTTTACAACTGTAAGCAACAGAGTGTACATGCTACCTCCTCTGTAATTAAACAATGCAATCTCATGAATAAAAACTCACAGGTACTGACCAAATCCAAAGTTTAAAATCATTATCTTATGGTTGAGATTCCATATACCAACTCTGGTGCACAGCTTCAAGTTGAAACACAACAAACCAATTCTGCTTACTGACCTCTTCGATAACATCACACTTGCCGAGTTTGACAAGTTCTGGGCTGTCAAAGGTGGATGTAATCTCACCACCAGTGACCAGAGCCAGGCGCTCAATGCCATCAAAATCAGCATGTTCAATGGCCATTACTCCAGCATCAGCAAACAGCTGCTCTGGGTAGTTGTAGATTAGCTGGCTGTGGGAAAGAAAGATCTTTCAGCAACAGTCTGGGTCAAGCTTCAGTATGATCAAGTAAAACACTGTCCTACAAAACTGTGTGTATATATATATATATATATATATATATATATATATATATATATATATATATAATTTTCATCATTCATTCATCATCCAATCCTACATTGCCCCATGAGGAGCATAGGAGCCCGAGGCTAGGCAGTTGGTCCCGACATTTAAGATGAGAGTGACCAGCCTCACTCATCCCTGAGTGGCAATACATAAGCAATCAACCCCAACCACTCCTTGGATATAAACCCTCACCGGCTCAATCCGATTGGAGTGCAATAATTACCCACTAAACCACCAGGCGCCAAAATATGGTTATATGGTTACCACCAAGCGTAGTAAATGGTTTCTTGGTGTACTGGAAGCCATTTGGCTTGTCACTCAGTGTAGAGTCACCCACAGGCAGAGGGAAGAGGAAAGAATGAAGGAAAGAAAGACAGAAGAGGGAGTGTAAAGTCACCCGTAGGCAGAAGGACGAGGAAAGAATGAAGGAATGAAAGACAGAAGAGGATATATATATATATATATATATATATATATATATACAGTAAAATCTCAAATTTCGATGGACATATGTACCAAAAAACCGCATCTGAATTCAAAACATTGAAATTTAAACTGAACTTCTTATGGGAAAAATCAATTTGGGTCCAGGGCCTCCCAACTTCACTATGTAAAATATTGATTTTTTGCCCACACTCCCTGTAAACTTTATGAACTATAAATGTGGTTAAGTAACTGTAGTTCTGCACTGTATTGCCATACTGTAGTGTAGTGTAGAATACAGCAAAATTTGTTACAGTTTGTCAGTATCCTGTCACAGTTTTTATTACAGTAGTTACAGCACACTGTACAGTACAGTACCGGTACTAACCTTAGGTTATGGAATATTATCACTTGGCTGGCTGGTGCTGGTGGTGTGTGGCAGGGGTGGACCACTTAGTTGAATTAGCCTCCTCTGTGGAGGTATCCAACCCAAATTCTTCAAAATGAAGATCATCCTTGAGTATCTGGACAACTGCAGTGTCAACATCTTCCTCCTCACCCTCTTGGATGGATATATCTTGCAACACCATAGCACAGTACCCTCGCGTCCAACACGCGTTAGTCCAGGAAGATTCACGTCCAGCACGGAGAGCAAATAATTAGTATTATTTAATACGATTTAATTACTGCAACACGAGTGTGTTAGCATAACACGCACAGAGCTCCGAGAAGTGGGCGAAATCCGCAGAGTTCACCTCTAGCACGATCACCCCCGGTCCAACACGGTCATACTGGACATTCCCATGATGATGATAGCCAATGAAAACTTCTGATCAAGTAGCCTTCCCCGCCTGCTATCGTGACGTGATCGTGATGCCGCCCAATTAAAAACGCTTCTGCTGTCACGTGATGTTTTGTTTATATTTCTCCCGCCACAGCACCACTCAGTCGCATAATTCGCATTGGAAGGTGCTTTTTTCTTGCTGCATTTTCTGCCCTTGTTACTGCATTTTACCCTGCTCACGATGCCTACGAAGCCTTCTGAGAACCCCAAGAAGCGTCGGCACCTCCCTCAGGCCACCAAGCTAAAAGGCATCGAGAGGAAGAAGAAAGGGGAGAGGAAAGTTGACACTGCCAAGGCCAACGACATGAATGACGCCAACGTGAGGACCATAATAAAAAACCAAGACAAGATCCTGGCAGCAGTGAAGGCTGACAGAGTGCTAGGACAGGCAGAAGCAGGACCTTCCATGGCTGTGGACGAAGATAGTGATTCTGAGTGTGATTTCGAAGGATTTATGAGGGAGGTTGAGGAGGAGCAGCAGCCATTACCCGCTAGTGACGCCAGCAGCCATCCTCCGGGGACCCAGTAGGACTACCTACAGCCTTGGATACCACCTTCCATTCCCAGCAAGCCCACCAACACTATCCTAAAAGGTTAGTTATCATTCATAGCACAGTACCATTTATTATAATCACAATAGTACCAATATATGTATAGGCATATGGTAGGTATTTAGGGTGACTTTTCCTAGGGTTGTTGACATAATTCATTTTTCCCCATAACCTCTATTGTTTGTCCAACACGTTTTTGGTCCAACACGTGACTCATGCATGACAGTATTACCGTGTTGGACGCGAAGGTACTGTAATTGGCTTGAAGAAGGTGATGATCTTTGTTTCTGCTTATGAAGCCCGCGACAGCATCGAAATTTGCGATTTTGCATCGAAAACTGAGGTAGGCAGACCACTCCAAAATGCATCTAAATTTGAATAATCGAATTCTAACCTATTGAAATTTGAGATTCTACTGTATACAGGTAACTCGCACGGAACACGCGGGTTTCGTTCCTACCGTGCCGTGTTAGGTGCGAAATCGCGTATATTTAAACTACTTCGTATTTTGCTCCCTAGACCCCCCAAATGTGTTGTTTTGCTGTTATCTGTCACTGGTAATCACTAGAAAGCACTTTAAGTGGTTAGAAGGTTTATTTAATGTTATAACTCACAAATACAGTACTCCACAGCAAAACTTCAACACACAAATACTGTACGTAAACACAAGGAAACATTTCGACGCCGATCATTGGTAATCATATAAATCAGGTTAACTGGTACTAGTGCTTTAACTTACAAGTACATACCAGAACAGTACATATTTAACTTAGAAATGCAGTACTGTGATATCGAATGATTTCAGTGCATAATCTGTTAGGAATGGCTGGAAAAAAAAAAATGTTATGAATACATTTTCACCTTTTTGATATATGTTTATGGTAGTTTCGAGTTATTTTTTACGTTATCGTTGTGCCCATGCTTGGAAAAGGGAGCGAAAGAGTTGAATTTTCAGTCCTAAATGAGAAAACTGCACGTCCTCCAAGGCTAGACTCTGCCACGGAAGAATAAAGTGAAGGCTCAGTCCGATTAGCAATAAGGAAGTTGTGTCACAACTTCCAGCTCCCGCACCACGAGAATGGCTAAAAATAGAATCATACTGCAGTTTCAGAACTAACAATAAGTCTAATTATTACGAATACAGATACAAAGCAGAAATAAATACGTTTACAGACAGGGAAAACGTACTTCTTCCGTCATAACATGTTCATCTTTCTCGATCATTTTACGTCCATCTTTATCATTTTACCTTATTTTCGCAATATATATTGCTGTCTCGTAAACAAGGTGGTTGTTTGTGTTTTGCAAGGGAGGAAAAAGATTGTATTTTTTGTCTGGGTCGAGATAATGGGTGTAACTATGTGTGGTTAGGCATGGCCACGAGCGAAAAAATCATACATCCACTCATCACGATAGCAGGTGGTGAACTGACAGATGATACATGAGAGGGTGAAGTCAAGGTCAGTCTCATGTCCCAGATTTTCGTTCACTTCCCGAAAGTTTTCACAGTTTTCTACAAGTTGCATTACATCAAATGATCCAAACCATTACAGCAAACCTGTGCAAATAGGTAAAGATACCAAGACAAAAATGTATTTTTCTCTTATTATAAGTCTTTAACGAACAAACAAAAAAGGCAATATTCCGACGCCGATCATGGGTAATCATATAAATCAGGTTAACTGGTTACAAGGCTTTATTTAATGCTTTAATTGCTTACAAGTACATACCAGAACAGTAAATATTTAACTTACAAATACAGTACTGTAGAAAAGCAGTACAGTAAGAGTTTAACGAACAAACAAAAAAGGCAATATTCCGACGCTGATCATGGGTAATCATATAATTCGGGTTAACTGGTTACAAGGCTTTATTTAATGATTTAACTTTATTTAAGTGCTTACAAATACAGTACATACGAGAACAGTAAATATTTAACTTACAAATACTGTACAGTACAGTACTAAGGAAAAAACGAACAAATAAAAAAGGCAATATTCTGACGCCTATCAGGTAAACTGGTTATAAGACTATTTCTTGCTTTAACGTTATTTAATAGTACTTTAAGTTGCACATAAACTTACCAGAACAGTACAGTACTGTAAATATTTAACTTACAAATACTGTGCTACTGTACTCGGGAATGTCTCACTCACTGAATAATTTCCCGCCTAGATCGGCACGTAATCAAAACAAACCGCGTGCTGCGGTGACGTTCGAGGATTTGATCTTTCAAAGGCCTCTCCTGCGTTAATTTGTAGTTTTCATAATGGTTTTTTAATCTTACGTTGTCTTATACGTATCCCAGCCCTTACCGTGTATAATTGTGAGAGCGTTCCGTGAGATCGTGTTCCGTGCGAGTTACCTGTATATATACAGGTAAGCCCTTAATTCACGCAAGGGTTACATTCCCAGACCCTTCGCGTATGTGGTAAATTCGCGTATACATTCTGCCCTTGTGTGCACATAATTACGCATGTCTACTAAGTATATTACATCTGAATAATACTGTTTATGCATTACATACACCTTATAAACTAGCATAAAGTATGAAAAACAACAAAAATGTAAGAAATTTAACACTGAAACCTGACAAGCACAAGCGTAGGTCTGGTGCACAAACCCTCACTGCCTCCCATATGCTTCATTCTGCCTTCTTTATTGTCCAAACAATTGACTCAATCACCCCAAACATACGGTTCCAAGCCAGTTCACAGGCGTAGGTGAAGACACTTTAGCACAGTCTGGTGCACTAGCCCTCACTGACTCCCGTATGCTACGTTCTGTCTTCTTTAGTGTAAGAACAGTTGACTCACCCTAAACACAAGGTTCAGAGACAATTCACCATGAAGTCAATTCACCATCAAAACATGGACAATTCCGTCTTTCTATAATCATACTTATTATTGATTAATTAATACAGTAATCACTCCAATATCCGGATCAATAGAGCCATCGGTAGGTTCGGATATTGGTTTTGTCCGGATATTGGGCCCCAGCTTATGGACTTGTACTTACGGACCCTAACACAGAGAAACACCTATACAACTCCCTCCGGACATGCATAGCACCTATTTAACACCCAAATCACACCAATAAGGCACATAAATGACTGAAATAAATGCAATAGACACATAAAATGTGGGTTTAGAAGTATGTTCATACATTAATAAACATTCTGGTACTTATGGACTCTAACCGAACCTAACCTAACCGAACTCTGAAAAACACATTCCTACTGCACATGCATGAGGTAAGTTTAGTATGGAAAGAAGTACAGTATGACACTTTCTGGTAAGTATAGTATGGGAAAAAATACAATATGAAACATTCTGGTAAATATAGTATGGAAAATAGTACAACATGAAACATTTTGGCTACTTACAGCAAGTCCCTGGCCACCTCGATGAATAACCGCCTCCTCTCGGACTCTGACAGTAAGAACGATTTCCTGAAGCACTTGCACTACACTCTTCCTGAAGTCTTGCACTGAACTTAGTCACTAACACACAGAAGTCCGTTCTTTTCACAGTGTTCACTTTAGTCCAAATAATGTTCCATTAAATTTAAGTGTTGCACATTAACTTTTCCCAAGTTTTTTAAGTTTCCAAAGCCAAAACAAAGAAGGTTAGTTACGTTAAATTTCTTTTCTACTTAGTCTTTTCTCCCAACTTGAAAACCTTAACACAACACACCGTTTTTTTCACTGCACAACACTCAAAATTCCCGTGTGGTCTAGTGGAGAAGTTCTTGCTGTTTATTCACTGTCAGAGCCCGAGAGTATCACTGGCAGGCGTCCAAGGGTGCATCGGTGGGTAGTGGTGATGGCGTACCGACTACAGAAGACTCTGAAGACAGCCGCAAACTCACGTCGAGCGGTGACTCCACTGTAGCTGATGTGCTGGGCTGTGGCTCGGAGCATGAGGGCCTGTCTTGGGGAGGCAACGGAGTGGAACCAGGGCTTGGCACAGCGGGGGTCACGGGCCTGAAACTGTCAATCGTTGACTGACGCAAGGACCGACGATTCTGGCGATTGATGATGCGCTGCCGGAAAGCACGCACTTCCTCCACGAGTCCCAAGGGCCCCATCTCCTTGTCGCAGTCCGGGTGTTCCAGGTAGTCTAGGACGAACTCTAGATGTTCCCGGAGTGCGCTCAGCTTGGGGATGGCTGGAGTAGTGTCCTGCTGGGCGGAGTCTGCATCATCATCGCCTTCGTCGTCGGAATCTTCAAGTTCGGGACTGACACCAGCAACCGAAGACGCGATTCGATATCAGACAACGTCTGATACCCAGGATCGCCCTCGTCGTCGTCCAACCACTCCACGAACATCGTCCACATCAACATCGTCGCCGTGCGTACGCTTGGCCGTGCATGGAAGTCATCCACGTCAAACCCTAGGAAATCGTACTCCACATCTGTTCCGAGAAGCAGACGAGACCAACCATTTTCAAGAGTTTTCACAGGGACTTCCTTCCATGCACTAGCCCAGTTGTACAGCGCAGACTTGATGTTGTAGCGGCGAAAGGTTTTCCAAAGTCCGCTTGCCTCGAGTGTCACGTCCTTCCCTGCGCTCGTCCTCGTCCTCGAGAACCACCATCACCTCGTCCAGGAACTTCCGACGGTACAGGCGCTTTGTTGCCACGATCACTCCTTGGTCCATTGGTTGAATGAGAGCAGTCGTATTAGGTGGCAGAAACATGCACCTAATACGGCCATTCTCAGCAACCAAGTCCTTGTCGCACGGGTGGGCAGGTGCATTGTCGAGGAGAAGGAGAGCCTTTACCTGGTCGCGAGGAATTCCCAGTGTCTTCGTCTGGTAATGTATGACCTCCTTGACGAAGTGATGGTGAAACCAGTCTTTGAAAATCACAGCTGTGAACCATGCTTTCAAAGAATGGTACCATACGACAGGAAGGACATCCATCACCCCACGAAGGCACCGAGGCTGCTTTGCACGGCCAACAATAACGGGCTTAAGCCGGTGCATGCCGTTAGCATTGGCACAACACAAAGCAGATATCCGTTCCTTAGAAAGCTTGCGGCCAGGTACACGCTTCTCCGTCTCATCGGCGAGAGTGTTCGTTGGCACCGAGCGATAGAATAGGCCAGTTTCGTCAGCGTTATAGACTTGACCGAGAGTGAGGCCCTCCCTGTCGATCAAGCCTTTCACCTTGTGCCGAAACTCGTCCACTCCATCCTCGTTAGCGTCCAATGCTTCGCCATGTGCTTTACGGTTAGTAAGGCCATGTCGCAACTTGAACGCGAAGAGCCAACCCTCGGATGCCTTGAAGTCTAGGGCGTCGTGAAGCCTTGCAAACTTCTCAGCAGCAGCCTTCAGCTCCGTTCCACGTACCATCACACCAGCTGCACGTTGCTGTCGATACCAAATCAACGTGGAGCGGTCGATCTCTGCATACTTGGGAGTAAACATAACCTTCCTCTCCACGTTGCGTTTGCTTCTCGACGAGAAGTCAGCCGTGTACTGCATGAGCTTGTCTCGGGAACGCTTGATATCAAAAAAAGTCGACCGGGCCAGGTTGAACTCGCGGAGAATGCGAGAGGAAGACCAACCCGCATCAACCTTCTCCAATATCTCCCGTTTCTTCTCCAGAGTCAACACCACTCTCTTCCTTTTCTCAGGAGGCGGGGCCATCATCACACACACTAAGAGTAGGGCAGAGAGCAGCAGGAGGCCTTGCAGCAAGTACGGCACCACCACAAAAGCGAGCACGTGGGCAGCCATTACGAAGAGCGCAGGTCCAGTCGCGGTGAGAGACAGGCGGGAAGTGGGGAGGATGCAGCGGCGCTCTATCGGACGTCGGAGGAATGACGAACCAAAACAATGCTCTCACGCGGCGCGCGTGGCAAGTTCAAATTACGGACGGCAAAAAATCGTTTTTTTTTCCAATTTTTTTGGATTTTCGGACCATTTTGGGAATGTTTGATCCCAGGACGATAAGGTTCGGTTAGTGGGGATGTTCGGTTATTGGGCGTCCGGATATTAGAGTGATTACTGTACTTTAATAACTAATTTTCAGGTAGATTTTATATCTCATATAAGTAAAAAACTAGTGTACTGTACTTGCTAAATAAACTGGTATGTAAATGACGGGGAATCATCTTGACGGTGAATTGTCGCTGACATTCCTCACTTAAGTTTGTCCTACACTTTAACTTTCTCTGTCAGCAACATCACTTTACGAGTCCGTTTTGGTGTGTTACCACATGCATCACTAGCACCAGGCTTAGGCTCCAGGTTGGCAGACAAGCCAAGCAATCACTGGAAGACAGAAAAAGAAGCCACAAATAACGATTCGCGAGTCAAGCATGGTTCGACCATCAGATTCAAACTGACTGTGTGGACCGACCTTCCACACACACACACACACACATACATATATGTATGCACACAGGCAGCAGGTAGGCATTTTTACATTTTATTTATTTCTCTTGTATATTAAAATGATTTATCTGAATACTATAATTTTATGTTTTAATTATTGTACAAAAAATTCGTGGATAACCGAAATTGCGTGAAAAAAGTTCGCGTGAATTAAGGGCTTACCTGTATATGTATATACATATATATAGACACAGTCACAACTCATTTTACGTTGATTTGGTATATGATAATTTGCTACAACGATAACAGAAAAGTTCCACCCCAAAATCCGATTTCCAATGAATTTCCCGCTATAACAATATTGCCCTCGCAAAATTTCATAAGAAGCGCCAGGTACATGCAAGGCGAGTCGCTTGTCTCAGGCAAGATGGCAGCCTCAGCATGCAGCGCATTGTTTTGGTTCAGTTGCGGTCCCGCCATGCCTTCAAAGCCCTGTCTTTTCCACTCGTTCACGTGTGCCCCCCCCCCCCTATCGTCACCTCCTAGCCAAGCATCGTGCTACAATAGGCCTATACATTGTGTAGCACCAGGCCAATGTTACGCAAGTGTGATTGTTGTGTTGTTGCAACGATATACTGTACGTGAGTAATGCCGTCCGTATGTGTGATAGTGTTTGTTTTGGTCTTAGAGACGACTTGGACCAACACAGGAAGTGATTAAAGTGGGTTGTCATTTTTATTTCAGTCTTGGGTAGGTGACTTTGGGAAGCTGAGTTGACATAACCCCTCTTTAACCCTTACAACGCGGGCTTGATTTCCTTTGACTTGTGGCTACCGCGGGCATATTCGCGCTCCGACACTCTCTATAAAAATATTTGCCAAAAATCAGTTATTAGTCCTAGAATATTAAAATCAAATATACTTATGGCACATACCTTCAGCTTTCTCCTTGGGTGTTTGTTGAGCCTTCGTCGAGTACCGTAGGAGTTGTGGAGACCTCTGAAGTTGGGTAACGAAGTCTCCACTTTACACATCTCGACAACTCGTAATATGATTACCACAGCCTGATATTATCACTAGAAACACTAATCTATGATTCTCAAATAGTTTGGAATCCATACTCCCCCAAAAAAACACTGTGAAAGCAATGAAAATTATGAGGGCGTATGACCATCCCACTTCCGATTGTTCGCCGCTAGTGTTGTCTATTATTCATAAAAACACTCACAGTTTATATTTCTGTTACTATATAACACTTATATATATCTACAGTCTTTATCCATAAGTTTCCTTCAGTAATACTAGTATACTGTCACTGTAGGGATTCAATTCCTTTCAGTAAAATACATAGCATTCACTTTCTTGTCCTGTATACTAGCACTGAGAGTGAATGTCACTTTCACCTTCACTCTCATAACTCATAGTATTCATACATGCTAGAGTGAAACTTTCACTTTCATTAATCGTAGGGTATATACTCGTATTCTTATAATACTACTCATTTACATTTCTATTTACGTTATTTACATTTCTATTTTATTTACACTGTGTTATTCACTGTCACTTGAAGTAACTTATAAAACTATTTTCCACTGTTCACGTATATTTACATTCATTACTTTCACTTGCTGTTTACACATTATTTACAATTCCACTTGCACTGTTTTACTCAATAGAAAGATTGCAGTCACTCTTTCATCAATTGTCTGCCCTTTACCTCTTTCCACACGAGGTTTAGTAGGGGGTAAAGGTCACAGGGCCCTTTGCATGGGGGTGAAAAGTGGCTGAAGTTAGCAGGAGTAAACAGACATACCTTCACATTGGAAGATGACAGTGAACTGATAGGGATGGGCTGGGGTGGCCTACCTAGGGAAATGCATTACTGCCAACGTCAGCCTCTTGACAGCTGCTAATATATAGCAGTGAAATGACTAGCAGGAAATCTAGACAATACATTATAAATTAGGTAGTTCCAGGTGAATGTAAATATCACTTAGGCTTCTCCCTTCCCTCCTTATATGTATATTTATTACGAAAATAGATTATACGGCATATTTCAAGGGGAAATAAACAGCGAAAATTAGCGAACGAGTGCACATGAGGTGTTGTCAGGTGATAATTAGCCAATTCAGGTGTATGGCACTATCACTTACCTTATTTCTTTTTTGTATATATTATTTGGTATAAGAATAGGGCATAGGGCTTATTTCAATGGATGAAATCAGTGGAAAATTCCAGGGAAGATTTACTTAGCGTAGAATACAGTGTGGTGGCATGCAGGAATTAGGTAGTTCCAGGTGAATGTAAATATCACTTAGGCTTCTCCCTTCCTTTCTTATGTATATTTTTATTACGAAAATAGATTATACAGCATATTTCAAGGGGAAATAAACAGCTAAAATTAGCGAACAAGTGCACATGAGGTGTTGTCTGGTGATAACTAGCCAATTCTAGGTGTATGGCACTCTCACTTACCTTATTTCTTTCTTGTATATATTATTTGGTATAAGAATAGGGCATAGGGCTTATTTCAATGGATGAAATCAGTGAAAAATTCCAGGAAAGATTTACTTAGCGTAGCACGGCCGGGCAGGTGAGAGGATAGGGTAATGGAGGGGGGATAGGGAGGGGAGTCAAGAACGGGGAGAAATGGCTAAATTGTCAACAATGGATGGGAGTACAAATGAGATTAGGAGTGCTGACTGGTGTTGGACATTGGCAGTACTGATAGATGATACAAGCCACCACTTGAAAGCCCGGGTGAATTCAAAATAACACAGAATCACAAAAGTGACGCCCCGCGGTATGATCCCTTGCTCCCGTCACGAAAGTGACGCCCCGCAGTTAAGGGGTTAATAATGTGTTTTAATCTCCTGATTTACAATAAAATTGGTATACGATAAGGTATGACCTGACGTAACCCCATCGTAAAACGATTAGTGACTGTACACAATGGACTCTCCAAAATCGTAAGTTTCTAAACAGCGAACTCGTAATACACGGCAACATTCTGCAAGTTTGCAACATTAGTAAATCGCGGATATGACATAATTCGTGGATGCAGCCATCAAAAGTGACACTTTTTCAATGCCTCACATAAAACGTGGCACCATTACCTCAAGTCCATGCATTTAGCTGGCCATAAAAAAATCTTAACCAAGCATTGTAAATCTATCTACCTATCTATTGTCAGATGCCTCAATCCCGTTCGGGGTGGCCACAAACAAATCACCTCCACGTCACCCTGTCCCTTGCCATTTCACTGCCCTGCTCCCAACTCAAACCCCCCTCTCTCATATACCTCTCCACCCCATCCCTCCATCTTATCCTCGGCCTCCCCCTCCCTCTTCCCCCCTCCACCTCACTCACATACACTCTCTTCGTCGGTCTTTCACCCTCCATCCTCTCCACATAGCCAAACCACCTCAGTGTATTCCTCCTAATGCTTCCTATCACATCCACATCCACACCACAACGCTCCTTTATATCCTCATTTGTCAGCCTGTCTCTCCATGTGACTCCACAGGCTCCTCTTAAATAACTCATTTCCACTGCTCTCACTCTTGACTTGTGTCCTTCCAGCAACGTCCAAGCTTCACTTCCATACGTTAGAGTTGGTATCACAATACTGTCACGTGGTAACTTTTTCACTTCCATGCTCACTTCCCTGGTTCTTATCACTGCTTTCAAGGAACCAGCAACCTTTCTTCCCTGCTGTACCCTTTCAAGCACTTCACCCTCCAAACCTCCATCCTTACTCATCACACTACCCAAGTACTTAAACGTACTCACATTTTCCCATTCCTCACCATCCAACCTCGCTGTACATTCACTGACTTCACCTCTCTCAAAGACCATCACTTTATTCTTCCCTACATTTACCTTTAGATTCCGTTTCTTACACACTCTCCCAAACTCATCCACCAAGCCATGCAGCTCTCCTTCGTCTTCACTCAACAACACAGTATCATCTGCAAACAACAGTACAGGGAGTTTCCAAACACTACCCTCTCTTACCAGGGCCACTCCAACATCCACTACCCTACCTTGTAACTCATTTATTACCCCATCCATGTACAGATTGAACAACCATGGAGACATGACACATCCCTGTTTCAACCCAAACTTCAAAGAGAAAAATTCACTCAGTTCACCATCCACACGCACTGCAGCCTTAGCACCATCATACATACTCTTCACAGCATTCAACAACTTCCCATCTAAACCATACATTCTTAATACTTTCCACAATCCTTGTCTATCCACCCTGTCATATGCTTTCTCCAAATCCATGAAAGCCACATACGACTTCTTTCCCTTCTCTAGAAACTTTTCCACTAAAGATCTAAGAATGAATATCTGATTTACACAACCTCTTCCCTTCCTAAAGCCTCCCTGTTCTTCACCAACTAATTCCTCTGTTCTTTCTCTAACTCTGTCAATAAGTATCCTACCATACACTTTTCCTATTATACTAAGAAGACAGATGCCCCTATGATTACCACACAATTCTTTTTCGCCTTTTCCTTTGTACAAGGGAATAATTATACCTGACTTCCAATCCTCCGGGACTCTACCTTCCTTCCAGGCCAATCTGTACATTTTCCACATCCATTCTACTACTATCTCTTCCCCATACTTTAGCATTTCACCACACACTCCATCAATTCCTGGGGCTTTCCCCAATTTAACTTTCTTCATTGCTTCCACAACTTCTATCCTACTGATTTCTTCCTGTCTTCTCACCTCCCTCCTTTTCCCAGTCATTCCCCAGCCACTTATACTCACATTACTTCCATCTCTATGTTCAACAATTCCTTAAAGTGTTCTCTCCATCTGCTCACTTTTTCTCCCTTCTCCACTAGTAATCTACCATTTTTATCTTTCACTCCCCTGCTAACTTCACTTCCACCCTGGCTTACTCTTTTCACCTCTTTCCAGAACATTTTCTTACAGTCCCTCCACTTTACACTCAAGTTCCTTCCAAATTCCTCATTTGCTCTCTTCTTACTCTCTCTTACTAATCTTTTCACCTCTCTCTTTCTTTCTACATATAACTCTCTCTTCCACCTCTCAACTTCTTCCACGCCCCTATTTCTCATCCATTTGTTATATGCTTCCTTCTTTTGTGCCACTGTCTGTCTCACCTCTTCATTCCACCACGCTGTTCCTTGCACACCCCTCCGTCTTCTCTTCATCCCACACACCACATCACATGCTGCATATATTTCTTCTGTAAATATCCTGGACACACCTTCCACGTCCCCCATCTGCTCCAATTCATAGTTGCCCAATCATTCCTCCACTTCTCTCTTATACTCTGCCTTTTTCTCATCCTCTTGTAACCTTTCCACTCTCCTTACAATTACTCCTTCTTCCCGTCCTTCCCTTCTTCTATTTCTCCATCCTAATTGGATCTTGATTCCGGCCACCACCAAGTAGTGGTCAGAAAGTCCACTCCCCCAACCTTTATAAGCTCTTGCATCCATTACACATTTTCGCATCCTTTCATCCACACACACATAATCAATCATTGCCTTCCTTTCATTCAGTTCACCACCCACCCTTCTCATCACTCACGATGTATACCTGTGGATTATTTTGTGCCTGAAGAGGGTATTGGCTATCACCAACCCCCTCCCAGCACAAATGTCCACTAACGCACTGCCATTCTCATCTATCTCAGCAGGCACACCCCTCTCACCAACTATTCCATCCACCTTCACATTACTTACTTTACCATTCATATTACCGATCAAAAACACTCTCTCATTCCTTCCAAACTTTTCCATGCACACTTCCACATTTGTCCAGAACTCTTCTCTCACTGCTTGCACAATCTTTGGTTGGCACATACACACACACACAATCACCCACATTTGTATTCCAACTTTCAATCATACCCACACAATCCTTGACCCAACTGATCCATACTCTCTATGGTCTTCTTCCATCTTTTACTCACAACTATACATACTCCTTCTTTTGCCCTCTCATTCTCACCTACTCCTGCACATATACCCCATCCATACTCCCACTCTCTCACACTCTCACCTCTCCATTTCGCTTCAGTTATTCCGCATACATCAACTTTCGCACCCTCAAGCACCTGGACAATCTCTCTCTCACCTCATCATTCGCTCCCCTTACATTCCACGTTCCGATTACCATGTCCTTTGTTCGGTCTTAGGTCGTCATCTTTTGGTCAGTCCTTGTCTGAGGCTTATTGTTTGTCTTTTTAGTTAGTTATTTTCCAGGGAGGGGCACTAACCCTCTGCCAACCCTTTTAGTCACCTTTTACAACAAGCAGGGAGTATTCTTGAAAAAAAAAAAAAAAAAAAAAACTTACTCCCAGGGGGGTAAATACTAAACAAATTATATTCAATCACAGCACTTACTATAATCCAATCACAGCACTTCCTTCCCAGGCCAAGCATGATGGTTTTTAGTGTTCGCTGCTGACCACTGTGATGTAGGTTTGGGGATAAGGGAGACAATTTTTGAAAGATGACAGTCCCTTAAGTAATTTTCCCTATAAGATTATTTATTTCAATATCGTGAAATTCTCAAATCGCAGCTTGTGCTCAGTCTCGTAAGACTGTGATTTAGGTGATTCCACTGTATACGTATACTCATTCATTCATCATCAAATCCAATGTTGCCCCATGATAGGAGACCGGAGCTACGAACGATGGTCCTGACGTTTAAGATGACAGTGGCCAGCCTCACTCATCCCTGGGTAGCATGACATGAGCAATAAACACCAACCACCCCTTGGACATAAACCTGAACAGGTTCAACCAAACTGGAGCACCTTTATTAGCATAGACCGTATATATATACACATATTTATATCATCATCATCATCATCTGGACCTCCTTTCCCACCCAAGGGCAGGGTGAGGGGGTAGCAATGTCCAGACAGCCCAAATTTGCCCAATCCAATGGGCCACACTTCCATTCACTCATCATTCAAGCCCCCGGAATCCTGGCTCCATCGGATATGCCAAAAACATTCACCACATTCTGTAGCTTCACATAAAAGTACAGTATCCGACTGAGTCAATCCAGACGCTGCCATGTTAAAAAAGGGGTGCCAAAATCCCTGCTCGTGCACTTCTCCTCACAACATTCATCCAGCCAACTCGATCTCTTGTCAGTTCCCTAGCCTCACTGATTTCCAAACCTCTCTTCCTCACACACTCATCCACAATATCTCTCCACCTTCTCCTGGGCCTACCTCACCTCCTCCCTCCTTCAAATTCGCTCAGATATACCTTTTTCACCACTCTATTGTTATCCATTCTCTCCACATGACCATACCATCTCAGCACTCTCTTCTGGTGTCCACTGACTTCCTCACTCCACACCTTTCACGAATCACATTATTTCGTCCTATCCACTCTCTGTACTCCACATACATTCCTCAGCAGTCCCATCTCCACTGCTCTTACTCTTGATTTTTCACTTTCATGCCACACCATAGTCTCACATCCATTTGTTAAAGAGGACCCCAACACTCCCTCATGTAAGCCTCATGCAGCTGCAACACTCAGACCTTTGTTTCTTATCAAGGCCTTCATTGCACCAGCTACTTTTCTTCCTTGTGTCACTCTACTTTCAACCTCTTTTGCACATTTTCCTCTCTTTTCTATCACTGTACCCAAGTATTTGAACTCTCTCACCAATTCCAGTCACTCTCCATTCACTGTAACATCACACTGTGAGTCATCTTCTCTCTCAATAACCATCACTTTACTCTTTTCTACATTTACTCTCAAGGAACGATGCTCACAGACATCAGCAAAACTCTGCACTAGCCTACCAAGTTCTTGTATGGTACTTGCAAGCAGTACTCCATCATCAGCAAATGACAAATTTGAGATATTCCATCCATCACCATTCATTACCAACGCCATCCCTCTCTCCATTACTTGTGTTTTTACTTCTCTCATCACCCGACTGATATATATATATTGAACAACCATGGAGACATCACACAATCTTGTTGCACGCCCACACTGATCGTGAACCATGCACTAAGATGCCCATTAACCCTTACACATGCTTTGCTACCATCATAAAAACACTTGACAGCACCTAGCAGCTTACCATCTACACCATACATGCGCAAAACTTTCCACAATCCCTCTCTGTCTACTTTGTCATATGCGTTTTCCAGATCCATGAATGCCATAAACACCTTATGGTCCTTCTCACAAGCCTTCTCTGCTATCTGTCTCACTGCAAATACTTGATCCACCACACATCCTCTGCCACTCCTGAAGCCACTCTGTTTGTCACTCACTAATACTTCTGATATCTCTCTTACTTTCTCTCTCTATAAACAGCAATCCCTCCAAGAGCCGATGTAATACAGCCAAAGGCATGTCCAGGATTTGGTTATGTCTGGGACTTGGGAAAAATGCCCCTGGACAGGTACTTATAGACCCTAACCCAACCTAACTTTGAAAGCCACCTAAATAACTCTACCAGACATACGCAGCACCTATTTAAGACCCTATCCACACAAATAAGGGACAGAGACAATGAAACAAATGAAAAGGAACCAGTGAATGAGAAATTAGAAATGAGTATTGAAAATATTAAGCAGTGTACAGGGCACTTACGGCATGTCCGTGGCTGTCATGAAGATAAACCTCCCTCCTCTATGGCTCTGAGAGTGGTGAAGGTGCACTTGAAGCAGGTACAGTATTCCAACATTGTGCTGCACTTAATCGTTTGCACGGTGAATTATAATTGTTTAACAATGCATATTCTGTTCATACTTGTGCAACACCAGTTGCAACATGTCAGTGTTGCACACTGCACTTAATCCTTTGCACTCTGAATTCTAATTTCTTAACACTGAACAACACTGTAAACTCCCATGTGGTCTAGTGGTGAGGTATTGCAGTTTATTCACTGTTTATTCTAAAAAATGAGCACGTGAGCAGCCATGGCAATAAGCATGCAGTCATGATGGTAGGTAGGTGGGAACTGGGGAGGATGCAGAGGCGCTCTAACGGACACTGGAGGAACCATGTGCCAAAAACAGCTTTTTGTCACCAAGAGGCATATTTAAAGTAGGGACGAATACATATTGGCGACCACTGATTCAACTGGGGAAGACTACACCATTTTAATCATTCAACTGCTCTTACATAAAGTACACCACACAACACACACACCACCACATGTACACATAGCCTGCTATGCAGATGACATAATGCACATACACACCAAAACGCAAACACAGCCGCACACATCCTCCAACCTTACCTCAATACACTACATGAACAGTTCACCATAAACAGGCTCAAAATAGCCCCAGCCAAATCTACAGTGACCCTTCTCACAAACTGGACAGCAGAACAAAGTCACATTCCACACCTCACCATAAACAACAATCCCCTAACACACACACACACACACACACACACACACACACACACACACACACAGGCATCGCTCCTAACCTTGAGTAGTTTCAGGAATTTTGTCTGTCCTGTCTCCTGGGGTCTTTCTTTAAATTTAAAATAATGAAAGTTGGTAGACTACCAAAAATGTAAAGATTTTCAGTGCATTCATTTACACAGAGAGTAGGCCAGCATGCTCTCATGATACCTCTACCTTCAACTGTCTACACCACACTACATGCGCATAACATATCACACCTTCTATTCACATCTTTAGTAATGGCCGCTGCAATCTCACAATCAAATGAGGTGGTATCTCGGATTGCCACCACCGGCAGGGTAGGGCTGGAGGCACAGGGTCCTCCCGGTCGCTATCAAGCGACTGTGCCAGCAGCGACTGTTGCTATTTCCGGGAATGCTCATCGGCAAAGAGGTGACGGTGCGGCCTTATTCTTTACCAACATCCGCGGCCTTACCACAAATTTAAACTCAGTTCACTTTTTCCTTCAGTCCATATCCCCTTTGGCCCTTTTCCTCACAGAACCACAAATCTCACCCTCTACCGATATATCTCCATTTTGTTTTCCAGGTTACCATCTCCTTACAAACTTTCGAAACAAGGGCGGCACCTGTTGTTATATCAAATCCCAATATGCAGTTGACACTATTTTAAACTTCACTTCATCCAGTTTTGATTACTCATTATATAAATTAAATTGCCAAAACATTACCAAATATATCTGTGTAGTTTATCGTTCCCCCCAATGCTTCTTCGGAACCCAGTGTATTTGATTCCATATCCACTCAGTTGAGTAACCTTGACCTTGCCCTTGGCAATGAAATTACCATTTTGGGTGATTTTAACATACACAATGTTGAATGGTTATTGCATTCTGCCCGGACTGACGACGCTGGTCTGGAATGCGAGCTGTTTGCGGAATCGTTTAATCTCACCCAGTTGGTAAAGCAACCAACCAGAATACCTGATAATCCTGACCATAATGCCCATCTCTTGGATTTATTCTTGACAAATAATCCAGATCAATACAGGATAGAGGTACTGTCACCACTTGGATCCTCTGACCACAATCTCATCAAAGCCTCATTAGTTAACCCTCCTACATCTCCCCATTCCGAACCTGTCAGGGTGACCCGATGGCACTTTGACAGGGCAGACTGGGATGGATTTAGAAATTTTCTTGCTGATGTTCCATGGCAGTCTTTCTTCTCTAGTGATCCCAATTCTACCCAGTCCCACATTTGTGACTTAATACTAGCTGGTATGGATTTATTCATACCAAGTCAACAATTCACTAAAAGATCAAACTCTCCAAAATGGTTTGATGGCAATTGTGCCAGAGCAACAGCCCAAAAGTCATTAGCATATAACTCTTACTTAAAATCAAAAACACCTGAATCACTCTCCCAATTTAAAATTGCTAGAAATCATGCAAAAGCTGTATTAAATCTATCTAAATCAAACTTTCTTCAAAAGCAAGCATCAAAACTACTTAACAACCCTAATGACAACAGAATATTCTGGTCAACTCTTAATTCTTTCAATAATAACTTTAACAAGTCATCTTCCATTCCCCCACTAAAATCTTCAGATGGCAATATTACAAATGACCCACGTGGGAAAGCAGATATCTTTGCTAGTACCTTTGCAAGAAACTCTACCATAGATGATACCAGCCAGAATGTCTCAGTACTGGAACTTGATTCTCCCGAAATTGCCCCACTTAAAATACAGACAAGATTTGTAAAATCCATCCTAGACAATTTACCTACCAACAAAGCTCCAGGTCCAGATGGAATTCCGCTCAATTGTTTTGAAAAAGTGTTCCCCTGAACTTGCCTCTGTCCTAGCTAAATTATTCAGACTATGCATACGTACTTCTTTATTCCCAAATTCATGGAAAGAAGCCAATATCCACCCAGTTCCGAAGAAAGGAAGTTCGTCTGACCCCTCCAATTACAGACCAATAGCTATCACATCTTCTCTTGGTAAGGTATTTGAAACTTTAATTAATAAGCATATTGTTAAACATCTTGAATCCAACAACTTAATTAATGATAGACAATACGGTTTTCGCCACGAAAGATCCACCATTGACATACTCAATCTCTTAACTCATACCATCCATCAATCAATTGATCTTTTTGGAGAAACTCATGCAGTAGCTCTTGATGTCTCTAAAGCTTTCGACAGAGTATGGCACCGTTCCCCTGCTGTCCAAACTCCCTTGCTATGGACTAACGTCTTTTGTTCCTTTGATTTCTTCTTATCTTAGTGACAGGAAAATAAGAGTAAAAGTAGATGATGTATATTCGAATTTCCACTCAATTAACGCCTCGGCGTGCCACAGGGATCAGTTCTGGCGCCTAACCCTATTTCTGGTTCATATTAATGATCTCTTATCTGTCACTCACAATCCCATTCACTCATATGCAGATGACTCAACACTACATAGTTCATTCACACTCAGACATCCATTTACAAAGTCTAATATCTCTACCTCTCAACTCAATACAGCCATCTCCATAAATCAAGATCTATCTACAATCAGTGAATGGGGACAAAACAACCTTGTCTCTTTTAATGCTAGTAAAACTAAATATATACAGTTTACTAATAGACTGATATTGCCAGATTCGTACATTACCTTCAGTGCTACTAATATTCCCATCTCCAAAAGTATTGAAATTCTTGGTGTCTCACTTAACAGTGCCCTCAGCTGGACCTCTCATGTCAGATCACTTGCTAAAACCGCCTCAAGGAAACTTGGATTATTGTACAGAGTCCGTAACTTCTTCGCCGATGAGCAGTTAGCTATAATTTATAAGAGTCATGTGCGCTCCTCAGCTTGAATATTGCTCACCCTTGTGGAATGGTTGTGGAGAGGTTGCATTAAGACAACTAGACAAAATTCAGAATAAAGCTGTTAGAATCATTAACAACCCTGCCATTACATATAAACTACCTCCCTGCAAGTAAGAAGGAATGTTGCCTCCTTGCATTATTTTACAGATATTTTTTTGGCAAATGCTCAGACGAAGTTGCGTCCATGGTGCCACCTCTCCATGCCTTCCCTCGTGCTACACGGGCATCTGGTAACGCTCATGACTGGAATGTCACTCAACCACATTGCAGAACTTCTGCCTATCAGAATTCTTTCATTCCCCGAACTGCATCTCTCTGGAACTCGCTTCCCCAGAGTTGTTTTCCTCCAAATTTCAACCTACAACTGTTCAAGTCTAATTCTTACAGATATTTTATGAACAGAGGACACCAGTAATCTGGTGTATGGATTATTTTTTTTTCTCCATTTGTTTTTCCTTCCTCCGTTCTGTTATTTAAAAAAAAAAAAAAAAAAAAAAAATAGTATACATGAATGTTTGTGGCTTATTCGGTAACAGCTGTTTAGGTACTTTACCGGTACGTTAAAGATGGCCGAAAATGTAAACAATGAGGGAATGGAATTTCAAGGATTTGATGCTAATACTAATGTCATGGACCTGGTGAAAACATTAATTATGAGGATTAGTGAACTCGAAAAAAAAGTAGAGAATCTAGTGATAAAGGATGTGCCAGGAAATACGGAAACCACCATACAGAGTCTAATCCAGTCCAACGAAACAGCCAATGAAGAGATTAAGAATTTGAAGAGGGAGAATGTTGAACTGAGGAGGAAACTTGAAGAGAGTACTAATAAAACGGAGAAGGTGAGTAATGTACTAGAAGAACACAAGGCAAAGTGGGCACACGTAGAAGAAGAACAGAAAGAAGTGGTCAGCTTAAGAGAGATCATCCAGGAAGAAAGGGAAATGAACAAGAAAGAAATGGAAGAAAATGTAGTGAAAATACTGAAGAAAAAAGAGAAAATAGTGAGAGAAACTGTAGAAAGGAACAGATGTGTGGTAGTATTTGGAAACAGGGAAGAGGAAGAAAAGGTTAGGTTCGCAAGACTCGAGAAAGACACGAACATGGTGAGAGGAATATTAGGCAAGATTGACCACGAAGGAGACAAGTGGGTAAAAGAAATTGAGGAGGTAAGGAGGATAGGGCCTTATAAGAAAGGGGAAACAAGACCAATGAGAGTCAAGTTTACATCAGAAAGTGTAATAAATGAGATACTTAAAGTGACCTGGAAATTAAGCAAAGAGGCGGGGATGGAAAATATTATAATAAGAAAAGATCTGAATGAAGAAGAAAGAGAAGTTTTAAAATCATTAAAGGAAGAAGTAAAGGAAAAAATGATAAGAGGACAGAGGAAGAACGTAATACTTTTTTTTGGAGAGTATTGGATATGAAAGAAAGGAAATGGTATTTAAGGAAATAGAAGTGAAGGAAACTAGGGGGGATGGTTGTGAAAGATCAGAAGTTGAAGAAGTGGTACGGACAGAGAGTAGGAGAGAAGAGGGTATTAATAATGTCAAAAATAATTTGAAGGTGATATATACTAATGTTGATGGTTTCATATCGACAAGGATCGAAATTAATGATTTCTTGAGAGAACATGAACCTGATGTCATGTGCCTTGTAGAGACCAAATTAAGAGAAGATATTGATGTTCATTTGGGAGATGGTAAATACAAACTGTGGAGAAAAGACAGGAAAGAAAAAAAGGGAGGAGGAGTGATGATAGCAGTGAAGAACAACATAAATGTAGATACTGTGGAAATGGGAGAAGGCAGGGCTGAAGTGATATATATGAAATTAGAAACTGGAGAGAATGTTAAGAGAGATATGGCGGTAGTGTATGTTCCCCCAAAGACGAGAGCATGGAAGGATGACGAATACCATGAGATGTTGTCAGATATGGCTAGCTACTTGCAAAAAATAATTGAGAAAAGCAATAATATAATTTTGGTGGGTGACTTTAATTGTAAAGAGGTGAACTGGGAGGAATGGTACTCGGGAGGCGGCGAGGATTCGTGGGGTACTATGTTATTAAATATAATAATGAATAATGTGATGACGCAGTGGGTCAAAGAAGAGACACGGTTTCGAGGTGAGGACACACCAGCAAGGTTAGATTTACTGTTCACCAAAGAACCCGATGTAATAGAATCATTGGAATATCTCTGTCCTTTGGGAAAAAGTGATCACGTGGTCATTGAGTTCCAGATGTTAATAGGAAACGTCGAGCCAAGAGACGAGCTTCATAGACAGGGAAGATACAACTTTGGCAAAGCAAATTTTACAGGATTGAGAAACTTTTTTTGAAAATGCGGATTGGAGAAAATTCAGAGAAACAAGAGAGATACAGAGGAAGTGGGATATCTTTCTAGACCTCTATAATTTGGGAGTGGAAAAATTTGTACCAAGAGTAAGAGGGAAAGAAAACAGGAAAAAGGAGTGGTTTAATAGAAGGTGTATGATAGCCAAAAAAGAGAGAGATAAGGCGTGGAACAATTGGAGAAAGAGAGGTAATGACAGAACAAAGGAAGAATATAAAAGAACAAGAAACGAATACACAAGAATACGTAGGGAAGAAGAAAGGAATTTTGAAAAAGGTATAATTGACAAATGCAAGGATGAACCCAAACTGTTTTATAGATTTGTTAATGGCAAACTGAAACAAAAGGAAGGAATCACCAAGCTGAAAGTAGATGGAGAGGTCTTTAAGGATGCGGCAATGCAAGCAGAAATAATGAACAAACGTTTCCAGTCAGTTTTCACTAAAGAAAAGGAGCTTGTGGAAGGGGAGGGAGTGATTAGAAATGTTCCGGTGATGAAAGATATAAAAGTGGAGGTGCAGGAAGTGTATAAATTACTGGAAACTCAAGATGTAAGGAAAGCCCCAGGACCTGATGGAATTTCTAATTGGGTACTGAAGGAATGCAGAGAACAACTGGCGGATAAAATTCACAGCTTAATTGTATGCTCACTGGAAGAGGGGAAAGTGCCAAAAGAATGGAAGAGGGCAAATGTGGTACCAATTTACAAGGGAGGAAACAGGGAAGAACCCCTGAATTATAGACCAGTGTCTCTAACCAGCATGGTCGCAAAATTGTGTGAGAGAATCCTGAAAGACAGATGGATAAGATATCTGGAAGAGATGAATATTTTGGCTGAATGTCAGTTTGGATTCAGAAGTGGAAGGTCATGTGTTTCAAACTTGTTGAGCTTTTACTCAAGAGCGATTGAAGTGGTACAGGAGAGAGATGGTTGGGTGAACTGTGTGTACTTAGACTTAGAGAAGGCCTTTGACAAGGTACCTCATAAGAGACTAATGTGGAAACTAGAATATATAGGAGGACTAAAGGGGAAACTTCTGGAATGGATGAGAGACTTTTTGAGAGACAGACAAATGAGGACAGTAATAAAGGAAAAGATGTCTGGATGGAGGGAAGTAACAAGTGGAGTCCCTCAAGGCTCAGTGTTGGCGCCAGTAATGTTCCTGATTTACGTAAATGATATGGTAGATGGAGTGAACAGTTATGCGAGTCTGTTTGCTGATGATGTAAAGATCTTGAGGAAGATAGAGGTTGAGGAGGATTGTAAAATACTGCAGGAGGATTTGGATAGGATACACAATTGGAGCCGGACGTGGGAAATGAAATTTAATGTAAAGAAATGTAAAATATTGGAAATGGGTAAAAGTACCAGGAGACCATCACTGAATTATTTTTGGGTAATGAATTAATCACAAAAAGGAGAGAAGAGAAAGATTTGGGAGTGCTGGTCCAAGATAGTTTGTCACCAGAAAAGCACATTAACAAGATAGTTGGAGAGACTTATAAGCTCTTGACTAACATAAGAGTAGCATTTCATTATATGGATGAGGAAATGATGAAAAAATTGATAGTGGCCATGATCCGCCCCAGGTTAGAATATGCAGCGGTAGTGTGGTGCCCACACAAAAAGAAAGATATAAACAAGATTGAGAGAATACAAAGAACAGCAACCAAGATGGTCCCCAGTCTGACAGACCTGTCATACAGAGAGAGGCTGGAAAAACTGGATTTGCCTTCGTTAGAGGAAAGGAGAAAGAGGGGAGACATGATTGCGGTGTTCAGGACCATGGTGGGAGTAGATAAAATTGACAAAGAAGATCTGTTTGTATGGGATAAGAGAGCAACAAGAGGACATGGAATGAAGTTGAAAAAGTCAAGCTGCTTGAGGGATATCAAGAAGTATAGCTTTCCTTACAGAAGTATAGACTTATGGAATAGCCTGGACAAAGAGATCGTCCAGTCTAAAAACTTAAACGAGTTTAAAGTTAAATTCGACTTATTGAGAAACAGCGACGGAAACCCACGAGCATAGTACATTCCGTGTATATCACAATTGGGTATATTCTTAAATATTTGAAACGACTTAGACATAGAGGTGGTGCATGAGAAAAACATTCATGTGTGTAAAGGTAGACTTGATAAATGTGGATATGGAGACAGGACAACACGAGCATTGCTCAATTCCTGTATACTACAAATAGGTAAATACAAATAGGTAAATACACACACACACAAAATCCTTGGTGTAACATACAATACATCAATGTCATTTAAAAGACACATCACAAACATTAATGATAAATTAACACATGCCTTGAGGTCACTTGCCCATACAACAATTGGACACAACAAAGAAACCACCATCACAGTATACAAACAATATTATACATTCAGTGATGACTTATGCAAGCCCTGCTTGGGCTTCTAACCTCACTAAAACACACTACAACACTCAACAGACCATACGGAACAAGGTCCTAAAAATAATCACAGGCTGCACAGCTACTACATCCACTGACCCTATACATCAAGAAACCAAAGTCCTTAAAGTCAAGGATCATCTAGACATGAGAGGCACCCAAATTCTCACTGCAGCCTCCACAAACCCACAGCATCCAGTAAACTACATGGCAGCACATCCACACACACCAAGGAACATCAAAACAACACCCAGCGCATGACATCAAACACAAATACTATCTCTCTCCCCTCGCCCGCCTCAGACCAGCTTCCAGAAGCATATCCACACTCAAATCACTCGCCGCTCCATTATGACTTAAAGACAACACACAGCTGCTTGCATGACCTCCCGATATCCACCCTTCTGAATCCTACCTCCCTCGTGAGGACAGGGTCCACCTGGCCAGGCTGAGATGTGGGCATCATCCAGCCCTCTTAAGTTATCAGAAGAGGCTGGATGACTTCATCATTGATGCCTGTCCAGGATGTAACACAGCACCCCATACTATTAAGCACATTATGGAAGACTGCATTGCACATAATCACCTATGCCAACAACACAACACACACTCCTTGAGAGCTCTGTGGGAAAGCCCGGTCTCTGTCGTGGCCTTCCTTACGGATTCAGGGCTGTTCGGCCAGACTGCCTATAGAACTACTACTACTACTACTACTACTACTACTGTACTACTACTACTACACACCAAAACAATCCTATGAAATATTCAACAATTGATAAACTTATCTAATCTGCAAGAGTTTACAAAACCAAAAGCATGCTTGTCCTATTTCTAAAAACATTATAACTTCCATTTCTATTTCTCACCGGTTAATAAAAACATTGATATCGTGCTTGAGGATTTTCTGAACTTTGGCCTTCATCTTCTCCTTCTCTGCCAGTTCAAGCTCAGCAACCTGAAGGGGGAAAAAATTATAAGGAATGTACAGGTACAATTAACATTAAAAATGTATATAGATGCAAATAGAGGATGAGATATCCCCTTGGCACTCAGGCAAGTAGATGCTTTTAATCAATCCCAACCAATTATGGGAAGAAGTCAGAATGAAGAGAGAAGCCTGTACTTTCCTCATGAAAAATCATCCAACGAATTACCTCTATGCTGGGAATCGAACACAGGACTCTCAGGTGAGTGGTAATTAGTCAGATTATTTTTCCTGTGCAAAGTACAGGTTTCTCTCTTCATTCTGACTCGCCATAAGTGCTTCGGATTGATTAAAAGCATCTACTTGCCTGAGTGCCAGGGGGTTATCTCATCTTCTCAGGCCTAGAGTGGAGGCAGAGGGACATTGGTTACAAGATTCTAACACTGTGAGATAACTTTTACCTGGTCATGGTGTAGTGGTATGCTGAATGGCTCTCACCTTAGAGTCCCGGGTTCGATTCCTGGCATAGTGGTAATTTGTTGGACAATTTTTCCTGTGTAAAGTACAGGTTTCTCTCTTCTCTCTAATTCATTTCTCTTGAAGACCACAACTTCACTCTTCCCTACAGTCACCTTTAGATACTGTTCTTACACACTCTCTCAAACTCATTCACCCAGCCTTGCAATTCCCCTTCATCTTCAATTAACAGTAAAGTATAATCTGCAAACAACTGAACAGGAAGTTTCCAAATGCTACCCACTCTCATTAGGGTCACTACAACATCCACTGCCCTACCCTGTATCTCTTTTATAACTCCAGCCATACATAAATTGAACAACCATGGAGACATGACATCCTTGTTTCAATCTAACATTCAGATGGAAAAATTAACTCAGTTCACCTCCACATGCACTGCAGCCCTAGAGCCCTCATCCACACACTTCACACCATTCAACAGCTTCCCATTTACTCCATATATTTTTAATATTTTCCACATTCCTTGTTTATCCACTCAGTCATATGCTTTCTCCAAATCCATGAAGGCCATATGCAACTTCTTTACCTCCTCTGAACTTTCACTACACACCTTAGGATGAATATCCGATCTACATAACCTCTTCCCTTCCTAAATCCTCTCTGTTCTTCTTCAACTAATTCCATTGTTATTTCCCTACTCTGTCAGTAAGAATCCTACCATATACTTTTCCTATTACACTAACAGCATAAATACTCCTATGATTAACATCCATCCATCCATCGTCCAATCCTATGCACCCCATGAGGAGCGTAGGAGCTCAGGGCTAGGCAAGTTGGTCCTGACATTTAACCTGTTGAGAGTGACAGGCCTTGTTTGGGACTTATAAGAGTCGAAAGCAACAGGCCTCAAATGAGCACGATTTTCAAAGACGTACCAAAACCACGCCACGAGGAGTAGGTGGCTGAAATTTGTATGGGAAACTGGGGCAGGTGCCAACTCTCGATACCACCCATGCAATGCTCAGACTACCCGCGCGTGTGAGGACACCATGAAGCGCGCACTAATTTTCCTCCCACGATGCCACCAACCCCGCACCAGGCGCTAGGGGATCTGCACATACAGTGCTCGTCAGAAGTATGGGGCGCCCTGCGTCCCTCCTGAGAAACAAACCTTTCAACATTGAAAAAACATATAAATAATGCATTTTATTTACCTTTAGTGCTTCGTAGGGTAGCCTTTACGTTTCTTCACGGACCTGAGACGTCTTGGAAGTGAAAGGGCGAGGCTCCTGAGGTGCTGGAGGGGTATTTTGTCCCAGGAGTCACGAATGGCGGCTTCCAGCTTAGGCAGAGAGCTCACGTCCTTCCCTTGGAGACTCTTCTTTACAAGGTACCAGAGGTTTTCAATCGGATTGAGGTCTGGGCTATTTCCTGGCCAGTCTGTCATGAATGATACCTCGCAGTCACGAAGCCAATTGGTGACCGATTTGGCCTTGTGAGCAGGTGCACCGTCGTGCTGAAACACTCGTGCACCTGTTAGCTCGAAGGAGTCTGGTAAATGATCACACAGAAGCTCCAGGTAAACATCCTGATTCACTCTGAGGTTCTTGGGAAGTACAACAAGCTTCCCCAAACCCTTCCCTGAAAAACAACCCCATACCATGAGTGAATCAGGATGTTTAACTGTGCTTTCTACATACCGTGGGTCAAGTGGGTCACTACCTTTGCATGCTCCTCTGTTACAGGTAACACTAAACGTTGCCTCATCAGACCACAACACTGACAACCATTGCTCCTCACCCCAATTTAGATATTTATTAGCAAAGGCAAGCCTACGAATTCTCTGGCTGCTAGAGAGAAGAGGCTTTTTCACAGGCCTGTGACTTGTGTAACCAAGCTCATGCACCCTATGAGACACTGTTCTCACTGACACCTCACCAAACACTTCCGGGTTGCTCTCCTTAATTTTCCTTGCACTCACACAAGGATTAAACTCCACTGCACGTTTTAAAACATTAACAGACCTTGGGGAAGTTTTCCTAGGCCTACCAGACCTCGGTTTCTTTCTGGGAACTTCACCACTGTTTTCCTCCCGAAACCACACACACCAACGACGCACTGTCGATCGTGCCACACCAACCAATTCACTAATTTCCTTTGTCTGGTGGCCTGCCTCCTTTAGAGCAATGATCTGGGATATGATTTCACTCGATAGTTCACGGGTAGGTGCCATAACAAAGTTTTGAAGGCCAAAACACTGCGGGACACTCGGTAAAAAATGGCGCAATTTGAGAGGGACACTCGGCGGAGTTCCTCTCTCTCAGGCAGCCCGTGGGCGACTGAGGCGGGAACCAACCAGCGCGTCAGAAGGCCTCAGGCTACCATGACGTCATGCTCGGAGCTCAAACTTGTGGCTCAATTCTTACCCCGAAAAATGGGTGATTCTTTTTGGGCCATAAGTATTGCGTGCCCGGCGGACAACGCTGAATACTTCTGACGAGCACTGTACACACACACACGAGAGAGAAGGAGAGAGAGAGAGAGAGAGAGAGAGAATAAATACGGGAATGGCAACGGAGCGTCCCATTGATTGAGGAGATAAGGCATAAACATCGGTTCCTCTTCTCTCTCTTATTCTCCATTCCTTCCCTCCTCTCTTTGAGAGAGAGAGAGAGAGAATAAATACAGGAATGGCAAAGGAGTGTTCCTTTGAATGAGGAGATAAGGCATAAACATGTTTATTGGTCCCGCTTCTCTTTCTCATTCTCCATTCCCTCCCTCCTCTATGAGGGGAGAGAGAGAGAGAGAGAGAGAGAGAGAGAGATAGACAGACAGACAGAGACAGAGAGAGAGGGTTGATGATACAGTAATCACATGATCCTTGCCCAAGGCCATGGTAAAAAATAGGCTGTTTTTCCTGGATAATGCCCCCTTCCTTACCTCAATCACCGCAGGTGGTGGGTGGGTTGCTTGCGCCACCAGCTGTTCATCTTCTGGCCATTTTAACTCAGCACCACGTGACTTTATGTGGTCATATATATATATTGCCGGATGCACGCGAACATGTCCAAGATGTTGATGTGTGTTTCATTCAATTCTGTAAGACTTGAAATTTCAGACAAATTGTCGCTTGGTGCCTGGTACCTACGGAAGATTGGTCGCTCTCCAGAGTGACCAGCCTCACTGGCATTATGTGAGCAATAAACCCCACCCATCCCTTGGATTTAAACCTCAACTGGCTCAATCCAATTAGAGCACCCTAATTACCCATTAAACCACCAGGTGCCATAAGTTGGTTATATGGGTACCACCCAGTGCAGTAAATGGCTTCCTGGTGTACAGGAAACCATCTGGCTTGTCATTCAGTGTACAGCCACCCATAGGCAGAAAGAAGAGGAAAGAGTGAGGGAAAGAATGACAGAAGTGGAAGTGCAAAAACACCCGTGGGCAGAAGTAAGAGGAAAGAATGAAAGAAAAACAGAAGAGGAAGGAAGGAAGAGAGGAAACGGCAGATGCCCAAAACAGCACTACATAGAGTGAGTGGATGGTGAGTGCCCCCACCTACCATATGATTAACATACACTTCTTTTTTCCCAATTCTTTTGTAAAAGGGAATAATTATACCGGACTTCCACTCTTCTGCGACTCTATCTTCCTCCCAGGCCAATCAGAACACCTTCCATACCCATTCTACTACTATCTCTCCCCCATGCTTCAGCATTTCACCACACACTCCATCAGTTCCTGGGGTTTTCCCCATTTTGACTTTCTTCATTCCCTCCACTACTTCCATCCTACCGATCTCTTCCTCCCTTCTCTCTCTCCTTCTCCCAGCCACTTATATTTGTGTTACCTTCATTCTCTGTGTTGAACAATTCCATAAAATGTTCTCTCCATCTGCTCACTTTTTCTCCCTTCTCCACTAGCAACCAGCCATTTTTATATTTCACTTCCCTACTACCTTCTTTATCACCCTGGTTAATACTCTTTACCTCCTTTCAGAACATTTTCTTACATTCCCTCCCCTTTACACTCAAATTCCTTCCACACTCCCCATTCACTCTATTCTTAATAATATTTTCATCTCTCTTCTTTTTCTCTACATATAACTCTCTATTCCATCTCTCAATTTCATCCATACCTCTGCTTCCCATCTACTCACAACAGTATATGCTTTCTTCTTTTGTGCCACAGCTTGTCTTACCTCTTCATTCCACCATGGCATTCCCTGCACCCCTTTTTGTCTTCACCCCACACACTACCAAGCATGTTGCACAGATTTCTGTGAATACCCTGCACACACCTTTTGTCTCCCCCATCTGCTCCAAATCATATTTACCCCAAACGTCCTTCACTTCTCTCTTATATTCTCCCATTTTTTCATACTCTTGCAATCTTTCTACCCTCTTTATATTAACTATTCTTCCTGCCCTTCTCTCCTCCTATTTATCCATTGCACTTGTACCCTGACTTTCACCACCACCAAGTGGTGGTCTGAGAGTTCACTTCCCCAATCTCTGTATGCTTTTGCATCCAGCATATATCTTCTCATTCTCTCATCCACATACACATAATCAATCACAGCCTTCCATTCATGCAGTTCACCACCCACCCTTCTCATCAGTCATCACAAATACCTGTGGATCATTTTGTGCCTAAAGAGGGTATTGGCTACCACCAATCCCCTCCCTGCACAAATGTCCACTAGAGCATTACCATTCTCATCCACTTCTACAGGTACACCCCTCTCACTAACTGCTCCATCCACCTTCACGTTTCCTACTTTTCCATTCACATATCCAACCAAAAACACACACTCATTCCTTTCAAACCACTAATATGAATAAATCCATCCATCATCTGATCCTTTATTACACCAACCGAGAGCATTGAGGCCAGGGGCTAGGATGCTAAGTTAAAACACTTGCAATGAGGATGACCATTTCCTTGCCTCTGCACAGCATAATGTAAGTAATTAACCCTAACCACTCATACAGGGAATATTTAATTGAAGTATTTTAACCAGCCTGGCATCATATGTTAAAGAGTTAACGAGTGAGATATACAGTATTATGTTACATGAATTCACTAACCTTGGCAGTGGATTCAACAGAGATTTTTGAGCCAAAAACTTTGATCTTGTCCGTGTCCATGGGGGTATTGGCAATCAGGATGCAGGCATTCTCAATCCTCTTGGGTTGGTTCACACCAATCTTCTTCTCTAGGATAAAGCCTGGAGAAATATGATAAAAATATAACTGCTTACAAAAATTCATGTAATGCCTTATACTGTATCTATTTAAAACATGAATCCCTAAACTTTTTTTTTTATGTAAGAGAGAAGGAGCCAAAGGCCAGGAGTCAACAAACTGTTCCTTCCAAGAAAAAACAAAAACAATAAAAAAAAAGAGCCAAATTCAAGATCCGTTCATTTCTAGATGCCTGGACACACTGCGTTTAAAAGACTGGATATCATGGGAAGCAGGAAATACAAACACTGGGAGACAGTTCCGGAGTTGACCTATTGTGCAAATGAAAGACTGGAAGTAAGTTAGCTCTTGCATCAGAGAGCTGGACAGAAAAGGGGTGAGAGTTTGTTGCCAGATGGTTGCTACGCGCCTGTTGTAAAGGTGGAGGGATGCAAGCAGACAGTTCAGAGAAGCAGTGGCCATTGAAGTTGCAACAGAAAAGATGCAACACTGCGGTGAAGACACCGAGGATGAAGGGAGCCAGTGAGAGGAGGAGAGTTAATAAAACAAAAAGCCTTTGACTCCACCCTATTGAGAAGAGCTGAATGTGGGGAGCCTCCCCAAACAAAAGAGTTGTACCCTTCACAGGAGCGAATAAAACCTATGTATAAAGTCAACAACTGTGCAAGGATAAAGAAGGTATGGAGTCGGCTTAGCACACCTAATCTCTTGGAAGCAGATTTTACAAGAGATGTACTATGATATTTCCAAGATAACTTCCAAGAGAATGAAACCCCAAGTATGTTTAACCCTTCGTTAGTCCTGTGGGGTATTCAAATGTGGTTAGTCCAGTGGGGTGTTATAACACCCCTATACAAAAATACATGTAGTGTTATTAACATGCAAAATAAATTCATACTGCTGCTTCAGCATATCTCTGCAATCACTAATGAAAAGATTGAATGCCTTGTAGGTGGTGTTTATTAATTTATAATAATAAAATACAATAAATAATACTATCAGTAAAAAAATAACGAATGGATTCACATCTCATTTGTCAGGTCAACACGCACAGGAAAATAATTGTGTGATTTTTAAAATCAGCATAATGATAAACATTATGCAAAAATAAGATAAAAAAAAACAATCTATATCACAATATGATCTAAATGGTTAGTTTGATGGGGTGACTGGACACCCCAAGAGGGTGAAAAAGTGCCCCTCTCTCTCACTACAGCAGAGCAGGACTAAACCAATCCACATGCTCCCTCCCCTCACTGAATCAGGAGAGTACTGGAATGGAGAGAAATATTAGAATTGCCGGCTAGGAAATATGAGCTTTTAAAAAAATTTGGGGTGCCAAAACACCCCACCTGATTAATTGAAGGGTTAAGGATTATGCAGGATTAAGCTGGACATTATTAAACATTAATGGGTACTCCTTTGGAAGATTTTGTCGGGTTGATGCATGTAAGAACTGTGTCTTTGATGCATTAAAAACAACAAGATTACTTTTACCCCAGTCAGAGATACGAGCCAAGTCAGACATTAGGTATGCCATAGCCTCATCCCTTGTTTGCTGATGTAACTGCTGAGATGGACGTAACGGGAGCTGAATGGAAAGGTGAAGGGTGAAATCATCAGTGTATGAGTAGATAGGATTAGATGTACAGCTTAGAAGGTCACTGATGAACAAAAGGAAGAGAGTTGGTGATAGGACAGAGCACTGAGGAACACCACTACTGACAGATCTAAGAGAAGAACGGAGGCCATCTACAACAGCAGCTATAGAATGATCAGAAAGGAAGCTAGAGATGAAGGATCAGATAGAAGGATAAAAACTGTAAGAGGACAGTTTGAAAATTAAAGATTTATGCCAGACTCGATCGAAAGCCTTTGAGATGTCAAGTGCAATGGCAAAGCTTTTGCCAAAGGCCTGAAAGGAGGATGACCAGGAGTCTGAAAGGTAGGTGAGAAGATCGCCAGTGGAGCGTCCCTGACGGAATCCATACTGACGATCAGAATGAAGGTTGTGATAGGAAAGATGCTTTAAAATTTTTCTGTTAAGAATAGACTTGAAAACTTTTGAGACACAGGATGTTAAAGCAATTGGACAATAGTTTGAGGGATTGGAATGGTCACCCTTCTTTGGGACTGGCTGAATCAGAGCAAACTTCCAGCAAGAAGGAACGGTACAAGTTGATAGACAAAGGAGAATGAGTTTACCTAGGCAGGGTATAAGCACAGAAGCACAGTTCTTGAGGACAACAGGAGGGACTCCATCAGGCCCATATGCCATGTTAGTAATGAGGCCAGTGATGGCAGAAAATACATCAGTTAAAGAAATTTTAATGTCAGCCATGAGGAAGTCAGAGGGGGGAAGTGATGAAGGAACAGCATCGGAATCGTCTAAGGTGGAATTGGAGGAGAAAGTCTGAACAAAGAGATCTGCTTTATCAGCAGAACAGCTACAGAGCCATTAGAGTAGAAATGAGGAAAGAAGGATGAAGTAAAGTTGTTATAAAGGTTTTTGGCAAGGTGCCAGAAGAAGCGGGAAGAATTCGAGTTGGAGAGTTGAGAGCATTTAGTACAGATATTTTTAGCAGAGCGATGAACAGACTTAGCACGATTCCAGGCAGAAACATAAAAAAAGATGTGATTCTGGGGTAGGTTGGCTCCGGTACCTTTTATAGGTCTTCTCCTTGTTTTGAACAGCATTAGAACAAGCGTGATTAAACCAAGGCTTTCTTGCATTAGTCAAAGGATATGAGAATGGAGAGTATGCTTCCATGCCCGAGAGAATAGCCTCCGTAATGTGCATGGCACACTCGAATGGTTCCCGGCCATGGACACAATAATCATTCCAGGGAAAATTAAAGAAGTACTGCTTGAGGGTCTCCCAATCAGCAGCTCCAAAGTGACACAACCAATGTTTCTTTGGAGGGTCCACAGGCCGTACTGGAGCGATAGGGCAGGTTAAGGTAATAAGGCTGTGATTGGAGGAGCTCAACAGAGACAGAAGATTAATAGTGCAAGAAGAAGGATTAGTTGTAAGGAAGAAGTAAAGTATGTTGGAACTCTCTCCAAGGTGGTCAGGGATATGGGTAGGGTGCTGGACAAGCTGCACTAAGTCATTAAGGATATAAAAGATGTAGGCTTGTTCACCTGGTGGATAAGTGAAAGGAGAGCCAAAATCGATGGTGGTGAAATCTCCTAGACTGGAGATTGCCGAGAAAGGAGAAATGGATACGATGTGTTCTATCGTAGAAGTAAGATAGTCAAAGAATTTTTCCGTTTCTTACACACTCTCTCAAACTCATCCACCAAGCCTTGCAGCTCCCCTTCGTCTTCACTCAACAACACGGTATCATCTGCAAACAACAGTACAGGGAGTTTCCAAACACTATCCTCTCTCACCAGGGCCACTCCAACATCCACTACCCTACCTTGTATCTCTTTTATTACCCAATCTGTACATGGATGGGGTAATAAAAGAGGTACAAGGTAGGGTAGTGGATGTTGGAGTGGCCCTGGTGAGAGAGGATAGTGTTTGGAAACTCCCTGTACTGTTGTTTGCAGATGATACCGTGTTGTTGAGTGAAGACGAAGGGGAGCTGCAAGGCTTAGTGGATGAGTTTGAGAGAGTGTGTAAGAAATGGAATCTAAAGGTGAATGTAGGGAAGAGTAAAGTGATGGTCTTTGAGAGAGGTGAAGTCAGTGAATGTACAGCGAGGTTGGATGGTGAGGAATTGGAAAATGTGAGTACGTTTAAGTACTTGGGTAGTGTGATGAGTAAGGATGGAGGTTTGGAGGGTGAAGTGCTTGAAAGGGTACAGCAGGGAAGAAAGGTTGCTGGTTCTTTGAAAGCAGTGATAAGAAACAGGGAAGTGAGCATGGAAGTGAAAAAGTTACTACATGACAGTATTGTGATACCAACTCTAACGTACAGAAGTGAAGCTTGGACGTTGTTGGAAGGACACAAGTCAAGAGTGAGAGCCGTGGAAATGAGTTATTTAAGAGGAGCCTGTGGAGTCACATGGAGAGACAGGCTGACGAATGAGGATATAAAGGAGCGTTGTGGTGTTGATGTGGATGTGATAGGAAGCGTTATGAGGAACACACTGAGGTGGATTGGCCATGTGGAGAGGATGGAGGGTCAAAGACTGACGAAGAGAGTGTATGTGAGTGAGGTGGAGGGGGAAAGAGGGAGGGGGAGGCCGAGGATGAGATGGAGAGATGGGGTGGAGAGGTATATGAGAGAGGGGGGTGTGAGTTGGGAGCAGGGGAGTGAAATGGCGGGGGACAGGGCGACTTGGAGGCGATTTGTTTGTGGCCACCCCAAACGGGATTGAGGCGTCTGGCAATAGATAGACAGATAGATAGTAGAATTATGGGATACGTAAACAGCACAGGTATATTCAGTCAGAGAATGACAGGAAAGCCAAAGCCAGAGAACAGAGAATTCAGAAGAATGAAGTTCAGGAATACGAGAGCAAGATATGTCGCTGCATACATATACACAACAGCCACCTTTGGCTTTGAAATGAGTAATGAGAAAATAGGATGCAGAAAAGGGTTTGCTAACAGTTGCCTTAAACAGCTGAGTCTCAGCTAAGAAGTGAATTAGAAGTTTGGAGGAGGAGAGATGGTGCTCAACAGAGGGAAAATTAGAGGAAAGGCCGCGAATGTTGCAGAAATGAAGATGTTAGCCAGTGTTTCCAGGCAGCTCATTGTGTCATCACCGGGAGGTGGGCAGATGGTGAGGGCATTTATGGTCCCCGCCCCAACGGGACTTCGAAGCTTGGTTATTAGATGCCATTTTTTTGTTTTAATTTTGAAAAGGAAGTGTACTGTGTAATGTGCATGTAGTTTGGTGTTGACAGATAGAGAAACCTGTATTGGAGAGCATGCTGGTCTACTCTCTGTGTTACTGAAACACTGAAAAGTTCAGCAAAGGGGGATGGTCAGAAACTAGTCCCGAGGGCTGATGAAACAGGAGCTCCAGCTCTCCCTGTCATCAGCTTTCCATCCACCTTGAGAGTACTGCCCTACTTAACTGGTGCTACCATCTACTCTCAATTAAACTAGACTATCGATTTCGCTGGCCACTTACAGCCTATTGGTAAGTAACACCAGCATCACAGACATGGCTCTAATAAAAGATCCTTCAAACTCTTTTATTCTACCATCATTCTAATTTCCACTATTTTCTGAAAAAGAACAAGGAAACTCTCCCTCACCATATCCCTGAACTACAAAGAGTACAGCACCTGGTTTCCTACTGTCTCCATCCTTCCATATCATGAATATAAAACAATTCCATTTCATCCCTCAGACCTCAAGAGGTTTCCCAATGAAGTGTAAAATATCTCGAGGTTTACAGTAGCTGTTTAATACTTAGCTAACCCATGTACAGTAGAGTCTTCATACAACACGAGACAGGTTATGCACAACCTTGTGCAAAATAAAATTCATGCTAAAACATGACATACATTTACTGTACATGTAAAATAGGGGGTTAGGTTCTAGGACTTATTTTTTTTTCATCCATCCATCCATCATCAAATTCTACATTGCCCCATGAGAAGCGTAGAAGCCCGGGGCTAGGCAATTTGGTCCTGACATGTAAGATGATTAAAAATGTATTATAGATTATTACAAATGTTTGCCTTAAGACACCCAGGACAGTGTTTTTAGATACGATTTCACTGACTGGACACATTAGTGCATCCTGTATCTAACCTACCTAACCGATTAGTTTTGCCCCCTAATCTATCTATCTATCCATAACCCAATGCCCTAATCCCACAAAGGGTGGCCACAGACAAAACGCCTCCAAGTCGCTCTGTCACCCACCATTTGACTACCCTCCTCCCAGCTAACTCCCCCTTCCCCCTAATACTCCCCATAGAAATTTTAATCACCAAGGATTGCCACTAAGCCTCTTATAAGTTCTCTCTACCAATCAAGCAAAAACTTTTGACCTAAACAACCACTGAGCTCTTATAAACCTCAGTGTAAACAACACGTGAAATAATGGCCGCCCAGCATCAGGCATATTTCATCAAGAATTATTTTCAGCTCTCAAAAAAAAAAAAAAAATAAACCAAAAAAAAAGCAGTGTGAAACTATTTTTGAAAGCCATTAGTCATCAACAATAAATGAAAAAAATGCTATAAAGAAGTTGTCAGCATGGAGTGATTGCGTATTTCTTATTTCTCAGATACACACGAATGCAGTAATCATGAATAATAAGCAAGTCGGCCAAGCAGTATAGTTTGTATGGCAGTATAATTCATGAGAACTGAACTCACATAATTAGCTTACCTAACTATGTATGTCAACACACAGTGTCTTCACATATCGTAAGATCCGAATTTTCGCGACCAATGACCTTCAGTTCATAACATCGGGCACAAAGCCTCTTCACCCCCCCCCACACACACACACACATTGCACTAAAGGCAAAAACATGACTATTACTGCTCCTTCATCATTAACTTTTTTTTTTTTTTCCCCAACAAAGAAAACTATCCACATCGTAAACACACTCAACTCATATATGTCTGATCATTTGCATTTAAGCTCCCACACCAAACACCACTTCGTCCGACAGTTTTACATTTTCATTTAGAATAAATGCTTTTCTTGTGTTCACAGGACTTTCACGGCGTTTAGTCATAACTAAAGTTACTTTGGAACCACATGCTCAGAGTTCTGAGAGGAAATGAGGAGCAAGGAAATAAGCAAATTAACTTCTCATCACAGCGACTGTCTACAAAACACTGAGGCAGGCTGTGGCAGCCTGGCAGGTGGTATGAGACATAGGTCACGTGGGTCGAGTCGTGTCGAGGAAGCCAATCAGTGACTGACAAAATCATAACACATGAGTTGTATCTGGAAATCCAATACCTAATGCACCCATTTCCCACTGTATCTCTCATGCAACTGAGTGGTATTACTGTGCTATTATGTAATTATGGGAGAAATTAAATGCCCGTGTTATTGTTGGATCGGTTTCGTTTTGTCTTAAATCGTGACTCTACTACATCTTGTGTGTTTACATGCAACAAAATCATCTGGTGTTAGCAGAGTTTTGGAGGTGTACAGAGAAGGAATGCAGTACCAGGAAATGGGACACTCAGAGAGGCAAAGAATGCTGTGAAGCATTTGAAAAATGGGAATGCAGATGGGGTTCATAAGGGGTATGCAGAGATAAGTGTAATGGACAGGGCAGAATGAAGTGCTTGTTGGGTATATATAAGAAGGCATGGATCAGTGAAACTGCTAGTTGTGTGGAAAAGGTCAATGATTGTATCCCTGTACAAAAATAAAGGTGAGTGAAATGAGTGCAAGAATTATCATGGCATAAGTCTATTAAGTGTTGTAGGAAAGGTGTATGGAAGAATTACCATACAGAAAGTAAGAAAGATATCAGAAGTTCTAGTGAATGATGAACAGAGTGGCTTTAGGAGTAACAGAAGAGGTGTGGATCAAATATTTGCAGTGAGACAACTAGTGGAGAAGGCTTGTGAGAAGGAATATTACGTGTTTATGGTATTTATGGATCTGGAAAAAAACATATGACAAAGTAGACAGAGAAAGACTGTGGAAGTTTCTGTGCATGTACAGTGTAGATGGTAGGCTGCTAGGTGCCGTCAAAAGTTTTTATGATGGTAGTGAGGCATGTGTAAGGGTAAGTGGGCACCTAAATGAATGGTTCATGATCGGTGTGGGCGTGTGACGAGGTTGTGTGATGCCCCATGTTGTTCAATAAATATCTGGGGTGATGAGAGAAGGAAAAACACGAGTAATGGAGAGAGGGATGGCATTGGTAATGAATGGTGATTGATGGAATATCTCAAAATTTGTTGTATGCTGATGATGCTGTACTACTTGCAAATACCGCACAAGAGCTTGGTAGACTTGTGCAGAGTTTTGTAGATGTCTGTGTGTGTTGTGCCTTGAGAGTAAATGAGGCCCCACATGCAAAAGTATACCCATGCACCATTTTTTAAAAGTGGAGGAAATCACGTTTAAGGTTTTTACAACTTTGGAGAATGATACCGCAAGAACTATTATACCTAGGATAATGGCGTTTACATGATTTAATAGCTGATTGTCTCTACTTTATCCAAAAACTTTTTAGTAAAGGTATTATTGTTAAAAAAAAAAAAAAAAAAAAAAAAAAAAAAAAAAGACATATTAGCATACAATGCTGCTACTTTTATCCATCCATCCATCCATCATCCAATCCTACATTGCCCCATGAGAAGCGTAGGAGCCAGGGGCTAGGCAGTTGGTCCTGACATTTAAGATGAGAGTGACCAGCCTTACTCATCCCTGAGTGGCATTACATGAGCAATCAACCTCAACCACCCCTTGGATATAAACCTTCACCGGCTCACTCCGATTGGAGCGCAATAATTACAAACTAAACCACCAGGCGCCGAAATTTGGTCATATGGTTACCACCCAGCATAGTACATGTTTTCCTGGTGTACAGGAAACCATTTGGCTTGTCACTCAGTGTAGTCACCCACAGGCAGAAGGAAGAGGAAAGAATGAAGGAAAGAAAGACAGAAGAGGGAGTGTAAAGTTACCTGTAAGCAAATGGACAAAGAAAGAATGAAGGAAAGGAAGACAGAAGAGGATGGAAGGAGAGATGCATAAAATAATACTGCAGGCCAATAGCTTGTGAGTTCCTTATGTTGTAAGATGAAGTTGAATGTCTGTAGAGTGGTTGGTTATGAATCTGCCTAGTTATTGTCATAAGCTTTATAAATTTTTCAAAAAAATTATCAATATGCAGCATTTTTTTTTCACCTGGTCCTCGTTGTTCTGTGTTTTTATGTGAACAATAAACACTTTACATCTATTAAATGCAATAACAAACAAAGTCTATCTATCTATAGCCCGACGCCCTAATCCCGCAAAGGGTGGCCGCAGACAAAACGCCTCCAAGTCACTCTGTCACCCACCATTTGACTCCCCTCCCCCCAACTCACCCCCCCCTCCCTCATATACCTCTCAACTCCATCCCTCCACCTCATCCTCGGTCTACCCCTCCCTCTCCCTCCCTCCACCTCACCTACATACACCCTCTTAGTCAGTCTTTCATTCTCCATCCTCTCCACATGTCCAAACCACCTCAGTGTATTTCTCCTAATCTTTTCAACCACATCCACATCTACCCCACAACGTTCCTTCACTTCTTCATTCGTCAACCTGTCCCTCCACGTCACTCCACATGCTCCTCTCAAGTAACTCATTTCCACTGCTCTCACTCTTGACTTGTTCCCTTCTTGCAAGGTCCACGCCTCGCTTCCATACGTCAGGGTAGGGATCACAATACCATCACGCAGTGACTTCTTAACTTCCATACTCACCTCCCTATTTCTCATCACTGCTTTCAGTGTACCAACAACCTTCCTTCCCTGCTGTACCCTTTCATTTACTTCATCCCCCAAAGTTCCATCCTTACTCATCACACTACCCAAGTACTTGAATGTACTCACATTCTCCATATCCTCACCATCCAACCTCACTGCACACTCTGTGACTTCATTCCTCTCAAACACCATAACTTTACTTTTGTTTACATTAACTTTCAGCTTCCTCCTCCTACACACTGTCCCAAATTCATTCACCAAACCTTGCAACTCCCATTCATCTTCACTCAACAATACTGTATCATCAGCAAACAGCAACACCGGAAGCTTCCAAATCTCACCCTCATTCATTAGGGCCACCCCCACATCCACTGCCCTACCTTGAACCTCCTTTACAACCCCATCCATATATATATTAAACAGCCATGGAGACATTACACACCCCTGTTTCAGTCCCACATTGAGATCAAAGAACTCACTCAGCACACCATCCACTCGCACCGTAGCCCTAGCTCCCTCATACATACTCTTCACAGCACTCAACAATTTCCCCTCCACTCCATATATTCTTAATACCTTCCACATACCTTGCCTATCTATTCTGTCATAAGCTTTCTCCAAGTCCATGAAGGCAGCATACACTTTCCTTCCCTTCTCTAGATACTTCTCCACTAAACATCTTAGAACAAATATCTGGTCTACACACCCTTTTCCCTTCCTAAATCCCCCTTGTTCTTCTCCAACTAGCTCCTCTGTCATATGCCTAACCCTATCAATGAGTATTCTACCATATATTTTACCAGTCACACTAAGAAGGCAAATACCCCTATGGTTACCACATACTTCTCTCTCCCCTTTTCCTTTGTACAGAGGAACAATTATACCTGATTTCCAGTCCTCTGGAACCCTTCCCTCTTCCCAAGCCAATCTACACAACTTCCATATCCACTCCACAACAATCTCACCCCCATACCTAAGCATTTCACCACACACTCTATCAATTCCTGGGGCCTTTCCCAGCTTAATCTTCTTCATCGCTTCCACTACTTCCAATAATACTAGAAATAATGATGTTTTACATTAATAATCTTATTAATGAATACAGTGGTTGCGCCTGATAAAGGGTAGCGATGTAAACCCAATGTCACTTCTATGGGTTTTCACGCTTATGTCTTGGGTCATACATTACATCCACCAAGTTCACATGAAAGTACATACTCTGAGGGACTGTGGGATGGCATTATCTCAATTTTCGACAAGGTGGTGCATGGGTATACTCTTGTACGTGGGGCCTCAAATGTAGAAAAGAGTAAAGTGATGGTTACTGAGAGAAAAGGTGAAGCCCAGTGTGATGTTACAGTGAATGGAGAGAGACTGGAATTGATGAGGGAGTTCAATTACTGGGATAGAAAAGAAAGGAAAATGTCAAAAGAAGCGGAAAACAGAGTGACACAAGAAAGAAAAGTAACTAGTGCCATGAAGGCCCTGAGGGTTGAATGTTGCAGCTGCACACGGCTTACATGGAGTGTTAGTGCCAACTTTAACAGACAGAAGTGAGACTATGGTGTGGCATCAAGAGTAAGAGCTACGGAGATGGGTCTGCTGAGGAATATATGGGGAGTACATAGTGTGGATAGGATACGGAATAGTGTGATTTGTGAAAGATGCGAAGTGAGAAGTCTATGGACACCAGAATTGAAGAGAGAGTACTGAGATGGTATGGTCATAAGGAGATAATGGATGACAGAGTGGTGAAAATGGTATATCTGAATGAATCTGAAGGAAGGAGGAGGCAAGGAAGGCCAAGAAGAAGGTGGAAGGATATGGTGGATTAGTGTGTGGGGAAGAGAGGTATGGAAGTTGGTTAGGCTAAGGGATTCACAAGAGATCAAGTTGGCTGGATGAATTTTGTGTGGAGATGTGCATGACCAGGGATTTGGCACACCTTTTAACGTGACAGCGTTCGGATTGGCTCTACAGTCTCTATTTAAGACAAAATGAAATAACGATCTTACAATAACACGGGCATTTAAGTCCTCCCATAATTATTTCATAGGATGGTAATACCACTCAACTGTGCGAGAGAAACTGTGGGAAATGGATGCACTTTGGTACTGGATTTCCAGATACAACTCGTGTGTTATGATTTTGTCAGTCACCAATTGGCTTCCTCGACTTGACCCGACCCACGTAGCCCACATCCCATACCACCTGCCACAGTCTGCCTGTGTTGTGTTGACGGTTGCTGTGATGAAAAGTTTATTTGCTTATTTCCTTGCTCCTCATTTCCTCTCAGAACTTTGAGCATGTGGTTCCAAAGTAACTGTAGTTATGCCTAAACACCCTGAAAGTGCTATGAACACAAGAAAAGCATTTATTCTAAATGAAAATGTAAAACTGTAGTAGTAATAGTTGTTCCCAAGGCAATCTGGCTGAACAGCCCCGAGTTCCTAAGGAAGGCCATGGCCAAGACCGGGCTTTCCCACAGAGCTCTCAAAGAGTATATGTTGTGTTGTTGGCGTAGGTGATTGTGTGCAATGCAGTCTTCCATAATGTGCTTAATAGTATGGGGTGCTGTGTTGCATCCTGGACAGGCATCAGTGACTGAGTCATCCAGCCTCTTCTGGTAATGTGGACCAAGTGACATGTGGTGTGGGAGCTTAAATGCAAACGATCAGACAGATATGAGTCGGGTGAGTTTATGATATGGATAGCTTTCTTTGCTGAAAAAAAAGTTAACAATGAAGGAGCAGTAAAATTCACGTTTTTGTCTTTAGTGCAATGTATGGGGGGGGGGAAGCTTTGTGCCCGATGTTTGTTATGAACTGAAGGTCTTTGGTTGAGAAAATTCGGATCTTACGATATGCGAAGACACTACGTGTTGACATACATAGTTAGGTATGCTAATTACGTGAGTTCAGTTCTTGTGAATTATACTGTCATACAAATTATACTGCTTGGCTGACTTGCTTCTTATTCACGATCACTGCATACGTGAGTATCTGAGAAGTGAGAAATACGCAATCACTCCATGCTGACGACTTCATTATAGCATTTTTTCCCTTTATTGTTGATGACTAATGGCTTTCAAAAATAGTTTCACTGTATTTTATTTCTTTATGAGCGCCGAATGTGATAACCTAGTGAAATATGCCTGATGCTGGGGGGCCATTATTCATGTATTGTTTAAGTCAACAGTGTTTTGCTTGAAAGGTAATGAGGACTTTCAAAAGGCTTAGTGGCAATCCTTGGTGACTAAAATATATATGGGGAGTATTAGGAGGCGAAACTAATCAGTTAGGTTAGGTTAGAATGCAGTATGCACTGATGTGTCCAGTCAGTGAGATCGTATCTAAACACACTGTCTTGGGTGTCTTAAGGCAGACATATTTGTAATAATCTATCTACAGTGGAGTCTCTTTTATCCAAAAATCATAGGACTTTCAAAGTTTCATTGAACTGATTTTTTCAGATAAATAACAGTATTGTACTCACCCATCACCCATTTCTGGCAACATATAGCTCACCATCACCACCAGCACCCCAAAAGCCACTCAACCATCACCAAAACACTTAATACACTGTAATAACTACGTATGTAACTGCACTTTTATAACTGTAATAAAAACTGTCAACTTCAATAAATCTTCACTCAAATAAACTAAAATAAACCTTCACCAAAACAATTACGTAATTCACTGTAAGCAATTTGAACAAATAAAGTCTTAAACCTAATTGTTTTTTCATATTCCGTTTCCTTATTCAATCATTTCCAAATCATCCACATCATCTCCCATATCATCCAAATCTTCCGAGGTGGTGGATGGGGGCTGGTGCAACCAACGCTCGCTCTAGTGACTAGTGGAGCAACCATAAAATAACAGTAGTGGCACGAAACAAGCCAGCAGTGTTTGAATTCTTGGATAGATTTCAGATTTTTGCGGTTAACTGAAATGAGAACGTTTAGTAAAACTTTCAGTTAATGACATATTATGGTTAAAAGAATTTCGGATAAAAGAGACTCCACTGTATATTTTTAACGAAAAATATAAGGCTCCTAGAACCTAACCCCCTATTTTACACGTAAATATATGTCATGTTTTAGCACGAATTTGATTTTCCACGAGGTTTGGCATAATCTATCTCTTGTTGTATGTAGACTCTACTGTACTAGATACATTTATGAGAAGCTACAGAAGGTGGTGAATATTTTTTCAGCCCATCAGATGGAGCCAGGATTTCGAGGGCTTGAATGATGAATGAATGGAAGCATGGCCCATGGAACTTGGCAAACTCTTGCTGTCTGGATGCTGCCACTCCTCACCATGACCTAGGATGCAAAAGGAGGCCCGGATGATGATGATGGTGATGTCAGCAGGGTTACTGTTGTCGTTGATCTACCCTGGTATAACTGGCCAAGCAGCCCCATCAACCGCAGGCAAGCAGGCCTGAAGCGGTGGCGTCTTCGCCGTGGGTCTACCCGCCAGAGGCTGTCGACGCAGAAGAGGAAGACAGCATGGGGACCAACCCTCCGGCCCCTCATGGGGCCCGGGAACCTGGGAGTGGCTTTGGTCGCCCAGGCAAGTACCACATTTCTCAACACAACACATATAACAACACTGTTGTTTCTACACCAAGAAATGACTTGCCAGTGGTCATTTCTCAACGACTTCATCTAGATGGGGACATTGAGAGTGATCCAGGATCCACCAACAATTACATGTCCAACATGCTCAAAACCTATCACTTCAAGCCAACAGACAAAGGGTTCAGTTCAGTGCAGTTCCTGCAAGAACTGGACCCATTACACCTGCACAACATTTGCATCCAGAAAACATTACACAAACACCTGGACCTGCTCCTTATGCTCCTTCCCCCCACCCATTAACCCCCCCACCAACCCCACTCCTTCCTCCACACCACTTCAGCCTAACCCACTGATCCTTCCCATAACATCCAATCCCCCAAACCCTCCCATTCCATCCCAATCTAATCCATCCCAATCCTTACCTCCATCACAACCTTCTCCTACCCGTTCCCCTCCACCCAAACCCCCACCTTCCCCCCATGCTGCAGCACCCAACACACATTGCACACACAACTAAAACATGAAATAATCATAGATGGCATAAACATAAAAAAACAAGAACTTTCACAATTCATCTAACAACAAAACATACACACTGCCATCTGAACAAGAAACAGAACTACACAGAACACAAAATACACCTACATTTCATAATTTCACCACCATTAGACAAGACAGGGCCGATGGCAGTGGCAGTGGACTCATCACCCTGGCACACAAATCCATCAACTTTTCAGATACCAGTGCACACACACAGTCACTTCTCTCCCCACATGACACCACAACAGAAATACAATCAATTAAAATACATACTGGTAACAAATCACACATAACAATTGCCAATACATACATTCCCCCCCAATCGTCCCCCACAGTACCACACAATTACTCTCCACATATACACCACATCACTAACATACCCAACATTATCCTGGGTGGTGATTTCAATGCCAAGGCATCAGCCTGGCATGTCAACAACCCTGACACAGACAGAGGGCTAGTATTACAATTCCAAACAGAAAATCTTTTCGTACTCAATAATCTCCATCAACATACCCATATCCCACACCAAGCCCTCTTCCTTCCATCATCCCCAGACATCACATTTTGCTCCCCAAACCTCACCCCCACTAAATCCTGGAGAGTGGTCAGAGCCCTTGGCTCTGACCAACTCCCACTCATCATCACTACCAAAACCAGAATCAGCCCAGCTGGCCACAGACACATACACTAATTATAAGAGAGCCAACTAGGAGGCTTTCACAAATGAAACAGAATAACACTTTGAAACATTAAACAGTACATCCATCACAAACATCAACACTGTTGTCCACACTTTCAATACAATTATTCAAAATGCAGACAAAAGACAATTTCCTACAGGCAACAGAGAGACACAATCCCAACTTCACACCAGAAATTCAAGGCCTCATCAATCAACGTGACATATTATGACACTCCCCAACACCCCATACACAAGCCTCCATACAACAAATACAAGAACTCAACACTCAAATAAATAATAAAATATCAGAACAGCAAACATGGAACTGGAATAATTATCTCCAAACACTTGATAACAAAACAAACACCAGCAAACTCTACAAAACACAAAACAGCATCACACTCTCCAACAACAACACTACACAATCACATGCTGCCATCACAACAAGCAAACACTCTAATCAATCACTTTTCACATGTCAGCCATCTAAACCGCCATCACAACAACTGACGTGTCATCCGACGTAAGAGACAGTTCCCCACAGACCCAGACTTCGAAACTTTCACTTACAACCAGACGAAGCACATCATTAGCAACTTTAAGCACTCATTTGCCCGTGGACCAGACAACCTAAGCTACATACACCATAAACACCATGGACCACAAGGCATACAAACAATCACCAACATATCAAACTACAGCTACTTACACAACATAATACCCAACATCTGGAAGCATGGAATTATCTCACTATCCCCAAACCCAACAAAGACTCCCCACGTAACCTTCCTCACACAGCCCTATCACACTCCTCTGCACCCCTTCCAAAGTCACTGAATGACTGGTACTACAACTAGTTACACCTCACACACCCCTAGCCTCATTACAACATGGTTTTAGGCCACTACGTTCCACAAACACTCTTCTTACAGACCTTACACAGAGAGTTTTGGATGACATGAATTCAGCTAGGACACCACACAGAACACTCCTAGTCACACTAGACATTAGCAAGGCTTTTGATGCCATCCCACGCCACAACCTCATAAACAAAATATTCAACACAAACATGCACAATAACACAAAAAGATGGCTGGCAAACTACTTAGCAGGCAGATGTGCACATATAACATTTGCAGGTCAGTCTTCGAAGACAGAAACTTCACAAATGGCGTCCCCCAAGGATCTGTTTTGTCCCCTACACTCTTTAACCTATACATGCACGACGTACCCACACCCCACATACCACAGATTCACACAGCTTCCTATGCAGATGACATAACACTTACATGTACAAACCAAAAGGCAAACACAGCCGCACACATCCTCCAACCTGACCTCAACACATTACACGAATGGTTCACCACAAACAGACTTGAAATAGCCCCAGCCAAATTTACAGTGTCCTTTCTCACAAACTGGACAGCAGAACCCACTCATTTTCCACACCTCACCATAAACAACACTCCCCTACCACACACACACACACACACACACAAACTTCCTTGGTGTAACATACATCAAAGTCATTTAAACAACACATCACAAACATTAAAGATAAATTAACACCAAGACTCAATGCCTTGAGGTCTCTTACCCATACAACATTTGGACACAACAAAGAAACCAACACCACAGTATACAAACAATATATACATTCAGTGATGAATTATGTAAGCCCTGCTTGCGCTTCTATCTCACTAAAACACACTACAACACTCTACAGACCATAAAGAACAAGGCTCTAAAAATAATCACAGGCTGCACAGCTACTACACCCACAGACCACCTACACTAAGAAACCAAAGTCCTTAAAGTCAAGGATCATCTAGACATGAGAGGCACCCAAATTCTCGCTGAAGCCTCCACAAACCTACAACATTACTACACTACATGGCAGCATATCCACACACACCAAGGAACATCAAAACAACACCCAGCACAGAATATCATACACAAATACCGTCATCTCTCTCCCCTCGCCCACCTCAGACCAGCTTCCAGAAACATATCCATTCCCACATCACTCGCCGCTCCACTCAGTCACTAAGACAACACACAGCTTCGTGCACGGCCTCCCGATATCCACCCTTCTGAATTCTATCTCCCTCGTGAGGACAGGGTCCACCTGGCCAGGCTGAGATGTGGGCATCATCCAGCCCTCTTAAATTATCACAGGAGGCTGGATGACTCCGTCGTTGATGCCTGTCCAGGATGTAACACAGCACCCAATACTATTAAGCACATTATGGAAGACTGCATTGCACACAATCACCTATGCCAACGACACAACATTCACTCCTTGAGAGCTCTGTGGGAATGCCTGGTCTCGGCCATGGCCTTCCTTAGGGACTCAGGGCTGTTTGGCCAGACTGCCTAGGGAACAACTACTACTACTGCAGGCATGCAACTACCTTGCAGGGACATCCCATGCAGTGAACTGATGTCCCCTCAGTGTAGGGGACAGTGTGGAGGTTTGGTTCTTGGATGGATGCTGCATTCGCATCTCTACCCACTTAACAGGAGCACCATAATAGGCTCCACTTCACCCCATAATTAGGATACATAGTTATCACCCAGCACTGTAAATGGTTGAATACTGCTCACCCTTGTGGAATGGATGTGGTGAGGCTGCACTAAAACATCCATCCATCCATCCATCATCCAATCCTACATTGCCCCATGAGGAGCATAAGAGCCTGGGGTTAGGCAGTTGGTCCTGACATTTAAGATGAGAGTGCCCAGCCTCACTCATTCCTGAGTGACATTACATGAGCAATCAACCCCAACCACTCCTTGGATATAAAACTTCACCGGCTCAATCCGATTGGAGCACAATAATTACCCAATAAACCAACTGGACAAAATTCAGAACAAAGCTGTAAGACTGATTAATAACCCTGCAATTCCAATGAACTGCCAGTACATCCCCTCAACTATGAAATAATGCTGCCTCCCTTGTATTATTTTATTGATACTTTTATGGCAAATGCTCAGATGCAGTTGCATCCACTGTGCCGCCTCACCATGCCTTCCCCCGTGCTACACGGGCATCCGGTTACGCTAATGACTGGACTGCCATTTTGCAGAACTTCTGCCTACTAGAATTTTTTTATTTCTAGAAATGCATCTCTTTGGAACTCACTTCCCCAGAATAGTTCCCCCTCTCAAACTTCAACCTACAGCTGCTGAAGTCCAACTGTTACAGATTTCTTATGAAGGGAGGAAACCTATAATCTGGTGTATAGATTATTCTTTTTACTTAGTTTTCCTTCCTCTGCTCATCTTGTTAAAAAAGCTTATCATTCAGTCGGCTGTAGTGGAAAGAAGAGAAATAAGAAGTGACAGGAAGGAAAGGGAGAAGCAGAAAGACAAGGGCTGACATAGAGACAGAATATGAAAGAGGAAGGAAGGAGTAAGCAGCACTACATCATATGAGTGGATGATCGTCGCCACCACCTACCACCAGCTGAGTTAGCCTAGTGAAATGGGCAAGTTGTCCTTTCCCAGGTTTATGAGTTAACATCCTGCTAAGAGTGTTACTAAATATGATGAATAGTAAGTGTTGAATCTGAGACAAATTTATTAATGATTTGAACATCATTATCAATGAAACCTTATTTCCTAAATACAAAATGAGTGGGACATCCACAGCAAGGCTCTTCGATCTTTTGGGAGACATGAATCGGGAAATGACAAGGTCACATACACAATCTCACTCCCATTCCTACAGGCAGTATGGTGCTGCTTGCACCAAGAGTAAAATACAAGGCAGTGAGGCTCTTAGTGGTGCATCTTTACTCCAGACCAGAAAAATAATCCAAGTTCAGCCAGTGGTGTAATAGTTAGCATGCCCCAATCCAAGTGGAAACTCAACCATGTACAGTATGTATGTCTGAACCCCAAGAAGCAACTCGTTTTCTCAGTCATGTAATACTATAAAAGGGGTATGCCGGATATCTAACCAACAATGTGCTTAACTACAGTAGCCTAGCCTCAGGTACCTTCACTCTAAGGGTGTAATCTGGAACTAGCTGTTATTATTTTAGAAGTAATTGTATAACGTGCATTCATACCATATTAATATATATAATTTGTGTTACTGGATGCAATAAAAGTTAGTGAATTTATCACCAGCAGCATTTACCATGCACACAATAAACATTAGGATTTATCTTGCACACATCCTAGGTACTGAGTAAGAGTGCTTGTATGACATACAGCAGCTATGGCCATTACTGGTATACTGCAAGGTCTCATTTCATTCATCAATCAAATGTGTATATACACTCGACCCCCAATTTGCTGGACTAAAAGGGGGGTAGACCAGTCCGGGAATGACAAAAGTCCGGCTCCACATACCATTCCCCGGACCATTACCATACTTTGTCTGAATTCTCCAATATTGTCTGGCAATTATTCCGATAATCTAGAGCATTCTGGAAAGTAGGCTAACTATACCAACATAACTAACATACACAGTACATAAAATAATAACACTGATGAAATAACAATAATAATAACTGACACAATAGCCGTATTTTGCTAGCTACAACCCTAAGAATGGTTGTTTAGACAGTTGTTGATGAGAATGTGGAGGGTATGACAGAAGAAGATCAGAAAGCTGAGGAAAAAGAGGAAAATGAGCAAGGAATGAAGCACTACAAGGTCAGCCAACCACTAATCAGCTGACCGAGATACCAACACGCAATCTTGGACCGAATCGGCAATTTTAATTGGAAAATATTTTAATCTTTATCAACATATAGGTTTACACACCTAATTATTTGAAATTCGGTCAAAAACTTGTGCTTAATTTAATCATTAATAGAAAATCAGGATTCAGAGCGAAAATTTCTTAAAGTTAGCATAAGTGTTTTGCCTCTAGCCTAACAACTCGCCGTGACGGACTTTTGTTTTGTAATAAATATTGACTTACAATGCAGATACCTTTTTTTTTTTACTCAAAACAAATATTAATGCAAAATAGAAGTCTGTCAAGGCGTCCTGATGATCTGAAGGGGAAATATCTGCTAACATTGGCCAACTACTAATCAGCTGATAAAGATACAAACAATCATCGAATGTGATCTCGATCTTGGACAGAATCGGCAATTTTAATCGGAAAATATTTTAATCTTTATCACCATATAGGTTTGCACATCTAATTATTTGAAATTCAGTCAAAAATTTGTGCTTAATTTAATCATTAATAGAAAATCAGGATTCAGAGTGAAAATTTCTAAAAGTTAGTAGAAGTGTTTTGCCTCTAGCCTAACAACACACCCTGATGGACTTTTGATTCGGATAAATGTTGATTTACAATGCAGATACATTTTTTGTACTCAAAATAAATATTTATGCAAAATAGAAGCCTCTCATGGTGTGCTGATGATCTGAAGGGGAAATATCTGCTAACATTAGCCAACCTCTCTTCAGCTGACCGAGATATAAACACTGACGATCTGAAGGTGAAGTATCCGCTAACATTCGTGCATTTTAGCTCTGAAACCTAATTTTTTAATTTATATTAAGTAAAATTTTTAAAGTAGATTTCAGATAATTCGGTGTATATGAGCCACTGTGTCAAAAAAAATTAAAATATTTTCCTGTGAAAAGTGCCGATTTGGTATTTAGTCACACCGAGTCGGGTGAGCTAAGTGAGTAGGGATGGATCCCATTGACTTTGTCCATAAGAAATTATATATATTTTTTATCACCTATGAATATTATTGTGTCCAAGCCTTCCTTAAACTTTACTGTGTTATGCAAGAAACTATTTATATTGGCATTTGAGAAAGGTAAGAGGCAAATGGGATATTGCCACGAGTTAGGAGCTGGTGGCATGAAGCAGGTTGGTGGCCAAGATGCGTTTCATGTATGAAAATAATTTCTTGTGTGTGTTACAAATGGCCTTTATCGAGTCAAAACCTTGCTAAAATTATACTGTGTTGTGCACCAGACTGCTTATGGTTTTATATGAGAGAATAATGGCCGGACTTTTGCTGAGAATCCCGGACTTGTATGGGCATTTGTCTGACATTTGATAATATTGTCCAGCCTCAGCCCATGTCCAGGAAATCTGAAATGCGGGAAATAGGGGTCCGCCAAATCGAGGGTTGAGTGTATGTATAAAAAAGCATACATCATGCCATACCATGGTACAGTACTTGATACTTGAAAGTACCGTGTACTATACAGCTGCCACGTTGAGTACATGTAATACTATATACATACCTTCATCCAAGAAAGAGTCAGCTAAGGTGCCACCTGTCTTCTTTATAATTTGTATAGCGTCAAGGTTGGCTGAGCCCCGCAGTCGCAGCACAGCATCCACAGCCAGCCCAGCAAAGAAATCCTTGTGTTGTGCCAGGATCTTGGAGCTTAGGGTTGTTTTGGCAATCTGGCAGTGATGAGTTTATCAGTCAGGAGCCACTAATTACATTATATCTGTATTTTGTGATTTAAAAAAAAAATTAGATATAGCTGGTAAAATCGTCTGGAGTTCTCAAATGTACCAGTGCATTATAAGTTAATACATCACTGATTTTTTTTGGCACCCTTGGTTCCAAGGCCTTGCTGGATCATCTGTTTGGCTGGACCAACCAAAGTCATATAATGATACACATCTGACCCACCAATTACAGTAACGTTACAACAGAACCTCAACTTTCAAAGGAACAACGGCCATGAGTTCACCTATCCGCAAGGCAGCCTCAGATGTCTAAATCTATCTATCTATCTATACATATACTGATATATATTTATATACATATGGATTTGGAGAAAGCATATGACAGGGTGGATAGACAGGGATTGTGAAAAGTGTTAAGAATATATGGAGTAGATGGGAAGTTGTTGAATGCTGTGAAGAGTACGTACGATGGTGCGAAGGCTGCAGTGCGTGTGGATGGTGAACTAAGTGAATTTTTCTCTTTGAAAGTTGGGTTGAAACAGGGATGTGTCATGTCTCCATGGTTGTTCAATCTGTACATGGATGGGGTAATAAAAGAGGTACAAGGTAGGGTAGTGGATGTTGGAGTGGCCCTGGTGAGAGAGGATAGTGTTTGGAAACTCCCTGTACTGTTGTTTGCAGATGATACTGTGTTGTTGAGTGAAGACGAAGGGGAGCTGCAAGGCGTGGTGGATGAGTTTGGGAGAGTGTATAAGAAACGGAATCTAAAGGTGAATGTAGGGAAGAGTAAAGAGATGGTCTTTGAGAGAGGTGAAGTCAGTGAATGTACAGCGAGGTTGGATGGTGAGGAATTGGAAAATGTGAGTATGTTTAAGTACTTGGGTAGTGTGATGAGTAAGGATGGAGGTTTGGAGGGTGAAGTGCTTGAAAGGGTACAGCAGGGAAGAAAGGTTGCTGGTTCCTTGAAAGCAGTGATAAGAAACAGGGAAGTGAGCATGGAAGTGAAAAAGTTACTACATGACAGTATTGTGATACAAACTCTAATGTATGGAAGTGAAGCTTGGACGTTGCTGGAAGGACACAAGTCAAGAGTGAGCGCAGTGGAAATGAGTTATTTAAGAGGAGCCTGTGGAGTCACATGGAGAGACAGGCTGACAAATGAGAATATAAAGGAGCGTTGTGGTGTGGATGTGGATGTGATAGGAAGCGTTAGGAGGAATACACTGAGGTGGTTTGGCCATGTGGAGAGGATGGAGGGTGAAAGACTGATGAAGAGAGTGTATGTGAGTGAGGTGGAGGGGGGGAACAGGGAGGGGGAGGCCGAGGATGAGATGGAGGGATGGGGTGGAGAGGTATATGAGAGAGGGGGGAGTGAGTTGGGAGCAGGGCAGTGAAATGGCGGGGGACAGGGCGACGTGGAGGAGGTTTGTTTCTGGCCACCCCGAACGGGATTGAGGCGTCTGGCAATAGATAGATAGATAGATATATATATATATATATATATATATATATATATATATATACAGACACCCCACTTACCGGACATTGTGGGCCTAGACCTTCGGAACCCAAAAATGACTAAAAAAAGAAAAAAATCCTCCCAAAATCCAAATTTTTCCCCACCCTTAATTTGAAATTATCACACAGCACCGAACAGCTGTTACACCACGGACCCTTCACCTCTTCCTTCCTCCCCCCTTCCCCCTCCCCTGTCAGGGTTCCCATTTGCCATTTTTCATTAACAAATGTAGGCCAATTTGGTACTGAAAAATTCATTTGGTAATGAACCAGAATAATGCATTACCAACCAGATTTTTCACGTGTATGAGGATACACAGGATGGAGATGGCGGATTGTTTGCTCTCTCTGATTAATCTGCTAGCCAACATACCGTGAAAATAATCAACAAGCTGTTAATTATAAGAAGAGTGATTACATGTATTTCCACTTGTATATATAATTAGTGAAGAATAAATGCTAGAATTAAGAATTTGGTAATGAAAACTGAGGGGTTTGGTAACGTGGCCGTTGCGATCTGGCAACTCTGTTTCCCCGTCATCAACACTCCAACTCCAACAGTTACTTCCTAACTTCGATCGTGAGTAGATGCTTATCGCTTTGGAAGCCACATGTGCTCATTTTTTGTGAATAAACAGTGAATAAACTGCAATACCTCGCCAGTAGACCACATGGGAATTTACAGTGTTGTGCAGTGTTAAAAAACAATTTAGAGTGCAAAGGATTAACTGTGGAGTGGAAATTGGCAGTTCAAACTGGCGTGGTGCAGTTAAGAACAACGTGCAGTGTTAAACAATTATGACTCACAGTGCAAAGAACTAAGGGCAGCACAACACTGGATTACTGTACGTGCTTCAAGAGTATTTTCACCACTGCCAAAGCCTTAAGAAGGTGGCCACAGACGTGCTGTAAGTACCCTGGCTGAGGTACAGTCACTTCTAATTCCTCATTCTTTGGTTCCTTTTCATTTATTTAATGCTTTATGTCCATTATTGGTGTGAATAGGGTCTTAAATAGGTAGTAGCTGTTCCCTAGGTAGTCTGGTTTACACAGGTGCTATGCATGTCCGGTAGGGAGTTATTTAGGTGGCTTTCAAAGTCAGGCTGGGTTAGGGACCTTAAGTACCAGTCCAGCAAGAAGGTGCCCACTTTCCAGACGAGACTACTTTCCGGACATGCCTTTGGCTCTATTACATCGGATAGTGGAGGGATTACTGTATCTATCTATCTATCAATCTAAATATATATACAGTAATCCCGTAAGTTTCGCGGATTTTTTTTTTACGGTTTTGCCCTCTCGCAGATTTTCTTAGCATTAATAAGTTCAACAAAAATATCCTTGAATATACAGAAAACAAAAAATTTTAAATTCCCGCCGTTTCCAATTGTAGCGCGGTAAACTCACGCCACCCTCTATCCCTTTCCCACGGTCCCTCTGCCCTGCATCCCTCAGTCCACGCTTGTCCTCCTCACCTGCTTGGTGCACTAGTAACCGTGCTGTGATACAAGCCACTTGGCCTCCCACGTTATTTCCACATGGCCCCAGGACGTAAGCCAGCCTCACTGAAGGCTAATAATACAATCAGTAAGAACTCCAAAGTGACAAAACGATCAAGAAAAGTTAAGACTTTAGCAGAGAAAATTGTGTTACTGGACAAGCTAAGAAGTGGCATGAGCTACGCCGCATGCGGTCGTGAGTATGGAGTGAACGAATCGACAGTGCGTTACATTAAGAAAAGTGAAAAAGAAATAAGACATGCAGTTGCTAGCTGTGCATCAACGTCAGCAAAGGTGCCACAACATGTTCGTGATAATGCTCTGATTAAAATGGAAAAGGCTCTGAACATATGGATTGAAGATTTGAACCGCCGACATATTCCTGTTGACACAAATTCGATCAGAGAAAAGGCCAAGGATTTGTACAATCATTTCAGTGATGGAGAGAGAGATGGGAAGCACACATTTATGGCTAGCAAAGGCTGGTTTGAGAACTTTAAGAAGAGATTCTCACTCCACAATCTCAGGATTACTGGCGAATCAGCCTCTGCTGATCATGTGGCAGCAGAAACGTATCCAGCAGAATTTGAAAAATTAGTGAAGGACAAAGGGTATCTGCCGGAACAAGTTTTCAATGCCGATGAGACTGGGCTGTGGTGGAAAAAAATGCCCAGCAGAACTTTTATATCTCGAGAGGAGAGACAGGCACCTGGATTTAAAGCTCAGAAGGACAGAGTATCGCTGCTATTCTGTGGGAACGCAGCTGGTCATATGATCAAGCCTATGCTGCTATACAGGGCTAAAAAACCACGTGCACTTAAAGGGAAAGACTTAAATCAGCTGCCAGTGTTTTATCGTAGCAACAAGAAAGCGTGGATGACGGCAGTATTGTTCAGTGACTGGTTCCATAACTGTTTTGTTCCCGAGGTTGAAAGATACTTGAAGGCAAAGGGGATAGACTTTAAAGTGCTTCTGGTAATAGATAACTGCCCAGGTCACCCTGAATCAATTAAATTTGCACACCCTAACATCGAGGTAGTTTTTCTACCAAAGAACACCACATCACTCATTCAGCCACTTGATCAGGGCATCATTGCTGTTTTCAAGGCAAAATACGTGGCATGAAGCTTTGCTATGATTAGACAAGGCATAGAAGAAGGAGATAACATCAAAATGTGGTGGAAGAAATTCAACATAGCCAACTGCATTATGTTAATTCAACAGTGCCATGAGGAACTCTCTGCTAGCTGCATCAACTCCTGTTGGAAGAAATTGTGGCCTTCAGTCGTGAATGACTTTGCAGGATTCCCAACTGTTGATGCTGAACTTATAAGAATTAAAAATATTTCGAGGACTGTCGGAGGTGAAGGGTTTTCTGACCTGCAAGAAAATGAAATTCGGGAGGAACTGCTGGGGAATGCAGGAGAAGAAATGACGACACAAGAATTGGAAGAACTGCTCAATGAAGAAGAGAAAGATGAAGAGGAAGAGGAATCTGGTAGAAATGAGTTACCACAGGCGTGGACACTAGAAAAGCTTGGGGAAATCACTCGCAGTATGAGGCATACTATCTCCCTGCTAATGTTGTATGACCCATCACTGGACAGGGCATTAAAAGTGAAGAATGGGATGGAAGCTGTGTTTGCTCCCTACCATGAAATAATGAAGGAGATGAAACGTGAAAGAGAGCAACTTCCAATAATTATGTTTTTCTCAAAGAAAAACCAACGCAGCCCTGCATCTGCCCTGCCATCTACATCCGGCAACTCATCCTCTCCTGCCTCACCACGCATGGATGATTCATGCATGGAGGACGAGTCAGCTGATGATCCCTCTCCTAACTCCCCTGCCTCGTCTGATGTCTCTGAGTGAAACTCTTCTGTAACTAAAGGTATGTAAAATGATAACAAACAGACATTAACTAAAAATATTACTGTACTTATGGACGTGAATTAAAGTTTTATGTGGTGCACACCTTGGAAAAAAAAAAAAAAAAAATACGTACAGTACGTGATACTGAGCAAAAAAGTCAGGTAACAAGTTTAATAATTTCAACTTAACTTGTGGTGTAATGATTGAAAAATCATTTTGTCAGATTGTGAGTCTTCGAGTGGCATTGGTGGCTAGCAGCAAACAGTAAATAGCTGGCAGTGGTCGGGGGAGGTGCGACTGTGTGAGTTGGGGGACATACGACCATGCAAGTGTTTGCTATCACCAGTTACTGCCTCTTTTTATTTTGTACTGTTTTGTGAATAAATGTGTAGATAATTGTGTATTACAGTACGGTGTTTACGTTTTTCCTTTATAATGGAGTATTCACTTTCAATCTTGTAAGAAGGTATTTCGGGATGAGTGTGGAGGTTTCGGGACAATTCGCTGTCAAGGCAAATTGCCGTCACAACAAAAACAAGACAATTCGCCTTCATTAATGAAGATAGCTATGGACGACGCTAGAATATAATTCAAAGGCGACTACAGCGAGGAAGAAACAATTATTGACTAAAGGTGCAACTAATAAATAATATCCAGAGCCTACGCTATTGAACATAGACTTTGCTGGATCCCCTGAAATATAGTTATTAAAGTATCGATTAATTAATAATAAGTATATTTATAAGAGAATTCATTAATTAATAATAAGTATATTTATAGAATGGCGGGGAATTGTCCATGTTTTGAATGGGAATTGTCTGACGGCGAATTCTCTCGCAACCAGTATGGACATGGACTGTGTGATGGATAGCATGTTGGAAACAAGTGCAAGATTCAATTGTTAATAGAGTATTCGCGTATTTGGCATTTCGCGGGGGTTACAAGAACGTAACTACCGCGAAATATGCGGGATTACTGTATATATATATATATATATATATATATATATATATATATACAGTAACCCCTCCAATATCCGGATCAATAGAGCCATCGGTAGGTTCGGATATTGGTTTTGTCCGGATATTGGGCCCCAGCTTATGGACTTGTACTTACGGACCCTAACACAGAGAAACACCTATACAACTCCCTCCGGACATGCATAGCACCTATTTAACACCCAAATCACACCAATAAGGCACATAAATGACTGAAATAAATGCAATAGACACATAAAATGTGGGTTTTGAAGTATGTTCATACATTAATAAACATTCTGGTACTTATGGACTCTAACCGAACCTAACCTAACCGAACCTAACCGAACTCTGAAAAACACATTCCTACTGCACATGCATGAGGTAAGTTTAGTATGGAAAGAAGTACAGTATGACACTTTCTGGTAAGTATAGTATGGGAAAAAATACAATATGAAACATTCTGGTAAATATAGTATGGGAAATAGTACAACATGAAACATTTTGGCTACTTACAGCAAGTCCCTGGCCACCTCGATGAATAACCGCCTCCTCTCGGACTCTGACAGTAAGAACGATTTCCTGAAGCACTTGCACTACACTCTTCCTGAAGTCTTGCACTACACTCTTCCTGAAGTCTTGCACTGAACTTAGTCACTAACACACAGAAGTCCGTTCTTTTCACAGTGTTCACTTTAGTCCAAATAATGTTCCATTAAATTTAAGTGTTGCACATAAACTTTTCCCAAGTTTTTTTAAGTTTCCAAAGCCAAAACAAAGAAGGTTAGTTACGTTAAATTTCTTTTCTACTTAGTCTTTTCTCCCAACTTGAAAACCTTAACACAACACACCGTTTTTTTCACTGCACAACACTCAAAATTCCCGTGTGGTCTAGTGGAGAAGTTCTTGCTGTTTATTCACTGTCAGAGCCCGAGAGTATCACTGGCAGGCGTCCAAGGGGTGCATCGGTGGGTAGTGGTGATGGCGTACCGACTACAGAAGACTCTGAAGACAGCCGCAAACTCACGTCGAGCGGTGACTCTTGTCGCGGTGAGAGACAGGCGGGAAGTGGGGAGGATGCAGCGGCGCTCTATCGGACGTCGGAGGAATGACGAACCAAAACAATGCTCTCACGCGGCGCGCGCGGCAAGTTCAAATTACGGACGGCAAAAAATCGATTTTTTTTCCAATTTTTTTGGATTTTCGGACCATTTTGGGAATGTTTGATCCCAGGACGATAAGGTTCGGTTAGTGGGGATGTTCGGTTATTGGGCGTCCGGATATTAGAGTGATTACTGTATATATATACTGCATATATATATATATATATATATATATATACACTGTATATATATATATATATATATATGTACAGGTAAGCCCTTAATTCACGCGAGGGTTACGTTCCCAGACCCTTCACGTATGTGGTAAATTCGCGTATACATTCTGCCCTTGTGTGCACATAATTACGCATGTCTCCTAAGTATATTACATCTGAATAATACCGTTTATGCACTACATACACCTTATAAACTAGCATAAAGTATGAAAAACAACAATAATGTAAGAAATTTAACACTGAAACCTGACAAGCACAAGCGTAGGTGGAGACACTTCAGCCGTCTGGTGAACAAACCCTCACTGCCTCCCATATGCTATATTCTGCCTTCTTTATTGTCCAAACAGTTGACTCATTCACCCCAAACATCCGGTTCTGAGCCAGTTCACAGGCGTAGGTGGAGACACTTTAGCACAGTCTGGTGCACTAACCCTCACTGACTCCCGTATGCTACGTTCTGTCTTCTTTATTGTAAGAACAGTTGACTCAACCCAAACACACGGTTCAGAGACAATTCACCATGAAGTCAATTCATCATCAAAACACGGACGATTCCCTGTCATTCTATAATTATACTTATTACTGATTAATTAATACTTTATTAACTTATTTTCAGGGAGATTTTATAACTCATATAAGTAAAAAACTAGTGTACTGTACTTGCTAAATAAACTGGTATGTAAATAAATGATGGGGAATCGTCCTGATGGAGAATTGCCGCCGACATTCCTCCCTTAAGTTTGTCCAACACTTTAACTTTCTCTGTCAGCAACATCACTTTACGAGTCCGTTTTGGTGTGTTACCACATGCATCACTAGCACTATGCTTAGGCCCCATGTTGGCAGACAAGGCAAGCAATCACTGGAAGGCAGAAAAATAAGCCACAAATAACGATTCGCGAGTCATGCATGGTTCGACCGTCGGATTCAAACTGACTGTGTGGTGCATGGTAGACCGACCTCACACACACACACACACACACACACACACACACACACACACACACACACACACACATACATACATATATGTATGCACACAGGCAGCAGGTAGGCATTTTTACATTTTATTTATTTCTATTGTATATTAAAATTATTTATTTGAATACCATAATTTTATGTTTTAATTACTGTACGAAAAATTCGTGGATAACCGAAATCGCGTGAAAAAAGTTCGTGTGAATTAAGGGCTTACCTGTACTGTGTATATATATATATATATATATATATATATAAATATATAAGAGCCTCTGTGGTACAGTGGTACAGTGTGCGTTTTCGCACACTGGAAAGCGAGGGTTCGCGCCCCGCCAGGGTAAAAAACTTTGGGAGCGCTCTCCTGGCCACGTACTGCTTGGCGGACATCAGGGGTGCTGTGGTTGAACCAGTGTCACATACTATAAAGTATGCTTGCACCCAGTCGGCTTTCGCGGGGGCGGTTACACTTGGTTCACAGACTACATACACATCCAAAGCCACTCCAACACTACAATTACACTTACAAGCACTTCACACCCTACATACAGTCTCTACCAGACAGCCTAAGCCACTTGGTAGAGATACATTGGCTGTATCGTCCCCACTTCGGCTGGGATAGGCCGGTCCTGCAGTGGATACTCAAATGGCTGATGATGATGATGATGATGATGATGATGATAAACCCTCCAATAACTGATGTAATAAAGCCAAAGGCATGTCTGGAAATTGGGTTTTCCTGGGAACTGGGAAAAAGCCTCCTGGACAGGTACTTATGGACCCTAACCCAGCCTAACTCAGAAAACCACCAGCATAACTCCCTACCGGACATTCATAGCACCTATTTAAGATTCTATTCACACAAACACGAGACAGACAGCATGACAAAAAATGAAAATGAACCACAGAATGAGGATTTAGAGGTGAGTATGGAAAATATTTAGCAATATTCAGGGTACTTACACCAAGTCCATGGCCGTCGCGATGAATAACCCACCTCCTGTCAGACTCTGACAGTAATAAGATGCACCTGAAACACCTACAGTAATCCAGTGTTGCACTGCACTTAATCCTTTCCACTCTGAATTCTATTTTCTTAACACTGCGACTTCTTTTCTCACTTGTGCTCTACTGTATTAGAAGAAACTCACCACTGTTGCGCTGTGCACTTAAGCCTCTGCACTCTGAATTCTAATTTCTTAACACTGAGCATTCTTTTCTCACTTGCACTCTACTGTACTTGAAACTCACCACTGCTGGACTCAAGTCTTTGCACTCTGATTTCTAATTTTTTAACACTGCGCATTCTTTTCTCACTTGCGCTCTACTGTACTTTACTTTAAACAGCATTGCATTCTGCACTTATGTCTTTGCTCTCTGAATTGTAATTTCTTAACACTGCACATTATGTTCTTTACACTGCACAACATTGTAAATTCCCATGTGGTCTAATGGCGAGTTCTTGCGGTTTATTCACTGTCAGAGTCTGAAAGTAAGTGTTGCAGGTGGCCGAGGGGTGCGTCACTGGGACGTGGTGATGGACTACCCACTGCAGGTGACTCTGAAGATGCTCGCAAACTCACGTCCAGTGGCGACCCCACTGTGGTCAATGTGCTGGGCTGTGGCTTGCAGGTGGAAGGCCTGTCTTGGGGAGGAAGTGGAGTGGAGCTAGGGCTGGGCACGGCGGGGGTCAGGGACCTAAAGAAACTGTTAATGGTTGATTGATGTAAGGAACGGTGATTCTGGCGATTGATGATGCGCTGCCAGAAAGTTCGCACTTCCTCCACAAGTCCCAGGGGCCCCATCTCCCTGTCGCAGTCTGGGTGTTCTAGGTAGTCAAGAACGAACTCAACATGCTCCCGGAGTGCGCTCAGCTTGGGGATGGCTGGAGTAGTGGCACGCTGAGAGGAGTCTGCATCATCGTCGGACTCTTCAAGCTGCGTACAGTAATCCCCGTACTATCCGGACATCCCCACTTACCGCATATTTTGGTCCCGGGATCCAATATTCCTAAAATTAGCCAAAAATTGCAAAACAAATCTTTAAAAATCTGACTTTTCTCTGCCCGTAATTTGAACTCGGTGCGTGCGGCGCGGACCAGCTATGTTTTGGTGTGTAATTCCGCCGCCGTCCGCTAGAGCGCCCCTGCATCCTCCCAACTTACCGTCCGTCTCTTGTTGTGAGTGCATGCTTGTCATCATGGCTGCCCACGTGCTCGCTTTTGTGGTGGTGCATTACCTGCTGCAGGCTCTGCTGCTGCCTCGTGCCTCTTGTTAGTGTGTGATGATGGCGCCGCCACCTGAGAAGAGGAAGAGAGTGATTTTGACTCTGGACAAGAAGAGGGAGATATTGGACAAGGTGGACGCAGGATGGTCAACCTCACGCATCCTTCGTGAATTCAACCTGGCCTGATCTACCTTGTTTGATATCAAGAGATCCCAAGACAAACTCATGCAGTACACGGCTGACTTCTCGTTGAAAAGCAAAAGCACCGTGGAGAGATGATGTTTACTCTCCGGCATTCAGAAGTCGACCGCTCCACGTTCATTTGGTATCGACAGCAACGTGCTGCTGGTGTGATGGTGCGTGGCACAGAGCTGGAGGCTGTTGCTGAGAAGTTTGCAAGGCTTCACGATGCCCTAGACTTCAAGGCATCCGAAGGTTGGCTCTTCGCATTCAAGTTACGACATGGCCTTACCGACCATAAGGCCATGACGAAGCTTTGGACGCCAACGAGGATGGAGTAGAGGAGTTTCGGCACAAGGTGAAGCGCTTGATCAACAGTGAGGGCCTCACTCTCAGTCAAGTCTACAACGCTAATGAAACTGGTTTATTCTGTTGCTCTTTGCCAACAAACACTCTAGCCGAGCAGACGGAGAAGCGTGTACCTGGCCGCAAGCTCTCCAAGCAACGGATATCTGCTTTGTGTTGTGCCAGTGCTAACGGCATGCACTGGCTTAAGCCCGTTATTGCTGGCCGTGCAAAGCAGCCTCGGTGTCTTCGTGGGGTGATGGATGTCCTTCCTGTCATTTGGTACCATTCTTTGAAGGCATGGTTCACTGCCCACTTCTTCAAAGACTGGTTCCACCACCATTTTGTCAAGGAGGTCATCTATTACCAGACGGAGAAAATGGGAATCCCGCATGACCAGATAAAGGCCCTCCTTCTCTACGACAATGCACCTGTTCACCAGAGTGACAAGGACTTGGTGGCTGAGAATGGCCGCATTAGGTGCATGTTTCTGCCACCTAATACTACTGCTCTCATCCAAACAATGGACCATGAACTGATCGTGGCAATGAAGAGGCTGTACCGAAGGAAGTTTCTGGACAAGGTGATGGTTGTTCTCGAGGATGAGGACGAGCCTCGGAGGGACAGGACACACGAGGCCAGCAGACTTTGGAAAACCTTCGCCACAACAACAAGTCTGCCATTTACAACTGGGCCAGTGTATGGAAGGAAGTCCCTGTCAAGACTCTAGAAAATGGCTGGCCTTGTCTGCTTCTCGGAACGGATGAGGAGCACGATTTCCTAGGTTTTGACGTGGATGACTTCCATGCACGTCTAAGTGCGCATGGGGACGATGTTGATGTGGACAAAGTGCATGAGTGGTTGGATGACGACGAGGGCGATCCTGGGTATCAGACCATGTCTGATATTGTGATTGCATCTTCAGTTGCAGGCGTCAGTACCCAGCTTGAAGATTCTGACGATGATGGCGACGATGATGCGGACTCCTCTCAGTGTGCCACTACTCCAGCCATCCCCAAGCTGAGCGCACTCCGGGAACATCTAGAGTTCGTTCTGGACTACCTGGAACACCTGAACTGCAACAGGGAGATGGGGCCCTTGGGACTTGTGGAGGAAGCGCGCACTTTCAGGCAGTGCATCATTAATTGCCAAAATCGTCGTTCCTCTTGTCAATCAACCACTGACAGCTTTTTCAGATCCGTGATCCACGCTGTGCCCAGCCCTGGCTCCACTCCATTGCCTCCCCAAGACAGGCCCTCATCCTCCGAGCCACAGCCCAGCACATCAGGCACGGTGGAGTCACCACTTGACTTGAGTTTGCGCCTGTCTTCAGAGTGGTCTGCAGTGGGTACTCCATCACCACGACCCAGCGAGGCACCCCTAGGCCACCTGCATCAGCTACTCTAAGACTCTGACAGTGATTAAACGACAAGAACTCTCCACTAGACCACACAGGTATTTACAGTGTTTTGCAGTGAAGAAAACAGTCCATAGTGTTAATAAATTAGAATTATGAGTGCAACGACTAAGTGCAGAGTGCAACACTGATTTTACTGACATTCAATGGAGTGCAAATTTGACTAGAGTGTACAGTATAATGTTAAGAAAATGGATTTATGATTGCAAAGACTTAAGTGCAGAGTGCAACACTTATTTCATTATGGTTCAATGGAGCGCAAGTAAGACTAGAGTGCACAGTGTTAAGAGAATGGAATTCTGAGTGCAAATGACTAAGTTCAGTGCAAGACTTCATGTACAGTGTACTGCAGGTACCGTACTTCAGGTACTCCTTTTTACTGTCAGAGTCTGAGAGGAGGTGGGTTATTCATCAAGATGGCCAGGGACTTGTAAGTACCCAGAATGTTTCATATTGTATTGTATTTTCCATACTTACCTCTAAAACCTTATTTCACTCTTTTATGTCCCTTATTGGTGTGAATAGGGTCTTAGGTGCTATGCATGTGCAGTAGGGAGGTGTTTTTCTGAGTTAGGCTAGGTTAGGGTCCATAACTACCAGCCCAGGAGCCAGGGACTTGTTGTAAGTACCCAGAATTTTTAATATTGTTACTCACCTCTAAAACCTCATTCTCTGGTTCTTTTGAGTTTATTTCAGTCTTTTATGTCCCTTATTGGTGTGATTTGGGTCTTAAATAGGTGCTATGCATGTCCAGAGGGAGTTGTATAGGTGTTTTTCTGAGTTAGGGTTCATAAGTACAAGTCCAGAAGGCTGGGGCCCACTATCCGGATGGGATCACTTTCCGGACATGCCTTTGGCTCTATTACATCAGATAGTGGGGGAATTACTGTATTTGTACCAGCAACTGAAGACGCTATCTCTATATCATACACGATCTGATACCCAGGATCGTCCTCATCGTCATCCAACCACTCACACACTTCGTCCACATAGTTGTTGCCAGCTGCTCGAAGACGTGCATGGAAGTAATCCACGTCAAAACCTTGACAGTTGTGCACCACATCAGCTCCGAGAAGCAGACGAGACCAACCACATTCCAGGGTCTTGACAGAGACTTCCTTCTATGCACTGGCCCAGTTGTAGATGGCTGACTTGATACTATAGCTCCCGTTCAAATTAGTGGTCCTCGTCCTCGAGAACAACCATCACCTCGTCCAGGAACTTCCAACAGTACAGCCTCTTCGTTGCCACGATCTCTCCATGGTCCATTGGTTGGATGAGAGAAGTCATACTGGGTGGCAAAAACAAGCACCTAATGCGGCCATTCTCAGAACACAACTCCTTGTCGGACGGATGCACAGGTGCTTTGTCCAGAAGAAGGAGGGCCTTTACCTGGTTGCATGGGAGTCCCAGTGTCTTTGTCTGGTAATGGATGAAGTCCTTGACGAAGTGCTGGTGAAACCAATCTCTGAAAATCTTGGCTTGAACCAAGCCTTCACAGAATGGTACCACATGGCAGGAAGGACATCCATCACCCCACAAAGGCACCGAGGCAGCTTCGCACAGCCAAAAATAATGGGCTTGAGCCGGTGCATGCCGTTAGCATTGGCACAACACAAAGCAGAAATCCGTTGCTTCGAGAGCTTGCGGCCAGGTAAACACTTGTCCGTCTCCACTGCTAGAGTGGTCGTCGGCAGCAAGCAATAGAACAGACCATTTTCGTCAGTGTTGTTGTAGACCTGACTGAGACTGAGGCCCTCCCTGTCGATCAAGCCCTTCACCTTCTGCTGAAACTCCTCTACTCCATCCTCGTTGGCGTCCAGAGCTTTGCCATGGGCCTTACGGTTGGTAAGGCCATGCCATAACTTGAAAGCGAAGAATCAACCCTCGACTGCCTTGAAGTCTGGGGTGTCATGTAACCTTGTGAACTTCTCAGCGGCAGCCATCAGCTCCGTACCATGCACCAGCAGTACACTGCTGTCGATGCTGAATCAGCATGGAGTAGTCGACTTCTGCAAACCTGAAAGTGTACATAGCCTTCCTATCCACGTTGCGTTTGGTCTTCAATGCAAAGTCAGCCATGTTCTGGGTGAGCTTGCCCGGGATTTCTTAATATCAAACAAGGTAGAGCAGGCCATTTTGAATTCATGGAGGATGCGTGATGTCGACCATCCTGCATCCACCTTCTCCTATATCTCCCTCTTCTCCAGAGTCAGAACCACTTGTTTCCTCGTGTTGGGCGACAGGGCCATCAACATACACACGAGGAAGAGGCAACAAAGGAACAACAAAGCCTGCAGGAGGTAGGGGACAACCACAATAGTGAGCATGTGGGTGGCCATGGTGATGAGCGTGCACTCACAATGATGGATGGGCAGGAAATGGGGAGGAGGCAGCGTCGCCCTGCCAGACGTCAGCGGAACTACGTGGCAAAACACAGCTGATCCACGCCGCGCGCCAAGTTCAAATTACGGGTGAAAAAAATTCAGATTTTTTTTTTCTTCTTAACGTTCTTTTGGAAATTTTTGTGTTCCTAAGGCCTGGGCCAAAAATGTCCAGACCCTGGGGAGTCCGGATATTAAAAGAATTACTTAAATATATATATCCATCCATCCATCATCCAATCCTACATTGCTCCATAAGGAGCATAGAAGCCCGGGGCTAGGCAGTTGGTCCCGACATTTAAGATGAGAGTGACCAGCCTCACTCATCCCTGAGTGGTATTACATAAGCAATCAACCCCAACCACCCCTTGGATATAAACCTTTACCAGCTCAATCTGACTGGAGTGCAATAATTACCCACTAAAACCACCAGGCACCAAATCTGGTTATATGGTAACCACCCAGTGTAGTAAATGCTTTCCTGGTGTACAGGAAACCATTTGGCCTGTCACTCAATGTAAAGTTACCCACAGGCTGAAGGAAGAGAAAAGAATGAAGGAAAGAAAAACCGTATTTCGCGGCATGTAAGACGCACTTTTTTGTCTCAAAGTTACCTTAAAATATCCCCATGCGTCCTGCATGCTAGACTAAGGCAGGTTAGTTTAGCTCCATTGAGAAAAAACTCTTATAAAGATGATCATCTCACTGCTTAGCAACCACAGGTGTTTTCTACAGTATGCAGACTTGATTTTATTTTAAAAAATAATATACACTAGTGTGTATATGCAGCAGATTTAAGAAACATGCAAGATCAGAAACACACAAAACTTTCGCGGGTTTGTTTACAGCTCAACTGGCTAACATCGTGAAGATATTTAGCGGTTTAGCAATTTAACAGTTTAGCATCCGCACTATTCCAGCAAGCTAACGTACATGATCACTGGTGAACTGTCTGCTAACCTTCTGAAAGGCAATCATGACCACTTTGCTTGCCATCCATTCACTAACTTGCAAAGCAATCATACTGGAGAGATGCTGGCTATTGAAACTGCCAAGTCATCAAAACAGACTTTCGTCACGTATGGAAATTCAGTAACCCTAATTAGGTCAGTTACTTTTGTGACATTTTGTGAGTGTATACAGTATATGCAGCAGATATTAAAACACGCAAGTTCAAGAACACAAAGCATTCACGGTTTGTTTTCAGCTCAACTGGCCAATACCGTCAAGGGGTTTAGCGGTTTAGCAACTTAGCAGTTTAGCGTCTAGCGTACACCCTACTCTAGCATGCTAACATGCTCACTGGTGAACTGTTTGCTAACCTTCTGAAAGGCAATCATAACCACTTTGCTTGCCATCCACTTACTAACTAGCAAAGCAGTCATACTGGAGAGATGCTGGCAAGCGAACCTGACAAGTCATCAGAATTGATTTTTGTCGCATATGGAAATTCAATTACCCTCATATGGTTGGCTTCTCTTAGTGACATTTTGTTTCATGCCTGACAAGAGTATCATAGAAGTGAACAGTCTTATTATACCAATAGCGAAAAACAGGAAAAACAGTTGTAACGTTAAACAGTACTGCCTGAAGTTACAGCTTCACTTTTTCAGCCAAGTGATCGAAGTACTTTAGCAATGTCTATGCAACTCAGGGAACACCCAATTGCAGTATTTTGTTATGAAAATAGGCTAAAATTCACTGAGTAGCATAACTGATGCAATATCTGAAATAGCAGTGCCTGACGGGCATTCATATCAGCGTCCGCCATTTCTGCTGTATTCTTAGCAGACGAAGCGATCAGAATGATTGACAACGTTCACTCTCTGCATCTCTGTTGCCTAAGCAAAGCTCTCATGATTGGCAATGGGGATCATTTAGGCCGTAACGTCCAAATTGGTTAGGTTAGGTTAGGTTGTAAAGTCGTTTGCCATTTTGGACATTACGGCCAAAACGACCAGAATCTAAAGGTGTAGGTGAGAGTGTGGGTGTAGTTAAGGAAGTAGGAGTGGGAAGAGTCAGGCTAGGGAACTGATAATCCGCTTATTATAATCCCTTCAGCCCAGCAATGTATTTTATAGGGTAGTTTATTCATGCTCGCCAAATGATTTTATTCAGTTCAGGAAACATGTACTGAGGAGGTTAATGTGGGCTGTATCAAATGCCCCAAGTCTGAATATTGCCTGTGCTCAGTTAAAACGATTGCCAAGTTAAAGTCGAATGAAGTGTGGTATAAGCAATTCAATGGATGGTACTGAGGACCATTTACTGTATGAGAGTGACAGTGAAACAGTGATAATGACCGTGGTAATGACTTCCAGTGATGCTTCAGGATTTGGGGGAAGTAGTGATGAATTCTCAGGATTTGAAGACGAGTGAAATTTTCACCATGTCAGTAATATGAAGTGAATATAGGTTTTAGGTGATCATGACAGATGCAACCATGGAAAATTTAGGATCAATGGTGCTGTACACCTTTAGTCTTGCACTGACGATGTTTGGATGAATAAATTGTTTGAGATGTTTCATGTCCTTAAGTGATGATATTCATATTGAACAACCAAATACATTTTGATGTTTTTGGCATATAATAAAGCCACTGGGTACTCCAAAACTGACTGATGTAAATGTTTCAGAGGCGAGCGAATGTTGCATGTGGTGTGTACATGTGTGTGTGTGTGTGTGTGTGTACCATAGCGACTAGGAGGCAGCAGTGTTAAGACCAAAAATGGATGTTTTCACAGTACTCGAATGTTTTGAGATGGATGTCTGTTTTTAGCAATTTCTGGTAAAAGAAATATGCATTTTTAATTGTTGATGCTGCAAGGAAAACAGCTGACAGTAAGGAAGTGATACTGGGAGAAGAGGGTAGAGACAGTTGTCTAGCGCTTGGGATGCAGCAGTGTTGCTAAGGGATAGTTTCACCATTCTCGACATGTTTTGAGATGAATGTCTGTTTTTAGTAAATTGTGATCAGTGAAGAACGTATTTTTACCTGTTGATGCTGCAAGGGAAACATCGCTGACAGTGAGGAAATGATACTGAGAGGAAGGGGTAGAGACTGCTGTCTAGCGACTGGGAGGCAGCAGTGTTACTATGGTGTAACAATGGATGTTTTCACCATACTCAGTATGTTTTGAAATGAATGTTTATAGTAAACTATGATCAGTGAAGCATACATTTTTAATTGTTGATGCTGCAAGGGAAACATAGCTGACAGTGAAGGAATGATACTGAGAGAAAAACAGCTGTCTATCCTGTTCCCAAGCAGCCTTGCTATATTGAACTTTGGTTGTAAAACATTGTAATTTGTGTATTTACAAGTGCTACCTTTTTATATTATTTGTGGAGGTAATTACAGGTTAGTTAGAGTGCATCATTAATGATGGTAGTAGTCAGATATTGTGCTTGAGTCAAGGCAATGTGAGGAAATTCCGTAACAGGTGTGGAATATGACGGGGTTCTTTTAGGATAAATGAACTGATGTGAACATTCATTGTATTTTATGTTTTCGTCAGTGAATGAAAGAATAGAGTTTATTGACTTCATTTGTGGTTTTAAATTCATAAAATATTAAAAACAGTGTTTATATCAGTTTACTGATACATATTTATCAACAAAGTTGAGATGGCCTCGTGGTTTGAAGTCACGTTTTGTTAAGACGGGGTTTTGTTTTTGCTTTTCCTGTATCATTCTTTGTACATAAAAGAAGAAACTAAAGGATGATGAGCAGTACTGAATAGATTCTAAAAGGTGAGTGGGTATCTAAGTGATAGTGGCTCATATCAGTCACGTTTTGTCAAGAAGGGGCATTGTTTTCTTTTCCTGTACCATTCTTTGTATATAAAAAAAAGAAACCAAAGGCTGATGATCAGTAATGAATAGATTCTGAAAGGTGAGTGTGTATCTGTGTGGTAATGGCTCTTATCAAGAAACCTTACTGCAGTCTTGGTTGGGGCAAACTTTTTTTCACAGAACTGCCCTGCCAGAATTAGGGTGTGTCTTTCACAATGCTGCGTCTTACATGCCGCGAAATACGGTATATATATATATATATATATATATATATATATATACATACATATATATATATATATATATATATATATATATATATATATATATATACATACATACTGTATATATATACCTGTATATACAGTATAGAGTATATATATATCATCATCATCATCATCCGGACCTCCTTTCCCACCCAAGGGCAGAGTGAGGAGTAGCAATGTCCAGACAGCACAACTTGCCCAATCCAAATAGGCCACACTTCCATTCACTCATCATTCAAGCCCCTGGAATCCTGGCTCTACCGGATATGCCAAAAAACATTCACCACAAAAACATTCACCACTTTTGGCAGCTTCACACAAACGTATCCAGCTGAGTCAATCCAAAAGCTACCATGCTCACAAGGGATGCCAAAATCCCTGATCATGCATTTCTCCTCACAACAATCATCCAGCCAGCTCAATCTCGTCAGTTCCCTAGCCTCACCGACTTCCGAACCTCTCTTCCTCACACACTCATCCACCATATCTCTCCACCTTCTCCTTGGCCTACCTCGCCTTCTCCCTCCTTCAAATTCACTCAGGTAAACCTTTTTCACCACTCTATTGTTATCCATTCTTTCCACATGACCATACCATCTCAGGACACTCTCTTCGATTCTGGTGTCCACCGACTTCCTCATTCCACACCTTTCACGAATCACACTATTTCGTATCCTATCCACCCTCTGTATTCCACATACATTCCTCAACAGTCCCAACCCCACTGCTCTTACTCTTGACTTTTCATTTTCATGCCACACCATAGTCTCACACCGATATGTTAGAGTTGGCACTAACACTCCCTCATGTAAGCCTCATGCAGCTGCAACACTCAAGCCTCTGTTTATCAAGGCCTTCATTGCACCAGCTACTTTTCTTCCTTGTGTCACTCTACTTTCAACTTCTTTTGCACATTTTCCTCTCTTTTCTATCACTGTACCCAAGTATTTGAACTCTCACCAATTCCAGTCTCTCTCTCCATTCACTGTGACATCACAGTGGGAGTCACCTTCTCTCTCAATAACCATCATTTACTCTTCTCTACATTTACTTTCAAGGCACAATGCTCACAGACATCAGCAAAACTCTGTATGGTACTTGCAAGCAGTACTGCATCATCAGCATACAACAAATTTGAGATATTCCACCCATCACCATTCATTACCAACCCCATCCCTTTCTCCATTACCCGTGTTTTCACTTCTCTCATCACCCCATCCATAAATATATTGAACAACCATGAGGACATCACATAACCTTGTCGCATGCCCACACCGATTGTGAACCATTCACTTAGATGCCCATTGACCCTTACACATGCTTTGCTACCATCATAAAAACTCTTGACAGCACCTAGCAGCTTACCATCTACACCATACATGTGCAAAACTTTCCACAATCCCTCTCTGTCTACTTTGTCGTATGCTTTTTCCAGATCCATGAATGCCATAAACACCTTATGGTCCTTCTTATAAGCCCTCTCTGCTATCTCTCTCACTGCAAATACTTGATCCACACATCCTCTGCCACTCCTAAAGCCACCCTGCTCATCACTCACCAGGACTCCTGATATCTCTCTTTCTTTCTCTATAATAATTCTTCCATATACCTTTCCTACCACACTCAATAAACTTATGCCACAATAATTCTTGCACTCACTTTGCTCACCTTTATTTTTGTACAGGGGCACAATCACAACCATTTTCAACTCTGCAGGCACAGTTTCACTCATCCATGCCTTCTTACATATCTCCAACAAGCACTTCATTCCACTCTCTCCACTACACTTAAGTATCTCTGCATACACCTCATCAACCCCAGCTGCTTTCCCATTTTTCAGTCGTTTCACAGTGCTCTTCACCTGTGCTAGTGTCACGTCTCCTGGCACTGCATTCCTTCTCTACACACCCCTAAAACCAATCATGTTTACAGCAGCTCTGCTCTCTCCATTCCCATTCATCTGGCTTTCAAAATATTCTTTCCATCTGGTCCTTACTTCATCTCCATGGGTTAGTAACCAACCACCTGCATCCTTCACACTATCACATTTCTTTCTGCTTTCACTTCTACATTTCTGCACCTCTTTCCAGAATAACTTCCTATTTTCAGAGTAGTTCGCATTCATTTTTCTTCCCAGATCATCACTTACCTCCTTCTTTTTCCTCTTCACTAGTCTCTCTACGTGCTTCTTGCTCTCGATATATTCAGTTCTTATTTCAACTGAACCCCTATCCTGTAACCACTTTAGCCACTTCTTCGTCTTTTCCTCCACCGCTCTCTTAACCACCTCATCCCACCATGCTGTACCCCTCCTTTTTGTTGATAGTCTTGCCACACTACACACCTCTTTAGCATTCCTAACTAAGCAATCCCGATATGCATTCCACATGCCATCCAGATCCAATTCATTCCAGTTCATTGAATCTAACTTGTCCTCTACTTTGGTCCTGTAATCATCTGCCACTTCTTTGATCCTCAGCTTCTCAACTGTCAGTCTTTCACCCTGACTGCTCTTCTCTCTCTTGATCCACCTCACTCCTCTCAGCTTGATCTTGCATACCTCAATCATATGATCTAACAGACCCCCACACTGTCCTCTCACTGCCCTTGTATCGGCAACCATTCCCATCATCGACCTATCTACGAGCACGCAATCAATCAGGCTTCTTTCAACATGATCCCCGTTTCCTCTATACCATGTATATTTATGTGCATCTTTGTGTTTGAAATATGAATTACAATTGCACAACCTCCTCTCCTGACACATATCCTTTAGTCGATTCCCATTATCATTTTCTCCTGGTACTCCATAACAGCCCATTATGTCATCCTCTGGACCAATGCCTACTCTTCATTCATATCCCCCATCACGATCACTTTATAGTTCCTGGGCATTTCTCCCACTACTTCACCAAGCTCATCCCAAATCCTGTCTTTCTCTCTCTCACTCCTGTTCTCATACAGTATATACGCTACAATCATTGCCACTTTCACCTTCTCAAACTTGAACTTGACATACATACACCTCCAGCTGACACATTTGTAGTCTCTCATTCCACTTTGCCACACCTCATTCATCAAAAAGGCAACTCCTTCCTTACATCTTCCTCTTCCATTCATTCTTGATCTTACACATTTCACACCCTCCCACTCCTCCACTTCACACCCTTTCATCTTCGTTTCACACAATGCCATCACAGCATATCTCGCACTCTTGAACACATTCGCCATTTCTACCCTCTTGCTCTCCTCATTCACACCTCTCACATTGCACATGGCCACATGAGTCTGCCCATTTGGTTGGGGTCCTGGGCAGGTATTGGATCCTCTGAGGCTCTCTGAAACGACTGCCATGATTAAGTGATTTTGGATAGGGGAATCTAGGGGACACTTAACCTTCCACAAACCCCGGTTATATGGTTACCACCCAGTGTAATAAATGGTTTCCTGGGTACAGGAAACCATTTGGCTTGTCACTCAGTGTAAAGCTCATATGGCATCACTCTACATTGAGTGAGTGGATGATGGGCACCCCTACCTACCACAACATAAATATATATATATATACAGTGTGTATATATATATATATATATATATATATATATATATATACAGTACCCTCGCGTCCAGCACGGTAATATTGTCATGCATGGGTCACGTGTTGGACCAAAAACGTGTTGGACTAACAATAGAGCTTATGGGGAAAAATAAATTATGTCAGAAACCCTCGGAAAAGTCACCCTAAATACCTACCATATACCTATACATATATTGGTACTATTGTAATTATAATAAATGGTACTGTGCTATGAATGATAACTAACCTTTTAGGATAGTGTTGGTGGGCTTGCTGGGAATGGAAGGTGGTATCCAAGGCTGTAGGTAGTCCTACTGGGTCCCTGGAGGATGGCTGCTGGCATCACTAGCGGGTAATGGCTGTTGCTCCTCCTCAACCTCCCTCATAAATCCTTCGAAATCACACTCAGAATCACTATCTTCGTCCACAGCCATGGAAGGTCCTGCTTCTGCCTGTCCTAGCACTGTAATCCTCGGCAAAGTGCATGCTTCTCACACTGTTGCCAGAGCCCCGTCTCGTGACTGTGGAAAGTGATCGCTGTCGCTCACTCGGTAGAAAATAAGGAGAAGCAACTTTGTTTATAAACTGGTACGCACGCCAATGAGAAGGGTTTCAAAACGATTGATATTTATTCTAAAATACAGTATTAATATGTATTCAGTGTCAGGCTAAATGTTCAATGCTGTAGTACGATACATTCTCTGTCGAGTCGCCTGGGTTTTGGTCACACTGTTTGGCCGTTGTATCCTCGGCAGGAATCCATCCAGATGAATTCCAAATGCCCGTGGTATCGTCGGCAATTTTACCACGTTACCGTTCCGATTTACCATCGTATCCTCGGCAAACCTGGTATGAAGTGCCGTGTGATAGCCTTCGGCTGCCAAGATCTTGTCTTAGTTTTTTATTATGATCATGTTGGCTTCATTCATGTCGTAGGCCTTGGCAATGTCAACTTTCCTCTCCCCTTTCTTCTTCCTCTCGATGCTTTCTAGCTTGGTGGCCTGAGGGAGGTGCCGACGCTTCTTGGGGTTCTCAGAAGGCTTTCTAGGCATCGTGAGCAGGGTAAAATGCAGTAACAAGGGCAGAAAATGCAGCAAGAAAAAAGCACCTTCCAATGCAATTATGCGACTGAGTGGCGCTGTGGCGGGAGAAATTTAAACAAAACATCACGTGATACCAGAAGCGTTTTTAATTGGGCGGCATCACGATCACGTCACAATAGCGGGCGGGGAAGACTACTTGATCAGAAGTTTTCATTGGCTATCATCATCATGGGAATGTCCAGTATGACCATGTTGGACCGGGGGTGATCGTGCTAGAGGGAACTCTGTGGATTTCGCCCACTTCTCGGAGCTCTGTGCGTGTTATGCTAACACACTCGTGTTGCAGTAATTAAATCGTATTAAATAATACTAATTAATTGCTCTCCGTGCTGGACCCAAATCGTGCTGGACTAACGCATATTGGACGCGAGGGTACTGTATATATATATATATATATATATATATATATATATATATATATATGTATGTATGTATGTATGTACGTATATACAGTAATCCCTTAATTCATGCAAACTTTTTTCATGTGATTTCGGTTATCCACGATTTTTTTTGTACAATAATTAAAACATAAAATTATAGTATTCATAAAATTATAGTGGACATTTGTGCTGGGAGGGGGTTGGTGATAGCCAATACCCTCTTCAGGCATAAAATGATCCACAGGTATACATGGCGAGTGATGAGAAGGGTGGGTGGTGAACTGAATGAAAGGAAGGCAATGATTGATTATGTGTGTGTGGATGAAAGGATGCGAAGATGTGTAAAGGATGCAAGAGTGTATAGAGGTTGGGGGAGTGGACTTTCTGACCACTACTTGGTGGTGGCCAGAATTAGGATCCAAGTAAGATGGAAGAATAGAAGAAGGGAAAGACGAGAGGAAGGAGTAGTTGCAAGGACAGTGGAAAGGTTACAAGAGGATGAGAAAAAGGCAGAGTATAAGAGAGAAGTGGAGGAACGATTGGGCAAATATGAATTGGAGCAGATGGGAGACGTGGAAGGTGTGTGTATGATATTTACAGAAGAAATATGTGCAGCATGTGATGTGGTGTGTGGAAGGAAGAGAAGACGGAGGGGGGTGCAAGGAACAGCGTGGTGGACTGAAGAGGTGAAACAGGCAGTGGCACAAAAGAAGAAAGCATACAATGAATGGATGAGAAATAGGGGCGTGGAAGAAGTTGAGAGGCGGAAGAGAGAGTTATATGTGGAAAGGAAGAGAGAGGTGAAAAGATTAGTAAGAGAGAGTAAGAAGAGAGTGGATGAGGAATTTGGAAGGAATTTGAGTGTAAAGTGGAGGGACTGTAAGAAAATGTTCTGGAGAGAAGTGAAAAGAGTAAGACAGGGTGGAAGTGAAGTTAGCAGGGGAGTGAAAGATAAAAATGGTAGATTACTAGTGGAGAAGGGAGAAAAAGTGAGCAGATGGAGAGAACACTTTAAGGAATTGTTGAATGTAGAGGATGGAAGTAATGCGAGTATAAGTGGCTGGGGAATGGCTGGGAGAAGGAGGGAGGTGAGAAGACAGGAAGAAATCAGTAGGATAGAAGTTGTGGAAGCAATGAAGAATGTTAAATCGGGGAAAGCCCCAGGAATTGATGGAGTGTGTGGCGAAATGTTGAAGCATGGGGGAGAGATAGTAGTAGAATGGATATGGAAGATGTGCAGATTGGCCTGGGAGGAAGGTAGAGTCCCGGAGGATTGGAAGTCAGGTATAATTATTCCCTTGTACAAAGGAAAGGGGGAAAAAGAAGTGTGTGGTAATCATAGGGGCATTTGTCTTCTTAGTATAATAGGAAAAGTGTATGGTAGGATACTTATAGACAGAGTTAGAGAAAGAACAGAGAAATTAGTTGGAGAAGAACAGGGAGGCTTTAGGAAGGGAAGAGGTTGTGTAGATCAGATATTCATTCTTAGATCTTTAGTGGAAAAGTTTCTAGAGAAGGGAAAGAAGTTGTATGCGGCTTTCATGGATTTGGAGAAAGCATATGACAGGGTGGATAGACAAGGATTGTGGAAAGTGTTAAGAATATATGGAGTAGATGGGAAGTTGTTGAATGCTGTGAAGAGTATGTACGATGGTGCGAAGGCTGCAGTGCGTGTGGATGATGAACTAAGTGAATTTTTCTCTTTGAGAGTTGGTTTGAAACAGGGATGTGTCATGTCTCCATGGTTGTTCAATCTGTACATGGATGGGGTAATAAAAGAGGTACAAGGTAGGGTAGTGGATGTTGGAGTGGCCCTGGTGAGAGAGGATAGTGTTTGGAAACTCCCTGTACTGTTGTTTGCAGATGATACTGTGTTGTTGAGTGAAGACGAAGGGGAGCTGCAAGGTTTGGTGGATGAGTTTGAGAGAGTGTGTAAGAAAAGGAACCTAAAGGTGAATGTAGGGAAGAGTAAAGTAATGGTCTTTGAGAGAGGTGAAGTTAGTGAATGTACAGTGAGGTTGGATGGTGAGGAATTGGAAAATGTGAGTACGTTTAAGTATTTGGGTAGTGTGATGAGTAAGGATGGAGGTTTGGAGGGTGAAGTGCTTGAAAGGGTACAGCAGGGAAGAAAGGTTGCTGGTTCCTTGAAAGCAGTGATAAGAAACAGGGAAGTGAGCATGGAAGTGAAAAAGTTACTACATGACAGTACTGTGATACCAACTCTAACGTACGGAAGTGAAGCTTGGACATTGTTGGAAGGACACAAGTCAAGAGTGAGAGCAGTGGAAATGAGTTATTTAAGAGGAGCCTGTGGAGTCACGTGGAGAGACAGGCTGACGAATGAGGATATAAAGGAGCGTTGTGGTGTGGATGTGGATGTGATAGGAAGCGTTATGAGGAACACACTGAGGTGGTTTGGCCATGTGGAGAGGATGGAGGGTGAAAGACTGACGAAGAGAGTGTATGTGAGTGAGGTGGAGGGGGGAAGAGGGAGGGGGAGGCCGAGGATGAGATGGAGGGATGGGGTGGAGAGGTATATGAGAGAGGGGGGTGTGAGTTGGAAGCAGGGCAGTGAAATGGCGGGGGACAGGGCGACTTGGAGGCGATTTGTTTGTGGCCACCCCAAACGGGATTGAGGCGTCTGGCAATAGATAGATAGATAGAAATTAATTTAATATATGAGAGAAATAAATAAAATATAAAAATGCCTACCTGCTGCCCATGCGCATACATGTGTGTGTGTGTGTGTGCACATGAGTGGGAGGTCAGTCTACCATGCACCACACAGTCATTGTGAATCCGAAGGTCGAACCGTGCGTGACTTGCGAATCGTTATTTGTGGCTTATTTTTCTGCCTTCCGGCGACTGCTTGCCTTGTTTGCCAACATGAGGCCTAAACGTAGTGCTTGTGATGCATGTGGTAACACACCAAATAGGGCTCGGAAAGTGATCTCGCTCACATAGAAAGTTAAAGTGTTGGACAAACTTAGGGAAGGAATGTCGGGGAGTGCTGTTGGTCGTATGTTTGGTTTCGGGACAATTCACTGTCACAACAATAACAGGACAATTTGCCGTCAGGACGATTCCCCGTCATTTATTTACATACCAGTTTATTTAGCAAGTAAACTAGTTTTTTACTTATATGAGTTATAAAATCCCCCTGAAAATTAGTTATTAAAGTATTAATTAATCAATAATAAGTATATTTATAGAATGATGGGGAATCATCCAAGGTGCGAATTGTCCTGCAAGGGGAATCGTCAATGTTTTGACGGCGAATTGTCTTGCAACCATATGTTTGGGGTGAATGGGTCAACTGTTCGTACAATAAAGAAGGCAGAACGTAGCATAAGGGAGGCAGTGAGGGCTAGTGCACCAGACTGTGCTAAAGTGTCTCCACCTATGCCTGTGCTTGTCAGCTTTCCATGTGTTAAATTTCTTACATTTTTGTTGTTTTTCATACTTTATGCTAGTTTATTAAGTGTATGTTATGCATAAACAGCATTATTCACATGTAATACACTTAATACACATGCATAGTTACGTGCACACATGCGCAGAACGTATATGTGAATTTACCACATATGCGAAGGGTCTGGGAACGTAACCCTCGCGTAAATTAAGGGATTACTGTATAAATATACATATATATATATATATATAAAGACTGCCTTTAGCTCAAAAAGAAATGGCAAAAATGATTTTGATTCAATTCCTGCACTCTAAATAACGAAAAGGATAATGTATATGCACAGTATTCCCCACCTTGCAATGCAAAAATCTTGCACCTACCATTTTCATTTAAGAAAATTACCAGAAGCAGAATTTCACATTATGATGCACTTAATAAATACTTGAAGTGCCTGGGAAAAAAAAAAAAAGCTGGAAATGCATAACTAAGCCAAGCGATTCTGATATACCTCCTGCAACCAACTGAGGGTAAAGAGGGCTGCTGATCATTGTTATCTGTGCAACCTAATCCCACTATGTGAAGATGATCCAAATCCAGTGAAAACTTCCAATAAGAGCTTTCAAAAATTCTGTTAATGCTGTTCATATCACCACGTACTCTTCACAAAAAACAGAATGGTAACACGATTCACATCACAATGCCTGAGAGGGTTATGGCAAATATTTATGACAGGAATTCAAACTATCCCATGATGTGGGTGGTACACAGCACCCTGTCTTTTTTTTTTTTTTTTTTTTTTTCTAACAATGCAACCCTAACTCTGATGTTCACACTTCTCACATTCCATATCCAACTGTCACTCATCCATCCTCTCAACATACCCAAATCATCTCACTCTACCCCTCCTCATCACAACACAAATACACTGAAGTTCCATCCTTCTTCTCAGCTCAATCACAATCCTAGCCCCCCAAGGCCTTGTACTGAAAAATGCACTATACAGCCATCCCATGACTGTCACTTCTATACTTTTGAGTCTATGAATATCCTCTTCTTTTACCGCCTAGGTCTCACTACCATGCAGGTTTAAACTCCTAAACACACGTCACCTACAAAGATCGCTTAGGACAGTGGGACAGCCCTCTAAAGGTTAGGAGAGGTAACAGGTCTCTCTCCTTCCTCCAACTACTACTTACTCTAGCCACAGAGCTGGCTCCAGTCCCACCTCCAGCACATAACATGCCCCCCAAATTGCAAAACCCCTCGACACACTCAGCTGATTCCAGCAGGATCAATCCTTTCACCTGGTACACTCTACATGCTCTTCCCAACACATGAAATCAGCATTATGCATTATTTCTACCTCTAAAACCACATCATCTCATATGCACACTCACTTATCACAAACACTGGACAAGATGAAGTTACTTTCCACACCCTTGTGGCAAACTGCACATGTCCAAACTCCCTCTGCTTTGACAGTACCACCACCAGCCCTATATATCACCATCCATCCATCCATCATCCAATCCTACGTTGCCCCATGAGGAGCGTAGAAGCCCGGGGCTAGGCAGTTGGTCCTGACATTTAAGATGAGAGCACTTTTGTTTTATTCACATTTACTCTCAAATTTCTGTGCCCAAATCTGTCTCCCCACTTCCTAAATCTTTCCTCAACCTCCCTTTCAATCTCTGCAATCAACACCAAGTCATCAGCATACAATACCTCCCATGAGAGTCCATTTCTGAATTCACAGGAAAGAGCTTCAAGGAACATGACAAACAATATGGGACTCAAGACTCACCCTTAATGCAGGTCAACATTCATGAGTTTTCCATTTACTCTCACCTCGGTGCAAGCATCCAAATGCATAGCCATAACCACTCCTACCAGTCACTACTTGATCCCAATCTTTCTCACTGTCCACTTCACCGACTTCCTAGGGACTCGGTCAAAGCCCTTCTCCAAATCAACAAAAACAAAGTACAGCTCCTTTTTCTTTCCTATATATTTTTCATGATGCTGTCGGACAAGGAATATGGCATCAGTGGCCCCTTTGCCTAGCATAAACCCAAACTGCATCTCATCATTATTATTCCATCCATCCATCCATCATCCAATCTTAAAATGCCCCATGAGGAGCATTGGAGCCCGGGCTAGGCAAGTTGGTCCTGACATTAAAGTTACTGCGGGCATACTTAGATGGCTCTTGGCCATGGAACCAATAATCATTTAAGTGAAAATCAAAGAAGTATTGCCTGAAGGCCTCCCAATCAGAAGCTCCAAAATGCCAAAGCTGCCATTTCTTGGAAGAGTTCATGGGCCTTATTGGAGCAATACGACTGGGTAAGGTGATAAGGTTGTGACTGGAGGAGCCCAGCGGAGAGAAATAATTAACAGCATAAGCAGAAGAATTAGTAGCAAGGAAAATGTCAGGAACGGTATGTTGGAACTCTCCCCAACGGTGTCAGGGGTATATGTAGGGTGCTGTACAAGCTGCTGTTAGTCATTCTGGATAGAAAAGATTTAGGCTTGCTCACCAGGTGGATCAGTGAATGGAGAGGAGAGCCAAAGATGGTGGTGAACACTGAAATCACCTAGAATTGAGATTTCTGAGAAAGGAGAAATTGTAAGGATGTGTTCCATCTTGGAAGTAAGATGGGCAAAGAATTTTTCAGTCAGTAGAATCAGGGGATAAGTAAACAACACATATATATTTCGTCAGAGAATGAGAGGATAGATGAAGCCAGAAAGAAGAGAATTCAGAAGATTCACATTCAGGAACATGAGAGCAAGATATGTTGTTGCATACATATACACAACAGTCACCTTTGGGTTTGAAGTGTGTACAGAGAAAGTAGGAGGATAAAGAACAGGGTCTGCTATAACTCACCTCAGACAGCTGAGTCTCAGTAAGAAGGTGAGGTCTGGAGGAAGAGTGATGGTGTTCAACAGAAAAAATTTGAGGACAGACTGCGAATGCTGCAGAAATTAAGAAGTGAGCCAGACAGTGGTTCCAAGCATCTCTCTTGGCCATCACCAGGAGAGGGGTAGACAGTGGGGCCTTTTATGGTCCCCTCTATTGTCCTCCCCCTCCTCCCCAAGACTCCAAGGCTAGGTGTTGAGATGCCATTCTCTAAATTTAGAAAAGGAAGTGTGGTGTGTAATGTACAAGTAATTTTGTGTTTACAGTTGGAGGAAACTGTATAGGAGAGTATGCTGACCTACTCTTTGTGTTACTGAAACACTGAAACAGTTCAGAAAAGTGGGACAGTCAGAAGCTAGTCCTGAGGGCTCATGAAATGGGTGCTACAGCCCTCCCATCATCGGCTTTCCATCCACTCTTTCCCTTACTATAACTTCTAGGACTTTCTCTATTACCTTTATTATCTGGTTCAAAAGTTTTATACCTGTATAATTTACTCTTTTCAGGGCATCACCCCTTCCCTAATACACAATCACATTGATCAGCCACTGATCAATATACAATACACTCATATATAAACCAGCTTATCAAATCTGTAACTAAACCCACTATTATAACTCATGAGGCTTTCAACATCTTTGCAGTTAATCCAGACACACTTGTTGCCTTCCCCAACTACATTTTGTTATTGCCCTGATCGCACTTGTATTATCAATCAAAGGTCAACCAAGTAATTATTCCAAGTTTTTCACTAATAACAAAAATACAAACAACTATTTTCATGCAAAAGGAATTTATTTCCTTGAAGGCTGAAGTGGTTAAGAGGTTATAATAATGCTTTTCAACTAATATTGTGTGTTCAGTTAAAATTATCTTGAAAATCTGACCAATATTTATTATGTCCAGTACATGATTTAAAGAAGCTTGCAATTTCTCTCCCTCCTTACCATTCCCCATCTCTCAATATACAACAGAACCCCTTCAACTTGGACTATGAGGGGAATGAGGGGAGGCCGTCTGAGTTAAGAGTGAATATATTTTTGTCTCAAAAAGTGTTTTCTTTATCTTAAATTATGATTCATAATGCTATGTCTTTCTGAATGTAAATAGCCACCCGGGACTAGCCCTGAAACCTACATATTTCAAGCAGCTGCTAGAATTTCAATGCCTGTAGTTCCAACACACACTGAACATTGTTATGAGTGAGGGCGTCGCCCTCGCGAGTCTCTCATCAAGTAGTGGCATTTTCTCACATATGCGTGGCCTGACTGGACCATAACACTGATGAGAAGCTGATATCTCAGCAATCACAGAGCAAATCTCTGTGTGGTTTGCACCAAGTGATAGCCCACTCTTTAAGATTTGTTTCTGATAGGTTTTATTGCACCCACGCAGTCCACGTCGTACGACATGCACCAAGCACAGCTTGTTGAAAATCTTAAAAAGTGGGCCACAGGCCAGAGAGTTCATTGTAAAGGCATGAAACTTGGAAGGTAGATAGCCACCAATATACAGTAATCCCTCCAATATCCGACGTAATAGGGCCATAGGCAGGTCCGGATAGTGGTCCTGTCCGGATATTGGGCCCCAGCTTATGGACTTGTACTTATGGACCCTAACTCAGAGAAACACCTATACAACTCCCTCTGGACATGCATAGCACCTATTTAAGACCCAAATCACACCAATAAGGCAAATAAATGACTGAAATAAATGCAAAAGAACCATAAAATGAGGGTTTAGAGGTTGGTTCATACAATATTAAACATTCTGGTTACTGGCTCCTGGACTGGTACTTATGGACCCAAACCTAGCCTAACTCAGAAAAACACCTTCCTACTGCACATGCATAGCTCCTAACACCCTATTCACACCAATAAAGGACATTAAAGAGTGAAATGAGGTGTTTGAGGTAAGTATAGTATGGAAAAAAGTACAGTATGAAACATTCTGCCTACTTACAGCAAGTCCATGGCCATCTCGATGAATAACCACCTCCTCTCGGACTGTGACAGTAAGAAGGATTTCCTGAAGCACTTCCAGTACACTGTTCATGAAGTCTTGCACTTAACTTAGTCAATCGCACTCAGAAGCCCGTTCTCTTCACAGTGCGCACTCCTGTCTAACTTATGCTCCGTTGTAACTTACTAAGTGTTGCACTCTGCACTTTAACTTTTCCCACTCTTCTAACCATTTTCTAAAGGAAAAACAAACAAGTCTATTTACGTTAAATTTTGTTCCAAATTTGTCTTTTCACTCACAACTGTAAATCCTTAACACAACACACTGTTTTTTACACTGCACAACACTGTAAATTCCTGTGTGGTCTAGTGGAGAAGTTCTTGCTGTTTAATCACTGTCAGAGTCCAAGAGTATCACTGGCAGGTGACCTAGGGGTGCGTTGCTGGGTCGTGGTGATGGCGTACCCACTGCAGACGACTCTGAAGATAGACGCAAACTCACGTCGAGCGGTGACTCCACCGTCGCTGATGTGCTGGGCTGTGGCTCGAAGCATGAAGGCCTGTCTTGGGGAGGCAACGGAGTGGAGCCAGGGCTGGGCACAGCGGGGGTCATGGGCTTGAAAAAACTGTCAATGGTTGATTGACGCAAGGACCGACGATTCTGACGATTGATGATGCGCTGCCTGAAAGCACGCACTTCCTCCACAAGTCCCAAGGGCCCCATCTCCCTATCGCAGTCCTGGTGTTCCAGGTAGTCGAGAACGAACTCTAGGTGTTCCCGGAGTGCGCTCAGCTTGGGGATGGCTGGAGTAGTGTCATGCTGAGAGGAGTCAGCATTATCGTCGCCGTCCTCGTCGGAATCTTCAAGCTGGGTACTGACACCTGCAACTGAAGATGCGATCTCGATATCAGACAATGTCTGATACCCAGGATCGCCCTCGTCGTCATCCAACCACTCGCACACATCGTCCACATCAACATCATCGCCATGCATACGTAGCCGTGCATGGAAGTCATCCACGTCAAACCCTAGAAAATCGTACTCCACATCCGTTCCAAGAAGCAGACGAGACCAACCATTTTCTAGAGTTTTGTCAGGGACTTCCTGCCATGCACTGGCCCAGTTGTAGACTGCAGACTTGATGTTGTAGCGGCGAAGGTTTTTTCAAAGTCCGCTGGCCTCGCATGTCCCGTCCCTCCCTGAGCTCGTCCTCGTCCTCGAGAACAACCATCACCTCGTTCAGGAACTTCCGTCGGTATAGGCGGTTTGTTGCCACGATCACTCCTTGGTCCATTGGCTGGATGAGAGCAGTTGTATTAGGTGGCAGAAACATGCACCTAATCCGGCCATTCTCAGCCACCAAGTCCTTGTCGCACGGGTGGGCAGATGCATTGTCGAGGAGAAGGAGGGCCTTACCTTCAAAGAATGGTACCAGATGACAGGAAGGACATCCATCACCCCACGAAGACACCGAGGCTGCTTTGTACAGCCAACAATAACGGGCTTAAGCCGGTGCATGCCGTTATCATTGGCACAACACAAAGCAGATATCCGTTGCTTGGAGAGCTTGCGGCCAGGTACACGCTTCTCCGTCTCCTCGGCTAGAGTGTTCGTTGGCAAAGAGCGATAGAATAAACCAGTTTCGTCAGCATTGTAGCCTTGACCGAGAGTGAGGTCCTCCCTGTCGATCAAGCCCTTCGCCTTGTGCCGAAACTTGTCAACTCCATCCTCGTTAGCGTCCAAAGCTTCGCCATGAGCTTTACGGTTGGTAAGGCCATGCCATAACTTGAACGCGAAGAGCCAACCCTCGGATGCTTTGAGGTCTAGGGCGTTGTGAAGCCTGGCGAACTTCTCAGCAGCAGCCTTCAGCTCTGTACCACGTACCATCACACCAGCAGCACGTTGCTGTCGATATCAAATCAACGTGGAGCGGTCGATTTCAGCAAACTTGGGAGTAAACATCACCTTCCTCTCCATGTTGCGTTTGCTTCTCGACGAGAAGTCAGCCGTGTACTGCATGAGTTTATATTGGGATCTCTTGATATCGAACAAAGTAGATCGGGCCAGGTTGAACTCGAGGAGGATGCGGGAAGAAGACCACCCCGCATCTACTTTCTCCAATATCTCCCGTTTCTTCTCCAGAGTCAACACCACTCTCTTCCTCTTCTCAGGCGGCGGGGTCACCATCACACACACTAATAAGACGCCCGAGAGAAGCAGGAGTGCCTGGAGCAGGTAATGCACCACCACAAAAGCAAGCACGTGGGCAGCCATGACGACGAGCGTGCACTCGCGGTGAGAGACAGACGGAAAGTGGGGAGGATGCAGCAGCGCTCTATCGGACGTCGGAGGAATGACGCGCCAAAACAAAGCTGTCCCGCGCCAAGTGCGGCAAGTTCAAATTAGGGCGAGAAAAATTCGTTTCCCCCCCCCCTCCAATTTTTTTGCGGTTTTCAGACCATTTTGGGAATATTGGATCCCGGGAAGATTATGTCCGATTAGTGGGGATGTTCGGATATTGGGCGTTCGGATATTAGAGGGACTACTGTACTCTGGGCATCCTTGGGGTGTAAGACAACATTTCAAGGCTTTCAGATTTAAATGGCGTCACACGTACCTCGCTGACAAAGGCGTTATACTGGTTGTGGGCACCATTTATATACGGCTTCATCTATCTCCTTCATTCATCATCATCCGGACCTCCTTTCCCACCCTAAGGCACGGTGAGGAGTAGTGGCATCCAGGCAGCCCAAGTTTGCCCAATAGGAGATCTACTTATCTATCTATAGCCCGACGCCCTAATCCCGCAAAGGGAGGTCGCAGACAAAACACCTCCAAGTTGCTCTGTCACCCACCATTTGACTACCCTCCCCCCAACTCACCCCTCCCTCCCTCATATACCTCTCAACTCCACCCCTCCACCTCATCCTCGGTCTACCCCTCCCTCTCCCTCCCTCCACCTCACCTACATACATCCTCTTAGTCAGTCTTTCATTCTCCATTCTCACCACATGTCCAAACCACCTCAGTGTATTTCTCCTAATCTTCTCAACCACATCCACATCCACACCAAAATGTTCCTTCACTTCTTAATTCGTCAACCTGTTCCTCCATGTCACTCCACATGCTCCTCTCAAGTAACTCATTTTCACTGCTCTCACTCTTGATTTGTTCCCCTCTTGCAAGGTCCACCCCTTGCTTCCATACGTCAGGGTAGGAATCACAATACTATCATGCAGTGACTTCTTAACTTCCATACTCACCTCCCTATTTCTCATCACTGCTTTCAGTGAACCAACAACCTTCTTTTCCTGCTGTACCCTTTCACGCACTTCATCCCCCAAAGTTCTGTCCTTACTCATCACACTACCCAAGTACTTGAATGCACTCAAATTCTCCATATCCTCACCATCCAACCTCACTGTACATTCTGTGGATTCATTCCTCTCAAACACCATAACTTTACTTTTGTTAACATTAACATTCAGATTCCTCCTCTCAACCACTGTCCCAAACTCATTCACCAAACCTTGCAACTCCCATTCATCTTCACTCAATAATACTGTCTCATCAGCAAACAGCAACACTGGAATCTTCCAAATCTCACCCTCATTCATTAGAGACACCCTCACATCCAATGGCCTACCATGCACCTCTTTTACAACCCCATCCATGTATATAATAAACAGCCATGGAGACATCACACAACCCTGTTTCAGTCCCACACTGGGATCAAAGAACTTACTCAGCTGACCATCCACTCGCACCGTAGCCCTAGCTCCTTCGTACATACTCTTCACAGCACTCAACAATTTCCCCTCCACTCCATATATTCTTAATACCTTCCACATACCTTGCCTATCTGTTCTGTCATAAGCTTTCTCCAAGTCCATGAAAGCAGCATACACTTTCTTTCCATTCTCTGGATACTTCTCCACTAAACATCTTAGAACAAATATCTGATCTACACACCCTTCTCCCTTCCTAAATCCCCCTTGTTCTTCTCCAACTAGCTCCTCTGTCATATGCCTAACCCTATTAATGAGTATTCTACCATATATTTTACCAGTCACACTAAGAAGGAAAATACCCTTATGGTTACCACATACTTCTCTCTCCCCTTTTCCTTTGTATAAAGGAACAATTATGTCTGATTTCCAGTCCTCTGGAACCCTTCTCTCTTCCCATGCAAATCTTCACAACTTCCATATCCACTCCACAACAATCTCACCCCCATACCTCAGCATTTCACCACACATTCCATCAATTTCTGGGGCCTTTCCCATCTTGATCTTCTTCATTGCTTCCACTACCCTACTGATCTCTTCCTCCCTCCTCTTGTCTCTTCTTCTCCCAGCCATTCCCCAACCACTTATACTCGCACTGCTCTCACTCTCTACAATCAACAAATCCTCAAAGTGCTCCTTCCATCTCTTCAATTTCTCTCTCTTCTCCACCAACAATCTATTATTCCTATCTTTCACTCCCCTACTATTTCCCCTTTCACACTCTCCCTCCATTTCACAATCAGATTCTTCCCAAACTCTTCATCCACTTTCTTCTTACTCTCCTTCACCAGTCTCTTCACCTCCCTTCTGCTCACATATACCTCTCTCTTCTCTCTCTCATCTTCTCCCCTACCTCTACTCGCTAGCCATTCACTATATGCCTTCTTCTTTTGTTCCACAGCTCGTTTCACCTCATCATTCCACCATGCTGTCCCTTGCACACCCCTCATCTCCTCCTCACTCCACAAACGACCTCACATGCTGTGCCTATCTCTTCCGTGAATATCTTACATACGTCTTCCACCCCTTCCATCTGCTCTAGCTCATACCTTCCCAATCTTTCTTCCACTATGCTCTTATACTCTGCCATTTTCCCACTATCTTGCAAATTCTCCACTCTTCTCACAGGAGCTGTTTCCTCCTGCCTTCCCCTTCGTCTCTTCAACCATTTTTTTTGCAACTTTACCTTGGCCATCACTAAATGACGGTCCAAGACTCCATTCCCGCACCCTCTCCATACTCTTGCATCCAACACTTGTCTTCTCATTCGCTCATCCACACATACGTAGTCTATCATTGCCTTTCGTTCAACAAGTTCACCATCCATCCTCCTCATTATTCTCCATGTATACCAGTGGATCATCTTATGCCGATAGTAGGTGTTGGCTACTGCCAACCCCTTACCAGCACAGATGTCCACCAAAGCACTACCATTCCCATCTACTTCAGCTGGAACACCAAACTGATCAACCACTCCATCCACTCATACATTCTCAACTTTGCCAAACATGTCTCCAATCAAAAGCACTCTCTGGCTCCTCTCAAATTTGTCCATACATGCTTCTACTCTCGCCCAAAACTCACCTTTCACTCCTGCCACTCGGTCCTCTGTCGGACCATACGCACATACAATCGCCCACGCTTGTATACATACTTTTATCCTCACCCAAACAATCCTTGCACCCACTGTTCCATACTCTCTTATATTCTCCTTCCACTTCTTGCTCATCATCAGACATACTCTCTTGCCTTCTCATTCTCATTAACTCCCGCACAAATACCTAAACCATATTTCCATTCTCTCACCCTTTCACCTTTCCATTTAGTTTCGGTCAATCCACATATATCCAGTCTTGTATCCTTAATCACCTGAACAATCTCTCTCTCTCTTTCACTTCATCATACACTCCTCTCACATTCCACGTTCCCACCCTCAGAATGTTCTTTGTCTGTTCCTTAATCATCAAAGTAGGGTCCGTCCTGGTCCAAGGCGCTTTATTTGCTTGTTTAGTTAGTTCCTTTTATGGGGTTGGGCACTAACCCACCACCAATAGGAGATGCTGCATTAAACCTAAAACAAGGCACAGATACTACACACAATACTGCCAAAACTGTCAATGTCCAATCTTATTTTGCCGGCACTGCATCATGCTCCCATATGGGTGCTTTTGCATAATAATAATATGTACAAATTTTTCTCATTCATGTAGGGTGAGCCCTGTGCCTAATAATGAGGTCACAAAATATTTTGTGATGTTCGAAGGTTTCGTGGTGTTGGCTATACAGTATGCGTCAAGAGATGAAGATTCATCAGTCTTATACACATGTACGAATATTTCTTAACCCTATCCCGTAAAGGGGTGAGCGTAAATTCTGGCTGTGCGCGTAACTCTCGCTTGAGAGCTTTCAGAACAGTCACGTAGATATTTTACCTCTACCACTCATAGGAAAGTTACTGTTCATCATAGAAAGGCTACTTTGGTCTCATGCTGAAGATGAAGAGTTTTGTTCTGTCGTACATTGTTCAAAAATACAATATATACAAAAGAAAATGCAAAAAAAGTGAGCAGAGTTTAGCTGACATGGTAAAATTTTACACTTTCCTTAAAAAAAAAAAAAAAATTTTTTTTTTTTTTTGCTTCAATACATAGCAGAATAAATTTCCATTCCAAAATGCATTATTTGTTGTATTTTCTTCAACAATAACACCGCACATATACGCGAGAAAAAGGAGCATAAGTGTTCAGCTGGAGGTCAAGAGGTGACATCCTACCTGGGAGGAACCTCATACCACACTGAGCTGAGCAAAACAAGTGAGCACACACACACCAGCTGTGGCAGGCTTAGCTCCGCCCACTTTTGCCCGTCATCCAACAAAAATGGTGACTCCCTAAATATTTCTTTGGAGATTACATCAGATGACAGGCAAAGTCGTCATACTGACGTCAGAGACTGACAAACACATGACGGCCCAGCCCATCATTGGTACGTGTATGGGTTAATTTATACGTGTATTCAAATACTTCCAGTGGTCACCAGCAAACGTATTAAAAGAAAAAAATAAGATTTTCGTCAAAGAAACTGCAGTTCCCATGGACAAAGATTGCAGGGTCACAGGAACAAACTCAGCAAAGAATCTATGAGTCATCTCTCAACTCATATGTATATGCAGAAATTTTTTACTATCTGAGAAGCAAATAATAGTTAATGTATGTCTAATGTATTATTGTTTAGAGATGATATGCATAATAAGGCTTATATTTCACAAATACCAACCATTATAACCACTGCTAGAAGCTGTTATGTATAGGATAAATAAGGGTCAGTATGACTAAGAAGCTATATTAGTATCCGTCTTAATTTGAACTCACACACTCATAAAGTCATGGATACTGCTGTCAAGTCAAAATAGCCGATTTATCCACTTAAAAAAAAAAAAAAAAAAAAAAAAAAAAAATATGCTGAATTCATTCTCGGCTCCAGAGTATCAAGGTGCCTGGTATACAAGTGTTTGTCAACAGGCCTTTGTCAACATTCACTATGACACACTTTATATGCGCTGTGGCTGACTGCAGATCGGACTCAAGAAAGAAGATAACAAGAAAGTTAGGTGTGAAAGATGTCAGAGGCTGTCTCAAGTTCCCATCTGCCAAGAAAGAACCAATAAGAAGAAAAATGAGGGAAACATATAAGAAAACATGTGGCTGTGTGTTGATCTCTTGAGCATGACGTACCTCTGGCAGCGATTATCTGGTGAAACAGTTTTTTTTCTATTAATGCGTTTGCTGGTGACCACTGAGAGTATTTGAATAAAAGTATAAATCAAGAAATATTCATACATATGTGTAAAACTGACAAATCTTCATCTCGATGTATATGGCCAACATCACAAAGCATTCGAACAACATCATAAGTATTTTGTGACCTCATTATTAGGCACAGGGCTCACCTTAAATGAATGAGAAAACTTTGTACATAATGTTATTATGAAAAAAAACCCTGTATGTGAGCATTCTGGACTGCCCACAAAATATGACTGAAAATTAAAAACTCTGGCAGTATGTAGTACCTGTGCCTTACTGCGAATGCTCCTATTCAATGGGCCACGCTTCCATTCACTCATCATTCAAGCCCACGGAATCCTGGCTCCATATGATAGGCTAAAAGGTTTCACAACGTGCTGTAGCTTCACATATACCTATCCGATAGTCAATCTGAATGCTATCACATTAAAAAGGGGGTACCAAATCTCTGGTCATGCGCTTCTCCACACAAAATTCATCCAGTCAGCTCAATCTCTTGTCAGTCCCTAAGCCTCACCAACTTCCATACCTCTCTTCCTCATACACTCATCCACCATATCTCTCCACCTTCTTCCTGGCCTACCTTACCTCCTCGCTCCTTTAAATTCACTCAGATACATCTTTTTCACTACTCCATTGTCAGCTCAATCTCTTGTCAGTCCCTAAGTCTCACCAACTTCCATACCTCTCTTCCTCATACACTCATCCACCATATCTCTCCATCTTCTTCCTGGCCTACCTCACCTCCTCCCTCCTTCAAATTCACTCGGATACATCTTTTTCACTACTCCATTGTCATCCATTCTCTCCACATGACCATACCATCTCAGTATACTCTCTCTGATTCCACAGACTTCCTCATCCTGCATTTCATGAATCACATTATTCCGTATCCTATCCATCTCACTGTACTCCACGTACATTCCTCAGTCCCACCTCCACTGCTCTTACTCCTGACTTTTCATTTCATGCCACACCACAGTCTCACACCCATATGTTAAAGCTGGCACAAACACTCTTTCATGTAAGCCTCATGCAGTTGCAACATTCAAGTCCTGTTTCTTATCAAGACTATTTTCCTTCCTTGTGTCACTCTAGTTTCTACTTCTTTTACACATTTTCCTCTCTATCACTGTATCCAGGTACTCAAACAGCTTCATCTAAACTTTCATAATTTAGCTTTCTAAATCACATAAGATTAGTCACTGCTAACACCAAACTTGACTGCACTACTCAAAAGTCTGTCTTTAGCTTTCCTTATATCTGACAACATTACTTGGAAATCTAATATTCAGTCACCATTTGGGCTGCAAATGCTCGTTTGTCTAGTTTTTTCTGGATTTTCAGTTTTTCTTCCATAGAGAGAGACTTTTGTTTAGGTCTGGGGGCAATCTGTCTAAGACTTAAAGTCATATTAGTAATCACTCCTGCATATCTACATCTTTCCATCCATCCATCATCCAATCCTACATTGCCCCAGGAGGAGTGTAGGAGCCCAGGACTAGGCAAGTTGGTCCTGACATTTATGATGAGAGTGACCAGCCTCACTCATCCATGAGTGGCATTACATGAGCAATGAATCCCAACCACGCCTTGGATATAAACCTTCACCTGCTCAGTCCGACTGGAGTGCCATAACTACCCACTAAACCACCAAATGCCATAATTTGGTTATATGGTTACCACCCCAGCGTAGTAACTGGTTTCCTGGTGGACAAGAAACCATCTGGCTTGTCATTCAGTGGAGAGTCACCCACAGACAGAAGGAAAAGAATGAAGGAAGGAAAGACAGACAAGGGAGTGTAAAATCATCCGTAGGCAGAAGGACGAGGAAAGAATGAAATAATGAAAGACAGAAGAGGAAGGAAGAAAAGAAGGAAGGACGAGAGGAAAGAGAAGACACCCGAGAGCAGCACTACATGGAGTGAGTGGATGGTGAGCGCCCCCACCTACCACCATCTTGGGTGTAAAATTATTTGTAAAGCCATTCACTTTAAGAATCTATCTGCAATCGGGAGCGTGGTTGTCTAAGTCATGAGCTGCTTATAGTAACCCCTCAATTATCTGATGTAACAGAGCCAAGGGAATGTCCTGAAAGTGAATCCATCTGGATAATGGACTTCTCCCCAGCCCCCTTTAGTACATAACCTAACTTTGAAAGTCATTGTAAAAGGCCACTACAGTATACTGAACAGCACTTGTTCCTGTTGTTTAACACTACACTATCTGGTCAAGCACACCTACAAACAACAGCCATGCAATTACAGTACCACAGTCAAGCACACCCATCAATGACAGACAAGTAATAACCACTGCAGGGCCATATGCTGCACCTGAAATGACATGAAAAAAAAATGGATACACAAGAAAAATGCAACAGGCACACAAAACATAAGGGTAAAATGGAATAAAATCACAGTACAGTAAAATAAACTAGAATAAAATCAACATCAACACTCATGATTCCTCACAGAGCATTGTACTGAATAACCCACAAGTTCCTTGACTCGGACTGTTGCACTCCAACTGGTAAAGCTGTTGCACTGCACAGTACATCCTGTGTGGTCAAGTGGCATACCCTGATAGGGTTGGGAACAACTACAAAAGCCACCATGTGCCCCGCCATAACAGCTGTCCGAGGGTAGCTGTTCACTACACGGTCACCGGGAGGGAATTGGGAACGACCGAGGGGGTCTCTAGTGGATGATGCATGAACTATCGAGCCAGACAGCACAGCATCACTGGGATATTCCTGCCCAGGTGGGCGAAAATGTTTGCGCGGCCATAATTTCCACATTTTTCTGTTTGACTGGACAAAACAGAAAAATGTACGTATAATGGTTTAATACTGCCAGATCACAGCATCTACGTAATGGAATGTTTGGATAATGAATATCTGGGTAATCAAGGGATTACTGTATTTCACGTAACTCATATTCATCTGAGTTACACTGAATCTGTCTGCCCATATACAGTATTCTGTTCATGTAAAGCAGGGTCAGAGTTAGGGGGGTTCTACCATACAGCGCTCTCTCTGTTAAGTAAAAGCGAGGCTCACCTGCAAGAGATCCTGCCTAAATTTCTGCTGGTCTGCAGAGTTGTCCCTGGCCACATTCGTGAGTGCCTGTCTTGCAACATCTGTGGCACGTCGGTACCCCGCTATTATAGTCTGGGGATGTAACTTCATAGCCACCAGCTTCTCTGCCTCTCTTAACAGCTCTGATGCCAACACTACCACTGATGTTGTACCATCTCCAACCTGAAGCATTAAAAGTTGTTTAAAGGATGTTACAATTCATGTACAGAGGCAACCAGGAAAAATAAACATATGAAACAAAATATAAAAATTTCTGTTTCCTCCCAAAGTTAATCTACTTCAGCTGTTGGGTACTACTTTATCAATATCACTGCATGCAAATACAAACCAAGAGGGACAACTGGATCTGAAGTGAATTCCACCACACTTACAAATGAAGGTATGTCATAACATGTGGGTATCACTGTGTGTTGGCTGCTGTCAAAGACATTACATTCTCCACCTCACTCTCCCTTGATTAAATTCTTCCCCTACCATCAAGTTCAGTATTATCCAACTTATCAATGCATTTCCTTACCGCTACCAACCATAATACCATCTAACTAGCATGCCACATAGATAACATTTCTCCTTACTGTACTTAATGGGCAGACAACCTTATCATATCCAAGTATAATCCAAAAATCCAAATACTCCGAATTTGTCAAGGAGAAATGTTTTGAAATTTTCTGGGCTTTTTTCTCATTTTTCTGGGTTTTACCTAATGATTTATCTGGCTTGGTCTTGCCCTTGGACTTGGATGTACCTGCCGGCAGCTATTTATCTATACTTCTATGCATTTCCGATGAGTAAAACAATAACCTATGCCATGATAAGTGTTTATTTAATGATCATGTACATATTTCTCATAATTTACCCTCATCTAAACCTCCTTTCCCACCCCAGGCCAGGGTGAGGAGTAGCAATGTCCAGACAGCCCAAATCTGCTCAATCCAATGGGCCACGCTTCCATTCACTCATCATTCAAGCCCCCAGAATCCTGGCTCTATCGGATACACCAACAATATTCACCACGATCTGTAGCTTCACATAAAAGTATCCAATTGTATCAATCCGGATGCTGTTGCATTAAAAAGGGGTGCCAAATCCCTGACCATGCAATTCTCTTCACAACATTCATCCACCCAGCTCGCTCTCTTGCCAGTTCCCGAGCCTCACCGACTTCCGAACCTCTCTTCCTCACACACACATCCACCACATCCCTCCACCTTCTCCTTGGCCTACATCGCCTCCTCCTGCCTTCAAATTCGCTCAGATATACCTTTTTCACCACTCTACTGTTATCCATTCTCTCCACATGACCACATCATCTCAATACACTCTCTCTGATTCTGGTGTCCACCGACTTCCTCACTCCACATCTTTCACAAATCACATTATTTCGCATCCTATCCACCCTCTGTACTCCACATACATTCCTCAGCAGTCCCATATCCACAGCTCTTACTCTTGACTTTTCATTTTCATGCCACACCATAGTCTCGCATCCATATGTTAAGGCTGGCATTAACACTGCTTCATTTTTCTAATGTTTTCAAATGGCCCCCCTGATAGTCTGAAAGACACTCAGTCCCCTGCGATTCGGATTAGGACTTCTACTGCATGTGTGTGTGTGTGTGTGTGTGTGTGTGTGTGTGTGTGTGTGTGTGTGTGTATATATATATATATATATATATATATATATATATATATATATATATATCATCATCATCAGCCATTTGAGTATCCACTGCACGACCGGCCTATCTCGACCGAAGTCGGGACGATACAGCCAATGTATCTCTACCAAGTGGCTTAGGCTGTCTAGCAGAGATTGTATGTAGGGTGAGAAGTTCTTGTTAGTGTAATTGTAGTGTTGGAGTGGCTTTGGATGTGTGTGTAGTCTGTGAACCAAGTGTAATCGGACCACGCAAGCCGACTGGGTGCAAGCATACTTTATAGTAAGCGACACTGGTTCAACCACAGCACCCCTGGTGTCCATCAATGCAGTAAGTGGCCAGGTGAACCCTCCCAAAGTTTATTACCATGGCGGGGCGCGAACCCTGGCTCACTCGTGTACGAAACGCACACTCTACCACTGTACCACAGAGGCTCCATATACAGTAAGGTCCCGGGTTATGTCAGTATCGACTTACGTCAATTCAAGGCTACGACAGTCGGTCCATGAGAGGAAATTTTAAAATATAAGAAAATAAAGAAAAAATACGTAAAGCGTGGGTTTTAAAGTGTTGCTGTGTACCGCGAGATGTCACTGGAGTTTTCCCGCTTCACGCTTGACTACCAACAATCGCTCTCAGTCTCACTGCTACCACCGCCTGATACAGTGATACCGTCATTTTCTTGTGTTTTTCGCCATCCTGATTCCATGATGCCTAAGAGACAGCTTCCTGGTGACCATAACGACTCCAAGAAACGCAAGACCATCACATTACGTGAAAAATTCGATATTATTAAGCGTAATGAGAAAGGAGAAAAGGCATCAGCAATCGGGTGTGCGCTAGGGATGAGCCGTACTACCGTAGCTACAATCCTCAAAGACAAGGAACGTATCTTGACTCACATTAAAGGTGCAACTCCCATGCAATCAACTGTGATTACCAAGCAAAGATCGGGACTGTTGATTGAGATGGAACGGATGCTAATGCTGTGGATTGAGGACAGTAATCAATGGTGCATGCCTGAGTGAACAGTTAATCTGTGAAAAAGCACGCACACTCTACCAAGACCTTAAGAAAGAAAAAAGTGAGGAAAGTGAGACCAACGAGACATTTGTGGCATCAAAAGGTTGGTTTACTCGTTTCAGGGCTCGTGCAAACCTAACCAGCAGAAGAATTTTCGGAGAAGCAGCCAGTGCAGATGACGAAGCAGCAAAAACATTCGTTAAAGAGTTGGAGGAGTTGATTGAGAAGGAAGGCTACATTCCAGAACTTATTTTTAATGTTGATGAAATGGGACTAAACTGGAAACGAATGCCTAACAGAACCTATATTGCTAAAGAAGAAAAAACCATGCCAGGTCACAAAGCATCCAAAGAGCGCCTAACGCTACTTTTGGGGGGAAACTGCGCAGGCGATTTCAAGCTTAAACCGCTACTCGTGTACCACTCCGAAAATCCAAGAGCTCTTAAGGGGATCCTTAAAGCTAGCCTACCAGTTTATTGGAAAAGTAATTTAAAGGCTTGGGTGACTAGTGTAATTTTCATTGACAAGTTTTCAAAGTGTTTCGTGCCAGAGGTTGAACGGTACTGTGCTATGAAGAATCTGCCATTCAAAGCTCTTCTCATTATTGATAATGCTCCTGGTCATCCTTCGAGCCTGACAGAGTTGCACCCTAATGTAAAAGTTGTGTTTATGCCACCAAACACATCAATCCTACAACCCATGGACCAAGGTGTAATAAGAGCATTCAAAGCTTACTACCTGAGAAAAACATTCAGACAGGCAATACGAGCAACAGAAAATGGTAAAGTAACACTCAAAGAATTCTGGAAAGATTTCAACATCTATAAGGCAGTTAAAAATATTGGAGAATGTTGGGCTGAAGTGACTGAGACAAGTATGCACGGAGTGTGGAAAAAAGTGTGCCCTAACCTCGTAAATGACTTTAAAGGATTTGATGAAGACAGTATAAATGAAGTCAAGCGCAACTGTGTGAAAATTGGAAATGATTTAAATCTGGACATAGACGAGAGTGATGTACATGAACTTGTTGATTCACACGATCAAGAGCAGAGTAATGAAGACTTGCTATACCTAGGAAAACAAATGGAAAATGATGAAAAAAGTGATGAGGCAGAACCGCTAAGACAGTTTAAGATTAAGGAAATGGCATATGCTTTTGACTTCCTAGAAAAAGCAATGGCTGCATTTGAAGATCAGGACCCAAATGCAGAGAGGTTTGCCAAAGTGTACAGGGGAATTGAGGATGCAGTGTCCTGTTATCGTCAAATCTATGACGAAAAGAAATATGCCGCCAAGCAGTCTTCAATTCTCCAGTTTTTCAAGAGAACTGAACACCGAGCCACAACTTCACCACCAGTTGCTACCTCATCCTCATCGTCAACCCCCTGACTCCCTATCTTCAGCCCCTGACTCCCCTGCTTCAGTCCCAGACTCCCCTGCTTCAGCCCTGGACTCCCCTGCTTCAGCCCTGGACCCCTGCTTCAGCCCTGGACTCCCCTGATCCAGTCCCTGACTCCCCTGATGCAGTGCCTTCCACATCGCAACCCCAGTAACGAGTCAAGTTGATGTCAGAAGGTATGTAGTGACACATAGTATGCATCTTTTATTACAGTACCATACAGTAATCGGTCATTTTATCACTGAAATAATTTTGCTGTCTGAGTGAGGAAAAAAAAAAAAGCCATCAAACTTGATGTTAGAAATGCTTACATTATCGTGCGGTAATGATGTTATTTCATATTTTACGGCAGTAATTTACAGTAAACTTTATTGTATGATGAAGTATGAAAAGTGCTTGAATATAGGAATAAAATGTGTGTTGGCAGTGTGCACGTGTGTAAGGACGGGAGAGTGAGGGAGCGGCAGCCAGACTCAGTTGTGGGTGAGGCAGTGGTGGCGTAACTCTGCTGCCATGACAATGAGAAGTGCTGTTACCGCAGTGAGTGAGCTAATGTGACAAAGACTCTTAGCTAGTACAACTTATATTTTATTCAATAAATATCAGTTCAAAAGACTATGTTTCTTATACATACCTGCTATAAGATTATTACATGTATAGTATGCAATGTATGGTTGAAAAATCTGTAAGATGCATTGCAGTAAGTATAATCATACGACGTAGTGTATAAAACTCGAGTTACGTTCAAAATCGGCTTATGTCATGTCTCAGGAACGGAACTCTGACGTAACCCGGGACCTTACTTATATATATATATATATATATATATATATATATATATATATATATATACACACACACAGTAATCCCTCTACTATCCAACGTAATAGAGCCAAAGACATGTCTGGAAAGTGGTCCCATCCGAATAGTGGGCCCCAGCCTCCTGGACTTGTACTTAGAGACCCTAACCCAGCCTAACTTTGAAAGTCACCTAAATAACTCCCTACCGGACATGCATAGCACCTATCTAAACCTATTTAAGACCCTATTCACACCAATAATGGACATAAAGCATGAAATAAATGAAAAGGAACCAAAGAATGAGGAATTACAAGTGACTGTACCTCAGCCAGCATACTTACAGCACATCTGTGGCTGCCTTCTCAAAGGTTTTGGCAGTGGTGAAAATGCTCTTGAAACATGTACAGTAATCCAGTGTTGTGCTGCACTTACAGTAATTCTTTGCACTGTAAGTTACAATTGTTTAACACTGCACATTCCGTTAATTGCACCACCTCAGTTTCCACCGCCAGTTTGCACTCCACAGTTAATCCTTTGCACTCTAAATTCTAATTTCTTAACACTGCACAACACTGTAAATTCCCGTGTGGTCTACTGGCGAGCTATTGTAGTTTATTCACTGTTTATTCACAAAAAACAAACACATGTAGCATCCATTGCGATAAGCATCTACTCGCGATCGAAGTTAGGCAGTAACTGTTGGTGAGGGGGAAGCAGGGTTGCAGATCGCAACTCGGCCACGTTACCAAACTCCTCAATTTTCATTATCAAATTTAACTTTTCATTACCAAATTCGTAAAGCTAGCATTTATTCTTCACTAATTATATATACAAGTGGAAATACATGTAATCACTCTTCTTATAATTAACAGCATGTTGATTATTTTCATGCATGTAGGCTAGTAGATTAATCAGACAGAGCAAACAATCCACCATCTCCATCCTGTGTATCCTCATACGTGAAAAATCCGTTTGATATGCATTATTCTGATTCTTTACCAAACGAATTTTTCATTACCAAATTGGCCCACACTTGGTAATGAAAAATACCAAATGGTAACCCTGACAGGGAAGGGGGGGAGGGGGGGAGGAAGGAAGGGGTGAAGGGGCCATGGTGTAAACAGCTGGTTGGTGCTGTGCAGCAATTTCAAATTACGGGTGGGAAAAAATTTGGATTTTGGGGGGATTTTTAATTTTTTTTTGGCCATTTTCGGGTTCCAAAGGTCCAGGCCCACAATGTCCGGTAAGTGGGGCGTCCGGAAAGTGGCAGTCCGGATAGTACGGGGATTACTGTATATTATATATCCATCCATCATCCAATCCTACGTTGCCACATGAGAAGCGTAGGAGCTATATATATGCTGTGTATATATATATATATATATATATATATATAATCAGCTGCTGAGTATCCACTGCAGGACCAGCCTATCTCTACCGAAGCAGGGATGATGCGGTCAATGTATCTCTACCCAGTGGCTTAGGCTGTCTGGTAGACTGTATGTAGGGTGAGAAGTGCTTGTGAGTGTGACTGTAATGTTGGAGTGGCTTTGGATGTGTGTGTAGTGTGTGAACCAAGTGTAATCAGCCCACCTAGGCTAACTGAGTGCAAGCATACAGTACCAGTATGCGACACTGGTTCAAACAAAGTACCCCTTATGTCCGCCAATGCAGTTAGTGGCTCGGTGAACGCTTCCCAAAATTTTACAACTCTGGCGGGAGGCGAACCGCGTCCACCAGCATGCGAGAGGCACACTCTACCACTGTACCACAGAGGCTCCTTATATATATATATATATATATATATATATATATATATATATATATATATACAGTAAAACCTCACTCGAATGGACTAATTGGGGCCCAAGCCATTCCGGAAAATGCGACATACAGAATTCCCCCTGCTAAGATATTTTCATACATGAAAAGCTTTATGGCCACAATCCTTCTCCACTTCACCATTTCCTTCTAACTTGGGGCATTAACCCATTTGCCTGTTAACTTTTCTCAAATGCCACTATAAATAATTTATTGCATAACACAGTACAATTTTAGTAAGGTTTAGACTCGATAAAGGCCATATGTAACACACACACAGGAAGATATTTTTCATACAAGAAGCCACCACCATGCTTCACCCCACCAGTTCCTTCTAATTTGTGGCAATATCCCGTTTGCCTCCTAGTTTTTCTAAAATACCATTAAAATAATTTGTTGCATAAAACAGTATAATTTTAGCAAGGTTTAGACTCGATAAAGGCCATATGCAACACACAAAATATTTTCAATCATGAAAAGCATTATGGCCACCATCTTGCTTCACTTCCACCAGTTCCTTCTGACTCGTGGCAATATCCCATTTGCCTTAATTTTTTCTCAAATTCCAATGTAAATAATTTATCGCACAACACAGTAAAATTTAAGCAAGGCCTGGACACAATAAAACTCAGAGGTAATAAACAAAAATGTTTTCTTACGTAACCATTCCAACTCACCTGGCTCACCCTGCTCTACTCTCCCACCTTGCTGGGTGTTTATCATCATTCAGCACCTGGTGAAGGATCCTTCAGAGCAAATCCTTCAAAATCATTACCCATTATCTTCAGGGTCATCGTCAAGGAACAGTGAATCATCCTCCTGAGTCTCTTCACAGGCAGGAGCTGAATCATGGACAGGAATCATAGGTGTAGCTTCTACCTTGCATGTCGTGTGGTGTATTTAATTTTAAGCATTTTTCAAATACTGTACTGTACTGTGCACTTTATACACCTTAATTTTTATCATCTTACAAACGGACATGTTCACTTTGACTGTATATTTCACTTATCACTCCTCTCTGTCGAGCAGTGTATCAGGGACTTTCAGGGAAATGACGTGGGGGGAAATGATATGGGTTGACTGGGGTTAAGCACAGGGGAATAATAGTGATGCCGCCAGCCCGCCACCAACCAACGCACGAACACACAAACCATGCGGACAATATGGCTGCCCCACCCTGACATTAGGCAGTCTGGACTGCTTCTAGCATTTTCGGAGTTTTCCTGATGTATAAGAAATAATTCCGGTCAGCTCCCTGACTCCAAAAAAAGCGAATTCCGGTCTACTGAAGTCCGTTGTAGTGAGGTCCTACTGTATAAGTGTATATATATATATATATATATATATATATATACAAAGTTCACTCCCACAGTGCATGAATGGATGGGCAGTCCATGACCTTATGCAATGTGAATACATAATCTTATGGGAAAAATGACATATGAGTGGGACCCCCTCAAACCTTGGTTTTATTAATCTTAGAGACTATAAAGGGAAAATTTTTTAGATCTATCTATCTATAGCCCGACGCCCTAATCCCGCAAAGGGTGGCCGCAGACAAAACGCCTCCAAGTCGCTCTGTCACTCACCAATTGACTACCCTCCCCCCCAACTCATTCCCCCCTCCCTCATATATACCTCTCAACTCCATCCCTCCACCTCATCCTCAGTCTTCCCCTCCCTCTCCCTCCATCCACCATACCTACATACACCCCCTTATTCAGTTTTTCATTCTCCATTCTCTCCACATGTCCAAACCACCTCAGTGTATTTCTCCTAATCTCAACCACATCCACATCCACCCCACAACCTTCTTTCACTTCTTCATTCGTCAACCTGTCCCTCCATGTCACTCCACATGCTCCTCTCAAGTAGCTCATTTTTTAGTCCATCCAGCCATCATCCAATCCTACATTGCCCCATGAGAAGCGTAGGAGCCCGGGGCTAGGATACCAGTATATAATACAGATATTGCTATGTTTACAAAAATATGGTCAGTCACCTTAAAAACAAAAGACAATGGGCCAGATGGACTTAAATAGCAGGGGTTCTGAGGTGCGGCAACACACTTAGGGTGCCCCAGCCACACCAGCCGCTGCACCACTCACCACACCAACACTCATTACTAGACTCCTCTTGAGGACCTTCCCCACAAGCCTCAAACTCATTCACTTCAGCCAAAAACCTCTCGAAGTCCAATGTTGACAAGACTGACATTGCACCATCTTCTTCCTCTACAGGAACTGGATCAGACAATGTAGCTGGTTCCTCACTTTCACTTTCTTGAGGCTACCGTGTGTAACTTGTCAGAAGCGTCTGCTTCCTTTTGTTAATTTCCTGCCTGTGCCTGTCTGTGCAGAAGCAGAAGGCTTTGTCGATATTAACGAGACCCTCTTCCTTTCTTTGCTGGCAGATTTCCTGTTCCTGCTGTTCTTCTTTGTGCTTATCTACTGCCACAAGGATCTTGCTTATCCCCGACACAGACAGTTCTATGCTGCCCTCCATCACACTAGGTTCTCCTACTTGACCCTGCGTGGCCTCAGGTTCAGTGTCAGCCTTATCTACCCGATGCAACACTTCCTGGAGAGGTTGTTCCTCGGTAGCAGTGTGCGCCTCTTGTATGTCCGCCAACGTTACGTCCTCGAAGCCTGGTACGGCTTGTGCTGCTATCAGTGTGGCTGTCTCTGCCTCAACCAGAGGTTGAATGGCCATCCCGTGGTTCATGCATAAGTGAGGCACAAGTAGTTGCCACGCATGGTTCACCGTTGCAAGGGTTATCACATCCCAGGTGTGCAGGATGAAGCCAACTGTGTCCTTTACTGAAAAATTACCCCAAATTGCCACAACAGACTTCTTGGCTGAGGCGGGTGGCGGTTCAACTACTGGCAGGGATTGTGCCGGTTTTGTTGTGTCGTCCGTATCTAAGTCGATGTCTACTTCTAGGGCATGAAGTTCCACTTGTGTATCGGTCTTCCTGCGTAGGTACCCCACACTGGGGGGTGCACAGCGTAGGGGCTCTGCCCTGGTGGAGGTGGCGGCCATCTGGGGGTCTTCAGTGAAGACTGTGCTGCCAGATGATCAATGTCTCCGGTGGTGCCAGTGGACCAATGCACCCTTTCCCTGTTAGGATGCGCATCCAGGGGAGTAAAACCAATGCCTCAGCTTTTCTTATGAGTCAAGGAAACGAAGAAATGGCCCCCAGTCCCTGGCAGCCTTTAAATAGGTAGAAGGAGTGAAAAATACCCAGGCCACAATAAAATGAGATGCTAAAGCAAGATATAAGGTTGGCTACAGTAAATGTCGGAACACTGGTGGGGAGAGGCAGAGGGGTGGTGGAGATGTTTAGAAGGAGAGTGGACATCTGTTGCCTGCAGGAGGTCAGATATAAAGGACAGGGAGCGCACATGTTCGAAGGAGATGAGAGATACAAACTCTGGTGGAGTGGAGGTGAAGTAGGTGCAAATGCGGCACGTTCTGTACACGATGTACTCTGTGATTCCATCTCGCCGCTCTTAAATGTCATGAGATGCTCTCTCCTCTTTTTGAAACAGGTGTTCGCCAATCTCATATTGTACTACTGGCATAACCTTAGCATCTCCTCTCCTTCCGGGTTTCTCACACCAAATCCATATCCACCCACAACATCCTCAAAGCCTGCTGTCTCTGCTCCTACATGGCTATTGATGTCTCCTGCCACTATAAGTATGTCAGACTCTGGTACCTCCTCCAAACAGTCAGAAAGCTTTTCCAGAAATATGCGTTTTTCCTCCTCTGGTCTTCACTGTTGGGGAGCGTAAACTGAGAAAATGAGCGCTAGCTTTTTGCCCCATACCACCATGATCATCATGATTCTATCATCCGTTCTCACAACCTCTATTATGTCCTCAATAATGTTCTTCCTTGACCATGATACCAACTCCGGGAAGTGGAGGTGAAGAATTGTAAGGTTATACCAGGGGAGGAGTGCCTAACTCAGCATAGGCTGGTCTGTGTTGACATAACAGTGAAAAAGAAAAGGAAGATGAGAAAGAAGAGGGAGAAGAGCATTCGAGTTTGGAAGATGAAGGAACAAAATAGAAGAATATTTGAACAAAAGCTTGCTGAAAGATTGGTTCATGAATATCACAGTTCTGACGAAGTGAGAAATACAATAACGGAGGTAGCAAAGGAAGAGTGTGGAGTGATAGGTGAAGGAATACAGAAGAAGAGGGAGACCTGGTGGTGGAATGAGGAGGTGCAAGAGGCTATAAAAAATAAAAGTGTTTAAAAGATGGCAGAGAGACAACACAGAAGAAAGTAAAAGAAGTTACAGAGAGGAGGCAAACCAAACCAAGACAGCAGTGGCAGCAGCAAGGGCACAAGCACGGCAGGAGTGGAGTAAGAGTCTGAATAGTGAAGAGGGAGTGAGAAGCATGTTCAGAATTGCAACACAAATGAGGAAGATATCAGTGGAGCAAAATTCATAAAAGACAAAAATGGAAACATCATGGTGGACGAGGAAGACATTAAGCAAAGGTGGAGGAGGTATTTTCATGGGATTGTTGAATGAGGAGAATGAATATCAGCTTAAGGAGGACTGTGAAGCTGATGGACTGATAAAGGAGGTTACAACGGAAGAGATCCAGAAGGCATTAAAAGGACTGAAGGGAGGCAGGGCTTCAGGCCCATCTGGAGTCACCAGTGAACTACTGAGGGGAGCTGGAGACATAGGAGAGAAAAAGTTGTTGAACATGTTTAGGACAGTAGGGGGAAAGTTACACCATTCCCATCTATAAGGAAAAAGGAGATGCACAGAAATGTGATAACTATAGAGGAGTGAGGCTATTGGAGCACAGTATGAAAGTCTGGGAGAATATCTCGGAGGCAAGGTTGAGAGAGATTGTAAAGACTGACGAGAACCAGTTTGGATTTCAGCAGGGCAAGTCAACACTGGATGCCATTTTCACCATGAGACAATTGCAGGAGAAGTATGGAGACAAGAAGAAGGAGCTGTTTCACATATCTGTGGACCTGGAAAAGGCTTTCGACAGGATACCAAGGAGAGTGATTGCGTGGGCACTGAGGAGGCAGATGGTGCCCGAGCGACTGGTGGCACTGGTGATGGCTCTATATACAAAGTCAAGGTCGAGAGAGACGGTAATTGCAGGAACGTCGGAGGAGTTTGGCATCGGAGTTGGAGTTCACTAAGGGTCGACCTTAAGCCCCCTCTTGTTTGTGCTAGTGATGCGGGAGGCAACGAGAGATGCGGTACATGACAACATGGCAGCTGATGTATGCAGATGACCTGGTGTTGACGGCAGAGTCAGAGGTGAAAGTTGTGAAGATGTTTAAGGATTGGAAAAGAGAGATGGAATCAAGAGGACTGAAGGTCAACAGATCAAAGACAAAGTTGATGGTGGTAGGAAGGGAGCCAGCAGTGAGACTGTAGAGAGGAAGGTATCCATGTGGCATGTGTGGAGGGGGAGTAGGTGTCAACTCTGTGTGGTGTTCCGGTTGATCAAAGTGGTGCCATGGTAGATGCTCTGGACTCAGGAACGTAAGGAGAGCTGGAGAGAACTTCAGGTGCCCAGCATGAGGGCCAGTAGTGAGACCACTGGATGCTGCAGTGGAGGGTGGTGTGCTGGAGGTGGTAGACCAGTTCTGCTATCTTGGTGACATCATGAGCTGTGATGGCAGAGCAGAGGTGGCAGTGAGGACCAGGATCACAAGCGCCTGGAGAAAGTGGAGAGAGTTGGCCAGTCTGTTAGTGAACCAGGGGATAATGTTGGTTCACCATGCAAGGATTTACTGCACCTGCATCAGACCTGTGCTGCTGTATGCTGCAGAGACATGGGCACTAACTGCAAATTTGGAGAGGCTCCTGTTGACTTGTGATCACAGGATGCTAAGGCATATAGCAAGAGTTAAGTGGAGAGACAGTGTCAAACGAGGAGGTGAGAAGAAGATGTGGAGTGGAGAGCATCGAGGATAGAATTTGGAAAATGAGACTGAGATGGTTAAGTCACGTGCGCGGAAGAGAGCAAGATAACATTTTGAGAAGGGCTATGGAGCTGGAAGTAGAAAGAAGAAGACCAGTGGGAAGACCAATGAGAACCTGGAGGTAAGTGGTTATGGAAGATATGAGACACTTAAATATAAGAGAAGAAGACGCGGAGGACAGAGATAGATGGAGACGACTCATATCACGTCCTACCCCGGCACTGGTAAGAGAAGGACGCTAAATGAAAATGATGATGATCTTCCAGCGTAGGTAGTCATACACCTGTTGGTGGTAAAAATGTTTCACAGTGGCGATCAGTTCTTGAAGCAGTGGCTGCATGAGTGACATTGTCCTAGATGGCAGAAAAATAACATGACCATCCTTGTGAAGATCTTTGAGGTAGGGCAGGTGACTTGGTGCAATGTCAAACAACAATAGCATCTTGAAAAGGATGCCAAGTTCCCGACACTTGGCCCTGGCGTCCGGGATGCATCTTTTCATCACCCTCTCAGCCATGACGATGCCAGTCATCCACTCGTTAGCAGACTTGTACCACTACAAGCCACTTGCATCCATATTAGTGAAGTTTTTGTGGCATCTAGGGTGTGCAGCTGTGTGTTCGACAACAGGCCACATCTTGTGGCTCCCAGACAGGTTGACAGTCAGCATGACCGTCAGCTTTGACTTGTCCAGTTTGCGACCAGGGGCTTGCTTCTGTTCCTTTGCAATGTAGGCTGATTTTGCCGTTGACACCATCTCGTCGACGTTGTAGATTGGGTCCTTGATGTACAATACTGTCCTTCTTCAATGATTGCCCTTAATATTGCAGGATACTCTCTTATGGCTACCTCATCAGCAGAAGCTTGTTCACCCAACAGTTTGACGGACGAAGATCCTTGTGTTGTAAAAAACAGTGCAGCCATCCAACTGATGCCTTGAAAGGTTTGTCCACAGATAACTTGTGAGATGCTGCCTTGTAAAAGAGCTTGGCTTGGTCCTGGATGTATGTACGACTGAGTGGCACACCTTCCATCTTTCTCATAATGAGGGTGGCAAGGTCTCTCCATCAGAATTATCGCATGATTACCCACATGGGAACAGCCGTAAAGCTCTGATGTCCCGTAAGTCTTCACAAGCCTCTTGATGGCCTCCCTGTTTTTCCAAATAGTCCTCACTGTAGATTCTGCCAGGTCCATGGCTTTGCCGTTAGCAGAATTCCCTTGGCCGTCCCCTTTTCTCCTGATTATCTCCATCTTAGTGGTGTGTGTCAGGAGTTTCTTCACTCGTAATGGTGGAGGCATGATACTATGGAGAAAAAAGAAAGAAAAAAATAATCCCTTGTACACGACAGGGAAACCTGAGAGGGTGTATCCACACAGTGCGTGAGTCTTGGCTGTAATGGCACAGCCCCTCATCCCACACCCACGTTGCACAGCAAAATGCCCGGGAAGTTCTGCAAATTTACGTCAACATGGGTGTGTTGTGCAGGAAGGGGGGTGTCACGCAGGCAGAGAAAATAGCAGTTTTGGGCCACTTTTTGCCTCTGTCTCGTGTACTGTGGGATAAACTTGCACATTCAAAGTTTTCTGGTTATGATTTTTGGTCACTTGTGTACTATGCAATTCGCGCAGTGTGATCACGTGCACTGTGCGAGCAAACTGTATACAGTAAACTCCTGATCATCCGTCTTGGCACTACCCAGCATACATTATTCAGCACAGCTAATGGCTGAATCAAAATGGTATCTGGCAAAATGCATAAAATCTTTGACACTACCTGGCATGAAGGACCCTTTCTTCTGGCTAAGAGTACATTATTATCCTGCATGAGACAGTTGTTGCCATCAAACCTCCAGCCACAATCACAAAAGAAAGAAAATAAAGAAATAAAATATACAGAAAGAATGGGGTTATACTGTATATGTACTGTAGTATGAAAGCAGTGGAGTGTTGAGTGAGGGAAGGAGGGAGGGAGGATTGACAGTTGGCGGGCCCAGCAGCTCACGAAGTGTTTGGTGGTGGGTAGGGAGGGGAGAAGCAGTGGTTGGGGGTAGAAGAGTTCTGATTGGCTAAGGCAGGGAAGGGAGAATTCTAATGCAGAGTTTTCATTGGCTGGCAGCAGGAAGATGGAGGCTCTCTTACTCTCCATTGTACTCCTCCGCTGCGATGCTGCCGATATTCAATTGAACCTACACTGCACTCTATGGCTTTTCCAAAGTTCTAAAATAAATTTCTTTTTCTTACCAATGTGAAAAGACTTGTCTGACCTACGTGACAATATTTTTTTCCCGCCCCCTTTAGTTTCCTAAACCCACCCTATGATTTGATGAAGCATTAATAAAATTACAGTGCATGTTACATTAACATGTAAACATACAGGCGAAAACATCTGAGATGAAGTGACCACCTGACTGCTTGGGATGGTAGAGTAGTGTAGTGTAAACATACCAGTGACCTTCGTTCCCATCCCATAATTTTTTGCAGCTTTTTAAAGATCGCCCTCACTCAATGTCACTGACACCAGTACGGTAAAGTGTTGTTCAAGGCCGGTGGCTATGAAGGGATTAATGGAATACATTATTGTTGGTATCAATACCATAGGGAGGGGATGGAGAATGAGAGACTAACAAGGAGAGTGTCAGTGATGTGGAGGGGGGGAGGGAGGGAGAGGCCAAGGATGAGATGAGGGGATGGAGTGGAGATGTATAAGGGGTGGGGGGTGAGCTGGAAACAGGGCAGGAAATGGAAGGGGACAGGGCGACATGGAGGTGATTTGTTTGTGACCACCCCTTATGGGAGTAGGGCGTCTAGCAATAGACAGATAGATAGATAGATCAATACTCTCACTTTCACACATACACACAAGAATGAACAAATGAATGAGGAATAAATGTACAATTAATAAGCAGAAGTAATAACTGTATGCTCAGTCAGTTCAAAATGTGTTGAGAAGTGCGAAATTGAACAAAGAATGAGGAACTGAATGCTAACTTACAAAAACACATGGAATGAAGCGTAATTTTTTTTCTGATTAGCAAACATTTTCATTCCATATCGTCCCCTAAAACTGTGAAACCCATAACTTTTCATCTAAGCATACAGCCTAAAGACCTCACCAATTCCATTCAAAATCCTCTAGTTTGTTTTCAGTATTTTTTTCTGACTATTTTGAGGGTGGCAAATTACCTTTTCTTGATGAAAGATTTCCCCCTTTCTTTTCATCACATTCCTTAAGCTGTACCTATGACTGTTTCTGACATATTGGAAGAAACTTAATGCACTCAAAGGTGGATTTCATTTCCCAATTTCCCAACTGGAGCCCAGGTTAGGTTGGGTTAAATTATTAGGTAGTTACACTAGGTTAGGTTAGGTTTAGTTGAACACTTAGGTTAGGACAGTCCCTTTCACCATTAAACGCTGATGAATCAAATGAATTGTCACAGCGGAATAGCTAAAAACAACGGGGAAACAGATTTAACAGGAAACATTTATTTACCACCCCAGAAATAATAAGAAAATTATAACAGACAATCTGGGAAAACTGATTTGGTTAGGTGCTTCTAATGCTTAAAGTAAAGCGTATGTTTAGCAAATGAGCAAACAAGAGCATCTCTCTGATGGAGGCTTCCCTTCCTTATCAGTCGCCTCACCAAACTCCATCCCATTACCCTGATGATCAAGTTGTGAGCAGGAGGCGTAGGTGGGGGTAGATTCAAGCTTGTTTACCCATGGCTCGCTTGCTAGCAACCGGATGCTTGCTGTTTAAATTGGTGTGATTGCATGGATAATTTTAAGTATTACCATACCACGGCATCATTAGGTCATAGCCCGGATATACTGAAACCTGGATAATTGAGCTTTCACTGTACATATATAAAATAATACTGTACTGTACAATGATAAACATGTCTTTTATTTAGTGAACATACCTGAAGTAATCAGGCAGTCCAGACTGCACCTGCCTTTAATGGACTTTTTCCGATATAAAAGAATTTAGTCCAGTAGCTCCTCGATTCCGATAAAAGCAAATTCCGGTCTACTGAAGTGTGTTATATCGAGGTTTTACTGTACTTTAAAAATGTCAACCTTATAGCACACCATTCCCAGCACAGCTCACCTCATCATCCTGAGTCTTGCTGATATCAACTAGGATCTTGGCTGCTGGGTTATCCACTCCAATGTTTCTAAGGATTGTCGCACCATCATTGGTGACCTCAATCTCTCCTGGGATGCAAAATTAAATGTCAGCTTTAAAACCACACAATACCCTTAAACTACTGTATAAATTGATAAGAGTATTTCAGTGTTATAATAAAATTACATTAAAATACAAAATAATAACACAGTAATAAAACAGGTAGTGATAACCATAATTCTTTCAAAGCTCTCACTCTAAGCACATTATAGCCTTAGAGTAACGGACTTCAATCTTTCAACATGTAGTTACACGACTCAAGCTTCTTTAAACAAATATCCAGCTCATTTAACTCAAATCTATCCCATGCTTCTATGCATGGACCAAATAAAACAAGGCAAAATAAAAAAATTTCCATAAGCTATGTAAAAAAAAAAAGAAAAAAAGAAAAAAAAAAAGATAATACCTGTACATGTAATCACACAGCTACCCTACCATCTTACCTACAATGCAGCTAGATTTAGCTTTGAATCTGGAGGAACATATATACACTGTAATTGATTACTGACCATGTTACATTTTGAATAACTCACACTTTAGTACAAGACTACCACTTCATGATGTCACTGTCTTATAACATCTTGGACAGGAGTTAGGTTCAGTAAAATGACACTGGCAACCATTTCACTACAATAGTGTGCCACAACTGGCTGTTTCAGAGAGATATTATGAACTGAGGAGCTGGACACAGCCATCGTTAACCCCTTAAATACGAAACCTAAACTGAATAAATACCCTGAAATACAGACTTCACACACACACACACACAAAACTGAGTCCAACCTGAATACAACCCACTGCATCACACCTAACCTTCATTCCTGCCCATAGATACGAGGATCTTGTCCATCCCACGAGGTCCTAGTGTAGAACGCACCAGATCCCCGACTGCAATGGCTCCAATGAAGGAGGAGAGTCGTGCTGTCTCTGACCGCTCCTCCTCGGCCTCTGTCTTCATGATTTGGACTGGGTTGAGTGCCATTGCCTGAAAGTGATAGCACAGGTTAACAAAGACTAAAAAAGAATCCTTTCTGGTAGGTGGGGGCACTCACCATCCACTCCCTCAATGTAGTGCTGCTCTCAGGTGTCTGTCCTTTCCTCTCCTCTATCCTTCTTTCCTTCCATCCTCTTCTGTTTTTCTTTCCTTCATTCTTTCCTCGTCCTGCCTACGGGTGACTTTAACACTCCCTCTTGTCTTTCTTTCCTTCATTCTTTCCTCCTCCTTCAGCCTGTGGGTGACTCTACACTGAGTGACAAGCCAAATGGTTTCCTGTATACCAGGAAACCATTTACTACACTGGGTGGTAACCATATAAACAAATTTGGCGCCTGGTGGTTTAGTGAGTAATTACGACGCTCCAATCGGACTGAGCTGGTGAAGTTTTATATCCAAGGGGTGGTTGGGGTTTATTGCTCACGTAATGCCACTCAGGGATGAGTGAGGCTGGTCACTCTCATCTTAAATGTCAGGACCAACTTGCCAAGCCCCCGGCTCCTAAGTTCCTCATGGGGCAATGTAGGATTGGATGATGGATGGATGGATGAAAAAGAAAATCTATACAGCCTTAACAAATACTTTTAGTTCTTCCTACACTTTGGTGGAGGTCAATAATAACACAACTTCTTCCAAATAATTGGTAGCAACTGTAAATTGCAGTTAACTGGCAAACCAGGATCATAAGTAACAATGGAATATACTGCATATATATTTTTTTAATGACTGGACTTCATAGCAAACAGAATGAAGTGTAAAAATATGAAACCATAAAATAATGACTACCTGTAACGAATACAATGATTATAAACATGCAATTGAATTCATTAAAATGCTGGGCTGGTAGCTATTACATAAGAGATCCTACATGTAGGTTAATAAGTTCTCAAAAGGATATCTAGTACCAGTATGACTGGTCTCGTCACTCAACCATACTCAACTACAGTATATATATTTTTTATCCTCATAAACCCAGCTACCTAGCTCTAATTTCCTGAGTGAATAAATTCTACTTCTGGGCAAACATGAATTATATGGATAAAACAAGCTTCTTCTTAGGTTTTCCCTTGCTGAGTATGATTTCCGGTAGCCTAATTTGATTTTGATCCTCATCACTTCGTTTCATTTCATTTTTGAAGGCTTCAACATGCAAGCGTCAGCCTTGGTCACCAAATGGCGACTCTCCATGCTGCTTGATCTCTGGCAGCCTCCCTATTCGGTTCCTAATCCCTGAGGTCACACTCAATGACCTCATCCCACGTCTTTCTCGGTCTACCTCTCACAACCCTACCCCCAACATTAACACTTCTCACTTTCTGCACCCAATTATCATCCCCCATCCTCTCCACATGCCCAAACCATCTCATTCTACCTCTCCTCATCGCAACACCAATACACTCCAGTCCCATCCTACCTCTCAACTCTCCCATTGAAAACCAAGCCCCCCAAGGCCTAACACTCAGGGTTGCACTGCACATCCGCCAAAGCATTGTCATTACTGTACATTTGAGCATGCGAACATCCTCTTCCTTTACTGTCCAAGGCTCACTACCATACAGTATTACACTCCTAATACATGCTGCATACAAAGATCCCATAGCACAGAGGGACAGCCCTCTCAATATCAGGAGAGGCAATAGCTCCCTGAACTTCTTCCAACCATTCCTCACAGAGTGGCTAGAGAGGGGAGTGGTTGGAAAAATTCCCTACTCCCGTACATAACATGTCTCCTAAATGACAAAATGCTTCCACACACTCAAGAGACTCTCCAGCAAGTTCAATCCTTTCACACCTGAAAATCTCCACCTGCTCTCTCCGGCACATGAAATCAGCATTATCTTGCAGTCTACCTCTAATACCACTACATCTCTTATGCACCCACAAACATTGCCTGATGGAATTACTTCCCACGCCCTTGTAGCGCATAGCACATGGCCACTCTCCCTCTTCTTTGACAGTACCGTCACCAGCCCTAGATACCGTCACTTTTGATTTATCTGCATTTACTCTCAAGTCCTTGTGCCCCCTACCATCTCTCCACTTCCTAAATCTTTCCTTCACCTCCCTTTCATTCTCTGCAACCAACAAATCATCAGCATACATCTCCCATGGGAGTCCATTTCTGAAGTCACATGAGAGGGTTTCCAGTACTATGATTAACAACAAGGGACTCAAAACTGTACCCTGGTGCACATCAACATTCATGGAAAATTCATCACTCAAATCTCCATTCATCCTTACCTGGACACAAGCACCCACATACATGGCCATAATCACCCTAACCACCCATTCCTTGATCCCAAGCTTTCTCATTGCCCACTTCACCACCTCCCTAGGGACTCTGTCAAAGGCCTTCTCAAAATCAGCAAAAACAAAGTACAGTTCCCTTTTCTTTCCTATATATATTTTCTGAATCTGTTGAACAATGAATATGGCATCAGTGGCCCTTTGCCTGGCATAAACCTACAATGCATCTTGTTTTTTCGGTCATTTCCAAAACTGATGGAGGGGGGGGGGGGTCCTAACTGAGGCAGACATGACCTCCAACACCCCTCCTCTATGTTAACTACCTTAGGGAGAGGGTGCTGGTTCAGGTTCATCAAGCAAGCAAGAGGTAATTATCTCCCATCTGACAAGCTTCCAATACTGATTATGATTTTCTTGAGTGATTTCCAATGCATTATTACTAATTTCTAAATGAATTTGTATAGGAAATATTTGTTGCTGTTGACTGGAACCCAAAGAAACCACATAAAACTGTTTGCCCTATTTGTATTCATAAATATATAAAAAAGTACAGTTTGGTTAAGTCTAACCTAACCAATACAGAAATTATACTACAGTATATAAGTAGTGGCAACCATCATCCACTCACTTGGTCTAGTGCTGCCTCCTTCTTCCTTCACCTTTATCATTCTTTTCTATCTGCCCTCCTCTCTTCCTACTTCTCCCATGTTTCCTGTCATTTTTGTTAGTCTTCTTTCCTTTTCAGGTGACTTTACATTGAGTGACAAGACTAATGCTTCCTGTAAGCCAGGAAACCATTTACAACACTGAGTGGTGACCACATAACCAACCCATATGTGCTTCCTACGTGTCACAAGTGGGTAGGTTTGGGGTTAGTGCCCCTCCCCATAAAACAACTAACTCAAAATCAAATGGCCACCCCTAACAGAATTATGGAGTCTGGCTATCGATAAACAGACAGATATTAAAAACTACAAGTGTAACCACTGGTAACTAATATCTGATATGTAAAGAGCTAGTCACACCTTAACAAGTACATCAACAGATGAATAATTAAGGCAGAAAATGGAAAACTCAATGATGAAGCTAAATACACACAACCTGAAGGAGATAAAATCTGCATATCCACAGCTACTGGGAGTGAAACACTAACATCATGCCAGAGTGAAGAAAGGTACGAAAAGCCTCAACTGCATTAAAAGAGGCTGTTGTTGTTGTTGTTGTTGATGATGATGTGGCAAAGTGTGATAATGGAAAGCGGTGGATGTGGAGCAGGTAGGCATCAGTCATGCCCACTACATACTGTACTATTATTAGCCCTATTCATGTTCACAATATCATATTTAACCTTTTGATTGCTACAAAGCTTTAAGCTATACCAGATCCTCCAATGTTAGTGTCATTCATGCACTGCAACTATATCAAAAACAAGCTTTTGACAAGTTATTATTGTTATTGATATGTGACATGGTGCTTAAGGAGAAGGTGATGAAAAGGAGGACCTAAGCACCTAGGAGGAAAATATGGAAGTTGAAAAACCAAGCAGTAAGGGATGCCTTCTATGGCGAGATGAGGAAAGTGGTGGCTGAACAGGGAGATGTGGACTGAAGTGTTAATGAACAGTACTGAGCCCTCAAGACCAACCTCGTGAGTTACTGATTCAGTATGTAGATGATGTGGATGGACAAGAGGCCCACCAAGACATGATGTAACTTGGTGCGGGATGACGGTGTAGAAGTTGCAGTTAAGAAGAAAAGAAGGCTTTCCCGGGAATGGAAGAAGGGTGGTGGTGGTAGTAGTAGTTGTTCCCTAGGCAGTCTGGCCGAACAGCCCCGAGTCCCTAAGGAAAGCAATGGCCGAGACCGGACTTTCCCACAGAGCTCTCAAAGAGTGTATGTTGTGTTGTTGGCATACGTGATTGTGTGTAATGCAGTCATCAATAATGTGCTTAATAGTATGGGGTGCTGTGTTGCATCCTGGACAGGCATCAGCGATGGAGTCACCCAGCCTCTTCTGATAACTTAAGAGGGCTCGATGATGCCCACATCTCAGCCTGGCCGGGTGGACCCCGTCCTCAAGAGGGAGATACGTTTCAGAAGGATGGATATCGGGAGGCCATGCACACAGTTATGTGTTGTCTTTAACCCCTTAAGTCCTAATCGCATCAACTGATGCGATTTGAGTTTTATGCCAAAATGCCTAATCGTATCAATTGAAGGCGGCCTGTATAAAACTGCGGAGCACTTGCTCCACCCCGATTATGATGTACATGGCTTCAGGCCAACGAGAACTTGCCCCTGATGTGACGTGAGGGGGGATCGGACCAACCTAGGTGGTGGCAGGGCACCCTCCTCTCGGGTGCCTCCATGCCACCCTCTACTCCACTCCCTCACGCCCTCCTTGTCTCTTATCACTCTCCCATCCCTCCGCGCAACTGCATCTCTCCTCCCACAGCAACCCGCATCCCTTCCCACCCTCTCTTGCCCCTCCTCCCTCCCTGCTAGCCTCGTCCCCCTCCCAAACCCCACCCCATCTCTCCCTCCTTGTCCCTCACTACCCTTCCAATCCCCAACAGGCCCCCGAGTGTCAGGCCTGATGTACATACCTGTTTCATATTATTTCTACTTCTTCCCAAATTTTTACACCTCACTCCGTTCATTTCTCACTTCGTACCTACCAGTTTCTGTACGTACGTAGCTGGACAACGCTGTATGTTGTACTACATACGATGCATCTTATTTTTATTTTTTCTTGTTTCATTCTCCCTACCTGCCCAGATTAGCACCTCTGAGAAGTGTCCGTCTGTGTTAGTTTTCGAAAAGCTATGAGGCCTTGTAGGGCTACTCCCCACACCTGTTTCATCTCCCCACACCTACATACTGTACACACCTGTTTCTATGGCTGGTATGACAAATCCCATTGAAATGGAGGGTTTCCGTAAGAGAATTTGGTTGTTGCCAAAATTTTTCTCCCCAAGTACCATCAATATCTCCCCACACCTACATACACACCTGTTTTCATGGTAGATGTTACAGAACACAATGAAGTGCTTTCTTTTCATGCGAAAAGCTAGTTATTTCCAACCCCCCTACCTATAGGCCTACTCTCCACAGCCTACTTTATTTCCCCACAGCCTAGTAATCTTCCCACACCTACATATACCTGTTTTCATAAGAAAAATAGGTAGTTATCAAAATTTTCATGTTTTCGATTGTTTTCGAGGGGTAACTATCATAAACTTTTTTTTAACTTTGACACATGATTGTGCAGTAACCATTAGGCTTATGGGGGTACGGACTGCATTGTCAGGTGTGTAAATTCTTCCTCTTTAGCCAGAACACAGTCAATTTGCCCTTGGTGAAAGTCGCCAAAACATCCCTGAATTGCGGTTGTGGGAGGTACTCTGCCTGAAACAATTGCGGTCTTAAGGGGTTAAGTGACTGAATGGAGTGGCGAGTGATTTGAGTATGGATATGCTTCTGGATGCTGGTCTGAGGCGGGCAAAGGAGGAGAGATGACAGTATTTGTGTATGATATTGTGTGCTGGGTGTTGTTTTGATGTTTCTTGGTGTGTGTGTGTATGTGCTGCCATGTAGTATAGTGGATGGTGTGGGTTTGTGGAGGCTGCTGCAAGAATTTGGGTGCCTCTCATGTCCAGATGATCCTTCACTTTAAGGACTTTGGTTTCTTGCTGTAGGTGGTCTGTGGGTGTTGTACCTGTGCAGCCTGTGATTATTCTTTGGGCCTTGTTCTGTATGGTCTGTAGAGCGTCATAGTGTGTTTTAGTGAGGTCAGAAGCCCAAGCAGGGGTTGCATAATTCATCACAGAACATATATATTTTTTGTATACTGTGGTGGTGGTTTCTTTGTTGTGTCCAATTGTTGTATGGGCAGAACGTATATATTTTTTGTATACTGTGGTGGTGTTTCTTTGTTGTGTCCAATTGTCGTATGGGCATGTGATCTCAAGGCACTGAGTCTTGGTGTTAATTTATCTTTAATGTTTGTGATGAGTTGTTTAAGTGACACTGATGTACATTACACCAAGGATTTTGTGTGTGTGTGTTATCTTACCTAATTGTATCTTTACAGGAATGGGTCAAGCTCGTACTGTTCCGTGTCTTAAACCATATTTATTGTACATATCCTTAAATTTGTGAATTGTTTTGGCACACACTATTTCATTTGGTAGTGCATTCCACTGATCAATTGCTCTATTTGGGAAACTAAATTTCCTTACGTCTTTATCACCTCTCTTCTTATGCAGTTTTTTGCAGTGTCCTCTTGCTGATGCTTCCACATAGGTTAAGTAATCATTTATGTCTATTTTCTCCTTCCCTGCTATGCATTTATATTGCATAATCATATCACCTCTTTTCCTTCTCTCCTGTAGTGTTGGTAGATTCAGTTTATTAGTCTTTCTTCGTAGCTTAGATCCCTTAAGCTTGGTACCCATCTTGTAGCGGCCCTTTGAACTTTTTCAATCTTGTCTAAGTATTTTTTGAGATAAGGACTCCAGACTACTGATGCAAACTCCAGGGTTGGTCTGATGAATGATGTTATTATCTTCCTTAGCATGTCTTCATTTATGTATGTGAACGCTATTCTCATATTTGCAAGCAGTGTATACATGTTTCGTACCTTCTCACTAATGTGGTCAGCCGGAGATAGTCCGTTATTGGTAATCACACCTAGGTCCTTCTCTCTTTCTGATGTGTGTAGGATTTTATTTCCTAACTTATAAACCCAATCAGGTCTTTTTCCACTTTTACTAAACTTGATTACATGACACTTGTTCACATTGAATTCCATATGCCATATATTACTCCATGCATGATGTTTATTTAATTCTTCTTGTAGCTCTTTACAAGAGTCTGTGTTAGTAATTCTCCTTTGTATTTTTGCATCATCTGCAAACATAGTAAGATACCGTAAACTGGGGTGAATTCGGACGATTTTTTCGTTTTTTTGTGCCATGTAATCTAGTTTTTAATTCAGTCCAAGATCTTAAGTACTGTATGTTGAGCTGGTCCACTAGGGTATCGAATCATAGCAGTAAAAAATTTAAAATGTTTCATATATAATTATAGCAAACATAGTAATGGGTGTCCGAATTTGTACTCAAACTTTGGTGAATTCGGACACACTGTATAAATTCGTACATAAATAGAAAATGAATGCATATGACTACCCTGGGTTCCCAGTTTAGTCTCGGCCGTGTGGGGCCATTTCGGATGCTCTAGGGCTTTTAAAAAAATGTTCTTCCAGTACAAAAATAATGCCACTCCCTGACAAAATAAGATAATGACTATAATGAGATATGAACACAACAGCAATTTTATTTTTTTCCTTGGTTTAAATAACACATATTAGAACACATGTAGATAAGACAAATCTAGCTACAAACCTTAGTACTGTATTTGGAACAATCATTTCTTGACTAATAATTTCGTTTTTGGAAGACTAATGGAAAATAAGTTACAGGTGATATTTAAAATGATTATTTGGCTTTATCAGTTTTTTGTTACGGTAAGGACCTTGATCTCCACCAGTTCTTTTCTTAAATGTTCGAGTCATTGGGTGACCTTGTTTAACCCCTTAATCGTGGGGCGTCACTTTCGTGATGTTTAGGAGCAAGGGATCACACCGCGGGGCGTCACTTTTGCGATTCTGTGTTATTTTGAATTCCCCCGGGCTTTCAAGTGGTAGCTTGTATCATCTATCAGTACTGCTAATGTCCAACACTAGTCAGCACTCCTAATCTCATCTGTAGTCCCATCCATTGTTGACAATTTAGCCATTTCTCCCCGTTCTTGACTCCCCTCCCTACCTTCCCTCCATTACCCTCTCCTCTCGCCTGCCCGGCCGTGCTACGCTAAGTAAATCTTCCCTGGAATTTTCCACTGATTTCATCCATTGAAATAAGCTCTATGCCCTATTCTTATACCAAATAATATATACCAAAAAGAAATAAGGTAAGTGAGAGTGCCATACACCTGGAATTGGCTAATTATCACCTGACAACACCTCACGTGCACTCGTTCGCTAATTTTTGCTGTTTATTTCCCCTTGAAACATGCCGTATAATCTATTCTCGTACTAAAAATATATATAAGGAGGGAAGGGAGAAGCCTAAGTGATATTTACATTCACCTGGAACTACCTAATTTATAATGTATTGTCTTGATTTCCTGCCAATCATTTCACTGCTATATATTAGCAGCTGTCAAGAGGCTGACGTTGGCAGTAATGCATTTCCCTAGGTAGGCCACCCCGGCCCACTCCTATCAGTTCACTGTCATCTTCCAAGGTGAAGGTACAGTACGTCTGTTTACTCCTGCTAACTTCAGCCACTTTTTACCCCCATGCAAAAGGGCCCTGTGACCTTTACCCCCTACTAAACCTCGTGTGGAAAGAGGTAAAGGGCAGACAATTGAAAGAGAGTGACTAAGATCTTTCTGTTGAGTAACACAGTGCAAGTGGAATTGTAAATAATGTGTAAACAGCAAGTAAAGCAATGAATGTAAATATAAGTGAACAGTGGAAAATAGTTTTATAAGTTACTTCAAGTGACAGTGCATAACACAGTGTAAATAAAATAGAAATGTAAATAATGTAAATAAAATAGGGAACGTAAATAGAAATGTAAATGAGTAGTATTATAAGAATACGAGTATATATACTAGGAGAAATGAAAGTGAAAGTTTCACTCTAGAATGTATGAATACTGTGAGTTATGAGAGTGAAGGTGAAAGTGACATTCACTCTCAATGCTAGTATACAAGATGAGAATGTGAATGCTACGTATTTTACTGAAAGAAATTGAATGCATACAGTGACAATAAACTACTATTATTGAAGGAAACTTATGGATAAAGACTGTAGATATATATAAGTGTTATATAGTAACAGAAATATAAACTGTGAGTGTTTTTATGAATAATAAATGACAACACCAGCGGCAAACTAGCACAAGTGGGAAGGTCATACGCCCTCGTAATTTTCATTGCTTTCACAGTGTTTTTTTTTTTGGAATGTGGATTTCAAACTATTTGAGAATCACAGAATAGTGTTTCTAGTGATAATATCAGGCTGTGGTAATCATATTACGGGTTGTCGGGAAGTGTAAAGTGGAGACTTCGTTACCCAACTTCAGAGGTCTCCACAAGTCCTACGGTACTTGACGAAGGCTCAACAAACACCCCAGGAGAAACCTGAAGGTATGTGCCATAAGCATATGTGATTTTAATATTCTAGGACTAATAACTGATTTTTCGCAAATATTTTTAGAGAGTCTGTCGGAGCGCGAATACGCCCGCAGGTGCCGCAAGAAAAAGCAAATCAAGCCCGCGGTTAAAGGGTTAAACAGGTAGTACCATAAAAGCTCAAGAGTATACCTGTAAATGATACATATGAACCCAATTACACACAGTATCCACATTGGCAAATTATAAGCAATAGTACATTGTAAAAAGTGTTATTTTTTCGTTCATACTCCCCCTGTCCGAATTCACCCCATGTCTGAACTGTGGCCCCGAGAAGCAGAACTCGCCAAGCGCCAAAAACAAAAACAAAAAAAAAATCGCGGTCAAAGTTTTCCGACTTTTAAAAGGCTAACTCTCCTGACTCAATTAAGGTATCAAGTTGAATATAGTCTCAAAATTATCAGTAAAGTATAACCTAACTACATAAGGACTAAAATCAATTAAAATCTGTCGATATTTCCAGCGGCAGGAGCGTGACTGCAATTTATTGGTGTTATGAATAAAATGTTCATTACACCTCATTGCGTTCATACTCCTGCCACTCAAAATGCTGAACGTTTATAATTTCGCTTATTACTTATGTGAATAGGGTATACAATGCTGATCATTTTGAGACTACATTCAACTTCATAGCATTATACGGTCACGAGGTATAGCATTTTGAAATTCGGAAATCTGTGACCTCGATTTTCTCCGTGTTTATTTTCATTTCATTTTTATGCATAAGGAAAGAGGCAATGGAAGAATAGAGCAAAAAAAGAACATGTACAATGAAAATAACATAATAATAGTATAATAAGATAATAATACAATACAATAATAATACATGGAAGTAATGGGCATGATAATAAACAAAAATTATTGAGAAGAGAAAAACGACATTAATGAAAAAATGCAATGCACGAAACGTAGAATGAAGAAAAATAAAAAAGCAATCAATAAAATTAATGGAAAACATTATTATTATCTTACTCAAGAAAGTAATATCGTATAATAATAATATTATTGTTTTATTTTGCCACCTTCTTTCAGCTTTGGAATGGTCTAAGGTAGGTATTGTTATTAATTTTTACTGTTACTTTTTTCCTTACTGAAATTTCATGGTAATGTCATTATGCATTGTGAGACAATAATCATAAGCTGAATAACACTGAAAAAAAAACACAAAATTCACGAGATTTAGGAGAGTAATCCAGTGGTATGCGTAGTTAAAGAGCTTCTGATGCTCCCAGCTGTGTTTTGGTGCGAGGGTGACGAGCAACACGCACGGTGATTGGCCGAGCGGGGCTAAAGGTGGGACACTACGGCGAGCGTGATTGGCCAGGCTCAGCTGTCAGGGCGGCGTGGGCGCTTGTTTAGTTCTGCAGCCAAGCTTGGGCCTCAGACCATGTGATGCAGCAATAAGGTCGAAAGTGTGGTGCACTAACATGCAAATACGACCTTGAGGATATTTGAAAAACTCCCGCCTCTGTCTCTCTCCAGATAGGGGAAGGGTGGGGGAAGACAATGCTATAATAACCTGGTTTTCGGCCGGGGTGGCGCTTGGCGAGTTCTGCTTCTCAGGGCCTCAACTGACTCCAATTTGCATTAAAATTTTAAAAATTTCATTAAATGCCCAGTTAAGAGATTAACTGTGAAGATAACGCCAATTACTTACTTTGCACTTTCACACTACGCATGAAAGTACATCCGGGCACTGAAGATTTTCCTGCATCTATTCATTAACATTTCTGCCAAAGAAAGTTTGCCAATGTTACAAATTTTATTCTTTTTACATATGTTTGCTTTTTAGTATATATTTGGTATGTGTCATGTGATATATTAAGTATCTTTATACATGAAAGTACAGTAAAGAATTACAAACAATTGGGAGCAAACAGATTTCTAATATGTTTATTCATTAATTATTAATTAATTTAAACAACTTTTTATTGCAATACAGTAATATCCGAAATCGCCCCGAGTCTGGATTCACCCCCGTTTACGGTAGCATTCATTTCCAGTGTTACTGTTTATCATTTACATACACTAAAAACATGATTGGTGCCAGCACTGAGCCCTGTGGTACTCCACTAGTCAATTCTCTCCATGATGAGTAATTTCCACTTAGTACTGTTCTCATTTCTCTTTTTATAAGAAAATCTTGCATCCAACAATACAGTTTGCCTCGAATTCCTCCTTGATGGTACAGTTTCCATAAAAGTCTTTGGTGTGGTACTGTGTCAAATCTATCTATAGCCCGACGCCCTAATCCCGCAAAGGGTGGCCGCAGACAAAACGCCTCCAAGTCACTCTGTCACCCACCATTTGACTACCCACCCCCCAACTCACCCCCCCCTCCCTCATATACCTCTCAACTCCATCCCTCCACCTCATCTTTGGTCTACCCCTCCCTCTCCCTCCCTCCATCTCACCTATATACACCCTCTTAGTCAGTCTTTCATTCTCCAATCTCTCCACATGTCCAAACCTATCTATCTATCTATCTATAGCCCGACGCCCTAATCCCGCAAAGGGTGGCCGCAGACAAAACGCCTCCAAGTCACTCTGTCACCCACCATTTGACTCCCCTTCCCCCAACTCACCCCCCCCTCCCTCATATACCTCTCAACTCCATCCCTCCACCTCATCCTCGGTCTACCCCTCCCTCCACCTCACCTACATACACCCTCTTAGTCAGTCTTTCATCCTCCATTCTCTCCACATGTCCAAACCACCTCAGTGTATCTCTCACTCTTGACTTGTTCCCCTCTTGCAAACCACCTCAGTGTATTTCTCCTAATCTTCTCAACCACATCCACATCTACCCCACAACGTTCCTTCACTTCTTCATTCGTCAACCTGTCCCTCCACGTCACTCCACATGCTCCTCTCAAGTAACTCATTTCCACTGCTCTCACTCTTGACTTGTTCCCCTCTTGCAAGGTCCACGTCTCGCTTCCATACGTCAGGGTAGGAATCACAATACCATCATGCAGTGACTTCTTAACTTCCATACTCACCTCCCTATTTCTCATCACTGCTTTCAGTGTACCAACAGCCTCCCTTCCCTGCTGTACCCTTTCACGTACTTCATCCCCCAAAGTTCCATCCTTACTCATCACACTACCCAAGTACAGTACTTGAATGCACTCACATTCTCCATATCCTCACCATCCAACCTCACTGAACACTCTGTGACTTCATTCCTCTCAAACACCATAACTTTACTTTTGTTTACATTAACTTTCAGCTTCCTCCTCCCAAATTCATTCACCAAACCTTGCAACTCCCATTCATCTTCACTCAACAATACTGTATCATCAGCAAACAGCAACACCGGAAGCTTCCAAATCTCACCCTCATTCATTAGGGCCAGCCACACATCCACTGCCCTACCTTGGACCTCCTTTACAACCCCATCCATATATATATTAAACAGCCATGGAGACATCACACACCCCTATTTCAGTCCCACATTGAGATCAAAGAACTCACTCAGCTCACCATCCACTCGCACCGTAGCCCTAGCTCCCTCGTACATACTCTTCACAGCACTCAACAATTTCCCCTCCACTCCATATATTCTTAAAACCTTCCACATACCTTGCCTATCTATTCTGTCATAAGCTTTCTCCAAGTCCATGAAGGCAGCATACACTTTCCTTCCCTTCTCTAGATACTTCTCCACTAAACATCTTAAAACAAATATCTGATCTACACACCCTTTTCCCTTCCTAAATCCCCTTTGTTCTTCTCCAACTAGCTCCTCTGTCATATGCCTAACCCTATCAATGAGTACTCTACCATATATTTTACCAGTCACAATAAGAAGGCAAATACCCCTATGGTTACCACAAACTTCTCTCTCCCCTTTTCCTTTGTACAGAGGAACAATTATACCTGATTTCCAGTCCTCTGGAACCCTTCCTTCTTCCCAAGCCAATCTACACAACTTCCATATCCACTCCACAACAATCTAAATAGATACTGTCCACCCATCCTTCTCTTTCCAGTAATGTGTCTGTTACTCTGTCATAGTAGCTCAACAGATTAGTAACATATGATTTTCCTGAAACCAAACTGTCTTTCTGTTATCATATTTTGTTCTTCTAGATGATTTACTCAAGCTTTTCTTATAAGCTTTTCTAATACCTTGCTTACAACACTGGTTAGTGATAATGGTCGGTAGTTGAATGGATTTTGTCTATTCTCTTTCTTGAATATGGGAATAATGTTTGCTTTCTTCCAAATATCAGGTAGTTTACCTTGTCTCAAGGATTTCTTGAAAATTAAAAATAATGGTTTACTTAACTCCTTTGCACATTCACGTAGCACCCAACATGAAATTTCATCAGGACCATTTGCTTTTCCTTTGTCTAATTTACTTAGCTTCTTCTGCATTACTTTTTCTGATATTTGTATATCTGGTAGTATGTGTGGGCATGCATGTTCCACATAATCCCCCTCAAAATTTTTTTCCTCTGTAAAAACTGATTGGAAATTCTTGTTTAGTGCTTCACAAATATCCTTCGCTTATGTATACAGTAGGTGATTCCCTCGTCCGTAATGGATTGTATTCTATCTTTTACTTTGGTTTTGCTTCTGATGTAGCTGTAAAATAGCTTCGGTTGATCACTACTTTAATTTATGATATCCTCCTCAAACTGTTTTTGGGCTTCCCTCCTTATTCTTGTATAATCGTTTCTTGCCTGTTTATAATTGTTATATGCCCTTTCACTATTGTGTCTTCTGTATCTATTCCAAAACAAATCTCTTTTTTCTTTTGATTTTTTACATTCTGTATTGAACCATTTCTTTATTTCTTTTCTGCTTCTTTGTGCTGTGGGATGTACTTCTGGACTCCTATAGCATAAAGTTCACATAATTTTTTATACAGTATATAGCATTCAAATCTTGTCCTCTAAGCTCCTTTTCCCAATCCATTTCTAAGAAGTATTTCTTTAGGTCATGATACTTTCCCTTTTTATAGTTTAGGCACTTTTTGTAACTTTCATTGCTGTTAACTATGTCATATGCAATCCTGAAGTTGCAATTTAGTACTGCATGGTCACGTTTCCCGAATGGAGGGTGATATATGAAATTGTCAATATCGTTTTCTTGCCTAGTAAATATGAGACCTAGCATTGAGGGTACATCGAGTCCTCTTTTTCTGGTGCTTTCCCTTACATGTTGCATTGGGAAAAACTCTTGCACAAGATCCAGGAGCTTTTGGTCCCAACAGCTTTCTTGGCTTATTATATCTAGCGTATTCCAGTTTATATTTGTACTAAAATCTCCAGTTAGTATAATTCTTTCTGATTTCTCTTCCATTTTATGTAGTAATGCTCTTAAACTCTGATTTGTACTCTCCACCAGGTCCTCATATTCATCTCTTTCCCATGTGTTTGATCTGGGTGGCATGTACAAATTGGCTACAATTACTTTCCCTTCAGATGTATTGATCTCTACTGCAATCAGTTCTACTTGTGAGGGTATATCTAGTTCTATTTCTTTGACTTTTATATTTTTCTTAGTTAATATTATAATTCCTCCTTCTTTTTTTAAGTTCCTCTCTCTTCTCCATATATTATATTCCTCTGAATTTAGGATGTCATTTGATATCCTTGGTGTTAATTTTGTTTCAGTTAGGCATATTGTATGTGGTTCATTTTCTCTGATATTATCATTCATCTCTAATAATTTAGATACCATTCCATCCACATTTGAGTAAATGAACTTGATCATCTTGTTTATATACTTGTCATGACTTGGTTCTACCACCTTCCTCCTTTTTATTCCCTCCTGTTTGTGTAACACTTTTGTACCTGCAATCCAATTACAGTAATCACTCTAATATCCGGACGCCCAATATCCGAACATCCCCACTAACCGAACCTTATCGTCCTGGGATCAAACATTCCCAAAATGGTCCGAAAATCCAAAAAAATTGGAAAAAAAATCGATTTTTTGCCGTCCGTAAATTGAACTTGCCGCGCGCGCCGCGTGAGAGCATTGTTTTGGTTCGTCATTCCTCCGACGTCCGATAGAGCGCCGCTGCATCCTCCCCACTTCCCGCCTGTCTCTCACCGCGACAAGACCTACGCTCTTCGCCATGGCTGCCCACGTGCTCGCTTTTGTGGTGGTGCCGTACTTGCTGCAAGGCCTCCTGCTGCTCTCTGCCCTACTCTTAGTGTGTGTGATGATGGCCCCGCCTCCTGAGAAAAGGAAGAGAGTGGTGTTGACTCTGGAGAAGAAACGGGAGATATTGGAGAAGGTTGATGCGGGTTGGTCTTCCTCTCGCATTCTCCGCGAGTTCAACTTGGCCCGGTCGACTTTGTTTGATATCAAGCGTTCCCGAGACAAGCTCATGCAGTACACGGCTGACTTCTCGTCGAGAAGCAAACGCAACGTGGAGAGGAAGGTTATGTTTACCCCCAAGTATGCAGAGATCGACCGCTCCACGTTGATTTGGTATCGACAGCAACGTGCAGCTGGTGTGATGGTACGTGGAACGGAGCTGAAGGCTGCTGCTGAGAAGTTTGCAAGGCTTCACGACGCCCTAGACTTCAAGGCATCCGAGGGTTGGCTCTTTGCGTTCAAGTTGCGACATGGCCTTACTAACCGTAAAGCACATGGCGAAGCATTGGACGCTAACGAGGATGGAGTGGACGAGTTTCGGCACAAGGTGAAAGGCTTGATCGACAGGGAGGGCCTCACTCTCGGTCAAGTCTATAACGCTGACGAAACTGGCCTATTCTATCGCTCGGTGCCAACGAACACTCTCGCCGATGAGACGGAGAAGCGTGTACCTGGCCGCAAGCTTTCTAAGGAACGGATATCTGCTTTGTGTTGTGCCAATGCTAACGGCATGCACCGGCTTAAGCCCGTTATTGTTGGCCGTGCAAAGCAGCCTCGGTGCCTTCGTGGGGTGATGGATGTCCTTCCTGTCGTATGGTACCATTCTTTGAAAGCATGGTTCACAGCTGTGATTTTCAAAGACTGGTTTCACCATCACTTCGTCAAGGAGGTCATACATTACCAGATGAAGACACTGGGAATTCCTCGTGACCAGGTAAAGGCTCTCCTTCTCCTCGACAATGCACCTGCCCACCCGTGCGACAAGGACTTGGTTGCTGAGAATGGCCGTATTAGGTGCATGTTTCTGCCACCTAATACGACTGCTCTCATTCAACCAATGGACCAAGGAGTGATCGTGGCAACAAAGCGCCTGTACCGCCGGAAGTTCCTGGACGAGGTGATGGTGGTTCTCGAGGACGAGGACGAGCGCAGGGAAGGACGTGACACTCGAGGCAAGCGGACTTTGGAAAACCTTCGCCGCTACAACATCAAGTCTGCGCTGTACAACTGGGCTAGTGCATGGAAGGAAGTCCCTGTGAAAACTCTTGAAAATGGTTGGTCTCGTCTGCTTCTCGGAACAGATGTGGAGTACGATTTCCTAGGGTTTGACGTGGATGACTTCCATGCACGGCCATGTACGCACGGCGACGATGTTGATGTGGACGATGTTCGTGAGTGGTTGGACGACGACGAGGGCGATCCTGGGTATCAGACGTTGTCTGATATCGAGATCGCGTCTTCGGTTGCTGGTGTCAGTCCCGAACTTGAAGATTCCGACGACGAAGGCGATGATGATGCAGACTCCGCCCAGCAGGACACTACTCCAGCCATCCCCAAGCTGAGCGCACTCCGGGAACATCTAGAGTTCGTCCTAGACTACCTGGAACACCCGGGACTGCGACAGGGAGATGGGGCCCTTGGGACTCGTGGAGGAAGTGCGTGCTTTCCGGCAGCGCATCATCAATCGCCAGAATCGTCGGTCCTTGCGTCAGTCAACGATTGACAGTTTTTTCAGGCCCGTGACCCCTGCTGTGCCAAGCCCTGGTTCCACTCCGTTGCCTCCCCAAGACAGGCCCTCATGCTCCGAGCCACAGCCCAGCACATCAGCTACAGTGGAGTCACCGCTCGACGTGAGTTTGCGGCTGTCTTCAGAGTCTTCTGTAGTCGGTACGCCATCACCACTACCCACCGATGCACCCCTTGGACGCCTGCCAGTGATACTCTCGGGCTGTGACAGTGAATAAACAGCGAGAACTTCTCCACTAGACCACACGGGAATTTTGAGTGTTGTGCAGTGAAAAAAACGGTGTGTTGTGTTAAGGTTTTCAAGTTGGGAGAAAAGACTAAGTAGAAAAGAAATTTAACGTAACTAACCTTCTTTGTTTTGGCTTTGGAAACTTAAAAAAACTTGGGAAAAGTTAATGTGCAACACTTAAATTTAATGGAACATTATTTGGACTAAAGTGAACACTGTGAAAAGAACGGACTTCTGTGTGTTATTGACTAAGTTCAGTGCAAGACTTCAGGAAGAGTGTAGTGCAAGTGCTTCAGGAAATCGTTCTTACTGTCAGAGTCCGAGAGGAGGCGGTTATTCATCGAGGTGGCCAGGGACTTGCTGTAAGTAGCCAAAATGTTTCATGTTGTACTATTTCCCATACTATATTTACCAGAATGTTTCATATTGTATTTTTCCCATACTATACTTACCAGAAAGTGTCATACTGTACTTCTTTCCATACTAAACTTACTCATGCATGTGCAGTAGGAATATGTTTTTCAGAGTTCGGTTAGGTTCGGTTAGGTTAGGTTCGGTTAGAGTCCATAAGTACCAGAATGTTTATTAATGTATGAACATACTTCTAAACCCACATTTTATGTGTCTATTGCATTTATTTCAGTCATTTATGTGCCTTATTGGTGTGATTTGGGTGTTAAATAGGTGCTATGCATGTCCGGAGGGAGTTGTATAGGTGTTTCTCTGTGTTAGGGTCCGTAAGTACAAGTCCATAAGCTGGGGCCCAATATCCGGACAAAACCAATATCCGAACCTACCGATGGCTCTATTGATCCGGATATTGGAGGGGTTACTGTACTTTGTAAAAAAATGTATTCTTCTCCTCTGATCTTCCCTCATTTTTTGTTTTTGTTTCCTCCCTCTTCTCTTTCAGTAATTCCAGTTCCTCTTGTGTTAGGCATCTTTATATCCACACATTTTTGAACTCCTCTATTTCCATAAGATTCTTTGCCTTTTTTAGTATCTCCTCAATGGTGTTTACACTCTGGAAGGTTACCGTTAGAGGTCCTGACTTGCTTCTCTAGTATTTCCCTAACCTTTTGCGTTCCTCTATGTCTACTACAGATTTCCTCTGATACTTCTTTCAATATGTTCATTACATTTGCCATCTTCTTTTTTGTCTCTTGAGATCTTGTTTCTTACGTCTTCCTCTTCTATACCAGTGATTACTATAGAGTTGTTGATATCTGCTGAATCTCTAACTAATTTAGGATTGTTTTGGATTATTCTTTTCACTTAAATTTTAATGCTTTTTTCTTCCACCCTTGTTTCTAAGTCTTTCTTCACTTTCACCATTTCAGGATATGTGGTTTCCACATCATTTTTGTAGCTTTACACAGCTTCATTCACCTGTGTTATCTTCTTCTCAATATCACTGCTCTGGTCTATCAGATTGCTTACTTGCCTAATTGTCTCTGTATCATTTTTGAACTCTTCCATAATACTCTCGTGGTTGACTACTGTACTTGCCATTTCACTAATTTTTCTCCTAAGTGTACGCACTTCTACTGTCAACTCATCTATGGTTGTGTCTTTGTTCTTGAATTCCTTTCCTAATTTTTCTATTTCTTCCTTTTGCAAGTGCATCTGTTTCTTAATTTCATCAATCTCATTCTGAAAAGCCATCTCTAGTCTGTGTACTCGTTCCACCAGTTTATTGTGAGTCTCCATTTCAACCAGTTCTAGGTAGAAATCATCATCCTGCTTTCTGCGTGTGTGTGTGTGTGTGTGTGTGTGTGTGTAGTAGGCGAGTGTTGTTTAAGGTGAGGTGTGGAATGTGGCTGTGTTCTTCTGTCCAGCTTGTGAGATGCATCACTGTCTGCATTGCCAAGGTTGCGGTTTTCCCGCCAAATTGGTCTGGTTTTGAAGCTCTCCCACGGGCAAAATTTACCGGTTGCAGGTTGCAGTTTTTTGGGCTGGTTTGAAAACTGTCACGGTTTTCTGGGCTAGTTTGGAGTTAAACCACATCGCGACAAAATACTGAGAGAGAGAGAGAGAGAGAGAGTGTTTAAACACAGAACAGAGAAAGAGACCTTCTAATACTCCCATATGGACCAGGGGTGCAGCCTGGAAATTCCTATGGTACAGTCAGTGGAATCGTGTAACAAGTACTGATTGGTGCATGAAAGATACGAGAGACCCTGGAAAACTGTATACTGTATAACCATACAAATTCATGAGGAGAGTGAGACTTCCAAGAATTAGGCAGTATTGTTTTATCCCTACTATAGCAGCCAGCATGCAATGATGCAGCAGAGAGGGTTTTCTCTCAATATAATTTAGTGAAAAGTAAATTAAGAAACAGAGTGCGGCATGAAACAGTTGAAAACACTCCTCAAGTCTAGGCATATATGCAGACATAAAATGTGTTGTAATGATTTTACACCAAACAAAACGATGTTAGCAAATTTCACATATGACGTAATGTACAGTACACAGCAAAGTAACACAGTGATGATGATCATGTAGATTTTTGAATTACATAAGTGTGATGGAAAGCTGCCTCGGAGGGAGAGAAAATATCTTCACCTACATGTTGTACTACCTAGGGTGATACGTATACTTCCACTAAATCACTGTTGTTTTATGGGCAATATTGAATTTATGGTAAATAAAGAAAGCTGATGTGAATCAAGTGATCATTTCAAGCCTTAATAGGGACCTATATATGAATTATTAATATAAAACACTAATTTCGCATAATAAGAGGATTTTGTGCTGTTGGGCTACTTTTGGGCTGGTTTTCAGTTGGGTTTCCGTGGGTAAAGCTAGGTGCAACTTGGCAACTCTGGTCACTGTAGATTTGGCTGGGGCTATTTTGAGCCAGTTTGTGGAGAACTATTTGTGTAATGTGTTGAGGTAAGGTTGGAGGATATGTGCGGCTGTGTTTGTGTTTTGGTGTGTACAAGTGTTATGTCGTCTGCACAGGAAGCTATGTGTATCTGTGGTGTGTGGGGTGTGAGAATGTCATGCATGTATAGGTTAAAGAGTGTAGGGGACAAAACAGATCCTTGGGGGACGCCATTTATGACGTTCTGATGTTTGAAGACTGACCGGCAAATGTTACATGTGCACACCTGCCTGCTAAGTAGTTGCCAGCCATCTTTTTGTGTTATTGTGTGTGTTTGTGTTGAATATTTTGTTTGTAGTGGCCTGAAACCATGTTGTGATGAGCCTAGGGGTGTGTGAGGTGTAATTACTTGTAGTACCAGTTGTTCAGTGACTTTGGAGGGGGTGTAGAGGAGTGCGATAGGGTGGTGTAAAACGTGGGGTCTTTCTTGGGTTTGGGGATAGTGAGATAATGCCATGATTCCAGATGTTGGGTATTATGTTGTGTGAGTAGCTTTAGTATGAAATGTTGGTAAGTGCTTGTATGCCTTGTGGTCCAAGGTTTTTAAGGTGTATGTTGTTCATGTTGTCTGGTCCACAGGCAGATAAGTGCTTAAAGTTGCTAATGATGTGCTTTGTCTGGTTGTAAGTGAAAGGTGCGAAGTCTGGGTCTATGGGGAACTGTCTCTTACGTCGAATGACATGTAGGTCGTCGTGATAGGGGTTTAGATGGCTGACATGTGAAAAGTGATTGATGAGAGTGTTTGCTTGTTGTCTGAAGGTATGGTGTCTGCTGTTGTGATGGCAGCGTGTGATTGTGTAGTGTTGCTGTAGGAGAGTGTGATGCGTGTGATTGTGTAGTGTTTCTGTTGGAAAGTGTGATGCTGTTTAGTGTTTTGTAGAGTTTGCTGGTGTTTGTTTTGTGATCAAGTGTTTGGAGATAATTATTCCAGTTCAGTGTTTGCTGTTCTGATATTTTATTGTTTATTTGAGTTTTGAGTTCTTCCATTTGTTGTATGATGTCTTGCGTATGAGGTGATGGGAAGTGTCAAAGTGTGTCAAGTTGACTGATGAGGCCTTGAATTTCTGGTGTGAAGTTTGGGTTGTGTCTCTTTCTGTTGCCTCTAGGGATGTGTCTCTTGTCTGCATTTTGAACAGTTGTATTGAAAATGTGCACAGCAGTATCGATGTTTGTGATGGCTGTACTGATTAATGTTTCAAAGTGTTATTCTGTTTCAGTTGTTAAGGCCTACCCTGGGGGTAGGGGGTTCTCAAGAATACTTCCCCAGTATCCCTGCTTGTCATATGAGGTGACTAAAAGGGTTGGTGGTGGGTTAGTGCCCCACACCGTAAAAAGAACAAACTAAACAGGCGAATAAAGTGCCTCGGACCAGGACGGACCATACGTTGACGACTAAGGAATAGACAAAGGACATTCTGAGGGTGGGGGACATGGAATGTCAATGAATGATGAAGTGAAAGAGAGAGAGATTGTTCAGGTGCTTGAGGATGCAAGAGTGGATATATGTGGATTGACTGGGAATACGGTTTAGGAATATGTGCGGGAGTTAATGAGAATAAGAGGGCAAGAGAGGGAGTATGTCTGATGATAAGCAAGAAGTGGAAGGAGAATATATGAGAGTATGGAACAGCGGGTGCAAGGATTGTATGGGTGAGGATGAAAGTACGTATACAAGCGTGTGTATGTGCCGACAGATGACCAAGTGGCAAGAGTGAAAGATGAGTTTTGGGCAAGTGTAGAAGCATGTGTGGACAAATCTGCGAGGAGCGAGAGAGTGCTTTTGATTGGAGACATGAATGGCAAAGTTGGGAATGTATGAGTGGATGGAGTGGTTGGTCAGTGGGGTGTGCCAGCTGAAGTAGATGGGAATGGTAGTGCTTTGGTGGACATCTGTGCTGGTAAGGGTTGGCAATAGCTAACACCTACTTTTGGCATACGATGATCCACAGGCATACATGGACAGTAATGAGGAGGATGGATGGAGAACTTCATGAACGAAAGGCAATGATAGACTACATGTGTGTGGATGGGCGAATGAGAAGACAAGTGTTGGATGCAAGAGCATGGAGAGGGTGGGGGAATGGAATCTTGGACCATCACTTAGTGATGGCTAAGGTAAAGCTGCAAAGAAAATGGTTGAAGAGATGAAGGGGGAAGCCAGGAGGAAACAGCTGCTGGGAGAAGAGCAGAGAAATTGCAAGATGGTGAGAAAATGGCAGAGTATAAGAGCAGAGTGGAAGAAAGATTGGGAAGGTGTGAGTTAGAGCAGATGGAAGGGGTGGAAGACGTATGTAAGATATTAACGGAAGAGATAGGCGCAGAGTGTGAGGTGGTTTGTGGAGTGAGGAGGAGATGCAGAGGTGTGCAAGGGACAGCATGGTGGAATGATGAGGTGAAACAAGCTGTGGAACTAAAGAAGAGGGCATATAGTGAATGGCTAGCGAGTAGAGGTAGGGGAGAAGACGAGAGAGAGAGAGAAGAGAGAGGTATATGTGAGCAGGAGAAGGGACGTGAAGAGACTGCTGAAGGAGAGTAAGAAGAAAGTGGATGAAGAGTTTGGGAGGAATATGAGTGTGAAATGGAGGGAGAGTAAGAAATTATTTTGGAAGGAGGTAAAGAAAGTAAGGCAGTGTGAAAGAGAAAATAGTAGGGGAGTGAAAGATAGGAATAACAGATTGTTGGTGAAGAGGGAGAAACTGAGTAGATGGAAGGAGCACTCTGAGGATTTGTTGAATGTAGAGAGTGAGAGCAGTGTGAGTATAAGTGGTTGGGGAATGGCTGGGAGAAGAGACGAGAGGAGGGAGGAAGAGATCAGTAGGGCGTAAGTAGTGGAAGCAATGAAGATCAAGATGGGAAAGGCCCCAGAAATTGATGGAGTGTGTGGTGAAATGCTGAGGTATAAGGGTGAGATTGTTGTGGAGTGGATATGGCAGTTGTGTAGATTGGCTTGGGAAGAGGGAAGGGTTCCAGAGGACTGGAAATCAGGTATAATTGTTCCTTTATACAAAAGAAAAGGGGAGAGAAGTATATGGTAACCATAGGGGTATTTACCTTCTTAATGTGACTGGAAAAATATAAGGTGAGTACCCATTGATAGGGTTAGGCATATGAAAGAGGAGCTAGTTGGAGAAGAACAAGGGGGATTTAGGAGGGGAAAAGGGTGTGCAGATCAGATATTTGTTCTGAGATGTTTAGTGGAGAAGTATCTAGAGAAGGGAAAGAAAATGTATGCAGCTTTCATGGACCTGGAGAAAGCTTATGACAGAACAGATGGGCAAAGTATGTGGAAAGTATTAAGAATATATGGAGTGGAGGGGAAATTGTTGAGTGCTGTGAAGAGTATGTAAGAAGGAGCTAGGGCTATGGTGCGAGTGCATAGTGAGCTGAGTGAGTTCTTTGATTTCAGCATGGGACTGAAACAGGGTTGTGTGATGTCTCCATGGCTTTTAATATATACATGGATGGGGCTGTAAAGGAGGTGCGAGGCAGGGCAGTGGATGTGGGGGTGGCTCTAATGAATGAGGGTGATTTGGAAGATTCCGGTGTTGTTGTTTGCTGATGATACAGTATTGTTGAGTGAAGATGAATGGGAGTTGCAAGGTTTGGTGAAAGAATTTGGGACTGTGTGTTGGAAGAGGAATCTGAAAGTTAATGTAAACAAGAGTTAAGTTATGGTGTTTGAAAGGAACGAAGTCACAGAATGTACAGTGAGGTTGGATGGCGAGGATATGGAGAATGTGAGTGCATTCAAGTACTTGGGTAGTGTGATGAGTAAGGATGGAACTTTGGGGGATGAAGTGCTTGAAAGAGTACAGCAGGGAAGGAAGGTTGTTGGTTCACTGAAAGCAGTGATGACAAAAAGGGAGGTGAGTATGGAAGTTAAGAAGTCACTGCATGATAGTATTGTGATCCCTACCCTGATGTACGGAAGTGGGGCATGGACCTTGCAAAAGGGAAACAAGTCAAGAGTGAGAGCAGTGGAAATGAGTTACTTGAGAGGAGCATGTGGAGTGACATGGAGGGACAGGCTGACGAATGAAGAAGTGAAGGAACGCTGTGGGGTGGATGTGGTTGAGAAGATTAGGAGAAATACACTGAGGTGGTTTGGACATGTGGTGAGAATGGAGAATGAAAGACTTACTAAGAGTGTGTCTGTACAGTAGGCGAGATGGAGAGGAAGACAGAGGATGAGGTGGAGGGACGGAGTTGAGAGGTACCGTATATGAAGGGGGGGGGGAGTGAGACGGGGGGAGAGTAGTCAAATGGTGGGTGACAAGAGTGACTTGGAGGTGTTTTGTCTGTGGCCACCCTTTGCAGGATTAGGGTGTTGGGGTATAGATAGATAGATAAGTAGTGTCTGTGGCCAGCTGGGGTGATTCTGGTTTTGGTGGTGATGATGACGGGGGTGGTCAGAGCAAGGGCTCTGACCACTCTCCAGGATGTTGTGGGGGCGAGGTTTGGGGAGCAAAAGGTGATGTCTGGGGATGATGGGAGGAAGAGGGTCTGGTGTCAGATATGGGTATGTTGATGGAGATTATCAATTATGAAAAGATTATCTGTCTGGGATTGCAGTGCCAGAGCTGTCTGTGTCAGGGTTGCTGACATGCCAGGCTGATGCCTTGGCGCTGAAATCACCACCCAGGATGATGCTGGGTAGGTTAGTGATGTGGTGTATTTGTGGAGAGTAATTGTGTGGTACTGTGGGGGACGACTGGGGGGGAATGTATGTATTGGTGATTGTTCTGTGTGATTTGTTTCCAGTGCATTATTTTAATTGATTGTATTTCTGTTGTGGTGTCATGTAGCAGGGGAGAAGTGACTGTGTGTTTGCACTGGTATCTGAAAAGTTGATGGATTTGTGTGCCAGAGTGATGAGTCCACCGCCCCAGCTGTCGGCCAGGTCTTGCCCAATGGTGGTGAAATTATGAAATGTTGGTGTTTTTTGTGTTCTGTGTAGTTCCGTTTCCTGTAAGATGGCACGGTGTATGTTTTGCTGTTTGATGAATTGTGTGAGTTCTTGTTTTTTGGTGTTTATGCCATCTATGTTTATTTGAAGGATGTTTATGTTGTGTGTGCGATGTGTGTTGGGTGCTGCAGCACAGCGGGGGGTGGGGGGGTGGAAGGGAAGGAGTATGAGAAGGTTGTGATGTAGGTAAGGGTTGGGGTGGATTAGACTGGGGTGGAATGGGAGAAGTTGGGGGATTGGATGGTGTGGGAAGGATTGGTGGGTTAGGCTGAGGTGTGGAGGAAGTAGGAGCGCAGTAGGTGGGGAGAGGGAGTTAGTAGGTGGGGGGGGGAAGGAGCATAAGGAGCAGGTCCAGGTGTTTGTGTAATGTTCTCTGGATGCAAGTGTTGTGCATGTGTAATGGGTTCAGTTCTTGCAGGAATTGCACTGATCTGAACCCTTTGTCTATCAGCTCGAAGTGGTAGGTTCTGAGCATGTTGGACATATGTATTTGTTGGTGGGTCCTGGACTGCTCTCAATCCCCCCGGCTAGAAGAAGTCATCAAGAAATGACCACCAGGGAGTCATTTCTTGGTGTTCAAAGAAAGGTGTTGTTGTGTGTTGTGTTGAGAGATGTGGTACTTGCCCGGGCGACTGAAGCCACTCCCAGGTATCTTGGGCCCCATGAGGGGTTGGGGGGGGGGGTTTGCAGTGGATTGGCCCCCCTGCTGTGCTCCTCTTCTGCTTCAACAGCCTCTGGGGGGTAGACCCACGGCGAAGAAGCCACCGCTCCAGGGCCGCCCTTCGTTGTTTATCATGGTACTTAAAGCCCTCTCATGTGACTTCAGAGATGGACACCCATGGGAGATGTTGTATGCTGATGATTTGGTGATGGTTGCACAGAATGAAAGGGAGGTGGAGGAAAGATTTAGGAAGTGGAGAGAAGGCATGGGGACACAGGGGCTTAGGAGTAAATGCGGGTAAAACAAAAGTGATGGTATCTAGGGCTGGGGACAAAGAAGAGGGAGAGTGGCCATGTGCGATCTGTCACAAGGACGTGGGAAGTAATTCCATCTTGTACAGTGTTTGTGATAAGTGAGTGCATAAGAGATGTTGTGGTATTAGAGGCTGACTGTGAGATAAATGCTGATTTCATGTCTGCGGTGTGTCAGGGAGAGCAGGTGGGGACTGCCAGGCGTGAAAGGATTGAACTTACTGGTGAGTCTCTTGAGTGTGTGGAAGAGTTTTGTTATTTGGGAGACATGTTAAGTGCGGGAGGTGGGCCTAGAGCTGGTTCTGTGGGTAGAGTGAGGAGTGGTTGGAAGAAGTTCAAGGAGCTGTTGCCCCTCCTGATATTGAGAGGGCTCTCCCTTTGTGCTAAGGGATCTTTGTATGCAGCATGTGTCAGAAGTGTAATGCTGTATGATAGTGAGATCTGGGCAGTAAAGGAAGAGGATATTTGCAGGCTCAAACATACAGAAATGGCAATGATTAGGTGGATGTGCAGTGTTTCCTTGAGCATAAGACCTGGGGGGGGGGGGGCTAGGTTTTTGATGGGAGAGTTGAGAGGTAGGATGGAATTGAAGTGTATTGGTGTTGTGATGAGGAGAGTAAGATAGAGGTGGTTTGGGTAGGTGGAGAGGATGAAGGATGATAACTGAGTGCAGAAATTGAGACGTGTTGATGTTGGGGGTAGGGTGGTGAGAGGTAGACCAGAAAAGACCTGGGACGAAGTCATTGTGTGCAGCCTCAGGGATAAGGGACTAAATAGGGAAGCTACCAGAGATTGAGCAGCATGGAGAACTGCCATTAGGTGACCAAAGTCAATGCATGCAAGCATGTTGGAGCCTTCAAAAAAGAAAATGAAGTGCATCCACATGATATGAAAAATTGGAATATGAAATTATTTTATATATATATATAATCCCTCCAATATCCGGACGCCCATTTTCCGGACATCCCCAATAACCGGACATTTTCTTCCTATGATCTGATATTCCCAAAATGGGCCAAAAACCGCAAAAAAATTGAAAAAAATCCGACTTTTTCCTGTCCGTAATTTGAAGTTGGCACGCGCGGCGTGGGCCAGCTGTGTTCTGGTGTGTTGTTCCACCGACGTCCGCTACAGCGCCCCTGCGTCCTCCCCACTTATCGCCCGTCTCTTGTTGTGTGTGCACGCTCGTCGTCATGGCCACCCATGTGCTCGCTTTTGTAGTGGTGCATTACCTGCTGCAGGCTCTCCTGCTGCTCTCGTGCCTCTCCTTCGTGTGTGTGTGATGATGGCCCCGCCGCGTGAGAAGAGGAAGAGAGTGGTTTTGACTCTGGAGAAGAAGAGGGAGATATTGGACAAGGTGGATGCGGGATGGTCTACCTCATGTATACTCCATGAATTCAACCTGGCCCGGTCTACTTTGTTTGATATCAAGAGATCCCGCGACAAACTCATGCAGTACAAGGCTGACTTCTCGTTGAAAAGCAAACGCAAGATGGAGAGGAAGGTGATGTATACTCCCAAGTATGCAGAAGTCGACCACTCGACGTTGATTTGGTATCAACAGCAACGTGCTGCTGGTGTGATGGTGCGTGGCACGGAACTGAAGGCTGCTACTGAGAAGTTCGCAAGGCTTCACGACGCCCTAGACTTCAAGGCATCCGAAGGTTGGCTCCGCGTTCAAGTTACGACATGGTCTTACCAACCGTAAGTCTCATGGCGAAGCTTTGGACGCCAACAAGGATGGAGTAGATGAGTTTTGGCAGAAGGTGAAGCGCTTGATCGACAGGGAGGGCCTAACTCTCGGTCAAGTCTACAACACTGACGAAACTGTTTTATTCTATCGCTCTTTGCCTACAAACACTCTAGCTAAGGAGCCGGAGAAGTGTGTACCCGGCCGCAAGCTCTGCAAGCAACGGATAACTGCTTTGTGTTGTGCCAATGCTAACAGCATGCACCGGCTCAAGCCCGTTATTGTTGGCCGTGCAAAGCAGCCTCTGTGTCTTCGTGGGGTGATGGATGTCCTTCCTGTTGTCTGGTACCAATCCTTGAGGGCATGGTTCACTGCCCAGATCTTCAAAGACTGGTTCCACCACCATTTCGTCAAGGTCATCCATTACCAGACGGAGAAACTGGGAATCCCACGTGCCCAGGTAAAGGCCTTCCTACTCCTCGACAATGCACCTGCCCACCCGTGCGACAAGAAGTTGGTGGCTGAGAATGGGCGCATTAGGTGCATGTTTCTGCCACCTAATACTACTGCTCTCATCCAACCAATGGACTAAGGAGTGATCGTGGCAATGAAGAGGCTGTACCGGCGGAAGTTCCTGGACGAGGTGATGGTTGTTCTCGAGGACGAGGACGAGCGCAGGGAGGGACGGAACACGCGTGGCCAGCAGACTTTGGAAAACCTTCGCCACTACAATATCAAGTCTGCCATCTACAACTGGGCCAGTGCATGGAAGGAAATCCCTGTCAAGACTCTAGAAAATGGTTGGTCTCGTCTGCTTCTCGGAACGGACGTGGCGCACGATTTCCTAGGTTTTGACGTGGATGACTTCCATGCACATCTACGTGCACATGGCAACGATGTTGATGTAGACGAAGTGAATGAGTGGTTGGATGACGACGAGGGCGATCCTGGGTATCAGACCATGTCTGATATCGAGATCGCATCTTCAGTTGCAGGTGTCAGTACCCAGCTTGAAGATTTCAACGAGGACGGTGACGATGATGCAGTTTCTCTCAGTGTGACATTACTCCAGCCATCCCCAAGCTGAGCGCACTCCGGGAACACCTAGAGTTCGTTCTGGACTACGTGGAGCACCCAGACTGTGACAGGGAGATGGGGCCCTTGGGACTTGTGGAGGAAGTGCGCGCTTTCAGGCAGCGCATCATTAATCATCAAAATCGTCATTCCTTGCGCCAATCAACCATTGACAGCTTTTTCAGGCCCGTGACCCCCGCTGTGCCCAGCCCTGGCTCCACTCCATTGCCTCCCCAAGACATGCACTCATGCTCCGAGCCACAGCCCAGCACATCAGGCACGGTGGAGTCACCACTCGACGTGAGTTTGCGCCTCTCTTCAGAGTCTTCTGCAGCGGGTACACCATCACCACGACCAGGCGACGCACCCCTAGGTCACCTGCATGTGCTACTCTCAGACTCTGACAATGATTAGACGCCAAGAACTTCTCCACTAGACCACACGGGAATTTACAGTGTTGTGCAGTGAGAAATAACAGTGCATAGTGTTAAGGAATTTGAGTTCTGAGTGAAAAGACAAAGATTTAATGGACTGTACATGTAACATAAATTAACGAGTGTGTTTTGTTTAGAAAATGGTTTTATGAGTGCAAAGACTTAAAGTGCAGATTGCAACACTTATTTCATTAAGGTACAATGGAGCGCAAGAAAGACAAGAGTGCGCAGTGTAAAGAGAATGGAATTCTGAGTGCAAATGACTAAGTTCTGTGCAAGACTTCATGAACAGTGTACTGCAAGTGCTTCAGAAACGCCTTCTTACTGTCAGAGTCTGAGAGGAGGCGGGTTATTCATCGAGATGGCCAAGGACTTGCTGTAAGTACCTAGAATGTTTCATATTGTACTGTACTGTATTTTCCATACTTACCTCTAACACCTCATTTCACTCTTTTATGTCCCTTATTGGTTTGAATAGTGCCTTAGGTGCTATGCATGTGCAGTAGGGAGGTGTTTTTCTGAGTTAGGCTAGGTTACGGTTCATAACTACCATTCCAGGAGCCAGGGACTTGTTGTAAGTACCCAGAATGTTTAATACTGTATAAACCTACCTCTAAAATCTCATTTTATGGTTCTTTTGCACTTATCTCAGTCTTTTATGTCCCTTATTGGTGTGATCTGGGTCTTAAATAGGTGCTATGCATGTCCAGAGGGAGTTGTACAGGTGTTTTTCTGAGTTAGGGTCCATAAGTACAAGTCCAGGAGGCTGGGGCCCAATATCCGGACAGGATCACTATCCAGACATGCCTTTGGCTCTATTACATCGGATATTGGAGGGATCACTGTATATACATATACACTCAACCCTCGGCTATCACTCCCAATTGGTCCCGCTATGGCTGCGCTATAGCCGAAACCGTGATAGCCGAATTGAAGAACTTATGGTAATAATTCTAATTGGTGCCATGACCTCAATATTTACCCCTAAGATACCTTTTTTGTACCACATATTAATATATAATAGTCTAAAAATGAGCTTGTTTTATGATGTGATCATGATTCTTATAAATACCTCTCACAGTTGATTCATTGATGTTATGTTTCTTCCCCACACTTCGCTTGGTCTCACCATTCTCTATAAGTTTCACATTTCCAGTTTATCTGCATAACATAGGTTCTTCCTCTTCCTTATTTCCCTGCCAGGTGCCGCAGCATTATGTTGGGTGATGGTAGGGGGACGGGGAGGGGGTACGTTGGCCATGGTCATATCATAAAAAAGGTTATTGTTCTCGCTATCACTGTTCACGGTCTGAGGGTGCGCACTTGAATGGTTTGGCGGGCAGGAGACTCGGTCAGGCGGCCAATCAGTGCTCGGCTGGCGCTGATGTCACACGACCAATCACACAGTGAGGCTTTTGTTGGCTGGGTGGAGCACTGGAGCCTGGCCTTTTTTAAATTTTCGAACATTTGCGGTGCGTGATAGCAGGCATTTAGTGCGTGATAAAGGTATTTGGGTAGTTTTTTATATAGGCGTGATAGCGAGATACGCTATAGCGGAACCCGTGATAGCCGAGGGTTGAGTGTATATATATACAGTAAAAGTCCCATTATTCAGCAGCTGATTATTCGGTAGATCCGACATTTCGGCAGTTTTGAGAAATAGTCCCATTTACGAAAATCTTTGATTGTTCGGCAGATGACCGGAATCTTCTCGATAGTCCAGGAAGTGTTATCTGTGACTTGTAGGCTTAATGTTTCATTACACTACTGTATGTTCAGTAATTTCTACATTTTTTCAGACTGATTACAATATTGCACAGTACCATACAGTACAGTAACCATCCCCACCAAATTAGCGAGAGTTACGTTCCACGCCCCCTTGCTAATTCTTGAAATTCTTTCATTCTTGACGCCTTCCTGAAAATGACATTTACCGGTAACTGTGTAGCCCATGAACCAATGATACTGTAATGCATTACCCATAAATAAATGTTGCTTGTTAAATCAGTTTCCTAGTTGTTTTTAGCTGTACGGCTGTGACAGCTCTAGTATTATTATTCCTCAGCTGGTCAGTACTTGGATGGATGACTGCCTGAGAACACCAGATGCTGTTGGCATCCCTACGTGTCAAGTGGGGTTGGTGGAGGATTAGTGCCCCTCCCTGTAAAACAATTAACTCTGAGCCGTTGGCCACCCCGTTTGGGATACATGGCGTCTGGCAATGGATGGATGGATGGATAATGGTGGAAGGGAGTGTCCTGTTTAACTAAACCTAACCTAACTGAGTTTAAGTGTACCTAACAATTTAACCATGCCTAACCTAACCTAAAGTCACAAAAATACTTAAAAATAAACTGGAGGAATATGAATTGCTAAGGTCTCTGATGAAAGTTAAACATACATTTAGCGCTCATTCTTTTGTTCGTTTTTGTGTTTGTCAGAGAGTATTGATGCAAACAGTAATATATCCCATTAACCCCTTAATAACCTAGGGCACTGAACAGCCCTTTACAGTACTGATGTCAGTGATGTCAAGTTAGTGTGAGCTATTAAGAAAACTGAACAATTATGGGGAGGGAACGAAGGTCACCGGTATGTTTACACGACTCTACCCTACGATTCCAAGCAGTCAGGTGGTCGGTTAATCTCAGATGTTTCGCCCATTTGGTAAATGCACCGTAACTTTATCAATTTTTCCGTGACTCATAGCAAATCATAGCATGGGTTTAGAAAGCTAAATAACACACTGCTAGGTGAGCCAGATGATTATATTCATATCTTTAAGAAAAATAAATTGATTTCAGAAGAATGGAAGAAACTTACTTTATGTACTCAGAGAGGGATTATATTTCTTCCATTTTCTTAAAGATGTGAAGATAATTGTCTGGAGCACCTAACAATGTGTTATTTAGCTTCCTAAACCCATGCTATGATTCGCTACAATTCACAGGAGAAATTACAAAGTTACAGTGCATTTACCAAATGGGCGAAAACATCTGAGATTAACCGACCCCCTGACTGCTTGGAATCGTAGCATAGAGTCGTGTAAACATACCAGTGACCTTCGTTCCCTTCCCATAATTGTTCACAGTTTTTTCATAGCTCACTAACTCGACATCACTGACATCGGTACTGTCAAGGGTTGTTCAGTGCCGGAGGTTATTAAGGGGTTATGGAATACATTACCGGTACTGTTTCCTTCAATACTCTCCCTTTCACATGCAAATGAAAAAACTAACAAAAGAATGAGTGCTAAATGTACGTTTAACTTTCATCAGAAAGACCTTACCAATTCATATTCCTTCACATTATTTTATGCAATTTTCCGACTATTTTATTTTGTTTGGAAAAAGTACTGTATACAGTACTCACTCCAAACATATTTGTAATAATATAAGTAGTGATGAGTTCACCAATACAAGTGATGTACTGAGCTGGTAGGTACCGGTAATATTCCGTATCATTTCGGCCATCCAGGAAGTGGTATCTGACTTGTTGGCCTACTGTGTCATTACCCTTGTATATGTTCACTAATTTATATATATATTTCAGATTCAGGTATGGTACTGTATTGATTGCAGTATTGTACAGTATACAGTACCGGTACTCTCTCCACACACAGTTATAATACCATAAGTGGTGATGACAGTGATCACCAATATATATAAGGTACTGAGTGGGTATTTTTTTGATTAATCGGCAGATCTAATTTCTCAGCATCATCCCGGTCCCATAGATGCTGAATAATGGGACTTTTACCGTGTGTGTGTATATATATATATATATATATATATATATATATATATATATATATATATATATATGATAGAGATATATATAGATATATATATATATATATATATATATATACAATATATATATATATATATATATATATATACAGTATATATATATATATATATATATATATATATATATATATATATATATATATCCGGACTTCTGTTGATTCGGACAAAATTTAAAAATAATAAGCTTCAAAAATATGTTGAAAGTAATTCTAAAGTCATTTTCAGTATTGGCGCGGAAAGCGATCGTCATTCGTTTAGTCTCGGATCACGCTAGGTCGCAACATGGGCGCCTGTTTAAACACACGCTAGCATTCATTCCATCAACTAGTTCACCAACCATTTATATTTTTACGCTGTATTTCAAAAGTTAATCCTCCTTACCATGCTCCTTAATGCAAGTGTAGCTTCTGCAGTGAATAAAGGTGTTAAAAGGAGGAGTTTGCTTACACAAAAATGGGTCAGAATATTCTGCAGTGTTTAGTGATTACTGTAGGCTTTTTTGTACTTAAATGTGCTTTACTTGTACATCAAACATTAGCTTCTTGCCCATATGGGTGTTATCAGTATGCCAAAGATGACATAAGTTTTATTTTTATTCCAAATATTACAGTTAATTAATTAATTAATTTTTTTGCCTACACGGGCCTTAGTCACTTACTACAATTTAAAATGTAGGCTAGTTTCTTGTCATGGCCTTACCTGTATATTATGAAATACAAAACTATCGTACATGATTAGTTTGGTTAGTTTAGTATCCTTTCATCTTTTGCAGTTACGTAGGGTTGACATATGCCACATATGTTAATACAGGTAATTAACAAACATACCATATGTAGACAGTTTTTGGTATGAACTGGAGATTACCTTGATGGTCCGGACAATCTGCTAATTCGGACAACCCTTCCCCCCATATAGTCCGAATGAGAGAGGTTCTACTGTGTATATATATATATACATGTATATATATATATATATATATATATTTATATATATATATATATATATATATATATATATATATATATATATATATATATATATATATATATATATAGCACACGCGGTCCTCCACATTCGCAGGGGTTAGGGTACACAGACCCCCGCGAATGTGGATTTTCTGGGAATGTTTGATAAACCCTCCCTTAAATGCCTCTACAGCAGCAAATCAACCCCTGTGAACAAGTGTGCATATACTGTACCTAATAAACCATATATGGGACCTGAAAGGAGCATAAAATATCACAAACAGCTGATGACTTGCCCACACTAAGTCATCAGCTACTGTACATATTTACCCCAACTTCTTACAACCATACCCATTAAGTCAGTTGTGGCTCCACAGACAGGCAATCAGCAAATTTGCGAGACCCACAAAAGTTGATTTCGCGAGTGTGAAGGGTCATCTATACACTGTATATATAATTTTTTTTTTCATTCACATCGGCTCCAACAAGCTTGCCTGCATCTGCCTTGGTCACCTAACGATGGCTCTTCATGCTGCCTGATCTCTGGCAGCCTCCCTATTCAGTCACTGAGGTCACACTCTATGACCCCATCCCAGGTCTTTTTCGGTCTCCTTCTTGCAACCCTATCCCCAATGTTCATACTTCTCACTTTCTGCATCCGACTGCCATCCCCGGTCCTCTCCACTCGCTGAAACCATCTCAACTTACCCCTCCTCCTAATAACACCAATACACTCCAGTCCAAGCCCTCCTCATAACTCTTCCATTGTAAACCTAGCCCCCCCAGGCCTTGCTTTAAAGGGCACACTGCACGATCTCTAGCATCTCTGGCAGCCTTCCTATTCAGTCACTGAGGTCACACTCTATGACCCCATCCCAGGTCTTTTTCGGTCTTCTTGCAACCCTACCCCCAGTGTTCACACTTCTCACTTTCTGCACCTGACTGCCATCCCTGGTCCTCTCCACATGCTGAAACCATCTCAATATACCCCTCCTCATCATAACACCAATACACTCCAGTCCCAGCCCTCCTCTTAACTCGTCCATTGTAAACATAGCCCCCCCAGGCCTTGCTTTCAAGGGCACACTGCACATCCATCTGATCACGGTCATTTCTGTTTGTCTGAGCCTACAACTATCCTCTTCCTTTACTTCCCAGGTCTCTCTACCATACAGCATTACATTTCTAACACATGGCACATACGAATATCCCTTAGCATGGAGTGGAAGGCCACTCAATGTCAGCTCCCTAAACTTCTTCCAAACACCCCTCACTTTGGCCACAAAGCTAGCTCCATCCCCACCTGCACCACATAACATGTCTTCCAAGTTACAAAACTCTTCTACATTTACAGTATACTCCCCAGAAAAAAAAAAAACCCGAGCTAGACCTTGAACTGGATCATATAGCCCCGCTAGGTTAAAGAGCACGCTACCACTCCTGGCACGGTAGTCCCAGGCGAGGCTCGAACTCACAATCCCCCGATTATGAGCTTGATGCTCTACCACTGAGCCACTGTGCCCCCCCAGAATATACTCAATCCCATATAACAGATAGAGCTAGGGGATAAAGAAAAAAAAAAAGCAAAATAATGTGATCCTGTCTCCTTAACGATTACCGGTACCTCTCGGTTTGTGACCCCTAACACCTTGGGCCCTGTACTAAAGACTATAATTATGGACTTTCACGCTACTGTAAGCTAAAACCTATAACTATCTTTATACACTGACATTAGTAATGGGACATTGGTAATCCACGCCAAAAGTTTTACAAACCGATCCCTGCATGAATCCTCTCCCCAGCGCATGGCGATCACGACCACGCACCCTTTATCAATCTCTGCTTTTACGTACATATCACTCAAAATACAGTTCCTCATGACGGCCACCTGCAAACAAGACGCTAAAAACTGTAACCAGAATGGAGTTAGGAGGCTATTAATTTGATATTACCATTTTTGTTGGGTTATTTGTGACAGGTGCGTGACGGTAAAGCAGGCCTGGGTGACTCACGCTGCAGTAAACAAATCCTCACTGTGGTTGGATAATTCGGGTTCAAAGTTATTACGCAGCTTGCTAGTTTTTCTTCTTAAATGCAGTTTATTTGCCCTCTCTCCATACGTACCTTACAAAACAAAGAATGTCACTGTTACCAGTACGTTAGGCAATGCAAAACTACTGGGTAATAACATGCATTTCTGGAGAAGAGCCGAATAATATAATGTCCAGTTCCTCCTGTCATATTCCATTATACCTCAATGATTCAAAAAGCATATTTACAGTACTTATAACAATCAAATTCACCCTATCATACGTTCTTAGAAGTTACATGATATTATACTTATTCTCAAACAGAGCTCTTGATGCCGCACAGAATTGATTGTTCTGGAATCTTCGAGCAGGTTCTCGTTCGTAAAACTTTTATCCGGTAATCCGACTGAGTTCTTGTTGGACATGCTTTTACTCATTATATTATGATTTTGATTTCATACGTTGTCATTTCATAAAAATGTCTAGGGTAGCCTGAACTCTGTATATATATATATATATATATATATATATATATATATATATATATATATATATATATTTTGTAATGCTAGGTGTTTTAAGGGTCTGCTTCCCGTCCCTTAAACGCCTAGCTGGGCTCTCTTTCTTTAGACAAATAGGAGAGGGGCAGGACACAAAAACTTAAGGCAACAACCTTACACGTGTATTACTAAGTTGTACAGTGGAATGGGTTGATGTCATGGATACAGATACACTGGATAATTACAACTCTTACGTCTAGATATGGGTTATCAGTATCGCGCAGGATACTGCTTGGGTCAAAATGAATAGCACTTGGGGCAGAGGTTTACGTATTATTAGTTACAGGAAGTCTAAGTTTTATATATTCGTGGAGTAGCTGGTACTGTTTCATTGTTGGTAAGTGTTACTTTAGCACTGGGGTCTGTGTACGGTTTTAGTATTAGGAGGTGTCATCAGATGGTAGCGTATTCACTATAACAGACCCATATTTCACTGCGTGGCCGTGTTCACGGTTGCACTGTCATTTTTACTCACTCCACCACTTTGATATTATCACTGGTGCTTTTCTTACTGACTTCCGTTATGTGGTTAGTTCACTGTTCTGCCTTCACGTCACTGAGGCACGGACACTGTGCTATCATTGCCACTCCTTTCTGATCTGGGCGTCGTGGCGGTCAGGTATAAGGGCGGCAGAGGTGTCACAGCCTCACTACTGACGGGGCTGGGTTCCGTCGGGGGCCTCTGCATCCAGAGGCGACGGGATCACGTGTAGGGGCGTCCTCTCTTGTCCGGGGCTGCGGGTGGCAAAGGGCCCCGCGCTTTCAGGGCTGGGGGCGGGAGTACGACCCTCAGGGCTGGGGCCGAACAACTGCTTGAACTTCTCGCTCAGGCGCCTGACGGAGAACGAAGATCTCCGGCGTAGGAGTGTGGGGAGATCCCGCCCGGGGGTCCTGGGGGCGGTCTGGGGTTCCCGAGGGCTGCTGTCCCCGGTGCTCGGCGGCGCCGTCAGGAAGGGGCTGCGGCACCGGCCTACGTCGGGGTCCGTCAGGTGGGTCCTCTCCAGAGCCGGTTGCAGGGAGAAGAGGCCGGGGGAAGTCACGGGGCCTCTCCAGTACTCCTCCAGGCTGGGGACTCCCTCTGAGTTGTGGGTTGGGAAACAGGAGTCAGCTCCTGACGGAGGAGCGGCTACAGGCCGTCTCCTGCCATAGGGCCCGGCTACTGGCCGTGGCTATAGGCCGTCACCAAGCAGGCTTGGGTTCGAGTACATTTTTCTGTACGCGAGTTAAAGTACGATTACATTACGGTATCACGAATCCAAGTACAAGTACTCCGTTTTATAGCAGAACTCGAGTCCAAGTACGAGTACATTTGTACTATACTCGAATCCAAGTACGAGTACATTTTACTGATTTAACTTCAATTGCTTTCAGCAGTTTATTGTGTATGTAGGTATATATATATATATATATATATATATATATATATATATATATATATATATATATATATATATATATATATATATATATATATATATATATATATATATATATATATATATATATATATATATATATTATATGGTAAAATGCCCGCCGTGCCCGCTGCCGGACCTCCCACCTCACCACCCCCCACCCCACCACTGGGCCGCCACCGCACCACCACCCCAGGAGGACACAACGGTGGGGTTAGTGACCCCGTTCAAGAGGGTCACCAGGACATCACGATCCTGGGCCCTTGTTCCCCGCAATTGCCCCAACCCCCGGTGATCAGGGAAAGGAGACTACATTGCGGGCGGAGCAATGGTCGTTAGAATAGGGGTGGGACTGAACAAGTTTCAGTCCCAGGTAACACCGTACTGACGGCTTTGTTACACCCTCTAGGGCAGGAGGCTCAAGGCTACGGCCTTACAAAGTGTACGAAGGGTAAGGCGACCCAAGGCTCCGGCCTTAGTACACCAGAGAGAAAGAGTTGCCCCAGTGCATCCCTCTCTTGCTGTTCTCCCCTTCAGGAGCAACTAAGCGCCGACGGTCTATATACGCGGGGGGGAAGGGACGACCTAGTACGCCCATCAGTTGTTCCTGATCGGACAGATCAGCTCCCGGCTACGGCCAGAGTACGGACCAGGGTAAAGAGCCCCTGCTACCGTACGTGTAGCCCTTCCCTATTACGGGAACAACACCACGCCGACGGTCTATATACGCGGCGGGGAGGGGACGGCCTAGTATGCCCTTCAGTTGTTCTCAGTAAAACGGGTAGGCACTCGGCTCCGGTCGGGGCACGTACCAGGGTAGAAAAGCCCTTGAAGGTAGTTTCAGTCCGTATTGGAGAGAGTGTGGCCTCTGTGCCCCTCGCTCCGGCTTGTCCCCTACCACGGGAGCAACAACGCGCCGACGGTCTATATACGCGGCGGGGAAGGGACGGCCTAGTACGCCCTTCAGTTGTTCCTCGTACGCCGGGCAAGTCCACGGCTACAACCAGAGTACGTACCAGGGTAAGGCGACCCAAGGCTCCGGCCTCAGGACGTACTAGAGAGGACACGAGTGACGTGAGTCCTTCTCCAGCCTCTTTCCCTTGTTGGAGCCCTTCGTCACCACCCGGGAATATAGCCCCGGAGGAGACGCTAGAGTGGTGGCAAGGCCCGATATCGGACTTACCGCCTACGCCCGGGAGTTCCTTGTTCCTGCCCAAGCCCCGTAGGAGACGCTGCCTCAGCCCAGTCCTGACGGCGCCTCTCCCCCTTGGTGTCCGCAGTCCCAGGCCGCCCAGGCCAGACTCTCCAGCTCCTGACGAAGGCGATCCGGGCTCCCTCACTCCACGGAGCCAAAGACGACAGGCCCGACTACTCCGGCTGTTTGGTCCCAGTCCCGAGGGCCACCTATCAGGTCGAGGCTCCCAGACCAGAGGGCCTCCCTGCACCACACCGACGCGGCCCTAGCATGAGGGCCGCCTATCAGGTTGAGGCCCCCAGACGGGAGAGCCTCCCTGCACCATAATCTACGAGTGTGACCTAGAGTGAACATTACCCAGGAGATATAGGAAAACAGTGACCCCTTCACCCCCTGTGTCAAGAACAAGTCGGGAAAAAGAACAATGCACAGTGACTAAGTGAAGAACAGTGTAGTTGATAGTAGCCCACAAGAACTCAGCGTTGGCAGGGCAGAGAATGAACTTTGTTGTAATTATCCCAGTCCCCCCCATATAAGAGAGCTTTCTGCGAACACCTGAGGTGAGGGTGCGCGGGCCAGTCAAAAGCCTGAGTGTGAGTGTCGCCGTGACAAGATGACAATGTCGAGTGTCGCTATCCGCACCCTACCTCATTTATAGTAATATTTCCCATACAGACTCCCAATCTTGTTTATTCCCTATGTGAACAATTCTATTTATATCCTGCCTAAAAGTGACGTATAAACAATACTATAGATAATTCACGATCTCCTTGTATGAACATTGTAGTGTGTGCTAAGTGTAACTCTATTTTGTGGTGCTGAATATTAACTCTGTGTCTCTGTTCCCCTGTATCTCAAATATCACTCTACGTGTATTGTTACAGTTAGAATTAAGGTAATAGATGTGTTAAGGTATACTGCCTGGTTTTTATGTCCTGTTCCTTTGTTGGTGCTTTACTTCCGGTCTAGAAAGAGGACCCCGCTTCAGTAGCTAGTGTTTTTACGACGAGAAGTCGCCTTAAAAACACCAGCATAACAATATATATATATATATATATATATATATATATATATATATATATATATATATATATATATATTATCATACAATACGTCATTGTAATAACTCCCAAAGTAAAATGGTGCAGTGTGGATAATGAAACTCTCTTAACACTCATTTATAGTAATTATTGTACAGCTATTATCTCCACCATTGGCCCAACTGACTATGTCTGTTTTTTACTGTTATCTACTATATTATTAATCTGAAACTAAGAGATATTTTCATTGCATTTTATGAATATCAAGGTCACTCATGCGACATCTGTCAGGGCGAAAAATCTTTCCAGCAATACTAAATGCCCTCTCAACAGATGCAGAGGATGCAGGAACAGCTAAATAACCGCTTCGCTACTTTTGCAGTATGTGGGTACATGTCTTTATGCACTTTCCAGTATGCCATAGCATCACTATCATCAGAGAGGCAAGGTTGACTGAGATATGTTTGTATCTCAGTGTTGATAACACCTGTTATTTGTCTCCCATCATGTGACTGTGAGGGAAAGGCAATTAGTACCAAGGTGCAAACATATTAAAGGCAGCTTATCAGGAGTTAGTGGGCGTGGCTGTACACCACCTGACCTCAGTGACTCACCAACCCAGGCCACCTGGCCTCTCCAAGGACACACCATTGTTACCCTCACCACTTTTATATATCATGGTTGTACTCAAAAGTACTCGTAAAGTTGTCAAGTACTTTGAATCCGAGTACAAGTACTATGGAAATTATAAACCCGAGTACAAGTACAAGTACAAGTACATTATATTGTGTACTTAAGTACGAGTACGAGTACGAGTCCATGTACTCGGACCCAAGCCTGTCACCAAGGCCCGGCTACTGGCCGTGGGCTGGGGGAGGGAGCAGCTACCAGCAGACCCAAGGGCACCTTCGGAGTGGCTACAGGCAGTCTCCTGACGAAAGCGGGAGTGGCTGCAGGCCATCTCCTGATACCCCTCAGAGCAGCTACAGGCCGGCTCCTTCAGGAGGGTTGAGCAGCTACAGGCCATCTTGGGGAGGACACCTTCAGAGCGGCTACAGGCCGTCTCCTGATGGAGGCGAGAGTGGCTGCAGGCCGTCTCCTGATTTCCCTCAGAGCGACTGCAGGCCGTCTCCTTCAGGAGGGTTCAGCGGCTACAGGCCGTCTCAGGGATGCTGGCAGGAGCTGGAGAAACAGCTCCACCCCGATGTTCGTTGGGAAAGGCTCGCCCGAAAGGTAGTCTTGTATTCCTGCTATGGTGGCGGTGGGCGAGCTCCGGGTCATAGGGGCGCGCAGCCCGGGGGAACTTATGCCACTGTCGCCCTGAGTCCCGGCGCTCTGTCGTTGCTCCTCTATGAGCTACTTGTGGGAGTGTCGGGTCGCCCCCTGTGGCACTATGCCGCATTTTATATATATATATATATATATATATATGTTATGCTGAGTGTTTTTAGGTCGACTTCTCGTCCTAAAAACACTAGCGACTGAGCGGGGTCCTCTTTCCGGACCGGAAGCAAAGCGCCCACAAAGGAACAGGACATAAAAACCAGGCAGTATACCTTAACACATCTATTGCCTTAATTCTACACCGTTACAATACAACACAGAGTGATATTTGATATGCAGGAGATAGGGACACAGAGTTAGCCTTTGACACCACAATGCACAGTCACACTTAAAACACGGTATAATGCATGTACACTAATGTTATGGATTATATGTATCGATACCCGTCTTTCATCTTTAGGCAGAATATATATTTAGTTGGATGCAAGGGGAATAAACAAGATTAATAGTCCGTGGGGGGGAATGCTACTATAAATAAGACAGGGTGCGGATTGCGACACTTGAAGTAGTCACTTAGTCGCGGCGGCACTTACACACAGACTTTTGACTCGCCCGCGCACCCTAGTCTGCGTTCACAGTTACTGAAAGTTCTTTTATTTGGGACTCACACAATCACTATAAGTTCTCTTACTTAGGGTTTAGGTTATTTTCTGTTCTGCCGGGTATCGGTTTCTTATAGACTAATAGAAACTGTCACTGGCTTTACACTGGTCTTCACTCGGTCACTGTTCACTGTTATTTCCCCTGGTTTGTTCTCGGTATAAGGGGCGTCACTATTTACCCGTGTATCCTGGGTAGAGATCACTCTGTAGTACGGGCGTGAGGAGAGGGCCCTAGGGGGACCCTGCCTGCAAAGGGCAATACACTGCCCACAGGGGAGTCACTGCCCGGGTCCTGGTCGTCGGTGACGTGCAGGGAGGCCCTCCTGTCCGGGGGCCTCGGCCTGAGAGGAGGCCCTCGTACTGGAGCCTCATTGGTGGGGTGCAGGGACGCCCTCCTGTCTGGGGGCCTCGACCTGAGAGGTGGCCCTCGGGACTGGGGCCAAACAGCTGGAGGAGGCGGGCCTGTCCTCTGGCTCCGTGGGGTGAGGGAGCCTGGGTTGCCCTCGTCTGGAGTCTGCTGGTCGGGCCTAGGGGTCCTGGGACTGCGGTCGCCTTTAGGGAGAGGCGCCGACAGGGTTGGGCTGCGGCACCATCTCCATCTGGTGTCTGGCAGGAACAGAGATTTCCCAGGGGTAGGAGGTAGGGCCAGTATCGGGCCTTGTCACCACTCTGGCAACACCTCTGGGGCAACACTCCCGGATGGTGACGAAGGGCTCCCACAGGGGGAAAAGGCAGGAGAAAGATACACGGAGTCCGTGTCCTCTCCAGTATGTACTGAAGCCGTAGCCTCGGGTCACCTTACCCTGGTACGTACTGCGGCTGTGGCCGTAAGCCTACCCATCATACGAGGAGCAACTGAAGGGCGTGCAGTGGCCGCTCCTTCCCCGCCACGTACAGTGGCCGTCAGCGTGGTGTTGCTCCCATAGTAGGGAAAAGAAGGAGAGGGGTGCACAGAGGCCGCCCCTCTCCGGTACGTACTGAGGCCGTAGCCAAGGGCCTCTCTACCCTGGTACGCACTTTGGCCGTAGCCGGGAGCTGATCTTCCCTTAGAGAAGCAACCGAAGAGCGTACAGTGGCCGCTCCTTCCCCGCCACGTACAGTGGCCATCAGCGTGGTGTTGCTCCCGTAGGATAGAACAGCGGGAGAGGGATGCACAGAGGCAACGCCCTCCCCGGTGTACACTAAGGCCATAGTCGAGGGTCCCCTTACCCTGGTGCACACTTCTGGCCGTAGCCTTGGGCCTCCTGCCCTTGAGGTGGTAACAATGGCCATCGACACGGTGTTACCTGGAACTGAATCTTGTTCAGTCCTACCCTAATTCTGGTGACGGCTGTCCTGCCCGCAAGGTCGTTGCCTTTTTCCGGTCACCTGGTGTTGGGGTAGTTGCGGGGAAAAAGGACTCAGGACAGTAGTGTCCCGGTGACCCTCTTGACCTGGGTCACTAGCCCCACCATTGTGTCCTCCTGGGGTGGTGGTGTGGTAGCGGCTCGGTGGTGGAGTGGCGGGGTGGGGGGTCCGGCGGCGGGTATTTTACCACCCTCCATGGTAAAGAAGTCACGGCCCCGTGACTGGAGGTGGTATGTTGTGGTGGTGGATGTCTGGTGGGCCGGCTTGAGGTGTTGGAGGAGGTTGGTCCAATGGCGGGTGGTGAGGTTTGGCTCCTGGTGAGGGTTGAGGGTGAGGCGTAAGGACGATGGTTGGGTAGTCTGGCGTAGCAGCCGCAGGAGCTGGTGTGTCGCCCTTATTCTGATGGTGGGGCGGTCGTGGGGACGCCATAGTACCCTCTCAATTTTCATCTCTGGTGGTGAAGTGGGAGGTTTCCACGATGCCTGATGAAGGGGGAGGGTGATGGGGGTGGTGTTTGGGGTGTGGGTGGCATGTGTTGGGGAATGGGGAGCAGGATGGGGAGGAGATGGAGGTGTGGGGGTGTATCTAGATGGTGGGCGGGAGAGGTGTCGTGATCTGGTGGTCGTGGTGGTGAGGGTGGGCGTAGGCGATGATGGTGGTTGGGCACGTGGCGGCATGGGCTTCCCGTCATGGTTGTGGGCAGTTGTTGGTGGTGGTGTGGGGTGTCTTGTGTAGTGGGCATGGTCGGTGGGTAATGGGTGGCCAGGAGTGGATGAGTGGGTGGAGTTGGTGCTAGGTGGGGTTGGTGCACGTGGGGAGTTGGTGGGTGATGTGTTGCATGGGGCAGTGCGTGGTGGGGTGCGGGTGGGGTATGGTGGGAGTTGTGGTGGTACGGTGGTGGTGGTTGTTTCCGCGGCGGTGAAGGTGGGAGTTGGTGATGGATGGTGTGGTGCGGTGTTGGTGGTGAGCGTAGCGGGCAGTGACTGAGAGTGGTGGGTTGGAGGAGGTGGGGTAGCCGGAGGAGATGCAGGCGGAGGCGAGGTTGGTGAAGGATCAGAATCGGAGGAAGGTGGTGGTGGGTCATGTAAGGGTGAAGTGGGGGAAGGGGTTTGTGGGTATGGTGAGGTTGAGGGTGGGGTGGGGGAGGTGAGCAAGGAAAGAGAGGTGGGTGAGAGTGAGGAGGAGGATGGTGTGATAGGGAAGGCGAATGAGTTGGCCGTATTGGCGGGGAAGATGAGTGGCGGGGAAGTGATGGTGGTGGGTGGTGCGGGGTGGTAGGTGGGAGGGAGTAGACAGGAGGAGGCGGTTTGGGGAAGTAGGTTAGGGGAAGATGAGGTAAGGGTTCTAGGAGGCCTGTGAAGGGGAAGGCAGGCTTTGTGTTGGGGAGGAATCGGAAGGGGGGAGGCGGTAGTAGTGGAGAAAGTGGTGTGTGAGGTGGGAAGGTTAGGAATAGGGATAGGAATAGGGGAGGGCAAAATAGAAGAGATAGTGAGAGGAGAGGAAAAGGAAAGATGACGTTTCCCCCTGTCGTAGACTGGGGGAGATGTGAGGTGGCCCCCGTCATTACGGTGGGATGCGGCGGCAGTGGGGGGGCGCCTTCTGTGCCTTCCTCGTCTTACTTTCCTTCTTTGAGGCTTGGGGCAATCGGCGTATGGTGGGGAGGCTTGTAGGCGCTCTTGTGTTGTTTTGCTGCGCCAGGCAGCTTTTAGCTGTTCACGAATGTCGTGGACTGGGCACTCAGGGCAGCAAGGAGAAAATCCCACTGATTTACGGCGATGAGATCCTTGGGGAATTGTTTGATTTCGCCGAAGCGTTTGGGGGAGGAGTGGACGGCTAGAAGGCGCCTTATTAAGTTGATTTCTTTATTCAGGTCTCCTATCGGTTCATGTATTATGAAGTGTTCTTTAATGAAGCCGGGGAGGATCCTGAGGAGTTTGTGGAATATGAGTTGTTCCCGGGCTTTTGCGTCTGTGCCCGGGTACGCAGCAGTGACGAGCCACCTAGCCTGGATGAAGGTGTCATCGAGGCTTCCGTCATATGTGAGGGCGTCTAGTTGCGATAAGGCTACAACTGTGCCCAGAGATGGCGTCACTGCCTGTTTCACAATTTGTTTGAACTGATCCCATTTTAGTCTCGGGACGATTTTCGGAGTGACAATGGCGATTATTTTACCAAGGTTAGGTAATGTGACTACTATCTTTTCTCTGTCTGAGTCGAACCCTATGTCTAAGAGGGGTTTAACCATATCCAAGTACTCGTCAATGTCACATTGGTCCGGGTTGAATTTCGGCATTTGAATGTGAGGTTTGGCTGCCATTGTGCAAGTTTTCCATTATCATTCCTCCGTGCTTTATTCGGATCCAGAACCACCGCTGGCCACCAGTGTTATGCTGAGTGTTTTTAGGTCGACTTCTCGTCCTAAAAACATTAGCGACTGAGCGGGGTCCTCTTTCCGGACCGGAAGTAAAGCACCCACAAAGGAACAGGACATAAAAACCAGGCAGTATACCTTAACACATCTATTGCCTTAATTCTACACCGTTACAATACAACACAGAGTGATATTTGATATACAGGAGACAGGGACACAGAGTTAGCCTTTGACACCACAATGCACAGTTACATTTAACACACGGTAATATGCATGTACACCTATGTTATGAGTTATATGTAGCGATACCCGTATTTCATCTTTAGGCAGAATATATATTTAATTGGATGCAAGGAGAATGAACAAAATTAAAAGTCCGTGGGGGAATGCTACTATAAATGGGACAGGGTGCGGATCGCGACACTTGATGTAGTCACTTAGTCGCGGCGGCACTTATACACAGACTTTTGATTCGCCCGCGCACCCTAGTCTCCGTTCACAGTTACTGAAAGTTCTTCCATTTGGGACTCACACAATCACTATAAGTTCTCTGACTTAGGGTTTAAGTTATTTTCTGTTCTGCTGGGTATCGGGCTCTTATAGACTAATAGTAACTGTCACTGGCTTTACACTGGTCTTCACTCGGTCACTGTTCACTGTTATTTCCCCTGGTTTGTTCTCGGTATAAGGGGCGTCACTATTTACCCGTGTATCCTGGGTAGAGATCACTCTGTAGTACGGGCGTGAGGAGAAGGCCCTAGGGGGAGCCTGCCTGCAAGGGGCAATATACTGCCTACAGGGGAGTCACTGCCCGGGTCCTGGTCGTCGGTGACGTGCAGGGAGGCCCTCCTGTCTGGGAGCCTCAACCTGAGAGGAGGCCCTCGTACTGGAGCCTCGTTGGTGGGGTGCAGGGAGGCCCTCCAGTCTGGGGGCCTCGACCTGAGAGGTGGCCCTCGGGACTGGGGCCAAACAGCTGGAGGAGGTGGGCCTGTCGCCTCTGGCTCCATGGGGTGAGGGAGCCTGGGTTGCCCTCGTCTGGAGGCTGCTGGTAAGGGCTAGGAGTCCTGGAACTGCGGTCGCCTGTAGGGCAAGGCGCCGACAGGGTTGGGCTGTGGCACCGTCTCCATCTGGTGTCCGACAGGAACAGAGATTTCCCAGGGGTAGGAGGTAGGGCCGGTATCGGGCCTTGCCACCACTCTGGCGACACCTTCGGGTCAACACTCCCGGATGGTGACAAAGGGCTCCCACAGGGGGAAAAGGCGGGAGAAAGATACACGGAGTTCATGTCCTCTCCGGTACGTACTGAAGCTGTAGCCTCAGGTCTCCTTACCCTGGTACGTACTGCGGCTGTGGCCGTAAGCCTACCTGTCGTACGAGGAGCAACTGAAGGGCGTACAGTGGCTGCTCCTTCCCCGCCACGTACAGTGGCCATCGGCGCGGTGTTGCTCCCGTAGTAGGGAAAAGCAGGAGAGGGGTGCATAGAGGCCGCGCCCTCTCCGGTACATACTGAGGCCGTAGCCAAGGGCCTGTCTACCCTGGTACGTACTTTGGCCGTAGCCGGGAGCTGATCTTCCCTTAGAGAAGCAACTGAAGGGCGTACAGTGGCCGCTCCTTCCCCGCCATGTACAGTGGCCATCAGTGCGGTGTTGCTCCCGTAGGAGAGAACAGCAGGAGAGGGATGCACAGAGGCAACGCTCTCCCCGGTGCACACTAAGGCCGAAGCCGAGGATCCCCTTACCCTGGTGTACACGTCTGGCTGTAGCTTTGGGCCTCCTGCCCTTGGGCCTCCTGCCCTTGAGGTGGTAACAATGGCCGTCAACACGGTGTTACCTGGGACTGAATCTTGTTCAGTCCCACCCCGATTCTGGTGACTGCTGTCCCGCCCACAAGGTCGTTGCCTTTTTCCGGTCACCTGGTGTTGGGGTAGTTGCGGGGAAAAAGGACTCAGGACAGTAGTGTCCTGGTGACCCTCTTGACCTGGGTCACTAGCCCCACCGTTGTGTCCTCCTGGGGTGGTGGTGTGGTAGCGGCTCGGTGGTGGGGTGGGGGGTGGCGGGGTGGGGGGTCCGGGGGCGGGTATTTTAGTGACGAAGGGCTCCCACAGGGGGAAAAGGCAGGAGAACGATACACGGAGTCCGTGTCCTCTCTGGTACGTACTGAAGCCGTAGCCTCGGGTCGCCTTACCCTGGTGTGTACTCCGGCTGTGGCCGTAAGCCTACCCGTCGTACGAGGAGCAACTGAAGGGCGTACAGTGGCCGCTCCTTCCCCGCCACGTACAGTGGCCATCGGCGCGGTGTTGCTCCCGTAGTAGGAAAAAGCAGGAGAGGGGTGCACAGAGGCCGCGCCCTCTGCAGTACGTACTGAGGCCGTAGCCAAGGGCCTCTCTACCCTGGTAGCACTTTGGCTGTAGCCGGGAGCTGATCTTCCCTTAGAGAAGCAACCGAAGGGCATACAGTGGCCGCTCCTTCCCTGATATGTACAGTGGCCGTCGGCGCGGTGTTGCTCCCGTAGGATAGAACAGCGGGAGAGAGATGCACAGAGGCAACACCCTCCCCGGTGTACACTAAGGCCGTAGCTGAGGGTCCCCTTACCCTGGTGCACACTTCTGGCCGTAGCCTTGGGCCTCCTGCCCTTGAGGTGGTAACAATGGCCATCGACACGGTGTTACCTGGGACTGAATCTTGTTCAGTCCCACCCCAATTGTTGTGACGGCTGTCCTGCCCGCAAGGTCGTTGCCTTTTTCCGGTCACCTGGTGTTGGGGTAGTTGCGGGGAAAAAGGACTCAGGACAGTAGTGTCCCAGTGACCCTCTTGACCTGGGTCACTAGTCCCACCGTTGTGTCCTCCTGGGGTGGTGGTGTGGTCCGGCGGTGGGTATTTTAATATACTGTATATATATATATATATATATATATATATAGATAGATAGATAGATAGATATATATATATAGATAGATAGATAGATAGATATAGATATAGATCTATACATATATATATATATATATATATATATATATATATATATATATATATATATATAAAACCTTTATGGCCCGTATTCTCGTCGGTTAAGGAAACTCCCTACTCCTTAGCACCTCTTCCTAAACTATTAATGGCTGAATATTTATTGTTGTGAGGTGTACAGACTCTTACACAACAAAAGAAGGTGGTGGGTCTTGCTCATTGAGCTCTATAGTATGGAGAGGCTATCTATGCAGCGAGCGTGTAACTTTGGCCACCACATGGAATTAAACACCCTGGTCCAAGAGCTAGCTGAGATTTGTTTGACATGGAAGTTATAAAACCTTTGACTGGTGGATGATATACTGGTGGCCTACCTGACCACAGGAACCTTTGTCTTAAGTGCAGCCAGTGGTGGGTGGGGCAGGGGGGCCCTTTAAAAATACCCCCCAAATAACTTTAATTTGACATAGAGCCTAGAAGACTAATTCTTGTGCTCAACTGTTGGAAAAACGGTACTAATTATGAAACTGCAACTTAAGACAAAATTCTGTGGTGAAAAGGTCATTTAAGACAGATGCTACTCAGTGTTTTATTTGATATAGAAGCTACAAACTTGAACCTACATAGAAATTGTAGAATAAGGTCAATATTAGAATCACCAGCTTAAGACAGAATTATCTGGTGGAAAGGTCACTTAAGACAAGGTCAAAGGTCAATGATAATGTTTTTTTCTGGCCGGAAAATGATAAAGTTAAGCATATACTATCAAAAATGCGTGATATACCAATAAAACCAGCAAGAATATTAAGCATTTGGTGAATTTCTTCAGAACAGGTAGTAACACCTCCACTTCTGCAGTGTGCTGTACCACAGATTAATGAAAATCTAAATAATATGTACCATTTGACCACTCTACGGCTACTTCCACATTTATTTGATATCAAACCTATAAAACTGAAACCTCTTGCAAAACGTAGAGTTTGGTCCCCCCAACAATAATCAACAACTTAAGACATGATTATGTGGTGGAAAGGTCACTTAAGACAAGGTCAGAGGCCAGTTTGCACCGAATGACCTTTGATAGGCCTTTAATTGACATGAGGCCTACACAACTGACACCTGTTGGAAAACGTCAAGGTTGGTTCCTTCATCAATAATCACCAACATAAGACAAGAGTATTTGGTGAAAAGGTCATTTAAGACAAGGTCAAAGGCCACTTTACACTCAATGACCTCAATATGCGCGCCCCCGCCGCCGGACCCCCCACCCCGCTACGGAGCTGCAGCCCTACTCCACGCCAGGAGGACACCACGGCGGGCCAGGTGAGTGCGACAATGGCCCAAAGCAAGACGGCCTCCGGGGCGCCCTGACCTTGTGTCTCTCTTCCCCTCAACCTGCCCAACCACGACGTCACAGGAATGCGATACTACTTGACCAGACCAGCCCTCATCAGGATTGGGGTGGGACTGCTCCAGATACAGTCCCAAGCAGCGCTGCAGTAACGGCCACTGTACGTACCAGGGAGGGAACGGCCACTGTATTTCTCTCACCTATCTCCCCCTGCAGCTCCGCGATGATGGCCACTATACGCACTGCGGAAGGAACGACCACTGTACGTCCTTCTGCTGCAGCCACATCTGGAGCCCGCCTCGGTATGACGGCCACCGTAAACACACCGACAGGCAAAGGCAGGAGTGGAGCCGCGACGATGGCCACTGTACGTGTCTGGGAGGGAACGGCCACTGTACATCCCTCATTCACCTCCTCCGCCTCCTATGGTAGTAGCCTTGCGGTAACAGCCACTGCACGTACTGGGGAGGGAACAGCCACTGTATGTCCCTCAGCTACTTCTTGTTGGGCAGGCAGACCCGCGGTAACGGCCACTGTACGTACCGGGGAGGGAATGGCCACTGTACATCCCTCATCTGCCTCTTCCTCCTTCGGGAGCAGCCCTGTGATGACGGCCATTGTGCGCATCGGGGAAGAAACGGCCACTGTACGTCCTTCTGCTGCTATCCCAAGGGGCTGTGGAACCGCGACAACGGCCACTGTACGCGTCGGGGAAGGGACAGCCACTGTACGCCCTTCGTTCACAGTCCCAAAGGTTCTCCCGGAGGAGAAGGTCCCTTGCGTGGCCCACTCTCCACCCCTCGGTGGCGCGGGAGGCCCTTCTGTCTCTCCCTCCAGGTGTGGTTCCCCGTAGGTGCTGCTGTTCCAGGAGTGGTGGCGAGGTCTTGTCACTGAGGGCGGGGTTCACGCCCTTCAGTCTGCCCCTTGATATTGCTGGATCCTGACAGACACCCCACAGGCGAGGTGCTGCAGTCAACCCCTGACGGCACCCCCACCCAGCAGTGACCACAGTCCCCTTGCTTCCAGGGCCAGTCCCTGGACCCCAGGGCGGGACCACTCTGGCCTCACTCACCGTCAGCCCTCCTCCAGGAGCAAGAAGAGGCAGGCCTGACTCCTGATGCTGTTTGGCCCCAGTCCCAAGGGCCCCTCACCAGGTCGAGGCCCGAGCAGAAAAGGGCCTCCCTGCACCCCAGACCAGACACGGGCCTGGGCCATGACGTCCCCGAAAACTGTCCCGTGCCTTCTGCAGGAGGGCCCCCCAGGAGGGTTCCCTCCCACTCCTGGGAGCCACCTCAGTTAAGCCCAGACCTCACAGCCCTGTGACGACGCCTCCAGACCCCAGTGTCGTGCTAGAGACTTAACAGTGACAGTGACTGTAGGTGATATAGAAACAGTGAGACAGAAACACTACCCATAATGGTCTCTACTCCAGTTTATCCAGAGTGCTGTGTGTATTTCTAAGTGCTCTAGAACCAGAGTAATACAGTATAGTGTGCGGCCAAGAGACCGACCTACCACGTACAGTCCAAAGAGACAGTGTATGAACAGTGTTGTCACGGCTATGTGATATTCTCTCGTGTATTAACTCAGGTGTAAACACAGCGCCCATGTGATATGTTATGCTAATATTAATTAACCTGTCACTTTACCCATCCATATTCAGTGTATCTTTGTATGTATATTGTAAGGGAATTGAACTAAGACAATAGATATGTTATGGTGTCCTGCTGAGTTTTTATGCCCTGTTCCTTTGTAAGTGTTCTATTTCCGGTCTAGAAAGATGACCCCGCTCAGTCGCTGGTGTCTTTAGAACAAGAAGTTGTTCTAAAAACATCCAGCATAACACTGGTGGCAAGTGGTGGTTCTGGATCCGATTAGAACATGGAACAAATAGGGAAATCCTTACACAATGGCAGCCAAACCACATATTCCATTGCCAAAGTTCAATCCCGAACAATACAACATCGATGTGCTCTTGGATATGGTAAAACCCTTATTCGATATAGGGTATGAAAACGACAGGGAGAAAATTGCCGTCAAACTGCCTCACTTGGGCAAAGTTGTGGCAACCATAGCCACAAAAATCGTCCCCGAACTAAAATGGGACCAATTCACACATATCGTGAAACAGGCAGTTACACCTTCCTTGGGCTGAGTTGTCGCTCTCTCACAACTAGACGCCCTCACATACGACGGTAACCTTGATGACACATTCATCCAGGCACGGTGACTCGTCACCGCCGCCTATCCCGAAGCCACCACAGCCACTCGGGATCAACATACATTCAATACCCTGCCGAGGATCCTCCTGAGCGCAGTCAGGAAACACTTTACAATTTATGATCCATTGGGAGACATGGACCAAGACCTGCAGCTTGTACAACGCCTCCTCGCCGCCCGCCCCACTCCTCAACCAATACATGCAGTCAGTAAGTTTCACACAAACAAGGTGGTGCTGCAAAAGCAACGGACGCCCCCACCACAACCCACTATGGAGCCGTCACCTGCTATACCCATGGCTCACCCTTCGAAGTGACGCCCTAACCACAGAGAAAACTCCAACTTGATATCCATAAACCCGTGGGAATTTACTGCCTGCAGTCGCAGCTGCCTTCTTCACGACATACGCGAGCAGCTGTAAGCCACACGACGCAGTGCAGCCCCACAAGGGCGCCAGAAGGTGTCATCTTTGGACGACGATGCTCCACCCCTCTCTTTTACAGACCCAGGGGAAGTGAAGCCCGACGAGGAGGGCACCGTACAGCAGATGGATTTTTAGATCCGCCCCCGCCCTTCCCACGGTGGCTGGGGCCACTTCACATAAATACAGACCCCCAGTCTATGACAAAATGAGGCTGAATGGGGTCAAGGCAAGACTATTGGTTGACACGGGAGTGGCCAGATCCTGCCTCTACTCACATTTTTACCCCCACCACAGCTCCGCCTTCGGCCCCCTCCTCCCCACCTCAGCTAACCTTGTAGACGCGGGGGATGGCCCCCTGCCTATCCGTGGGGAAACTCAGGACCTGCGGACTGAAACCCACCAACAAGTCACCCCTTCATTGTCTTCGATTCTACCTGCCGTGCACACAACGGCTACCTGAGGTTCGACCTCCTACAAAAGCTTCACGCCAACATCAACTGCCACAAGTGCCGCCTCCATTTTCGTCCAGCCCCCCCCATTGACCACCCATGCAGCACGTGCACACCTCCACCCCACACCCCCCCCTTCCTCACCACCCTCAACCACTCTGCACGTGCGTCTCCCCTCCACCCTCACCCCTCCCATCACTCACCACTACACCTTCTCACCCCCATTCTTCTTCTTCCTCTTCTACTTCACCTCCCCCTCCAACTTTTCCTGCCACCATTGCTTCCGCCGTTACCATTTCCCCCCACCATGAGGCTTGGTTACAATTAAACAGGCCCAGCGGTACCTCCGTACTATTTTCACCCAGCTTACCATCCGGGCCCCTTTCATCATGTTTACTATCTCCCACATTCCTCCTCACCCCCGTCCTAGCAGTGTGAATCGCCAATCTCGCCGCCACGCCACTCATCCTCCCTCGAGGGTTAATAGTAGGCGACATGGAGGAAGCCGAACCTTGTGAGACACCCTCCCCCTCTCTCACTACGCTACCTACTCTACCTGACCACGTCTCCACCCACCAAGCAAACAGCCTCTGACAACTCCTGGACTTCCAAGACCTTTTTTCATCTGGCCCAGCGGACATCAGGCACATCACCTACCTGAACCAGGAAATCCACACCACGGGACCACCCATCCGCCAACCCTCACGACGCAAGAACCCTAACCAGTGGGCAGAGGAAGACTGGCGGGTCCAGGACATGCTCGATGCCGGCGTTATTTCCCACTCCACCAGCCCCTGGTCCTCCCCCGTCATACTCATTAGAAAAAAGGATGGCACCATGTGGTTCTGTGTTGACTACCGTAAACTCAATGATGTCATCACCAAGGACGCCACTTCCCTACCCAGAATAGACGATTCCCTCGACTCACTGCACGACTCTTCATGGTTTTCCACCCTCGACCTGCAGTCAGGGTACTGGGAAGTCCCTGTCCACCCAGAGAACAAAAAACGGCCTTCTCCACCAGCAACGGCAAAAATTATGAATTTAACGTCCTCCCTTTTGCACTTTACAGTACAATGCCCCAGCCACGTTCTCTTCTCTAAAGGAGTCAGTCCTGAGCGGCCTGACCTGGGAGATCTGCCTGGCGTATCTAGACGATGTCATCATGTTCAGCCGAACCTGGGCCGACCACCTCAGCCGCCTCAAACAGGTATTTACCTGAATATGCCAGGGCGGACTTAAACTCAAACCTTCAAAGTGCGTCCTAGCCGAAAGATCCGTCTCCTTCCTGGGACATGTGGTCGGAGCCGAGGGCATCTTTCCCGATTCCGACAAATTGCGCACCATCGCTGACCTCCCTCTACCTAAGGACGTCCACGAAATGCGCGCCTTCCTTGGACTTACCTCCTACTACCGGTGATTTGTTAAAGGCTTCGCCAACATTGCCAAACCCTTGCACGATCTCACAAGGAAAGGCAAGCCTTTTGTCTGGACAGATACTCGAACTGCAGCCTTTAACACCCTAAAAAACAAACTCATCTCAGCCCCGATTGTCGCTTTCCCCAACTACAACCTACCCTTCCGTCTATACACCGACGTTTCCCTGATTGCCATCGGTGCAGTACTCGCCCAGGTGCAGGATGGATGGGAACACATCATTGCCTGCATCAGTCGCACCCTCAACCAGGCAGAGAGAAATTACGCTGCTACTAAACGTGAGTGCCTGGGCATTATTTGGGCTTTAGATTACTTCCAATCCTATATTTTAGGCGCCCATGTAGTCATCATCACTGACCATCAATCTCTCCAATGGCTGCGACAATCCAACACCACCAGCGCTCAACTAAGTCAATGAAGAGAAGCGCTTGAAGAGTTTGATTTTGAAATATCATACCGACCCGGGAAGCTGCACACAAACGCCGACGCCCTCTCCCGCCTACCCATCAACTCAATCCACACCAACACAGACCTCATCCAAATCTGGCAGGCCTAGCAACGCCCCCCATGGATACCACCGCACACCTTCGCCAAATTATACCGGCACGGCGAGCACCTGTTTAACCAAGACGGCCACATTGTCCTAGACCCCAACACAGCACACGATGCCATGCTTCACCTCCACGCAGACAATGGCATCCACCTCGGCACAAAAAAATTACTACAAGTTTTCAACGACATTTATTGGATGCCCAGCCCCTCCACCATTGCCAAAAACATCATCCAAAGGTGCTGAGCCTGCTCCTTGGGTAAAGACATCACGCACAGAGCTGGACCTGCAGGAAAAATCACCGCACACACACCATGGCATTTACTGTCAGTTGATGTAGTCAGGCCCCTAACACCCAAAGCTGGCTACAAATACATCATTACTTTCGTTGATGTACAGGCTATTCCAAATTCCTAATCGCCTGCCCCGCAAAAGAACATAACACAGTAACAGTAGCTGATGCATTGGTCTGCCACGTCTTCCCTTATTTTGAGATCCCCCAGGCCCTACATTCTGATAATGCACCAGAATTCACCGGCAAAGTCTGGGATGAATTAACCAATCTATTCGGCTACCAAATATCACACTCCTCCCCATACTGGCCCCACGGAAATAGTGTCTGCCAGAGAAGTCATTGTTCTCTCCTTAACCAGGTACGGGCCCGGATTATACAAACAAGCAATGACGACTGGCCAGCCCATGTGAAAATTGTTCAGTGGGGCCTGAACACATGCCCTAGGCATGATGGAATCACCCCCCACGAGGAGTCTTCGGGGAAGACCCGCTCCTTCTGCCCCTCAGCCAACACCTTCAACCCCCTCCCCCCCCTCCAACCCCTTACACCACCTCAAGAGGAGCCTCCACCACCTTCAACAACAACAAGATTTACAGCCAGACACAATCACCTCCAACCCCTACAAACCGGGAGACTGTCGTTGTGGCACGCTTACCTACCCCAGACAAAATATCTTCCTGATTCGAAGGCCCCTGCACCATCGTCAAAGTCCCCACCCTTACCATGTTATCATTCAGCGTCATGGGCATACACGCACGTACCATAACCGGCACGTGTGCCCCTTCCAACCCACTGACAATACAATCCCGCCAAATCGCGCGCCACACACCTCCTGCCGCGCAGCGCTACCCTTCCCTCCTTCCAAGAATCAACCCACTGATTCATACTCCTACTCCTTCTCACCCTCCCCCTCCACAACACCCTCTCCCACTGCACCCTTACATGACCCACCACCGACATCCTCTGATTCCGGAACATCACCATCCTTCCCCCTAGCACACCCCACACGGACGCCTCGCCATCACCTCCCTCCAACCAACAACTTCCAATCACCAACCCATACCCCTAACAACAACACACCAACAACACATCACTCCACGACAAGTCCCGCCATGACCACCGCGGAAACAACCACCTGCACCTTACCGCCACAACACTCACCCCCACCCACCCTTACCCCCCCCGTCACCACCTCACCCACAAACTCCCCACGTGCATCAACACCACCCACCACCCGCACCGCCCAAGCATCCACGCCTTTCCACCCTTTACCCACCGATCACGCCCAGTACACATGCCGCCCCTCACCACCACCCACAACTGTCCACGCCCAAAACAGACGCCCTCACCACCACGTGCCTCCACAGCTTCACCTCCCACGCCCGTCCTCACTACCACCACCACCAGATCCGGACGCTTCTCACGCCCACCAACCAGGTACACCTTTACGTCCACTCCTACCTCACCAACATCACCACACTTACCCCCACACGCGGCACACACACCCAATACTAGTCCCATCACACTCAGCCTACATCAGGCAAGGTGGAAATTTCCACCGACCGAATTCCCCAGGGGAAGCCGCCGCTCCTACCCTAACCATGTAGAGGTGCATGGTATGTTGGAGGACTGCTGGGCCTTGATAGCAGGCTATGAAGCCTGTGCCCAGAGTCGGACACACACACACACACACACACACACAAAAAAAAAAAAAAAAAAAAAAAAAAAACTCCCCCTTAAAAGGCCGAGGACCTCACCCTTAGCCAGCATACAGTTACCAACCTCGCACCAAGCACCACCAACAGAGATGAGGATCCAAAGGATTGTATGGCATCCCCCACACGGACCCGGACAGAGAGTACGAGGGACACACCAGCTCCTCCGCAGCCTCCACCACTCTCCACACACTTCCACACTCCACATCACACTCAACCCTCACCAACAACCCAACCACATAACATAACACTGGACCGCCCTCCTCCAACACAAGTTTCTGGCATTTGAGGTCCATCAAACCACGGGATTTCATAGACATCTTCTTTCAGTTCCCATCCATCGTCTTTGCTGGGCTGTTGCTGTATCATTTTCTCGTGGGAGTCTGCCCACATTTTGGCAACAAATGTAGCACGTTTGATTAGTTAGATGACTTCACCCTCACAAGGTGGAATAATTGATGCATCAATACCTTTAAGTTTCATGAGGGGATTCTTTGCTGTAGCTTTTGATTCATACGTTTTTTCAAAGACCTTGAAACGATGCGTGTTCAGAGTATGAGTCTGATTTGCTTTGGCACCGTGCATTCTTGATGTGAAGGACATGATGGTTTCTACTACTTCCGTTCCCAAGTTTCCTTGAGCCATTTCTACAAATGCCTTTTGGATGCATTTGTTTTCCTCTAGGATTTTCAATGTACGCTTCTTCCCTTTCTTGTGGAATGTAGGTGTGAAATCTGAACCTGTAAAGGCACGGAAGTCAGGAAGTGCTTGACACATTGGTGTCCCCAGTGCCTTACTGATGGAAGTGATATCTATGAATCGTCTGTCATTCTTGGCTGATGTCCCTACATCCATCCAAATGTGAGCGTTGAATTGGTGACAGTGATTCTGTAGGATGATGGCAACATCCTTGTCCGATGCCCTTACAGCTATGTTTCCCACATTGCCTTTATCAATATGACCGAGTGGCACAAATTAGGGTATCTGCCTCCTCATGGTTGGTCATCAGGGCCTCCATTTCTTCTCTGATGACCCTCCCATCTGTTACATAGACAAGAAAGCATTCCCCAAGGTAGGAGAGGCCGTCCCTGAATGATATGAGCATACTGCTGTGTTTCCCACTCTGTTGCAAGGAATTTAGGCAGTAGTTCTTTGAATGGTCTTCATTGGAGACGGTCATTCTTCCTTCTTGGGTTGTGTTGTTCTGGCCCAGTTATGGTGTACAGTATACTGTCTCGAAATAAACGGATCTTGAATTTAGCTCTTTTGTATTGCTTTTTTTCTTGGAAGGAACGGTTTGTGGGCTTCTGGCCTTTGGTTCCTTCTTCCTTGCCTATATATATATATATATATATATATATATATATATATATATATATATATATACCTGGTACATATCTATATCTGTAGGTAAGATTATCTATCTATCTATCTATCTATTGCCAGACGCCTCAATCCCGTTCGGGGTGGCCACAAACAAATCGCCTCCACGTCGCCCTGTCCCCCGCCATTTCACTGCCCCGCTCCCAACTCACCCTCCCCCCTCTCTCATATACCTCTCCACCCCATCCCTCCACCTCATCCTCGGCCTCCCCCTCCCTCTTCCTCCCTCCACCTCACTCACATACACTCTCCTAGTCAGTTTTTCACTTTCTATCCTCTCCACAAATTAGAGATGAAAATATATTTATTGTGGGTAGACATAATAATACCTACGCAGACTGATGCCTTATAAAGAAAATCAAACAATATTCACACATAATAACGATTCGTGAACTAAATTTGTGTATTCATTTTAAAAGCACTTATCAAATAAAAATGCTCATTAAAAATAGTAATTAGTCATTAAAACGTAATTACAATAACCACTAAAATTAGCCATTAAGATCAGGCACTGAAAAAGTTCATAAAAAGTAAGTTAATCTATAAAATCCTAGTTTATATATATATATATATATATATATATATATATATATATATATATACATATATATATATATATATATATATATATATATATATATATATATATATATATATATATAAAATCCTATATCTATAAAATCCTATTTTATATATAATATATATATATATATATATATATATATATATTATCTATAAAATCCTATTTTATATATATATATATATAATATATAAATATATATATATATATATATATATAATATATATATATAATATATATATATATATATATATATATATACATAATATATATATATATACATAATATATATATATATATATATATATATATATATATATATATATATATAAAATCCTATATCTATAAAATTCTATTTTATATATATATATATATATATATATATATATATATATATATATATATATATATATATATATATATATATATATATATATATATATATATATTTACATAGCCTATGATTTCATCATCCTTTGTGTAATTTTAACGCACAGTATGCTGCATGTTTGATCACGAGTGTGTTCTGCCTCAGTCCCCCCCTTCTACCGTTATAGTAAAGTCGTTCTTTCTGTTGTTCAGAACGGGATTGTCAACTCTTTGTCCCCATGGCTTCATTTGCGCGTCCTTCTTACAAGTTGTATCAAGCTCTGCTGGCCCCTATATAATGAGCTCAGTCTCTACATTAATTGCCACTTAGATCTACTCCTCATTTTGTTCACATCTCTGTCCTCCCCTGTACCGTTGTTATTGTTGTGAGTGCTCCGGAAGTCTCCAACCATCTAGCAGCTGTGTAATTTGAGTATAAGTGTTATTGCATTTTTTCCTTGTACTGTATAGCATAAGGTGTTGATTTGTAGGCCTAGTGAGGTTTTTTGTAATTTATGTAAGGTTCTTGTTGTCAGCCATCATTAATAATAGTTTGTATCTGTAATAATTTATCTTGCATTAACTGAGCATTACCCAGTGTATTTTCATTTTATCAGGGCTGACTTGGATATGTTTGCTCTTGCTGATTTCGTGTTAATAGAGGCTATTGCAGTTAACCATATATTTAACCTGTTTTTTGCCATTACATTATCCTTATGAGTCCTGAATGTTTTGTTGTTGGTTTGAGCATTGAACTTTGGCTTGTAGTTTTACCTAACTCTTTTGTTTTGAACCTGGAACTTTGCGGGACAGTGGTGATTTTTGGTATTCTCACTTAAAGTGTACATTATCTTTCTCTGTTCCGTAACATAAATTTGGCGACCTCGCCAGGATATTCAGGATATTATCATAAGGATATTGCTTGATATTTTGTGACTGTTACTTATTCATGATGTCTACAATTACTACACTTGATGAAGCCAAAGATTTTTTGTCAAATGTGCAAACAGTGTGTGATGTAGAAAACAGAACAAAGAATGAACTTAAGCTTGTTGCTCAACAATTGGGAATTGCTGTTCGCTCTCATCATTCTAAAGATCAAATTGTTGACATGATTAATGAAAGCTTGTTTAATGTAACTCCTCCAAATGAGCAAAACGCAGATTGAAATAGCTAAGTTACAGCTAGCCCTGCAGGAGGCTCGTGTGAAGGAAGCTGAATTTCAAGCACGTACTAAGGAAGCTGAGTCTCAGGCTAAGGAGGCTTGTGTTAAGGAGGCTGAGTTTCACGCACAAGTTGAACTTGCTAGGATTCAGGCAGACCATGAGTATCGCATGAAACAAGGTGGAACTGGATCATCTAGCTCTGATGATTTTGATGTGGCTAAAAATGTTAAACTTGTCCCTCCTTTTAATGAATCTGATTTAACAAAGTATTTTCAGTTGTTTGAGAGGGTAGCTACAGGTTTTAATTGGCCCAAAAAGTATTGGCCAGTACTCCTTCAAACTGTTCTCACCGGTAAAGCTCAAGTAACTTATGCATCTTTGCCTCAGGATCAATCTGATAATTATGATGTAGTTAAGAGCTTGATTCTTAAGGCCTATGAGCTTGTTCCTGAAGCTTATAGAGTAAAATTTAGGACAACTTACAAGCAAGATAAGCAATCCCATGTTGAGTATGCAAAAATCAAAGAAGATCTGTTAGAGCAGTGGTTAAATTCTAAGAATGTGGATTCTGATTTTGGTAAATTTAAGCAGATGATTTTGCTGGAGGACTTCAAGAGGTGTATTAGTAAAGATGTAAGCCTATATCTTGATGAGAAAAGAATAGATAATTTGTCTGATGCTGCAGTTTTAGCTGATGAATATGTTCTCACTCACAAGAGATATTCTAGAGAAAAAGGGAAAGCTGAGAGTAAGTACGTTGCCTCTACTCAGAGTACAGGTAACAGGAAAGAGAATAAAGATGATGTTTCTCAGGAAGTAAATACCAGCTTCACCTCTAGATTTCAGAAAAGTAAATGTACTTATTGTAGTAAGCTTGGTGATACTACGGAGAAATGTTTCAGGAGACAGCGTGATGTGAACAAAAAGGAGTCTTTAAATATTCAGTCAATTGGTCTAGTGTCCACTCTTGAGAGTTCCCAGAATTCTTTAACTGAGTTAACTGAACCTGCTTTGAGGGGTAACTTAAATTCTCATGATGGAGCTCCTCTTTTGAGCAGTAACGTGGGTGACACTCTCAAGAGTTCATGTGCTAATTTCCTGTCTGATGGTTTTGTCAGTCCTCTGGACAGTAATGACAGGAAATCAGTTAAAATATATCGTGATACAGGTGCTTGCCAATCCCTTAGCTGACCAGTGTTCTAGGCTCTAATGTTAATTCCTCTGATGAAACTGTAATCTTACAAGGTGTAGGGAATAATTACTTCTCTGTCCCTCTGTGCAGAGTGAATTTAAAGTCTGGTTTTGTTAATGGTTCCATTATGGTTGGGTTGGTTGAGACACTCCCAATGTCAGGTGTAACTTTCTTACTTGGAAATGATATTGGTGGAAGTCAAGTGTGTCCAGCTCCTCAGTTGTCTAGTGAGCCAGTGGCTGCGACCCATGATTGTGATGTCCCTGATGTGTTCCCTGCATGTGCTGTCACTAGGGCTAAGTCTAAAGTTACTGGTGATTTAGAGGATAATGATGATGATGATGTTATCCTAGCTGACACTTTTCTTGCTAATTTGGACCACTCACCAGATGAGGCAGTACCCCGTAGTGTTGATAATTTGTCTCGTCAAGAGTTGGTTGAGTTGCAGGTTGCTGACCCTGAGTTGAAAGGTCTAGCTAACTCTGCTTACAGTGAAGAAGAGTCAGCCGGTGCTTCTCCTTGTTATTATGTAAAGTCAGGAGTACTAATGAGGAAGTGGAGACCCCCAACAGCATCAGCCGACTGTGAATGGGAGGTTGTACATCAAGTTGTCATCCCTCGTGTTTGTAGGCAGGATATCATTAGAGTAGCTCATGATTCCAGTTTGGCAGGACACCTTGGAGTGAGGAAGACTGTGGAACGCATTTTGAAACACTTCTACTGGCCAGGTATCTTCAGGGATGTTTCCTGGTATTTTAAGTCTTGTCACACCGGTCAAGTTGTGGGGAAGTGTAATCAGACCGAAAAGGTTGCACCTCTAGTTCCCATTCCTCCTTTTGAGGCGCCATTCACCCGTGTGTTGGTGGATATTGTGGGCCCTCTTCCTAAGACTTCGTCAGGATTTTCTTATGTGTTGACCCTGATTGATATGGCTACTCGTTATCCTGAAGCCATTCCACTTAGAAATATCTCAGCAAAGAACGTGGTTAAGGAAATGCTAGGGTTCTTCACAAAGTTTGGTCTGCCCAAGGAGGTACAGTCAGACCGGGGAAGTAATTTCATGTCGAATGTTTTCAAGCAGTCTCTGAAAGAGTTGGGCATCACCCAGATCACGTCTTCAGATTACCATCCCCAGACCCAAGGAGCGTTGGAGAGATATCATCAAACACTCAAATCGATGCTCAAGAAATACTGTTTGGAACATCAGAAAGACTGGGATAAAGGTCTTCCATTCGTTGTGTTTGTCGCAAGAGAATCTCAAAATGAATCACTGGGCTTCTCACCTTTTGAACTACTGTTTGGCCATGAAGTAAGAGGACCCCTTAAGCTACTCAAGGAATGCTGGCTGTCGGAGGAAGATGATGTCAACCTGCTGGAGTATGTGATGAAGTTCAAAGAACGGCTGTCCACTGCTTTACAGCTGGCGAGAGAGAATTTAGGAGCTGCTCAGGAGAAGATGAAGACTTGGTATGATAAGAAGTCCAGGTTACGCCACTTTCAGCCAGGAGATCAGGTTTTGATTCTGCTACCAGTGCATGGGCAACCTCTTCAAGCCAAGTTTAGTGGTCCTTATTTCGTGGAGAAGAAACTCAGTGATGTCAACTATGTCATCGCCACACCAGATCGTAGAAAGAACAAGCAACTATGTCACATCAACATGCTAAAGTGATATCACAGGCGGGATGAAAAAAACCCAGTCTGCAATGTAGCTGTTCCACCCGAGTCTGCAAGTGAAGCTCTCCCATGCAGTATGAGCCTGAGTGATAGTTTGGGGAAGAATCCTGATATCATGAATGATCTCCAGACTAAGCTTTCTCATCTATCTCCCGAGGAAAGGCAGGAGTTTTCGTCATTACTGCAGGAGTACCCGCAAGTGTTCCGTGCCACTCCAGGAAGAACCACTGTGTTGATGCATGATGTCGATGTTGGAGACGCAAAGCCAATTAAATTGCCTCCTTACCGTGTGAACCCAGTGAAAGTTCCTCTCATCCAGAAGGAGCTTGGCTACCTGTTGGACCACAAGATGATTGAGCCCTGTCAGAGCGAGTGGAGTTCTCCTGTCACTCTAGTCCCTAAGCCAGGTGGGTCACAGCGGCTTTGCATCGACTACAGACGTGTTAATCAGATAACCAAAACAGACACTTACCCTCTCCCTCGCGTGGAAGATTGGATAGACAAGATCGGAAAGGCTAGGTACATAAGTAAGTTTGATTTGTTAAAGGGATACTGGCAAGTACCTATGACTGAACGTGCTAGGGAGATCTCATGTTTTGTAACACTAGGAAAGACTTTTGCATGTTCCGTAATGTCATATGGCATGAAGAATGTACCAGCCACTTTTCAGAAGCTCATGAATGTTGTAACAGAGGGTTTGGCAGGGTGTGTTGTTTATATTGATGATGTATTAATCTTCAGTGACAACTGGAAAGATCACCTATGCCATGTCAGTAAATTTCTTGAGCGTTTAGTTCAGGCTAATCTTGTAGCTAATTTATCAAAGTGTGAGTTTGGTCAAGCTAAAGTTCATGTTGCACCACCAGCAGCTAAGGTTCAGGTTATAAGTGATCTTCCCAGACCTAAAGGTAGGAAAGAGCTACAAAGATTTTTGGGAATGGTAGGTTATTACAGGAGATTTGTTCTTAACTTTTCTATTCTTGTATCACCACTTACAGACCTACTGAAAAAGGGAGTTAAATTTGTCTGAACCGATAACTGTGAATCCTCTTTCAACAAACTTAAAGCTATCCTATTAAGTCAGCCAGTGCTCGCTACTCCAAATTTTGCTAAGCCTTTTAAGATGGCTGTTGATGCAAGTGATACAGGAGCTGGGGCTGTTTTGCTGCAAGAGGATGATCAGGGTATTGAACATCCTGTATCTTATTACAGTGAGAAGTTCACTCCACCTCAAAAGAACTGCTCAACTATTGAGAAAGAGCTTTTGGCCTTGATTTTGGGTTTACAGCATTTTTCATTTTATTTGTGTTCTGGTTTTGATCCCATAGTCATTTATACCGATCATAACCCACTGAAATTCCTTAGTAAGTTTAAAGATAAAAATCAGAGATTGACAAGATGGAGTCTACTTCCTCAGGAGTATTCATTAGACATACAACATGTCAAGGGGAAAGAAAATGTTATTGCAGATTGCTTATCTAGACTTTAGACAGATTGTTTTAGAGTAATAAGAAATTTCCTTTGTAAATTTCTTTTTCTTTGTGGGGAGGTGTTACACAGCCTATGATTTCATCATCCTTTGTGTAATTTTAACGCACAGTATGCTGCATGTTTGATCACGAGCGTGTTCTGCCTCAGTCCCCCCCTTCTACCGTTATAGTAGAGTAAGTCGTTCTTTCTGTTGTTCAGAGCGGGATTGTCAACTCTTTGTCCCCATGGCTTCATTTGCGCGTCCTTCTTACAAGTTGTATCAAGCTCTGCTGGCCCCTATATAATGAGCTCAGTCTCTACATTAATTGCCACTTAGATCTACTCCTCATTTTGTTCACATCTCTGTCCTCCCCTGTACCGTTGTTATTGTTGTGAGTGCTCCGGAAGTCTCCAACCATCTAGCAGCTGTGTAATTTGAGTATAAGTGTTATTGCATTTTTTCCTTGTACTGTATAGCATAAGGTGTTGATTTGTAGGCCTAGTGAGGTTTTTTGTAATTTATGTAAGGTTCTTGTCAGCCATCATTAATAATAGTTTGTATCTGTAATAATTTATCTTGCATTGACTAAGCATTACCCAGTGTATTTTCATTTTATCAGGGCTGACTTGGATATGTTTGCTCTTGCTGATTTCGTGTTAATAGAGGCTATTGCAGTTAACCATATATTTAACCTGTTTTTTGCCATTACATTATCCTTATAAGTCCTGAATGTTTTGTTGTTGGTTTGAGCATTGAACTTTGGCTTGTAGTTTTACCTAACTCTTTTGTTTTGAACCTGGAACTTTGCGGGACAGTGGTGATTTTTGGTATTCTCACTTAAAGTGTACATTATCTTTCTCTGTTCCGTAACAATATATAAAATCCTATATCTATAAAATCCTATTTTATATATATATATATATATATATATATATATATATATATATATATTGTTACATAGCCTATGATTTCATCATCCTTTGTATAATTCTAACATACAGTATGCTGCATGTTTGATCACGATTCGCCTCGTGGCTTGCATAGTGACCAGGCTTGCGTGTTCTACCTCACTCCCCCCTTCTCCCCCTTATAGTAGAGTAAGTCGTTCTTTCTGTTGTTCAGAGCAGGATTGTCAACTCTTTGTCCCCTATGGCTTCATTTGTGCTTCCTTCTTACAAGTTGTATCAAGCTCTGCCGGCCCCTATATAATGAGCTCAGTCTCTGCATTAATTGCCACTTAGATCTACTCCTCATTTGGTTCACATCTCTGTTCTCCCCTGTATAGTGTATTATCTTTGTGAGTGTTCAGGAAGTCTCCAACCATCTAGCTACTGTATATTTTGAGTATAAGTGTTGTTACCATTTTTCTTCTACTGTATGGCCTAAGGTGTTGATTCGTGGGCCTGATGAGGTTTTTGTGATTCATGTGGAGTTTTTGATGTCAGCCATTATTAATAATATTTTGTATCTGTAATAATATATCTTGCATTAACTTAGCATTATCCGGTTTTCTCATTTTATCAGGCCTGACTTAGATAAATTTACTTTTGCTAATTTCGTGTTAATAGAGGCTATTGCAGTTAACCATATATTTAACCTGTTTTTGCCATTACATTATCCTAATGAGTCCTGAATATTTAGTTGTTAGTTTGAGCATTAAACTTTAACTTGTAATTTTACCTAAGTCTTTTGTTTTGAACCTGGAACTTTGCGGGACAGTTGTGATTTTAGTATTCTCACTTGAAGTGTTCATTATCTCTCTCTGTTCCGTGACATAAATTTGGCGACTTCTTATCAGGATATTCAGGATATTATCATAAGGATATTGCTTGATATTTTGTGACTGTGATTTATTCATGATGTCTACTATTACTACTCTTGATGAAGTCAAAGATTTTTTGTCAAATGTGCAAACAGTGTGTGATGTAGAAAACAGAACAAAGAATGAACTTAAGCTTGTTGCTCAACAATTGAGAATTGCTGTTCGCTCTCATCAGTCTAACGATCAAATTGTTGACATGATTAATAAAAGCTTGTTTAACGTAACTCCTCCAGATGAGCAAACGCAGATTGAAATAGCTAAGTTACAGCTAGCCCTGCAGGAGGTTCATGCTAAGGAGGCTGAGTATCAGGCACGTGCTAAGGAGGCTGAGTCTCAGGCTCGTATTCAGGAGGCACAGGCACAGGCTGAGTCTCAGGCTCGTATTCAGGAGGCACAAATTGAACTTGCTAGGATTCAGGCAGACCATGAGTATCGCATGAAACAAGGTGGAACTGGATCATCTAGCTCTGATGATTTTGATGTGGCTAAAAATGTTAAACTTCTCCCTCCTTTTAATGAATCTGATTTAACAAAGTATTTTCAGTTGTTTGAGAGGGTAGCTACAGGTTTTAATTGGCCCAAAAAGTATTGGCCAGTACTCCTTCAGAGTGTTCTCACCGGTAAAGCTCAAGTAACTTATGCATCTTTGCCTCAGGATCAATCTGATAATTATGATGTAGTTAAGAGCTTGATTCTTAAGGCCTATGAGCTTGTTCCTGAAGCCTATAGAGTAAAATTTCGGACAACTTATAAGCAAGATAAGCAATCCCATGTTAAGTATGCAAAAATCAAAGAAGATCTGTTAGAGCAGTGGTTAAATTCTAAGAATGTAAATTCTGATTTTGATAAATTTAAGCAGATGATTTTGCTGGAGGACTTCAAAAGGTGTATTAATAAAGATGTAAGCCTATATCTTGATGAGAAAAGAATAGATAATTTGTCTGATGCTGCAGTTTTAGCTGATGTATGTTCTCACTCACAAGAGATATTCTAAAGAAAAAAGGAAAGCTGAGAGTAAGTACGTTGCCTCTACTCAGAGTACAGGTAACAGAAAAGAGAATAAAGATGATGTTTCTCAGGAAGTAAATACCAGCTTCACCTCTAGATTTCAGAAAAATAAATGTACTTATTGTAGTAAGTTTGGTCATACTACGGAGAAATGTTTCAGGAGACAGCGTGATGTGAACAAAAAGGAGTCTTTAAATATTCAGTCAATTGGTCTAGTGTCCACCCTTGAGAGTTCCCAGAATTCTTTAACCGAGTTAACTGAACCTGCTTTGAGGGGTAAATTAAATTCTCATGATGAAGCTCCTCTTTTGAGCAGTAACGTGGGTGACACTCTCAAGAGTTCATGTGCTAATTTCCTGTCTGATGGTTTTGTCAGTCCTCTGGACAGTAATGACAGGAAATCAGTTAAAATATATCGTGATACAGGTGCTTGCCAATCCCTTATGCTGACCAGTGTTCTAGGCTCTAATGTTAATTCCTCTGATGAAACTGTAATCTTACAAGGTGTAGGGAATAATTACTTCTCTGTCCCTCTGTGCAGAGTGAATTTAAAGTCTGGTTTTGTTAATGGTTCCGTTATGGTTGGGTTGGTTGAGACACTTCCAATGTCAGGTGTAACTTTCTTACTTGGAAATGATATTGGTGGAAGTCAAGTGTGTCCAGCTCCTCAGTTGTCTAGTGAACCAGTGACTGCGACCCATGATTGTGATATCCCTGATGTGTTCTCTGCATGTGCTGTCACTAGGGCTAAGTCTAAAGTTACTGGTGATTTAGAGGATAATGATGATGATGATGTTATCCTAGCTGACACTTTTCTTGCTAATTTGGACCACTCACCAGATGAGGCAGTACCCCGCAGTGTTGATAATTTGTATCGTCAAGAGTTGGTTGAGTTGCAGGTTGCTGACCCTGAGTTGAAAGGTCTAGCTAACTCTGCTTGCAGTGAGGAAAAGTCAGCTGGTGCTTCTACTTGTTATTATATAAAGTCAGGAGTACTTATGAGGAAGTGGAGACCCCCAACAGCATCAGCCGACTGTGAATGGGAGGTTGTACATCAAGTTGTCATCCCTCGTGTTTGTAGGCAGGATATCATTAGAGTGGCTCATGATTCCAGTTTGGCAGGACATCTTGGAGTGAGGAAGACTGTGGCACGCATTTTGAAACACTTCTACTGGCCAGGTATCTTCAGAGATGTTTCCTGGTATTGAAAGTCTTGTCACACCTGTCAAGTTGTGGGAAAGTATAATCAGACCGAAAAGGTTGCACCTCTAGTTCCCATTCCTCCTTTTGAGGCGCCATTCACCCGTGTGTTGGTGGATATTGTGGGCCCTCTTCCTAAGACTTCTTCAGGATTTTCTTGTGTGTTGACCCTGATTCATATGGCTACTCGTTATCCTGAAACCATTCCATTTAGAAATATCTCAGCAAAGAACGTGGTTAAGGAAATGCTAGGATTCTTCACCAAGTTTGGTCTGCCCAAGGAGGTACAGTCACACCGGGGAAGTAATTTCATGTCAAATGTTTTCAAGCAGTCTCTTAAAGAGTTGGGCATCACCCAGATCACGTCTTCAGCTTACCATCCTCAGACCCAAGGAGCGTTGGAGAGATATCATCAAACACTCAAATCGATGCTCAGGAAATATTGTTTGGAACATCAGAAAGACTGGGATAAAGGTCTTCCATTCGTTGTATTTGCCGCAAGAGAATCTCAAAATGAATCACTGGGCTTCTCACCCTTTGAACTACTGTTTGGCCATGAAGTAAGAGGACCCCTTAAGTTACTCAAGGAATGCTGGCTGTCGGAGGAAGATGATGTCAACCTGCTGGAGTATGTGATGAAGTTCAAAGAACGGCTGTCCACTGCTTTACAGCTGGCGAGAGAGAATTTAGGAGCTGCTCAGGAGAAGATGAAGACTTGGTATGATAAGAAGTCCAGGTTACGCCACTTTCAGCCAGGAGATCAGGTTTTGATTCTGCTACCAGTGCATGGGCAACCTCTTCAAGCCAAGTTTAGTGGTCCTTATTTCGTGGAGAAGAAACTCAGTGATGTCAACTGTCATCGCCACACCAGATCGTAGGAAGAACAAGCAACTTTGTCACATCAACATGCTAAAGTTATATCACAAGCGGGACGAAAATAATCCAGTCTGCACTGTAGCTGTTCCACCCGAGTCTGCAAGTGAAGTTCTCCCATGCAGTATGAGCCTGAGTTATAGTTTGGGGAAGAATCCTGATATCATGAATGATCTCCAGACTAAGCTTTCTCATCTAGCTCTCGAGGAAAGGCAGGAGTTTTCGGCATTACTGCAGGAGTACCCGCAAGTGTTCCGTGACACTCCAGGAAGAACCACTGTGTTGATGCATGATGTCGATGTTGGAGACGCAAAGCCATTTAAACTGCCTCCTTACCGTGTGAACCCAGAGAAAGTTCCTCTCATCCAGAAGGAGCTTGGCTACCCGTTGGACCACAAGATGATTGAGCCCTGTCAGAGCGAGTAGAGTTCTCCTGTCACTCTAGTCCCTAAGCCAGGTGGGTCACAGCGGCTTTGCATCGACTACAGACGTGTTAATCAAATAACCAAAACAGACACTTACCCTCTCCCTTGCGTGGAAGATTGCATAGACAAGATCGGAAAGGCTAGGTACATAAGTAAGTTTGATTTGTTAAAGGGATACTGGCAAGTACCTATGACTGAACGTGCTAGGGAGATCTCATGTTTTGTAACACTAGGAAAGACTTTTGCATGTTCTGTAATGCCATATGGTATGAAGAATGCACCAGCCACTTTTCAGAAGCTCATGAATGTTGTAACAGAGGGTTTGGCAGGGTGTGTTGTTTATATTGATGATGTATTAATCTTCAGTGACAATTGGAAAGATCACCTATGCCATGTCAGTAAATTTCTTGAGCGTTTGGTTCAGGCTAATCTTGTAGCTAATTTATCAAAGTGTGAGTTTGGTCAAGCTAAAGTTCAGTACCTTGGGTACGTAATTGGTGATGGACACGTTGTACCACCAGGAGCTAAGGTTCAGGTTATAAGTGATCTTCCCAGACCTAAAAGTAGGAAAGAGCTACAAAGATTTTTGGGAATGGTAGGTTATTACAGGAGATTTGTTCTTAACTTTTCAATTCTTGTATCACCACTTACAGACCTACTGAAAAAGGGAGTTAAATTTGTCTGGACCGATAACTGTGAATCCTCTTTCAGTAAACTTAAAGCTATCCTATTAAGTCAGCCAGTGCTCGCTACTCCAAATTTTGCTAAGCCTTTTAAGATGGCTGTTGACGCAAGTGATACAGGAGCTGGGGCTGTTTTGCTGCAAGAGGATGATCAGGGTATTGAACACCCTGTATCTTATTACAGTAAGAAGTTCACTCCACCTCAAAAGAACTACTCAACTATTGAGAAAGGGCTTTTGGCCTTGATTTTGGGTTTACAGCATTTTTCATTTTATTTGTGTTCTGGTTTTGACCCCATAGTCATTTATACCAATCATAACCCACTGAATTCCTTAGTAAGTTTAAAGATAAAAATCAGAGATTGACAAGATGGAGTCTACTTCTTCAGGAGTATTCATTAGACATACAACATGTCAAGGGGAGAGAAAATGTTATTGCAGATTGCTTATCTAGACTTTAGACAGATTGTTTTAGAGTAATAAGAAATTTCCTTTGTAAATTTCTTTTTCTTTGTGGGGAGGTGTTACATAGCCTATGATTTCATCATCCTTTGTATAATTCTGACGTACAGTATGCTGCATGTTTGATCACGATTCGTCTCGTGGCTTCCATAGTGACCAGGCTTGCGTGTTCTACCTTACTCCCCCCTTCTCCCCCTTATAGTAGAGTAAGTAGTTCTTTCTGTTGTTCAGAGCAGGATTGTCAACTCTTTGTCCCCTATGGCTTCATTTGCGCGTCCTTCTTACAAGTTGTATCAAGCTCTGCCGGCCCCTATATAATGAGCTCAGTCTCTGCATTAATTGCCACTTAGATCTACTCCTCATTTGGTTCACATCTCTGTCCTCCCCTGTATAGTGTATTATCTTTGTGAGTGCTCAGTAAGTCTCCAACCATTTAGCTGCTGTATAATTTGAGTATAAGTGTTGTTACCATTTTTCTTGTACTGTATGGCCTAAGGTGTTGATTCGTGGGCCTGGTGAGGTTTTTGTGATTCATGTGAAGTTTTTGATGTCAGCCATTATTAATAATATTTTGTATCTGTAATAATATATCTTGCATTAACTGAGCATTATCCGGTTTTCTCATTTTATCAGGGCTGACTTAGATAAATTTACTCTTGCTAATTTCGTGTTAATAGAGGCTATTGCAGTTAACCATATATTTAACCTGTTTTTGCCATTACATTATCCTTATGAGTCCTGAATGTTTAGTTGTTAGTTTGAGCATTAAACTTTAACTTGTAATTTTACCTAAGTCTTTTGTTTTGAACCTGGAACTTTGTGGGACAGTAGTGATTTTAGTATTCTCACTTGAAGTGTTCATTATCTCTCTCTGTTCCGTAACAATATATATATATATATATATATATATATATATATATATATATATATATATATATATATATATATTGTTACATAGCCTATGATTTCATCATCCTTTGTGTAATTTTAACGTACAGTGTGCTGCCTGTTTGATCACGAGCGTGTTCTACCTCACTCCCCCCGTCTACCGTTATAGTAGAGTAAGTCGTTCTTTCTGTTGTTCAGAGCGGGATTGTCAATTCTTTGTCCCCATGGCTTCATTTGCGCGTCCTTCTTACAAGTTGTATCAAGCTCTGCCGGCCCCTATATAATGAGCTCAGTCTCTACATTATTGCCACTTAGATCTACTCCTCATTTTGTTCACATCTCTGTCCTCCCCTGTACAGTTATTATTCTGAGTGCTCAGGAAGTCTCCAACCATCTAGGACCTGTGTGTAATCTGAGTATAACTGTTGTTGCATTTTTTCTTGTACTGTGTAGCATATGGTCAATTCTTAGGCCTAGTAAGGTTGTTTGTAATTTATGTAGGGTTCTTGTTGTCAGCCATCATTAATAATATTTTGTATCTGTAATAATATATCTGGCATTCATTGAGTATTATCTGGTATCTCATTTTAACAGGGCTGACTTAGATAAATTTACTCATGCTAATTTCGTGTTAATAGAGGCTATTGCAGTTAACCATATATTTAACCTGTTTTTTGCCATTACATTATCCTTATGAGTCCTGAATGTTTTGTTGTTAGTTTGAGCATTAAACTTTAACTTGTAATTTTACCTAACTCTTTTGTTTTGAACCTGGAACTTTACGGGACAGTAGTGATTATTAGTATTCTCACTTAAAGTGTACATTATCTTTCTCTGTTCCGTAACATAAATTTGGCGACCTCTTATCAGGATATTCAGGATATCATAAGGATATTGCTTGATATTTTGTGACTGTGATTTATTCATGATGTCTACTATTACTACGCTTGATGAAGCCAAAGATTTTTTGTCAAATGTACAAACAGTGTGTGATGTAGAAAACAGAACAAAGAATGAACTAAAGCTTGTTGCTCAACAATTGGGAATTGTTGTTCGCTCTCATCATTCTAAAGATCAAATTGTCGACATGATTAATGAAAGCTTGTTTAATGTAACTCCTCCAAATGAGCAAACGCGGATTGAATTAGCTAAGTTACAGCTAGCCCCGCAGGAGGCTCAGGCTAAGGAGGCGGAGTCCCGTGCTAAGGAGGCTGAGGCACAAGTTGAACTTGCTAGGATTCAGGCAGACCATGAGTATCGCATGAAACAAGGTGGAACTGGATCATCTAGCTCTGATGATTTTGATGTGGCTAAAAATGTTAAACTTGTCCCTCCTTTTAATGAATCTGATTTAACAAAGTATTTTCAGTTGTTTGAGAGGGTAGCTACAGGTTTTAATTGGCCCAAAAAGTATTGGCCAGTACTCCTTCAAACTGTTCTCACCGGTAAAGCTCAAGTAACTTATGCATCTTTGCCTCAGGATCAATCTGATAATTATGATGTAGTTAAGAGCTTGATTCTTAAGGCCTATGAGCTTGTTCCTGAAGCTTATAGAGTAAAATTTAGGACAACTTACAAGCAAGATAAGCAATCCCATGTTGAGTATGCAAAAATCAAAGAAGATCTGTTAGAGCAGTGGTTAAATTCTAAGAATGTTGATTCTGATTTTGGTAAATTTAAGCAGATGATTTTGCTGGAGGACTTCAAGAGGTGTATTAGTAAAGATGTAAGCCTATATCTTGATGAGAGAAGAATAGATAATTTGTCTGATGCTGCAGTTTTAGCTGATGAATATGTTCTCACTCACAAGAGATATTCTAGAGAAAAAGGGAAAGCTGAGAGTAAGTACGTTGCCTCTACTCAGAGTACAGGTAACAGGAAAGAGAATAAAGATGATGTTTCTCAGGAAGTAAATACCAGCTCCACCTCTAGATTTCAGATAAGTAAATGTACTTATTGTAGTAAGCTTGGTCATACTACGGAGAAATGTTTCAGGAGACAGCGTGATGTGAACAAAAAGGAGTCTTTAAATATTCAGTCAATTGGTCTAGTGTCCACTCTTGAGAGTTCCCAGAATTCTTTAACTGAGTTAACTGAACCTGCTTTGAGGGGTAAATTAAATTCTCATGATGGAGCTCCTCTTTTGAGCAGTAACGTGGGTGACACTCTCAAGAGTTCATGTGCTAATTTCCTGTCTGATGGTTTTGTCAGTCCTCTGGACAATAATGACAGGAAATCAGTTAAAATATATCGTGATACAGGTGCTTGCCAATCCTTTATGCTGACCAGTGTTCTAGGCTCTAATGTTAATTCCTCTGATGAAACTGTAATCTTACAAGGTGTAGGGAATAATTACTTCTCTGTCCCTCTGTGCAGAGTGAATTTAAAGTCTGGTTTTGTTAATGGTTCCGTTATGGTTGGGTTGGTTGAGACACTCCCAATGTCAGGTGTAACTTTCTTACTTGGAAATGATATTGGTGGAAGTCAAGTGTGTCCAGCTCCTCAGTTGTCTAGTGAGCCAGTGGCTGCGACCCAGGATTGTGATGTCCCTGATGTGTTCCCTGCATGTGCTGTCACTAGGGCTAAGTCTAAAGTTACTGGTGATTTAGAGGATAATGATGATGATGATGTTATCCTAGCTGACACTTTTCTTGCTAATTTGGACCACTCACCAGATGAGGCAGTACCCCGTAGTGTTGATAATTTGTCTCGTCAAGAGTTGGTTGAGTTGCAGGTTGCTGACCCTGAGTTGAAAGGTCTAGCTAACTCTGCTTGCAGTGAGGAAGAGTCAGCTGGTGCTTCTAGTTGTTATTATATAAAGTCAGGAGTACTTATGAGGAAGTGGAGACCCCCAACAGCATCAGCCGACTGTGAATGGGAGGTTGTACATCAAGTTGTCATCCCTCGTGTTTGTAGGCAGGATATCATTAGAGTGGCTCATGATTCCAGTTTGGCAGGACACCTTGGAGTGAGGAAGACTGTGGAACGCATTTTGAAACACTTCTACTGGCCAGGTATCTTCAGGGATGTTTCCTGGTATTGTAAGTTTTGTCACACCTGTCAAGTTGTGGGGAAGTGTAATCAGACCGAAAAGGTTGCACCTCTAGTTCCCATTCCTCCTTTTGAGGCGCCATTCACCCGTGTGTTGGTGGATATTGTGGGCCCTCTTCCTAAGACTTCTTCAGGATTTTCTTATGTGTTGACCCTGATTGATATGGCTACTCGTTATCCTGAAGCCATTCCACTTAGAAATATCTCAGCAAAGAACGTGGTTAAGGAAATGCTAGGGTTCTTCACAAAGTTTGGTCTGCCCAAGGAGGTACAGTCAGACCGGGGAAGTAATTTCATGTCAAACGTTTTCAAGCAGTCTCTGAAAGAGTTGGGCATCACCCAGATCACGTCTTCAGCTTACCATCCCCAGACCCAAGGAGCGTTGGAGAGATATCATCACTCAAATCGATGCTCAAGAAATACTGTTTGGAACATCAGAAAGACTGGGATGAAGGTCTTCCATTCGTTGTGTTTGCCGCAAGAGAATCTCCAAATGAATCACTGGGCTTCTCACCTTTTGAACTACTGTTTGGCCGAAGTAAGAGGACACCTTAAGTTACTCAAGGAATGCTGGCTGTCGGAAAGATGACGTCAACCTGCTGGAGTATGTGATGAAGTTCAAAGAACGGCTGTCCACTGCTTTACAGCTGGCGAGAGAGAATTTAGGAGCTGCTCAGGAGAAGATGAAGACTTGGTATGATAAGAAGTCCATGTTACGCCACTTTCAGCCAGGAGATCAGGTTTTGATTCTGCTACCAGTGCATGGGCAACCTCTTCAAGCCAAGTTTAGTGGTCCTTATCGTGGAGAAGAAACTCAGTGATGTCAACTATGTCATCGCCAAACCAGATCGTAGAAAGAACAAGCAACTTTGTCACATCAACATGCTAAAGTTATATCACAGGCGGGACGAAAATAATCCAGTCTGCACTGTAGCTATTCCACCCGAGTCTGCAAGTGAAGCTCTCCCATGCAGTATGAGCCTGAGTGATAGTTTGGGGAAGAATCCTGATATCATGAATGATCTCCAGACTAAGCTTTCTCATCTAGCTCCCGAGGAAAGGCAGGAGTTTTCGGCATTACTGCAGGAGTACCCGCAAGTGTTCCGTGCCACTCCAGGAAGAACCACTGTGTTGATGCATGATGTCGATGTTGGAGACGCAAAGCCAATTAAACTGCCTCCTTACCGTGTGAACCCAGTGAAAGTTCCTCTCATCCAGAAGGAGCTTGGCTACCTGTTGGACCACAAGATGATTGAGCCCTGTCAGAGCGAGTGGAGTTCTCCTGTCACTCTAGTCCCTAAGCCAGGTGGGTCACAGCGGCTTTGCATCGACTACAGACGTGTTAATCAGATAACCAAAACAGACACTTACCCTCTCCCTCGCGTGGAAGATTGCTTAGACAAGATCGGACAGGCTAGGTATATAAGTAAGTTTGATTTGTTAAAGGGATACTGGCAAGTACCTATGACTGAACGTGCTAGGGAGATCTCATGTTTTGTAACACTAGGAAAGACTTTTGCATGTTCTGTGGTGCCATATGATATGAATAATGCCCCAGCCACATTTCAGAAGCTCATGAATGTTGTAACAGAGGGTTTGGCAGGGTGTGTTGTTTATATTGATGATGTATTAATCTTCAGTGACAACTGGAAAGATCACCTATACCATGTCAGTAAATTTCTTGAGCGTTTGGTTCAGGCTAATCCTGTAGCTAATTTATCAAAGTGTGAGTTTGGTCAAGCTAAAGTTCAGTACCTTGGTTACGTAATTGGTGATGGACATGTTGCACCACCAGGAGCTAAGGTTCAGGTTATATGTGATCTTCCCAGACCTAAAAGTAGGAAAGAGCTACAAAGATTTTTGGGAATGGTAGGTTATTACAGGAGATTTGTTCTTAACTTTTCAATTCTTGTATCACCACTTACAGACCTACTGAAAAAGGGAGTTAAATTTGTCTGGACCAATAACTGTGAATCCTCTTTCAACAAACTTAAAGCTATCCTATTAAGTCAGCCAGTGCTCGCTACTCCAAATTTTGCTAAGCCTTTTAAGATGGCTGTTGATGCAAGTGATACAGGAGCTGGGGCTGTTTTGCTGCAAGAGGATGATCAGGGTATTGAACACCCTGTATCTTATTACAGTAAGAAGTTCACTCCACCTCATAGGAACTACTCAACTATTGAGAAAGAGCTTTTGGCCTTGATTTTGGGTTTACAGCATTTTTCATTTTATTTGTGTTCTGGTTTTGACCCCATAGTCATTTATACCGATCATAACCCACTGAAATTCCTTAGTAAGTTTAAAGATAAAAATCAGAGATTGACAAGATGGAGTCTACTTCTTCAGGAGTATTCATTAGACATACAACATGTCAAGGGGAAAGAAAATGTTATTGCAGATTGCTTATCTAGACTTTAGACAGATTATTTTAGAGTAATAAGAAATTTCCTTTGTAAATTTCTTTTTCTTTGTGGGGAGGTGTTACATAGCCTATGATTTCATCATCCTTTGTGTAATTTTAACGTACAGTGTGCTGCCTGTTTGATCACGAGCGTGTTCTACCTCACTCCCCCCTTCTACCGTTATAGTAGAGTAAGTCGTTCTTTCTGTTGTTCAGAGCGGGATTGTCAACTCTTTGTCCCCATGGCTTCATTTCCGCGTCCTTTCTTACAAGTTGTATCAAGCTCTGCCGGCCCCTATATAATGAGCTCAGTCTCTACATTATTGCCACTTAGATCTACTCCTCATTTTGTTCACATCTCTGTCCTCCCCTGTACAGTTATTATTGTGAGGGCTCAGGAAGTCTCCAACCATCTAGCAGCTGTGTGTAATCTGAGTATAACTGTTGTTGTATTTTTTCTTGTACTGTGTAGCATAAGGTCAATTCTTAGGCCTAGTAAGGTTTTTTGTAATTTATGTAGGGTTCTTGTTGTCAGCCATCATTAATAATATTTTGTATGTGTAATAATATATCTGGCATTCACTGAGTATTATCTGGTATCTCATTTTAACAGGGCTGACTTAGATAAATTTACTCATGCTAATTTCGTGTTAATAGAGGCTATTGCAGTTAACCATATATTTAACCTGTTTTTTGCCATTACATTATCCTTATGAGTCCTGAATGTTTTGTTGTTAGTTTGAGCATTAAACTTTAACTTGTAATTTTACCTAACTCTTTTGTTTTGAACCTGGAACTTTACGGGACAGTAGTGATTTTTAGTATTCTCACTTAAAGTGTACATTATCTTTCTCTGTTCCGTAACAATATATATATATATATATATATATATATATATATATATATATATATATATATATGCTGGGAAGAAGGAACCAAAGGTCACAAGCCCGCAATAACTGTTCCTTCCAAGAGAAAAACAAAATATATGAGAGAACCAAATTCAAGATCCGATCATTTCGAGATGCCTGGACACACTGCGTTTGAAAGACTGGAGATCATAGCTAGCAGGAAATACATCCATACTCATACTGTAATGCCAGGTGTTTTAGGGTCGGCTTCCCGTCCCTCTAACGCCTAGTGTGTAGCTGGGTTCTCTTTCTAGACCGGAGCTTAGACAAATAAGAGAGGAAGGACACAAAAACTCAGGGCAACAACCTCACATATGTATTACTAAATTCTACAGAGGAACGGGCAGATGTCACAAATACGGGTATACTGGACAATTATAATTCTTAGGCCTATATATGTTAGTATCGCGCAGGATACTACTCAGTGCAAGGTCGAGTAAGGTGAATAGCACTTAGGGCAGAGAGGTTATGCACTATTATTGCAGGAAGTTTAGGATCTGCATATTGGTGGAATTGGTGGCACTATTTCACTGCGGTTAATTATTTCTTTAACACTGCGGCCTACGTACGATCTTAGTGTGGTGCGGCGTCACTATTTGGTAGCGTGTTCGCTGTGATAGACCCGTATTTCACTGCCTTACCGTGTTCACTGTTACCTTGCTCATTCCACCACTTTTTATCCTGTTACTGATGCTCTTCTCACTGACTTCCTTTATTCTGTTAACTCACTATTCTGCCTTTACTTCACTATGTCACGGACACTGTGCTTTCACTGTCACTCACTTTCGGGTCTAGGCGTCGTGGCGGGTCAGGTACAAGGGCGGCGGAGGTGACTCAGCCTCACTACTGACGGGGATGAGTTCCGCCAGGGGCCTCTGTGTTCAGTTCAGGGGCCATGGGATCAAACGTAGGGGCGTCCTCTCTCATCCAGGGCTGCTGGTGGCGAAGGGTCCCGCACTTTCGGGGCTTGGGGAGGGAGTCTGGCCCTCAGGGCTGGGGCCAAATAGCTGCCTGAATTTCTCGGTCAGGTGCCTGATGGAGGACGAAGATCTCCGGTGTCGGGGTGTAGGGAGGTCCCGTCCGGGGGTCCTGGGGGCGGTCTAGAGGTCCCTAGGTCTGCGGTCCCCGGCGGTTGGGGACGCCGTCAGGAGGGGGCTGCGGCGTCAGCCTACGTTGGGGTCTGTCAGGCGAGTCCTCTCAGGAACTGGCTGCAGGGAGAAGAGCCCGGTGGTAGTCACGGGGCCTCCCTAGTACTCCTTCAGGCTGGGGGCTCCCTCTGGGTCGTAGGATGGTGGGCAGGAGTCAGCACCTGACGGAGGAGCGGCTACTGGCTGTCTCCTACCGTAGGGCCCGGCTACTGGCCGTGGCCTTCTAAGGGCGCGGCTACCAGCCGTCACTAAGGCCCGGCTACTGGCCGTGGCCTTCTAGGGGCACGGCTACCAGCCGTCACTAAGGCCCGGCTACTGGCCATGGCCTTCTAGGGGCGCGGCTACCAACCGTCACTAAGGCTCGGCTACTGGCCGTGGCCTGGGGGAGGGAGCGGCTACAGGCCGACTCTTGAGGGGCACCTTCAGAGCGACTACCGGCTGTCTCCTGACGAAGGCGGGAGCAGCTACCAGCTGTCTCCTGATTACCTCTGGAGCAGCTGCAGGCCATCTCCTGTAGGAGGGTTGAGCGGCTACTGGCCGTCTCTTGAGGAGCACCTTCAGAGCGGCTACCGGCCGTCTCCTGACGAAGGCGGGAACGGCTACTGGCCATCTCCTGGTTACCTCTGGAGTGGCTGCGGGCCGTCTCCTTTAGGAGGGTCAAGTGGCTACCGGCCGTCTCGTTAGGGGCACCTTCAGAGCAGCTTCTGGCCATCTGATGAAGGCAGGAGCGGCTACCGTCCAACTTCTGGTTACCTCCAGAGCAGCTACTGGCCGTCTCAGGGGTGCTGACTGGAGCTGGAGTAACAGCTCCATCCCGTGGTCATCGGTGGTCGGCTCAGCCGGAAGGTAGTCTCGTACTCCTGCTATGGTGGCAGCAGGCGAGCTCCGGGTCATAGGGCCACACAGCCTGGGCGGACATATGTCCCTGTCGCCCGGAGTCCAGGCGCACTGTATATGCTCCACTGTGGGCTCCTTCTGGGGGTGTTGGGTTGCCCTCGGTGATATTATATTGCATTTTACATATATATATATATATATATATATATATATATATATATATATATATATATATATATATAATCATCATCATCATCAGCCGTTAAGATCCACTGCAGGACCGCCCTATCCCTACCGAAGCAGGGACGATACAGCCAATGTATCTCTAACTAGTGGCTTAGGCTGTCTGGTAGAGACTGTATGTAGAGTGAGAAGTGCTTGTGAGTGTGATTGTAGTGTTGTAGTGGCTTTGGATGTGTGTGTAGTCTGTGAACCAAGTGTAATTGGCCCACCTTAAGCTGACTGGGTGCAAGCATACTGGTATACGACACTGGTTCAACCACAGCACCCCTTGTGTCCACCGAAGTGGTCAGTGGCTTGGTGAACGCTTCCCAAAGTTTTTACAACTCTGGCAGGGAGGCGAACCCCCACCCACCAGCGTGCGAGACGCACACTGTACCACAGAGGCTTATATATATATATATAATTTCTATATATATATATATATATATATATATATATATATATATATATATATATATATAAAATGTTGGGGCACTCACCATCCACTCACTCGATGTAGTGCTGCTCTCGGGTGTCTGCCCTTTCCTCTCGTCCATTCTTCTTGCCTTCCATCCTCTTGTCTTTCTTTCCTTCATTCTTTCCTCTTCCTTCTGCCTGTGGGTGACTCTACAATGAGTGACAAGCCAAATATAACCAAATTTTGGCGCCTGGTGGTTTAGTGGGTAATTATTGCGCTCCAATCGGATTGAGCCGGTGAGGGTTTATATCCAAGGGATGGTTGGGGTTGATTGCTCATGTAATGCCACTCAAGGATGAGTGAGGCTGGTCACTCATCTTAAATGTCGGGACCAACTGCCTAGCCCCGGGATTCTACGCTCCTCATGGGGCAATGGGCAACGTAGGATTGGATGATGATGATGATTATAAATATATATATATATATATATATATATATATATATATATATATATATATATATATATATATTGTAAGCTGCTAGGTGCGTTCAAGTTTTTATAATGGTACTAAAGCATGTGTAAGGGTTAATGGGCATCTAAGTGAATGGTTCACGATCGGAGTGGGCGTGCGACAAGGTTGTGTGGTGTCCCCATCCCCATGGATATTCAATATATACAGTATATGGATGGGGCGATGAGATAAGTAAAAATACGAGTAATGGTGAGAGGGATGGTGTTGGTAATGAATGGTGATGGATGGCATATCTCAAATTTATTGCATGCTGATGATCCAGTACTGTTTGCAAGTACCGAACAAGAACTTGGTAGGCTAGTGCAGAGCTTTGCTAACGTATGAGAGCATCGTGCCTTGAAAGTAAATGTAGATAAAGAGTAAAGTGATTATTGAGAGAGAAGGTGACTCCCAGAGCGATACAGTGTCTGAAGAGAGACTGGAATTGGTGAGAGAGTTCAAATACTTGGGTAAAGAAAGGAAAATGTGCAAAAGAAGTTGAAAGTAGAGTGACACAAGGAAGAAAAGTAGCTGGCGCAATGAAGGCCTTGATAAGAAACAGAGGCTTGAGTGTTGCAGCTGCACGAGGCTTATATGAAGGAGTGTTAGTGCCAACTTTAACATAAGGATGTGAGACTATGGTGTGGCATGAAAATGAAAAGTTAAGAGAGAGCAGTAGAGATGGGACTGCTGAGGAATGTATGTGGAGTACAGAGGGTGGATAGGATACCAAATAATGTGATTCATGAAAGATGTGGAGTGAGGAAGTTGATGGAAACCAGAATCGAAGAGAGTGTACTGAGATGGTATGGTCATGTGGAGAGAATGGATAACAATAGAGTGGTGAAAAAGGTATATCTGAGTAAATATGAAGGAGGGAGGATCGATGCGAGGTAGGCCAAGGAGAAGGTGGAGAGATATGGTGGATGAGTGTGTAAGGAAGAAAGGTTTGGATGTCGGTGAGGCTAGGGAACTGACAAGAGAGCGAGCTGGCTGGATGAATGTTGTGAGAAGTGCATGATCAGGAATCTGGCACCCCTTTTTAACGTGGCAGCGTCCGGACTGACTCAATCGGATAAGTCTATGTGAAGCTACAGAACGTGGTTCATGTCTCTGGCGTATCCGGTAGAGCCAGGATTCCGGGGGCTTGAATGATGAGTGAATGGAAGCGTGGTTCATTGGATTGGGCAAATTTGGGCTGTCTGGACATTGTTACTCCTCATCCTGGCCTGGGGTAGGAAAGGAGGTCCGGATGATGATGATGGTGATGATGATATATATATATATATATATATATATATATATATATATATATATATATATATATATATATATATATATATATATATATAAGAGCAGTAGATGGCTGGATTATAAGAGGTTAATACTACAGCTGAGAGAAGGATAGAAATGGTAATTGAATGGATGTAGTACGAGTCTCTCGAATCTGATGTATGTAGATAATGTGTTGCCTGCTGAGAGTGAACATGAGCTTTACCAGCTGTTGCAGAGTTTTGTGGATGTCTGAGCATCATGATTTAAAAGTAAATGCAGTACAGAGATGGTTGTTGAGAAAGAACCTGATTTATTAGTGTGATCTGCCGATGAATAGAAAGAGACGAATTTAGGAAGAAGTTAAAGGACCTCGGCACAGTAACAGAAGAGATAAATGTGCAAAGGAAATGGAAAACAGAGTGGCACAAGGAAGGAATGTGGCCAGTATTATGAAAGCCTTAATATTAAGCAGAGACCTGAATGTGGTAACTGCGGGAGGACTGCCTGAGTGTGTTAGTGCCTACATTAACGTATGGATGTAAGATTTTGGTGGTGGTATGGGAGTGAGGAGTCTTTTTTTTTTTTTTTTTTTTTTTTTTTAATGCAAGGAGGAAGAAACCAAAGGCCAGGAGCCCGCAAACCTTTCCTTCAAAAAAAAAAAAAAAAAAAAAAAAAAAAAATCAAGATCTGTTCATTTCGAGATACCTGGACACACTATGCGGTTGAAAGACTGGAGATCACAGGATGCAGGAAATACAGACATAGGGAAACAGTTCCAGAGTTGACCAGTTGCATAAATGAAGGACTGGGAGCAAAGGTTAACTCTTGCATTAGAGAGTTGGACAGAAAAAGGATGAGAGTTTGTTGCTAGACGGTTGCTACGGGCCCGTCTTACGGGTGAAGGGTTGCAAGTAGCCAATTCAAAGGAGCAGTGACCAATGAAATAACGATATAAAAGAGATAAAGAAACAGTGCGGCGAAGAGACAGAGGTTGAAGGGAGCCAGTGAGAGGAAAAGAGTTAATGTGTCGAAAAGCCTTTGACTCCACCCTATTGAGAAGAGCTGTATGAGGCGAGCCTCCCCACACATGAGAAATGTACTCTGCACAGGAGCGAATAACACCCTTGCATAAAGTCAACAACTGTGCAGGGGTAAAGAAGGTACCGCACGGAGTCGGCTTAGCACACCTAATCTCTTGGAAGCAGATTTTACAAGAGATGTAATATGATCTTTCCAAGATAAGTCCCGAGAGAATGAAACCCCAAGTATGTTTAAGGATGATGCAGGATTAAGCTGCATATTATTAAACATTAGTGGGTACTCCTGTGGAAGATTTTGTCGAGTTGAAAGGTGTAAGAACTGAGTCTTTGATGCATTAAAGACAAGATTATTATGTATTATGTATGGGTATAGTAAGGATGATGCAGGATTAAGCTGGATATTATTAAACATTAGTGGGTACTCCTGTGGAAGATTCTGTCGAGCTGAAAGGTGTAAGAACTGAGTCTTTGATGCATTAAAGACAAGATTATTATGTATTATGTATGGGTATAGTAAGGATGCTGCAGGATTAAGCTGGATATTATTAAACATTAGTGGGTACTCCTGTGGGAGATTTTGTCGAGCTGAAAGGTGTAAGAACTGAGTCTTTGATGCATTAAAGACAAGATTACTATGTATTATGTATGGGTATAGGCTTCACTAACATCTTTCCTACTAGTGACCCTTCCTAAACTTAATACGAATTACTGGTGGAAAAAAAAAAAAAAAAAAAAAAGTGCAGTACGTCATCGTATTGAAGACCATTGGTAGGATTTTCCTCACGTGTAAATTTATGCTGCCTGGTTGAATAATATATAACCAGTACTGAATAGTACGTCCAGTGCTCGAGAAGAACGCATTCACATGGTGGCACCTATATTGCTGGGCGGCTACACTGTCCGACCATACATTCTCAGTTCCATCTCTATCCCTCGAAAGGAAAATCGAGGGCCGGGCATAGTCGTTTCAGCCTGCAGTCGGCCGGGTTCAAGACCAGGTAAGCCCAGGATTGTTGCTGATGCTGCTAATACCATTTTTTTTTTTTTTTTTTTTTTTTTTTGCCGCACCCACAAGTGCGGCCATATACTGTATAGTGCTTGTCCCTAACTGTGTCACTCCCTTCTACACATTCATTCACTCACTGAGTTACTATACTTTCTTGAAGAATGGGATACAGGCATTAAGGAAGGAGTGTTAGAAAAACGAAATTTTGCATAATGGTAAACCTCCCTCCGGAACCAGGCTTCAGGTAGGGTGCGACCCCCGAGTGGCAGCCCTCGGGTGTCCTACCCAGAACTGTAGCACAATGGTAGAACTTCACTCGCACCAGCTTATGAGCACAGTGGTATATAACTCCAAGAGCAGCCCCCCCCCCCCCACCGGGGGAAGTGGGGTGACCTTCGGTGGTCACGGCCAAAGTCGTTGTGCACGGTCAAAGTATTTAACCGAAGAACATGAAATTTTCCATACTGACTGATGATCACCCGGCTACGGTGGAAAGGACATAATCACGGAGGGTCGCTCCTCATAGGGGAGGGGAGGCCTCGGGAGGTCCCTGCAAAGCCATTATGCATGGCCATAGGTTTTAATCTAGCTACACTCTCCGAGTGTTCTTTCTTTTTTTACTTTTTGCACAGGTCATATTCTCGTCAGCTTAGGAGGCTCCCTAATGCCTTCATTACCACTTTACTTCTGTATACGGCGTGTTTATATTATCTTTTGTGTCATTATCTTATAGAAGTTCATATCAATAAACATAAATAACATGGACGATAATATAAACACCTTCAGCCCGAGGAAGCCTTTCTTGCTTTATTCTGATAACATCCATGCGATTTTATTTAGCTCAAAAAGGGCTTCTCTGACTTTATCAAATTAACCCCATCAGCCCGAGGATGCCATTTTTGATGTATCTTTGGTGCTTCCGGAGGATTTTTATTAAACTTTGATGATGGTCCTAGTAGTGAGGGGATAATGAAAGCTATATCTACCCCCTACCCGAGGCTCGTAATGAATCCTAACCACTATAAAATCGTCGGGACACAACACGCATTTATATATAAATTGCATTCTGTTGAGGGAGTTAAAAAGGAACTCCATTAACCCCCCCACAACAATGACGCTTTTTAAAATGTAATTCTTGCCATCTCTGGACAATTTTTATTCACTCGCAGTGAAGTGGGGTTTGTGGTTAAGGTGTAACATACAAAAACAGCTAAGGAAGATGTGCTAGAACAGAGAGATATTTTACTGTTTTGCTCCAGCTGTTAGAACCATCATTTACTGACGGTAATCCTCTTTGTTGAGAAGTCTTGCATGTCAGACAACGCCTTTCACGTTCCTGGCTCCTTTACGTATAAGGGCCACACTGTTACAACGGAGGGCGTGAAACTGTGGACAAGCTCTCGGTTTTTACGAAAATTTCTGATGCATGTGATGATACAATATGTCTGACAGTTCTGTATCACTACTGAATAGTCAATAATGTAGGCTGCAACGTGATCATAACTAATATTTTAAAAATGCTCCATTACTGACCGTTAAAAATCAAGGGCTCGCTCACAACTTCCCTCACACAGCTTTATTAATCCTAACGGCCGTACTGCCTTGGGCTTAGGAGGCTCCCTTACGCCTACTGCTGGGTCATTTTTACATTTATATGTTTATGGGGGCATGGCGGCTCAGTGGTAGAGCGCCTGACTCGAGACCGAAAGGTCGTGAGTTCGCACAGCGCCCAGGTAAGCTGTCTTACCGGGAGAGGTAGCGCTCTCCTGTCACCCATTTCTGGACCTTGCTGTCACCTAGCTGGTTGTAGCAGGCGTGGCTCAGTGGGTCAAAGAGCTCTGACCGAAAGGTCGGAGGTTCGAGTCCACCCAAAGGTCATTGGTAGACATCAGGAAAGGTATCCGGTCATAAAATACTACACGTTCCAAAACCAAAGTCCTCTGCCCAGGAACAACGCCTTAGCCCCTATCGAAATAAGGGGACACGGCATATATATATATATATATATATATAAAGGACGTTGCATTTCTATTCAATATGGACATAGTGTGCATGATAATATTAAAGGCCAAATGCGGACACATATTGGTAAGGAAAGGTTGGCACAGTAGTAAGGCCACGGGCATAAGGCACATGCTGGGCAGTGGCTGGCTATTACCGCAACTGACTGAATTAATAACCTCAGAGGAGGGGAACTATACGTTAAAAAATGTCAGTATATAATAATTTTCTTTTCTTCCTGCTCTCTTGCACTGGCCTTTACTCTTCTATAATGCTATTAATCCACCGATTAGAAAAAGAATCCCCAGCTGAATAAAATCGCCTAGTATTCAAATAAATGAAATAACTACGTGCATGTACGCAAAATAGTGTTAATCGAAGTAGCTGTTAGCCATTTAACACCTTGAACTTCTTTTTAGTACAAAACAATCCTTTTGTGTTGGTCCCAATAACTTAAGTGTGTCCCCAGAACAGAAAGTTAAACTTAAGTGTGTCCCCAGAACAGAAAGTTAATCACTCATGAAAAATTCACAGTGAACTCAGTGGCGTGACTCGACAGCCGCCGCTCTGCTTCTGCCCAGCGCCAAAAATAGCCCAGGCGGCAAAACCACCATCTCTCCCGCCACCACATCCACATTGCCAGCCACTGAACAGAGTGGTGGAACTGTGGTGGTGAAGATGGAGAAGCCAGAGGAGGATAGGGAAGAGGATAGGGACATACGGGACAAGAGTGGAGAGAGGAGGAGCAGTGAACAGCAGAGGGACTACTTTGATGACCCAAGGGATCCCGAGGCAGACTTCCCAACGGATCTCCGTGACCACAACACCCAAGGAGGCCCGAGAAATGAGCCCTCAGACACGCCGAATAGCTATGCAGACCATGACAAAGGATACAAAGACCAACAGAAAGGCTACGATGGCAGACAGGAGCACTATGAGTCACCCAACAATTATGCCGATGACCGTGGACCTCACAAGGAACCACGGGAAGACTATGATGGACCTGCTGGCATGGACGTTGACGGCAAAATTCAGTCTGCCTGGACCGAACTTGCTACCAATTTCGACGACATGAAGCTGCGGGAGGAATTGCTTCGCGGGATTTATGCGTATGGCTTTGAAAAACCCTCCGCCATCCAACAACGTGCCATCCTGCCGTGCATCAGGGGTCATGACGTCATAGCCCAAGCACAGTCAGGCACTGGGAAGACAGCTACTTTTTCGATCTCTATCTTGGAACGTATTGACCCGAAGTCCAACCATACGCAAGCCCTGATTCTTGCACCAACACGAGAACTAGCTCAGCAGATCCAGAAGGTGGTCCTGGCTCTTGGAGATTACATGAACATTTCTTGCCACGCCTGCATTGGAGGCACCAACCTAAAGGAGGACATGAGGCGGCTGGAGAAGGGTGTACAGATCATTGTCGGAACCCCAGGGAGAGTGTACGATATGATAAACCGTCGCGTGTTAATACCCAACAATATTCTGATGTTTGTGTTAGATGAGGCAGATGAAATGTTGTCCAGAGGGTTCAAGGACCAAATATACGATGTGTTCCGCTTCCTGCCAAATGATGTTCAGGTTGTGCTACTCTCTGCAACCATGCCGGCAGATGTGATGGACGTTACTTCCAAGTTCATGAGGGACCCCGTGACCATACTGGTGCAGAAGGAGGAACTGACACTGGAGGGGATAAAGCAGTTCTATGTCAACGTGGAGAAGGAGGAATGGAAACTGGAGACGCTGTGTGACCTATACGAGACCCTGACCATAACGCAGGCTGTTATCTTCTGCAACACGAGGCGCAAGGTTGACTGGCTGACAGACCAAATGCAGAACCGGGACTTTACCGTCTCGGCCATGCACGGGGACATGGACCAGAAGGAGCGGGATGTCATTATGCGTGAGTTCCGTTCTGGATCATCACGCGTTTTGATTACAACTGATCTGTTGGCGCGTGGTATCGACGTCCAACAAGTCTCTCTAGTGATTAACTATGACCTGCCCACCAACAGGGAGAGCTACATTCACAGGATCGGACGTGGCGGGAGATTTGGTCGTAAAGGAGTGGCCATTAACTTCCTGACGGCGGAAGACTCCCGCACGCTGATGGACATAGAGGAGTATTACCGCACCTCCATAGAAGAAATGCCAATGAATGTCGCCGATCTTATATAAAAGTAAACCAGGGTAGAATACACAACATAACTCTGATTGAACTTTACATGACAAAAATAATGCGAATGTGTGTTAAATACAAAAAAAAAAAAAAAAGAAAAAAAGAAAAGAAAAACATACCTAAAACTTTAATGGTGAAAGCAACTGATAATTTTCATTACTGTACTACCAAAACAATTAAAGGGAATCACGAGTGAATTTTAAAAAAGAAAAAATTCAAGTCAGTAATACTCGACCTAATGAATGACAAATACCATGCAAATGAGACTATGTGAAGCAATTACTATCACGATTAATAACCGATATATAAACGTGTACTAATAAATATATAAAAACTACAGTATATCACGTAACAATGTCACAAAAAGTGCAAATAAATTGAACTGTATATCAGTGACTGTGAATGTTTGTTGTAAGTGGGTTGTGAATAAATATACGAACTAGACCATGAACGTTATGCATAAGAATGTGAATAAATGTGACCCAGCTTCCCATCCATCCTGGTACTGTAAACACTTTCTTCATAATGCCAGCTTTTCAGTTCTCTCCTGGATCAAAAATATTTAAACAGTTCTGTACCCTTCTTTACTGATGTAGCTGCGGTCTTATGAATTACATTAATTATTATTATATGGCTGGATGATTTATTATTATTATTATTATTATTATTAAACTATTTTTTCTCTTTTTTATAACTTACGAATAATCATTATTATTATTATCGTTATTAAAAGATTATATCCCCGCAGTATTTCATCAACGGTTTTGCTCTCATTTGTTCAACTTTCGTACTATTATTGTAATACTGTTTTACAAAGAATTTGTATATGTAGTTTTCCCGCGTTTATCATCAACAAATCAATGCTCTAGTTCCCTCTCAACTTCTGAAATGTATAGACCATTTATTTCCAATATCTTTGTGTATATTTTGTTAATGTAAAAGTACCTTCAGGACAGACAAATACTGACAACTTCCATAGGGCTGTACCAAGCCTTTTGTGATGAAAATTTTAAAGAATTCTCTGCCCCACTCTATCCCCAAACACGACACAAAAAATTCATCATAACTCCTATTTCACCAACCGTACAGTTTTTCTAAATACCACTATATTCCTCGGTGACACCAAATCTAGCATGGAATAAAATCTATTGATGAATCTGTTGTTGATATTTCTATTTTCTCAATAAAACGGTGATAACGATGGCCTCTCACAACTTTTACTTACACCTGCAAACAAATAACTTGAAATTTTTAAGTGACATGATGTGTGATACCACTAGTATGAAAAGAATGTGTGTGTGTGTGTGTGTGTGTGTGTGTGTGTGTGTGTGTGTGTGTGTGTGTGTGTGTGTGTGCAAAAAGTACAGGTTCCATTAAACAGGCCACAGAGAGAGAGAGAGAGAGAGAGAGAGAGTGAGTCTAAATATACCATATCCTAGTGTGTCCCTGCCAGAAATTCCACCACTCTCACACTCACTCTCTCTTCATTCGTTGTCTGTCTGTCTGTCTCAACTATTTCTTTATATTTTGTATCTGTCTGTCTCCGTGAAATGAATTATAATTTTGTCACGTCTATCCTCCTGACCACTTCACTACGACGACGTATTTTAAGATACTGGAGCATCTTAGGCAGCGGCTCTAATTGCCCTCTGTCGGTCTCTCAATTACAACTTTCGGACGCCAGGTACTCCACTCCCACTGACTTGAGTAACTTAGCGATGCCACACCACGCCACACCATACCACCCTCTCACACCACAGCACACAAAATCACCCTCCCACACCAGAACACACTACATCACACCACAGCACTCTCTCACACCACGTACCACAGCACTTTCTCACACCGCGACACACAAAATCACCCCCTCACACCATACCACCCTCCCACCACACCACACCACACCACACCACACCACACCACACACCACAGCCCCCTCTCACACCACAGCACAGAAAACCACCCTCTTACATCACACCATAGCACATCACACCACAGCACCCTCTCACACCACAGCACACACAACCATCCTCTCACACCACACAACAGCACCCTCTCAAACGACAACACACAAAACCACCCTCTCACACCACACCACACAAAACCACCTTCTCACACCACACCACACCACAGAACAACACCCTTTCACACCACAACACACAAAATCACCCTGTCACCACATCACACCACACCACATACCACAACACTTTCTCACGTCATAGCAGGCTACACAAAATCACCCTCTCACACCACATCACACAAAATCACCCTCCCACACCATACCACACCACACCATACCAGAGGCATTAACTAAAAGGCTCTTAAGCTCATTAATAAACATACATGCATACATACATAAATACACCCACAATTATATATATACCGGTATATTTATAATATATATATATATATATATATATATATATATATATATATATATATATATATATATATATATATATATATACGGGGTGTAACAGAAGGTTGTCATAACTTCACAGGGTGAATAATTGGGTTAATACAAGTATGATGTTATATGATTATATGTGTTATTTTCAATAGAAATAAAGTTATGGCACTGGCATGTGGCTTACAGGTAAGGAAGCTACAGTAAACCACAGATGTAAATAGCACCAAGGTATAACACATTTTGTGGGAAAACTGTGTTTCACTGACTGTGCGAACCATGTATTCGAATCACTGAGCACATCAGTACGAGTCATGAAGCTTTAGTAATGAACTACATCATCTCAGTACCACAGAGTGTGGTCACAGTCAGGAACTGGTTCAACTTGACTGACAGTAGTCTTGGAGATGCCATTTTTGTTTACGAACGTGGAATACACAGATATGCACTATATTTATGGGTTTTGTGATGGGAATGCGGTTGCAGCCGTTGAAGAATATCGACGACGGTTTCCAGGACGACGAACTCCTGATCGACGAGTGTTTAATAATGTCCATCAAATGTTGCGAGAGTCTGGATTGGTTCCTGGTGCGGGGAGATTTGTGGAACGTCCCCGACAAAGAAATCGGGCACAGAGGAGGCACATTATGCGAATGATTGAGCGTGATCCACGAACCAGTACCCGACGACTTGCTGCCCGTCTACACACATCGCATATGACTTTGGCGAACACTGCACAGTGAGGAACTGTATCCATATGATATTCAACGTGTACAACACCTGGAACCTGCAGACATGGATAGGCGACTAGAGTTTTGTCGGTGGTTTGTTGCACACCATCAACAGTGCCCCTACATTTTATTTACTGATGAGGCGCAGTTCACCCGTCGTAAAATGCTACACACTCCAAAATCAAAGTCCTCTACCCAGGGGCAACTCCTTTGGGGACACGGCGTAAAAATTATATATATTTACACACACACACACACACACACACACACACACACACACACATATATATATATATATATATATATATATATATATATATATATATATATATATATATATATATATATATATATATACTGTATATATATATAAAACAGTTACGCTGCTTCTAGACTATTATTTTCACTTAGCATAGGAGAGCACCATTGACGTGATGAGATTTGTGAAGTTTACATCTAACTCATCCAAGTCTCCAATATTGAGTTAAATAGTATGGAGGAGCAAGAATGAACAAATGACATCCTCTGGTTTAAGGGGTTACGTTACTCGCTGATTCCCCCCCCCCCCCCGTCTCTCTCTCCTCTTCCCATGAACTAAGCATGAAACCAACAATTCACACAAAATATCTCTCACAACTCCTTCCAAGATCATCATTTACCCCTTGCTTCCTTTTAGTTTATTCCTACTATACTTCATTCGCTTTAAGGAGGAAGATTTTTGTCCTTTTCCAGTTTATTTCCCGTAGCCCGTAGCTCAATGGCAGACTAAAACACCGCTATGGCTCAACATCCTTTCCACAGAATTTCTCCGTTACAAGCACCGTATTCTAGTGTTAATTTCTTGTCACGAATGAACGTGAAGTATGGAGATGGCAATTTAAAGTGAAAAAACTGTATATCCAAATGGTGTTACTCAGCTTAGAAAAGGCTTCTTCGAACTGGTGGAGTTAGTTATAGACTTGATTTTTATATCTGAAGGCTTTTTTTTTTTTTTTTTTTTTTTTTTTTTTTAGTAGACCTGCCATTTTATTTTCCTTCTGTGTGTGTGTGTGTGTGTGTGTGTGTGTGTGTGTGTGTGTGTGTGTGTGTGTGTACGGGAACTACTTTGTTGTGGTGGGAGGCCTGGGTACCCCGTAAATCTGGTGAGCCATACCAGCGAGGGGAGATACCCCCTGGACCACTGCAGGAGGATAGGGTTGCCTATGCTGGAGGGGCCATCAGTGAGGGGTCAGACTAAGTGCTCCCAGGTCCACTGTCTTGTGGATTACCCCTGGATGGGTTATGGCTATGGAAGTAAACTTCGAAACAAAAATCCAGGAGCAGAGTCCCACGGAAGGCGAGGCTCAACAGACAGAGCTTGCGGCAGACTCTTGTAATGCTGCTCAGCAGATGGTTGTCGTGAATCTTCATGCCACCATCACTGGCTGAGAAGGGCCTAGTGATGTAGTGGTAAGGACTGTGCACCCCCACTATCACACCAAATCCATTCATTACGCAAGCCCACTGCTACACTCACTCCCCATGTCATCCTTTCATTAAAATCAAAAGACCAACGGCGACAGGACAGAGTGACAGTGACAGGTCATGGATGTGGTTGGAAGTCGCTATCTCGAGTCCTGCACATAGGCGGCACTGGCCCATTGGTCCCTGGCATGATGGAATAGGAGAGAGTCATGGCTTCGGCAGCATCTAGCGCGACTAAGCAGCCGGAAACGGACGCCCAACTGTTTACCCCTGATGAGGATGGGTTTAGAAAAGGTAACCTAAATATCTGCTGCTCCACACCACTTGGGCAGATAACTGCGTCCGTCAAGGCATCCCACAGTGCGGTCGAATGATCAGGAGAAACCCTCTGACTCTTGCTACCTGGAATACACGAACTTTGCTTGATACAGACCACGATACACGACCACGTTGTAAAACTGTCCTTATTGCCCATGAATTGAAAAGATATAAAATTGATACTGTTGCTTTCCCTGACTTTCGCCTCGCAGGAGAGGGCAACCTAACAGAAGCAGGAGAAGGGTATATCTATTTCTGAGGGAGATACCCGGACAATGTCAAGGGACTTCATAGTATTGGCTTTTGCTATCCGAAGCAACCCATTACAGAAGATCCAAGAATCACCTGTGGGTATATCAGAGAGGCTGATATCCTGGCGCATACCACTGTCTATAGGCCATTATGCAACACTCATCAGTGTCTATGCCCCAACTCTTGACCATGAGGACACCGTCAAAGTTTTCTTTTAGGGCTCTCTGGATGCTACCATTCGCTCAATACCACGTAATGACAAACTCATCCTGCTTGGAAACTTTATTGCCGGTGCAGGAAAAGATACTGCATTCACCTCTGGCAAGGCATTATAGACAGCCATGGTGTGGGTAGCATGAACAGCAATGGCCGTAGACTGCTTTCATTTTGCTCAGAACACAGTCTGGTCATCATCAACACCATTTTTCTACTTAAGAATAAACACAAGACCACATGAATGCCCCCACGATCTAAACAATGGCACCTAATTGACTACGTCATTGTAAGGCAGCGAGATCAAAGAGAAGTTCTTATAACCCGAGCTATGAGAGGTGCTGAGTGCTCATTAGGCCAGAACTTAATACTCAACAAACTGAAACTAGTCATACGCCCACAAAAGCGCCGTAGACCGTCCTCCAAGAAGCTAACTTGCAGTATTTTAAAGGATGCGGCAACTTGTGACACCTTCCTCAACGTTATTACAGACAAGCTCTCTCAGTGCTCACCACATGGCCCAAACAACAATGCAACAAACCTAGACGCAGGTTGACTGAACATTAAGACACTGCTTCAGAGCACTGTAGAAGAAACCCCATGCTTCTCCACTCGCCGCCATAAAATCTGGTTCGATGAAAATGCTGACGGCATACATAACCTTCTTGCAATGAAAAATTGAGCACAGAACAACTGGATGATTCATTTTAGTTTCTTAATCCTAAAAACTGAATTCCAGAATCTCAAACGCGAAACAGAGAAAACTGTGACATGAGCAAGCACAAGAGCTGCAAAGACTGTCTGATATTAATGACCAACAAGGGTTTTATAAGTCCTTAATAACAGTTATGGGTCAACCAAACACAATATAACCTCTGCTCGGTCAGGCAAAGGAGAGCTCCTGAAAGACAAGCAAGCAACCCTACACAGATGGGAACAACACTTCAATATCTTACTGAATCAAAGAAACCAGGTGGAGCACAACATCCCTTTAAAATCCCAAGTGCTCTTCGAGCGGCAGATCTTAATGTCCCGCCTACATTTGCAGAAACTGTTTAGGTCACCCAATTTCTATAACACACAACAAAATCCTGGCCCCGATGGCATACCATCTGAGCTATCAAAGAGGCTGGCCAGTTACTCCACCAGCGACTCCATAATCTCATACTGACTATCTGAAACCAAGAACGACTTCCATCTTCATGGCTTACCTCTGATACTGTAACTATCTACGGGAAGAAAGGAGACGGCTTAACTTGTCACAACAGCAGGGGCATCTCCCTCCTTGTGCATGCTAGCAAAGCACAAGCAAAGATAATGTTATCCAGACTGACGACAAAACATCTGAATGAGTCAAAACTTCTGAAACACAGTGTGGATTTCGGAAAAGACGAAGTACCCCTAGCAAAGTACAAACAAAGATAATGTTATCCAGACTGACGACAAAACATCTGAATGAGTCAAAACTTCTGAAACACAGTGTGGATTTCGGAAGAGACAAAGTAACCCTGTGATATGATCGTTGACAGATACAGGAGAAATGCCACAAGCTCAACCGTGACATGTATTGCATTCATCGATCTTGCAACAGCATTTTACGGTTAAACTGTCATCAGAGAAATTTTATGGAATGCTCTTTAAAAATTTGGAGTTTCAAAAAATTTCTTACCATCCAGAAGAACCTGCATGACAACATGAACGTTCGTGTGTCTATAGGTTGGAGCTAATCCACACCATTCAACGTGGACGCGGGCACAAAACAAGGATGTGTCCTGTTTCCTGTCATTTTCAGTATCTATCTCACTGCAGTCACCCTTTTAAGTCACCAACAAACGAACCCTGATGGAATAATAATCCAGTTCCGTCTAGACGATAACTTATTTAATTTCTGACGTCTTCAAGCACAAAGACTAAAATGGCTAATCTCCCAGAGCTACACATACCTGATGACTGTACTGTTTTTGTACATATCCCCAGAAGCCCTGCAACAGAGTCTCGTTATCGTTTCCAACATATACCGTGCAATAGGGCTCCGAATAAATGTCAAAACTGAAATAATATATCAAAAAAACAAGCCAGCAGAGCCTCTTGCATTTCACATAAATGGCAAAATTTGGTATAAAACAGGTGAAGAATTTTACCTATTTTGGAAGTGTGCTCACTGACAAACATTTGATGCAGAAGTCCTCGCACGAATCAACAACGCCTCAGCCTCTTTTAGACGTCTCAGATCCAGAGTCTTTGCCTCTCCATCCTCTAATACGGTGTTGAATCCGGCATCACATCAAACAGCTTCAGTCGTTTCACATCCGATGCTTACAGCACATTCCAGGACTCAAACTGGAGGGTAAAGTCCCTCACTGACAAATTTTCCAGCGGGCAAAGTCAACCAACACAGAAACCATGCTGGTTGAAAAACAGCTGAAATGGGTCAGACACGTATTCGGCATGCCTGAGCATCGTCTTCCCTGCCTGGTTCTTTATGACCAAATCCCTGCAGCACGTCGCAACCCAGGGGTACAGAAGAATGGATTTAAAAATCATTTAAGGACACCTCTGAAGAATTGCAACATCATACCAAAAGATCTTGAAACCAATGCCTCTGACAGATAACAATAACGAGCCCTCTGCGGTGAAGGAACCATTCATCTCAGAGAAGCTCCCAACCTGCCCAGAGAAGAGCGCAGACAATGGAGGCACAACCAAAACAGAGTTCTCCCAGCAAACCCGGACTTGACATGTCGACTGTGTGGCAAAGTCTGCGGGTCCAGGATTGGGCTACTTACGGCGACAAAGACAATGAGGGTATAGTAGGCGTCGTCTTCTGCAGCAGAAGAACAGTTTTGCGTTAAGTGTGTGTGTGTTCTTACCTAATTGTATCTTCACAGGAATGAGTCCAGCTCGTACTGTCCCGTGTCTTAAACCATATTTATCGTACATATCCTTAAATTTGTGAATTGTTTTGGCACACACTATTTCATTCGGTAGTGCATTCCACTGATCAATTGCTCTGTTTGGGAAACTGAATTTCCTTACGTCTTTATCACCTCTCTTCTTATGCAGTTTTTTGCAGTGTCCTCTTGCTGATGCTTCTCCATATGTTAAGTAATCATTTATGTCTATTTTCTCCTTTCCTGATATGCACTTATATAGCATTATCATGTCACCTCTTTTCCTTCTCTCCTGTAGTTGGTAGATTCAGTTTATTTAGTCTTTCTTCGTAGCTTAGGTCCCTTAAGCTCGGTATCCATCTTGTAGCGGCCCTTTGAACTTTTTCAATCTTGTCTATGTGCTTTTTGAGATGAGGACTCCAGACTACTGATGCATATTCCAGGGTTGTGTTCTAATGAATGAAGTTATTATCCTTCTTAGCATGTCTTCATTTATGTATGTGAATGCTATTCTCATATTTGCAAGCAGTGTATACATGTTCCGTACCTTCTCGCTGATGTGGTCAGCCGGAGATAGTATGTTATTGATAATCACACCTAGGTCTTTCTCTCTTTCTGATGTGTATAGGGTTTTATTTCCTAACTTATAATCCCAATCAGGTCTTTTTCCACTTTTACCAAACTTGATTACATGACACTTGTCCACATTGAATTCCATTTACCATGTACTACTCATGAAGTTTATTTAATTCTTCTTGTAGCTCTTTACAAGAGTCTGTGTTAGTAATTCTCCTTTGTATTTTTACATCATCTGCAAACATATTCAGATAGCTCTCATTTCCAGTGTTACTGTTTATATCATTTATATACACTAAAAACATGATTGGTGCCAGCACTGAACCCTGTGGTACTCCACTAGTCACTTCTTTCCATAATGAGTAGTTTCCTCTTAGTACTGTTCTCATTTCTCTTTTTATGAGAAAGTCTTGCATCCAACAAAACAGTTTGCCTCGAATTCCTCCTTGATGGTACAGTTTCCATAAAAGCCTTTGGTGTGGTACTGTGTCAAATGCTTTCTTGAAATCTAAATAGATACTGTCCACCCATCCTTCCCTTTCCTGTATTGTGTTTGTTACTATGTCATAGTAGCTCAACAGATTAATAACACATGATTTTCCTTTTCTGAAACCAAACTGTCTTTCTGTTATCATACTGTGTTCTTCTAGATGATTTACCCAAGCTTTTCTTATAAGCTTTTCTAATACCTTGCTTACAACACTGGTCAGTGATACTGGTCGGTAGTTGAGTGGATTTTGTCTATTTCCTTTCTTGAATAAGGGGACAATATTTGCTTTTTTCCAAATATCAGGTAGTTTACCTTGACTCAAGGATTTCTTGAAAATTAAAAATAATGGTTTACTTAACTCCTTAGCACATTCTCGTAGTACCCAACATGAAATTTCATCAGGACCACTTGCTTTTCCTCTGTCTAATCTACTTAACTCCTCCTGTATTACTTTTTCTGCTATTTGTATATCTGGTAGTATGTGTGGACATGCATGTTCCACATAGTCTCTCTCAAAATTTTTTTCTTCTGTAAAAACTAATTGGAAATTCTTATTTAGTGCTTCACAAATATCTTTCTCTTGTGTATAAGTGATTCCCTCGTCCGTAATTGATTGTATTATATCTTTTACTTTGGTTTTGTTGAATGTGGAGAGTGAGAGCAGTGCGAGTATAAGTGGTTGGGGAATGGCTGGGAGAAGAAGAGATGAGAGGAGGGAGGAAGAGATCAGTAGGGCGGAAGTAGTGGAAGCGATGAAGAATATTAAGTTGGGAAAGGCCCCAGGAATTGATGGAGTGCGTGGTGAAATGCTTAGGTATGGGGGTGAGATTGTTGTGGAGTGGATATGGAAGTTGTGTAGATTGGCTTGGGATGAGGGAAGGGTTCCAGAGGACTGGAAATCAGGTATAATTGTTCCTTTATACAAAGCAAAAGGAGAGAGAGAAGTATGTGGTAACCATAGGGGTATTTGCCTACTTAGTGTGACTGGTAAAATATATGGTAGAATACTCATTGATAGGGTTAGGCATATGACAGAGGAGCTAGTTGGAGAAGAACAAGGCGGATTTAGGAAGGGAAAAGGGTGTGTAAATCAGATATTTGTTCTAAGATGTTTAGTGGAGAAGTATCTAGAGAAGGGAGGGAAAGTGTATGCTGCCTTCATGGACTTGGAGAAAGCTTATGACAGAATAGATAGGCAAGGTATGTGGAAGGTATTAAGAATATATGGAGTGGAGGGGAAATTGTTGAGTGCTGTGAAGAGTATGTACGAGGGAGCTAGGGTTACGGTGCGAGTGGATGGTGAGCTGAGTGAGTTCTTTGATCTCAATGTGGGACTGAAACAGGGTTGTGTGATGTCTCCATGGCTGTTTAATATATACATGGATGGGGTTGTAAAGGAGATGCAGGGTAGGGCAGTGGATGTGGGGGTGGCTCTAATGAATGAGGGTGAGATTTGGAAGATTCCGGTGTTGCTGTTTGCTGATGATACAGTACTGTTGAGTGAAGATGAATGGGAGTTGCAAGGTTTGGTGAATGAATTTGGGACAGTGTGTAGGAGGAGGAATCTGAAAGTTAATGTAAACAAAAGTAAAGTTATGGTGTTTGAGAGGAATGAAGTCACAGAGTGTGCAGTGAGGTTGGATGGTGAGGATATGGAGAATGTGAGTGCATTCAAGTACTTGGGTAGTGTGATGAGTAAGGATGGAACTTTGGGGGATGAAGTGCGCGAAAGGGTACAGCAGGGAAGGAAGGTCGTTGGTACATTGAAAGCAGTGATGAGAAATAAGGAGGCGAGTATGGAAGTTAAGAAGTCACTGCATGATAGTATTGTGATCCCTACCCTGACGTATGGAAGCGAGGCATGGACCTTGCAAGAGGGGAACAAGTCAAGAGTGAGAGCAGTGGAAATGAGTTACATGAGAGGAGCATGTGGAGTGACGTGGAGGGACAGGTTGACGAATGAAGAAGTGAAGGAACGCTGTGGGGTGGATGTGGTTGAGAAGATTAGGAGAAATACACTGAGGTGGTTTGGACATGTGAAGAGTATGGAGAATGAAAGACTGACTAAGAAGGTGTATGTAGGTGAGGTGGAGGGAGGGAGAGGGAGAGGTAGACCGAGGATGAGGTGGAGGGATGGAGTTGAGAGGTATATGAGGGAGGGGGGGGTGAGTTGGGGGGAGGGTAGTCAAATGGTCCCTTTGCGGGATTAGGGCGTCGGGCTATAGATAGATAGATAGATAGACTTTGGTTTTGCTTCTGATATATCTGTAAAACAGCTTGGTTGATCACTACTTTTATTTATTATATCCTCCTCAAACTGTTTTTGGGCTTCCCTCCTTATTCTTGTATAATCGTTTCTTACCTGTTTGTAATTATTATACGCCCTTTCACTATTATGTCTTTTGTATCTATTCCACAACAAATCTCTTCTTTCTTTTGATTTTTTACATTCTGTATTGAACCATTTCTGTATTTTCTTATCTGCTTCTTTGTGCTGTGGGATGTACTTCTGGACTCCTATTTCATAAAATTCACAGAATTTTTTATATACAGCATTTAAATCTTGTCCTCTCTCATTTTCCCAATCAACTTCTAAGAAATACTTCTTTAGGTCTTGATAATTTCCCTTTTTATAGTTTAGGATCTTTTTGGAAGTGTCATTGCTGTTTACTATGTCATATGCTATCCTGAAGTTATAATTTAGTACTGCATGATCGCTTTTGCCGAGTGGAGGGTGATATATTAAACTGTCAATATCATTTTCTTGCCTAGTAAATATTAGATCTAGCACTGAAGGTACATCAAGTCCTCTTTTTCTGGTGGTTTCCCTCACATGTTGCGTTAGGAAGAACTCTTGTACGAGATCCAGGAGCTTTTGGTCCCAACAGCTTTCTTGGCTAATTATATCTAGAGTATTCCAATTTATATTTGTATTGAAATCCCCAGTTAGTATAATTCTTTCTGATTTCTCTTCCATTTTATGTAGTAATGATCTTAAACTCTGAACTGTACTCTCTGCCAGGTCCTCATATTCATCTCTTTCCCATGTGTTTGATCTGGGTGGCATGTACAAATTGGCTACAATTACTTTACCTTCAGATGTGTTGATCTCTACTGCAATCAGTTCTACTTCGTACTTGTGATGGTATATCTAGTGTGTGTGTGTGTGTGTGTGTGTGTGTGTGTGTGTTAGCGGCCACATACAGAAACCAGAAAGGACTTGGGTGGTATGAAAGAAATATGTAGGTGAATCTGAAGGTAAAAGAAATGCCAGCCCGAGATGACTGCATGCTATGTTAAGCGAATGAGTCAGAAAACGAGTTGTGGACATTAAGGATGTCCAAGAAGTGATGCTGGACAGAAGTGATTGGATAAACGTTGCAAGGAGATGCACTCCTTTGTAACTCGGAAATCCACGCAAAGGTTCTACAGTATTTCACTACTGGCATGAATCAATAAGTGGAATAGACCCGAGAATACGGAGGGCTTGTTTGATGACTGAATGAACAAATGGGCCAGATGTCACAGGGCACTCTGCAGACAGTGTTCCTTCTCTCTCTCTCTCTCTCTCTCTCTCTCTCTCTCTCTCATATTTTTTTTTAAGATCTTAATGTTCTTCCTGGTCAGTCTGACTGGGGGAACATGATGATAATGATGATGTATTTTTACTTTTTGTCTCGATAGGAATGTCTGAAAACAACTGAGGAATAAGTCTACTGAGTGACATAACTAAGGTACTGTACCATCAACAGCATCGCCTAGAAAGATACTGTACATCAGGGTATTTGGACAGTGATAAAAATGCGACTTCTGAATGAAGGAATGCACGCAGATCGTGAAGACAGCTTGTGTGAAAGTATAAGTAAAACATTTATGGAGCTGGAAAATCGCAGAACGGGAACAGGGAAGGGCTACAGAAAGTATGGCGTTCAGTGCAGTGGAAAACCTACTGGATGCGGTGAAGCTTACTGGTAAAGCTTGCTCAAGGACGTCCCAAGGAGGAAGGAAATAACTGACCTAGTAGCTGTACAAGTTAATTGTGGAAGTAAGACAAGGATGTGGAATGTCTCCATGCTTGTTCATCATCAACGAAGACGTAAGAGAAACGTAATGACCAAAAGATGAAAAAGGAAGAGAAACTGGCAATGGATTATGAAAGATGCAGATGTTGCTGTGGTGTTTGTTAGCAATGAAGTGGATCTTCTGGCAAAGTTCAGATTTTTGTGGAATGTGGATGATGTACCAATGTCTGAGGATGACGGCCAACTAAAGTGAAAAAAAAAAAAAAAAAACTGATTCAGCTTTTAATTAATTTTGCATGAGTAAAGATAAGCACTAGTGTTATGCTGGGTGTTTTTAGGTCGACTTCTCGTCCTAAAGACACCAGCGACTGAGCGAGGTCCTCTTTCGAGACCGGAACTAGAACACTTTAACAAAGGAACAGGGCATAAAAACACGGCAGGTCACCTTAACACATATATTGCCTTAATTCAACTTCCCTACAATATACATACAGTGGTATAGAATACAGGGCATAGGTACAGTGACAGGCTTATTAGTGGCAGTATTCACAACACCATATACATACAATGTGATTATCCTCAGTCAGTAACATGCATCAGTAATACAGAGGGGTTGAAGATACAGTCCATATAGTCCTTGTCCCCACAGTCCCTGCACACCGTTCTTAGTTTCTAGGCTTAGGTAATTCGCACTGTATGTTAGAGGATTCTGTCTGTGGATATGCTCACTGTTGGTTTTCACTGTATCACTGTTCTGGGTTCCAACACACTATACGGGTATGGTCAGTCTCTATTTCCCGGTGTGACACTAAGATTGCGCTAGAGAACTTCTTGGCCTGCTGAAACCTGGGTCTAGTTGAGATGGCGCCCAGGCGTAGCGGGTTGGCCCACAGGCGTGCCTTCCCGTAGGAGGCACGGAACCGCTACACGGGGAGTTGTGGCCTGGGTGTGGTCCTGGTGCAGGGTGCAGGGAGGCTCCCTCCTGGAGGAGCCTTGACCTTGTGAGTGGCCCTCGGGACCGGGGCCAAACAGGGCCAGGAGTTGTTCCTGGCGCCTCCTGCTCCTGGCGGAGGGTCAGAGTCAGGAGGAGCCTGGGAGGTCTCACCCTGGGGTCCGGGGGACGTCCCTGGGAGGCTGGGGACTGTGGTCGCCACGAGACCGGGGTGCCATCAGGGGTTGGCTGCAGCGTCCGTTCAGGGTGGCGTCCATCAGGTCCAGGCGTTGGCTAGGGGTGATCTGAAGGGCGTGGATCCCCTCCTCAGCAATCGGGCCCTGCTACCACTCCTCGAACAGCAGCTCCTGGGAACCACACCTGTGAAGAGAGTGGGGAGATTATCCCACGCGGCCTCTGGATGGAGGGTGAGCCGCGCCAGGGACCTCCTCCAACGAGGAAGCCATAGAGGCTGTGGATGAAGGGCATACAGTGACCAACCTTTCCCCAACACAGACAGTGGCCGATGTTGCGGTTCCATACACTCTGAGGGCAGCAGCAGAACGGTGTACATTGGCCGACCCTTCCCCGGCATGGACGGTGGCCAATGCCACGGTGCTGCTCCCGCAGGAGAAGGAGGCAGATGAAGGGCATATGGTGGCCGACCCTTCCCCGGCATGGATGGTGGCCGATGCAGCAGGGTTGCAGGGGGTAACAGCAGAAGGACGTACGGTGGCCGATCCTTCCCCGACACAGACAGTGGCCAGTGGCATGGTGCTGTTTTGGACTGTACCGTGACAAGTCCCACCCTGATCCTGACGAAGGCTGGCCCGACTGAGATGTCGTTGGCCATTACTGCGAGGATGCTGCTGGTCATGTTGAGGGGAAGAGGGGCGTACGTCCGTGACGTACCGAGGCCCGTCTCGATCGGACCCGGCGTATCCTTTACCTGCCCCACGGTGGTGTCTTCCTGGGGTGGGGGTGAGGTTGCATCTCCGTCCTATAAGGGGGGACTCTGCTGGGGAGTGTATCTCAACTAAAAATCGTACCTCATCCTAAGTAACAAATACAACGACTCGTGCTAGAAAGGTGGCTGATGCTACAGAAACCTGGACTGAGATTCATATACTTACGATCGATTTCCTTTCCTAACTGAAATTTTGACTGATGGGAATAATTTGAGACATAGGAAATTTCTGCACTTTTTCTGGATGTTCCATCAAAATCATTTAACAATTACGATCATTTTCCTCTTGTACCAAAGACCATACTGCTTTTACTATAAGTTCGTCTATAATTGCCATCTCTCCATCTTCAGTGTTGAGTTGTAACATCAAATTAACTCTAAAATATGATGCTAAGCACGAAGACTCGCTATGGAAAGGATGTGGAGACAAAATGTTGTCTGCTTCTGCCATTGAGCAATATGGAGTAAGCTGCAAAAGGGCGAAAATCTGGGCCAAATTAATATAGTTTGACAGGAAGGACGAACAAAGAGTGCAAAATCTTCTAAGGCTCATGTTCCTCTTGAGTTACGGGAGAGAACTGACCGTGCTTCTTTTTAACTTGGGTCCCTGATGAGGAACAGAAAATGTGAAGTAGAGGGAGTGCGAGAAGAGAGAACTACATGGGTTCATTATCAACATTCACAGGATCGTGTGAATGCGAGACACTTTCTGCAGGAAACAGAAAAGTCAGTGATGAGAACATCAGAAACTGTAGGCTACTGCAGAAAACGGAGACTAGTTTACAAATAAGAAGCAGTATATATTAGAAATACTGATACATGTGAATGATAATAGGTTAGAAAGCTGATTGACCAAAGGGTGGTGTTCTGGTGGCATGGCCACATGGAAAAAACGGATGTTTATTGTAGCTGAAAACGTTTATACGAGTGAATAAGAAATCCGAAGGTGGTGGGATACATCATGGAGACGACACACGGTGATCGAATTTGTGAAAAAAGATGTAACTAAGTATAGGAAATGTAATGGTCGGTTGAACTTGTTAGTGGCAAAAACGTGACTTTTGCACCGGTGCTCGTAGGACGAGAATGGATGTTCTTCTTTGTGGTGTGTGAAAGTCTACTGATATCACACTCAAAGTTTGGCCCGTTCTGTGTGTGTGTGTGTGTGTGTGTGTGTGTGTGTGTAACAAAATCACATAGTTTTTATCCGATTTTATCAAAATTGGTGGTGTTATGCTAGGTGTTCTTAGGGAGGCTTCCCGTCCAAAGAACGCCTGGCCTAGTATTGGGTTCTTTTCAAGACCGGGACGATACTACAAATACAGAAGGAACAGAGCATAAAAACTCAAGGCAACACCTTACATGTATGTTCATTAAGGGTCTACAAGAGCAATAGGATTTCTCACAATATCACTGACTCATCAATTCTTGGGCTACTGAACAGAGGTGAGCGTATCTCGCACGATACTTGACAGACACAGTTCACGATTCAGGGTGGTACAATTCACAATACAGTTCACAGTGCGTGGTGATACAGTCCACAGTATAGTTCACAGTACGGGATGATACAGTTCACGGTGCAGTTCACAGTTTAGGTTGTTACAGTTCACAGTACAGGGTGTTAGAACACTGGCTCTGGGTTACATGAGAGTCCGTAAGTCCAAACTCGTGATGATCACGGGGGGGGGGGCACCGACTTGACTTTGTTGCAGGGAGCACACAGAGGGGGGAGGGGGTGAGAATCTAAGTTGGTACAAGTGCAAGGGGGGTGAGAAGTTTGTTGAATCTTAATGTCACTACTACGCGTACAGGAGCCTTACTTCTATCACACTGCACTTCAAGTCACTGTCTGGTCACGGTCACTTAATGATTTCACTATTGGCACTTTCACTATGTATCCTCGTACTGTTACACACCTGAATCACTTTACATTCCGGGCAGGTTGAGGTCGTCCTCCGTGGGCGTGATGGAAGGCCCCGGGTGCTGGGGGCTGGGGACAGAGGTCTGGCTTGTGGGGTAGGGGCCAAACAACTCCTCCAGACGCCTTCTGAGCCGCTGAGTGGAGGATCCACGTCGCTTCAGCCGGGAGTGCGGTGGTTCTTGCCCTGTGGAGCCAGGAGCATTGTCGGGGACCCTGGGGCTGTGGTCCATGCCGGGGTGCTTTGCAGTTAGGAGGGGGCTGTGGCGGCGTTCCGAGGAGAGGTCCGTCAGGGGCAGGTCCTCCTCAGGGGCCGGCTGCAGGGAGAATAGCCCCGGTGACACTACAGGGCCCTGCCACCAAGCTGTCAGTGGTGGAATCCCTGGCTGGAGGCTGGTACTACGGCAGGTGGATGCGGGAGGATAACGTGCGGGCATAGAGCGGCTAGAGGCCATCTCTTGTCTGCAGACGCAGCTAGAGGCTGTCGCCTGTGTCTTGTCCTCAGAACTGCTACCAACTCTGCAGGTAGTCCTTGCGAAGCGGCTTGAGGCCGTCTCGTTAGTGGAGGAGCGGCTTGAAGTGGTCTCGTTAGTGGAGCGGCTGGAGGCCGTCTCGAGTGTGAAGCGGCTTGAAGCCTTCTCTAAAGTGGAGCGGCTTGAGGCCGTCTCCGTGGGGCTGTAAGGAGCATAGGATTCAGCTCCACCCCAATCCTGATGCAGGCTGGGCTGGAGAGAAGGTAGTGCGCCCGGGCTGAGGTGTACAGGTCGGGTCGGTTCCGGGGAGTAGGGGTGCGCAGCTACCCGAGCCTTGTGCTCTTATGACACAAACACCCCATACGCTGCATCTACCCCTCTTTTGTCGCCTCCTGGGGGTGTCGTGTCGTCTTACCCTGTTATGTTATCATGCCTTCTGTTGTTATCATTTCAGGTGGAAAGGTTGATGGACATTAACTGAGTAAAACTATGTTTTTTTTTTTCTTAACCACAGGTCAAAGATAAAGGTCCTAATAGTTTTCTGTAATGCTAGGTGTTTTACGGTAGGCTTTCCGTCCCTCTAACGCCTAGCGTGTAGCTGGGCTCTCTTTCTAGATCGGAGCTTAGACAAATAGGAGAGAGGCAGGACACAAAAACTCAAGGCAACAACCTTACACATGTATCACTAAATTCTACCGTGGAACAGGTAGATGTCACGAATACAGATACACTGGGCAAGGCCTAGATATGGGTTATTAGTATCGCGCAGGATACTACCCAGGTCAAGGTTGGGCAAGGTGAATAGCACTTAGGGCAGAGGTTTATATACTATTACTGCAGGAAGTCCAAGTTTGATATATCTGTGGAGTGGGTGGTACTATTTCACTGCTGGCAATTATTGCTTTAACACTGAAGTCTGTGTATGATTTTAGTATGATGCAGCGTTATCAGATGGTAGTGTATTCACTGTAATAGACCCGTATTTCACTGCTTGGCCGTGTTCATGGTTTCACTGTTACTTTTATTCTCTCCACCACTTTTATATTGTCACTGGTTAATTCACTGCTCTGCCTTCACGTCACTAAGTCATGGACACTGTGCATTCACTGTCACTCCTTTCAGGTCTGGGCGTTGTGGCGGTCAGGTACAAGGGTGGCAGAGGTGACCCAGCCTCACTACTGACGGGGCTGGGTTCCGCCGGGGGCCTCTGTGTTCAGGGGCCACGGGATCACGCGTAGAGGTGTCCTCTCTCGTCCAGGGCTGCAGGTGGCAAAGGGCCCCACGCTTTCGGGGCTTGGGGCGGGAGTACGGCCCTCAGGGCTGGGGCCAAATAACTGCCTGAACTTCTCGCTCAGGTGCCTGCCGAAGGACAAAGATCTCCAGCATCTGGGTGTAGGGAGGTCCTGCTTGGGGGTCCTGGGGGCGGTCTGGGGATCCTGAGGGCTGCGGTCACTGGTGCTTGGTGGCCTCGTCAGGAAGGGACTGCAGCGCTGGCCTATGTCGGGGTCCGTCAGGTGAGTCCTCTCCAGATCCGGCTGCAGGGAGAAAAGGCCAGGGGAAGTCACAGGGCCTCTCCAGTACTCCTCCAGGCTGGGGACTCCCTCTGAGTCGTAGGTTGGTGAACAGGAGTCAGCACCTAACGGAGGAGTGGCTACAGGCCGTCTCCTGCCATAGGGCCCAGCTACTGGCCGTGGCCTTCTAGGGGCACAGCTACAGGCTGTCGCTAAGGCCCGGCTACTGGCCATGGCCTGGGAAAGGGAGCAGCTACAAACCAACTCAGGGGCACCTTCAGAGCGGCTAGAGGCCGTCTCCTGATGAAGGTGGGAGCGGCTACAGGCCATCTCCTTCAGTAGGGTTGAGTAGCCACAGGCTGTCTCGGGAAGGGCACCTTCAGAGCGGCTACAGGCCATCTCCTGTTTTCCCTCAGAGTGGCTACAGGCCGTCTCGGAAAGGACACCTTCAGAGTGGCTACAGGTCATCTCCTGTTTTCCCTCAGAGTGGCTACAGGCGGTCTCGGAACGGACACCTTCAGAGTGGCTACAGGCCATCTCCTGTTTTCCCTCAGAGCGACTACAGGCCGTCTCCTTCGGGAAGGTTGAGCAGCTACAGGCCATCTCGGAAAGGACACCTTCAGAGTGGCTACAGGCCGTCTCCTTCAGGAGGGTTGAGCAGCTGCCGGCCGTCTCAGGGGTGCTGACTGGAGCTGGAGTAACAGCTCCACCCCGATGTTGGTCGGGGAAGGCTCGCCCGGAAGGTAGTCTTGTCTGTATTCCTGCTATGGGGGCGGCGAGTGAGCTCCGGGTCATAGAGGCGTGCGGCCCGGGCGGACTTATGTCGTTGTCGCCCTGAGTCCCGGCGCGCTGTCGTTGATCCTCTGTGGGCTCCTTCTGGGGGTGTTAGGTTGCCCCCTGTGGCACTATACTGCATTTTATTTTCATTTTTTATATAAAGCTGTTGTAGGCGTACTTCCTTATTCCTGTCTTCTTGATAGGCTGGACACCACAGTATAAAGTGTCCTGCTGCCCCGCAAAACTCACATTTAACACTGCCCCCTGCAAATCTCTTCTATTATTTAGTGGTAAATTATTTGTTCAACTTTTATATAATGTTATGGATGCAACGTTATTATTGTACAAAAGTATAGTTTTTACTACACATATCTACTGGTCTTTTCCATTTTCCACCTTCTCATGTATTATTCTTTTAAGTCATCTTTACTTTCTCGTAATCCACATTTTAGGCATTTGATGCAGCCTTGCATTATTCTATTCTGCATACTTGAGGCCCTTCTTTCTCCTCTCAGTGTTGATATCTGGGCATATCACTGTTTCCTGTTCTTTGTAATTCCTCTATTGTGTTTCTTTTAAATTCTAATATATTTGCCCCGTACAATAAAGTTGGGAGTTTTTTTTCCAGTATGTTTTGCTTTGTTTACATTGTTGATAAATTGATGACGTAAGACTGTGTGTGTGTGTGTGTGTGTGTGTGTGTATGTATATATATATATATATATATATATATATATATATATTTATTTATTTATATTACAAATAGTTTCTTCAACGTTATTACACGCCGTATGATACCAGAAAGAAAATAATGAAACCGTTCAGAATCTAGGACAGTCATCGCTCTTGAAAAACATAAACAACTAGCCGGTCATCCTTAAGCAAACTCATGTGGTGAAATCCATATACTCATTACTTTTAATATATGTGCTATAAAACAGATCTACCACAGAAAACTGTCAAGTGAGAAAGAAGTAAAGGCAATCATTGTGGTAAGGAGTACAGGCAGACCACAACCGCACCACGAAAGTACTCGCTGGTCAATTTTCAGCTTTCTCCATAGTTACGATAAGTCTCCAGCCCTCTTTTCAGAGTCTCAGATTCTTGCCTTAGCATCTGTACTCGCCTTCAAATCCTCTCGAAACTTTAACAATGGGGTGGTTGTGGGGGGACAGCTCCAGCTCGGACACCTCGGGGTCCTCTTCCAGCAGCTATGACTCCGGGTTCTCTTCGTCTGGGTCTTCATCCGGTTTTTCCAGCTTTGACAGTGGGTCTTCATCATACAGTGATTCCTCCTTTGGGTCTTCAGGTATGCTGTCCCTTTTATATATGGTGGTCAAGTACAGTAATGATTTGGGCTGCCCAGGTATTTAATGATAATATATTGAACTGGACATGGGCAAATGGTTTTATTACAGGATAATGGCTATTTCTGTTGACCATCACAAATAATGAGCATTTCATAACTGTCTTTTTATCTGTACAGTACTTGTTGTATTTTCCTTGATCATCTGATCAATTTCGGGTAATATTATTTGCATTTATGTATTTCTTTAGCTTTATTTTACTAATCTGACTGATTTTTATTTCTTCTGTCTGAAACTGCCTTTGTAAATACTTTACCTGATGCTGTACCCCCAACCTACAGAAATGGACGCTGTATTTCCAAGTGCCCCTAATGCACATAGTAGTATTAGTACATTTTCTAAATGGCTTGCTTGGGGTGCATTAGTACAGTACTCTACCATTTGGTTAGAACATCGGTAAGTATGGTTAGGTTAGGTTAGACTGGAACAGATTATGTCCCATCTTTCCTGTCACTACTTATTGCTTTTCTTTTTGTTACTGGTGGCTTTACATTGAGTGACAAGCCAAATGGTTTCCTGTAAGCCAAGGAACCATTTACAACGCTGGGTGGTAACCATATAACCAAACCATACGTGCTTCCTACGTGTCAAGTGGGTTGGTGGAGGGTTAGTGCCCCTCCCTGTAAAACAAATAACTCAGAGTCAAATGGCCACCCCGTACGGGATTATGGCGTCTGGCAAAAGAAAGAAGAAGAAGTTGGGTATTGATTTGACTTTTTGTTATTCAGCAATATCCATATGATTATTTTTAAAGCACTGACTCAAGTCCAGTCAGCAGGATCACTGATAGCAATATGCATTACTGCTGGTGTTCAGGCAGCCTCATCATATACTGGTACCTTACACTAGATACATTTTGCTGCAGAGGGACTTTCATGTGGTGGCACTAATGTAACCCGCTGGCTTAGATACCTAGTTATACAGATGTCCCTCTGCCTTCTCCCTTTCGTCATGAAAGATTGCTTACTTCTAGTAAAGATAGTAAAGAGGCTAGGATTAGGTAGCATGGCTCATAAAAGCACCCCTTCTCAAATTATTAGGCTCATTCTCAGTGTAACAGCCATAACGTAACTATTCTTTAACCCCTTAACCGCGGGGCGTCACTTTCGTGGTGCTCGGCCACAATGGATCATACCGCGGGGCGTCACTTTCGTGGTGCTCGGCCACAATGGATCATACCGCGGGGCGTCACTTTTGTGATTCTGTGTTATTTTGAATTATTCCGGGCTCTCAAGTGGTGGCTTGTATCATCTATCAGTACTGCCAATGTCCAACACTGGTCAGCACTCCAAATCTCATCTGTACTCCCATCCATTGTTGACATTTTAGCGATTTTACCCCCTTCGTGACTCCCTTCCCTACCTGCCCTCCATTACCCTGTCCTCTCACCTCCAACGCCACACTGCGCTATGCAAATTTCCCCCGGATTTTTCCACAGATTTCATCCATTGAAATAAGCCCTATGCCCTATACTTATACAAAATAATATATACCAAAAAAAATAAGGTAAGTGATAGTGTTATACACCAGGAATTGGCTAATTATCACCTGACAACACCTCACGTGCATTCATTCGCTACATTACCACCGTAATTTCCCCTCTGAATTATGCCTTGTAATCTATCTATCTATCTATCTATCTATTGCCAGACGCCTCAATCCCGTTTGGGGTGGCCACAAACAAATCGCCTCCAAGTCGCCCTGTCCCCCGCCATTTCACTGCCCTGCTCCCAACTCACACCCCCCTCTCTCATATACCTCTCCACCCCATCCCTCCATCTCATCCTCGGCCTCCCCCTCCCTCTTCCCCCCTCCACCTCACTCACATACACTCTCTTCGTCAGTCTTTCGCCCTCCATCCTCTCCACATGGCCAAACCACCTCAGTGTGTTCCTCATAACGCTTCCTATCACATCCACATCCACACCACAACGCTCCTTTATATCCTCATTCGTCAGCCTGTCTCTCCACGTGACTCCACAGGCTTCTCTTAAATAACTCATTTCCACTGCTCTCACTCTTGACTTGTGTCCTTCCAACAATGTCCAAGCTTCACTTCCGTACGTTAGAGTTGGTATCACAATACTGTCATGTAGTAACTTTTTCACTTCCATGCTCACTTCCCTGTTTCTTATCACTGCTTTCAAGGAACCAGCAACCTTTCTTCCCTGCTGTACCCTTTCAAGCACTTCACACTCCAAACCTCCATCCTTACTCATCACACTACCCATTTATTACGATGTCTGTAATAAAAATATATATCAGAAAGGAAGGGAGAAGCCTAAGTGACATTTACATTCACCTGGAACTACCTATTTCTTTATGTATTGCCGAGATTTTCTACCTATAAAAAATTAACCTGTAAGTTAGCAGCAGTCAGCCTCAGTGTCATTGTCAACCCTTCCCTTCTCAGATAAGCCGCGGCATTTAGTTCCTTGTCCTCCGCTGTAGTGAAACCATGTTGCACTCGCGCCCCGCCAATCCTGCCGCTTCTGCGCCCATTGCAAAGGGCCCCTTGACCTCTACCTCTAAGAAAAGTAGTGAGGGAAGCAGGAAAGGGCTTAGTGACTCTGCAGTGGCACGTGAACTTGCAGAATTGTCCATGGTGATGATGGACAGTGATTTTGACGATTCGGGTGAATCGTGTGATGAGCCGGGTGAGGTTATTGTGCCAGAAACTGCTACAACGAGTGCTTCAGTGTCAGAAGTAGTCTCTAGCTCCAAGGGAAAGGAGCCGTTAGTGCAGCAAGGCAAGGAATTTGGGAAGGGAGTGAAAAGGCGGCGTGTTAGCCCCAGAACAATGCCCCGCGTGACCCAGCCCGCCATGAGTCCCGAGTGCATTCACCTCCCCGTTCCCCAAGCCCCACTTCACTCATTTCTTCCTCATCGTCGGCTGAGTTATCTCCGGAGTCTTCATCGTCGGAGTCACCACCAGCATCAACGGTGAAGGCAGGCCGTAGAGGAAGAGGTAAATCAAGGACTGTGAAAAGTAGTGTTGTTAGTAGGGTAAGGGCTGCTAGTGCTGTACGGCAACCCAGGGTCAGTGCGAGTGACCTTGACCGAGATAAATCTGCCTCACAGCCAACCACCACCACGACCACCAGCCCTACACCGCCACGACAGGGAATCCTGGACGCCTTTGCGTGGACAGAAGGGTCAGATTTTGTGCCTGAAAATTTAGTATTTGATGAGAGCTCCTCAGGAGTTCAGCCTGCCTTCACTATTGACGAAAATGCTGAGTGTGTGGACTACCTTTTGGCCTTCCTAGATGACAAAGTCATGCAGCACATATGTGATGAGACCAACAGGTATGAATCACAACGTGATGCAAGTGGTACAGGTGCAGCCAAGATGCAACAGTGGTCCATAATGGGAGTGCAAGAGCTGTATGTGTTCTTTGCCCTCATGCTTCTCATGCCACACTCCAAGAAGCATGAGTTAGAAGAATACTGGTCCATAGACCCCTTACTACCCTCACCCACCTTCAATAAGTACATGGCCAGAGATCGCTTCCGGAACATCATGGGAAACCTGCACTTTGCCGACAACGATGTACCTTCCCAAACCAACCCACTCTGGAAGATCCGGGAGATTCTGAGCAGAATGAAGGATAAGTTTATGTCATTCTTCCACCCCTTTCAGAAGGTTGTCATTGACGAATCCTTGTTTTGTTCAGAGGACGTCTTCGGTTTGTTCAGTACATTCCAAGCAAACGCCATCGCTTTGGAATTAAGTTCTTTGTACTGTGCGACTGTAAGACGGGGTACATCCTTGACTTCGTCATTTATTCAGCCAGCACTGTCGATCTCGATAAAACACACCCCCTTGGCTTCTCAGGCTGTGCAGTGAAAGTGCTCCTTGAAAAGTATTTTGGTGGGAATCATGTGCTGTATACAGACAACTACTATACAGCACCGAAACTTGCCAAGTACCTTTCTGAGCACGGCATTAGCTCCTGCGGCACTGTCAAAAGTAATCGTGCCCACTTCCCCAAATTCACAGAGGCAGGAACCTCGCAGCGAGGAGACGTGCACCTACACAAGTCTGAGAAGATGCTGGCAATAAGGTGGCATGACAAGAGGGTCGTGCACATGCTCACCACCGTACATAAGGGGGAGATGACAGACAGTGGGAAGGTCGACCGTAGGACAGGCGAACCTGTGATGAAACCTGATGCTGTGTTGGACTACAATATCAACATGCGGCTGGTGGACAAGTCCGACATGATGATTGGTGAGATCGACTGCCTCAGGAAGAATACTAGGTGGTACAGTAAAGTTTTTCTGCATCTCATAGATATGATGATGCTGAATGCCTTCATCCTGTACAAGATGAAGGTCAAGCCACCCAAGTCCGTCTCCCTGAGGTTGTTTGCCAGGACTTGTGTCCAGCAGCTGCTGGAAAGATATGGTAGGGTGACAGCAGCAACTCCAAGGCGCCATCCAGTAACACTTCCCGACCGACTTGACCAGAGGGCGTATATGGATCGGCACAGACTTGAGCTTATGCCTGCCACAGGGAAAAGGAAGGCTGCGATTCACAGGTGTCAGGTGTGTGCACATACCACCCGCCGTACACCTGAGCACAAACGCACCTCTTGGCAGTGCGCTGAGTGCCAGGTTCCCCTCTGTGTTACCTGCTTCTTCGATTACCACAGCCAGAAGCAGTTCTAACAGTGCAAGTGTGAAAGGAGAATGATTTGGAAATAATGTGTAAATAGCAAGTGAAAGCAATGGATGTTCAGTACATATGATTGAACAGTGTATTATAGTTTTATCTTACTGAAAGTGACAGTGAATAACATAGTGTAAGTAAAATAGAAGGGTAAATATTGAAAATAGAATAGAAAATGTAAATAGTTATGTAAGTACTTAGTAATATAAGAATATGAGTACAAATACTCGTAATTTATGTTATAACAGTGAAAGTGAATCCGTGGCTCTCTACGTATTTTACTGAATGAAAAATTGAATGACTTCAGTGACTAAACTAATACTACTGAAGGAAACTTATGGAGAAAGACTCCAGATATATATAAGTGTGATATAGTAATAGAAATATAAAGTGTGAGGGGTTTTATAAATAATAAATGACAGAGTACCAAGAGCGAACTAGCGCAAGTGCGACGATCAGATGTGCTCGTAATTTCCATTGCTTTCACAGTGTTTTTTTTTTTTTGGAGTATGGATCCCAAACTACTTGAAAATCATAGAGTAGTGTTTATAGTGTTTATATCTGACTGTGGTAATCATATTAAGGGTTGTCGGGAAGTGTAAAGTGGAGACTTCGTTACCCAACTTCAGAGGTCTCCACAAGTACCGACGATGGCTCAACAAACATTCCAGGAGAAAGCTGAAGGTATGTGCCATAAGCATATGTAATTTTAATATTCTAGGACTAATAACTGATTTTTGGCAAATATTTTTTGAGAGTCTGTTGGAGCCCAAATAACCCCGCAGGACACGCAAAACATTGGTAAACATGCCCGCGGTGTAGGGGTTAAAGCACTGACACACACTACTGTATTACGGTAATTACATTTTGTGGTAGATTTGTACTCGAAAGTCAAAGAATTTGTTTCTCTTTGCAGTTCTATGCCCTGGTTTCTTCAGTTTTAATATGTGGCCTCTGGTGATAGTAGCTTTTCATATCTCTCTGGAAGAATTGAGTGGTGTCAACATTCTCATAGCCCTTTAAGATTTTAAAGGTTTCCATCATGTCCCTCCACTCCCCCTTCAGTCTTCTTTCTTCAAGCATGGTTAGTTTTTGGAGAGAGAGTCTGTCTTCATAGCTCAGATCCGCCTGTTCCAGTATGATCGTGGTGGCCTGTCGCTGCACTAGTTGTTTGTGGTGGCCTGTCACTGCACTCTCAGTTGTCAGTGCCCCTCCTGATGCATGGGGACCAGGCTTGGACTGCATACTTCAAGTGGGGATGGACAAGGACTTTGTACAGAGGCTTAAACATTTCTGCATCCATACAAGTAAAAGTTCTTTTAATCCTCCCTACTGCAGGATTTATCTTTGCAGCTGCTTTGGAGATGTGAAGGGATGACCTGAGTTTGGAGTCAATGTGCATTCCAAGGTCTTTTTCCTGTTCTGCCTTCTGAAGGAGAATGTCATTCATAAGGTAGTCATAATATGGTTGTCCTTGCCAATTTGCATCACACTGCATTTCATTTCAACCCATTATTCACTGCTGAAGTTTGAGTATGCCTAACTGAAGGATTTGTTTATTAAGTGGATCTCTGATGATCCCATCAGCAAATAAGATCCCACGAGACTTGTGTCTCCTCTAGTATGTCATAAACATAGACCAGGAACAGGAGAGGACCAAGGATGCCACCTAGCCATATTTCACTTAAGTCCTCCCTCCATTCTCAGTAAGAAACCTTCGCACATACCCTCTGCCTCCAGTTCTTCAAGAAGCTTTTTATTCAGTCTAGCACTTTGCCTTTAATCCCTAAAGCCTGAAGTACCCGGTATGGCTACCAACCATCAGTGGGGCACTGTGTCAAAGGCCTTCCAGCAGTCTAGATATATTACATCTACACGTTTTCCCTTGTTCCGGGCATTTTCCAAGTCTTCAAAGTATTCTAACAGCTCATGGTGGTCCTCAATCTGTGTCTTGTGTTTTTCAAGGATCTTTACCCCTAAATGGCTGCCAGCATTGAGCAACACTTTACCATAAACGTGCTGGTGATGTCAAATTAACGCAAGCTATAGAAAACTGTGAACAACTTGGGAAGAGAACAAAGGTCAGTGGTACGTTTACCTGACCCTGCTCTATCACCCCATGCACTCAGGTGGTCGCTCTTTCTCATGTTTTTGTCCATATGTTAATGGCACATACAAAGTGAATTTTATGATAACTTCTGCGAATCACAGGGTGTGTTTAGGAAGCCAGAAAAACATATTGCCTGGTTTGCCACACGATCCTCATTGCATCTGTAAGAAAAAGAAATTGGTTCTAGAATTATGAAAAAATGGTCCCTGGGCCAGCCAGGGACGCCTGCAAATTTCTGAACTCACGGCCACTGAGGAGCTAAAAGGGACAGAAGTGAGACTAACAGGTCAATGGTGGACTGCGGGAAAAGGGTAATTTCAACCTAAAGTCAACTTGATTCACATTTCAGGTGGGTCTGAGACCACAATAACAACAATATTGCTTTTCTTTTCACCGTTTCTAGTCCAAAAGTAAAATAAAATATGTATGTTGAATCTGCTGTACTGGTAGTACTTAAGTGATATAGGACTGTAAAGATGTAAGAAAACTGTTGGAATTACTGTGCCCCAGCTGTAAAATTTTACCAGTTATTAATGTAAGTTACAACTGTAGCCTGCAGTTTTACATTCCTCCTTTTCTGACTGGTTAAGATTACACCTTCTAAGTGACACACAATGGTAAGCCTGAAAGAAACCTGGAGGTATTATTACTTAACCAATACAATATGTTTCATAAGGAAAAAAACTGCATCTACAGTTTACATTATGCCATAATCAGAATTATGAAGAAATTGTTAGGTGTAATGGCAACTACAGTATAATATATATACTGTATGTTATAAAAGAGATACTGCACAAGGCAGGGCAGTGGATGTTGATGTGGCCCTAATAAGAGAGGGCAGTGTTTGGAAACTCCCTGTAGAGTTGTTTGCAGATGATACTGTGTTGTTAAGTGAAGACAAAGGGGAGCTACAAAGCTCGGTGGATGAGTTTGGAAGAGTATGTAAGAAACGGAATCTAAAGGTGAATGTAGGGAAGAGTAAAATTATGATCTTCGAGAGAAATGAAGCCAGTGAATGTACTGTACAGTGAGGTTGGATGATGAGGAAATGGAAAATGTGAGTTCATTTAAGTACTGTACTTGAGTAGCGTGATGAGTAAGGATGGAAGTTTGGAGGGTGAAGTGCTCGAAAGGGTACAGCAAGGAAGAAAGGTTGCTGGTTCCTTGAAAACAGTGGTAAGAAACAGGGAAGTGAAAAAGTTATTACATGACAGTATTGTGATACCAACTCTAACGTATGGAAGTGAAGCTTGGACGTTGTTGGAGAGACACAAGTCAATAATGAAAGCTGTAGAAATGAGTTATTTGAGAGGAGCATGTGGAGTCACATGGAGAGACAGACTGACAAATGAGGATGTGAAGGAGCATTCTGATGTGGATGTGGATGTAATAGAAAGCATTAGGAGAAACACACAGTTGGTTTGGCCATGTGGAGAGGATGTAGAGTGAGAGACTGACGAGGAGTGTGTACGTGAGCGAGGTGGAAGGGGAGGCCAAGGATGAGATGGAGGGATGGAGTGGAGAGGTATATGAGAGAGGGGGGTGTGAGTTGGAAGCAGGACAGTGAAATGGCGGGGGACAGGGTGATGTGGAGGTGATTTGTTTGTGGCCACCCCATATGGGATTAAGGTGTCTGGCAATAGACAGATACTGTACCCATTACTAAATTTTACCATACTGGTAACAGACTCTTTTATTTTAATATTCATAAAGTCACACACACACACACACACACAAAACTAAATGTCAGGAGAAAGCATTAATACATTCAACAAATGTGGTGTTGGCTGAAAAGCTGAGGGGCTTAACTGATGTTCTGCAACTTTTACTGAATTGCTTACTACCTCTTGTCTGCAGTTTCTGGCCTAGATGGCCATTAATGGATGCCAGCAGCACTGTGTATGTGTGTGTGTGTTCTTACCTAATTGTATCCTTACAGGAATGAGTCAAGCTCATACTGTCCCGTGTCTTAAACCATACTTATCGTACATATCCTTAAATATGTGAATTGTTTTGGCACACACTATTTCATTCGGTGGAGCATTCCACTGATCAATTGCTCTATTTGGGAAACTAAATTTCCTTACGTCTTTATCACCTCTCGTTTTATGGAGTTTTTTTGCAGTATCCTCTTGCTGATGCTTCCCCATATGTTAAGTAATCATTTATGTCTATTTTCTCCTTCCCTGATATGCATTTATACAGCATAATCATGTCACCTCTATTCTTTCTCTCCTGTAGTGTTGGTAGATCCAGTTTATTTAGTCTTTCTTCGTAGCTTAGATCCCGTAAGCTTGGTACCCATCTTGTAGCGGTCCATTGAACTTTTTCAATCTTATCTAAGCGTTTTTTGAGATGAGGACTCCAGACTACTGATGCATACTCCAGGGTTGGTCTGATGAATGATGTTATTATCTTCTTAGCATGTCTTCATTTATGTATGTAAACGCTGTTCTCATATTGGCAAGCAGTGTATACATGTTCCGTACCTTCTCACTGATGTGGTCAGCCAGAGATAGTCTGTTATTGAGACAATCACACTTAGGTCCTTCTCTCTTTCTGATGTGTTTAGGGTTTTATTTCCTAACATATAATCCAAATCAGGTCTTTTTTCACTTTTACCAAACTTGATTACATGATACTTGTCCACATGGAATTCCATTTGCCATGTATTACTCCATTCACGAAGTTTATTTAATTCTTCTTGTAGCTCTTTACAAGAGTCTGTGTTAGTAATTCTCCTTTGTATTTTTGCATCATCTCCAAACATATTTTGATAGCTTTCATTTCCAGTGTTACTGTCTGTATCATTTATATGCACTAAAAACATGATTGGTGCCAGCACTGAGCCGTGTGGTACTCCACTAGTCACTTCTTTCCATGATGAGCAATTTCCCCTTAGCACTGTTCTAATTTTTCTTTTCATGAGAAAATCTTGCATCCAATAATACAGTTTGCCTCGAATTCCTCCTTGATGGTATAGTTTCCATAAAAGTCTTTGGTGTGGTACTGTGTCAAATGCTTTCTTGAAATCTAAATAGATATTGTCCACCCATCCTTCTCTTTCCTGTAATGTGTCTGTTACTCTATCATAGTAGCTCAACAGATTAGTAACACATGATTTTCCTTTTCTGAAACCAAACTGTCTTTCAGTTATCATACTGTATTCTTCTAGGTGATTTACCCAAGCTTTTCTGATAAGCTTTTCTAATACCTTGCTTACAACACTGGTTAATGATACTGGTCGGTAGTTGAGTGGCTTTTGTCTAGTCCCTTTCTTGAATAAGGGAACAATGTTTTCTTCCAAATATCAGGTAGTTTACCTTGACTCAAGGATTTCTTGAAAATTAAAAATAATGGTTTACTTAACTCCTTTGCACATTCACATAGCACCCAACATGAAATTTCATCAGGACTATTTGCTTTTCCTTTGTCTAATTTACTTAGCTCCTGTATTTCTTATTCTGATGTTGTATATCTGGTAGTATGTGTGGGCATGCATGTTCCACTCAATCCCTCTCAAAATTTTTTTCCTCTGTAAAAACTGATTGGAAATTCTGTTTAGTGCTTCACAAATATTCTTCTCCTGTGTATGGGTGATTCCATCGTCCGTAATGGATTGTATTTTATCTTTTTGGTTTTGCTTCTGATGTAGCTGTAAAATAGCTTTGGTTGATCACTTCTTTTATTTATGATATCCTCCTCAAACTGTCTTTGGGCTTCCCTCCTTATTCTTGTATAATCGTTTCTTGCCTGTTTGTAATTATTATATGCCCTTTCACTATTCTGTCTTCTGTATCTATTCCACAACAAATCTCTTTTTTTCTTTTGATTTTTTACATTCTGTATTGAACCATTTCTTTATTTTCTTTTCTGCTTCTTTGTGCTGTGGGATGTACTTCTGGACTCCTATTTCATAAAGTTCACAGAATTTTTCATATATAGCATTTAAATCTTGTCCTCTAAGCTCCTTTTCCCAAGTAATTTCTAAGAAGTACTTCTTTAGGTCATGATACTTTCCCTTTGTATAGTTTAGGCTCTTTTTGTAACTTTCATTGCTGTTATCTATTTCATATGCAATCCTGAAATTGCGATTTAGTATTGCATGGTCGCTTTTGCCGAATGGTTTGTGTGTGTGTGTGTGTGTGTGTGTGTGTGTGTGTGTTCTTACCTAATTGTATCTTTACAGGAATGAGTCAAGCTCGTACTGTCCCGTGTCTTAAACCATATTTATCTTACATATCCTTAAATTTGTGAATTGTTTTGGCACACACTATTTTATTCGGTGGTGCATTCCATTGATCAATTGCTCTGTTTGGGAAACTGAATTTCCTTACGTCTTTATCACCTCTCTTCTTATGCAGTTTTTTGCAGTGTCCTCTTGCTGATGCTTCCCCATATGTTAAGTAATCATTTATGTCTATTTTCTCCTTCCCTGATATGCATTTATATAGCATTATCATGTCACCTCTTTTCCTTCTCTCCTGTAGTGTTGGTAGATTCAGTTTATTTAGTCTTTCTTCGTAGCTTAGGTCCCTTAAGCTTGGTATCCATCTTGTAGCGGCCCTTTGAGCTTTTTCAATCTTGTCTATGTGTTTTTTGAGATGAGGACTCCAGACTACCGATGCATACTCCAGGGTTGGTATACATGTTCCGTACCTTCTCGCTGATGTGGTCAGCCGGAGACAGTCTGTTATTGATAATCACACCTAGGTCCTTCTCTCTTTCTGATGTGTTTAGGGTTTTATTTCCTAACGTATAATCCCAATCAGGTCTTTTTCCACTTTTACCAAACTTGATTACATGACACTTGTCCACACTGAATTCCATTTGCCATGTATTACTCCATTCATGAAGTTTATTTAATTCTTCTTGTAGCTCTTTATAAGAGTCTGTGTTAGTAATTCTCCTTTGTATTTTTGCATCATCTGCAATATTTAGATAGCTTTCATTTCCAGTGTTACTGTTTATATCATTTATATACACTAAAAACATGATTGATGCCAGCACTGAACCCTGTGGTACTCCACTAGTCACTTCTTTCCATGATGAGTAGTTTCCCCTTAGTACTGTTCTCATTTCTCTTTTTATGAGAAAATCTTGCATCCACCAAAACAGTTTGCCTCAAATTCCTCCTTGATGGTACAGTTTCCATTAAAGTCTTTGGTGTGGTACTGTGTCAAATGCTTTCTTGAAATCTAAATAGATACTGTCTACCCATCCTTCTCTTTCCTGTATTGTGTCTGTTTCTCTGTCATAGTAGCTCAACAGATTAGTAACACATGATTTTCCTTTTCTGATACCAACTGTCTTTCTGTTATCATACTATGTTCTTCTAGATGATTTACCCACACTTTTCTTATAAGCTTTTCTAATACCTTGCTTACAAAACTGGTCAGTGATACTGGTCGGTAGTTGAATGGATTTTGTCTATTCCCTTCCTTGAATAAAGGGACAATATTTGCTTTCTTCCTAATATCAGGTAGTTTACCTTGACTCAAAGATTTCTTGAAAATTAAAAATAATGGTATACTTAACTCCTTTGCACATTCTCGTAGTACCCAACATGAAATTTCATCAGGACCACTTGCTTTTCCTCTGTCTAATTTACTTAACTCCTCCTGTATTACTTTTTCTGATATTTGTATATCTGGTAGTATGTGTGAACATGCATGTTCCACATAGTCCCTCTCAAAATTTTTTCTTCTGTAAAAACTAATTGGAAATTCTTATTTAGCGCTTCACGAATATCTTTCTCTTGCGTATAGGTGATTCCCTCGTCCATAATGGATTGTATTATATCTTTTACTTTGGTTTTGCTTCTGATGTAGCTGTAAAATAGCTTTGGTTGATCACTACTTTTATTTATTATATCCTCCTCAAACTGTTTGTGTGTGTGTGTAATTCACCGGGTCGGTCAGGATCACTTGATGGTCGTGATCGTCAGCTTTTTAACCCTCCCGGAAGTGAGCTGAGAGCTCATATAGTCCGATCTAAGGGCAAGGCTGTGACCTTCACACACGCACACACCCATCCCCTTGCTCAAGGGACAGTAACCACCCACTTCGTCAGTGAAACTTTTCGCAACCTGAGCGAGGCGCGAACTCCCGTCCACCAGTTGGCAAGTGGGAACGTTACCACTGCACCAGCGAGCGGTGTGTGTGTGTGTGTGTGTGTGTGTGTTTTAAGCATACCTGTATACTGGTGACTTAATGCATTATGAACATGATGGTTGGGAACCAGTTAACCCTGTTCCACTTCATTCTGATCCATCCCCCTTTTTAGCATAATCTATCTATCTATCTAGCTATTGCCAGACGCCTCAATCCCGTTTGGGGTGGCCACAAACAAATCGCCTCCAAGTCACCCTGTCCCCCGCCATTTCACTGCCCTGCTCCCAACTCACACCCCCCTCTCTCATATACCTCTCCACCCCATCCCTCCATCTCATCCTCGGCCTCCCCCTTCCTCTTCCCCCCTCCACCTCACTCACATACACTCTCTTCGTCAGTCTTTCACCCTCCATCCTCTCCACATGGCCAAATCACCTCAGTGTGTTCCTCATAACACTTCCTATCACATCCACATCCACACCACAACGCTCCTTTATATCCTCATTCATCAGCCTGTCTCTCCACGTGACTCCACAGGCTCCTCTTAAATAACTCATTTCCACTGCTCTCACTCTTGACTTGTGTCCTTCCAACAATATCCAAGCTTCACTTCCGTACGTTAGAGTTGGTATCACAATACTGTCATGTAGTAACTTTTTCACTTCCATGCTCACTTCCCTGTTTCTTATCACTGCTTTCAAAGAACCAGCAATCTTTCTTCCCTGCTGTACCCTTTCAAGCACTTCACCCTCCAAACCTCCAGCCTTACTTAATTTAGAAATTTTCAAACTGTATGGATTTCTTATGCATACACTGCACATTACCATATCTGTTGATATACAACATCTGTGCACTCTAAAGAGGTCTCTGTGAGCACCCAGCTGAAGTGAAAGAATTTCTGCAGATTACCTGGTTCATATGTATGCGAGTCCAGGGCTATAATGGCCACAAAAGCGGATGAGAAACTCTAGCTTGAAACACATATTTTAAAAGTCACTAACCCTTCGTGGACAGAGAGTGTCCTTCAGATGTTTAAAATAGTTTGGCTGTAACCAAAGTAAAGTCCAGTGTTCCAATAGTCCTTTTGAGATGAAAGATAAAATGCTACCGTATTTATTGGTTGTGTGAGGTCATTATTTTATCACAATGGTAATTTGATTTTTTTTTTTTCCCTAAATGCAGAATAGAAGGAACCAAAGGCTAGAAACCCACAAATTGTTCCCTCCAAGAAAAAAATAAAAAACAACACTAAAGGAGCACTCACTGGAGCACATCTCTCCAACAAGGGCAACATAATTTCCAAATCACTCTTCATAAAGGGTTAGGGTTTCTCAACATTGATTAGAGTTTCGCAAAAAGTTTTCCGGCTCCAGAGTCTGTAATATGATCCGGATTGATCCCAAAAGTTAATTGGCTGTTCCCTGGGACATTGGCTATCTACCCACCAAATTTGGTCCAAATCTCTCCTTTAGATTATGGCAACTGGCAATAGATAGATAGTTTTTGAGTAATCCTGCTAACAGACAAACTAACATGCAAACAAACAAACAGGGGTGAAAACATACTCTCTTTGTTAGAGAGAATAATAGAGCCAAATTTAAGATCCAATCTTTTTCAAATGCCCAGACACACTGTGTTTAAAAGGCTGGAGGTCATAGATAGTTGGATATAAAGTAGACAGAGAAAGACAGTTTCAGAGGTGACTGGTTGCATACATGAGGGACTGGGAGTAATGGTTAACTTTGCATTAGATAGTTGGACAGAAAAAGGATGAGAGTTTGCTGCTAGATGTGTCCTACATGCCCACCATAGAGATGGAGAGATGCATCCAAACAGTTCAGAGAAGCAGTGACCACTGAGAAAAAAAAAAAAAAAAAAAAAAAAAAAAAAAAAAAAAAAATATAAAGATAAAGATGCAACACTGCAATGAAGAGACAGAGGTTGAAGGGAGAGTTTACTCTACACAGGGGTGAATAAAGTCCATGTATGAAGGGAGAGTTTACTCTACACAGGGGCGAATAAAGTCCATGTATAAAGTCAACAAATGTGCAGAGGTAAAGAAGGCACAGAGTCAGCTTGGCAAGCCTAATCTCTTAGTAGCAGATTTTACAAGGGAGGTACAGGTATACCCCGGTTTAACAATGCAATTGGTTCAGTAAAAACTCATCGTTGGGTGGGGTATCATATCTCGGGGTAGATTTAACATGTAACGTATAGGGATGTGTTTTTAAGCCTTGGGTTTCCCCCCCAACCAAGTCCTAAACCCACTCAAATGAGTCCAAAAACAAGTTCAAAGCCAATCTATCTGGCCTAATTGCTGTCAAAAAAAAGCTAACCTAAGCCTACTGCCCGTAAATACTGTAACTCACTAAAACCAACAAATAAAATCTGAAAATTGTCAAATATAAATCAGGAAAACATCATGCGTTGTAAACTGTACCCCAAAATGACAATGTTTGCCCCACCTATGGCCAAAGCACATTAATCTAAGTCTAAAAACAGTTCATAAATCAACCTAAACACAGAACTTTAGTCTAACATATCATCAAAATTGGTTAAAAAAAAAAAAAAAAAAAAAAAAAAAAAAATTAAAACCCACCATTAAACCAGGGTATGACCAACGTTAGGCAGGGTATGGTGGTATTTCTACCCCCATCGTTAAACCGGGGTATCGTATATCGAGGTATACCTGTACTGTACTTTGATCTTTCCAAGATAAATCCTGAGAGAATGAAACCCCAAGTATGTTCAAAGATGATGTAGGATTGAGTTGGGTATTGTTAAAAATTAGAGGATATTCCCATGGTACATTCCAATGGGTCAAAAGATGTAAAAACAGATGTTCATGTGATAGGTTTTGATAGGTCAAAAAATGTATGAAATGACTTTTTGAAGCATTATGAACAACAATATTACTTTGATCCCAATCAGAGATATGAACCAAGTCAGACAATGCGTGTGCCTAGCCTCATCCCTTGTTTGCCAAAGTAGTTGCTGTGATGGATGCTGCGGGATGCGGATGGAAAGGCGATAGGTGGAGTCACCAACGGATGAATGAATAGGGTTAGAGGTACAGCTTAGAAGGTCACTGATGAATAGAAGGAAGAGAGTTGGTGACAGGACAGAGCCCTGAGGAACACCATTACTGATTGCCCTAGGAGAACAACGTTGGCTATCTACAGCAGCAGCAACAGAATGACCAGAAAGGAAGCTAAAGATAAAGGCACAGACAGGCTAGAAATTGTAAGAGGGCAGTTTGGAAATTAAAGATTTATGCCAGACTTAACTGAAAGCCTTTGAGATGTCATGTGCAATGGCAAAGATTTTGCTAAAGTCCCAATAGGAGAATGACCAGGAGTCAGAAAGGAAGGTGAGAAGAATACCAGTGAAGCATCCATGGCGGAACCCATACTGACGATCCGAAAGAAGGTTATGATAGGAAAGGTGCTTTATTTTTTATTATTATTACAGTATTATTATTATTATTATTATTATTATTATTTGTGGTAGGTGGGGGCGCTCACCATCCACTCACTCGATGTAGTGCTGCTCTTGGGTGTCTGCCCTTTCCTCTCTTCCATCCCTCTTTCCTTCTATCCTCTTCTGTCTTCCTTTTGTTCATTCTTCCCTTGTCCTTCTGCCTATGGGCAACTTTACACTCCCTCTTCTGTCTTTCTTTCCTTCATTCTTTTCTCTTCCTTCTGCCTGTGAGTGACTCTACACTGAGAGACAAGCCAAATAGTTTCCTGTACACCAGGAAACCATTTACTACATTGGGTGGTAACCATATAACCAAATTTTGGCGCCTGGTTGTTTAGTGGGTAATTATTGCGCTCCAGTCGGATTGAGCCGGTGAAGGTTTATAATCAAGGGATGGTTGGGGTTCATTGCTCACGTAATGCCACTCAGGAATGAGTGAGGCTGGTCACTCTCATCTTAAATGTCAGGACCAACTGCCTAGCCCCGGGCTCCTACGCTCCTCATGGGGCAATGTAGGATTGGATGATAGACAGACAGATAGATTATAATTATTATTATTGTTATTATTATTATTATTTTTAGGAAAAGATTCCAAACTTTACGAATACAGGAGGTTAAAAGAGTTAGGAGGTAGTTAGAGGGCTGGGAATGGTCACCCTTCTTCAAGACAGGCTGAATGGGAGGAAACTTCTGCCAAGAAGGAAAGGTACAAGTTGACAACCAATGGCAAAAGAGTTTACCCAGATAGGGTGTATGCACAGTTCTTGAGGACAACATGAAAGACCCCCTCAGGCTCATATGCCTTGTTAGTATTGAGGCCAGTGATGGCAGAAAACACATCAACTGATGAAATTTTAATGTCATCCATGAGGAAGTCAAAGTGGGGAAGTGATGGAGGGTGTAGCTCCATTTTTTGGGCACTTGATAAACATAATGCTTCCCTTTTCTTGTCTTTGAATCCTACCCACATCATTAAAAGTACAAAATTTGCTAATGATGATAATGAAAAATGTCATAAAACCCATTTCATCCAAGGAGTCTCATAAGCTGCTATCTGGCAGGAGTTTGAGTTAAGTAAGTAGTCATTAAAGTACTGAATCACTTAATGATGATTTCATTTAACTCCCTTAGTCTGGGTTGTTTCCTAAGGTGAATTAACTTGGCATAAGCCAGATTAATATTATAAGTTTTCATTGTACTGATACATGTATTCCTACAATTTCATTGTCACTGGCTCACCACTACATGGGGATGAAATATCAAAATGGAGATACAATAGCTTCCTGGGGAAGAATACTGTTGTTTACTTTTAATTTTTGTCTTCAGCATAAAATTAATAATCTTTGGCTGAAAGAATGATTTTACTTTAATTTAGGTACCAGAGACAATACTGTATCAGTTGTGATTCTCTTAACAGTGTGGACTAACTCTCCCCCCTCCCCACAGGTATGGACAGTGGTAGTAGCAGTATGGGAGGATTGGGCAAGGATGCAGAACTCCAGTCATTCCTTGTTATGGAGCAACAAAAAGCACAGATGCAGGCCATGGTAAGAATGTGTTGTGTCTGTCATGATGCAAGTTATGGTGAGAGGCATTTTGTGTATTGATGATGAAGTAAGTGATAGTGAGAGGTGTTTGTGCATAGGTAATGATGATAATGATGACTTTGCAAGTAATGGTGTGTGTGTGTGTGTGTGTGTGTGTGTGTGTGTGTGTGTGTGTGTTTGTTTGTGTGTGTGTGTGTGTGTGTTTACCTATTTGTAGTATACAGGAATTGAGCAATGCTCGTGTTGTCCTGTCTCCATATCCACATTTATCTAGTTTACTTTTACACACATGAATGTTTTTCTCCTGCACCATCTTTTTGTCTGTCGTTCCAAATACTTATGTATTTACCCAATATACCTAATTGAGATACACACGAAATATGCTATGCTCGTGGATTCCCATCGCTGTTTCACAGTAAGTCAAATTTAGCTTTAAACTCGTTTAAGATTTTAGACTGGATGATCTCTTTGTCCAGGCTATTCCATAAATCTATACTTCTGTAAGGAAAGATATATTTCTTGATATCCTTCAAGCAGCTTGACTTTTTCAATTTCATTCAAGGTTATGAAGGAGTGCATGGGGGATGTGCATATGGTCTAAGGAATGCAGAAGGGGAAAGGATACTCGAGTTTGGGGAGGCAACGGACATGATTGTGTGCAATACATATTTTAGGAAAAGAGACAGTAGGTTAATTACGTATGAGTCTGGGGGAAATAGCAGTCAGATAGATTATTTTCTGGTTAGGAGGGCCGATAGGAGGTTAGTGAGGGATGTTAAAGTTATAGGAAGTGAGGAGTGTGTGCAGCAGCACAAACTATTGATTTGTGATATGGTGCTTAAAGAACAAGTGATGAAAAAGAGGACTTATGTACCTAGGAGGAAAATATGGAAGCTGAAAAACCAAGTAGTAAGGGATGCCTTCTATGGCGAGTTGAGGAGAGTGGTGGCTGAACAGGGAGCTGTAGACAGAGGCATTAATGAACAGTACAGAGCCCTCAAGAACAATTTCTTGAGAGTTACTGATGTAACATGCGGCTGGACAAGAGGACCACCAAGACATAAAGTAACTTGGTGGTGGGATGAGGGTGTAGAAGCTGCAATTAAGGAGAAAAGAAGGCTTTTCCGGGAATGGAAGAAGGGTGGTAGCAAAGAGGAATATTTGGCTGCCAAGCGTAGGGCTAGGAGAGAGGTATACAGGGCAAAGTCTGAGTCACAGAGACAATTACTTGATAACCTAAATCATGGGGAAAGGAAAAATATATTTAGGATGGCAGGTCAGGTGAAGAGGGATAATCGGGATATCATAGGTGAGCAGTGTGTGAAGAATGATGAAGGAAGGGTAGTGGTGAACAGTGAGGATATTAAAGATGCATGGAGAGAGCATTATACCCGGTTGTTGAATGAGGAGTTTGACTGGGACAGGGAAGGTTTGGAGCCAGCAGATCCAGTGTCTGGCCCTTGGCCTTTGATTGATACTGCTACTGTGAGTGAGGCAATAGGCAGGATGAGGGTGGGGAAGGCAGTAGGTGTGTCTGGGTTGACTGCCGAAATGTTGAAGGCCTCAGGCGATATAGGGGTGAGTTTAGTCACTGACCTGAGAAATAGGATTATTTATGAGTGTGTTGTCCCAGATGATTGGCTGAAGAGTGTAATTGTAAATGTGTATAAAGGGAAGGGTGATGCCCTGGAAAGAGGGAATTATAGAGGTATAAAGCTTTTAGATCAGATAATGAAGGTAATGGAGAGAGTTTTGGAAGGTATGATTAGAGAAAGAGTGAATATTGATGAGATGCAGTTTGGGTTTATGCCAGGTAGGGGGACCACTGATGCCATATTCATTGTTCGACAGCTTCAGGAAAAATATATTGGTAGGAGACGGGATCTTTATTTTGTTTTTGTCGATTTGGAAAAGGCCTTTGACAGAGTCCCTAGAGAGGTGGTGAAGTGGGCAATGAGAAAGCTTGGCTTGGAGGAGTGGCTGGTTAGGGTGGTTATGGCCATGTATGTGGGTGCTCACACCCAGGTGAGAGTGAATGGAGATTTGAGTGATGAGTTTTCCGTGAATGTTGGTGTGCATCAGGGGTCAGTCTTGAGTCCCATGTTGTTTATCATGATACTTGAAGCCCTTTCACGTGACTTTAGAAACGGACTCCCTTGGGAGTTGTTGTATGCTGATGATTTGGTGTTGATTGCAGAGAATGAAAGGGAGGTGGAGGAAAGGTTTAGGAAGTGGAGAGATGGTATGGGGCAAAAGGGTTTAAGGGTAAATGCAGATAAAACAAAAGTGATGATATCTAGGGTTGGTGGCGGTACTGTCAAAGACGAGGGAGAGTGGCCATGTGCAGTTTGCCACAAGGGCGTGGGAAGTAATTCCATCTTGTGCGGTGTGTGTGATAAATGGGTGCATAAGAGATGTAGTGGTATCAGAGGTAGACTGCGAGATAATGCTGATTTTATGTGTACGGCGTGCCGGGGTGAGCAGGTGGAGATCGTCAGACGTGAAAGGATTGAACTTGCTGGTGAATCTCTTGAGTGTGTGGAAGAGTTTTGTTATTTAGGAGACATGTTGTGTGCTGGAGGTGGGGCTGGAGCTAGCTCTGTGGCTAGGGTGAGAAGTGGTTGGAAGAAGTTCAGGGAGCTCTTGCCTCTCCTGACATTGAGGGGGCTCTCCCTACGTGCTGAGGGGTCTTTGTATGCAGCGTGTGTTAGGAGTGTAATGCTGTATGGCAGTGAGACCTGGGCAGTGAAGGAGGAAGACATTCGCCGGCTCAGACGTACAGAAATGACAATGATTAGGTGGATGTGCAGTGCGTCCCTGCGTCCAAGGCCTGGAGGGGCTGGGTTTACAATGGAAGAGTTGAGAGGTAGGATGGGACTGGAGTGTATTGGTGTTGTGATGAGGAAAGGTAGATTGAGGTGGTTTGGACATGTGGAGAGGATGGGGGATGATAATTGGGTGAGGAAGGTGAGAAGTGTTAATATTGGGGGTGGGGTTATGAGGGGTAGACCGAGAAAGACATGGGACGAGGTCATTAAGTGTGACCTTAGGGTTAAGGGACTGAACAGGGAGGCTGCAATGGATCGTGCAGCCTGGAGAGCCGCCATTAGGTGACCAAGGCCGACACATGCAAGCATGTTGGAGCCTTTAAAAACGAAAACGAAACGAAAACGAAAACGTCCTCTAGTTGTTCTCTTATCCCATAAAAACAGATCTTCTCAGTCAATTTTATCTACTCCCACCATGGTCCTGAACACTGCAATCATGTCTCCCCTCCTTCTCCTTTCCTCAAAGGAAGGCAAATCCAGCTTTTCCAGCCTCTCTCTGTATGACAGATCTGCCTGACTGGGGACCATTTTGGCTGCTGTTCTTTGTATTCTCTCAATTTTGTTTATATCTTTCTTTTTGTGTGGGGACCACACTACTGCTGCATATTCTAACCTGGGGTGGATCATGGCCACTGTCAATTTTTTCATCATCTCCTCATCCATATAATGAAATGCTACTCTTACGTTAGTCAGGAGTTTATAAGTCTCTCTAACTATCTTATTAATGTGCTTTTCAGGTGACAAACTATCTTGGACCAGCACTCCTAAGTCTTTCTCTTCTCTCATTTTAGTGATTAATTCATTACCCAACAAATAATTCAGTGATGGCCTCCTAGTACTTTTACCCATTTCCAATATTTTACATTTCTTTACATTAAATTTCATTTTCCACTTCCGGCTCCAATCATGTATCCTATCCAGATCCTCCTGCAGCATTTTACAATCCTCCTCAACCTCTATCTTCCTCAAGATCTTTACATCATCAGCAAACAGACTTGCATAACTGTTCACTCTATCTACCATATCATTTACGTAAATCAGGAACATTACTGGTGCCAACACCGAGCCTTGGGGGACTCCACTTGTTACTTCCCTCCATCCAGACATCCTATCCTTTATTACTGTCCTCATTTGTCTGTCCCTCAAAAAATCTCTCATCCATTCCAGGAGTTTCCCCTTCAGTCCTCCTATATATTCTAGTTTCCACATTATCTCTTATGAGGTACCTTGTCAAAGGCCTTCTCTAAGTTTAAGTACACACAATCCACCTAACCATCTCTCTCCTGTACCACGTCAATCGCTCTTGAGTAAAAGCTCAGCAAGTTAGAAACACATGACCTTCCACTTCTGAATCCAAATTGACATTCAGCCAAAATATTCATCTCTTCTAGATATTTTATCCATCTGTCTTTCAGGATTCTCTTGCACAATTTTGTGACCATGCTGGTTAGAGACACTGGTCTATAATTCAGGGGTTCTTCCCTGTTTCCTCCCTTATAAATTGGTACCACATTTGCCCTCTTCCATTCTTATGGCACTTTCCCCTCTTCCAGAGAACACATGATTAAACTGTGAATTTTATCAGCCAGTTGTTCTCTGCATTCCTTCAGTACCCAATTAGAAATTCCATCAGGTCCTGGGGCTTTCCTTACATCTTGAGTTTCCAATAATTTGTACACTTCCTGTACCTCCACTTTTATATCTTTTATCACCGGTACATTTCTAGTCACTCCCTCCCCTTCCACAAACTCTTTTTCATTAGTGAAAACTGATTGGAAACATTTGTTCATTATTTCAGCTTGCATTGGTGCATCTTTATAGACCTCTCCTTTTACTTTCAATTTAGTGATTCCTTCCCTTTGTTTCAATTTGCCATTAACAAATCTATAGAACAGTTTGGGTTCATCCTTGCATTTCTCTATTATACCTTTCTCAAAATTCCTTTCTTCTTCTCTACGTATTCTTGTGTAATCATTTCTAGTTCTTTTATATTCTTCCTTTGCTCTGGTGTTGCCCTTCTTTCTCCAGTTGTTCCAGGCCTTATCTCTTTCTTTTTTTGCTATCATACACCTATTAAACCACTCCTTTTTCCTGTTTTTTTTCCCTCTTACTCTTGGTACAAATTTTTCCACTCCCAAATTGTAGAGGTTTAGAAAGATATCCCACTTCCTTTGTATCTCTCTTGTTTCTCTGAATTTTCTCCAATCCGCATTTTCAAAAAAGTTTCTCAGTCCTGTGAAATTAACTTTCCCAAAGTTGTATCTTCCCTGTCTATGAAGCTCGTCTGTTGGCTCGACGTTCCCTATTATCATCTGGAACTAAATGACCACATGATCACTTTTTCCTATAGGACAGAAATATTTCAATGATTCTATTACATCGGGTTCTTTGGTAAACAGTAAATCTAACTTTGCTGGTGTGTCCTCACCTCGGAACCGTGTCTCTTCTCTGACCCATTGCATCATCACATTATTCATTATTATATTTAATAATATAGTGCCCCATGAATCCTCGCTGCCTCCTGAGTCTCATTCCTCCCAGTTCACCTCTTTACAGTTAGTCACCCACCAAAATTATATTATTGCTTTTCTCAATTATTTTTTTTTAAATAGCTAGCCATATCTGACAACATCTCATGGTATTCATCATCATTCCATGCTCTCGTCTTAGGGGGAACATACACTACTGCCATATCTCTTTTGACTTTCTCTCCAGTTTCTAATTTCATATATATCACTTCAGCCCTGCCTTCTCCCATTTCCACGGTATCTACATTTATGTTGTTCTTCGCTGCTATCTTCACTCCTCCTCCCGTTTTTCCTTTTCGGTCTCTTCTCCACAGATTGTATTTACCATCTCCCAAATGAACACCAACATCCTCTCTTAATTTGGTCTCTACAAAGCTCATGACATCAGGTTCATATTCTCTCAAGAAATCATTAATTTCAAGCCTGGCCGATATTAAGCCATCAATATTAGTGTATATAACCTTTAAATTATTTTTCATGTTTTTTATACCCTCTTCTCTCCGTCAGTACCACTTCCTTAATTTCTAATCTTTCACAGCTATCCCCCTTAGTTTTCTTCGCTTCTATTTCCTTATATACCACTTCCTTACTTTCACATCCAGTACTCTCCAAAAAAAAGTATTACATTCTTCCTCTGTCCTCTTATCATTTTTTTTCCTTTGCTTGATCCTTCAATGATTTTAAAACTTCATCTTTCTTCTTCATTTAAATCTTTTCTTATTATAATATTTTCCATTCCAGCCTCTTTGCTTAATTTCCAGGTCATTTTGAGTATATCATTTACTAAACTTTCTGATGTCAACTTGACTCTCATTGGTCTTGTTTCCCCTTTCCTATAAGGCCCTATCCTCCTTACTTCCTCAATTTCTTTTACCCACTTGTCTCCTTCGGGGTCAGTTTTGCCTAATATACCTCTCACCAGGTTCGTGTCTTTCTCGAGTGTCACAAATCTAACCTTTTCTTCCTCCTCCCTGTTTCCAGTTATTACCACGCATTTGTTCCTTTCTACAGTTTCTCTCACTATTTTCTCTTTTTTCTTCAGTATTTTCACTACATTTTCTTCCATTTTTTCTTGTTCATTTCCCTTTCTTCCTGGATGATTTCTCTTAAGCTGACCACTTCTTTCTGTTCTTCTTCTACGTGCGCCCACTTTGCCTTATGTTCTTCTAATACACTACTCACCTTCTCTGTTTTATTAGTACTCTCTTCTAGTTTCCTCCTCAATTCAACATTTTCACGCTTCAAATTTCTGATTTCTTCATTCGCCATCTCATTGGACTGGATCAGACTCTGTATAGTAATTTCTGTATTCTCAGACACGTCCTTTAACACTAAATTCTCCACTTTCTTTTCAAGTTCACTAATCCTCATTATCAGTGTTATAACCAGATCCATGATATTAGTATTTCTATCAAATCCTGGAAATTCGAGTCCCTCAGTGTTTACATTTTTGGCCATGTTGGATGTTGGTTTTATATATATATATATATATATATACTGTAGCAAAAACAGCTGTTACCGAAAATACTACAAAACATTCTTGTATATTCTTCCCAGTAAATCTTTACATTTTTGGTAGTCTATATTAACTTACAATATTTTAAACTTAAAACAAAACCATAGGAGACAGGATAAACATAATTCCTGGAAACTACTTAAGGTATGCAGCCTGGGGCTGGGAGCTGTTGGAGACACGTCCGTCCGTTGTGGCTGTCCGTGTGTGTGTGTGTGTGTGTGTGTGTGTGTGTGTGTGTGTGTGTGTGTATTTACCTAATTGTGATATACAGGAAGTGAGCTATGCTCGTGGGGTCACGTCTCTGTTTCTCAATATGTCAAATTTTGCTTTAAACTCGTTTAAGTTTTTAGACTGGATGATCTCTTTGTCCAGGCAATTCCACAGGTCTATACATCTATAAGGAAAACTATATTCCTTGATATCCTTCAAGCAGCTTAGTTTCTTCAGTTTCATTCTGTGTCCTCTTGTTACTCTCTTATCCCATAAAAACAGATCTTTGTCAATTTTATCTACTCCCACCATGGTCCTGAACACTGCAATCATGTCACCTCTCTTTCTCCTTTCTTCTATGGAAGGCAAAACCAGCTTTTCCGGCCTCTCTCTGTACGACAGATCTGCCAGACTGGGGACCACTTTGGTTGCTGTTCTTTGTATTTTCTCAATCTTTCTTTATATCTTCCATTTTGTGTGGGGACCACACTACTGCTGCATATTCTAACCTGGGGTGAATCATGGCCACTATCAATTTTTTCATCATCTCCCCATCCATATAATGAAAAGCTACTCTCATATTAGTCAGGAGTTTATAGGTCTCTCTAACTGCCTTGTCAATGTGTTTTTCAGGTGACAAACTGTCCTGGACCAGCACTCCCAAATCTTTCTCTTCTCTCGCTTTTGTGATTGGTTCGTTACCCATCAAATAATTCAATGATGGCCTCTTGGTACTTTTACTATCTATCTATCTATAGCCCGATGCCCTCATCCTGCAAAGGGTGGCCACAGACAAAACGCCTCCAAGTCGCTCTGTCACCCACCATTTGACTACCCTCCCCCCAACTCACCTCCCCCCTCCCTCATATATCTCTCAACTCCATCCCTCCACGTCATCCTCAGTCTACCCCTCCCTCTCCCTCCCTCCACCTCACCTACATACACCCTTTAGTCAGTCTTTCATTCTCCATTCTCTCCACATGTCCATACCACCTCAGTGTATTTCTCCTAATCTTCTCAACCACATCCACATCCACCCCACAGCATTCCTTCACTTCTTCATTCATCAACCTGTCCCTCGATGTCACTCCACATGCTCCTCTCATGTAACTCATTTCCACTGCTCTCACTCTTGACTTGTTCCCCTCTTGCAAGGTCCATGCCTCACTTCCATACGTCAGAGTAGGGATCACAATACTATCATGAAGTTACTTCTTAACTTCCATACTCACCTCCCTATTTCTCATCACTGCTTTCAGTGAACCAAGAACCTTCCTTCCCTGCTGTACCCTTTCACGCACTTCATCCCCCAAAGTTCCATCCTTACTCATCACACTACCCAGGTACTTGAATGCACTCACATTCTCCATATCCTCACCATCCAACCTCACTGTACATTCTGTGACTTCATTCCTCTCAAACACCATAACTTTACTTTTGTTTACATTAACTTTCAGCTTCCTCCTCCTACACACTGTCCCAGATTCATTCACCAAACCTTGCAACTCCCATTCATCTCCACTCAACACTACTGTATCATCAGCAAACAGCAACACCGGAATCTTCCAAATCTCACCCTCATTCATTAGAGCCACCCCCACATCCACTGCCCTACCTTGCACCTCCTTTACAACCCCATCCATGTATACATTAAACAGTCATGGAGACATCACACAACCCTGTTTCAGTCCCACATTGAGATCAAAGAACTCACTCAGCTCACCATCCACTCGCACCGTAGCCCTAGCTCCTTCGTACATACTCTTCACAGCATTCAACAATTTCCCCTCCACCCCATATATTCTTAATACTTTCCATATACCTTGCCTGTCTATTCTGTCATAAGCTTTCTCCAAGTTCATGAAGCAGCATACACTTTCTTTCCCTTCTCTAGATACTTCTCCACTAAATATCTTAGAACAAATATCTGATCTACACACCCTTTTCCCTTCCTAAATCCCCCTCGTTCTTCTCCAACTAGCTCCTCTGTCATATGCCTAACCCTATCAATGAGTATTCTACCATATATTTTACCAGTCACACTAAGAAGGCAAATACCCCTATAGTTACCACATACTTCTTTTTCCCCTTTTCCTTTGTATAAAGGAACAATTATACCTGATTTCTAGTCCTCTGGAACCCTTCCCTCTTCCCAAGCCAATCTACACAAATTCCATATCCACTCCACAACAATCTCACCCCCATACCTCAGCATTTCACCACACACTTCATCAATTCCTGGGGCCTTTCCCATCTTGATCTTCTTCATTGCTTCCACTACTTCCGCCCTACTGATCTCTTCCTTCCTCCTCTCATCTCTTCTTCTCCCAGCCATTCCCCAATCACTTATACTCGCATTGCTCTCACTCTCTATATTCAACAAATCCTCAAAGTGCTCCTTCCATCTCCTCAATTTCTCTCTCTTCTCCACCAACAATCTATTATTCCTGTCTTTCACTCCCCTACTATATCCCATTTCACACTGCCTTACTTTCTATACCTCCTTCCAAAACAATTTCTTACTCTCCCTCCATTTCACACTCAGATTCCTCCCAAACTCTTCATCCACGTTCTTCTTACTCTCCTTCACCAGTCTCTTCACCTCCCTTCTCCTGCTCACATATACCTCTCTCTTCTCTCTCTCATCTTCTCCCCTACCTCTACTTGCTAACCATTCACTATATGCCTTCTTCTTTTGCTCCACAGCTCGTTTCACCTCATCATTCCACCATGCTGTCCCTTGCACACCCTTGCATCTCCTCCTCACTCCACAAACCACCTCACATGCTGCGCCTATCTCTTCCGTGAATATCTTACATAGGTCTTCCACCCCTTCCATCTGCTCTAGCTCATACCTTCCCAATCTTCCTTCCACTATGCTCTTATACTCTTGCCATTTTCTCACTATCTTGCAAATTCTCCACTCTTCTCACAGGAGCTGTTTCCTCCTGTCTTCCCCTGCGTCTCCTTAACCATTTTCTTTGCAGCTTTATCTTGGCCATCACTAAGTGATGGTCTGAGACTCCATTCCCCCACCCTCTCCACACTCTTGCATCCAACACTTGTCTTCTCATTCGCTCATCCACACACACGTAGTCTATCATTGCCTTTCGTTCAACAAGTTCACCATCCATCCTCCTCATTACTCTCCATGTATACCGGTGGATCATCTTATGGCGAAAGTAGGTGTTGGCTATTGTCAACCCCTTACCAGCACAGATGTCCACCAAAGCACTACCATTCCCATCTACTTCAGCTGGCACACCCCACTGACCAACCACTCCATCCACTCGTACATTCCCAACTTTCCCATTCATGTCTCCAATCAAAAGCACTCTCTCGCTCCTCTCAAATTTGTCCATACATGCTTCTACTCTCGCCCAAAACTCATCTTTCACTCTTGCCACTCGGTCCTCTGTCGGAGCATACACACATACAATCGCCCACGCTTGTATACGTACGTTCATCCTCACCCATACAATCCTTGCACCCACTGTTCCATACTCTCTTATATTCTCCTTCCACTTCCTGCTTATCATCAGACATACTCCCTCCCTTGCCCTCTCATTCTCATTAACTCCCGCACTTTTACCCATTTCCAATATTTTACATTTCTTTGCATTAAATTTCATTTTCCCACATCCAGCTTCAATCGTGTATCTTATCCAGATCCTCCTGCAGCATTTTACAATCCTCCTCAACCTCTACCTTCCTCAAGATCTTTGCATCATCAGGAAACAGGCTCGCAACACTGTGTGTGTGTGTGTGTGTGTGTGTGTGTGTGTGTGTGTGTGTGTGTGTGTGTGTGTGTGCATGCGTGTGTGCATGCGTGGTTAATGATGATGTGAGTGATAGAGGGAGAGTATTTCTATGATTTTTCACAAAACTGAAATATTTCACCTTATGTTTGCCTCTTATTCATCCACCAAGTTTGGTAAAAAATTAATCAAAACTATAAAAGATCATTATTCCTGGCCTGTTACTCTTGGTCTATTGCAGGCAGTATCTTCCTTGCTTCTGACCCAGTGGTGAGTAAAACCTCTTTGTGAAAAACCAAGGTGATTAGTTTTACTGTTTTAGAGCTAGAGGGGTCTAAAAAAAAAAAATTGGAGAAATTGGGATTTTTGTCAATTGCACTTTAGCATGTTGGCAATGTTTTAGCTATTTTAGGCACAGACAAGCATGAGGATTATGGCTAGCTCCTTAAAAAAAAAAAAATAAAATTCATGTCTGGGAGTTATGAAGGATTATATTTGTTGAGGCTTATGGGTATGTTGGTGCCATTCTTACACAGAATATCTACGAACACTGATTCAAGGTATTAATAAATTTCTTCTTTATGTTCACAAAAGCTCCACCGCTTTTCACGAGAGCGGAAATAATTAGGGATTTTCTTTTTATAGCAATAAAATGTGTTATGTAAATGAGTGTAAAAAGCTGTAAACTGGGAAAGCAGCTGTCTGATGCATCTCAAAATATGAGAAACAAGTACAGTAATACCTCGATATACGATACCCCTTGATGCGATATCCCGGCTTAATGACGAAGGTAGAAATTGCACCATACCCCACCTAACGATGGCCAAATCCCAGTTTAACGATGGGTTTTGATCTTACCATTTTTTTTTTTTTTTTTTTTTTTAAATGCAAGAAAGAAGGAACCAAAGGCCTGGGGCCCACAAGCCGTTCCTCCCTAGAAAAAAACAAAAATAGTACAAAACAGAGCCAAATTCAAGATCCGTTCATATGATATTTTAGACTAAAATTGTGTGTTTAGGTTGAATTATAAACTGTTTTTAGACTTTGATTAATGTGTTTTAGCCATAGGTGGGGAGAACATTGTCATTTTAGGGTACAGTTTACTAAGCTTGATTTTTTCCTGACATATTTGATGATATTGAGATTTGATTTGTTGGTTTTAGTGAGTTATTTACAGGTGTTAGGCTTAGGTTAGCTTCCTTTACAGCTATAAGGCCATTTTGATTGCCTTTAAACCCGTTTTTGGACTCATCTAGGTGGGTTTTGGACTTGGTTTGGGGGGAAACCCAAAGCTGGTAAATGGGTTTTGGACTTGGTTTGGGGGGAAGCCCAAAGCTGGTAAACGGTCCACATTGAGAAACATGTTAAAAGTACCCTGATACAAGATACCCCGCCTAACGATGGGGTTTTACCTAACCAATTGGACTCATCTAGGTGGGTTTTGGACTTGGTTTGGGGGGAAACCCAAAGCTGGTAAACGGGTTTTGGACTTGGTTTGGGGGGAAGCCCAAAGCTGGTAAACGGTCCACATTGAGATACATGTTAAAAGTACCCTGATACAAGATACCCCACCTAACGATGGGGTTTTACCTGACCAATTAGATCGTTAAACCGGGGTATGCCTGTATAGTAAATACTGGCAGGTGCCCCATCAGGCACTCGCCACCATTTTGCAACAAGTGCAGGAGCTGAGGCACTCATAATGGATTGTAGAAAATGATTAGAAGTTACCAGGAGTTTTAGCATATAACTTTAAATTATGGCAGACCCTCACTATAACAGACTACTTGGGGGGAAACCTGATCTGATAAGATGATAGCCCAGTATATCTGATGGTTCCCACCTGAGGTGGGATTTCAAGCACATATAGGCAAACCCCGGTTTCATGACGCAATTGGTTAAGTAAAAACCCATCATTAGGTGGGGTATCATATATTGGGGCTGATTTAACATGTAAAGTATAGGGATGCGTTTTTGAGCCTTGGGTTTTCCCTTCAGCCAAGTCTGAAACCCACCCAAATGCATCCAAAAAAAAATTTAAAGCCAATTTAAATAGCCTAACAACTGTAAAAGACGCTAAGCTAAGCCTAACACCCATAAATAACTCACTATCCCCAACATGTGCTGCACCCTTACCAGACATGATCACACTTATTTAGGCCAAAATTCACACAAAATCACACTCCACACACGATAGTATCACTGCCCTACTCACAGCACTGCTGGGACACAGGTACGATGTACTACGATAGTGGCTTGCGTAATACTGGTGATGCAACATGATGCAGGGTAGGCAAGGGTAAGAGTTCCTCATTCAGAGACGGCCGGTGTGAGAAAGGGTTAGCAATGGGTGCGGGGGCTGTGCGAGCGTTTCTGTGCATCCTGGCAGGCGGGCGGGCTCAGTTGGCCAGGGAAATGCGCGTGACTGAAACTTTTGACCCATCACTCCCAGAAGAAACATCGGAGGACCCATCGTTAAACCGGGGCTCGGCCATCATTAGGCGAGGTTGGGTGGTATTTCTACCCCCATCAATAACCTGGGGTATCGCATATAGGGCTATCGTGTTGTGGTGTGTGGAAGGAAGAGAAGACGGAGGGGGGTGCAAGGAACAGCGTGGTGGACTGAAGAGGTGAAACGGGCTGTGGCACAAAAGAAGAAAGCATACAATGAATGGATGAGAAATAGGGGCATGGAAGAGGTTGAGAGGCGGAAGAGAGAGTTATATGTAGAAAGAAAGAGAGAGGTGAAAAGATTAGTAAGAGAGAATAAGAAGAGAGTGGATGAGGAATTTGGAAGGAATTTGAGTGTAAAGTGGAGGGACTGTAAGAAAATGTTCTGGAGAGAGGTGAAAAGAATAAGACAGGGTGGAAGTGAAGTTAGCAGGGGAGTGAAAGATAAAAATGGTAGATTACTAGTGGAGAAGGGAGAAAAAGTGAGCAGATGGAGAGAACACTTTAAGGAATTGTTGAATGTAGAGGATGGAAGTAATGCGAGTATAAGTGGCTGGGGAATGGCTGGGAGAAGGAGGGAGGTGAGAAGACAGGAAGAAATCAGTAGGATAGAAGTTGTGGAAGCAATGAAGAAAGTTAAATCAGGGAAAGCCCCAGGAATTGATGGAGTGTGTGGTGAAATGCTGAAGCATGGGGGAGAGATAGTAGTAGAACGGATGTGGAAGATGTGCAGATTGGCCTGGGAGGAAGGTAGAGTCCCGGAGGATTGGAAGTCAGGTATAATTATTCCCTTGTACAAAGGAAAAGGGGAAAAGAAGTGTGTGGTAATCATAGGGGCATTTGTCTTCTTAGTATAATAGGAAAAGTGTATGGTAGGATACTTATTGACAGAGTTAGAGAAAGAACAGAGAAATTAGTTGGAGAAGAACAGGGAGGCTTTAGGAAGGGAAGAGGTTGTGTAGATCAGATATTCATTCTCAGATCTTTAGTGGAAAAGTTTCTAGAGAAGGGAAAGAAGTTGTATGCGGCTTTCATGGATTTGGAGAAAGCATATGACAGGGTGGATAGACTAGGATTGTGGAAAGTGTTAAGAATATATGGAGTAGATGGGAAGTTGTTGAATGCTGTGAAGAGTATGTACGATGGTGCGAAGGCTGCAGTGCGTGTGGATGGTGAACTAAGTGAATTTTTCTCTTTGAAAGTTGGGTTGAAACAGGGATGTGTCATGTCTCCATGGTTGTTCAATCTGTACATGGATGGGGTAATAAAAGAGGTACAAGGTAGGGTAGTGGATGTTGGAGTGGCCCTGGTGAGAGAGGATAGTGTTTGGAAACTCCCTGTACTGTTGTTTGCAGATGATACTGTGTTGTTGAGTGAAGATTGAAGGGGAGCTGCAAGGCTTGGTGGATGAGTTTGAGAGAGTGTGTAAGAAACGGAATCTAAAGGTGAATGTAGGGAAGAGTAAAGTGATGGTCTTTGAGAGAGGTGAAGTCAGTGAATGTACAGCAAGGTTGGATGGTGAGGAATTGGAAAATGTGAGTACGTTTAAGTACTTGGGTAGTGTGATGAGTAAGGATGGAAGTTTGGAGGGTGAAGTGCTTGAAAGGGTACAGCAGGGAAGAAAGGTTGCTGGTTCTTTGAAAGCAGTGATAAGAAACAGGGAAGTGAGCATGGAAGTGAAAAAGTTACTACATGACAGTATTGTGATACCAACTCTAACGTACGGAAGTGAAGCTTGGACGTTGTTGGAAGGACACAAGTCAAGAGTGAGAGCCGTGGAAATGAGTTATTTAAGAGGAGCCTGTGGAGTCACATGGAGAGACAGGCTGACGAATGAGGATATAAAGGAGCGTTGTGGTGTGGATGTGGATGTGACAGGAAGCGTTATGAGGAACACATTGAGGTGGTTTGGCCATGTGGAGAGGATGGAGGGTGAAAGACTGACGAAGAGAGTGTATGTGAGTGAGGTGGAGGGGGAAAGAGGGAGGGGGAGGCCGAGGATGAGATGGAGAGATGGGGTGGAGAGGTATATGAGAGAGGCGGGTGTGAGTTGGGAGCAGGGGAGTGAAATGGCGGGGGACAGGGCGACTTGGAGGCGATTTGTTTGTGGCCACCCCAAACGGGATTGAGGCGTCTGGCAATAGATAGATAGATAGATAGTATATTGGGGTTTGCCTGTATTTGAACATTAATGAGAAAAAGGACATATTCTTGTACTAAAAATGAAAACTATACCCATTTTACACTAACCTGGCTCATAATTTTGTTCTTTTGCAGCTTGTTTCACATCCCTGTCATTGCACTTCTTCATGGCTAGTAAAGTACACCAAGCCCTTGTTTTTTGACCGATCGTTATTCAACAATTCGTTGTTTTGACATTTGTAAATCTATACCCTTTTTTCGTTGTTCGACATGGTTATCCCCACCATTTTGACAATTCAAATCGCGTGCTGCCAGACAGACCGACTGAGCTGCCCAGTCTCCTGCACTCTGTCCTGCTGATCAGTTGCCCCTTCATCCGTCTGCATTTCTATTTGGCCTTGTGGAGTACTACAGCACCACCACCATGGCTCCACCCAAGACCCCTGCTATTACCCCTGTCATATGCAGTCATGCGCTCACCAACCTGAACGAGTGTTCTGCCATCGCATGGTCAGGTGACGATTGCGCCAATGATTAATGAACGCTCTTAGTGCTCGATACTGTTTTGGTGTCAGTTTTACGTAATGCACATCACAGTTTGCACTAGGTTAGGTAGGTCATAATCACTGGGGGGTCCTGAGGGCAAAGCCCCCCAGTTAGGTTTCGGCACTTTCAGTTAGGCTTCCACTGCTAATTATGGTTTTAAATTGATTAAACATGAGTTTGTTTGGTGTGGTGATGTCATGTCCAGTCGGCAGGATCAGCAATAAACATGCTATTGAAGACGTTCAGGCAGCTTTCTTTAATACTGCTTATTAGGTATTTTTCATTTGTTCTCCAATATTTTTTTCTGATCGAAAATCAAATGTCAATCATCTGAGATGTATGTAGTACTAAAATTATTTTCCCTGAGAACATAAGTCTGTAAGAAAACAGCTAAATCCCTGAGTCACTTTCATTCATATTTACCAGTATTTTTTTTATTTTTACTGACTTTTTTGAATGACGAAGGTGGTCAGGAACCTAACCTCCCTATTTCTTAATAATCTTATGGGAAAAATTGGTTCGTTATTCGACCAATTCATTATTCAACCACTTTTTATGGAATGAATCCCTGTTGAATGGTGGGGAAGAGGTGTATTAGTATAGTCTGTTAACTTATTATAACTCAGCAATCATGATGGGGAGAGGGCAATTTCAGGCCAAGTTTGAGTAAAAAGTGTAGGAAACACATGTATTATGATCCAATGTGCCCCTTTTAATGGACACTGGTCATTAGAGGTGATGGAAGTTTGGTGGCCTTCAAAATGTCCATTAACTCCAATCTGCTATATCAGGATCCATTATAGTGAAGGTCTACTGTATTGCATTAATATTAAGCATAAATTGATGCAGTTCAATATATGTTTAACTGTATCTCTGAACCAATGGTATAGTGAAAGATTCATTTGTTCATTCATCATCCGGACCTCCTTTCCCACCCTAGGGCAGGGTGGAGTAACATCATCCAGACAGCCAAAGTTTGCCCAGATCAATGGGCCATACTTCCATTCACTCATCATTCAAGCCCTCAAAATCCTGGCTCCATCAGACAGGCCAAAAAAATTTCACCACATTCTGTAGCTTGACATATACAGTACCTAACTGATAACAGCCTATCCAAATGCAGTCACATTAATAAGGGGTGCCAAATCCCTGGTCATGCACTTCTCCACACAAAATTCATCCAGCTGGCTCAATCTCTTGTCAGTCCCTTAGCCTCACCAACTTCCATACCCTTCTTCCTCACACACTCATCCACCATATCCCTCTACCTTCTTCTTGGCCTATCTCGTCTCCTCCCTCCTTCACATTCACTCAGATATACCTTTTCACCACTCTATTGTCGTCCATTCTCTCCACATGAGCGACATGACCATACCATCTCAATACACTCTCTTCGATTCTAGTGTCCCCATACTTCCTCACACCGTATCTTTCACAAATCACATTATTCCATATCCTATCCATGCTCTGTACTCTACATACATTCCTCAGCAGTCCCATCTCCACTGCTCTTACTCTTGGCTTTCCATTTTCATGCCAAACCATTGTCTCACATTCGTATGTTAAAGCTGGCACTAACACTCCTTCATGTAAGCCTCGCACAGGTGCAACACTCAAGTCTGTTTCTCATCAAGGCCTTCATTGCACCAGCTACTTTCCTTCCTTGTGTCACTCTACTTTCCACTTCTTTTGCACATTTTCCTCTCTTTTCTATCACTGTACCCAGGTATTTGAACTCTCTCACCAATTCCAGTCTCTCTCCATTCACTGTAACATCATACTGGGAGTCACCTTCACTCTCAATAATCATCACTTTACTCTTTTCTACATTTATTCTCAAGGCACGAAACTCACAGACATCTACAAAACTCTGCACCAATCTATCAAGCTCTAGTCTGGTATCTGCAAGTGGTACTGCATCATCAACATATGACAGATTTGAAATATTGCATCCATCATTTTCTACATTTATTCTCAAGGCATGACACTCACAGACATCTACAAAACTCTGCACCAGTCTATCAAGCTCTTGTCTGGTATTTGCAAGTGGCACTGCATCATCAACATATGACAGATTTGAAATGTTTCATCCATCATCATTCATTACCAATGCCATCCCTCTCCCCATTACTCGTGTTTTTACTTCTATTATCACTACATCCATATATATATTGAACAACCATGGGGACATCGCACTACCGTGTCGCACACCCACACTGATCATGAACCATTCACTTAGATGTCAATTTACTCTTACTCATGCCTCATTACCATTATAAAAACTCTTGACGACATGTGGCAGCGAACCATCTACACTGTACATGCACAAAACCTTCCACAATCCTTCTCTATCTACAGTAATCCCTCCACTATCCGATGTAATAGAGCCAAAGGCATGTCCGGAAAGTGGTCCCATCCGGAAAGTGGGCCTCTGGCTCCTGATCTGGTACTTAGGGACCCTAACCCAGCCTAACTTTGAAAGCCATCTCAATGACTCCCTACTGGACATGCATAGCACCTATTTAAACCTATTTAAGACCCTATTCACACCAATAATGGACATAAAGCATGAAATAAATGAAAAGGAACCAAAGAATGAGGAGTTAGAAGTGACTGTACCTCAGCCAGGGTACTTACAGCACGTTTGTACAGCCTTTTGTAGTTTTGGCAGTGGTGAAAATGCTCTTGAAGCACGTACAGTAATCCAGTGTTGTGCTGCACTTACAGTAATTCTTTGCACTGTGAGTTATAACTGTTTAACACTACACATTGTTAATTTCATCTGGCCACTTTCAACCGCCAGGTTTGCACTCCACAGTTAATCTTTTGCACTCTAAATTCTAATTTCTTAACAGTGCACAACACTGTAAATTCCCGTGTGGTCTAGTGGTGAGGTATTGCAGTTTATTCACTGTTTATTCACAAAAAAATGAGCACGTGTGGCTTCCATTACGAAAACCTACCACTCGCGATTGAAGTTAGGCAATAACTGTTTGGGAGTTGGTGAGGGGGAAACAGAGATGCCAGATCGGAACGGCCACATTACCAAACTCCTCAATTTTCATTACCAAATTTAACTCATTACCAAATTCGTAAAGCTAGCATTTATTCTTCACTAATTATTTATACAAGGAGAAATACACGTAATCACTCTTCTTATAATTAACAGCATGTTAATTATTTTCACACTATGTACGTTAGCAGGTTAATCAGAGTGAGCAAACAATCCACCATCTCCATCCTGTGTATCCTCATACGTGAAAAATCTGATGGTAAAGCATTACTCTGATTCATTACCAAACGAATATTTCATGACCAAATTGGCCCACATTTGGTAATGAAAAATACCAAATGGCAACCCTGACAGGGGAGGGGGGATGGGGGAGGAAGGAAGGGGGAGGGTTCGTGGTGTAACAGCTGTTTGGCACCGCGCAGCAATTTCAAATTACGGGTGGGAAAAAATTCAGATTTTGGGGGGGATTTTCTTCTTTTTCTTTTTTTTTTTGGCCATTTTTGGGTTCCTAAGGTCCAGACCCACAATATCCGGTAAGTGGGGATGTCCGGAAAGTACAGGGATTACTGTACTTTGCCATATGCTTTTTCCAGATCCGTAAATGCCATAAACACCTTATAGTGCTTCTCATTAGCTTTCTTCACTATCTGTCTCACTGCAAATATTTGATTCACACATCCTCCGCCACCCCTATAGCCACCCTGTTCGTCACTCGCTGAGACTTCTGATATCTCTCTTACTTTCTCTATAATAATTCTTCCATATACCTTCCTTACAACACTCAATAGATTTATGCCAAGATAATTCTTGGACTCACTCCGTTTACCTTTAATTTTGTAGAGAGGTACAATTAATGCTTTTGTCCACTCTACTGACAGTTTCACTCATCCATGCCTTCTTACATACCTCCAACAAGCACTTCATTCCACTCTCTCCACTACATTGAATCATATCTGCATACACTTTATCAACCCCAGCTGTTTTCCCATTTTTCAGCTGCTTCACAGTGTTCTTTACCTCTGCGAGTGTCACATTTCCTGGCACTGCATTCCTTCTCTATACACCCCCAAAACCAATCATGTTAACAGTCGCTTTGCTTTCTCCATTCCCATCCATCAGACATAATTGTTAAATACTAAGGATATCTCATTCTCCAGTGGTATAATGATACTGTACTGGGGGATAGGAAGGGGTGATGTTTTCATATGATAAGTAACCCTAGGGATAGCTAGAATTTGATGACTGAATATGACTGTCTAGTGTTATCCAAACTATAATTTCTAGGTGTACCAATAGGTGAGGATTGCCCATCAAGATAGTTCGTAGGCTCATTAACTACTACGTTTACTCTCAGTTGAAAAAAATCTTGTGTTATACTCAAGTGCACTGACTGCAGCATAAGAGACAGCTCACCTCTTCCTCCACAGATCCATAAAATGAATGATGTGTGCTGGGAAACGTGTGTAGGGACACCTGGGAGTCGCCTTGACTCTCGGACTGAGACCTGCATCAGCAACTGTGTGGAGCGGTTTATCGACTCTTCCCTTTTCATCACTAACCGCTTCGCTCAGCTCCTTTCAAAGTCTGGAGGTGGAATGATGTGAAGTGTGAAGAGACAATGGAGATTTTAAATAATGTGCAGCAGGGGCTAGTCATCTGTTGTGCGTGCCAAGGAAATGCACTCTGGTCTTGGAAGTTGTCGTTACTGAAAGGGTACAGTGTGTGTAAATATGTGAAGAGTAGGGAATGTGGGAATGGAAGAACACAAGTTGAGTAGTTAGGAAGGCCTTTTAAGGATGTATGGTGAAGAATGAGTTATATACAACAGTAGAACTATGTGGATGCATTCTGAAATGAAATTTGTGGTATTTTGACAAGGTTCAGAACTAGTGTTTCAAACTGTAGTATTTTATCATTAGCATTCTTTTTCCCCATTTAGATATTATTCTATCCAATTTTAATGAAATGTTCTCTAACATACATCCCTTTTTTAACAGTTCCCATTGTTGAGTAAAGTAGATGGGTGATATTTCAAATTATCGTTAAATTGTTGTTGTTGTTATGTTATTAGTTGCAAGTTCTGTTTTGAGCAACAAATAACAAAGGTACTGTGAAAATATTATTATGAATACATTTCAGTCAGCCTTGCAGCAAGAGAAGAAAAGTTTTCAGCTCCATTAGCAACAGTTTCCTTCCTAAACTTAAAACTGGCACTTGGCAATGGCAAGAACAATATCAAACTTGTCATTATACAGATGCACTTTAAAGAAAGGCTTCTTGTTTGTTTTTTTAGTTAGTTGTTTTCCGGGGAGGGGCACTAACCCTCCGCCAACCCTTTTAGTCGCCTTTTACGACAAGCAGGGATACTGGGGGAGTATTCTTGAAAACCCCCTACCCCCAGGGGCAGGACTTGGAGGCGATTTGTTTGTGGCCACCCCAAATGGGATTGAGGCTTCTGGCAATAGATAGATAGACTTTAAAGAAATTGCTTGTAACTCAGTGTGAGAGCCCTCCCCTAAAGTGAAGAAACTTATCTGGCAATAGCAAGAATAACCCATAAAAAACATCATCAAGCACATGGAGATACCGTAAGTGTGATATGAATATTTGTTACATCTAATTAAGCTGATGTTATTGTAATAAAGTACATTTATTATATGTTGAAGTTGGCCGGAGTGAGTTTCTCAAGCTTAACCCATGGTGTGTGACTTACTTCATATGAATGGGATTTTTAAAAACTCACCATGAAGTATCTCTTCGGCTCATAGGAGCAATGTCATGCAATTTTTGCAGAATATCAGACTATTCATCATCACCTCTCCACTGTCAAGGTTGAGCTCAGAAACAAAGAAGTACCAGTAGCTACAGTGAATGAAATTCATGCATGTCCTGATTCTTTTACCATAGGGTTCTTACCCACAGAGGGCCCAAACCTGTCTAGAAAACTATTTCTTGATGATAAAATTGAATGCATAGACCAACAGAGGCAAAGGGAAGAAAGAGGAGGATGAAATTAATTACTGAAAGTAGCATGTTGCACTGAAGTTATGGCTTGTTGGACTAACTAGTACAGTAACTCCCTCAGGGTTTAACAGGAGTGAGTCCTGCTCATGTAGTAGCCGTTTTCCTGTCAACAAGGAAATTTCTGACTACAATAACTTTGTAGCTATGAGGAGATGAGCTAAAATATTTTATGAGTAGGTGTGTCATACCATTTCCAAGATAAAATGATGCTCATTTGAAAGAGGCCTTATTGGTGCAGTCTACAATTTTAATTCATTTAGGCCCATGGTAATGCAGAGATGACATAATGTTCTATAATCTAATTGTGCAGGGTGGAGATTTATGATAAAAGGATGTTACTGTGTCATGGCTTATGTACATATTTCTCTGTACTGCCAATGAAATTAGTATTCATACCTGCTATATACAAAGTGGGTTGTGGAAGATTTCTGTGTAGTCTTAAAAAATGGTTTGCTCTTTCACTGCAGTATTTATGCCTTTCAACCTGAGAATATATATATATATATATATATATATATATATATATATATATATATATATATATATATACATATATATATATATATATATATATATATATATATATATATATATATATATATATATATATATATATATATATATATATATATATATATATATATATATATATATATACACATATATATATATATATATATATATATATATATATATATATATATATATATATATATATATATATATATATATATATATATATATATATATATGGCACGTTGAGTACACCGCTGTCCGTCCGATCAGCGAAGTTAAGCAACGTTGGGTCTGGTTAGTACTTGGATGGGTGACCGCCTGGGAACACCAGATGCTGTTGGCATCCCCACGTGTCAAGTGGGGTTGGTGGAGGATTAGTGTCCCTCCCCGTAAAACAATTAACTCTAAGCCCTCGGTCACCCCGTCTGGGATACATGGCGTCTGGCAATGAATGAATGAATGAATATATATATATATATATATATATATATTTTAATAACAGAACAGAGGAAGGAAAAACAAATGAATAAAAAAAAAAAAAAAAATCCATACACCAGATTACTGGTGTCCTCTGTTCATAAAATATCTGTAACAGTTAGACTTGAACAGCTGTAGGTTGAAGTTTGGAGGGAAACAACTCTGGGGAAGCGAGTTCCAAAGAGATGCACTACGGAGAATGAAAGAATTCTGATAGGCAGAAGTTTTGCAATATGGCTGAGTGACAGTCCAGTCATGAGCGCTACCAGATGCCACTGTAGCACGAAGGAAGGAATGGAGAGGTGGCATCATGGACGCAACTTCATCCGAGCATTTGCCATAAAAATATCTGTAAAATAATGCAAGGGAGGCAAAATTCCTTCTTACTTGTAGGGGAGGTAGTTTATTTGTAATGGCAGGATTCTTAATAATTCTAACAGCCTTGTTCTGAATTTTGTCTAGTTGTTTTAATGCAACCTCTCCACATCCATTCTACAATGGTGAGTAATATTCAAGCTGAAAGCGCACATGACTCTCATAAATTATTGCTAATTGCTCGTCAGTGAAGAAGTTACAGACTCTGTACATTAATCCACGTTTCTTTGAGGCGGTTTTAGCAAGTGATCTAACGTGAGAGGTCCAGCTAAGGGCATTGTTAAGTGAGATGCTGAGAATTTCAATACTTTTAGAGATGGGAATATTAGTAGTACTGATGGTAATATACGGATCTGGCAATATCTGTCTATTAGTAAATTATATACATTTAGTTTTACTAGCAGTAAATGAGACAAAGTTATTTCCCCCCCATTCACTGATCATAGATAGGTCTTGATTTATGGAGATGGGTGTACTGAGCTGACAGGTAGAGATATTATAATATGACTTTGTAAATGGGTGTCTGAGTGTGAATGAACTACGTAGTGTTGAGTCATCTGCACATGAGTGGATGGGATTGTGAGTGACAGATAAGAGATCATTAATATGAACCAGGAATAGGGTTGGGGCCAGAACTGATCCCTGAGGCACACCGGTGTTAACTGAGTGGAAATTGGAATATACATCATCTACTTTTACTCTTATTTTCCTGTCACTGAGATATGAGATCAAAGGAACAAAAGATGTTAGTCCATAGCAAGGGAGTTTGGACAGCAGGGAACGGTGCCATACTCTATCGAAAGCTTTAGAAATATTAAGGGCTACTGCATGAGTTTCTCCATGTAGGTCAATTGATTGATGGATGGTATGAGTTAAGATATTGAGTATGTCAATGGTGTATCTTTTGTGGCAAAAACCATATTGTCTATCACTAATTAAGTTCCTGGATTCAAGATGTTTAACAATGTGCTTATTAATTAAAGTTTCAAATACCTTACCATTGGAAGATGTGACTGCTATTGGTCTGTAATCAGTGGGGTCAGAGGAACTTCCTTTCTTTGGAACTGGGTGGATATTGGCTTCTTTCCATGAATATGGGAATGAAGAAGTATGTATGCATAGTAGCTAGGTATCTATGTGTATTTGTAACAGTCATTCTTGCTGCTACCAAACAATTTTATTCAGCAAAGGAGGACCCCTTGTGGTAAAAGGTTTATTGAAGGATGATGTAATCCCTTCCAGTTCAAAAAGTATATTCTACACTGAATAAAATCATCAGAAGATAGAAGTAACAAACTAAAAATTTGACGTCAGGGTCAGGGGTTAAATACTGCATTCACAGGTCACTTGTTGTGGATTCCACTTGTTAACTGCACAGCTATCACATACTACTCTGTCACTGATGCCTTCATAATTCTATTGATACCTACTTCATCATATAGATATCTATGTGTATTGTCAAGCTTTACTAGCTTTGGGTTCTACACATGACAAAAATAATTTACTGATTTGACTCTGTGGCTATTAGGATTTCTCTATGCTGAACAGAATAATCTGTTATTAGCCTAAATATAATCCTTAGGTGTACCAGTAGCAGAGAGACTTACTAAAGACAGTTCTTCCAACTGATAGGATTTCATTCAGTTAAACAGATTCTTCTGGTGTTGGCATCAATAAACTCAAGTGCAGCAGCTGCAGCAAGAGTTAATACAATACAAAACATATGTACAGGGGAAATGTTGAAACACAGCATATGGTATAGAAAACCAACACCCAGTATTTTAAACTGTTTTGTAAGTCCTATAGCACTGCAGGGTTCAGGCAAGCTGCCTGGGACTTCCTTTCTCCTCTGAATTGGCCGTCCTCAGAGATTAAAAGGTATTGCTCTTGGTCTCACCACAAGTGAATATGGATAATTTGGTCTGATGATGGCATACTGAATTAAAAAGAAGTGCCATTTACCTTTTTTTTTCTTTCTTTTTTTCTTCAAAGTCGAGTGCATATCTAAAGTGCTGTAGCTGATACTAAAATTTCCACAAAGGCTTGTACTTACAATATATTACAATATAAATTTTCAGAACTACTTTGGCCAATGAAATGTTTAATACTGCATGATCAAATCAGAACTATATCCTACTCCATCCAAATGCTGGTAGATGCAACATATTATCAGTATCTAGTCCTATCATTCACATATAATTATGCCATGAGGAAATGTAATAAAGATGACTGAAAACAACTAACTCAGTGTCAAATGGCCACCCTTTATGGGATTATGGTGTCTGGCAATAGATAGATTGAGTTTCACTTGGTATTTTAAGTGCTTTCCATTTGAAGCCATCCACAAAATGTAGATAAATGAACCTCTTGAACACAGTTTAAGCGCTCAAATCCAAAAATCCTGCTTCCAAGAACTTCCATTATCTAACCTAGTTTTTCCTGTGATTGAGGGGGAGGCATCATGTGTCCTCATATAATCAATGAATAAATGATTTTTTTTTTTTTATATATATACTTACATTTGCATGGGAGAAAGAACCACAGGCTAGAAGACTACAAGCTGCTCTTTCCAAGAAAAAGAAAAAGAAAATGAGCCAACTTAAGATCAATTTACTTTAAGAACAAATAAATTGAAATAATAATTTACTAATACAAAGTATTTCGCTACATTTACTGTTAATGGTAATATAAGCTACAGTATATGTTGCATGGCATTCTCATAATTATCATTATGATTCTTCATCCAAGAAGTTTTCATTTTCCATACAGCCTTTGGACCTAAGAATTTTGAATTTGAAAGTATGCTCTGATATCATTACCGGGTATCATCCCTTGGATGTAAATATTGACATCATTATCTCTCTATCTCTCACACACACACACACACACTTCGTAATGTTATAATGATTGAAGAGGGCTGTTGGAAAAGTTAAAGTATAGCATCTTCGTATTGTGTAAGAAGAGTTGAAGAGTATCACAGAAAGGAATTTTAGGGCCCATATGGGTGAGAGACTTGAGACTGATATGGCAACAGCATCATCATACAGGGCAAATGTTGCAGGGTCCATTGCCTTACTTATCCTCTGCCTCCACCCATGGGGGTCCTTTTGTGAAATCCTTGAAGCACTGACTCTTTCCCCTCTAAATACATTGACACAGGAACAATGGACCTGCTCCAGCCATGAATTCCGTGGCCTTCCTCTCTGTCTCTTCAAGCCCCGGTTTAACTCTCTCTGAGACCACCTTGTAAGCAGAATCAACCTCAGGAAAACGGACCTTGTGTCCATATAACTGAAGTTGGCTCTGACATATTATATTGGTAACAGGCCTCAATTCAGTCTCATTAAGTAGCTGCTCGTTATGTACCTTATTGTACCAGTGATATCCCGTGAAGGCATTTAGTACCATAGGAGTCAATTTGTCACTTCATGTTACTATTTAGTGTCAATTCTCACAGCCGGTGTAAGTCAGTGCCTTGGTGATGCGAATTTTCATCCTTCTACACAAATAACAACGGTGCCAAATATCCGAGTTGTGTGAATTCACAACTCCACAGGCCAGATCAGTGTGACGAAAAATTTTGTTGTCTGACTTACCGTTGTTATGGAACACTCTACCAAGTTAAGTGAATTTTTCCAAGACTTTCATATTCTCACCACATGTTTGGACAGAATGAAACTGCTCCATCCAATACGCCAACAAATGCGTGGGCCTTGGTCTTGGCCCATGAGATCTTTCATCTCAATGGCTTCACATTCTGTTGAAGTTTCTTGAAGCCACTCACTAGTACAGTACCATACCTCTGATGACTCCACTAGGACAACTGCATTAACAGGAAATTCAAGCTCAATACCCTGAAACTGTCAACTGATGCTCCACATTGACTTCAAACCACAGCCTGCTTAAGTACCCAATCCACACACATGTTGAAATGCATGTGAGCAAGGACACATCCCTGTGTCACACCAGTGCTTACTGGGAAGAAGTCAGATGTCTCCCCACCTCACTTGACAGCACTCTCAGTGTTTGAATACAAACAAGCAATCAGTTGGATTATTCCAATTGGGATCCCACAGAGTTGCAGGAATTCCCACAGTACCCCCTGACTTACTGAGTCAAACTCCTTCTTATGATCTACAAAAGCTTCAAGTAAACCTTGCCAATACTCAGGGCAGCATTCCATGAGAACTCAAAAAGCTAGGATGTGGTCAATCACAAACTTCTTGGGTATGAATGGGGACTGCTCAGGCCTCTGAAACTTTTGCAAATGGTCCTGGATATGCATTAGGAGAATGTGAGCAAAATTCTGCCTGACACACTAAGCACTGCAATACCACGGTAGTTACGGTAGTTGCACTGGTCTCCTTTTCCTTTCCTCAGTCTGCCAGACAGTTTCTATGCATGTAATTCCCTGACCATGGCTGCACAACCCAGGTTTGATCAGTTTTGCTGGGATGCCACAAACACCTATCCACTGCCTTCTTGGGTTCCTGTAGAGAAGGCATGGTACAACTGGTGGGAAAGCAGTCAATGGTCATACACCAGCCGGTGGAAACTTTCTGCTGGGAAGTTCAGGCATATACAGCTGGTGATAGTACTCAGTCCGAGTCCTATACTGTACTTACTCGTCTCTAACATGCTGTTCAAACAGAATTAACTTGAGAGGTGGGTCTGCAGTGGAGCTTCTGGACTTGGTAAGCAGGCTGATGGTTATGTGCATGAATGCCTTCCATCTCGTCAGTGATTTCCCTGATACACCTCTCCTTGTCCCTTCTGTGTGAAATGCATGCCTGTCGAGAGGACTGTGTTGCTCCTGATCCCCAGCCAGTCTGGCAGTACGACTCACCTCAATTGTGGTTAAAGTCCCCAACAAGATAAAACCCCTCCTTGATCGTGGGCGCTCTCCAGTGCATTCATTAGCCACTACCCGGGTAGCATGCTTAAAGGTAAATCATTATTCAACAGGGTCCTCAACACAATTCTGATCTGAGTGTGCCACTGCATACCCATAAGCACACACCATCCCCTAGGTTCTCAAGCTGGAACTGTTTGCGGTAGCAACTTGAGATTCACTCAATTCTGATTTGTCAACTCTGAAGAGCAACTAGAAGTCTGTGATCAGTAGCAAAAAACTGTGCACTCCTGAAAACCCTGCAGTTTTGAGGGATCCCACAGCAAGTAATAACAATCATGTGGTCAATTTCTTTTGCAACCCCTCAGTACTGGAATACCAAGTCAAATGAAGTTCTGGCTGCTGGAACCAGGATCCAGCAATTCTAAACTTATGGGAATTTGCAAAATCCAGAAGGTAAGTACTATTGGAATTCCTGGTTCCAGAGTCATGGGGACCAACACATTCCTTGAAGTGTTCTGTCAGTGCCAGTAACCGCACTGAAGTCACCCAGGACAGTGAGTGTACCCTGTGCGGGTCACTGTCCTACAACTGAGTCTAGTTTGGAGTAAAACAGCTCTTTGTCTTCGTGATCACTCATCTCGGCTGAAGCGTACACTGCAGTATGAGAGATAAGCCCAAGGTGTGCTTCAACCTCACCAGCATTATACGGTCATCAACAGGAGTAACCCTGTCGACATAAGAGACAAAGCGAGTAGCAATTGCCTCTAAGCTGGGCACCACAGTCACAGCCAGGCCAGCAGTATGTGTAACCATTGCTGCCGATCTTGCCATGCTCAAATTACCTCATTTCAGACAGTACAGCTATGCCAACTTCCAATCACCCCAACTCTTGTGACAACATTGGCACTTGATTATCCTTTGAAAGGCTTAAGACGTTCCAAGCACCCACTCACAATACCTTCAGAAGGTTAAGCCCCGTGTGGTTCTGTGGGTTTATGTGTCTGTTGTGCCACTGTGATGTGAATTAAAAACAGGATTGGGGGTATGGGTCCCCCACCCCCATCACCCAGCTGCTGGGGTCCCATAGGCTTTACCCAGTAACTATCATGATTGGTGCCTGCATGACAGGGCCCAAAAAGCCCTGTCAGACTGGCACCCAAAGGGGACCTCCTGGCAAAACTGAGTCAGGTCAGGCAACAGACACTGATCCTGATCCCTCTTCCTCTTCTTAAGCCACAGGAGATATAAGTTTTTGCATGGAGGGGTGGATGCAAACCCCACCCCAACCTCCCAAGTCAGAGGATGACTCAACACTAGCCTATGGACAGGGGCATGGAATCCCAGATAAGGACTATCCAGGTTTGATTTGAGTTTTCCTTTTTCTAGGTGGACAGCCAACCAAGGCTGACAAGCTCCACCCACCCTGCTCGATGTCCACTGATTTCAGTACCCCATCCACTTTTTGACAGTTCTTATTTTTTGTCCTGCAGGGTGTCTAGCTACCCTCCTCACTGGCCTAGACCAGTATGGTTGCTGGTTTAGTCACCAACGCTCTGACCATGAAACAGGTAGTAATGGACTACATGTTACCAGTAGCAGAGCAGCGCCTGACCTGACAATGTGAGAAGCCAAGAATAAGAGCAGTGGAGACGGAACTGTTAAGGAAACGTATGTGAGTTGCACAGACAATAGGATAAGAAACATAGCTTCTTGAAAGATGTGCAATAAGTAAGTTTAAAGATGATGAATGGGCAGAAAAGTGTATTTAGATGGCAGTGAAAAGGTTAATGTGACTTTGAAGGTGGGTGGAGGTGTGGTAGGCCAACAAGAGAAGGGATGGAGTTTGCATCAGTCCAGTCCCATATTTGCGGAGAAAGCTATCACACTACTGCAGAGTTTATTTTGTATGGTAACTGCTTATCTAACCAACAGTGGCAGAAAACAAGACTGCAGATGGTATCCTCTGTCATTTAAATTACTTGATTTACAGAATGATTTGGCCATTTTCGCCAATAATTCCTTTACTGCAGTCAAGTAATGTACAGTCAGGCTCAACTGTTCTTTCAGAAAGTCTTGTAATTGTGTCAAGATCAAAAGATCTTGGAGGTTTATTTGATAATAAAGTAGGGTAATCTAGTGGGTTGGAATCCTGTTTTATTACTCAACAATTGTGGTTCCCAACTTGGGGGTCACTGTGTATTTGTCAGAGGGGCTGAGAGGTAATCTTAAGCATCTAGTCACTTGTATCATATCATTTGTACCGTTTAGAACGGCTTTAAAATGCTTAAATGCATCGGCCTTGGTCACCTGATGGTGACTCTCCACGCTGCTCGATCTCTGGCAGACTCCCTGTTCAGTCCCTTATCCCTGAGGTCACATTCTATGGCCTCACGCCAGGTTTTTTCCAGTCTGCCTCTTGCAATCCTACCCTGATAGGCCTTGCATTCAAGGACAGACTACACGTCCATCTAATCAATGTAATTTCTGTATGTATGAGCCTAAATATCCTCTTCCTTTACTGCCCAGGTCTCCCTACCATACAGCATTACACTAAAGTACAAATTTCATTAATAATTTTAATAATGGTAGGAGGGGGCGCTCACCATCCACTCACTCGATGTAGTGCTGCTGTCGGGTGTCTACCCTTTCCTCTCCATCCTTCTTTCCTTCCATCCTCTTCTCTTTCTTTCATTCTTTCCTTGTCCTTCTGCCTACAGGTACCTTTACACTCCCTCTTCTGTCTTACTTTCCTTCATTCTTCCCTCTTCCTTCTGCCTGTGGGTGACTCTACACTAAGTGACATGCCAAATGATTTCCTGCACACCAGGAAACCATTTACTACGCTGGGTGGTAACAATATAACCAAATTTAGGCGCCTGGTGTGGGTAATTATTGCGCTCCGACTGAGCCAGTGAAGGTTTATATCCAAGGGATGGTTGAGGTTGACTGCTCATGAAATGCCACTCAGGGATGAGTGAGACTGGCCACTCTCATCTTGAATGTTGCGACCAACTGCCTAGCCCCGGGCTCGTACGCTCCTGATGGGGCAATGCAGGATTGGATGATGGATGGATTTTCCCAATGCAAAATTTATGAAGAATCCTGTTCCTATTTATCATCTCATGCAGAGCATACCTAGACACAATTGTCACGAGTTGGCGCGATTAAGTATTTGAATAAACTCGTGACATTAACTTTGGTGGGAAACCGCGAATTCTAGCGGAATCCCAGTATTTATTGCTCAGTTTAACTGCCACATATTCACCCGATCGGGAGTGTTTTTCAGGACATTTTTCACTATTTCATAAGTGATCGTCTTTGTGCGCGACATTAATCTCCACCTGAGTGATACTGCAGGTGTGTATCGCTCACACTCGTTGGCCGTTAGCAAGTGCGGCCACGATACTCGCCTCTCTCCCACATTTGAATCAGTCAAGATTTGCGCGCCGTGGAAACAGGTGGTGTGTGTGGCAGCGTCCTTCCTCAGCAACGACGCCTAGTTCCCACCGCCGCCGTATTCCCACCTAGAGTGATTGGCGAGAGGCTCAGCGTGTGCAGTGTCCTTCCTCAGTAACAACGCCTAGTCATCCGCTTAGTCCACTTTTCTGACCCTTATTTCTTTTCATTTTTCCTAGGTTTAAGCGTTAGCTTCTGAATGAGCGAATGAGTGTGATCTCCTTATGTTGAATTCATTTTGTAATGTAACATAAATTTATTTCTTTGTAATCAATAAATTTAAGTTCTTTTTCTTAAGCTTAATGTAATGTAAACTCGTGTTTTATTTCTCCATAAGCTTATTCTAGTTGCAGCTCCTAGTTTTCATAAATGCTTTGCTATTCATAACTGGTACTTAGGCCAGTCCTTTGTATTAAGCTTAAAATCCGTTGTGCAACCAGGAGTTAATGCATCAGCAAGAACTTGTTATCATTAATAGCATTAGTTACTGATTGTCAGGGGTTGGAGTAACTTTCTCCAGAGGCCAACAATACTAATAAACCGCACGAGTGAGTCACTAGTCTCTGCTGTATACTGCTGAGAAAGTTTATAAATTCTCGTCCTTAGAGAATCGGCGAAGTAAGCTGGCATAAAGTAATCACTGCTTGATTTTCACAAGACAATTCATTGTCCTGCTCTCAAGTATTATTGAATAATTATTCTTTAATACTGCATATGCTATAAAAACCCCGTGACATTTGGTGACCTCGCCAGGATATTAACTCCTAGCTCTAAAGCTATTCACGAGATAATACTCACTCACTCATACTTAGGTATTTATCATTAAAGTCTATAGGCACTATCTTACTGGTGATTATTGATTCAGTTCTATTAATTTACGTAATAGTTTTCACAGTCAGTTGTTTGTTTAATTTTCTTTCTTTACCAGTTTGATTAGATAAAACTGGTCACCACTAACCTGTGCCTATATTCTTTATTCTTGATTATTGGCATCTTTCTTTGCAATTGCAGTCAGTACTGAGTTGCTAGTTCACTTAGATTGACTTAACATCATGTCTACCAGCGTCTATGTACAGGAAGCTAAAGATATGGGGCTTACAGACCCAACTGTAGTAAAGAATTATGTCCTCTCTCGGCTTAGTCATGAGCAGCAACGCGAGAGTGATGCTCGTGAAGAGTGTAGAATCCAACTCGAACACGAGCGAGAACAGCACGAACACGAGCAAAAACAACGTGAACTCGAGTTAGAACATAAGTGAGAACAGCGTGAGGAACGAGAGAGAGAACGTCAATACGAGTTACAATGCGAGAGAACGAGAACACGAATGTGCCGAGCGAGAAGCACGCGAAAAACATGAATTTGAAATGTTGAAGCTCAAGCAAGATTCCTTGGCTTCAGACACATCTGGTGCAGCTGGCCCAAGCTCCACGAGCGCTATCCCTGCACATAATTATCACGACCCCACACATCAAGCTTCCCCCATACAAGGAAGGTGAGCGAATCAAGCCATATATAGCTCGTTTTGAAGACATGGCTCAACTGTACCAGCTGGATGATGCAGCTAAGCGGCTTCAGTTTCGTAGCCTGTTTGAAGGCCCTGCCCTCGATATTCACAGAATTCATGGAGACACTCTCACGTATGAGATGATGAAGGCTGCACTCGTCAAAGCGTACGGTCTCACAGTTGACGACGCCAAGAGTCAGTTCATGAGGGCGCGTTTACAGGAAAAAGAGACCGCCGTTCAGTTTCTTGACCGGCTTACTGCTTACTTAGATGAGTGGATGGAGAAAGATGAAACTCCTTCCACGCGTGAGGGGATAATTGACCTTATGCTACGCATGCAGCTAGAAAAGTCGTGGCCTACTGAACTTATGGCTTAGCTTAAGATCTGCCAGGTAAGAGATGCCAGCCAAATGGTGAAGAAGGCTGATGCATTTTTCACTGCATATGGGTATCAAACTCTCAAGCAGAATACCTGGAACAGGAAACCTGATAAATCTGGGAAACTGTCTCAGACTGAACCCCAGCAACAAGGCCGTTCTCAGAATAATGGCCAAGGTCCAAAACTGCAGAGGAAGGACCAGGGGCAAAACACTCAGAAACCTGAGTGGAAGCGGTACAACATGTACCCTAACCAGTAGCAGTATCAGCCATGCAACCGACCATCGGGACTGTCCTTTTCAGCACCAGCCCCAGTGCATCGGAGGCAGGAGGCGAACGCAGCCTTCGTTCCTCAGCAGCAGCACTGTGGTGTCGTCCTTAGCAGTACGGGTATTTCCCCACAGTTCTCTAGTCTCCCAGCAACAGTGAACCCCCCTCCACAGATGGCCAACGCTCAATCTCCCCAGGCAGTGAGTATGACCCCTCAGGTATCTAGTTCACAGGGCACCATGTTTGCCGCATCATTTATTCAGCAGCCTAATCAGTGGCTAGCTGCTTCCTCCACAGGCCCTCCCACAGGTGACAGTGCCTTCCTTGTTCAGCCAGGGTTTGTGGGAGCCATTCCTGTAAAGGTCCTGAGAGAAAATGGTTCCTCAGGTTGCTCTGTCAGGCAGAGTCTAGTTCGGCCTGAGGAGTATACAGGTCGACAGATCCAAGCTAACCTTATTGATGGATCAGTGAGATTGTTCCCTGAGGCACGTATCCGGGTGGCATCTCCATTTTACACTGGTACAACACTCGCAGTTGTCATGCCAGAACCCTTGTTTGACCTGATCATAGGCAATATTTCTGGTGCCAAAGATAGTTGGAACGAAGATGACGCTACTCAGACTTCGGCTGCAGTAACACGAGCCATGGCTGAGGCTCCAAACTGTGTCACCCCGGTGACCACTGAATCGCCGCAAGATATGATGTGTAGCCAAGTTGATGTTCAAGAACAACATTCTGACCCGACACTTGCTGCCGTGCGAAAGAAACAAAAGGGTAGAGTGATAAAGTATTCACAGAGAGGTCAAGCCAAGTTCCTTCGCAAACAAGGACGGCTGTACCGTGTCATGAACACCCCAGGGCGAGGTTCGACTGCAATTTGTCGTTCCCGCCAAGCAGTGTTAGAATGAGGTCATTGTTCAGCCTCAGGAGGTCATATGGGCAAAAGGAAGACCCAGAGCCGTATCCGTGCTGACTTTTTCTGGCTAGGGATGGGACGAGAGATAGATAATTTTGTGCGTTCCTGCAATGTGTGTCCATGTACCACTAATCAGGGACACATCCTTTCTGCGCCATTTGAAACCACACCCGTAAACTCTGAGTCAGTTGAGAGACAGGGCAGTGGTGAAGTGGGTGCAGATCTGACATCTCGCCCATTAGCCCCACAGGACACATCATGTCCAGGGTCTGTTCGTACATATGTACCGTAAGTTAAGGGGGAAGTTCGAGAACCCCACAGAGACAGTCCGAGGCTGTGTATGAATTACCTTGTGGAACGTCTTGAGCTGTGGGCCTCTCAGAGGATTCCCGGAGAATGCACATTATCCACATGAGTGTTCACACCCATGGTGGGTGTTAAAATGTGACCTGCCTGAGATTGCGTAGGGATTCTCAGCTTCCTGTCATTAATCGTAAGTGTAGAGTTAGTTTAACCAGTAAACAGGGTCCATAGCGAAATGCAGCATTTGATGTCCTGCAGGAACGCCAGTCTTTTCGCTGTTGACCACGTTCCCTGGTTAATTTAGCGAATTGCAGCGTTTGATGTCCTTCAGAAACGCCCAGTCTTTTCGTTAATTAAGTTTAGGGTTTAACCAGTTAGTTGGGTCAGCGTTTGATGTCCTGCAGAAATGCCTTGACTACGTTTCCTGGTTAATAATGTAAACAGTGTACTTTTTGTAACATAAGTACTGATTGCTAGGCAGAGAGAAATGACACTTTTGAAGCTCCACCTTGATTGTTTTCGCAGGTGCAGCTGGTGGGTGCAGCATTCGCGTGCAGAACAGCTGATCGTCCCTGATGCATGCTGCCACCTCTTCTCTTTTGCCTCGTCGTCATCATTTATTATTGATTTGCATTATGTAATTTTACACGTAGGTACAGTTACACCACAACTGTCACACCTACACAGTGTATTACATACATCACGCTACATAACAATTAGTTGTTAATGTAAATGTAGCGAACTTTTCGCTCAGTTTGACCTGAGTACAGGATTTTTCACCATTGTCACAAAGTTTTTCCCTTAAGCTTGCTTCTATTAACGTAAATACGAGTTTTTTTTCGCTCACTGGCGACTGTGACTTTCTCCTGTAGCAGGATAGCACACACACACACCACAGTGTGAATCTTGTGTGACTGAGTTAGGATTTATATGTATGTATATTGAAATTTTTCTCCTGAGAAAAAAATTTCATTTTTGATGGGGCATAATGTCACGAATTGACGCGATTAAGTATTTGAATAAACTCGTGACATTAACTTTGGTGGGAAACCGTGAATTCTAGTGGAATCCCAGTATTTATCGCTCAGTTTAACCACCACGTATTCACCCGATCGGGAGTGTTTTTCAGGACATTTTTCACTATTTCATAAGTGATTGTCTTTGTGCGCGACATTAATCTCCGCCTGAGTGATACTGCGGGTGTGTATCGCTCACACTCGTTGGCCGTTAGCAAGTGCGGCCACGACACTCGCCTCTCTCCCACATTTGAATCAGTCAAGATTTGCGCGCCGTGGAAACAGGTAGTGTGTGTGGCAGTGTCCTTCCTCAGCAACGACGCCTAGTTCCCGCCGCCCCTGTATTCCCACCTAGCGTGATTGGCGAGAGGCTCACCATGTGCAGTGTCCTTCCTCAGTAACAACGCCTAGTCATCCGCTTAGTCCACTTTTCTGACCCTTATTTCTTTTCATTTTTCCTAGGTTTAAGCGTTAGCTTCTGAGTGAGCGAGTGAGTGAGATCTCCTTATTTTGAATTCATTTTGAAATGTAACGTAAATTCATTTCATTGTAATCAATAAGTTTTACAGTTCTTTTTCTTGAGCTTAATGTAATGTAAACTCGTGTTTTATTTCTCCATAAGCTTATTCTAGTTGCAGCTCCTAGTTCACATAAACACTGCTATTCATAACTGGTACTTAGGCCAGTCCTTTTGTATTAAGCTTAAAATCCGTTGTGCAACCAGGAGTTAATGCATCAGCAAGAACTTGTTATCATTAATAGCATTAGTTATTGATTGTCAGGGGTTGGAGTCACTTTCTCCAGAGGCCAACAGTACTAAAAAACAGCATGAGTGAGTCATTAGTCTCTGCTGTGTACTGTTGAGAAAGTTTATAAATTCTCTTCCTTAGAGAATCGGCGAAGTAAGCTGGCATAAAGGAATCATTGCTTGATTTTCACAAGACAATTCATTGTCCTGCTCTCAAGTATTATTGAATAATTATTCTTTAATATTGCATATGCTATAAAAACCCCGTGACAAAAATGTAAGATGAAATTTAAAGCAACACATCTGCCACAGACATTTAAAGCGAGGGCCTGATGGAACTTTTAGTGAAAATTGGGTGCTACCCACTTCACAATAAACTGGCTGTCAGGATATCTGGGTCATTCTCATTTACCTAGCTCTTCAAAGCTGCTGAGAATTCAGTCTGAATAGCATACTTAGTTCCATTTGAAAGCCCTCTGCTGTCCCCTTATGTGACCCAGTTGCTGCAGTTTTAGTCATACCTTTGAGGTTTCAAATAGCTTTTGAGAATTTTTTTAGGTGCATGCACTGCATCTGCTTTTCAAATATTTAACATGCTCATCTGAGTGATACTGCTGTGTTTGCATCTTCAGAGGAAGTTACTGTACAGTACGGTACTCTGTCCTGGGAGTCTCAGAATGGAAAGGGTTGGGAATAGTCTAAATCTGTGCATGAAAAGGTTACTGATTGTGACTAATGTACAGAACACGTTAGCTGAAATTGATTCTAAAGTCAGTTACCTACAGTAAACAAATACTGTACCGATGAAATCAGGCAACGCCAGATCCTGCACTTCAGAAAAGGAGACGCATGATTCCCTGCAGAATTACCACTTAATGCATAAAAAAAATAAATAATAATCATAGGAATATAAAAATACAAGTAAATGCAACTGCAGCAAGATATTCACTGCTTTATGTTTGCCAAATTATACTGTTCTATTATTATAATTATGGTATGTTGAAAGGGGGGGGGGTGAGGAGACATACGCCTCCCACACCCTCCCCTAAATCCGTGGCTCCTAGGGTCACAGTATGTCAGCAAATACATGTAACGGGGTGTATAAAAAGGCCCGCGTTGCTTAGCGGTAAAGAGGGGATCCACTCTTTGGCTCAGTGGTAATGTGTGCGCATATCAAAGCGCGAGGGCCTGAGTTCAAATCCCGGCCAGACCAGTGATTTACTTGTTCAGTTTCAGTTTGGCTATTATACATTGGTTGGCAGCGGTGGGATGTGAGGCGAGGCCTTGAGGGAAATGATGTTGCTGTTGACAGCCTTACATCTCGAAGGGGTGGGCTGTCCGGTGTGGTCCACAGCGCCCCCACTGGTGGCCTCCATTGCGCTACGCTATCACGTGTTCGAAACTGACCAAATTAATCACCAGGGGTAGAAAAACAGTGATGTAATGGGGTGCATAAAAAAAAACGTGTTGCTCAGATGTAAAGCTGGGTTCCTCTCTTTGGCTCAGTGGTAACATGCGCGCATGTTAAAGCACGAGGGCCTGAGTTCAAATCCCGGCCAGACCAATGACTACTTTGTTGAGTTTCAATTTGGCTGTTACATACACTCCTATACAGCAGTAATATTATTCAGTGAGAGATAAAACAACGTTGGGTCTGGTTAGTACTTGGATGGGTGACCGCCTGGGAACACCAGATGCTGTTGGCATCCCTACGTGTCAAGTGGGGTTGGTGGAGGATTAGTGCCCCTCCCTGTAAAACAATTAACTCTAAGCCCTTGGCCACCCCGTTTGGGATACATGGCGTCTGGCAATGAATGAATGAATGAGAGATAAAACACAAGAAACTATCTTCTTTGTTCTGTTCTTCTTGAATAGGTAAAAACAAAAATTTAGCTAAAAACTGATCTGAAATAGTCTTAAAAATAATATATATATTTTGGGGAATATAGTTCTCATCTGTTTAAATATAAATTTTGTATCAGTATTATGCTTTTATAAAGGTATAAATACAGTATAATTCTTGATTATTATAAAAATCCCCCCATCACAGTCGACACACACTATGCCAATTTTAGTACTTATGATCCTGGAACTGATTACATGTACCGCCCAGTCCTTGAAAGAGGATATCAACACTGAGTCTCTGATGCTGACTCTCAGTCCATGGGTGTCAACAATGTCTGCAGCTGTCTAAATGAAACTGAGTTGCTACACTCCAGCACTGAATCTGATTTGTTTCTCTCACCTAATCTAGCAACGGGACATGCGTTAACTGCAGCGGTCAGCAACCCACTGTCACTGTGGTCCTAGCAGAATTGCTGCAAGGGAATCAGTTCCCAAGTTTGAGAACTAATTCTCTGATAGCTCATCAGAACCAATGGAATAGATCCTGCAATAGATTCCTGCCCAGCCCAGTAAGCTAGGGTCCACTCCTACCACATGATTATGACACCACTGCTGTGGTTGGGGGTGTCTTGATCATGCAGAGTCGAATCTCTTGTCAAACCCCTAACCTGTATGACTCATCCACCACTGGCACGCCCTCTAAGTTTTCCTATTAAAATGAAGACAGGACTTAAACAACGTGTCCCTCCAATCGGTATTGTTATTTCACACCCAATGACTGCTAAAGACTAAAGGCACATCATTAAACTTGGAATCACAATGAGTTAAGCAAACCCTCAGTATAAGACAGTCAGTTTTAAACAATCCGACAAGACAGGGAGGGCAGCACTCGTCTAGCAACAAATTCTCATTCATTTTCTGTCCAACTCTAATGCAAAATTAACCGTTACTCCCAGTCCTTCATGTGCGCAACAGGTCAACTCTGGAACTATCTCCCTCTGTTTGAATTGCCTACTGCCTATGGTCTCCAGTCTTGCAAACGCAGCGTGTTCAGGCATCTCGAAATGAACGGATCCTGAAATTGGCCCTCTGTTATCTTGTTTTTGTTTTTTCTTGGAGGGAACAATTTGTGGGCTCCTGGGCTTTGGTTCCTTCTTTGCATTAAAAAAAAAAAAGGGGGGGGGGCTTATGGCCGTCACTGAGTGGTGTCCATATGCTTTCTTTTCCTCTCACGTTCCCTGCTCCACTGTTTTGTTTTCTCATACAACCTTTCCTCCCTCTAGTCCAGTTTCCTTCCCCTCTCCCCTTCTCGCTATCTTCAATTCTCTCTTCCTCTCTCTTTCTCCCTTCCTACCCTTTCCCACAGCTTTTCGCTCACACTCTACCTACATCCCACCCTCTCTCTCTCTCTCTCTCTCCCTCTCCTTCCCTCTTCCACCTTCAGTCTGTGTCCCCCTCTCTCCATCTTCTACCCTCTCTCTCTCCCTCCATCTTCAACGCTTCTATCCTCTCTCTCCTTCCCTCTTCCATCCTCCCGCTCCCCTCCCTCTTCCACTCTCCCGCCCTCCCTTCCCAACTCTGCACTCCCTTCCAGTCCACTTTTTTCCCTTCCTCCCTAACCTCCTCGTTTTCCTTTCCTTTTCCACTCTCTTTCCCTCCTCTTTCTTCCACTCTGTTTCTTTCCCTCCTCCACATACCCTCCCTACCTATTTCATCTACACTCTCTACCTCTTCCCCTTCTCTCCCTACCTAGCAACCTCTCTCTCTCTCTCTCTGCCTTCCCCCCCACGTCACTTGTCCTTCGGTAGTGACCTTGGGCGTGCTGGAGTCGCCATGGCAACCCGGGCCTTGACACAGCAGGTTCAAGGCACGCCAGGCCAGGGGGGTCCATGACAAGTACTCCCTCATTAATACCTTGTTTGCCTAGTCTGCTTAATTTGTTACCAGGTATATTAGTATGCTTTCTCATTTCATTCTTAGGTGGGAAATTAGGTCAAGGTGGTGGTGGCGGTGGCGGTGGTGGCAATTAACAGTCACATTATGATCAATAGCAGCAACACTCTTAAATTATTAATAGAATCAAGGATAACGAACATACTTTGAATAAACAGTTCATCATCATTTTCTTTATCATCACCATCATCATTTTGCTGTCATCATCAGAATTATCCATCCAAACGTTTGGGTGTTAAATACTGCCATGAAAAGAGAAAGACACAAAACTGAGAGTACAGGAAAAGAGACAGTTGAGGATGATGCTTTGACTCGATACGTTTAGAGATTCGTGACAGATGTGAACGACCGACGTCTATTGATTCAAGCTCAGAGAATGCACCGAGACAGTATGGGCATGAATTTGAATACAGAGAAGAAAAGATTATGCGTGAATTTTAATCTGACTACGGGGAAGTTTTTATCTTTTATTTTCTAGCCATTTTCCGGCGATTTTATTCAGCTTGAGACAGACTTTTTGAACTGGAGAGGTTGGATA